>NC_041734.1:24519158-25769158 GCF_004115215.2 Ornithorhynchus anatinus | reverse complement strand
TAATAGCTCATTATAATTACATATAAACTTATTAAATAATTAAAACATTATTATCAGTAGTAATAATAACAGCAGTCATTACATTCTTACTCTAGACTATAAGCTTACTGTGAGCAGGGAGTGTGTCTACCAACTCTGTTGTAGCGTACTCTCCCAAGCGCTTAGTTGAATGCTCTACACAGAGGAAGTGCTCAGTATATATCACTGATGGATTAAGCATCCATAAATCCTAGACCCTTGTCTTTCTGAGGGTTTCAGACCCCATTACAGGTTCCCTGGAAGGGATATGGGTGGGTAAGTGAAGATAATTTCTTTCCTCTATTGCTTTGTGCATGGGAAGATGGGACACACTGAAACGAAGTAAGTTGCTTATGAGCTACTGAGAGTCAGTGGTGGACCAATGCCAAGCCCACTAAATCCCCTTCCTCACCCCTTCCTTCCCTTAGTGTCTTGTCTGCGGGGTTGGCCTCACCAGGTTTTCGGGGCTGTGCAGTTCATGGGTTGTGGATGCACAACGGGTGATCAGTGACTTGAACATGGCGCTGACAATAATGCCTTCCACATTCTGAGCTGTTGATTTGTTATCCATTGTGGTGAAATTATTTCCAAAACCAGCCTTATCTGAAAAGAAAGGGAGAGATTAAAGCTAAGAGATAATACGTACCCCAAAGCGACCACCTAGCAAAGGTCCACTCTGCACAACAATAAGAAAAGTTATTATTTAGACATTAAATAGTTACTGTTGGACATTAAAGTTACTATTATCTGGTTTACTATATTTGGGGATGGAAATAATGGACATGCTGGGCCAGATCTAAATATGCAAAATACACTATGTCCTACCTGATTGTCCTATCTCCATCACTGTGGTGAGCCTGCAACAAGCTGCCTATTAGCGAATGTTGGTGATCCCATGAACAACAAGGAAGAAAGCCTGGAGAAGGTACTGATGGGCTTTACTTGAGGTAGATGATTGGGGGCCTGTGGGGGTGAAGCATGGAGGGAGGTGGGGCTTTCTCTCCCTGTTCTGCCCAGTAACGGGCCTAGACCAATCAATGACTGCCACATAGAGCCACAACTGCGACCCCTAAAAAGGTGGCCCCTTTGAATCACAGGGGCCATGCAGCAGTGGGACACCTGAAGGCAGTATGGAAGGGGAGAAGCAAGCAGAGAAGCAAGAAGGAAGCATGCTGAGAGCAGCAGAAGCAGCAGGAGAGCAGCACTGGAAAGCTGCAGAAGACTGCAGCACTTGGAAAAAGAAAGAAGAAGCATTGACAGAAAGGGATCCTTTGACCACAGACTGGTACTGGACCCTTGGTAGAGTGGAGTGAGTGAATGTGTGTACGTGTCACTCCCTTGCACGCTGGTAAAACTAAGTAAAAAACGTTCCACAGTAACCTTGGTGATCAGAGGTGGGGTTTGACTTCTACTACATGTCACTGAGGCTTCCCCAGTCCAGAAAGGTCCTGGTTGTTTCAGAATAGGGGCTTAATAAATGCCATAACTTCCTACTCCACCATATCTATCTCTTTTCCTTTCGCCCTCTCAGAGCGGAACTGATGAGCATCAAAATGACCAAAATCAAAGTTGTAGGAGGGAGAAGGGGGTTCAGCAGAGACTCCAGATAAGCCAGAAACTGAATAGAGGACCTGCAGACAAACACAAGGAGGTTGGACTTAATCCTTTCATGAACCCAGAGCCCAGAAGAAACTGAACCAAAACTAAAATATCTTGGATGGCAAAATATCATATGCTTTGTGCCCTAGTTCGACTCCTTTTCTAAGCCAAAGCCAGAAAAATATGTTCTTGGTAACAGGCTGTTGCCCTATGAGTGCTCAGGTGAGCCTGTGCATCAGAATTGGTTGAGATGGGTCAAAATGCCCCAAAGGAAGGTTGAGAAAAGCTTTGCCCTGCCCTGTTTGGGAGGGGCTGATCACAATGTAGCCAACTGTAGGACCAGTAGGACCAGTGTGGGTACAGAAGTGACCAGTTTATGTAGTCTATCTGGTCCATGAACAGGAGAGGGATTGATTGTGATGTCACAAACTTGTGGGAAGTAGCATGACCTAGTGGATAAAGCATGTACCAGGATCTAATCATGGCTCTGGCACTTGCCTGCTGGGTGATCCTGGGCAAGTCACTTCACTGTGCTTCAGTTCCCTCATCTGTTAAGACTCTGAGCCCCGGGTGGAAAATTGGACTGTGTCCAACCTAATTAGCTTGTAACTTCCCCAGCACTTAGTACAGTTCCTGGCACATGCGGTTAACAAATACCATAAAAAAGCATGTCATATCAGGTCAGCTAGCTGGTTATAGAATAATGGCCCATGTGGAAATATTTGTGTCTCCCTTGGTGGAGTTAGACGTTTCTTGTGACTCCTCTATCTGTTGTACTTTTCCAAATGCTTAGTACAATGCAGGGGGCGCTCAATAAGTACTGTGGAGATACTATATGTGTGCGGTCCATGTACACATGTAGAGTAGTCCCCCCCACCATGTAAATGTGACTGCATCATACAGGACAGTACACCCTGAGTCTCTTCCAGATTAACCTCTTGGTGGGCCGACTGGGTCGAGAGCCACAGCTGGCTAGAGATCCCAGCCCTGAGCCCAAAGGGGCAGGGGCAGCAGCTTGGCTTAGTGGGTAGAGAATGGGCCTGAGAGTCAAAAGGACCTGGGTTCTAATTCTAGGTCCTCCACCTGTCAGTTGTGTGACCTTGGGCAAGACACTTCACTTCTCTGGACTCAGTTACCTCATTTCACAGGGATTGAAAGTGTAAGCTCCATATTGGACAGGGACTGTGTCCAACCCAGTTTACCTGTATACACCTCAGGGCTTAGAACACTGCTTGGAAAATAGTTAAGTGCTTAACAAGTACCATTATTATTGTTATTATTATTCCCACTCAAGTTGTCCCTTCAGGTGCTTAGACCAAGGTTTTGGAGCAGAACAAGAAAGGGATTGGTAGAGTTCTCTGAGTTTGTCCCCACTTCCTTCCTATCCATGCCCAGTGGAGCCAGCCCCCTCAGTAGGAATAATATTATTAACCAGTCACACACCGTGGTGCTCATTTCCACATGAACATGCCAACAGTTTTTTTTTAAGTCGCCTCACTTCCCAGAAAAAACTCAGATATAATGAAAGAAAGACTGTAAGCTCACTGTGGGCAGAGAACCTGTCTACCAACTCTGTTGTACTGTACTCTCCTAAGTACTTAGTATAGTGCTCTGCATACAATAAGCACTCAGTAAATATCACTGATGATGAGGATGGGGTCATTTTATTACTGGCTTTTTATTCTAAAATCACATCTCCTCCATGAGGCCTTCCCTGACTAAGCCCTCATTTTCCTTATATGCCCTTCCCTTTGCGTCACCTATGCCTTTGATGCTTTGATACTCACCTCAGCCCCAGAGCACTTATGTGAATATTCTTTTACTCTAATATTTCACTTTTCTGTAATTTCTTTTATTTTAATGTCTATCTCCCAGTGTAAACTCCTTGTGGGCAGGGATCATGTCTACTGTACTTTCCATAACACTTAGAACAGTGCTCTTCACATAGTTAAGCAATCAATAAATATCATTGAATCATTCATTGAGCTATACTGTCTTTCAGGTGTCCTTTTTTCACCGCTTTTGATTTTCTAAATCACAGCCAAAGACCCATCATTTTGAAATGAAAGGCTGGCCTCACCCCCCCAGCCCCCTCTCTTCCTTTGAAATTCTGCAGATGCTTCTGATTTATTTCTCCCATGAAACAGCTTGAACTCACTACCAAAGGCATCATTATCACTGTGTGACTGAATAATCTTTCTTTGGTGACATGGATTTGGTGACTCAGGATTTCCTTGGAGACAAAGGCATTTTCCACTTAGAAAATGAAACAGGTGTAATCGGGGGATGATCCAAGGAGGTGGTTCTAGGCTCATCAAACACCACCCTGATTTGGCAGCAAGATGAGTCTCCTACTCTATTAATCATTTCTAAGCAGTCCAGGTCCATCTTGTAAGAAAGTTTCAGGAGAGGCTGGGAAGAGTTGGTCTTGGGAGAGCAGGGGAGGTCAGGAAGCTGGGGGAAGCCGACGGAATGACCAAGGGGCATTAGAAGAGCTGGGAGAAGCAGGAGGAATGAGGGAAATTCTGCTAGGTTTTCTGGTATTTGAAATTGAACAGCTGTTATCACAGGTATTATGTAGCAAACCACGATTCCATTTAGGTGTGTTCAAACTCCCTTTAGGCTTCACATTCTAGTCACCTCAAACTCAACATCAAATTACAATTCACAGTAACGTCTGAATTAAAAATACATTTGGGTTGCTCATATTTTTCACCGCACACTTTCCAATAGAAAAGAGACCTCTGGTAAATTTCCTCTAGGAGCCCCATCTGTTTATACAAAACTAAGAGGAAGGAACACATATTCACTGACAACTTGCACAGTGTATACCATTCTGTAGGCATCCACCAGTTATGTTGTCTACTCTCATGGTTAAAATGTGATTATAGCTTTTCTTCTATCAGATGTTGTTTTTCTCTTCCTCTGAGTTCCTTCTTGCCTACCTAAGATGACTGCCCTGCTAAATAACAATAACAATAATTGTGGTATTTGTTAAGCACTTACTACATGCCAGGTGCTGTTCTAAGCTAGGATAGATGCAAGATAATTGGATTAGACCCAGTCCTTAACCCAGATAGGGCTCACCATCTCAATTCCCGTTTTCCAGATGAGGAAACTGAGGCCCAGCAAAGTTAAGTGACTTGCCCAAGGTCACACAACAGATAAGTAGTGGAGCCAGAATTAGAATCCATGTCCTTTTGACTCCCAGGCCCGTGGTCTTTCCACTAAGCCAAACTGCACTTCCCTAGCAGTGGGGAGACACTCGGAAAGCAGGGGGCAGCTGGGAGAAGATTGTGAGGAGAAGGCTCTCAGAGACCCTTCTAGCTTAGCTGGAACAGGAGATTCAGATTTACTCTTTTAGGCAGCTTAGCATAACCTTCTAAATATGGTTTAGTGGATAGAGCACGGGCCTGGGAGTCAGATCTGGATTCTAATCCAAGCTCTGCCACTTGCCTGATGTATGACCTTGGGCAAGTCACTTAACTTCTCTGTGACTCAGTTACCTCATCTGTAAAATGAAGATTAAGACTATGAGCTCCATGTGGGACATGAACTGTGTCCAACCTGATTAGCTTGTACCTACCCCAGTGTTTAGTACATTGCCTGGCACATAGTAACTGCTTAACAAATATCTTAAAATAGTGCTTAGGTCACTGCTCTGCATACTATAAGCACTCAATAAATACCAGTGATTGACTGATTCTAGGAACCTGAGTCAGCCTGACAGATGCTCTCCTATCAGTTATGTCTTCTGGAGAAATTAGCTTTAAAGTCCTCAATCAGCTCTCTCCTCATCCTTCTCCCATTACAGCGCAACCCATACACTTCGCTTCTCTAACATCCTTCTACTAACTGGTGCCTCAAACTGATCTCTCTTGCTGTTTGGCCCCTTGCTTGCACCCTTTCTACTGCCTGGAACTCCCTCCCACTTCAATTCTGACAGGCCACTTGCTTTCCCTATCTTCAAAGCCTTTCTAAAATCACTTCTCCTCCAGGAAGCCTTCCCTCATTAAGCTCCATCTCCCCAACCTATTTCCCCAACGACTGCATCACCTATGGAATTTTAGGTGCTCATCTCACCCACTCCCTACACAATGCTTGCATTTCTACAGGGAACGGGTCTATTAGTTCTGTTGTATTATACTCCCCCAAATGCTTAGTACAGTTCTCTGCACACAGTAAGTGGTAGTAAATACCAATCTATCAATCAATGGTATTTACAGAGTGCTTACTATGTGCACAGCACTGTACTATGTGCTTGTGAGAGTACAGTAGAATTAGCAGACAGGTCCCCTGCCCACAATGACTGATGATGGTATTGATATTTACTTTAAACTAGGTTTCTTTCCCCTTGTCTGCCCTTTATTTTAGTGTCTGTCCCCTCCATAGACTGTAAGCTTCTTGAGGGCAGTGTTCATGTCTACTAACTCTACTGCATTTTTTCGGCACATAGTACGGTATTCTAATCGGAAAAAGCACTCAATAAATACTACTGATTGACTGACCAAAATCTAACCAAGACTGGAGGAGTGTCAATTGTACTTACTGTCTGTAACTGGTTCCATACAGAATCCTAGCAAAGCATGCAAGAAATCCACTACATTATTGAGGGAATCCTTGTTCACGTAGTCTCTCATGGTTTGTCGAAACTGAATTTTATCCAGCTTGTATAGCTTAGTGAGGCAGTTCTGGGCCTGCAATGAAGGAAGAAAAGTAAAAAAAGTCAAGAGTATCTGGTTGAGCTGCCGATACCATTTTGTTAAGTCAGGGATGGGGGTTTGTTTATTCTGTAAGCTCATCCTCTAGACTGTAAGCTCATCATGGGCAGGGAACATGTCTACCAACTCTGTTGTATTATACTTTCTCACACTCTTTGTACAGTGCTCTGCACATAGTAAGTGTTCAATAAATACCACGGATTGATTGATATGCTAACCACGTTCTCATCTGAGCCCGATGTTCTGGGCTGACAGAAACACCTCTGGTGATCTGTGGGGGCAGGTAGAGACTGGAATATTTGTAAAGCCAACGGGGCAATATCTTATCTGAACAGGCAGCTTCCCCAACACCTCAAAATCTTCAAAATCTCTGCACCTCAGAAAGGATTGACACATAGTAAGTGCTTAACAATACCATAATTATTATTAGCCCTCTTTGGGAAAAGGCAGAGTTCTTCTCCCTTTGGAAAGAAGCTAGGAAGATCTTCATCTTCATGTGGAAGATCTTCATGTTCATGCTTACCAACCACCTAAAAATTCTTGAGGAAAAGTTGCTAAATTGTTATTGCTGTCCCTAAAAATATTTTAAAAAACACTCATTATCTACTCTTGGAGTTTATAATTGGCTAAAATGTTCTAACTACTTCAAGAGAATTTGGAGAGAGAATTTTGAAAAAATGCAATGATTTTTCAGTCTGAGAATTTTCAAAACTCACATGCAAAGCATCAGGAAGGTCCTCAAACACCCAGACACACACAGAGCCATTGCTGGGGAATTAAACTACTCGATCTGGGTTTCAGTTCCATTGTTCGTTCATTTTTGAGGTGTTTTGATTTACAGCTTCCAGAGCAATTTGCTGCAGGTCTGGTAGAGATCAGTAAGACCATGGGCATCACTACACTTGAAGTGCTAGAGAAAGTCTAGGTGGAAAGCCTAGTTGTAAGCAAATCAGGCCTATTGTCATTTGAATCTACCAATATGCCCAGAATTCTAGATCTCTGTCCAGAGGAGAGAGGAGGAGGAGTTTGACAGTGATACTAACTATGAACTCTGTTATATTGCAATGTCCACCAACTCTGTTATATTGTACACTATCAGGCGCTTAGTAAGTGCTCTGTACAAAGTAAGTGCTCAGTAAATTCCACTGAGGATTGACTGACTGGCTCTAATGTCAATAATCCTTCTATCCCCTGTTCTAGAAAGACTGGAAATCAAAGCCTACTGGACGTGGTGGCTCAAGCCCGATTTTGTTCCCAGCCCCACCTTGATAAAGACAAACAGCAAAGTTCCTTTCATTGGAATATTCCTTTTCCCATGCACTGATACCATTTTCCAGGCCTATGCAGTTTTTTCATTTCAAACTTAAAGGCATGCAATCACATTGCAAAAGCAAAATACAAGTCAAACAAAGAAAAATTCATCTGTGGAAACAGAAGAAAAATCAGCCCTCTAGTAACTGGTGAATTTTTAAATCCGAACTCAAGACCCGAGAGGATTAAGCCCCAGAAACAAGTAAGTCAAACTAGAGGAACAGTTTAACAATGGAGTCACTTTGGAAATGAACGTGCTTATACTACTGCATGAAAGGGCCTCAGGAAAGTCAATTGCCAAGAACAAGAGGACTAGCTTTGAATTTTGGCCTTGTCCTGAAACTCTGCCCCATCCCCTGAAGGCTCTGCCACCTGATTCATTCTCCAGGCAAACCTGATTTGAGACTTGGCCAGATCCCCTATCTCACTGGGACAACCAGGAAGGGCACTGGTGAGTCAAGGCCTTAAATTAAACCATCTAAGTGCAAATCTCCAATTCCAGCTTCAATTTATTTGCCCTTGGGAGTTTGCCAAAGTGAAATTCAAGAATTTCAAATTTCCAAGCAAGATGACACAATATTTTCTCACCAAATCCCCCTATACTTAGTGGCAGAGTTTCAAGTTTCACATACCTGAGACACACTAAGACCTAACCAGATTGAAGCAGAGGACTGAGGTTTATAACAGAACTATAGCCTATTTTCCATAGCTCTGTATATATGTACATATATATATATATACATATATATATATATATATGTAGAAAACAGACCCCAGGTCCACATTCTATTTGGCTGGAGGAAACACAAAATTGCAGTAGCCAGATTAATGTTTTTGTAAGATTGAATTTCCAAAGTTTGCTTCTTGCTAAGACTATTAATCTCTTGATTGTCTTTTGAAAACATAGTTCATGCTCCCAGTTCACTAGAAGAATTCTGCAGGAAGCAGAAGCATTTTCCAATTAGACCTTGCTAGGCTTGGGAGTGAGATGCTTGGGAATTTCTGGCTAGTTTTTTTTCCTTTCAGACAGTGTTTATTAACGCCATAAAGCACACACAGTGTCACAGAGAACAGAGGACGCTCAGCGCAGAGGGATTCATTTCTAAGCTGTAGGAAGGGGTAAATGGAATCCACTTTAATTCTCTTACATTCTCTCGGAATACCTGATGTCTCAGACGATCCCCAGAGAGCCCGCGGTGTCCTTCCCCGCAGCCATAGGCACAACCCAGCGATTTCACTATTTTGATCAGCATGGTCAGCGCCAGCCTATGGGTGCTTAACGGTGGGCTTTCATCCTAGTACCCATGAAAGAGAAAAAGAGAGACTGCTTGTCCACCACAATTGAGACCCGGTCCATGGGGGCAGGGGCCCTGTCTTCCCCTGTTATCTTATGCCAACCGACGATGGATGGGTACTATGGTGAACTTGGCTTGTGTACCCTGAAAAGTGGGGTGTCGATACACACTGTCAAAATTGCGGTCCCCTCCACAGCAGCTGATCTGGGCTCCCAGGTTCTTTGGATTTGGGCCAGAAGCAAAGGGTAGAGGAATGATAATGAGGTTGCTGTCAGCCCAATCCCACTTCTGTATGTTCACGTCACTGGTCAGCAGTTTGACAGAATCTCTTGATCTGGTGGCTGGGGACTTAACCCTAAGCAAGGCACTCAGGTTTCTCTTGAAAGCCAAGCAGTCAGTGCTGTGGGGGCAAAGCATATTCTTGGAGTGAATTTTTCTGTAGTGGAAAATTCTTCTTGTGAAACAGATCTGCAGGAGGAAAATCCAACTCTTGGCACAAGTCCCCACTAGTCCCTCCTTTGGATCCTGCTAAGGATCCCAGATATCAGGACGTTTCAGGGCTTCTCTCTCATTTCTCCTGTCTTGCCTGTCTCTTCATCTCTCCTATCTCCCAGTTCTGACTCTCCTGTCCCCGTGGAGCCTAGGAGCAGAGTTCAAATGCGAGGCTGCTGGCAGTGCAGGGAGGCAACAGCAAGGAGCCCATAACATTCTGGGCAAGAACTGACAATCAATAGGGCTCCTCTGCTGCGTGACCTTGGGCAAGTTGCTTAACTTCCTTGTGCCTCAGTTACCTTATCTGTAAAATGGGGACTAAGACTGTGAGCCCCAGGTGTGGCAGGGATTTGCTTGTTTCCACCCCAGTATTTAGTACTGTGCCTGGCACATAGTAGCCCTTAACAAATACCACAATTATTGTTATTATTATTAGAAATAATAGCATGACCCCTAAGTTATGTCTTCATAGGCCGAATCCAGCGCTTTCAGTGAGATCCTCCTGCACTGGGTCTCTTCAGAGCCTGTTCCAATGACCCCATCACCATTGTGCACTGGCATGGCAGCTCTGCTCTGGCCCCAGGGGTTGCCACCACCGGTCACCAAGGCATCATTGCCAACAACCTTCCAGGAGAGCACAGCCCAAGGGATTAGGCAACTCATGCTGCCAGGCGTGGCTGGCTGTTAGAAGGGACACTACCCTTTAAGAGGCTCAGCTCCTGCTTGGGGCAAAAGAGCAGAGCCTGCATGTCCCAGAGCCAGCAGATAAAGTTTAATCATGCATGTGGATCAACTCTGCAGGGCTCTCTGACCTTGCCCTAGGGAAATGTGTGTGGGAGGGTCCTGGATGGAGCAGGGGCAGGTGTGGAGGTCTGGGCATATATGCCAGAGGATCTGCCCCATCTGGCTTCCTCCCTCCCCTACGACTTGCACATTCTCCCTCCTGCCCCACCCCATGGCCAGAGTTGGAGCCAGGCTGCTTCTGCAGCCCCAGGCACCAAGGGGAAAGAAGAGGTCCATGTCCCAGCTCTTGGCAAAAATCCAAGCCTAGCAGGGCCCTGTCTATGCAGGTCCAGCTCCCCTGGCTCTTCTCTCCTCACTCCAGCCACAAAGTGGCAGAAATCCCAGCTCTCCTCTCAAGCTGAGGGCTGGGAAGAGTCTCTCTGGGAAAAGGACAGGGGACCTTGCAAAATGTTCCAGCCCTGTGCCCCTCAAGAAGTTAATCTGGCCTTGGCCTTCCCTCCCATCTCTTTCCCATCTTCCTCCCTCCTTCTCTCCTTCCATCTCTCTCCCTCTTTCTCCCTCTCCAACTACTTTGCCCTCTTTCACTCCTGATGCTCCTCACAGGTCTCTTCCTGGTCTCTCCCCCTTCCCTCTTCCACCAGCATTGTTATTTAAAAAGGGCCTGGATTGTAATAATAATCTTGATGATAATAATAGCAATAATAATAATAATAACTGAAGTACTAGTTAAGACCTTACTTTGTGCTAAGTCTAGGGCTGGGTACAAGATATTCAGATCAGATCCAATCCCTCTCCCACATGGGGCTCACAGTTTTAGAGGGAGAGGGCAGAAGAGGAGGAGGAGGAAAAGAGTGTTGAGGAAGAGAGTAAAGGGGAAAAATAAGATTACTGGGGCCTAACGAAGGCAAGTGAAGTAATGGTAGGAGAGGGCTAAAAAGCAATCTAGATATTTCACCAATCACTGAAAAGGATTTTGTGAAGAAAAGCAGAGAAGCAGTGTAACTTAGTGGAAAGAGTACAGTCCTGAGAGTCAGAGGACCTTGGTACTAATCCCAGTTTCACCAATGGTCTGTTGTGTGACCTTGGACATGTCACTTAACTTCTCTGTGCCTCAGTTATTTCATCTGTAGACTAGGGATTAAGACTGTGAGCCCCATGGGGCACACTGACTGTGTCCAATCTGATTACCTCGTATCTTCTTCAGGGCTTCATTCAGTCCTGGTACATACAAGGTGCTTAACATACACCAAAATAAAAAAAAAGAAGAAGAAAATATATTGGGAACCATTGATTTCTACTCGGGAGAAGGGCAACTCACAGATGCAGTTCTTGCCAGGGACTAGGTTCTGACGTCTTACTGGCTTCAACCTCCACAAGTGATTTTCAGTTCATTTGGGTTATGATTGCTTGCTACACCAAATTGGGTCCTGGAGGGGACCAAAGTGTGCTGGGCCAGGAGTCTTCATGTGTGGCAGCGGCAAAGGAAGGAGCCAGGGGGCTAAGGTTGGACAGGGAAAGATGAGGGAGAGAAGCAGGGAGGCAACAAGGGCAGAGATGGGTCTGGGCAACTGGGGAGGAGTGGAGGAGGAGCTACAGCTGCAAATTGGGGAAGGATGTTTGGATGTGGGATTGGCAGTCAGGAATGTGTACTGGCCTTCTGTTCACTCTGCCAAGTGGCAGCACGTCCGAGATTCAGGCAGAGAGTTCAACTAACCGGCACCAAGGGATTCAGTGGACATTTCCCTTGGCGTTAAGGCTATGCTTTCTGGGATCAGGAAGTAGGCCTGGTTCAGGTGGCCGATAATCAGAAAACCAAGAGGGGAATGATGTAAGGGTCTAGAAACAGTAAAACAAGGGGGTAGAGATAAACACAGGGGCCTAGACTGTCTGAGGGACTTTAGCCCTACCTTGTCCTGGTTCTTATTGTTCTGTTCATAAGGTCCACCTCCACCTCCGCCACCTTCGCCTCCTCCTCCTCCTCCTCCTCCTCCACCATCGCCTCCTGCTTCTCCACCTCCTCCCTCTTCTCCTCCTCCTCCACCATCTCCAGCTCCACCAATGGAGGCACCCCCAAATTCACAGGCTGAGCCCCCAGAGGCTCCCTTGATCTGGAAGGTGCCCTCGCTCAGCCTCCGGTCTCCAGCCTCCTCTTTGTTCTCGTTCTTCTTCCTGTTCTTCTCCACACAGGGCACCACCCCCAGCTGCAGCAGGCACTCTACGATGTTCAAGGCCACGTCACAGATGCGGGAGCTGATGTCGTGGTTCAGGACCAGGTACACCGCCTTCAGAATCACCTGGGGAAGACGCCAAAGGGTCAAATGGGCTGAAAGTCAGTCGACATATTCGGGGGACCCACAAGGAGGGTTCAAGAAGAAATTCAATAAATATCTGGCCCAGTCCTTACGGAAATCCACTATACCGAAGGAGTTGTGTCCTCTGTCTCTCTTTTTTAATGTATTGGTATTTGTTAAATGCTGACAGTGTGGCAGGCGGTAGACGTAAGCCAATAGGATTGGACAGAGTCCCTGTCCCAAATGGGATATTTTACCATTTTACAGATGAGGTAATTGAAGCACAGAGAAGTGAAGTGACCTGCCAAATGTCACACAGCAAACCAGTGGTGGAGCCGGAAATAGAATCCAGGTCCTTTGACTCCAAAACCTGTTCTCTATCCAATAGGCCACACTGCTTCTGTTCCTCTCCTGGGCAGTGCAGGGTGATGAAGCCTTTGAGGAGAGGAACTAGATTGCTTTTTGCATTCTTTTCCCATCTCATAATTCTAGTTTTACCTTATTTTTCTTCTCTATAGTTCAATAATTTCCCATATATATTAAAAGTCTCAAAATTAATCACAGGAATCATCTCATCCATTCACCCAAATGCTTTCATGATTGGAGGGAGACACCATTTCCTGTTTATGGTAGGGAATCTAATCAGAGCATTGATAAAGAGTTGCCAGGGCCATGATTTGGAGGGGTTTTTGTTGTTTTTCATTCAATGGCATCGGTTAAGCATTTACTAGGTGTAAAGCACTGTCCTAAGTGCTGGGGTAGATACAACCTTTTCAAGTTGGACACAGTCCCTGCCCAGCATGGGGCTCACAGTCTAGTTGAAGGAAGAAGGATTTAATCCCCACTATATAGATAAGGTAATTGAGGCACAGAGAAGTTAAGTGACTTGCCTAACATCACACAGCAAGCAATTGGCTGATCCGGGATTAGAATCCAGGTCCTTAGACTCACAGGCCCACGCTCCTTCCACTGGGCCATGCTGGTTCTCAAATTCTTATCTTCATGCAATGTTCTTTCCCTCCTCTCTATTCACCCCTCTTTCTCCTCAGCCTCCTCCTCTTCCCTCTTCTTTTTCCTTCTCGATGGCTCAGATGCCAGTACCCTGTACGTGGGAGTTAGAGGCGGGGCGACAAGAACCAGGAGGAAATTCCAGAATTCACTATGCTTGGAACCACTCCCTCACTTTTTCTGCTCACTTGGGATAAAGCAGAAAGAGCTGAGGGCTTTGCCCTTTCGAGGCTAGAGTTCATTCATTCATTCATTCATTCATTCATTCAATAGTATTTATTGAGCACTTACTATGTGCAGAGCACTGTACTAGAGCTTGGAATGTACAATTAGGCAACAGATAGAGACAATCCCTGCCCATCGACGGGCTTACAGTCTAATTGGGGGAGACAGACGGATAAAAACAAGACAACTTAATCGCAATAAATAGAATCATGGGGATATACACCTCATTAACAAAATAAATGGGGTAATAAAATAAATAGGGTAATAAAAATATATACAAATGAGCACAGTGCTGACGGCAGGGGAAGGGAGGGGGGAGGAGCAGAGAGAAAGGGGGGAAAGGGGGCTTAGCTGAGGGGAGTTGAAGGGGGAGCAGAGGGAGCAGAGGGAAAAGGGGAAGCTCAGTCTGGGAAGGCCTCTTGGAGGAGATGAGCTCTCAGTAGAGTTCAAATAAGCAGTGTGGCCTAGAGGAAAGAGAATGGAACTAGGAGTCAGGGGATCTTGGTTTGACTCTGATCTAATGCTTCAGTTTCCTCACTTGGAAAATGGGGAGTAAATGCCTATCCTCTCTCTCCTTTAGTCTGTGAGACTCACGTGGAATGGGGGTTGCATCTGATCTTCCCCAGCACTTAATACTTGCCACATAATAAGCGCTCAAAGAATACCACAGTTACTGCTGTCATTATTATTATTATTGTTAGGGCCCCAACCAAGTGGACCTATTCCAGCCATCTCCCTTTTCTTTTACTCATAAGCTCTTTGAGGGTGCTGATTTTGCTTGATCTCTCATCATTTCCAAACTGTAGCTGCTGCTTGGGTCCCACACTCTGAAGAAAAGGTCTGCCCAAAACAAGTCATTCTAAAAATGCTGTTTTTGACTTTGGTTGTGCCATACGCTGGGGGACCACAGTTGATCCTGGAAAGCCTAGCTCACTGTCTGGCAGTCTGGCAGCTGGCCCAAGACATCTAACATCACCCGTGGACACAGAGCTCTCACTTACCAAGCTTCCTCAGGCGGCCCAGGACATCTAACATCGGAGCCATTGCCTACACCTGCCAGGACATGAAGATCTCTCTCCCAAACTGCTGCAGCTGAGAAGCCATCTTCCCTCTCCTTGCAGCCCTGCCTGAATATTCAGTGGAGAACACAGAACACGTGTGGCTGTCTGACCCTGGGGACATGAACTAGACTGTTACATACCAACAGCTGCCTACCTTCACATCAACACAACCCTCTGTTTACTCCTAAACATTTACCTCTTCACTCTCTAGAACTGGCATTTGTTTCAGCAATGTCATCACAGAACCACAGGATTATGCAGTTAATAGTGTTGACTTCAACTACCACCTCTATGCAGGTGCTACTCAAATCCACATCTCTAGCCCTGATCTCGCTCCCTCTCTTCAGTTTTCAACTCCTCCTGCCTTCCAAACATCTCTACTTGGATGTCCTCCGATCACCTCCAACTTAATATGTCCAAAACAGAGCTACTTATCTTCCCACCCAAATCCTGTCTTCCCCCTGACTTTCCCATCACTGTAGATGACAGCACCATCCCTCCTGCCTCACAAGCCCACAACCTTCATGTTATCCTTGACTCCTCTCTATCATTCAACCCACATATTCAATCCATCATAAATCCTGCCTGTCCCACCTTCATAACATAGCTAAAATTTGCCCTTTCCTCTCCATTCAAACTGCTACTATGCTATTATAATCACTCATCCTAACCTGCTTGGATCACTGCATCAGCCTCCTTGCTGACCTCCCAGCCTCCTGTCTCTCCCAACTCCAGTCTATACGTCACTCTGCTGCCCAGATTATTTTTCTACAAAATCAATCAGGATCTGTCACCCCACTCCTTGAAAAACTCCAGTGGTTGTCCATCCACATTCACATCAGATAAAAGCTCCTCACCATTGGCTTTACCTCAATGCCAGTGATCCTGATGATAGATTTATCCTTGCTCCTGCTTAGGAGTAATGAGCAGAGAGATGCTGCAAGTGAGAGGCTGACAGAGACAAACCCAACACGACCCACACACTCACTGAGAAACATCCAACACCTACACAATTCCAGAGTCACACACACCCCTTCACTCACATACTTCCTCATTCACTCCCACACACCCAGACAATCTGTCAGGCTCAGTCACACCCAGACACGCTGCCTCAAACACACAGGTACACACACTCAGCTCCCAACAAGACATCCCTGGGCCTGAGTGCAGCACAGGGAGATCGGAGTGAAAAAGCAATGAAGTGGCACCCATCAACCCTGCTGTATCCATCTCTACTTAGTCCAAGAGTGCCGGGTACATGTTTATCAGACAGTGTGTCTATTTATGTGTGTGTCTGAGCATGTGCCTATATATGCCAAAGAGTGGGCATATGTCTTTGCTAGTGCATGTTCTCAATGGATGAACATGACCCTCTGACTGGGTGTGTGTGTGTGAGCACATGTATGTGTCCTAATTCTAAGTGCATGTGTGTCTGAGAGAGATGTGTGTGGATATTATGTGGGTATGTGTGTGTGGGATTATTCATTCAATCATATTTATTGAGCGCTTACTGTGTGCAGAGCACTGAACTAAGCACTTGGAATGTACTATTTGGCAACAGTTAGAGACAATCCCTGCCCAACAATGGGCTCACAGTCGGCTCTGAGTTGGGACTAAGTGTATGAGACCTTATAAGTGAGACTAAGAAGTAGCAGGGCCTAATGAAAAGAGCACAGACCTGGGAGTCAGAGAGCTTAGGTTCTAATTCTGGCTGTGTCAACTGCTTGCTGTGTGACCTTGGGCAAGTCAGTTAACTCCTCTGTGCCTCAGGTGCTTCATCTGTAAAATGGGAATTAAATCCCCCTCCCTCCAATTTAGACTGTAAGCACAATGTGGGACAGGGACTATGTCCAACTTGATTAACTTGCACCTATCCCAGAATTTAGAACAACGTTTGACACAGAGTAAGTGATTAAAAAATACCATTTAAAAAAAAAGAATGCATGGGCTTATATAAATGGGTGTGAGTTTGAGGGATATATGTGAATCTGTGTGTGTGTGTTGGGAGGGGGGCAGTGGAGGTTTGGGAGAGCACTATGGTAACTTCCTTCTGATTGTGGGAAGAGGATGGTTTCCTGTCCCTCCTCCCATCAGGATTCAGCTTATCCTACCCTGGTGGCATGGGGGTCAAGGCTGTGGTGGTGGCCAGAAGGAGGAAAGTCTGGTGATTGCTTTCCTCCCTCTCTGTTTCTCCCACTCTTAATCTCACCTTCCAGTTCGACTCCCCAGAGGTGGGGCAGGGGTAGGTGGCCCAGCTGGAAAGACCCCACTTGCCCCAGGGCCCTGGCCAAACCGTGAGCTGCTCAGAACCCTTGGATATCTCTCTGGTTCCCACCACTCCTCCACAGACAGGCCCACTAGCCCTGGAAGGTTCTACCCAACCCTGCTCCGGCTGAGTCATTACCGAGAGATCCAGCATGCCGTTCTTGTGGACAAAATTGTTGGTCCCGTCAATGTGTTCTGTGTCCTCCAAACAACTGTAGTTGATGCAGGAGTCGGTCAGACTTCTTGGCAGGTTGGCACACGCTAGCGGCTCATGGGGCATCTCCGGGATGGGCACCTGGTTGCAGAGTTTCCGCATGTGCTCACTGAAGAAGTCCGCATAGCCCACATTGAACGAAGCCAGGGTGGTGTTGAAAGTCGCCACAGTTATCGTGGAGATCTGGGATCGCACTGCCAACATGAAAGAGCATGGGACTGGGAATCAGGGATACTTTAAATTCCGATGCCCACTCCACAGAACCAGCCGGGAGACTTGGGACAAGTCATTTGACTTTTCTGTGCCTCTGTTTCTTTCACTGTGAGATGGGGATTCAATACTATTCTCCCTCTCCTTTAGGTTGTGAGTCTCCTGCGGGCACAGAGACATCACAAATAATTATGTTGATGATGAAGATGATGATGAAAGTCAAGGCTTTGACTGCTCCCCACCTATCGGCACTATCTTCTCCAGATAAAGAAGACAGCACCACTAGGCTTGGCTTTGCCATTCTCTGTATCCAAGCTAACCTTGTCCCCTGAAGGCGGAACTTGGGGCAGAAGAGGGTAAGCAAGCAACATGGCCCTGACCTCCCTCAGCTCCCACCCAGCCTCCCATGGACCTCAGGCGAGGAGCGGACAAACCTTCCTTGACGGTGTTTTCTCCGTGGCTGTTGGAAGTGGTCGGGCAGGTCGCTGACCAGCGGTGATGTGAATGTGAGTGTCGGGCACCCAGACTCTCCATTTCCGTAGCTGCATCGAAACTTCCCCTCCTGGTGAATTTGCCTAGGGGACACATGGCATCCTTGTAAACAGAGAGCTTAAGGGTGTGCTGGAAATTCGGTGGGTAGAGGCTAGCCGGGATAACTATCGGGCAATCTGCAATGGGGAAAGGTCAGGGAAAGTGAAATGTCTCTTTGATTACAATGGACACCTATTATTCTGACTGTCTCTGGATGGGGATGGGGAACAGGGAGGGAACTGGGGGAGCTACCATGAAGATAATCTGCGGGAGTACCATGACCTGGGAATCAGAAGATCTGGGTGTTCTAGTCCCAGCTCTGTCACTTGCCTGTTGTGTGACTTTATGCAAGTCATTTCACTGCTCTGTGCTTCAGTTTCCTCATCTGTAAAATGGGGATGAAATACCTGTTCTCCTTTTCCCTTAGACTGTAAGCTCCATGTGGGCTCGCTACTCTCCTCCAATCCAGCCTACACACTTCACTCTCTATTGCTATACTTCTCACCATACCTCGATCTTGTCTATCTCACTGCCAACCCCTCACCCATATTCTGCCTGGAACACTCTCCATCCTCAATTCTGACAAACAGTTACTCTCCCTCCCAGCGTGGCTCAGTGGAAAAAGCACGGGCTTGGGAGTCAGAGGTCATGAGTTCGAATCCCAGCTCCGCCACTAGTCAGCTGTGTGACTGTGGGCAAGTCACTTCACTTCTCTGTGCCTCAGTTACCTCATCTGTCAAATGGGGATTAACTGTTGAGCCTCACGTGGGACAACCTGATTACCCTGTATCTATCACAGTGCTTAGAACAGTGCTCTGCACATAGTAAGAGCTTAACAAATAACCAACATGGGGAAGCAGCGTGGCTCAGTGGAAAGAGCCTGGGCTTCGGAGTCAAGAGGTCATGGGTTCGACTCCCGGCTCTGCCGCTCGCTAGCTGTGTGACTTTGGGCAAGTCACTTAACTTCTCTGTGCCTCAGATACCTCATCTGTAAAATGGGGATTAAAACTGTGAGCCCCACGTGGGACAATCTGATCACTCTGTATCCCCTCAGCACTTAGAACGGTGCTTTGCACATAGTAAGCGCTTAACAAATACCACCATCATCAAAGACTTATTGAAGGCACACCTCCTCCAAGAAGCCTTCCCTGACTAAGCCATCCTTTCCTTTTCTCCCACTCCTACTCCCACTCTCTTCTTTGTTGCCTTGACTTACTCCCTTTATTCATCCTCCCTCCCAGTCCCAAAGCGCTTATGTACATATCTGTAATTGATTTATTTATATTAATATCTGTTTCCCCCTCTAGACTGTAAGCTCATTGTGGGCAGGAAATGTGTCTGTTTATTGTTATATTGGACTCTTCCAAGTACTTAGTACAGTACAAGTACTTAGTACAGTGCTCTGCTCACAGTAAGCACTCAATAAATAGGTTTGAATGAATGAATGAATAAGTTCTCAATAAATGCATCTGACTGACTTACTGTCTGACCTGTATCTATCTCAGTGCATACATCAGTGATTGGCACACAGTAAGCATTTAACAAATACCATGATCATCACTGAGATCATCATCAACATCGTCATCATCAAAGAAGAGAAGTTGAAGGGTGGAGGGAAGGGAATGTGGAAAAACCAGAATGGGAAGCAATGAGTGGGCTGAACCTAGTGGAAAGAGTTTGGGATTGGGAGTCAGGGAGTGCTCGGTTCTAGTTCCAGCCCTCCAATTTGCTTTCTATATTACCCTTAGTTAATTTGTTTTGCCTCAGTTCCTCATCTGTAAAATAGGGATTAAAATACCTGCTGTCCCGCCTACTTAGAATGTGAACCCCCATGAAGGAGAGGAACTGTGGCAGACCTGATATCTTGTTTCTACCCCAGCGCATATTATAGTGCTTAGGCACATAGTAGGTGCTTGACAAATACCACAATATTCTTATTATGAATATAAGACCAGAATCCCAAGAAGCAATAGCCATATTTCCCAAGCAGCAGGAAAGATGACGGAAGACCCCTAATATGAGTGTTCCATTATGAGTGTTCATGTGACAAAACTCTACTGTAGTTTGAATGGGTGCCCGCATTTTGAGTTATGTTTTGAGTCATTTATTATGCTTTGTTGTTCTAATGGACAACTGAGTTAAAACCCTTGGTATATCGCCGGGAAGACAGGAGGCTGACAATGCAGAGAAGAGGCAGCCGAGCCCACTGGGTCTCAGGCAGCCTTGAGCGCTTGGAAAAAAACCCAGGTGCAAGAGCTGCCCGATCAGCCAGGCTGTTAAAATCATTTGCAAATGCCCCAGACCCATACTTCCATTTTCCACCCATGATTGCCTTTTGCTGAAGCCTCTGGTTTAGGATATCTCCCTATCAGAAGTGAAGTGAAAAATGAAGGTGATTATCTAGGACTTTGTGGGCAGAAGTGTCTGGATAATTACTTCCGGTCTCCGCCTCACTTCAGTTGTGGAGCTGGTGCCTGGGAGAGGAGCCCAGGTGTTAACGTGTTGCTCAGCCCAAGAGCAGAGGAAGAGAACCTTGGCCATCAGCATGTCCCAGTCCTCATGGGGCGGAACTGGATAAACTCGCACCTTCCGAAAGCTAAAGTCAGAAGTAGCTGGGTTTTCCATGAAACTACCTGGGAGGATTTACTGACCTCGTGTTCCTGGGTTGGGTAGCCCACCCATCTGGTCCGGTGCCAAACATTGGATGGATCAGAGAGGGGTCTGGTTAGAAATGGATGCTTCCAGGCAGCAGTGCATTCACTTCCCTGTGCCTACATAGACCCAGTTCCTTGCGTCAAATCCCCCAAAGTTACCCGCTGGGTCACCTAGGATGGTGGTCTGCCAGCCGCCTTCTCAATGGCCCGCCGGTCCTCCCCGGCTCCTGAGAAGCTGCCAAAGGAGAAGGTGCTGCGGGTTGGCGATACATCCAGGTGGTCCTCGTGGAGCAGGAAGGGCATGCCCATCCGGCGCTGCCGGCGCTTCCCCGTGTGGGGGAAGGGAATCGAGCCCTTGCGTTCTCGGTCTTCCTTGCGACTCTTGAACTGAAGAGGACAGAAAGGATGGTTGGCAGAGTTAGCCAGAGTCACCTAATGACCGTCCATTTGGGGCAGAGGGTTGGGACAGGGAATGGATCGTGGGAGGTAAATGGGACTGGGGGGACAGTTCTGCCCCTTCTTCACCTTTGCCCAGCACCTGCCCTCCCCCTTCCTTGAGTGGCCTCTCCTTATCCCTCCCTCCCCAGAACACAACAGAGAAGGGGAGAAAGAGCAGGAAACCGGCCCCACACCTGCCACCGACCCTGTGAACAAAGGTAAAGATCGCGGGCCAAGAGTGCTCCCATACTGGGAAGGCCCCTGTCCCAAGCTGAGTCTTCAGGACGGCTCGGCCTTCTGTGGATGCTGCTGTGGCAGATCAGTGCCCTGGAGGTGCCCTGAAGTAACAGAGGCCAGGTTGGCACCCACCTCCAAGACTGTCACTAGTACAGTCCCCTCTCCCCAGTCCCCACCAGAGTTTTCCCTTCCTACTCCTCTTCCAGTCCACCACTGCAGCATTCCCAGACACAGGCAGGGATCGGGTGGGGAAGATAGGAATGGCAGCTGATGGGAAGTGGGACTGGGGGAAGCTAGTTATGGTATAGGCACTAAAATGCAGGAAAAATGGGATGGGGTGGGAAGTTGGTATACTGGACCACAGTTCAGAGAAAAGGGTGTCTGAGATCTGCATGGTAACTAGGGACTAGGAGGGATGTTTAGCACAAAGTAGCACAAAAAGATCAGGCCAGGCCAGGCAGGCTCTGGAGGGTTTGTGGATTATGGTGATCTTCAGGGCAAAATTTGTCCAGCCATTATCTCAGATGTTCTCCAGTGCTCCAGGCTAACTGAGGTGCCACTGAGGACATGAGATTGGGTATCTATGGATGTGTATATAGTGTGTGAACGTGTCTGGGTGCATGTGTCTATGTATCTGTGGGTATATATGTATTTGCAGTACTTGTGGACACTTGTGTATGTGGACATGTCTAAATGAATAGCCTTATGTGTGTGCATAAATGTGCACTTGTGCAGAGGCATATGAATGTGCCTAGTGTGTGTTTGTGTGTGTGTGTGAATGCACGGCCTGTGTGTATGTGTGTCTGAATACAAGTGTGTATATGTGCCTGTGTGTTGCTGTTAACCTGCATTGGCCCTATGACCAAATTGGTGGTTCCCAAAAAATTCAAGGAGGCTACTGGGCCCCTTTTGGACAAGGTCGAGCCCTGAGTTCGCCATTTCTGGTTGTGTTGGGCAGTGGCTTGCAGGACCTGGCCCGAAGCAGAAGACCTTTCCTGTGAGCCTGTAGAGAGTGAATCCTCAACACCTCTCTCACCCGGTCCTCTGGGGTAAGCAGGGGCATACACACTCTAGGGCAAAGTAAATCGTCTGTTGTTCAGTTGGCTGTGGCTCTAGTTCCTCAGCTCCAGCCGCTCAGCAAAATCTCACTCACCTTCTTGAATATGTTCATGCCCAGGTCAGTGGACAGGTCCGGCACTGCTGCCCTGCGTAGGTTGGTCAAGGACACCTTGGAGAAGGCCTCTGTGCTCAGGGACTTTTCATCCTCGTTGCATTTCAAGGTAAGGTCCTAAAACCAGAGAAGGAAGGCAGAAGAGAAACAGCCCAGAATCAGTTCTGTGGGAAACCTGCACCCCCACGGACTCACAGTGTACTCCCAGAATACACGCCCAAAAGGGCTTCCACATCACAGTCACTGGGGGAGTTGTTTCCGCAAAGGCTCAGTGGGTCTGGCAGGTGGGACCCACCAGGGGAGGGATGAAGACTGGCCCCCTTCCTGCCCCATCCCATTCTCTCTGGAGAATTCCTGCTGATACCCTGATGGCTTCCTTTCCTCCCTGTTCTGCCCAAGGACACCACAGGTATCTTTCCGCCCTTGGCCACAGTCCTGCTCAGCTTCAACTGTCATCCCTATGAGGATGAATTCCCTATCTACATCTCTATCCCTGGACCTCTCTCTTCTCTACAGCCTTGTATTTCCTCCTTCCTTCAGGACATCTCTACTTGGATATCCTGGCCAGACCTGAAACCTAACAAGTCCAAAGCAGAGCTCCTCGTTTTCCTACTTATTCAGTGTCACCAAATCCTGCGGATTCAACCATCATATCACTGAAACCCACCCTTTCCTTTCCATCCAAACTGATACCACATTAATCCATTAATTTATCCTATACTGCCTTGATTACTGTATCAGCCTCGTTGCTGACCTCTCTGCTGCCTTTCTCTCCCCACTTCATTCCATGCTTCACTCTTCTGCCTGGATCATTTCCTACAAAACTGTTCAGTCCGTGTGTTTCTCCACTCCTCAAGAAACCTCTTGTTGTTGCCCATCCACTTCTGCATCAAACTCCTTACCACTGTCTTCGAAGCACTCTATCTCGCCACTGACCTCTCACCCACATCCTGCCTCTGGTCTGGATCTCGCTCCCTGTTCATAACTGATCTCCACTTTCAAGGTCTTATTAAAAGAGACCTTCCCCTACTAAACCCTCATTTCTGCTCCTTCCCCTGCCTTCTCCATCACCCTTGTGCTTGAATTGGCACCCGTTTAATCATCCCAACCCTCATGCCCAGAGCACTTTGGTTCAAATCTGTTAATTATTTATATTAATTGTCTGTCTCCTTCTCTAGACTGTAAGCTCCTTGTATGCAGGAAACATTATCTAAACTCTGGTGATCTGTACACAGTAACTACTCAAAAAATACAATTCTAGTGCACCAATTGTGGGCCAAGAACTAAAATCTTTGAGGGCCAGTTTCCCTGCTCGTGAAATGGGGGCCACTCTTTCACCCCATCCTACCTCCCACCCCTACACAAGGATAAAACACCATATGTTTGACAGTGTGGAATGGAGCTGCTCAGTATGTCCCCGGACCTGCAGCTTGGCCTCCTGGGAGCTTCAGCTCTTTCACCTGGCCAGGGCAGGCTTTCCAAAAGATGGCAGAAAAGCAGAAAATGGCTGCCACATTCTCTGGTTTTGTCTGGTTGGGAGAGCAGTAGTCCGGGGACAAGGATGGAATTTTGTGGGGCTAATTCATCCCCTCAGAAACCCTCTCTAAGGAATCACTGTCCAGCAGGGAGAAGATGGATTTTATAAATAAAATCTCCCCCTTTTCATTTGTCATCATTCATGTTTGGGTTCCTGAAACTCCTTTGGGTTGCTGAGAGAGCCTACCGCAATTAATTGACATTGAAATGGCGTCCACTTGAGATATAAATTCTACAGTGATAGGTGTGCCATGTGAATAATGCCTATACATGATGCTGCATGCTAAATGATGCTCAGAGCATGCGATCCATTAAATCAGAATGATCAAGACTTGGCAAGGTTGGGATAATAGTGACATGAAGTTTGGCCAGTCAGTTTATTTTGAGCAATGCCAGACCCACAGTTACCACAATGTCTTTTACCCTAATTAACAGCTAGATGCAATGGAAATCAAAAGATGTTCTTTTGAAGAACCTTGGTAATTCTCCCATTCAATTTCTCGCGTTCATTGAGGAGTAGGGCATCCACTAGACTGTAAGTTCTACCAACTCTATTGTACTATACTCTTCCGAGCAGTTATTATAGTGCCCTACCACAGTTAAGCAGTCAATCAATACCACCAATTGATGCCAGATGCACAGGGGTGAACACATATTCTGCTTAAACTAGAAGCATTTGGCTGGAGATACAGAGCCACCCTGGTGACTCCTGATGGCAAATAGATTTCTTCATAACCACCTAAGTTTCAAAATGGCTGCCAGGGCTTTCCAAAATGGTGGTGTGCTTTGCCTCTTGTGAGACGCCCAAACCTTGGACTCCAGGGAACTGTATGACAAAGGAGCAAGGAGAAAATAGCTAGCTTTATGAAAATGTATTGGTTTATGATGCTCATAATGTCCCTTAGGAGACTGAGAAAAGAAATTTTTCCAGTCTTGGCGGGGAGAATTAAATCTGGGCAGAGATGGGCTCTGCCTGATCTCTTATCATTTGAAAGTTGTACTCAGCTAGACATGAATGAGGGAGACCATATCCTCATTTCACAGCCAGACAGCTCGTCAAAGATTGCTTCCTTCAAGAGAGAAAATTATTGATGGAAAATCTCATTCAAGAAGGTTGTAGTTCCCATTCAAGTCACTGAAACACTGCTTTTAAAATCAGGGAAAAGAGCTCCTACCCATCCCTTCCAACCTGGTGCTAACCTTCTCACTGTGCCTCGTTCTTGCTTGTCCTGCCGTTGACCCCTGGCCCATATCCTACCTCTGCCCTGGAATGTTCTCCCTCCTCAAATACGCCAAACAATGACCACTTCCCCCCTTCAAAGGCCCTACTAAGGTTCACCTCTCCAGGAGGCCTTCCATACTAAGCCCCCCTTTTCATCGGCTCCCCCCCCCTCCCATCACTCTGATCACCCCTTTGCTCTACCCCTCTATCTCCACCTCACAGCACTTGTGTATATATGTTCCTATCTATAATTCTATTTATTTATATCCAAGTCTGTTTACTTGTTCTGCTGTGTGTGTATATATATATCTATAAGTCTATTTATTTATACTGATGCTATTGATGCCTGTCTACTTGTTTTATGTCTGTTTCCCCCCTTCTAAACAGTGAGCCTATTGTGGGCAGGGATTGTCTCTCTTTGTTGCTGAATTGTACTTTCCAAGCATTTGGTACAGTGCTCTGCATGCAGTAAGTGCTCAATAAATACGTTTGAATGAATGAATGAATGAACCTACAGCCCTGAATGTGCTGCGGATTTGGGGGCTACTTTCTCCAACATCCACCCCACCTTCGGGCCCTCCAAGGCTCATCCAGTGGCAGGATACCACCTTCTCCATTCCGTAGACATATGCTCCTTGTCGGCAGGGATCACGTTTACCAACTCTATTGTGTCATACTGTCCCAAGAATTTAGTACAGTGCTCACACTAAGCACTCACCCCATTGACTGATTGATAGAAGGCAGGAAATCACCCTGCTAACTTTCTGGGGTTAAATCTGTGCCTCTACCCCTTTTCTCCCGCTGCAGGGGCAGATAAATCACCCACAATTGGTGCAGAAATAGTATTTATTGAGCGTCCCTTCGGTGTGGTAGCATCCAGGCTAACAGAGACCAGGAAACAGGGTTAAGTGCTATCTACCTTCTTGAGGCTTTACTTTCTATTCTCTCCTTCCCAAGCCTTTCCTGACCTATTTACAATCAATCAATGATATTTATTGAGCACTTAGTGTGTGCAGAACACTGCACTAAATGCCTGGGAAAGTACAATGCAAAGGCACAATCCCTGCCATCAAGGAGCTTACAGTCTGGTCAGAGACAGATTTTAAAATAAATTACAGATAAAGGTATGTACCTAAGTACTGTGGGGCTGAGGGCGATGTGAATATCAACTGCTTTTGGGGTACAGATCCTGATGTGTAGGAAATGCAGAAGGGAGGGTGATTAGGGGAAATGGGGGCTTAATTGAGGAAGGCCTCATGAAGGAAATGTGACTTTAGAAGGGTTTTGAAGGTAATGAGAATGGTAGAGTGTTGGGTATGAAGTGGGGAGGAGTTCCAGACCAGAGGGAGGATGTGGACAAGGAGTAGTCTGTGAAATAGATGAGATCATGGTACAGAGAGAAGGTGGGCCTTAGAAGAGTGAAGTGTGCGGGCTGAGTTTTAGTAGGAAATCAGTGAGGTAAGGTACGAGGGGGTAAATTGATTGCATGCTTTAAAGCTGATGATAATCCAGAGTTTCTGTTTGATGCCGTGACAGATTGGCACATGCTGGAGTTTTATGAGGATGGGGATACATCGAAGCATATAGATTTAGGGCCGCTCAGCCTTCCGTCTCATCCCTGCTCTTTTGAAATTGATTTTGCTTAGGGAAATTCACAATGAAATAGCCAAGAGACATTCAGCAGTAGCAGTAGGAGAGGAGAATAATTGGGCCTGGGATCAGCCCATGCTCCATGCTAATACCCAGTTCATCTGCTTAAAATGTTGTCCAGCTCATGTCTTCCCTTTCCTTAAAATCCTCCAATGATTGCCCACCTCTGCCCACATCAAGCAAAGATTCCCCACTATTGGCTTCAAGGCCCTCCACTTTCACTTTTCTATCCTCATCACCACCTGCTTCACTTTCCCACTCTTCCTCCACCTTTCCTAGCAGGGGATGTCAATTGAGTGCCTGGAACTCTCTTCCTCTAGGATCCACCAGATCTCAACCCTCCCCATCTACAAAGCACTCCTGGAATCCCCCCTACCAACTAATCTTCCCTGACTAGTTACCGGTAACCCAAATCTTGCCAACACTTTGGTCACCTATTCATTTATTCTTGCCCATACTCACCACTTATATAGTTATGTAAAGTTTACTGAAACTGTAATATTATTTATTCTAATTCTCCACGGCTTGAGTATGTATCACAATAGAGTCTAGGTTCCCTGTAGCCAGGGAACTTCTTTGCTTCTGCTGAACTTCCCAAATTCTTAGTATAGTGAATTCCATTAAGTAAGTGCTCATTGCATACCTTTGCTCCTCCTATTACTATTATGACTACTATGTTACTACTACTCATAATAATAGTGACAATGATAATCATTGGTAATTATCGAGCACTTACTGTATACAGAGCACTGTACTTCTCTTGGGAGAAGTATAACAGAGTTGGTAGACACATTACCTGCCCACAGTGAGCTCACCACCACCAACTTCACAGACTTCACTCCTCTAATACCTATTCACTGTGCCTTACTCTCATATCTCTGACCTCCGACCCCTTATTCACATCTTCCCTCTTGTCTAGAACTCCCTCCCCTTTCACATCCTACAGACCACCACTCTCCCCCTCTTCAAAGGCCAACAGTCCTGACTAACCTCTACATTTCCCCAACTGCTGAGTCACCTCTGCTCTCAGCTCACGCACCCCACTCTTCACCTCCACAGCACTTACTTATCTTTATCCATGGTTATTTCTCGTATCTATTTTATTTCAGTTGTGTCCCTGGCTAGACTTTAAAATCCTTGAGGATATAAATTATGCCTACTTACACTACCATACTCTTACAAGTGCTTAGTACAGTGTGATGCACAGAGTAAGCACTCAGTAAATAATGCTGATTGAGCACCTACTGTGTGCTGAGCACTGAACATGGTCTAATGAACAAGTGGATATAGATTGATGTAAATGATGTGAGTGAATAGAGAAGCAGCATGGCCTAATGGAAAGAGCATAGGCCTGGGAATCAGAGCACCTGGGTTCTAAACCCAGCTCCTCTGCTTCCCTTCTAGGTGACCTTGGGCAAGTCACTAACTGTTCTGTTCCTCAGTTACCTCATCTGTAAAATAGGGATTAAGACTGTGAGACGAGGACTGTGTCCAACCCATCTATCTTGTGTCCACTCCAGTACAGTAGAAATAGATATAGGGTACAAAATAGTATAAAATATAAAATAGTATAAAATAGACATAAAGGACAGAAGTTTTTTAAATAAATCATTGTCAAGTGAATAAACACTTGAAGGCTGATGAAATGGCATGGGGGGAAAAGTGGGAAATTAATCAGGAAATGCTTGCTGGGGAAAGTGGCTTTTCAGGAGGGTTCTGAAGGAGAAGAGGGAGATTGGATGAAACTGAATGTTGGGGTGGGTCCCCAGGAAGGGGAAGAGCTTGGGTAATGGGTCAGAGGTAGAAAGGTTGAGAGTGAGGTCCATTATAGTGTTTGCTTGGGATGAGTTTGAGCTCTATCTGGGGTTCACAGATAGGACAGGTGACTTTGTATTGGAAGTTAGTCTCGGACTTTTGACCTTAAACAGCGGCCGGGCAGGCACCAGTGAGTCGGCCCCTGTTCCCACTTCCTGCTGTAGCTTGCGAGGATGTGAGGGGCACCTTGGACCTTCCACAAACCAGATAAATATACCCACAATCACCTGGATTACTTACATAAATATAATAATAATAACAATAATTATGGCATTTGTTAAGTGCTTACTTTGTCCCGAGCACTGTTCTAAGCACTGAGGTAGATGCAAGATAATCAGGTTGTCCCAGGTGAGGCTCACAGTTTAATCCCCATTTTACAGATGAGGTAACTGAGGCACAGAGAAGTTAAGTGGCTTGCCCAAGGTCACTCAGCAGACAAGTGTCAGAGCCGGGATTAGAATATCCACAAGTAGCGTGGCCTAAGTGGAAAGGGCACAGGCCTGGGAGTTAAGGGACTTGGGTTCTAATTCCGCTTCTGCCCCTTGCCTGCTGTGTGACCTTGGGCAAGTCACTTCACTTTTCTGTGCCTCAGTTACTTCACTTGTAAAATGGGGATTAGAATTGCGAGCCCTATGTGGGACATGTACTGTGTCCAACATAATTAGCTTGGTACAGTGCTCAGTTCAGTGCCTGGCACATAAAAAACCCTCAGAGCCCAATTTCCTCATCTGTAAAATGGGTATTAGACCCTTCTTCCTTCTATTTAGACTGTGAGCTCCAAATGGGGCAGTGATTGCACCCGGCCTGATTATCTCGACTCCAACCAAATGCTTAGCACAATGCTTGGCACATGGTGATCACTTAAATACCACAATTATTATTTTTAAAACCTATCACTTAAGCATTAATTTAGGTCTCTATCCCCCTTTCTCTCCTTCCATCCGTAAATTATTGAAGCATCCGCCCCTCCGTTAAGATTGTAAGCTCCTTGATGGCACGGATCATGACTACTGAGTCTGTTAAACTCTCCCGAAAGTTTAGGGTGGTGCTCCGCCCAGGCCACACTATTTATTGAGTAGGAGCTCAATAAATAGTTCTGATTGACTGCTATGCCCCGGTGCCCAAGAGAGAACAGGTAGGGTGGCCGCTAGATAAGCCTGCTACCCAGACCACACAGAGGTCGGAGCAAAGGCTGACCGGCCCAGGTCACCCCCCCCCAAAGGGGTTTGACCGCCCGTTCCGCTTCTTACTTGGGTTTTGTGGGTGTTCACGAGAGAAGGAGCTGCGGCCACCATGGAGCTGCTGCGGGGCCGGGACAGGTGCGGGACATCCGGCTCGGGGGGCTTCTCTGGCTTCTCCTCCAACATATGCCGCAGCCGCTGGAGGTAGTATGTCAGGGCCCACTGGGTGCCCTCCTCGGACCAGTGCGGCTGAAGCAGGCAGCGCAGAACGGCCACGTCGAAGTAGGTGGCATAGCGGGAGCGCTGGCAAGGCGGGATGGCCAAGGACACCCTGGGCCAAGGAGCAGAGAAGACAGGGTTATCCCATGGGATCAGAGCTGGGCCCAGGGGGCGGCAGGCCCCATCCGGGTTAGCACCACTCTGAGGGGGTGCCTCGGCCGAAACTGCAGTATGAAGCGGGGGCGGGGGGTTGGAGGATGGAGAGGGAGGGAGGGGTCCTTGTGTCCAGGCCTGTCCCCCACAAAGTAGGGTCCCTTTCCCATGAACCTTCTCTACACTCCTGGTCCTGCCGAGCACTACCCACAAAAGTTAATGCCCAGATAATGTCCATTTACAACCTGGCCCCTCCCTCCCTCCATGCCAGCTCTAATGGTTTCCCCTGTGCTCGGAGTAAAATAAACCACACTTTTTCTCCCATTCCATTTCCCTGACAGTAATGGGATGGGCTCTAGAATGTCTTTTGAGCCTTCCAGAGAAAAGCACAATGTAAATCCCAAGTACACAGTTGATTTAGATGGTGAGCCATTTCAAGGCTGCTGTGTATCTTCACAGATAATCAAGTCAGTCCCTGCAGGTTTAAAAGCAATACGAGGTTGTTTACTGGCAGGATTGAACTCAGGACTAATGAATCTTGCTCCTGTTCAAATTTACTGCTGCTTCCCTTGGTCAACAGGGTTTCCTGTTCCCTAGTTCAGCTCCATTGCCCCCTTACAAGGTTCTAAGTGGCTTGGGACAGAAATGAACTAGGAAATGCTTTTACCTTCTTGGAAAATGGCCTCTCCCCCTCCTACTTTTCCCATCCACTGCCACCCTCAATTCTCCCGGTCCCATAAGCACATGCCATCGGTCACCTATCTCCCATTTTTCTCTCCAAATTCAGTCTGACACGCAATGTTGCTGGATCTGGCTCTATAATATCTCTCGGATCTGACCTTCCTCTACACCCTTAATATCACCACCCTGATTCAAGTTCCAGTCCCCTTCCAGAAAGATTACTGCATCATCCCAGATGCCGTTTCTCCAGTCTCTCCTTTCTTTGCTTTAGCTGACACATGGAGGCATCTATCATTTTCCTAAAATCCTAACTGGTGCCACCCATTTTAATGGTACTTATTAAGCACTTACTTTGTGTCAGGCATTGTACTGTGCCCATCATTCTGCTCCTCAAAAGTCTTCAGCGACTACCCACTGCTTCTTGTATGGAAATAAAACTGTCTGGCCATCAACCCCTTGGCTCTCCTTTAGCTGCCCTTCTTATGCAATGTCTTAATGATTATAATGTTGTTAAGGACTTCCTTGGTACCAAACACTTTTTCAAACACTGAGGGAAATATAAGATAATTAGAGCAGTCACACCCCCCTTAACACTTGGGGACCAGAGTTTAAAGGTTAGAGAGAGCAGACATTTCTTCCTGATTTTACAGCTGAGGAAACTGACAAGCAGAGAGGTTAAGGAGCTCGTCAACGTCTTACAAAAGGTCAGTGATACACTACAATTGAATCTTAAGTTTTTATTCATCTAAATGGGAAGCAGCATGGTCTAGTAGCAAAAGCACAGGCTTGAGAGTCAGGGGGCATGGATTCTAATTCTGACTCCGCTACTTGTCTGCTGTGTGACCTTGGGCAAGTCACTTAACTTCTCAGTGCCTCAGTTATCTCATCTGTAAAATGGAGATTAAGACTGTGAGCCCCACGAGGTACAAGCTAGCTACCTTGTACCTACTCCAGCACTTAGAACAGTGTTTGGCACATAATAAGCACTTCACATATACTGTTATTATTATTATTATTATTATCCCCAGATCCAGGCTTTTTCTACTAGCCAGCATGGCCTAGGGGAAAGAGCCCAGTCCTGGGAGTCAGAGGACCTGGGTTATAATCCTGGTTCTGCCACTTGACTGCTGTGTAACCTTGGGCAAATCATGTAACTTCTCTATGCCTCAGTTTTCTTATCTGTAAAATGAGGATTCAATACAGGTTCCCCCTTCTACTTAGACTAAGAGTCTCAAGTGGGAAAGGAACTGTGTCTGACCCGATTAATAATAATAATAATAATAATAATAATAATGATGATGGCATTTGTTAAGCACTTACTATGTGCAAAGTGCTGGGGGGATACAAGGTGATCAGGTTGTCCCACATGGGGCTCACAGTCTTAATGTCCATTTTACAGAGGAGGTAACTGAGGCACAGAGAAGTTATGTGACTTGCCCAAAGTCACACAGCTGACAGGCAGCGGAGCCGGGATTAGAACCCATGACCTCTGACTCCCAAGTCTGTGCTCTTTCCACTGAGCCATGCTGATTATCTTGTATCCACCTCGGCACTTAGTACAGAGCTTGACACAAAGGAAGTGTTTAACAAATATTATTATTATTATTGCACCTCAAAAAGTCATTTTTTCCTCCACCACATTTCCTTGATCCATGCCTTTTTATCCACCCAAACAGTCACCACCCTGGTCCAGGTGCTAGCCAAATCTCAGCTAGGCTTCTATTACAGCTTCCTCACTACTTTTCCCTACCTCCAACCTCTTCTCTCTCCACTATGAATTTCACTTTTCTGCTCAGATCATCTTTCTAAAATGTCTTCCTGTACATTTCTGCCTCTCTTCAAAAGCTTCACTGGTTGTCCCCTCTAGACTGTAAGTCCACTGTGGGTGGGGAATGTGTCTGCTTATTGTTTTATCGTACTCTCCCCGGCACTTAGTACAGTGCTCTGCACACAGTAAGCGATCAATAAATACGATTGAATGAATGTCCATTCTTCTCTGTATCAAACAGAAGCACCTGATGATCCCCTCTAGACTGTAAGCTTGTTGTGGGCAGGGAATATTTCTACCAGATCTATTGATTTGCACTCTCCCAGTACACACAGTACACAGTAAGTACTCAATAAATACCACTGATTGATTGTTATTAAAGCACTCCAGCACCTCATTCTCCATTACCTATCTACTTTCTTCCTACTACACCTCAGCCTGCCTCTGTTGCTCCTCAGCTTAATTTTTCTATCCCTAACCTTATTGCTCATACCTTCCTCACTCCTCCTCTCACCATAATGACAGCTCACTCCTCCTTCAAAGTCCTCTTAAAAAGTCACCGTCACTACAAGGCATCTCCTTATTAATCTTCTCCACTTTTTCGGGTATGCCAAATCCCCAACCACCTCAGCATTTTTGTATATATCTGTTTATTTATTTGGTATTGATCCATCATTCATTTGCTTGGGCCTAGTATCTATATCTGCTCTAACTCTTACTATGTATTCATTCATTCATTCAATCGTATTTATTGAGCGCTTACTGTGTGCTGAGCACTGTACTAAGCACTTGGAAAGTACAATTTGGCAACAGTTAGAGACAATTCCTACTCAACAACAGGCTCACAGTCTTTGTATTTATTGTATCCCCCATTATATTGTAAATTCCTTGAGGAAGAAGAGCAAAGGGAGCTCAATTTTAGCTGTTAAACGTTTGTGATTCAAGGCCTGCTAAAATCTGTTCCCAACATTAAGGATTTAAAAAAAAATCCTTGCAAAACTGGAACTCAGAACATTCAGCCAAGAATGTCAAAAATGGAAAGATCCCGGGGTCTGGGATTCAGAGGACCTGGGTTCTAATCCCGACTCCATCACTTGTCTGCTGTGTGACCTTGGCCAAGTCACTTAACTTCTCTGTGCCTCAGTTACCTCATCTGTAAAAATGGAATTGAGACTGTGTGCCCTATATGGGACATGGACCGTGCCTAATCTGATTAATTTATAACTACACCGACACTCAACACAGTGCCTGGCACATAGTAAGCCTTTAACAAATATCAAAAAAAAAAAAGTGAGAAGGGCACTAGGTTAGACCAGGACAGTGAGAACCAGCCATGACCCAGTAGAAGATATTGCAAAACCACAAGAAACTAATATGCCTGATTCTGGTATTTAAAAATGAAATCCCCTGTTAATGCTGTTCCATCAAGAACTAACTGTATGCCTCAGTGACTCCAGGTCAGTGAACAGCATGATCCAGTCTGGTAAAGATTGAGGAGAATGGGAGACTGATTGAATTTTGGACATAGAAGGAAACGCGATTCATTACTGGGGTGTTAATCACTCAGGATCTCTTCAATTCTGATTAATGCAGAAATTCAACCAGCGAGGAGACATTAACAGTACCTTCTCAGAGCCTGTCGGATGCACCATCTCCATGGAAACCAGCTCACGGAGCTGAGGGAATGGAACAGATCAGCTGATTCCCTTTTTCTAAAAGGGCAACTGACTCATTTCCAGTGTGTGTGTGTATGTGTGTGTCCATGGATGTACATGTGTGTATATTTGCTGTTTTGTAGAATGACCAAGTGCCAACAACAGAATTTATTTTAAAAAGAATGATTCATGAACATAATAGCTAAATAAAAGTAAACAAATAAAATAAAATAAAACAAAAGTAAAAAATCATTTAGCTACTAAGATATAGAAGTCTGGCTTTGCACATTTCTATTTCTACAGCCTGTTGTGCCTGCTCTGGGCAAATTTCTGACAATGTGGAACGTTTTCAGCTATTGGACTTTGTGGATGTGATGTTTTGCCCAAGGATAGTAGATACCCCCCGCCCTGTAAGGGCAAGGAGGGAAAGAGGGCTTGATTAATGAATTGCTCACTCCCATCCAATTCAATTAGGCTATGCAGGGTGATTAGAATGACAGTAAAGGAGGAAAAATAATGGATCCACTGTGAAGCAGAAGAAACACAGAAGCAGCATGGCCTAGTAGATAAAGCACAGGCCTGGGAGAAGGGAAGTCTTGTGTTCTAATACCAGTTCAGCCACTTGTCTGCTGCGTGACCTTGGGCAAGTCACTTAGCTTCATTCATTCATTCAATAGTATTTATTGAGAGCTTACTAGTTGCAGAGTACTGTACTAAGCGCTTGGAATGTACAATTCAGCAACAGACAGAGACGATCCCTGCCCAATGACTGGCTCACAGTCTAAACGGGGATTAGAAGTCTAAACTTCTCTCTATCTCGGGTCCCTCATCTTTAAAATGGAGATTAAAACTTGAGCGCTATGTGGGACATGGACAATGTCCAACCTGATTATCTTGTATCTACCCCAGCGCTTAGTACAGTGTCTGGAACATAGACAGTGCTCAATTAATGTCATTTAATAAACAAAGCAAAACAAAAGAAAACCCACTCAGTCACAAGAAAAGTGAATTTCCATGGTGACAGTGAAACACTACATTTGAGTGAACACTGCAATATTTTACTACTGCTTCCAGTGGGCCCGAGGCCTATGGCTGGCAAATAAGATGGTTCCGATAAAGAAGTAATGACTCTTTCAGAGAGTGGCAGGACCAGATACTTGAAGGCAGAAAACTGAAAAGGCTAATTTTCCACCTAAAAGGTTCCTGGCTCTGCTGAAGGGTAAATTTAGGCCCTGCAGAATTGGGTGCAATTTATTGTCATTGTTATCATCATTATTATGACTAGGAGTAAAAGGTGATCATTGTGCCTAAAAGGACAAAGAAAAAGGGAAGCAGAGTGGCCTAATGGAAAGAGCAGGGTCGTGGGGGTCAGAGGTTCTCTGTTCCAATCCCAGCTCTGTCACTGGCCTGCTGTGTGACCTTGGGCAACTCAGTTAACTTCTCTGTGCTTCAGTCATCTCTCTGTAAAACTGGTTTGGGAAAAATAGCATAAATATTAATAATGGCAGAATCAGGTAAAAACTCTTAAAACCCTCCTCCTCCAACTGCGACTGTGAGCCCCATATGGGACAGGTTCCATGTCCAACCTGATTATCTTGGTAAAGTGGTTCGTACATGCCAGGTACAGTGTACACACTTAACAAATATCATAATCACCCCTTTTATCCCCCCAAAAAACAGACTTACTGATTTCAGAGATCAAAGGGAGATGAAGGAAACAACCCCTGGGTTACTTCATGATCACTGGAGTAGATACTTACATGAAGTGAGTCAATCCTTAAGGCTCTAGGTGACTGTTTTAGTTGTTCATGGGATATTAAATACCATAATTATTATTATATTACCTACCATATGTACTCACATTAATGCTTCCATGGCATAATTCTCCATCACCCCACCACCCCCACTCCCTGATTTTTGAGGAGGAAATAAAAGATAAGTTTTGTAAGCAGTGATAGTGGCACATGCTGGGATAGGAGGGGAGTTAAGATCAAAATGTCACATATCCAGGAAATCCATGAAGATTTCCTCCTCCAAACATGCACTAGGGTAGGAAGAGGAGCATGGCCAGAAAAGCAATCCTTTAAGCATTTTTCACTAACTCTTGTTGGTTCAACCTTCCCAATATTGCTAAAATCCATCCTTTCCTCTCCAACCAACCTGCTACCACTTAATCCAAGTACTCATCCTATCGTGCTTTGATTACTGCATCAGCCTCCTTACTGACCTCCCTGCCTCCTGCCTCTCCCCACTTCAATCCATACTTCACTCTCCTGCCTGGATCATTTGTCTACAGAAATGTTCAGGACATGTCTCCCCACCCCTTAAAAACCTCCAGTGGTGGCCTATCCACCTCCTCATCAAACAGAAACCCCTTGACTTTAAAACATTCAATCACCTTGCCCTCTGCTACCTCAACCCACTATTCTCCTATTACAACCCAGCCCACACACTTTGCTCCTCTAATGCCAGCCTCTCATCTATCTTGTCAACCACCTCTTACCCAAGTCTTGCCTCTGGCCTGGAATGCCCTCCCATTTCATCTGACAGACAATTACTCACCCCACCTTCAAAGCCTTATTGAAGGCACATCTCCTCCAATAGGCTTCCCTACCTAAGCCCTCATGTGTTGCCCTGTCCTGCTCCATTTATTCGCCCCCTTCACCCCAGCTTCACTGCACTTATGCACATATTCATAATTTATCTATATTAATGTTTGTTCCCCCCTCTAGACTGCAAGTTCGTTGTAGGCTGGGAATGTGTCTGTAATATTTTTGTGTTGTATTCTCCCAAGAGCCTGGTACATTGAGCTGGACACAGTAAGCACTAAATATAGTCTGCATGTAAAAATTATGCAACCACTGGGACATTTATGCCAGTAAATATGGTATCTTAACTTTACTGTTAGTTTAGGCTCTATGTGAATGTTTTATCCGTTAATGGGATACCGTTCTCCACCTGCTACCCTAAGGTGACCAGAGCTCCCAGAAACCTAGGAGGTGCGAACAGGATGCAAACACATTGTTCAACCAAGCATCCAACTGGGACATAAATGGAAATTGCACGGCAGGAGCACATCTAGGATCAAAGCAAAACTGGACAGATTTGTGATGGTCAATAGTTCACCAAGAGCAAGAAGGTTAGAAACATAATTTGGAAGTCTTAGTGGACCACGAGTTAGAGTTGAGGCAGCCATATGGTGTTGTTTGTAAAGTACTGCTCATTCCCACCTGCTTATTCTCTCCTAGTGCTTAGTACAGTGCTCTGCCCACAGTAGGTGCTTAATAAATACTATTACTGCCACTATTATCACTATTATCTTGTCTTATGTGCAAGATCCAGGAAGCCTTTGATGTATCTTTGCCCTCTGCCTTCAAACATAGCAGTATCTCCCCTATCCTCTTTCATTCATTCATTCAATCCTATTTATTGAATGCTTATTGTGTGCAGAGCACTGTACTAAGCACTTGGGGGAGTACAATATAACAGTAAGTAGACACATTCACTGCTCACAGTGAGTTTACAGTAGAGACAGGGAGACAAACATTAATATAAATAAATCAATTACAGGTATGCACATAAGTGCTGTGGGGCTGGGAGGGGGGATGAATAAAGGGAGCAAGTCAGGGCAATGCAGAAGGAAGTGGGAAAAGAGGAAAGGAGGGCTTAGTCAGGGAAGACCTCTTGAAGGAGATGTGCCTTCAATAAGTCTTTGAAGGTGGGGAGAGTAACTGTCTGTCAGATATGAAAAAGGCAGGTGTTCCAGGCCAGAGGCAGGATGTAGGTGAGAGTTCAGTGGCAAGATAGGTGAGTTTGAGGTACAGTGAGTAGGCTGGTATTAGAGGAGTGACGTGTACTGGATTGTAGTAGGAGAATAGCAGAGTAAGGTAGGAGGGGGAAAGGTGAATGAGTGCTTTAAGCCAGGGGTGAGGAGTTTTTGTTTGATGCAGAGGTGGATGAGCAACCACTGGAGTTTCTTGAGGAATGGGGATACATATCCTTAACTTTTTTGTAGAAAAATGATCCGGGCAGCAGAGTGAAGTATCGACCGGAGTAGGGGGAGAAAGGAAGCTGGTAGGTCAACAAAGAGGCTGGTGCAGTAATCGAGGCAGGATCATGCTTGGATTAAGGTGGTAGCAGTTTAGATGAAGAGTAAAGGGTAGACTTTGACAATTTGGTGAAGGTGGAACCGACAAGATTTAATGATGGATTGAATATGTGGGTTGAATGAGAGAGCGGAGTTAGGGATAATGCCAAGGTTACAGGCTTGTGAGACAGGAAGGATAGTGGTGCCATCTACAGTGATGGGAAAGTCAGGGAGGGGACAGGGTTTGGGTGGGACCATAAGGAGTTCTGTTCTGGACATGTTGAGCTTGAGATGACAGGAGAACATCCAAGAAGAGATGTCTTCAAGGCAGGAGGAGATGTGAGAGTGCAGAGAGGGAGAGAGATTGGGGCTGGAGGTGTAGATCAGGGTATTATCTGCATAGAGGTGGTAGTTGAAGCCATGGAAGCAAATGAATTCTCCAGAGAAGTGGGTGTAGATGGAGAATAGAAGGGGATCCAGAACTGAACCTTGAGTGACACCCAAATTTAGAAGGTGGGAGACAGGAGGAGCCTACGAAAAGAGAATGAGTGACCAGAGAGATGAGGAGAACCAGGAGAGGTTCCCCTACTGCACCATTCAGCTATCGCCCACCTCCCTCCTCTCATTTCAGTCCAATATCCCCTAATTGAGTTGTTTAAACCTACTGATTCTACTTTCTCTCCTCCAACTCTACAAACTGGTTTCCTCACCCTTGACTCCAGTGAGAACCCCTTCTCCAAGGTCACCAATGACCCTCTTTGTATCTAGTCGAACGGACTCTATTCTGAATTAATCCTTCTCAACCACTGGGCTGCCTTTAGCACTATGGGCTACTCCCTTCTTTGGAAATGCTAACCTTGGTTTGTGACCCAGTGTCCTGCCTCTCTGACAATCCTTCTCAGACTTTTTTGTTGGCTGTCCCTAAAGACTGTTCTGGATCCTCTTCCCTTTTCAATTTACACTCACGTCCTTGGAGAGCTCAACCACTTCCATGGCTCCAGTTACTTAACTCTATGCAATATGGATTAACAGATGTACCTCACTCGCCCTGTATTCTCTCCTTCTCTGCATCTCACATTTCCTCCTGCCTTCTGGACTTCTACATTTCTAATAATTGCAGTATTTGTTTAGTGCTTGTGTGTGCCAAGCAATGTTCTAAGTGTTGGGGTTTGATACAAGATAATTCAGGTTGGACACAGTCCCTGTCCCATACGGGGCTTCACAGTCTTAATCCCATTTTACAGATGAGGTAACTGAAGGCACAGAGAAGTTAAGTGACTTGCCAAGGTTACACAGCAGAGAATGGAGTCAGGATTATAAACCCATGACCTTCTGACTCCCAGGCCTGTGGCTCTATCCACCACATCTTGCGGGTAGATATAAGATAATTAGGTCCACATGGGGCTCACAGGTCTAAGTAGAAGAGACATCAGGTACTGAATCCCCATTTTGCAGATGAGAGAATTGAGGCATAGAGAAGTTAAATGACTTGCCCAGGTCATACATCAGGCAAGTGGTGAAGCTGGGGATTTAGAACCTAGGTCCTCTGACTCTCAGACCTGGGCTCTTTCCTCTAGACCATGCTGCTTTCCCTAGTTAGCATCTCAACATGTGCAAAACTGAAGTCCTCATCTTCACTCTCAGTTCCTTCCCTTCACCCAACTTCCCATAACAGTTGATTCCACCATTCTCTCGATTTCTTAAACCCACAACTTTGACATTATCCTTGTCTCCACCTTCTCTTCAACCAAGACATTTAGTCTGTCATCAAATCTTGTCCAGTCTTCCTCCACAACATCTCCAGAATCCACCCTTTCTTCCCATCCAAATGGCCAACATGCCGGTCCAGGGACCTGTCACACACTGGCTTGACCACCTTATCAGCCTTCTCACTTATCTTCCTGCCGCTAGTCTCTTCCCACTCCAGTCCATTCTTCCCTAAATTACCAGGATTATTTTTTTAAAACATCACATCTCACATTTCTCCCAACAACTCAAAAGCCTCTAATGGTTGCCCATTCTTCTCTCCATCAATTAGAATCTTTTGACCATTCAATCAATGATATTTGACCTCACACACAGATCACTGGTTTTCAAACACTCGGTCAGCTATTTCCCTTTCAGTTGTCCACTCATCTCCCACCACAGCCCAGCTCACATGCTTCAATCCCCTCAAATTAACCTACTCACAAAACCACATAATCATCTTTTCTGCCACTGATCCCTTGCTCACAACTTCTTCTCAGGCTGGGGCAGCCTCTCCCTTCCTCTTCACCTTCAAAGCCCTACTGAATTTGCATCTCCTTCAGGAAGAGCTCCCGTCGGTTAATCAATTGTATTTATTGAACACTTAGCCTTACAGTGCAAGGCACGTGGGAGAGTACAACCCAACCATATAACGGGCACATTTCCTGCCCACAATGAGTTTAAAGTCCAGAGCAGGAGACAGATATAAATATAAATAAATTACATAAATCAATAAATATAAATAAATAAATTACAGATATGTACATAAGAGCTGTGGGGCTGGGGGAAGGTGGGAGCAATCTCTAATTTGCTTCTGTTTTCCAAAAAATGGTTTTTGTTGAGCACGTGTTATGTGCTCCAAACAAAAACTCCTCACTCTAGGCTTCAAGGCTCTCCATCACCTTGCCCCTTCCTACCTCTCCTCCCTTCTCTCTTTCTACCGCCCACCCCGCACGCTCCGCTCCTCTGCCGCCCACCTCCTCACCGTCCCTCGGTCTCGCCTATCCCGCCGTTGACCCCTGGGTCACGTCCTCCCACGGTCCTGGAACGCCCTCCCTCCTCACCTCCGCCAAACTGATTCTCTTTCCCTCTTCAAAACCCTACTTAAAACTCACCTCCTCCAAGAGGCGTTCCCAGACTGAGCTCCTCTTCCCCCTCTACTCCCTCTGCCATCCCCCCTTTACCTCTCTGCAGCTAAAACCTCATTTTCCCCTTTTCCCTCTGCTCCTCCACCTCTCCCTTCCCATCCCCACAGCACCGTACTCGTCCGCTCAACTGTATATATTTTCATTACCCTATTTATTTTGTTAATGAATTGTACATCGCCTTGATTCTATTTAGTTGCCATTGTTTTTACGAGATGTTCTTCCCCTTGACTCTGTTTATTGCCATTGTTCTCGTCTGTCCGTCTCCCCCGATTAGACTGTAAGCCCGTCAAACGGCAGGGACTGTCTCTATCTGTTGCCGACTTGTTCATCCCAAGAGCTTAGTACAGTGCTCTGCACATAGTAAGCGCTCAATAAATACTATTGAATGAATGAATGTGCTAAGCACTGGGGTCAATACAAGCCAATCAGGATGGACAAAATCCCTATCCCACATGGGGCTCACAGTCTCAATCCCCATTTTACACATGAGGAAACTGAAACAGAGAAATGAAGTAACTTGCCCAAGGTCACACAGCAGACAATTGGCAGAGCGGCATTAGAACTCAGGTCTTCTCTCCCCTAGGCCAAGGCTTTTTCCACTAGGCCACATTGCTTCTCCCCCTCTCAGGGTTGCACATGGAAAGTTCCCAGTACTCTACTAGTCTCGGCTGTGGGAGGAAGAGTCAAACATTTCATTCCTAGCTTGGGCAGTGGCTAGCGAGTGGAAGGCAATCTGCTACAAGTCAAAACTCACTCGTGCTGGGCAGCAGTGGCATAGGAGAGGGTCAAGGTCGGAGACTCAAGTTTACTGAGCAGAAGGAGGCAGTGGTAAACCACTAACCACTTTGGTATTTCTAACAAGAAAACTCTATGGATATACTACCAGAAGGATTGCATATAGAGAACGGGTGGTCCGGGAAAGATGTGTCTGTGGTGTCGCTATGGGTCGGAAACAACTCGACGGCATGACAAGACAAGACATGGCTTCTCACACTGTATCCCCCAGTTGTCACCTAAATCCTTATATTATCTTAGCCCCCACAGCATTTAGGTACTTATCGATGCTCTATTACTCCCCTCATCTAGAATTTTTTTAAGTCCCTGTCTTTCCCATTGAGGGCAGGGTTCACATCTTCTTTTTTGTACTCTTGAGAACTTAATAAAGTGCTCCACACAGAGCAGGTTCTCGATAAATGCTACTGGTCCTGATGAAGAACCATCAGTTAGACTGATTAAAATCCTTTGCCCGATTTAAGCAAGTCCAAAAAGCTATTCTCGGAGAGATTTTTGACAACACAACTTGACCCTGTTTCTTCAGATTTAGGTTTGACCTAATTCACTGCATTTTACCAAAAAAACCCTGAATGCTGAAAAGCCTAGTCCTCTGAGCTCCGAGTCCCTCACGGCCCCGGTGGGAATTTGCTCAGGAGGGTCACCGTTATCAGTTCAACTCAGCACTAGGAATATAACCTGACTTCCAGGTGAGAGGCGGCATAGCCTGGTGGAAAGCACATGGAAGACGGAAGGCCCAGGTTCTAATCCCAGGTAAAACACTTGTCTCCTGTGTGAACTTGGTCAAGTCACTTAACCTCCCTGGGCTTCATTTTCTTCATCTGTAAAATGGGGGCAAAAAAGTCTTCTCCCTTCCTACTGATAACAATAAATCTGGAATTTGTTAAGTGTTCACTACATGCCAAGCACTGGGGTAGATGAAATCTGACCATATCAGACACTTTCATTCATTCATTCCTTCATTTAATTGTATTTATTGAGCACTTACTGTGTGCAGAACACTGTACTAAGTGCTTGGGAAAGTACAACACAGCAATAAACAGACACATTCCCTGGCCATATAAGTGTATAGTCTAGATGGGAGGGCCGGGGGAAAATAGACATCAATACAAATCCTCCCGCGGTCCTGGAACGCCCTCCCTCCTCACCTCCGCCAAACTGATTCTCTTTCCCTCTTCAAAACCCTACTTAAAAATCACCTCCTCCAAGAGGCGTTCCCAGACTGAGCTCCTCTTCCGCCTCTACTCCCTCTGCCATCCCCCCTTTACCTCTCCGCAGCTAAAGCCTCATTTTCCCCTTTTCCCTCCGCTCCTCCACCTCTCCCTTCCCATCCTCACAGCACTGTACTCGTCCGCTCAACTGTATATATTTTCGTTACCCTATTTATTTTGTTAATGAATTGTACATCGCCTTGATTCTATTTAGTTGCCATTGTTTTTACGAGATGTTCTTCCCCTTGACGCTGTTTATTGCCATTGTTCTCGTCTGTCCGTCTCTCCCGATTAGACTGTAAGCCCGTCAAACGGCAGGGACTGTCTCTATCTGTTGCCGACTTGTTCATCCCAAGCGCTTAGTACAGTGCTCTGCACATAGTAAGCGCTCAATAAATACTATTGAATGAATGAATGAATACAAATAAATAAATTACACATATGTACCTAAGTGCTGTGGAGCTAGGAGTGGGGAAGAGTAAAGGAAGTAAGTCAGGGTGACGCAGAAGGGAGTGGGAGTTAAGGAAAAGGGGGTTTAGTCTGGGAAGGCTTCTCAGAGGAGATGTGCCTCCAATAAGGCTTTGAAGGGGGTTGTCTGACAGATTTGAGGAGGGAGGGCATTCTAGACCTCTGCAAATGGGAAAGAGGAGGGCAGGATGTGGGCTAAGAGTCAGCAGCAAGATAGAAAGCCCCAGACACACGTGGGGCTGACAGTCTAAGGTGGTGGAGGGAGGAGCACGTATTTCATAGCCATTTTACAGGTGAGGAAACTGAGGCCCAGTAAAGTTAAATGACTTCCCCAAGGTCACCCAGCAGAAAGGTCACCCAGCAGACTAGAGGTGACTGTAAGCCCCATGAGGGAGTGTCTTTCAGATCTTCCTGTCAGATCACTTGACTCCACACCTGACACACAGAAAGTACTTAATTAATACAATAGCCATAGTCACAAGTGTGAACTGGTGACTCAGGAGTAGTGCTTCTGGGCCAGGGACTATTCTTCTAAGTTGCAGACCATCACTGCAATAGCCAGTCACAGAGGAATCTGTTCCTGACCCATGAAACTCTGGGCTCAGCCAACGGGACCACTGTGTTCAAGTCCAGAGGCCTCCAGGTAGAGGTTAGCAAGCAGCCAAAGACTCTAGTCACTACAGAGCAGACCAAAACCACCAAGCTGAGTAGCCCTCCAGCTGAACAAAGCAGTTTCCCAGGATCTCTCAGTGACTCCCAGTTATACTGAGCACCTACTGTTTACAGAGCACTGTACTGAACAACTAGAGGATAGCAACAGCACTAGTAGACATGATTTCTGCCCTCAAGGTGCTTATTCAGTGTCATGTCCAGCAGTTGCTGAGGAAGAGCTAGGGTTGTGTCTACAGACAGAATCACAAGGATCCAGAGCAATAAGCTTTCCTGGACTCCCCAAAGACCAGCTGCCTGCCTATAGGAAGCAGCATGGACTAATGGGAAGAGCTTGGTTCTGGGAGTCAGGTGACCCAGTTCTAATGCTAGCTCTGCTCATACCTGCTGTGTAAGTCACTTAATGTCTCTGTACCGCAGTTCTCTCACCTACAAAATGGTGATTCAATTCCTGTTCTCCCCTCTACTTAGGATGTGAGTCCCACGTGGGGCCTGATTATCTTGTATCTACTCCAGCACTTAGTACACTGTTTGGTACATAACAAGTGCTTAACAAATACCACAATTTTTATTATTATTCTTGCTAGGGCTTGGCTGGAACTGCATAAATCATGTCAGCAGACAGGACACTCTCTCTGGATGCCTCTCGATCATCCATTTGTCCTTGGACCCTTTCTACTCCGCCCCACCTTGTTTCTTTCCCATTTGCAGAGTTTAGCTCACTGCTGACAGGCACACCTTCCCTCCTCGATTTTAGAAACTGGAGCAGAAATGAAGGAGGGCCCGAATGGTTGCTAGGAGATCAAGTATTCATTCATTCATTCATTCATTCATTCATTTAATTGTATTTACTGAGTGCTTACTGTGGGCAGATCACTGTACTAAACACTTGGGAGAGAACAATATAACAATAAACAGACACATTCCCTGTTCACGACGAGCTTAGTAGTTGCAGCATCCTGCAGTCTTGGATTTAGATGCAGTTTCAGCACTGCTAGATCATTTCTTCTCCACCCAGTCCCAGCCCATGGGCTTTGCGGCAGGCAGGGTCTGGGGCCAGCTCCAGTGGGCTCTACTTTTGTCTCCCCTGCACTCTCAGAGACAGGGTAGGGCATGGGCTAGAGGATGACGAGTTCTCCTGGATAGTGCACAGCTGCAGCCTGAGACTGAGCCTTTCACCCTCTGGGTATAAGATCCGAGGCTGACTGATGTAGCAGTATATTTCCCTGAAGCTGCTGCTTTTAGTCCACTTAGCCTTGGAGAGGCAATACGGTTGGTTCCATTTTTCCCATTGGCATGGATTATTTTCCTAAAAAAAAGTTCACTCTTCACAAGTCTCCCCACTCCCCCAAAACCTCCAATGGTTACCCTTCCATTTTGGCATCAAACGGAAACGCCTCTCCCGACTACTTATCTTTTCGCCTCCTCACTACATCTTGCATGCTTTGATCCTCTCAAGCCAACTTTCTTATGGTGCCTCACTTTCATCTCTTTCATCACCTATCTCTTTCTTGACTCCCTCTCTCCTGCCTGGAACTCCCTTCACATCCAACAAACCACTCCACTGAACTGATCTCCAAAGCCCTGTTAAAATCCCATCGTCCCCAGATCTTTCCCTGACTTTCCACTGTATCATCTTTCCACTGTACTTTCCCTTCCCTCTGAGACCCCTATACTTTGAATACTTTGGGACTCCCTCCCTCTCCATCCACTAGTCTTGTGTTGGTCGTCTCTGACCCATAGCCACACCTTGGACACATCTCTCCCAGAATGCTTCACCTCCATCGGCAATTATTCTGGTGTGTATCCATAGAATTTTCTTGGTAAAAATACGGAAGTGGTTTACCATTGCCTTCTTCCGGGAAGTAAACTCCAGGCTCTGCTCTCAACTCTCTCCTATGCACGGGTGAGTTTTAACTTGTAATAGATTGTCCTCCACTCCCTAGTCACTGCCCAAGCTAGGAATGCAATGGCTATGCCTCTGCTTTGACTCTCCCTCCCATAGGTGAGATTGATAGAGTATTGGAAACTCTCTGGGTATGAACCTCAGAGGGGTCCATCCATTAGAGTACATAAAAATAATAATGATAATAATAATAATAATAATGGTATTTGTTAAGCACTTAGAGAGCCATGCACTGTGCTGGGGTAGATACAAGGTTATCAGATTGCCCCAGGTTGGGCTCACAGTCTTAATCCCAATTTTTAAGATGAGGTAACTGAGGCCCAGAGAAGTAAAGTGACTTGCTCAAAGACACACAGCTGACAAATGGTGGAGTTGGAATTAGAACCCACAGTCTTTGATTCCTAAGCCTGGGTTCTTTCCATTAAACCACACTGCTTCTGGCATACATCTTATAGTTGGTTGGTTCCCTCCCCTACCTGTGCTTTATTTCAGTGTCTTTCTCCCCAGGTAATTTGAAATCTCCTTGAGGGTAGGGATCATATCTCCTTATTCTACTGGACTGTCCCAAGTGCTTAGTTCAGTGCTTTGCACACAGTAAGTGATCACTAACTACCATTGCCGATTGACTCTAGATTCAGGTCCAAAAAAATTCCATATCTTTCCACACAAACCCTGTTCTCCCCCTGACTTTCCCATCCCTATAGACAGTACCAGTATCCTCCCTGTCTCACAAGCCCATAACCCTGGCATTATTCTCCACTCATCTCTCTCATTCAGCCCACATATTCAGTCTGTCACCAAATCCTGTAAGGATGACATGCAAATTAGTGAAGCATTCCATATTTTTATATTGATGCCTGTGTACTTGTTTTGATGTGTGTATATCTATAATTCTATTTATTTATATTGATGCCTGTTTACTTGTTTTGATGTCTGTCTCCCCCTTTCTAGACTGTAAGCCCGGTGTGGACAGGGCTGGTCTCTCTTCTTGCCGAATTGTACTTTCTAGGCACGTAATACAGTGCTCTGCATACAGTTGTTGCTCAATAAATACGATTGAATGAATGAATGAATGAGTTCAACCTTCCCAACATGGCTATAATCCACCCTTTCCTCTCCATCCAAACTGCTACCACATTAATCCAAGCACTTCTCCTATCCTGCCTTGACTACTGTATCTGCCTCCTTGCTGATCTCTCTACCTCCTGTCTCTCCCCACTCCAGTCCATACTTCACTCTGTTGCCCAGATCATTTTTCTACAAAACAATGTTTTCCCACTCAAGAACCTTCAGTAGTTTCCCATCCACCGCAGCAACAAACAGAAACTCCTTGCAATCAGTTTTAAAGCACTCAATCACCTTGCCCCCTCCTAGACAAGCTCTCTGATTTCCTACTACAATCCAGCCCAAATACTTCGCTTCTCTAATGCCATCCTTCTCATTCTATCTCAATCTCATCTATCTCACCGCCGACCTCGTCCTGCCACTGGCCTGGCAAGCCCTCCCTCATCATAACTGACAGTCAATCCCACTCTCTATTTTCAAAGCCTTATTAAAAGCACATCTCCTCCTAGAGGCCTTCCCCGACTAAGCCCTGATTTCCTCTTCTCCCGCTCGTTCTGTGTCACCCTTACACTTGAATATACACCTTTATACAGCCCTCCCTCAGGCTCTCAGCACTTAGGTGCATATCCATTATTTGTTTATATTAATGTCTGTATCCCTGCCTAGACTGTAAGCTCACTGTGGGCAGTGAACGATTCTACCAACTTTATTATACTGTACTCTCCCAAGCTCTGCACACACAAAGTGCTCATTAAATATGATAGATTGACCGATTGATTGACTGAGGGGCCTCTAGATCCAGGCTTATACCTTGAGCAATGGCAGGCAGAATGCTCCACCATGCACTGGAGAGCTCAGTTCTGCACCTTCAGAATTGGAGTAGCATAACTGTATACCAGAGGATGCTCAGCAGTGCCCAGCCACTTTGACAGCTCCCACAACCTTTGTGGACCAGTAGCCCCATCAGGTGCCCCAACTCTCTGGCCTGGTTACCCTATCAGCTCTGTCTCTTTGTGCTCGGGTGACTTCATCGGCTTCGACCCTTTGTACTCCAGCCACCCTATCAGCTCTATCCCTTTGTGTTCAGGCCATCCTAACAGTTCCACCCCATCATATCCACCTGTATGTGGCCCAGACACACCTCCTCCTGTCAGCACCCGCGCCTTTGTGGACAAGCCACTACTCATTTGGGAGCTGTGCTCTGGACTAGGCCAGATGAGCAGCCTCATCCTCCTGGCCCCAGTTCAATCACGGGAGAAGCACAAGGGCTTCCCTTCCCTTCTGCCAGGAAGCAGAACTTCTCAGTTTCACACGGAAAGAGGAAAGGCAAAAGAGCATTACAGGAGGAGAAATGAGCTATATCTTTCAAAACTGCATGTGGTATCTACCACCTGGGGGTGAATACCTGGAGTGGAATGGCCCTCTCTCCTGAGACGCTTGAGACGACACGCTTCCGTCAAAGGAGTTTCCTCGGTGGCAGCCTGCAGTCGGGGCCCTGGGCAAAACGGAATCTTCCTGGGCAGTTTCACATACTACCTGCAGCCCCTTGGATGGGTTTCATTCAAAGGGAACAAAAGCCAGAGATTAACTCCATAGCTCAAGCCCATCCCTTGGGATTTAGGTACATAGCAGTTCTCTTCACAAGTTGCTTGTGGAGCAGGGTTCATGTCTACCAACTGTATTGTAGCGTCCCAAGTGCTTAGCACAATACTCTGCATGAAGTAAGCACTCAATAAATACAGTGACTTTCTAATTGGTCACATGCTCTAGACAGCGGATCCTGTCCACACCTGAAGATAAGGAGGTTGGAAAATGCCCCGAGTTGTCCAAGGCCTCACTATTTCTAACCCTTACTTCAGGCCAACTACAGCACTACAACCACTGAGTGTCAGAGAAAGAGTTCCCCTACGGTGAATCAAAGGCCAAATAATCATGAGAAGTATAAAAATGATGGAGAAGAGGCCTAAAGTAGAACTAAGATATGCAGAATGGGAGAAGAGAAACCACTAAAACAAGGCTATGTATTTGCTTTTCTACATTAGCGATACCTCAGTGAGTCATTTAATCTAAGATAAATAAGAGCCATGAGCCCCTCTGTGTGTGACAAAGAGGACATTTAAACATTTCCAAATAGTTCAGGCATTCAATAAATCAAAGAAGACAAAAAACTCTACTTTTACCCTGGTATTTAGGGCTTGTAGCAGGATGTGGGAGTTTAACAAAATCATCCCTCAACTTCCTGATCGTGCCAGCTTCTCAATCCAAACTGGAGAAGTCAAAACAGTCTAAGAGGAAGAGGTCACCTGACTAATACTGGTGACTCAGTTTTTCTTAATCTGAAAAGGGGTAAACAATTTACCTCAGGGAGGTCCATAAGATATGAGTTTGGTTCTCTGACATTTTGAAGTCAGATAGGCTATATTACTCTGAACTGAATGAGACAAAGACCAAGGACTAGAATGAAATCTAACGTACATTTTCAGTATTTTGTCCCAGACAATTATTCTGAATTGAATGTATGTGTCCTTGGAAGTTGAGGAGAAGTAAGGACATAGGCAGAAGTACTTGGAAAGAAGAGTTTGAGTATTCTACAAGCTTACTCTTACCATTATCATCATCATCATGAACATCAACATCATCATCATCATCATCGTCATCATCATCATCCTTGTAAAAACCCCTACCTCTGTGTGTCCTGGACCCTGGTTGGGTGATTCACAGGACTGGCTTTGATTGTTGATAGGAGAACTTCGCTTGGCTAAGAGAGGGAAGAAACCCCATGAGGAATTTAGATTGAACCTCACGGACTTATTTCAACAGCAAATGAGCACTGTGATCTAAGGCCTTTCTGGGGAAATAGTATGTTAGTATTTTAGAAAGTGAAAAACTTTTGAGCATTTTCAAATCAGTCATAGTTTACAGTAGAGTCATTTATTGGATGAAGAGGGTTGAGTTTGGGAGGGATTAGTAGAAAGGAGATCGGTTTTCATTTTGTTTCACCTTAAGACAGACAGGAGAAGCAGATGGCTTAGTGGAAAGAGCTCTAGACTGAAAATCAGAAGATCTGGGTACTAATTCCAGATCTCCCACATTTCTGCTGTGTAACCCTTGGGCAAGCACTCAATTTCTCTTTGCCTCAGTTTCCTCATCCATAAAATGGGGATTAAATACCTGTTCTCCTTCCCTCTCACACTGTAAACTCCCTGTGAGGCAGGGACTGTGAGCTTTCTATTTTGTAACTACCCCAGAGGTTAGTAAGAAGCAGCTAACAAATGCCACAGTTATTAGGGAGCATGACTTTTCCAAAGCCCATTGAGTACCATCATTCTCTGGAACTAGTTACCCTAAAGAGTTGGTCTTTCAGGGGGTTACTAACCTAATTTCTCCTCATCCCCCATCCCACCTCTTTCAAGCCCTAAGAGAGCTTCAGGTGACTCTGATAAGAGAGTTCCTGGCCCTTCTGAAGGAACTGAGTGAGAACTGAGGGAGGCTTTCAGAAAGCAGGATAGATGCATTTTGAGATCATTTTCTGCCATATAAAGAAATTGATATTGTACAGTGTCTTGTGACTCCCCACCCCACCCCCGACTCCATGGGCTTTTTCATTTTGTGCAGAAGAGAGAAGATGAGTCAACATAACACACCTTTACTAGTTACCCAAACTTGGGTAGCAAAACTGACAGAAATGGCCCTTTTCTATGGGAAGCATTGTGGTGGAGTGGATAGGCACAGGCCAGGGTGTCAGAAGGACCTGGGTTCTAATTCTGGCCCTGCCGCATTTCTGCTGTGTGATCTTGGATGAGTCACTTCACTTCTCTGTGCCTCAGTTACCTCATCTGTAAATGGAGATTAAGAGTGTGAGCCCCATGTGAGACAGGGACTATGTCCAAACTGATTAATTTGTATCTTAGAACTTAGAGCTTAGAAAATCCTTGGTACATAGCAAGTGCGTAACAGGTACCATAATTATGATTATTATGGTGCTTCTGAGGCAAGAGTCAGTTAACTGAAAGCTCCGCTGATCCAACTCCTTGTCTCCCTTTACATCTGCACAGCCACTCCCCTTGAACCCTCTCTTGTAATCAGAAAACCAGCAAATGGTGGGATTTCCCCTGATAATTGGGTTCCACTCAGCTCTGGGGTGGCCAACCCCTCTCTCCTGGCTTCTTCAGTTCTGCAAGAGAAAGGGAGTTGGGGGGAGAGGAGTCAAATTTCCCCAGAGACACACACACCCATCATCCCAAACACCCACCTGTGATGATGTTCCTGATGGGCTTCACTAGTGCTGTGAAGGCTGAAACCTCAGGGTGTCTGTGTTCCCACATGGGCTGCCAGATAACCAGTCCACTAGCCAGTCGGAAGGTCAGGTCAGACTCCTAGGGGAGAAAGAGGGGCCCTGCTCTCAGTCTCGCCAGCGGCCCTTGAGTAATGGGCACTGTAGAGAGGGAGCGAGCTAATCTCGCCTTCATGGCTACAGCCCCCCATTGGTTCCTTTCTGTGAGGGCCAAACTGAGAAATATTTCTTAGGCCCTCCTCAGCTTGATTTAAGACTGGCGGACTACGTGTAAGACATCACGCATGAGGACTGTCAAGATATCTGACATCACGTGACTTAGGGGAAGGCTTCAGAAAGGAAGCAGCATGACCTAGTATATAGACCAAGAGGCAGGGGTCAGAAGGACCTGGGTTCTAATCCCAGATCTGCCACTTGTCTGCTGTGTAATCTTGGGCATATCACTTAACTTCTCTGTGCCCCCTCGCTTGCCTTATCCTTAAAATGGGGATTAAGTTCATGAGCCCTATGTTGGACCTGAACTGTGTTTAACCTGATTAGCGTGTATCAACCCCAGTGCTTAGTACAGTGCCTGACACATAGTAAGCACTTAACAAATACCATAAAAAACCCTCCCTTTCCTGCTTTTATGGTATCCCTAGGGCACTCTGACTGGGGGGGATGACCAGGCATCAGGAGCTGTCTGAGGGGTGGTGGGATGTTGGATTCAGGGGAAACCAGAAGTGGTCAGGCTCCTTTCCCTCTCCCTGCCCACCACCTCGGGAGCTCCAGCCAAGGGACACCCACTGGTAGCTGCTGCAGAGGTTACTCCACTCGGGGCAGCAGGGCTGGGGCAGGTGGCTGCTGTGTCTGCGGCGAGAGGGGAGTCAAGTAAAAATACCACCGAAAATCGACTGGGGTGTCCTCCGGGCCGCATCTTGAGCAACTTGGCTCGAAGGACCCAAGTGGGGAGTGTCTGCAAACTCAGAGGCCAAACAGGCCCACAAGATCACTTTGCTATTCAACCATTGCCCTGTGTTCCTCATGACACTTCCATACATATCCCAGTACTCTGTGGCTTCCCCTACCTGTAAGTGTCTGTCTCTCCTGCTGAATTATAAACAGACTGAGAACAGGAATCTTGCCTATCTACTCTATTTTCAGTGCTTGGCACATAGTAAGTGCTTAACAAATGCCATCATTATTGTTATTATTATTATTATTATCTTACTCTCCCAAGCACTTTAGACAGTGCTGTACATTCAGCAAAAACTCAATAAACACCAGTGATTGATTGATCGATTGACTGAGTCTATCCAAGTAGGGTTAATGGCATAGAAGTAATCTGCTACCCCTGTCTCCCACAAGCCCCCCCACCCCGCTCCTATCGATGCCCCTCCTGCATACCTTGATCCTGTGAACCAGGGGAGCAAACAGGAAGACGAAGAGCTCCACGGTGGCCATGGAGTTCTGGAAGAATTTCCTCCGGTTGTTTTCTTCTTCGTCATGGGCACTGCTGTGTCGGGCTCGTCCCGGGGACCCCTGGTTCTCGATCTGATGGATGAAAACAGTGCTGCCCCCTCCCCAGCCAGAGCCCCTATCTCCTCCCCCAAACCTCTCACTGTTGCAGTCCTGAGGGGCCTCAAGCAGCATCCAGTGCAAGGTGTGGAGTAGCTTGGTCTCAGCCACCCCGAGTTTATCCTGGTGACCTGGAGGAAAGACAGAATGCAGGAGGGCACTGTTAGAGCAGAACAGCAGGAGGCTGCTGGAGGGGCAAAGATGTACAGATTCTGGTGACTGTGCTACATGGTAATGCTGGCTGAGGTGAAGAGTCACAGGTGTCTGCCTTCTCAGCTTTTAGAATTCTGGAAGGGGAAAGGAGGGCTCTTCCTTGCTGTATATCTGCTCTGCTAGCCTCCCCTGGCTCCTGCACAAAACCTAGGAGTCAAGGGTGAGTCCTGATCACATTTCACTGGTACATTTCAGGGAGTCCGGGTAAGTTTAGGATGAAATTGATCAGACATTATGTCTGTATGGGAAAAGATATTCTGGGGCCTGTGATGGTGCAATAAACTAGGTGGCTACCTCTGTTCAGAGATAAGAGGAAAAGGCCCAGAGATTTCTAGATCAGATAATCTGTTTATACTCTATTGTTCCCTCCCACCTCTAATTTACTTTAGTGTTTATCTTCTCCACTGGGCTGTAAAACATTTGAGAGCAGGGATCAGATCTGCTAATTCTATTGTTCTCTCCTAAGCACTTAGTTCACCGCTCTGCACACAGTTGATGTTACTGTTTGATTGCTTGCTCTCTCCTCAGAACCCCTTCCAGAGGGAAAAGCTTTTTAGCATAGTTAATTGGTCAATCTAGAGAGCTCTCTACCCGCTAAGCATTTACTGTACTAAGCAGTTTGGTAAGATTTAAAAAAAAGGTAGGTAAAGTGGGTCTCTGACTGCAAGAAGTTTGCAGTCTAGAAGAATGACTATCACTGGGATGTCAATCACCCATCTGGTAACAACCAATTACAGGGGAGCACTCGGGGAAGGGGGTGAAGCTAGAAAAGTCAGGGAAACCTCCAGAGGCAGGAGGACGGGTAGTCCCTGACAGGCATCTTAAAGTCAGACGATCAGCAGGATGAACTCCTGGAGAAATGTCCACAGCAGAACAGCTAAGAGAAGGATATCAGGGCCCTAGAGGTGCAGTTACCCCTGTGTGAGCAAGGCAGAGCACAGGCTGGGAGTAAGGCAATCAGGGTTCTAATCTCCATTCTGCCACTTGCCTCCTCTGCGACCTTGGGCAACCTTATCAGTGCCTCAGTTTCCTCATCTATAAAATGGGTGTTCAATTCCTACTCTCCCCCCCTCCCACATGGTATAGAGACTATGCCGGGTCTGATTATCTTGCATCTACTCAGTGCTTAGTTCAGTGCACGGCACATCGTTAGCGCTCAGGAAACACCACAATTACTATTAACAAATGCCAGAGCAGAGAAAGATGCTCATTCCTGGATGTATGATTCTACCTCAGTAAGTCACATGGGCTGGTGCTGTGGAAACCTTTAACAAAGTCAATTTCCAGTTGTCCGTTTATAATGGGATTGTACCTGAATGATCTGTGCTTCTGTTTGCGGGGAAACTGTGCTATGGGAAAGATGACTATCTCAGGGCAGGAGTGGAGAGTTTGGGATTCCTCCCAAGCCCGTCAGTCAACTCTCAGGGTTTAGGATTCACTCCTTGAACCCTGGGACCTTCAAACACCTTCAGTTATTCCAAGTCTAAAAGTCATGTGAAAATGGCACGTTTATGGAATGTCTATTGGCATTCTTTGGGTACACTAAAAATAAATAAATAAAATTGGTATTTGTTAAGCGCTTACTATGTGCAGAGCACTGTTCTAAGCGCTGGGGTAGATACAGGGTAATCAGGTTGTCCCACGTGAGGCTCACAGTTAATCCCCATTTTACAGATGAGGTAACTGAGGCACAGAGAAGTGATGTGACTTGCCCACAGTCACACAGCTGCCAAGTGGCAGAGCCGGGAGTCGAACTCATGACCTCTGACTCCTCAGGTTCCATTCTGGCCTGCTAGAATAATAATAATAATGTTGGTATTTGTTAAGCGCTTACTATGTGCAGAGCACTGTTCTAAGCGCTGGGGTAGACACAGGGGAATCAGGTTGTCCCACGTGGGGCTCACAGTCTTAATCCCATTTTACAGATGAGGTAACTGAGGCACAGAGAAGTTAAGTGACTTGCCCACAGTCACACAGCTGACAAGTGGCAGAGCCGGGAGTCGAACTCATGACCTCTGACTCCTCAGGTTCCATTCCGGCCTGCTAGAACTGGCAAGCACCAGGGTCCAGGTAGGCAGATGGGGGGTAGGCAGAGGCTAGTGTTCTTGTTGGGCCTCCTAACTGGTCCTTCATTGGCATCCACTGAGTGGGGGCTTGGATAACTGGCACTTCTTCTCTTACCCTCACCAAATTTGCCTGAACCTGAAATCTTCCCTGACACTCTCCTCTCCCTCCGTTCCTTTCCCCTGCACTGTGTATGGCAGTGAGCTGAGGGGATAAAACGTGATGGGAGTAGGAAAAGCCCAAGCCTGGGAGTCGGAGGACCAGGGTTCTAATCACGGCTCTGCCACTTGCCTGTTGTGATCTTGGGCAAGTCATTTCATTTCTCTGTGCCTCACTTTCCTCATCTTTAAAATGGATCTAGAATGTCTGTTCTTGCTCTGCTCTCAGTTGGGAGCCTAATGTGGGACAGGAACTGTGTCTGATCTGATTATGTTTTGTCTACCCCGTACTTAGTATAGTGCTTGGCACATAGTAAGTCCTAACAAATGCCATTATTATTATCATCCAGGTTGCAGGAGATGGCTATTAATAGTATGAGATTCCCAAAACAATAGTCCTATCTGTAGTGTTTATTAGAATTGAGGGTTGAGATCAAAAAGTTACTTTTTTCCACTGAAATTTTATCTTCAAAACATCTCCTTTCCTAACATACAGACATGCCTGAAGTTTCACCCAGCTGTCTTTTATCATTTAAATAATAATAATAATAAAATAATAATATAATAATAATGGTTTTTCTTAAGTGCTTACTATGTGCCAAGTACTGTACAAAGCATTGGGGTCGGTACAAAATGATCAGGTCCCACAATCTAAGTAGGAGGGAGAACATGCACTGAATCCCCATTTTGCAGGTGAGGGAATGGAGGCACAGAGAAGTTAAATGACTTGGTCAAGGTCACATAACAAACCAGTGGCAGAAGCAGGATTAGAATCCAGGTCCCCTGACTCTCAGGACCAAACTCTTTACACTAGGCCATGCTGCTGCTCATGCACCACCATGCCCTCTTCCTCCAGAGGGGCCAAAATCCTGGGTGTAAGTGAACCATCAGCAAAACGGACCCAACCCCCCAATTTAGTGTTGACTTCTGACCATTCATTCCTTTCTCTTGTCTGTCTAGAAGAAGGGCATTAAGCCGAGAAATATTTCCTTCATTTATATTTCATTAATAAGGATGACAGATTACATGAACAGACCTTTTGAGAAAGTATGGTTCCCCAGGGTGCATCCAGGTTATGTTCAAAGTTAAATGTTTGATGAGACTAAAAAGTCAAAATTTCCAGTGATGATGGCATTTGTTAAGCGCTTATTATGTGCAAAGCACTGTTCTAAGTGCTGGGAAGGATACAAGGTGATCAGGTTGTCCCACTTGAGGCTCACAGTCTTAATCCCCATTTTACATATGGGGTAAGTGAGGCCCAGAGAAGTTAAATGATTTGCCCTAAGTCACACAGCTGACAAGTGGCCAAGCCGGTATTCGAACCCATTACCTCTGACTCCCAAGCCCGGGCTCTTTCCATTGAACTCCGCTGCTTCTCTAAGCAGTGAAGGAAGCAGCATGGTCTAGCAGAAGGAGCACAGGCCTAGTAGTCAGAGGACCTGGGTTCTAATCCCTGCCCCACCACTTGCCTGTTGCGTGACCTTGGGCAGGTCACAACTTTCGTAAATTTGTTGTGGACAGGGTATGTGTCTCTTTATTGTTGTACTATATTCTCCCAAGTGCTTAGTACAGTACTTTCCACACAGTGTTCAATAAATACACCTGACTGGCTGACTGACTCTGTGCCTCAGTTATTCCATCTTTAAAATGGGGATTAAGACTGAGAACTCTGTGTGAGACAGGAACCGTGTCCAACCTGATCATCTTGTATCTACCCCAGCACTTAGTACAGTACCTAGCACACAGAAAGTGCTTAGCAAATAGTTTTGAAAACAAAAGAAAAGGTGGCCACAAGGTCAAATAGAAATGGCAGTAGGCTACAGCATACAGGTCGAATTGCTCTGAACAGAGCCAGGGAAACTCTCATTCTGAAAAAGCCAATCACTGCTTCAAAGACTAATAAGTAAAGCTCTCAGGAGTGACTTCTGGCTGGTATTGGATGATGATCGTGTATTAACGTACTTGGAGGTCCTTGTCCCTGAAGGCTCAGCAGCACATATAGGTCTCTGGACTGTCATTCCCGGCTAAAGGAAAATGGCAGGGAACCCACCTAGCTTGTTTCTGTTGGAAAGCAGAGTTGCAGTGCAGTGCAAGACGTGTGGTAAGGCTGCTTGGACCAGCTCCCAGCGGGAAATGCTCTGGATAGCTTCAGAAAGGGCAGGAGAGAGACCATGGAGCTTGTTTTCCACAAGGACACGCTCAAAGGACTGCGAGGAAAGAAGAAAGGCAAATTATCGGAATGGTGCCATGGTACCCAGCCCGAGGCTCTTGGCGACCGGTGTTTGAAAAACATTTTATTTGTGGGGCCAAATGTGTCTGTACATTTAATAATACTACTAATGATAAAATTATTAGATAATTATAATCATATATACAGCAGCAGCTGAATTCCTGGGGATCTCAAACCCAAGTGAAGGAGGAGTTGGAGAGCCTGGATAACCATACTTCAGTTTTTCCTCCACCTCCCTGGCTTCAGTAAGGAAGGGAGGACTTTTCCCATCATCACTGGTATTTGAGTGCTTACTATATGCAGAGCACTGTAGTAAGCACTTGGGAGAGTACAAAGGAGTTGACAGTCACATTGCCTGCGCAAAGCAAGTTTATAGCCTACCACCTCTGCTATATAACAGGGAAGGGAAAGGAAGAGCTGGAGTTGTCAGAATAGGCAAGACCACCCTTCAATGCCTCCTCTTTCTCCTCTCCCTCCTCCTCTTCATCTTCTTCCTCCCCCCCCCCCAATTTTCCCCTCCTCCAGCTGCATCTTCTGGAGGGAGAGAACCCTGTCCTGCCTACCTCTGGGGACACACTTCCTTCAGAGTCTCCAGAGCCCTGATGAGCCAGCAGGAGCGAGAGTGGCTTACAGGCACTTAATACAGTGTTCTGCACACAGTAAGCACTGACTAAATATGATTATTGAATCGAATGAATGAGTAATGACAGACAGAGGGGAACTGTGACTGTGAACTCCGGGTGGGACGGGAATTGTGTCCATTCTAATTATCTTATACCATCACCAGCTCTTAGTACCATTCTTGGCACATCGTAAGCTCTCAACAAATGTCATTGAAAAAAATGGGGAAACTGAACTGTTGATGTGCCTGAACCCCTGTCCCCCACTGGGAATCTAGTTGCCCCTTTGGTCCAGGACTGAAAGCAGCCCAGATGTCTGCATACTATGGTCATCGCTTTGGTCACAGACTTCCCCGTCACTCAAGGTAACACCACCATCCTCCCCGTCTCACAAACCCATAACCTTGCATCTCCCTTGACTCATCTCTCTCATTCAACCCACATAGTCTGTCACCAAATCCTGTCAGTTCTACACAACTTCCCTAGAATCCACCCCTTCCACTCCATCCTAACTGCTACCACAGTGATCCAAGCACTTAATCATATCTTGCCTTGATGACCGCATCAGCTTCCTCATTGACTTCCCTTTCCCTCTCCAATCAATACTTCATTTTGATGACTGAATCGTTTTTCTAAAAAGCTGCTCTATCCTCATCTCCCATCTCCTCAGAAACCTCCAGTGGTTGCTCACTCATCTCTGCATCTAACAGGAACCCAACACCATCAACTTTAAGGAACTCAATCACCTCCCCCACTTGTATCCTATCTCTCCAACCTACTACAACCTAGCCTGTGCATTTCACTCCTTTTAATAATAATAATAATAATGTTGGTATTTGTTAAGCGCTTACTATGTGCCGAGCACTGTTCTAAGCGCTGGGGTAGACATAGGGGAATCAGGTTGTCCCATGTGGGGCTCACAGTCTTAATCCCCATTTTACAGATGAGGGAACTGAGGCACAGAGAAGTTAAGTGACTTGCCCACAGTCACACAGCCGACAAGTGGCAGAGCTGGGATTCAAACTCATGAGCCCTGACTCCAAAGCCTGTGCTCTTTCTACTGAGCCACGCTGCTTCAATACCAGGTTGCTTTTGCTTTTAATACCAACCTCAATCTCTCAATCTCATCTCTCCCTCTGGTCTTGAACTCCTCCCATCACAGCTGAGAAACCACCATTCTCCTCATCTTCAAAGCCCTACTGAAACTCTTTCTCTCCCAAAAGACCTTCCCTGAATAACTCCTCATTTTTCTACCTCGTTCATCCTCCCTTAAGCATCACCAATGCACTTGGGTCTTAAGAAATTTGATACTCACCCCACTGCCAGCCCCACAGTACTTATGTGCACATCCTTATGCTCTGCCATTTCTCCTCTCTGACACTGATTTTAAAGCCTACCTCACTGCTTGAGAGGAGGGAGCTTGTCTACCAACTCTACTGTATTGTACTCTTTCAGGTGCTTAGTACAATTCACAGATTAAGCATGCAATAAATATCATTGATTGATTTATTGGTTCTAAGGTATTATAAGTCAACTGTGGGTATGCAATTGCCTGGATTTACTGAATGCCCTGATGTCCCTTCAGGGTCATGGAAAGAACAGAATTGCTGTGTGGGGCTTCACCATATAAGCCCAAAATGGTACAGATCTATGCCTTGTCAACTGGGAGACACTGAGGACCTTTCCCAGAAACCCAGTTGGGCATGTCCAACCACAAAAGGAAATCACCTCTGTGGGTGCTAAAAGGGAAGGTTTGAAGTAGACCTTATTATCAGAGGTTTTCTGGGAGTCTATGTGGTAAGAAACAGAAGGAACTAGAGGTGTTGTTTTTTGTTACTGTTTAACAAGCTAAATAAAGGCCTTCTGATATTGCTTGAATTGCATATCTAAACACTTTTAACTTCCTCAGCCTCTAAGTATCTGGAGCATTAATTAAACCAACAATAAGTGTTTTAGGAATTAAACCCTATACCGGGATTGTGAACCCGGACAGAACTGATAGAAGATACTGATGCTTTTCCCTAAGTGAAAATTCTTAGAGCTGAAGGAATTGTGAATTTCTATTTAAATGAATGTGTTATTTCTACCTTTGTCTGCAGGGAGGTCCTTACAATAGGACTTCTCCTATAGTTAGCAGAGAGGAAGTCACCAAGAATATTCAATCAATTAATCAATCAGTGGTATTTAATGAGTGCAGAGCCCTGTACTGATTGGTTGGGAATGTACAATACAACCGAGTTAGCACACCAATTCTTCACCCACAAGGAGTTTACAATCTCTGTGAAATAAATCAATCAATTAGGCTTATCAACAGCTTTATTTTGATTTTTCCTTTACAGGCTTTATACTTAGCCCACTTGTGATTCTCTCATGAGTTCCAAATAGTATCAATTAAAATAAAACCATCTCTCACCTACCCCCCATTTTGTCCTCACAGAGTTATTAAGAGAGTAAATGAACTCATGAGTTCAATTCTTCCTAATGCCAAAGGACATCTGCATTTAGCTAAAAAGAATAATAAAGGGAAAAGAGTTTCTTAGAGCAAAAAGCAATGATGATCATGGCCCTATGGAAAGAGCATAGGTCAGGAGCCGGAGACGTGAGTTCTGTCTGGATAATGAACTTCAGCTGGGACTCTGCTATTACTACTGACCTGCCACGTGACTTTGGGCGAATCACTCAACTTCTCTTGGTCTCAGTTCCTTGATCTGTAAAATGGGGTAAGATACTTCCTCTCCCTGCCTCTTAGGCTGTGATCCTCTGGGAGGGAGGGGGCTAGGTCTGATCTGATTATTACATATCTACCCTAGGGCTTATATCATGATGATAATGATGTTGATGATGGTGATGATGATGTTGATGATGATTATTCTTATTTGGGGTTTTCAAGCACTCACTCTTGAGACTGTGAGCCCGTTGTTGGGTAGGGATTGTCTCTATCTGTTGCCAAATTGTACTTTCCAAGCGCTTAGTATAGTGCTCTGCACACAGTAAGCACTCAATAAATGCAACTGAATGAATGTTAGGCCTTTGAAGCAGAATCAAATTATTTTACATTGTCAAGGCTTCTAGTTTCTCATGAAATTGGGTTCCATTTTTCGAACAATATTGTACCTTTCTGAATAACTATTTTATGACTTTTAAATTTGTACTGAAAACTTAATGATGCAAACATTTGAGATGTTTCTTGGAATATTTGTTCTTTTTGTATGGAAAATATTTTACTTAATCAATTAGTTTATGCCTTCTGGATGGATTTGACTTGGGTCATCACATAGAGTTAGTCAATTTCATCTTCTTTTATTGTGCTGCCATTTCAACAATCCTGCAAGAAGTCAACAGATAAATTTTAAAAAAAATCACGTACCACACAGGATGCTTCATATTGCTTTCCCAGTTTGGGCCTCAGAAATGCACTAAACAAATAACAAAGTGATGTTATAACATCATAAGTGAAATACAAGCATTTAATTATTTTGTCATAAAGTGTTCTCCATATTTTTGCAATTAAAAATTTAAAAAGATATTTGAATTCTAGGTTGTTTAAACACCTTGATGATAAATAAGCAGTTCATATTGCAGATACATAAAATCAGCAGTTCATAATACAAATGCATAAAATAGAATGAGAAACCATTCATTTTTTGCATGCAACGTTGATTTAGTTGGTTTCGATCTAAGTCCAGGCTAAGGTTCTTGACACTAATAAGCCGAGAGGGGTTCGTATATTATCAGAGCCAGAGTTGAAGGGGTCAAAAGGAGTCTTTGGGTTTCAGTGGATTTTAGAATCAGGGAAGGTTCCTGGGAAATAGAACTGGGGAGGGGTTCAGTGAAACACAAGGAGGTAGGTCACAGGGATGCACAACATCAGGGCCGGGTAGGGTTATGCAGCGAAACACAGCTTGGGAGGGACGCAGTGAGAACAGAAGGCTACACTGGAACAACTAGGAAGGGTTGCAGTGAAACACCTGGGGAGAGACGCAGTGAAATTCAATAGGGGAGGGATGCAGTGAAACCAGCTGAGTTGGGATGCCGTGAAGCACAGCTGGGAAGGGGAGCAGTGAAGTCCAATTAAGGAGGGATGCAATGAAATCCAAGTGGGGAGGGTTTCGGTGAAATATAACTAGGAAAGAATGCAGTGATGTACGTCGATGATTGGAATTATTTTCTGTTAGTTTTTTTTTTCTAATTTGACTTTCTGTAGCTCATGGACCAGGATGGTTTTCCATTAAATCAAGCAAACACGGAGACAAGCACCCCGAAGACTGCTTGTTTATGAGGAGAAACTGGAATAAGGGATTCCAGTCAGACCTCACAGCATCCCGGGTGTCAGCAGAAGCCTCTTCAGTCCTGGTTCATCTGGGTTACCTTTCATGCTCTCCATCTGCTTGTTTTCTTCCTCCCCCAGCCCCTTCCCCTCTCCTTACAACTCCCCTCCCTCTCCCCCTTCTCCCCACTACTTAACAACTGCCTGTCCTTATTCCTCGATCATTGATAAAGCAAACGTGGGGCAAAGTGGCTGAGGTTGGGCTGACTGGGCTGGGACTGAGAGCAATTGAGCTGGACTGGTGCTGGACTCGGGGTGGGCTGGAGTAGATTGGACTGGGGGTGGGGTGGACTACTGGGCTGGGCTGGGGCTAGACTAAGAGGATCTTGGTTGGACTGGGCTGGGCTGAGGCTAGGACCGGGGGTCGGGGGGGAGGGGAGGACTGGACTGGGACTGAGTTGGGCTGAGCTGGACTGGGTTAGGCAGGGCTGTGCTGGACTGGGGGTGGGCTGGACTACTGGACTGGGATGGAGCTAGCTGGGAGTACCTGGGTTGGACTGGGCAGGACTGGACCTGGGCTGGGCTGAGGCTAGAAACGGGAGGAACTGGACTGGGACTGAGCTGGGCTGAGCTGGACTGGGCTAGGAAGGGCTGGGCTGGACTGGGGGTGGGCTGGGCTACTGGGCTGGGATGGGGCTAGACTGGGAGAATCTGGGTTGGACTGGGCAGGACTGGATCTGGGCTGAGGCTAGGACCGGGGTGTGGGGGACTGGACTGGGACTGGGCTGGACTGAGCTGGACTGGGCTAGGCAGGACTGAGCTGGACTGGCGATGGGCTGGACTACTGGGCTGGGCTGGGGATAGATTGGAAGGATCTGGGTTGGAGTGGGCTGGACTGGACCTGGGATGGGCTGAGGCTAGGATCCGGGGGGCTGGGGAGGACACGGGGACTGGACTGGGACTGAGCTGGGCTGAGCTGGACTGGGCCAGGCTGGGCTGGGAGGGCCAGGGCGAGTCCGACCTGGCCTGGGCTAGCCTGGGCTGCGCTCGGCGGGACTGCAATCCTCATAAACAAGCATCTTTCAGGGCGCCTCTCTCCGCCCGTCTCCTCACCTGGTTTGCCGCCAGAGGAAGGTCTGGATGGGCAGGGGGATGCCTCGGCTACTGTCCTGTTCCTGACCCTCGGAGCTCTTCCTCTTCACCATGCTGGGGCTCCCGCGGCGGGGCTCGGCCTTACCACCTCCTCCACCTCCTCCTTCTGCCGGTCCTCTTCCTTCCCCTCCTCTGCCTGCTTTGCAGCCGCTCTACCCGGCCCCTGGCAGGGGGAAGATGGCTGCAGGAGGAGAGAAGCCCCGGAGAGGAGAGGTGGCGGTGGAAGAGGAGGAGGAAGAGGAGGAGGAGGAAGAGGAGGAGGAGGAGGAGGAGGAGGAGGAGGAGGAGGAGGAGGCAGGGGAAAATGTCGGCCTGGGTTTCAGCACCGGGCCCGGCGGACAGCGCCCGCTCCAGCCTCCGGGCTGCGGCGGGCTCCGGGGTGCGGACTCTGGGCTACGCGTTGCGGGAGGGGAGGAGGGCGGTGTTGGGGGAGAAGAAGATGGGGGAGTGCGGACAGCGAGGGGAGGGCGAGGCGAGGTGTGTGTGTATGGCGGGGTGGGTGGTCCATCCGGAGCCCCGGCCTCCTTTCCCCAGCCTGACCACCCCCTCGACCCTCCCAGGTGCCCCCCGTCAACCCACCAGACCAGTTCTGGGGGGGAATGGAGAAGGGGATGGGTTTGGGAATTGAGGAAAAGCCCCCCCAGCCCCTCGATCATCATGCTGTCCGGGGTCATCATTTCCAGAGTTTAGTGGGATGGGGAAGTGTGGGTTGTGGGAGGCAGGTAGGAGTGGGCAATGGAGAGGCAGGGCGGCCTAGTGCCACCGACACAAACCTGCCACTTTTAGAATTTCTAATCCCACCTCTGCCATGCGTCTGCTGTGAGACCTCGGGCAAGTCACTGAACTTCTCCATGCCTCAATTTCCTCATCTGTAAAATTGAGATTTTTATCATTGGTTCTCCCCCACCTTGACTATGACACCCTTGTAAGGACAGGAAATGTGTCTGACCTGATCATCTTGTATCTTTCCAGTGTTTGGCACATTCATTCATTCAATCGTATTTATTGAGTGCTTACCGTGTGCAGAGCACTGTAGTAAGCTCTTGGAAAGTACAATTCGGCAACAGCTAGAGACAATCCCTACCTCACAACGGGCTCAAGGTCTAGAAGGGGGCAGACAGACAACAAAACAAATAGACAGGCAACGATAGCATCAAAATAAATAAATAGAAGTACATATATATATCATTAATAAAATAAATAGAATGATAAATACGTGCATATATACACAAATGCTGGGGGACTGATAGGGGGTAGAGCAGAGGGAGGGAGTCGGGGCAGTGGGGAGGGGAGGAAGAGCAGAGGAAAAAGGGGACTCAGTTTGGGAAGGCCTCCTGGAGGAGGTGAGCTTTCAGTAAGGCTTTGAAGGGGGAAAGTGAGCTAGTTTGGCTGATGTAAGGAGGGAAGGCATTCCAGGCCAGAGGGAGGATGTGGGCCACATAGTAATTGCCTAACAAATGCCACAGTGATTTATTATTAGGTTAAATTCTGGCCGTAGGATTGGGTAGAATATATCAGAAGGACAACGTTCCTTTCCCAGCGTACTCACCTGAATGCAATTCATTATGATGCTGCCACCTGTCACCAGTTATGGCCTTTTATTCATTTCCTAATTTTCCTTTATTTGCTCCCTCTCCTACACCCTTTTTTCACCCCCCCAGCCCACCTTTCACCATTCAAACCCTAGCTTCTGTGTCTGCCCCATGCCTCAATAAACACCGGGAAGCTCACAGGATAGTGGGGGAGACAGACACTAAAATAAATTGCAGGTGGAGGAAGCAACAGAGTACAAGGATATGTTCACAGGTTCTGTAAGGATGTAATGTGATTAAATTTTGTGATTAAAAATTTGAAATTCAGAAATGCAAATATTTCAATTTAAAACATAAAAGCACTAAAGGGGGGGTGCCTCACAAGACTCTGTACTGGGTCCCCAATTTTTCTTGGCCTAGTGGAAAGAGCCTGGGAATCAGAGGAACTGGGTTCTAATCCACTGGGTTCTAATCCACTAATCTGGGTTCTCTTCCACTTGTCAGTTGTGTGAACTTGGTCAAGTCACTTAACTTCTCCATGCCTCAATTTCATGATCTGTAAAAGAGGGGCTAAATCCTATTCCCTCTTCCTTAGATGTAGCTCAATGTGGGTCAGGGACTTTGACCATCCTGATGACCTTGCATCTACCCCAGCACTTAGAACAGTGCTTGGCACATAGAAAACATTTAACAAGTACCATAATTATTAGTTACACTGGTCTTTCCATCTGCTCTCTTGGCTTTAGATTCCACTGTTATTTGGTTGACTTCTAAATCTCTCTCACCAACCCAGATTTCTCATCTGTCTTTCAATCTCACATTTCCTCCTGCTTCCCCATGTCCTACATGGGTGACCTGTTATCACCTCAAACTCAATATGGCCAAACCCAAACTCCTCATCTCCTCTCCTGAACCCACTTCTCCTCCTAAAATTTCCCAGTACAGTCTGCAATGCTAATATTTTCCCTGCCCCAGAAGGTCACAGCTTTGGTGTTGTCTTTCATTTCTCTCTTTAATCTCCCACATCCAACCTATCTTCACAACCTGCCATTCTTCCGTGGTATTTCATGAGTCCACCGTTTCCTACTCAGTACTACCACCAGACCATTATAAGCTTTGATCACCTGCCAGCTGGATTACTGCATCAGTTGTTTCGATTGGTCTCATTTCCTCTAACCTCTTCCTTTCTTATTCTCTCCACCCTACTGCTGTGATCATCTTAAAATGGCATTTGAATCCATCCCTGGCTCCTTTGGAAGTTGTCTATTTTCCTCCTTATCAAACAAAAAGACCACTCTAAAGTAATATTGTTTGTTAAGGGATTATTATCTACCAAGAACTGGGTAAAGTAAATTAGGTTGGACATAGTTCCTGTCCCAGAATCAAAGAGGGAGGGAGAAAAGGTGATGAATCTCCATTTTACATTTCTCTGAGGCACAGAGAAGTTAAGTGACTTGCTTAACATCACACAGCAGGCAAGTGGCAGAGGCAGGATTAGAACCCAAGTCTTCTGCCTTCCAAGCCCATGCTCTTTCCCTTAGGCTACACACAAGTGCCTCTACTTAGCTTACTGCCCTCCTTTACCCCAATTTTCCAGCCTTCTCTTTTCATACTTTCCAAGCTAACATCTTAATTGTACCTTGTTTGACTGTGTCTGACTTGATTAGCTTGTATCTACCCAGGCGCTTAAAACAGTCCTTGACATATAGTAAGCACTTCATAGATATTATTATTATTATTTATTATTATTATTAGTGACTCAGCCATCTTTCACCCATTGTGCCTGCCCTTCCCACTGCATGGAATGCTTTGCCCTCTCACCTCTGCCAAGACAGATTCTTCTCCTTCTTGAAAACTTCCCCAAAATCTCCTCTCTTAGGAGGCCTGCCCTGACTAATCTCCACCTTTCTGGTCATGTCATCCATTAAGCCACTCTTGATACTTATTTATCTTTATTTCACTTATTTACCCATTCATTTATTCATTTTTTTGTTTACTTTCATCTTAAGAATTCCACATGTATTTTCCCTCTTGTTCACATTGCTTGCTCACTGTCAGTGTCCACTTGTCTTCCCCATTAAACTGTAGGCTCCAGTGTCTAGAAAAGAGCTTTGCACACATTGGCCAATCAATAAATTGTGGATGGCGATGATGGTGAAAATCAACTGACAGTCCATTCTGGTCTCATTCCTCTTCCTCCGCAATCCTACCTGAGCAGCCCCTTTCCAGTTTAGCTTGGCAGGGCATAATAATAATAATAACAATAATGATAATAAAATTAAGCACTTACTATGAGCCAAGCACTGTACTAATGACTGGAATAGATACAAAATGATCAAGTCGAGACAGGCATTGACTTCTCATTAAGCAGATGAGGGCCCCGAAACATAGAGAAGTGAAGTGACTTGCCCAAAGATGTGGAATTAGAATCCGGGTTCTCTGACTCCCAGGTCCCATGCCCATTTCACTAGGCCACACTGCATCACTTCCCCCCTACCCTACCATGAAATTATATTTTTTCATCTCTATCCTGTTTCAAAGCTTTTCTTCCCTTTGACTGCATGCCTGGGAGTTCTGTTCTGCCCCTAAAACTTCCAATCCCCAATGACGGAGTGGTGCCTGCCAACACTATAATCCCACTCCTACTCTAAGCCATTTAAAAAATTACCGAGTGACTCATCCCAGGAGAAACAGTTTGTGGAGCTTCAAATTTTCCTTCCAATTTGACACTGCTCCAGCGACTATTGCTTTTGCTATCAGCTCTGTCTTCAGGCTTTCTGGCTTCCCCAGATTGGGCTGCAATAATAATAATAACTGTGTTATTTATTAAGCACTTACTCTGTGCCAAGCACTGTACTAAGCACTGGGGTAGACACAAAACAATCAGGTCAAACACAGACCCTGTCTCATAGGGGTTAGCATTCTAAGTAGGAGGGAGAACAGGTATAATACTAATTGTGGTATTTGATAAGCATGTACTAGGTGCTAAGCACTGTACTAAGCACTGGGGGAGATATGAGATAACCGGTTCCCACATAGGATTCACAGTTTAAGTTCATTCATTCAATCGTATTTATTGAGTACTTACTGTGTGCAGAGCACTGTAGTAAGTGCTTGGGAAGTACAATTCGGTAACAAATAGACGACGGGCTCACAGTCTAGAAGGGGGGAGGAGTAGGAAGTAGAACAGGAATTGAATTCCCCCTTTTGCAGTAGAAGGAACTGAGGCCTAGAGAAGTTAAATGACTTACCCAAGGTTTCACAGCAGACAAATTGCAGAGCTGGGTTTAGAGCCCAGGTTCTCAGACTCCCAGTCATATGCTCTTTCTCCCAGGCCGCACCGCTGGCTTCCCGATGTGGGTTTAGGCCCAGTGTAGTGCCCAATGATCCCGGCTCCACCATGCATCTGCTGTGTGATCTTGAACAAGTCACTTAACTTCACTGTGCCTCAGTTACCTCATATGTAAAATGGGGATTAAGACTGTGCGCCTCATGTGGGATGGGGATCGTGTCCAACTCAATTTGCTTGAGCTCAATCCAGCACTTAGAACATTTCCTGCCCCAAGGTAAGCACTTAACAAACACCACAGTTTTTGGGGGGGTTTTAAAGAAAAAGGCTGTAAAGTATGGTCCAGGAGGAGACAATCAACAAAGTGGACCAGGGTGGGGCAACGATGGGGATCATCTTGTCCCTATTTGGGAGTTTTGTCTGGCCCAAGGCAGCCTAAGCTTACTCAGAAGAAGGGAAGGATATTCTCCCTTCTGTAATACAAATTAGCTTTCCCACACCATCAGGGTCCTACTTCATTAATAATAACTGTGGTGATTGTTAAGCACTTCTAAGTGCCAAGCAGTGTACGAAGCACGGAGAAATAGTGTGGCTTAGTGGAAAGACCCTGGGCTTGGGAATCAGAGGTCGTGGGTTCTAATCTCGACTCTACCACTTAGCTGTGTGACTTTGGTCAAGTCACTTATCTTCTCTGTGCCTCAGTTACCTCCTCTGTAAAATGGGGAGTAAGACTGTGAGCCCTGTGTGGGACAATCTGATTACCTTGTATCTACCCCAGCGTTTAGCACAAATAAGTTTAGTGCTTAACAAATATCATCATCATTGAGGTAGTTCACCATGGAATCAGATGAGACCCAGTCTCTGTTTCAAGTGGGGTTCACAGTCTAAGAGAAAGGGAGAACAGGTATTGAATCGCCATTTAATAGATGGGTAAATAATACTAATACTAATTATAACAATAATAATATTTGTTAAGTGCTTACTATGTGTCAAGCACATTCTAAGTGCTGGGGTAGATACAAGCTAATCAGGTTGATCACAGTCCCTGTCCCACATAAGGCACACAGGCTTAATCTGTATTTTACAGATGAGGGAACCGAAGTACAGAGAAGTTAAGTGACTAGCATAAGGTCATACAGCAGACAAGTGGCAGAGAAGGAATTAGAACCCAGGTCCTTATGACTTCCAGACCCATGCTCTCTCCACTAGGCCATGAAACTTATGTATAGAGTATAGTGACTCACCCAAGGCCATACAGCAGACAAGTGGCAGAGCTGGAATGAGAACTCAGAGCCTCTGACACCTAGGCCCATGTTCTAGCCACTGGGCCTGAGTGACCATTCATTCCAGGTTGGTGAAATCAACAGGATTTGGGGCAGTCTTCACCTGCCAGCAAACACCCAGCCTTGGGAGGCAGGGAAGGAGCAGATGAAAGACCCACTGCAGCCTGGGCCATGAAGTGAAATATGTAAACTGGGCCCTGCTGGGTGGTTAAGGTGTAAATTGTTCAATCAGCCAATCAATCAGCCAGTCAATCAACCAATGGTGTTTATTGAGGTTTTACTATGTACAGAGCACTGTGATAGACACATTCCCTGCCCACAAGGAGCTTACATTTCATTTTCCTTCCTGTTTGGGTGGTGGGGACATCCCTCCCTGTTGCTGGGTGTAGCTGCAACTGTCACCTTCTAGTTTGGAGAAAATCCATATTCTGAACCTCCAAATTACAGACCACTGGAGAAAAGGGGGGATAAGAACCTTCAGGGCTACCTTCCTCACCTGGTTGATGCAACCTCCTGTCTCTCCCCCTCTCCAGTCTATACTTCACTCTGCTACCCCTATTATCTTAGTACAGAAATGCTCTGGGCTTCTCACCCCCCTCCTCAGAAATCTCCAGTGGTTGCCTATCAACTTTAGTATGAAGCAAAAACTCCTCACTATTGGCTTCAAAGCTCTCCATCACCTTGCCCCCTCTTACCTCGCCTCCCTTCTCTCCTTCTACATTCCAGACCACACACTCCGCTCTACTGCTGCCAACCTCCGTACTGTACTTCGTTCTCACCTGTCCTATCACCGACCCTTGGCCCACATCCTACCTGTCTTGGAATGCCCTCCCTCCTCACATCTGCCAAACTAGCTCACTTGCCCCCTTCAAAGCCCTATTGAAAGTTCACTTCCTCCAGGAGGTCTTCCCAAACTGAGCCCCCCTTTTCCTCTGCTCCTCTTCCCCTCCCCATTGCCCCTACTCCCTCCCTCTGCTCTACCCCCTACCTGCCCCACAGCACTTGTGTATATATGCACATATTTATTATTCTATTTATTTTATTAATGATGTGTATATATCTGTAATTCTATTTATTTATTTTGATGCCTGTCTACTTGTTTTGTTTTTTCTGTCTCCCCCCTTCCAGACCTTGAGCCTGTTGTTGGGTAGGGATTGTCTCTATCTCTTGCCAAATTGTACTTTCCAAGCACTTAATATACTGAAGAATATACCACTCTGCACACAGTAAGCACTCAATAAATATGATTGAATGAAGGAATGAATGAATGGTTCAAGGGCCCAGCTGGTCAACCAGGAAACAAGCCAGGAGTCTCCCAATTAGAGGGAATGTGGAAGGAGGGGAGGGAGCAGGGAAGATCAGGAAAACATTAAGGGGCAGGACAAGGGGGGAGGAGAAGCAGAAAGATGCTGAATGGAGAGTAGGGAAGAGTAAGAGCTAAAGTAGAGGGAGTAGGAGGGGGAGTTAAAAAAAAGAAGAAGCACAGAGAGGAAGGAGTGTCCTCTCAAAGCTTAGTTCCCTGACAGGTTTCAAGCCCCTTCTGACTGCTTGACAGCCCACTTGCCTATTTGCCTCTGCCTCCGTAGCTGGCCTTCTGGCACTCCTGTTGAATCCTTAGTTCCTGTTGAACTTCAAGCTCTCATTAAATCCCTGCTCTCCCTCCTCTAGATTGTGAGCCCTAGATGGGACAGGGATTGTGTCAGACTGAATCAATTTGTATTTTCCCCGGTGCTTATTATAGTGCTTGGCACCTGGTAAGCACCTTACAAATACCATAATTATCATCATTAAATCAATCAGTGATATCTATTGAGCACTTGCTGTGTGCAGAGCACTGTGCCAAGCACTTGGGCAAGTAATTCTACAACAGAACTGGTAGACATATTCCTAGCCTACAAGGAATCAGGGAAACATTGTGGCCTCATGTTTAAAGCAGAGGCCTGGAAGTCAGAGGACCTGGTTTCTAATCCCAGCTTGGCTACTTGCCAGCTATGGGACCTTGGGTAAACATTTAAACTCTCTATGCCTCAGTTTCCTTAATTGCAAAATAGGGATTCATTGCCTGTTCTACCTCCTACTTAGACTATGAGCCTTACTTGGAACAGGAACTGTGCTTGACCTGATTAACTTGTATCCACCCCAGGACTTAGAACAGTGCTTGACACATAGTGAGTGCTTAACAGATGTCATAAAGAAAAGAAGTTTACTAGTATCAGGGTTTAATGTTTGTTATTTTGGACAACTGTTATGTTCTTCTCCTGAACAAGGCACTGTACTGAGCTTTGAGTCAAGGTCTGTGGGTATGGTTCCTGCCTATCTAAACTGTACCCCTTCGGATTGGAAGCTCCCTGTGGACAAGGATTGTATTCACCAACTCTTTTTTATTGTCCCAATACAATGTTCTGCACTCATGAACGACTCAGAAAAAAGCATTGATTGACTGGCCAATTGAGAAAAAAGGGAGATTAGAAAGTAGACAGGCAGGGACAGAAATAGCATAGTAAATGCAGAAACAATCCAGAAGCAGAACTGTTAACAATGAGAGCTGCCATCCAGAAAAGCTGTGTCCAGGCTGTCCTCCATTCCAGCTGGCCCATCCTCAGTCCAAGTGCCATTCTTCCCCTTGCCCTCTATTGGAAAGGCAGCCGGAAAAAACCCATACCGCTTTCTGGCCTTTGGGGAAGTGGCATGGCGTAGTGGATAGAGAGCACAGGCCTGGGACTCAAAAGGTCATCAGTTTTAATCCCAGCTCCACCACTTGTCTGCTGTGTGACTTGGTCTAGTCACTTCAGTTCTCTGGCCCTCAGTTACCCCATCTGTAAAATGAAGATTAAGACTATGAGCTCCAAAGAGGGACAGGGATTTTGTCCAACCCAATTTGCTTGTATCCACCCCAGTGCTTAGTATAGTGTTTGGCATATAGTAAGTGCTGAAAAAATAAATACCACATTTATTACTATTATTATTATTTTTATCTTCACTGGTTCACCCTTATAGGCAGGTCTAGTATTCATGTCCAAATTTCTTTGTCATAATAATGGCTACTTCCTCATCTGTCACTGATCTTTCGGTCAGTCTCTCAGGCTAGAATGCATGATCCTCAAGGGCATGCATCAGGTCTACGAATACTATTGCCCTTTCCCTAATGTTTAGTATACAGTTGGTGGTCAACAAATGCTTCTGCTAGACTGACTGCTTTATACCTAGTGTTACAGAATTTTATCAGAGAAACGACTCTGATTTTGCAATCTCATGAGAGGGTTTCGTGACCTCGGGGTAGAAATGAATAGACTCAAGAGAGTGAGCTGAGAGAACAGGAAAGGGCGGAAAGTGGCTGTCGCCAGTTCACCCCACGGGATACAAGTGATGAACAGTGCCAAGCCTTCCCAAATCTGGTACCTTTATTTGCAAGCATTTCCACCTTCCACTTGACTGCAACTCTTCCAGTGAGCACCCAAAATCCCACTCAATCCCCTTGCATTGCCCGTACTCCACTCTTCAATCAGAACCAGTTCTTAGGAGGGGTCCCTATAAGGTTGCTTTTTGGCTACCGACCACTGACTCATCCAAGCCGGGACCGCCTCTCTCTCCTGGGAAGCTGAGCCTTGTCATCGCCCAGACCCTTGGGGCCATTACCACGTGGCCTCGGGATCTCTGCTCCCCTGGGGGTGAGTTTTAGACCGCCGGTCCCCCTCTTCCTAACCAAATTGGCCACCACATGGACTCGGGAGCTCTCCTCCCAGGCAGAGGTTCCCTGGACTGCCTTCCCCCCATTTCCAAGCTAGCTCTTTAGCAGCCTTTTTGGCCACCGACCGCCGACTTTAGCTGCTTTTTGGCTACCGACCACCGACTCATCCAAGCCGGGACCGCCTCTCTCTCCGGGGAAGCTGAGACTTGTCATCGCCCGGACCCTTGGAGCCATTACCACGTGGGCTCGGGATCTCTGCTCCCCTGAGGCACAGCCTTGGCCCGCCCGGCCCCGATTCCCAACAAGCACCCCCCTTCGCCTGCTGCTCGCCAACTCACCTGCGCCTCCTCCGCCTCCCCCCGGGGAGCTGAGCCTTGGACCGCCTGGACCCACGCCCGCCTCATCCTTTCCCAACCTGGACCTCCGCACCCCTGCTCGGGAACTCCGACACTAAGGATCTTCGCCCCCACAGACCCCCAGCCACCAGTTCCCATTCCACCCCCCCTGCTCGGGCCCGGGGACATTGCACTCCCCTTCTCGACCCTGGGGACATTGTGCCCCCCTACTCGGGCCTGGGGACATTGTGCTCCCTGGCTCGGTCCTAGGGACACTGTGTCCCCTGGGGACATTGTGTCCCCCTGCTCGGGCCCCGGGACATTGTGCACCCCAACCGCCCCCCCACTCCGCCTGAAGCGGCCATTTGGGGAAGCCCTCACTCCCTCTTCCCCCTGGAGGTGATTCATCTCCCCCGCCCCCACCCCGGGCGACGATGTCCTTGTTCTCACCGTGTTACCTTACCTTAGCCGCCGCCTACGGCCACAACCCACCCCGGACAACCTCAGGGCCCCCCCCGCCACCTCAGGGACATTTGGTCATGAGCTCTGGTACTCTCGGCCGCTAGCCGCTTGACTTTGAGTCTGATCGGGTCGGGTCGGGTTGACCCCCGACCCTGGTCATCGCCTGCTTATTAACACTATTGTATTGTATCATACTGTACCAGGTTGCTATATTACCTATTTTGCTTGTTATTGTTTATTGTTGTCAGTGCTGCCACCCACCTCTCTGGCCTCACCAGCCGCCTGACTTTGAGTTTGATCAGGTCGGCCCTTAATCGAGCCGACCCCCGACTCTGGTCATCGCCCACTTATTAACACTACTGTATTGTTTCATACTACTATTAACACTACTGTATTGTATCATTGTTGCTATATTACCAATTTCGTTTGTAACTGTTATTGTTGTCAGTGCTGCCACCCACCACTCTGGCCTCACCATGTCCCTCCTCCCCCCCCTCCTCCCTCCCGCCCCTTCCTATCCTCCCCTTCCCCTTCCCCTCTCTCGCTCAGCTCTTTCCCGCTCTCTCCTCTGCCTCCCCCCCCCTCCCCCGCCCTAGAACCCCACTTTACCAGCGCTACCCCTCTTCCCCCTCCCCCTACTCTTCCCCCCACCAAACCCCCTCCTCCCCCCCTCCCCCCTTCTCTCTTCCCCACCCACGCCCCATCCCAGTCCTCCTGTCCCACCGCTACCCCCCATCCCCCTCTCCCCGTCCAGGGCCCCGCCACCTCCTTCCCATCCAAACCCTCCCCTCCCCCCACTCCCCCCCGCCTTGCACCCACAGCTACTTTCAAGTGTGGCCTCTGGAACCCCCGCTCTATTACAGGTAAACTACCTTTTGTCCATGACCTTTTCCTTTCCCGCTCTCTCTCCTCCTCCTCGCCCTCTCTCCTCCTCCTCGCCCTTTCAGAAACGTGGCTCACTCCCGAAGACACAGTCTCCGTCGCTGCTCTCTCCAGCGGAGGCCTCTCCTTCTCCCACTCCCCCATACTCACCGGTAAGGGAGGAGGCGTCGGCTTCCTCCTCTCACCCCGTTGCTGCTTCCGCACTATCCCTCCTCCCACCTCCCTCTCCTTCCCCTCCTTCGAAGCCCATATCATTCGCCTCTACCACCCCCTCCAGATACTTGTCGCTGTCATCTACCGCCCTCCTGGTCCCACCTCCGACTTCTTCAACCACCTAGACCCCTTTCTCACCTTCCTTCTCTCCTTCTCTCTGCCCACTCTGATCCTCCGAGACTTCAACATCCATATGGATGTCCCCGATGACTCCTCTGCCACCCGCCTGCTATCCCTCCTCTACTCTGCCGACCTCCAGCTCCACCATACCGCGCCCACTCACCGACTCGGTCACACCCTCGATCTCGTCATCTCCTACCACTGCACTATCTCCTCCCTCACCAACTCTGAAATCTCTCTCTTTGACCATAACCTTCTAACCTACCTCATCTCTCACACTCCCTCCCCCTGCAAATCTTTGCTACTGCCCCACAGAGACCTCCGCTGTCTTGATCCCATCCATCTTTCCAAAAGCATCTCTCCTCACCTTGCCGCCACTTCCCACTCTCGATGATCAGGTCTCCGCTCTCAACTCCACCCTCTCTACTCATCTTGACTCTCTTGCCCCCCTTTCCCTCCGCTCCTCTCGTTCCACTAACCCACAGCCCTGGATCACCTCCTCTGCCCGCCTCCTACGCTTCTATGCTCAAGCTGCCGAGCGCTGCTGGCGAAAGTCCAAGCATCAAGCCGACCTCACACACTTAAAATTTATCCTTTCCTGCCTTAACTCTGCCCTCTCCTCCACCAGGCAAAACTTCTCCTCCTCCCTCATCGACACCCATGCCCGTCACCCCCTCCAATTGTTCCGGACCTTTAACTCTCTCCTTAGACCCCCTGTTCCCCCCTCCCCCATCGCTCACCCCCAATGATCTGGCCACCTACTTCATCACAAAAATCAACAGAATCAGGTCTGAGCTCCCCAAAGTCACCCCTCTGCCTCTCCCCTCCCCCTACCAACCCTCTCCTCTACTTTTCCATCCTTCCCTGCAGTATTCTCAGAGGACATCTCCTCCCTCCTCACAAGTGCCACCCCCTCCACCTGCACCTCGGACCCCATTCCCTCTCACCTTATTAAAACCATCGCCCCTGCCCTCCTCCCTTCCAAACGTCTATTTTTAACCACTCAATCTCCAATGGCTCCTTCCCCTCTGCCTTCAAACATGCCCATGTCTCCCCCATCCTAAAAAAAACCCGCTCTTGACCCCACTTCCCCTTCCAGTTATCGCCCTATCTCCCTACTACCCTTCTTTTCCAAAATCCTAGAACGAGTCATCTACAATCGCTGCTTAGACTTCCTTAACTCTCATTCTCTCCTGGACCCCCTCCAATCTGGCTTCCGTCCCCTCCACTCTACCGAGACTGCTCTCTCTAAGGTCACCCATGACCTCCTTCTTGCCAAATCCAATGGCTCCTACTCCATTCTGATCCTCCTTGACCTCTCTGCTGCCTTTGACACTGTCGACCATCCCCTCATCCTCCATACCTTAACTCACCTTGGCTTCATGGACTCCGTCCTCTCCTGGTTCTCCTCTTATCTCTCTGGCTGTTCATTCTCGGTTTCCTTCGCGGGCTCCTCCTCCCCCTCCGATCCTCTGTTGCAGTTCCTCAAGGGTCAGTTCTTGGCCCTCTTCTGTTCTCCATTTACACTCACTCCCTCGGTGAACTCATTCGCTCTCACGGCTTCAACTATCATCTCTATGCAGATGACACACAGATCTACATCTCTGCCCTCCCTTCAGGCTCGTATTGCCTCCTGCCTCCAAGACGTTTCTACCTGGATGTCTGCCCGCCACCTAAAACTCAACACGGCCAAAACTGAGCTCCTCATCTTCCCTCTCAAGCCCTGTCCTCTTCCTGACTTCCCTATCACTGTGGATGGTACGACCATCCTTCCTGTCTCTCAGGCCCACAACCTCGGAGTCATCTTTGACTCGGCTCTCTCGTTCACCCCACACATCCAATCCGTCACCAAAACCTGCCGGTATCACCTTTATAATATTGCCAAGATCTGCCCTTTCCTCTCTACCCAAATGGTTATCTTACTGTTACAGGCTCTCTTAATATCCCGGCTGGATTATTGTGTCAGCCTTCTCTCTGATCTCCCGTCCTCCTCTCTCTCCTTGCTCCAGTCTATTCTTCACTCCGCTGCCCAGCTCATCTTCCTTCAGAAACGCTCTAGGCATGTCACTCCCCTTCTTAAAAAACTCCAGTGGGTGCCTATCAGCATCCGCACGAAACAAAAACTTCTCACTCTAGGCTTCAAGGCTCTCCATCATCTTGCCCCCTCCTACCTCTCCTCCCTTCTCTCTACTCCCCACCCTGCACGCTCCGCTCCTCTGCCACCCACCTCTTCACAATCCCCCATTCTCGCCTATCCCGCCGTCGACCCCTAGGCCACATCCTCCCGCGTTATTGGAATGCCCTCCCTCCTCACCTCCGCCAAACTAATTTTCTTCCCCTCTTCAAAACCCTACTTAAAGCTCACCTCCTCCAAAAGGCCTTCCCAGACTGAGCTCCCCTTTTCCCTCTGCTCCCTCTACTCCCCCTTTACCCCCCCTTCACCTCTCCTCAGCTAAGTCCTCTTTTCCCCCCTTTCCCTCTGCTCTTCCCCCTCTCCCTTCCCCTCCCCTCAGCACTGTACTTGTTCGCTCAATTGTATATATTTTAATTACCTATTTATTTTGTTAATGAGATGTACATCACCTTGATTCTATTTATTTGCTATTGTTTTAATGAGATGTTCATCCCCTTGATTCTATTCATGGGTATTGTTTTTGTCTGTCTGTCTCCCCCAGTTAGACTGTAAGCCCATCAAAGGGCAGAGACTGTCTCTATCTGTTACCGATTTGTACATTCCAAGTGCTTAGTACAGTGTTGTGCACATAGTAAGCACTCAAAAAATACTATTGAATGAATGAATAGCCAACTTCTGGTGTGGGGGTGGGGGAGAGCTAGGTCCAGACCTGCTTAGCTTTCTGAGATGTTAGGGTCAAGCACCGTCAGGCAGGCCATCATTCCAAACCTCACGAGTCTGATTGTGTAGGATGAGTGGAAAGTGAACAGGTCCAGAAATACATTACCTTCCACTGCCCCTTAACAGTCACCCAGGTAGGGCTGACTGCCTCCCAGGAAGATTCCCCAGACAGGACTGACCATATCTGGAAGATCCCCCTGGGTGGGGTCAACTGTACTCTGGCAGACCCCTGGGTGGAACAGATCACCTTCCACCAGACCCCGGGGCAGGACAGATTGCTTCCCAGAAGATATCCTGAGTGGGGCAGACCTCCTTCCAAGAGACTCCCCAGTCAGGGAAGACTGACTCCGGCAAACCCCACCCTCCTGCCCCCACCTGGGAGGGTCAGACCACTCTGAGCTGAACACTACTTCTACCATCCCTTTAGTGGCAGACAAGCGTGGGCACCATTTCTAGATAATAATATTAATAATGATGGTATTTGTTAAGCTCTTACTATGTGCCAAGCACTGTTCTAAACCCTGGGTTAGATACAAAGTAATCAGGTTGTCCCACGTGGGGCTCACAATCTTACTTCCCATTTTACAGATGAGGGAACTGAGGTACAGAGAAGTGAAGTGACTTGCCCAAAGTCACACAGCTAAGTGGCAGAGTTAGGATTAGAACCCACGACCTCTGACTCCCAAGCCCCTACTCTTTCCACTATTCCATGCTGCTTCTCATAAGATGACACATTCTCTCCTGCCCTTTCTGCTTCTTCATGACCTCATCTGTGTGGGCCTCTGCAGAATTCCGAACATCAGGATCCCAGAGAATCAGAGTGAAGAGAAAAGAGACCAACATGAGGATAGCGCTTTCTGTGGACTAGGATTCCTCCATCTACTATGGCTTCATTTTCTGCTGCAGTGAGAGACCAGGTTTGATTATGATCCTGTAGTCGGAGAGAAAGGACACCTGACAGGGTGCTCTGGGGAGAATTGCTCTTCTCAGATCAGACCTAATATACAATAAACGACTGTTCCTCCTCTTCCCACTGCACTTGTTTATATTTTTACATAATTATTGCTCTATTTATTTTATTAATGATGTGCATTTATCTATGGTTCTATTTATCTATTTTGATGGCAGTGATGCCTGTCTACTTGTTTTGTTTTGTTGTCTGTCTCCCCCTTCTAGACTGTGAGCCCGTTGTTGGGGAGGGATTATCTCTATCTGTTGCCGAATTGTACTTCCCGAGTTCTTAGTACAGTGCTCTGCACACAGTAAGTGCTCAACAAATACGATTGAATGAATGGATCACTGTACTAAATGCTTGGGAGAGCATGGTATCACAGATTTAGTAGACATGTTCCCTGCTTACTAGGAGCTTCCAATTTAGATGAGCTATTGTCAGATCTCATAAATTGTAGTAGTACTACTACTAATTGCTGTTGATTTAAGTTTCAATAGTGAAATCATAATTTTGTTTATCTAAATGATCTGTTGTCTTGGAAATGCCAGCTTATTTTTTTAGGGTATTTGTTAAGCACTTACTGCTGTAAGCACTGGGATGAGTGCAAGCTAATTAGGTCAGACAAATCCCTGCACTGCATGGGGCTCACATTCTGAGTGGGAGGGAGAACAGATATTTAATCCCCATTTTACAGTTGAGGAAACTGAGGCACAGAGAAGTTAAGTGACTTGCCCATGGTCCCACAGCAAAAGATTTGCAAAGTAGGGATTAGAACCCAGGTCCTCTGATTCCTAAGTCCGTGTTCTTTCACCAGATCATGTTGCTTCCCCCACCTACACCTTTGTCTATTAAAAGAAAAAGGAAGAACAGAATTTATGACAGAAAATGTGTTTTAAATAATAATAAAGAAGTCCAAACCTCTTAGTCCCTTAATTTCTAGTCTCCCGAGTGAGTTTGTATTGTTAAGAGAGTGGAAGACACAGAACTGGGTATATAGTTGCATTAATATTATTAATTATAGTAATTGTGATATTTGTTAAAATTACTTTGTGCCAAACCCTGTGTTAAGTGCTGGGATAGAATAAATACAGTCATATTAGGTACAGCCCCTGTTCCACATGGAGCTCAAGCCTGAGGGAGGTTGAAGAGGTATTTAATTATTATTTTACAGCAGAAGAAACTGAGGCACAGAGAAGTGTGCCTAATAATAATAATAATAATAATAATGTTGGTATTTGTTAAGCACTTACTATGTGCCGAGCACTGTTCTAAGCGCTGGGGTAGACACAGGGGAATCAGGATGTCCCATGTGGGGCTCACAGTTTTAATCCCCATTTTACAGATGAGGTAACTGAGGCACAGAGAAGTTAAGTGACTTGCCCACAGTCACACAGCTGACAAGTGGCAGAGTTGGGATTCGAACTCATGACCTCTAACTCCAAAGCCTGTGCTCTTTCCACTGAGCCACAGCAGGTACTCAATAAATACTGTTGATTGTTTGATTAGAATGCAAGTTTCTTGATTCCCAGTCTTGTGCATTTTTCACTTTGGAAGGAAGGTTTGGAACTGATAGAGCTATTACTCTCTACTCTCAGTTATTTTGAAGACAATGTCACTTTCAGTCTCCAAATGAGTGTGGTTAAAGTAGGGTCCTTGCAGGCCTTTGGGGGTTGGCTTTGGACATTTGGCTGCCCCAATGGAAGAGTCCAGTTGTCTACCACCCCTCAAGTGACCTGATGACATCATGTGGGCTTCCTTGTGATGGCATCCCATTTCGCCACCCCTATGGCAAGCAGAGAATACTTTCTGGGGCCCTCTAGAGTAGGATGGAGTAAGGGCTATGGCTGGGGGCAGGGGTCAGTTCCTCTCAGGACAATATGCTGTACCTAGGGGAAGGGCATATTGACCACCCACTTCCAGAAAGTCCCCATGACTGGAAGGAGATGCTGCTCAGCCCTGGGGAGGGGCAGTTCCCAAGCCTCCCCTCATTCTCTGCATGCAGCTGAATACCCTGATTTCCCAGATGCTGGAGGCTCCCCAGCTCCCCTTACCCTAACTCTCCCATGTACACTGTACTCTCCCATGCAGTGCACAAGTACCCCCCCCGCCCCCCAGCCCCTGGTCCCCTCTGGGGTGGTGGCCCCTTGGGGTTCCCAGGGTGACCCCCGAATCCACCAGCCCAACTCCAAGCTGGGGCAGTGAATGTCTCCAGGCTTCTTTGACACTTTGCTGGGCAGTAGCTGTGGGATCCTACTGGCACTAGGCAGTCAGGGATTTGATGCTCATCCTGCAGCTGGATGGATAGATACTAGATGCTCTGGTTCCATTTCCGCTCTGGGTCAGGCTCCCAGAGCTGGGGCTGGGGCTGGGGCTGAGTCTAGGCATTCATTGCCGGCAGCCATTTCCTCACAATTCCGAGCCTTGGTCCAAACTCTCCCCCTGCTCAGGGCCAATGTCCTGCCCAGTCCACCGAGTCTCCCCACCCCACTGCCCTCTCTCTGTTCCCTACCCTGACCAGGGAACCATCCTGAAGTCTGCTCTACCGCTCAACTCCCATGACAGCCTTATTTAAGACACATCCTCTACAAGAACTTTTCCCTGATTAAAGCTCTCCTTTCCTCTGTTCCCACTCTGTTCTGTGTCACCCAGCACCACAACATTTTTGTACATGTCTGTAATTTTTAAAATTTATATTAATGTTTGTCGCTCCATCTAGAATGTAAGCTCATGTGACCAGGGAATGTGTCCGCTACGTTGTCGTGTTGCACTTTCCCAAGCACTTAGAACAGTTGTTCCAGTCATGGGGACTTTCTGGAAGTGGGTGGTCAATATGCCCTTCCCCTAAGTACAGCATATTGTCCTGAGAGGAACTGACCCCTGCCCCCAGCCATAGCCCTTACTCCATCCTACTCTAGAGGGCCCCAGAAAGTATTCTCTGCTTGCCATAGGGGTGGCGAAATGGGATGCCATCACAAGGAAGCCCACATGATGTCATCAGGTCACTTGAGGGGTGGTAGCGCATAATAATTGCTCATAAATATGACATCAATTAACTGATGGCAATTGCTATTTCTAGGCCCGCGTATTTATGCTCATTGAATCTTTGTGTAACTTGGCTCGTTTTGAGACTTAAAACTCCAGGAGATCACTATTTTTTCTCTAAGAACTCCCTCAAATAACCTGCACAGTGTTCTGCTGGATATCAGTGCTTCCTCAGTGCCTGAAAGCTGATTGTTAGGAAGACTGGCAAAGACACGGCAAAGGGAAGCTAACCTTCAGTCCCCTGCTTAAATCATTATCGTCATCTTTATCATCATCAACATCATCCATGGTATTTACTGAGTGCTTACTATATGCAGAGCATTGTACTGAACACTTGGGAGAATATACTACAACCCCCCCCTACTTACAGACTGTGAGCCCATTGTTGGGCAGGGAAAGAACCCTGGCTTGGTAGTTAAAGGTCATGGATTCAAATCCCGGCTCTGCCATTTGTCAGCTGTGTGACTGTGGGCAAGTCACTTTACTTCTCTGTGCCTCAGTTACCTCATCTGTAAAATGAGGATTAACTGTGAGCCTCACGTGGGACAACCTGATTACCTTGTATCTACCCCAGTGCTTAGAACAGTGCTCTGCACATAGTAAGTGCATAACAAATACCAACATTGTTATTATTATTATTATTTTCTCTATCTGTTGCCAAATTCTACTTTCCAAGCGCTTAGAACAGTGCTCTGCACACAGTAAGTGCTCAGTAAATACGATTGAATGAATGAGTTGGTAGATATGTTCTCTTCCCCTAATGAGCTTACAGTCTAGAAGGATTAGTTTACAGTTTAAATGCCCAGTGACTCAATCATCTGAAGCAATGTGGCCTAGTGGGAAGAGCACAGTTTAGGAGTCAGAAGGACCAGGGTCATAATCCCAGTTTTGCCACTTAACTGCTGTCCTTACCTTGGGTGGGTCACTTAATTTATCTGTGCTTAAATTACCTCAACAGTAAAATGGAGATTACTGTTTATCTTGTACTGATCCTAGTACTTAACAGTTCCTGGCAGATAGTAAGCTCATAATAATAATAATAATAATAATGTTGGCATTTGTCAAGCACTTATTATGTGCAGAGCACTGTTCTAAGCATTGGGGGAGATACAGGGTAATCAGGTCGTCCCACGTGAGGTTTACAGTTAATCCCCATTTTACAGATGAGGTAACTGAGGCACAGAGAAGTTAAGTGACTTGCCCACAGTCACATAGCTGACAAATGGCATAGTCAGGATAAATATACCATAAAAAAAATCATGAGGACTCTCAGGAGGAAGTGTGCTTTTGTTGTGCTTTCTGTTATTTGCATCTCTCAGATGGAATATTTGGGCTGTGCTGAGGAAACTGAAGGATCAGTGAAATTTCTGAAACCCCCAGTGCTATTTCAGTATGACATTTCCTCTTCAATCAATGGTAACTAGCGAAACCACTCAGGTCAAATTTGTGAAGATTCTGGCAAAGGTCCGTGAATTGGGAGGTGAACGGTCTCAGTATTAGCACACTAATGACGAGGAAGGTAATACAATCTACTGAAGGAGAATTGATGCCACAGGAGAATGAGTATATATCATGCTTAAATATCAATTAGATATTTTGCCAATTATCTTAATGGATGGGAGACTGGGTCGTGTCTCTAGGGTCAGCCCGACTGGATTGGGGCTGAGACTGAAAGTTATGCCTTTAGCAGAAACAAACCACAACTCTTATTGTTACTGTGGTAATCTGTTAATTTATTGCTCTTTTCTTGAGTGTCTACTGCCAGATCCTCCCATTCCAAACCTCCCATGGGACAGAGACCATCTCTGAATTAATCTCCTTGTGCCTTTCCCAGCTATTTTTTTCTCTTCTTCGAATTGTAATTTACTTTGTGCCTGTCACTCTGACTGGACTGTTGGCTCCTCGAGGGCAGGGATGTCTACTTACTCTATTGTATTCATTCATTCATTCAATAGTATTTATTGAGCGCTTACTATGTGCAGAGCACTGTACTAAGCGCTTGGAATGAACAAGTTGGCAACAGATAGAGACAGTCCCTGCCATTTGATGGGCTTACAGTCTAATCGGGGGAGACGGACAGACAAGAACAATGGCAATAAATAGAGTCAAGGGGAAAAATATCTCTTAAAAACAATGGTAACTAAATAGAATCAAGGTGAGGTACATTTCATTAACAAAATAAATAGGGTAATGAAAATATATACAGTTGAGCAGACGAGTACAGTGCTGAGGGGATGGGAAGGGAGAGGGGGAGGAGCAGAGGGAAATGGGGGGAAAAGAGGGTTAAGCTGCGGAGAGGAGAAGGGGGGGTGGTAGAGGGAGTAGAGGGAGAAGACGAGCTCAGTCTGGGAAGGCCTCTTGGAGGAGGTGAGTTTTAAGTAGTGTTTTGAAGAGGGGAAGAGAATCAGTTTGGTGGAGGTGAGGAGGGAGGGCATTCCAGGACCGCAGGAGGACATGGCCCAGGGGTCGACGGCGGGATAGGCGAGACCGAGGGACGGTGAGGAGGTGGGCGGCAGAGGAGCGGAGTGTGCGGGGTGGGCAGTAGAAAGAGAGAAGGGAGGAGAGGTAGGAAGGGGCAAGGTGATGTAGAACCTCGAAGCCTAGAGTGAGGAGTTTTTGTTTGGAGCGGAGGTGGATAGGCAACCACTGGAGTTGTTTAAGAAGGGGAGTGACATGCCCAGATGGTTTCTGCAGGAAGATGAGCCGGGCAGCGGAGTGAAGAATAGACTGGAGCGGGGCGAGAGAGGAGGAAGGGAGATCAGAGAGAAGGCTGACACGGTAGTCTAGCCGGGATATAACGAGAGCCCGTAGCAGTAAGGTAGCCATTTGGGTGGAGAGGAAAGGGCGGATTTTGGCGATATTGTAAAGGTGAAACCGGCAGGTCTTGGTAACGGATAGGATGTGTGGGGTGAACGAGAGAGACGAGTCAAGGATGACACCGAGATTGCGGGCCTGAGAGACGGGAAGGATGGTCGTGCCATCCACGGTGATAGGGAAGTCTGGGAGAGGACCGGGTTTGGGAGGGAAGATGAGGACCTCAGTCTTGCTCATGTTGAGTTTTAGGTGGCGGGCCGACATCCAGGTGGAGACATCCTGGAGGCAGGAGGAGATGCGAGCCTGAAGGGAGGGGGAGAGGACAGGGGCGGAGATGCGTGTCATCTGCGTAGAGATGGTAGTCAAAGCCGTGAGAGTGAATGAGTTCACCGAGGGAGTGAGTGTAAATGGAGAACAGAAGAGGGCCAAGAACTGACCCTTGAGGAACTCCAACAGTTAAAGGATGGGAGGGGAAGGAGGCGCCAGCGAAGGAGACGGAGAATGACCGGCCAGAGAGGTAAGAGGAGAACCAGGAGAGGACAGAGTCCGTGGAGCCAAGGTGAGATAAGGTATGGAGGAGGAGGGGATGGTCGACAGTGTCAAAGGCAGCAAAGAGGTCAAGGAGGATTAGAATGGAGTAGGAGCCATTGGATTTGGCAAGAAGGAGGTCATCGGTGACCTTAGAGAGAGCAGTCTCGGTAGAGTGGGGGGGACGGAAGCCAGATTGGAGGGGGTCTAGGAGAGAATGGGAGTTAAGGAATTCTAAGCATCGATTGTAGATGACTCGTTCTAGGATTTTGGAAAGGAAGGGTAGTAGGGAGACAGGGCAATAACTGGAGGGGGAAGTGGGGTCAAGAGCGGGTTTTTTTAGGATGGGGGAGACGTGGGCATGTTTGAAGGCAGAGGAGAAGGAGCCATTGGAGATTGAGTGGTTAAAAATAGAAGTTAAGGAAGGGAGGAGGGCAGGGGCGATGGTTTTAATAAGGTGAGAGGGAATGGGGTCCGAGGCGCAGGTGGAGGGGGTGGCACTTGCGAGGAGGGAGGAGATCTTCTCTGAGGATACTGCAGGAAAGGATGGGAAAGTAGGGGAGAGGGTTGGTGGGGGGGGAGGGGAGAGGCGGAGGGGTGACTTTGGGGAGCTCAGACCTGATTGTGTTGATTTTCGTGAGGAAATAGGTGGCCAGATCATTGGGGGTGAGAGATGGGGGAGGGGGAGGAACAGGGGGCCTAAGGAGAGAGTTAAAGGTCCGGAACAATCGGTGGGGGTGACGGGCATGGGTGTCAATGAGGGAGGAGAAGAAGTTTTGCCTGGCGGAGGAGAGGGCAGAGTTAAGGCAGGAAAGGATAAATTTGAAGTGTGTGAGGTCGGCTTGGTGCTTGGACTTTCGCCAGCAGCGCTCAGCAGCTCGAGCATAGGAGCGTAGGAGGTGGACAGAGGAGGTGATCCAGGGCTGTGGGTTAGTGGAGCGAGAGTGGCGGAGGGAAATGGGGGCGAGAGAGTCGAGATGAGTAGAGAGGGTGGAGTTGAGAGCGGAGACCTGATCATCGAGAGTGGGAAGTGAGGACAGGGCGGCAAGGTGAGGAGAGATGCTTTTGGAAAGAGGGATGGGATCGAGAGAGTGGAGTTCTCTGTGGGGCAGTAGCGAAGATTTGCAGTTATTGTTTTATTGCAATTATTGCAAAGATTGCAATTATTGTTTTATTGTACTCTCCCAAGTGCTAAGTAAGTGCTCAATAAATATGATTGAATGAGTGAAAAGGAGCCAGGAGTAAGAGAGCTTAATTGGGGAAGGCTCTTGAAGATGTGACCAAAATGATGCTTTGAAGGTGGAGAGAATGGTGATCTGGTGTATATGGAGGGGGAAGGAGTACCAGACTAGCAGGAGGATGTGGGAAAGGGATTGGTGGCAAGATAGACAAAATCAGGGCAGAGTAAGTAAACTGGTGTTAGAGAAATAGAGTGTGCAGTCTGGCAGTAGTAGGAGATTAGTGAAGCGAGGTGGGATGGGGAGAGCAGATTGAGTCCTTTAAAGCTGATGGTAAAGAGTTTGTTTTTGATGCAGAGGTGGATGGGCTGCCACTGGAGGATGTTGAGGAATGAAGAGACATGGACTGAATGTTTTTGTTGATAAATAATCAATGCAGCAGAGTGATGTATGAATTGGAGTGGAGACAGGAGGCCGGGAGGTCAGTGAGGAGGCAGATGCTGTAGTCAAGGAAGGATAGGATAAGTGCTTGGATCAGCAGGGTAGCAGTTTGGGTGGAGAGGAAAGGATGCATTTTAGCAATGTTGTGAAGCTAGAACTGACAGGATTTGGTGACAGTTTGAATATGTGGGTGGAATGAGAGTGATAAGTCGAGGACAACGGCACTGTTATGAGCTTGTGAGAGAAGGTTAATGGTGTTGTCTACAGTGATGGGAAAAACAGTGAGAGGACAGGGTTTGGGTGGGAAAATAAGAAGTACATTTTTGGACATGTTTAATTTGAGGTGTCGGCAAGACATCCATTAGAAAAACAGCTATTACTTTAGACTGTAAGCTCCTTACTAGACTGTAAACTCACAGTCTCAGACTTGGTTGGAAAGGGAACACACCATTTATTTCATTCGTGTTTGTACCAAGAACCAAACTATTCATAGACTGGGTGTACAGGGAAGTTCCATATGAAACAAGATTGCAAGTTCAGGTCTGGGGTTACTGAGTGAAGGAGAGAATAAATAGAAATCAGTTTGCTTTTAAAAGCATTTGCTCAAAGATGTGAAATACCCAGTTCTTTTTCAGTTATTAAAGGGTGTCCCCTGATGCCTTTTTTTATGGTATTTTTTAAGCATTTACTTTGTGCCAGCCACCGTACTCAGCACTGCAGGAGATACAAGGTGATCAGGTTGGACAGAGTTCATGTCCCACATAGGGCTCACAGTCTTAATCCCCATTTTACAGGATTGAAGCCCAGACAGGTGAAGTGACTTGCCCAAGGTCACACACAACAGACAAGTGGTGGAGGTGGGATTAGAACCCAGATCCTCTGATTTCCAGGTACGTGTTCTTTCGCTCTTTCTGCTAGGCCATGCTGAATGGAGTCTCCAGAGGGAACATTCTCCCCAGAGGCTGGGGCAGTCGAATGGATTTCAGATTCCCAATTTGGAGATCTGTCAGCTTCAGGCACTGAAGCGGAGGGCAATTCTGAGCTTATTTTCTTCTGTTAGGAGGCCCGGGCTATCCCATGGGATGGGTTGGAAGGGATAAAGCTTTTGGAGTTAGATATAGATTGAGCTGAAGGGACATGTCTTCTTTAAACAATGAGTGTCAAACTCATTAGAGGGCGTGCTTGTTAATGGTATTTGTTAAGCGCTTACTATGTGCAGAGCACTGTTCTAAGCGCTGGGGTAGATACAGGGTAATCAGATTGTCCCACGTGAAGCTCACATTTTTTAATCCCCATTTTTACAGTTGAGGTAACTGAGACACAGAGAAGTGAAGTGACTTGCCCAAGGTCACACAGCAGACAAGTGGCGGAGCCGGGATTAGAACCCACGACCTCTGACTTCCAATCCCATCCTCTTTCCACTAAGTCACGCTGCTCCTGGGGTCAGGGAGGAGTGCTTGAATTGCTGGGTGAGGGGAAGAAGAGAAGGTGTCCCTGGTTTGCTGGTTTGGAAGTCTTGGGCTTCCCTTTCTCACTCTGCCAATGAAACACAGTCAATGGGGCACTTCCCATTCTGCTCCTTACTAAGAGGAGGGAAGGAGAAGCAGCGTGGCTCAGTGGAAAGAGCATGGGCTTAGGAGTCAGGGCTCATGAGTTCGAATCCCAGCTCTGCCACTTGTCAGCTGTGTGACTGTGGGCAAGTCACTTAACTTCTCTGTGCCTCAGTTCCCTCATCTGTAAAATGGGGATTAAGACTGTGAGCCCCATGTGGGACAACCTGATTCCCCTATGTCTACCCCAGCGCTTAGAACAGTGCTCGGCACATAGTAAGCACTTAACAAATACCAACATTATTATTAAGTGTGGAAGATTTCGAGATGAGTTTTAGAAATTCCAGCACATCGTGCTCTGCGGTTTCAATATGTGAGGCTCTTTTCGATGACAGTGAAGTTGGAGATGGGGGGCTAGGCCAGATAACTTTTTCTTTTTTTAATGGTATTTGTTAAGCACTGTAAGTAAGTAAGTAAGTATTTATGGTATTTGTTAAGCACTGTAAGTAAGTGCCAGACACTGTACTAAGCACTGGGGTAGATACAAGATGATCATCTAAAACATAATCCGTATGGCACATGAGGCTCACAGTCCTAATCCCTATTTTACAGGTGAGGTAACTATGACAGAGGGAAGTGAAGTGACTTGCCCAATGTCACACACAGCAGAGATATGGCAGTGCCTAGATTAGAACCCAGGTCCGTCTGGTTCCCAGGCCCATGCTTTATCCACTAGATTATACTGCCTTTTGAGATTATTGCTCCCCTTTTTGCTTTTTAAAGAGAAGAGAAGTAGCTTTGCCTACTGGAAAGAACAGAGAACTGGGAGTCAGAAGACTTAAGTACTTAGGTCTAAGTACAACTCTTTTCCTGTTGTGTGACCTTGGGCAAATCACTTAACCTTTCTGGCCTTTAAATTCCTCATGTGTTAAACGGAGATTCAATACCTGTTCTCTCTCCCACCTTTGACTGTGGCAGAGGATGGGTCTCGTCTACTTGTATATAAAGTAAGCATGTAATAAATACCACCATCATTATTGCTATTATTATCAGAGGAAATAGCATGGTTAGTGGAAAGGCCATGGGCCTGGGAGTCAGAGGACCTGGGTTCTAATCCCAGCTCACCCAATTGCTTCCTGTGTGACTTTGGGCAAATCACTTCTCAGTAACTCAGTTCCTTCATCGGCAAAATAGGAATTCAATGCCTGTTCTCCCTCCTTCTTAGACTGTGAGCCCCTTGTGGGATGTGATTATTTTGTACCCAGCCCAAGCACTTAACACAGTGTTTGGCACATAGTAAGCACTTGTCTCATGCTGTCAAGTCATCTCTGACCCATAGCGACTCCATGGACCCATCTCTCCCAGAGTGCCCCATCTCCACCTGCAATTGTTCTGGTAGTGTATCCATAGAGTTTTCTAGGTAAAAACATGGAAATGGTTTACCACTGCCACCTTCCACACAGTAAACTTGAGTCTCAGCCTACAACTCTTTCCCATGCTGATACTTCCCAGGACAGGTGAGTTTTAGCAGATTGCCTTTCACTTGCTAGCCACTGCCCACGCTAGTAATGCGTGGGCATTAGAGAAGCAGCGTGGCTCAGTGGAAAGAGCATGGGCTTTGGAGTCAGGGCTCATGAGTTCGAATCCCAGCTCTGCCACTTGTTGGCTGTGTGACTGTGGGCAAGTCACTTAACTTCTCTGTGCCTCAGTTCCCTCATCTGTAAAATGGGGATTAAGACTGTGAGCCCCATGTGGGACAACCTGATTCCCCTATGTCTACCCCAGCGCTTAGAACAGTGCTCGGCACATAGTAAGCGCTTAACAAATACCAACATTATTATTATTAATGGAGTGGGTATGTCTCTGCTTGACTCTCCCTCCCTCCTTTAGCCAAAACTGGTAGAGTACTGGAAACTCTTCAGGTGCAATCTGGGTTGGAGGGGTGGGCAGGGGGTAAGTGCTTAGCAAATAAAAATTATTATTATTTTATTTTTATTTAAAGCTGGCAGAGCCCTTCCGTGCCCCTTTTCCCCCTACTCTCTTGCCTTCACTGCGGCAACTGCCCCAGAGCATGTGTTCCCAGTGAAAATAAATTTGATGGAAACACAAATGTAGCTCAGAAGCAGCCTGGCCTAGTGAAAGAACACGGACCTGGGAGTCAGGAACCTGGGATCTAATCCTAGCTCCACCACTGTTGTGTGAACTTGGACAAGTCACTAACTTCTCTGTGCCTCAGTTACCCCAACTATAAAATAGGAATTAAATCCTACTCCCTCCTACTTAAGACTATGAGTCCCACGAGGGATGGAGACTGTGCCCAACCTGATTAACTTGTATCTATCCTAGAGCTTAGAACAGTGCTTGGCTTATAGAAAGTGCTTAACAAGTATTATTATTATCATTTTTCTTAAATTTCTCAGTAGGTTTAGTTCTTGCCTTGTGAATAGCCCATTTCTTTCCCCCAAACTTAGACATGGAATTTATCCTCATGATGCTCTCCCACAGGTGATTCAAAAAAGAGAACGTATTTCTGTAGTGGATTAGGGACTCATTTCATAGCATGGTCTGGTATGCGATGTCAATAGGATCCAACAGCTTCTGAAAGGGCAAAGATGCAATAAATATAAATCTATGATGTTGAAGGATGGCTACCTAGACACTGCTTTATCTGAACATCCTAAGGTTTACCTGCTCCCTTTCTTCTCTACCAGGAAAAAGACAAGCATCCACTGAGACTGAGTCAGTCAAACTGCAGACATGATTGCCCTCTAGCCGTCTGGACCCATTGTAGAACAGGGTGAGGAATTTCATCAGGAGGTATCTTTCATTTTCTATTTCAGTGAGAAATCCATGGGGGGCTGACTTATGACAAGTGTTTTACCAAAAGGATGGGATCATGTCTACCAACTCTGTTTTATTATACTTTTCCAAATGCATAGTACAGTGATCTGCACAGACTAAGTGCTCAATAAATACCACTGACTGATTAACTGATTGAAGAGGAAGAAAAGTGTTTTTTGCTGTGGATAGGAATGCAGTGCTAATTTGATGGAGGACTTTCTGTGAAAAGAAACGCTGATTGATTTTTCTTTTCCTTCAGCAGGGCCTCTTGCTTGGTCATGTTCTCTGCAGAAATGGCCTCTTTATGCATTCAGTTGGACTCTGTGGAAAAGGTCCTCCAGGCTACCCTGGTCAATAGGGTATAACACTGACTGCACCGACACCGGCAGACACTGACAGCACGGTAACCCTGACCATGGACCGGTCAATCCAGCAGGTGGAAGAAGAAGCAGGTCCTGAGCTAGGATAGATGACAAGCAATTTTATTTTGCAAAACAATCACTATACAGCAACAAATACAATTGCAAATCTGATTGAAAAACAGGAACTAACTACCACCAGCCATTGAAGAAATGCCAATGCCTCTCTATGGTAACAGGCTCTAGAATTATAGGAAAAAAACACAGGTGTTTAACGGCGAATTGGAGCCCTTGGGGACTCGGCTTCTTTTTTTTTTTCTTTGCTAAAGTTGAAGGGGATTTTTATGATTGACCTTTCCAAGTCTGAAAATATGGCATTTTCCTACTGAGAAGTCTACACACCCAGGCTAAATACTACTCGCATCACTTTAAATAGTAACATTGATCTAGGCTCAGAGACAGGTGTTTGGGAAGGATGGTCTGTAACTTGTATCCATAAAATATGCATTTTGTTCAATACAGCCTCTTAGCCCACAACTGGCAGTGTTTCCCTGTCTCCTGGAAGGAAAGTTTGGGAAAAATGTTGATTTCCAGCTGTGTCAGAATCAATCCCAGTGAGAAATGACTCTATTAATTTTTTGACTGTAACATAGCATGGTTAATATATCATTTCCTGTTGTTCACTGAAAAAGACTCTCAGTCCTCTTAGGTCCTTCCTCCTAAGGGTTTTATTTGAGGAAGGGAATTGCACCCATTATTTTGCTAGAGCAGCAGGTGAGTCCAGAGAGAGTTGGCTTTCAAGTGAGCTTGATCCTAACTCTTCACTCCTCTGGCTTTCTTCTGCATCATTACAGAGTCTCCGAGGCAGGTGGGACCACAGAGTGAGTGGGATTTTAGGGAACTTGGACTCTTATCCCATCATGGGATGCTTTTATGCACTGTTACAATTATATAGATTTTCCCAAAATTCAAGTCAGGTAAAGCCAAGTCTGGCACCTGAGAATCTAGAAAAAAAGTTGGCTAGCTCGGATTTCTAGATCAACAGACTGTTGTTTTCTAAGTCAATAGTCTCTTCCCAAAGCTTAAAATTAGTGGTGCTCTCAAAGGTAAGGCAAAGTCAGGATTTTTCAAGGTGTGTGTGTATTGGCGGGGAGGGGGTGTCTAGAGTCCTGTGCCATAACCTGTCGATTTCTTTTTCAACAGCACATGTGCTCAGCTTGTAGCTGCCTTAATAAAAGTCCCCAAATTCTTTCTCGGTAAGGACGTTAAAATCACTACAATCACTTTGCTGGATTTGGTCTACGAAGCTTGTTTCGGGGCACAAAAACTGTGTCTCACGCAAACCTAACTGGATTTCTTCGTGCAGTTAACTCTATCTTCTACAATGTCTTTGCCATTTAAAAGCAGGTTAGAAAATATGGAGTCACAGGTTTTAAACACTGTTCTGACTAGCTGGTGTTCAACTTCGGTCTTTTTGAGGTTCCTCATCATCTTGGTTGCTATCAAACACTAGCAAACGGCATCACAAAAATAACGCAAGGCTAAATTTGCATTGACTGAAGGTTTGATCAGAGCAACATGCTCCATGAGACAGACTCTTCTTTCAGGTTCTGCTTTCTGGCACACTGCAAGGGCCTTCCGCGTACCACATTGGAAAAATACTGTCAGGTAAATGAGCATGGTAATTCTAGGCAGACATTACAGCAAATACAAGGGAGAAATTAGAAACTTCTTGTTGTATTAAAACATAGTTTCTAAGTTCACTTTTTGTATAAAATAACAGATTTAAAAACAGTATTAGACCCTCTTGAGTGCGTGTGTAAAAGCTCTTAGTGAAAACTAAAGGACGGATGGTTCACTTCCAGAGAGCAGAAGGGCTGAGACCTCCCTGGTTGGACTAGCTCAGTGGCAAGGGGAGATGGGTGCCGAACCCCAGCGCTCCTCCACGGCCACTTGGCTCCTTAGTCTTGGGACTGGATGCTACTCCACTTCAGTGTTGCTCACAACTGTGCTCATCTTGTGGGTTCAAGCTGGGGGCTTGCGTTCTGAAGGGACAACCCACATGGGCCTCTTCGATTGTCTCTTCAGATCCAACTTGCCCACACTGAATCGACTGAGCAATGAGAAACATAAAATCCCACATGGTCCACTCACCACACCATTCAGGGGTGGCTCGGAACCTGCCTAGGTGGAAGTCAATAACAAGTTTAAAACAAACACTCTGGGAGCGCAATCTGTCATTTCAGGATTTTGAGATGAGCCGACTGCGTAAATGTCAGAATGGAATTACTCACAGAGAAATCATAATAACTATGGTGAAGTGAGTGATGGTTTGTTGTTGTTTACGGAGTGTGATGCGGGAGTCTTCAAAAGAATCTCCAGGACATGGACAGCCTCCACCTCACCCCTTATCCATGCTCATTTTCCTGGAGATTTATCAAAAGGCTAGTCTTGATTTTGTATGTGTGTGGGTGTGGGTCTGGCCAGATGACTGATTTATAGTTTGGGTCATTTTGGGATGGTCTATGGAATGTAAAGCTGGGGCAATGCGGGAGAGAGTAGAACCACTACCCGCAATCTCTCTCGGCTTCAACTTTAGCAAATGGAAAAAATCCGCGTCTCTCTCACTATTACAGGAGTAAGACACGACTAACTTATCTTTGAAAAAAAACAACTCCAGCCTCCCAAGCCAACGTTTGGCAGGCCTTGTACATAATTCTGGTCTTCGCTCCCCCAACTCCATGTTGGTGAAGAGAAAAGAAAAGGAATGGAGTTTTTTTTCTTGTTCTTTTGTTTTTTTTTCCCCTAGCATCACAGAAGAGACTCGTGTCTGGCACTAAAACAGGGTGACAGCTTTAGTTGTTACGGAAAGCAACTTCATGCTAAACACTTTTTGTCTTTTTGTAAATGTACTTTCGAACAGGAAGAAACCCTGTTAACAACTACTTTCACATACCTAAAATTGCAACACCGAAGGGTGTGGGAGAGACAGATATTGTGAATAAGGAAGTAGAATATTCAAGTCTAGGAGGGAGTATCACAAATGGCCACAGAGAAATAGATATATCTATAATACTGTATTGAACAGATGGAAAGACTGGAAACTGGTAATGAGGGCAGAACTCTAGCCGATCAACAGACTCTCGATTCAGAATCCAGCCCATTGCTGGGGACATGTTATAGTGCTAATTCCTGCTCTGTTCTACCTCTTCCTCCAGCACACAGTTCCCATGCTTCTCAACTATGACTTTCTTTCATTAGTTAAATAACTTAATGGAATCCATTACACACTTAGGGAATCACCCTAGGCCTCAAATGTTTAATAACTTAATTGCATCTTTTTTCCTTCCCATTTATACAAAATAACACCTTTTCTTTTTTTTTAGAACTTGTTTGTTGTCTATGCCCTTCCCACCCTGCACTCTTCAGTTTAATTTAACCTGTAATAAATTACGAAGGGTGACTGTCTTCACCCGTAAACATGACAGCAAAAACGAGCAGCTAGGATATTCTAACAAGGCTCTTCAGAAAGTAGTGGGTGGCCTTCAGGCACATGACAGGTAAAAATGCATTTTTATCATAGTACCTCCATGCAAGACAGAGCAGAACAACATTAATTGTCCAATAATATACTGCAGTTGTACCCATATAAAGCCAGTGTCTTCCCGCAAATGGACACATCAGGTCTATTTCTGCAAATACTGAAATCTGTGGGGTTTGGGGTTGGGGGCAGGGAGGGAATTGCAATGATTACTCCAGTCTTGGGATGGGATTTATTTTCAACTTGGTTGGGGGAAGAATGCACACCTGCTCCGAGCCTGCTCTCGCCCGAGAGCCTGCCATGCCTAACTTTTGGGACTTCTTTCAATATTAGAAGAGGAAAAGATTCACAAGCCCTGCTTCGCCAGGGCAGCAGTGACATCTTCCGCCAACGTTGCCAGCTGGGGGGATTCCAGGAGGTTGATGCTTCCCGAGGAGGAGACATTGCTGAGTCGCCGCGGGGACGCCAGGTTGGATCTTCCCGGGGACTGGGTGATGATCTCAGCGCCGTGGTCTACACGGGCCTTAGCGTGCTCTCTGAAATTCAGCTTTTGGCTGTCAATCTGGGCAAGACAAACACCATCAGTGGCATCATTGAGTTCTATGAGTTGGTGCCGAGGGCAATTTGGGATGGGATGTCCCCGTCACCTCCCTGTCACCTCCCCGCTAAGTTGACCCTTCACTGGGGCTTGACCAGAGTGGGAAGGGATGTTGCAGGGGGTTGGTATATGGAGGGTATGGGAGTTTGGGGAAAAACATTGGGCCACAGGCTCTTCTTACCTTAACATTACCACCTCCAGGCATGTGGTGAGCGTTGTCAAGGGAGCCGACTTTAGCCTGGGCCTTTTCTTTGAAATCCAACTTCACACTCTCGATTTTCACCCGTCCCCCACCTGAAGGGGAGAAAAAAGAGAGAAGTAGACTAAAGAATCGTGGCACCATAAATGGCAAACTAATTTTCTTGAGGGATTTTCCTGAACATGACCTGGCACATTCAAGAGTTTGTAATAATAATAATGGTGGTATTTGTTAAGCGCTTACTATGTGCAAAGCACTGTTCTAAGCACTGGGGGGGAAACAAGGTGATCAGGTTGTCCCACGTGGGGCTCACAGTCTTCATCCCCATTTTACAGATGAGGTAACTGAGGCCCAGAGAAGTTTAGTGACTTGCCCAAAGTCACACAGCTGACATGCGGCAGAGCCGGAATTAGAACTCATGACCTCTGACTCCCAAGCCCGGTCTCTTTTCCCTGAGCCATGCGAAACTATCTCCTCAAACCACATTTAGGCACTGGGCATGGCTTGTGCTCAGACTCCCTTTGGAGAGGAGGAATGTTTTCCTTCCAGTTTTCTTCATTATGGAATAGCTAATGTATGGGTGCAAAACTGACCATGGGAGAAGTGTGTGGAGCAGAGTCCTTTTCAGCTTTTATCATTAAGGTTGCTCTGTGTGTGTGTGTGTGTGTTTGTGTGTGTGTGTGTGTGTGCATTTTACATACATGGAATAAAAATTCAATGGAAACACATCGGCCGATGGCCGATGGCAGACCCAGGCTGCTACATTTTTTAATCTGGTCCTAAGGAACACAGACGAATTGTGATGTTTGAGACGGAAAATAGAGCGCCCTCATATCAAGACCCAGCCTTTAACTACCCAGTTTTCCCTATAGCCCCTTTCCCCCTCTCCCTTTTGGTCTTGGAAATTTATTCTCTCTCCCTACCTTTACACATACCCAGAATTAAGAGGAGAATTAAGGCAAGAGAGTCCCCATGGGCACCTCTACATTTGGACAATTTCCCCCAACACCCCATCCCTGGTGGCAGGGGTCGGGGGAGAGAGGGAAGGATCAGGAGGTAGAGTTATTCTGAATTATCGCACTGGGCCAGCTACATCACTAGAAAGAGGAGTAGGTTGGGGAGTGGGCTATGAGGAGTGACAAAATGATGATGCAGTCTGGAAGGGAGGGCAGGCCACTGGATGGGGACACTCTCCATGAAACTGAACCTACAATAAATTCTGTGCCCCCCTGAGCCCCGGTGCCAGGCTTCTAAATGCCAAGAGGCAGAGATTGGCACTCCATTTGGGGACTCAACGTGACCTTCATAACCATACTGAGCATCTTACGTGGCCCCGACTAACAGTCCAAGGTCCAGACTGCTTCAGCTTCCTAGGAACAGCCTCAGGGAATCTTAGGACTTGAAAGGAGTTCTTTGATTCATCTTCCTGCCAGCATTCAGGCCTGGGTTTACCCACTTCATTAAAGAGCATTTCCAGAGTTCACAATGGCAGGTGATACTACAGCTTTCCTGCTAGGTCTGGTTGGCCAGGAACCATAGTTGATGAAAGCTAATATTTGTCCCTACACATGTGTAGGTAAGTAAATGTTGTGTTTTGGAGGCTGTGGTCTATTCAGTGGCTGGGATCCAAGTCCCAAAGAAAATCCGGGATTTGCAAATGGATATCTCAATCATCCTGAAGATTCAACAGGAAGCAAAAAGGCAGACAGGTCATTCATTCATTCATTCATTCATTCATTCATTCATTCAATAGTATTTACTGAGCGCTTACTATAATAATAATGTTGGTATTTGTTAAGTGCTTACTATGTGCAGAGCACTGTTCTAAGCACTGGGGTAGATACAGGGTAATCAGGTTGTCCCACGTGAGGCTCACAGTTAATCCCCATTTTACAGATGAGGTAACTGAGGCACAGAGAAGTGAAGTGACTTTCCCACAGTCACACAGCTGACAAGTGGCAGAGCCGGGAGTCGAACCCATGACCTCTGACTCCCAAGCTCGGGCTCTTTCCACTGAGCCATGCTGCTTCCCCAATCATCCCGAAGATTCAACAGGAAGCAAAAAGGCAGACAGGTCATTCATTCATTCATTCATTCATTCATTCATTCATTCATTCATTCATTCGTATTTATTAAGCGCTTACTATAATAATAATGTTGGTATTTATTAAGCACTTACTGTGTGCAGAGTACTGTACTAAGCAGTTGGAATGTACAATTCGGCAACAGATAGAGACAATCCCTGCCCAAGGCCAGAATGGGCCAAAGTAGTTCCCCAAGTGATTTAATCCTCTCCTCAGGCCGGATCTGGGCTAGCTTCTGCCACCAGCTTCTGCCCATGGAGACTTCTAGCTGACTCTGAGCCAAGGACAGATGCCAGTAATAACTCCCCTCCCAAAGAGACCCCTGGGAGTGTCACTGCTACCCATGACCAGGTCTGAGGGAGGAAGGAACTGACTGCTCCTGAAACTACTCCCTGTCACTCGTCACCTGCAGCCAGCCGGCAGAAGGGGCATGGGCTAACATGGCAGCAGTGCCCACACTTGTTACGCCATTACAGAGGTTGATGAGCCTTGCAGTGCATAACAAACGGTGACTCCCTCTTTGTCCTTCTCCACTCATTTCAGTCTTCTACGCCAATGTCTTATATGTCTACAACAAAGGCCAGATCCTTAGCCTCTGTGTGCTTGAACTCTGTCCATCAATACTGAAGCTGGCCAGATTCCATGTATTTCTCATAGTTCTCCCCCGTAACAAAAAGTCTACCTAGGAATAATCTGAATGTAACACACCCCTGTCTCCAGTTTTACAGGGAAGCAGTAAGGCTTAGTGGGAAGAAGCAGTGGGAGTTAGTGGATAGAGCACAGGCCTGAGAGTCAGAGGACCTGGGTTCTAATCCCAGCTCCACCACTTGTCTGCTGTGTGACTTTGGGCAAGTCACATCATTTCTCTGGCCCTCACTTACTTCATCTGAAAAATGGGGATTAAGACTGTGAGGTCCACATGGGACAGGGACTGTGTCCACTCTGATTAGCTTGTATCTACCTCAGCACTTAGTACAGTGCCTGACACAGTAAGTATTTAACAAGTATCATTAAAAAAAACAAAAAAACAAAGGCAAGCCAGGAGACCCAGATTCTAGTCCCAGCTCCAGCACTTGCTATTTGACCTGGAAGCAGTGTGGCTTAGTGCAAGAGCACGGGTTTTGGAGTCAGAGGACGTGGGTTCTAATCCCAGATCCACCACTTGTCTGCTGTGTGACCTTGGACAAGTCACTTCACTTCTCTGTGCCTCACTTACCTCATCTGGAAAATGGTGATTAAGACTGTGATCCTTCGTGGGACAACCTGATTACCTTGCATCTACTCCAATGCTTAGAACAGTGTTTGGCACATAATAAGTGCTTAACAAATCTCATCATTATTATTTCACCTGATGTAAGTCACTTAATTTTTCCATGCTTCAGCTTCCTCATCTGAAAATGAAGAGTCAATTGGGTTCCCCTCCCCGACCAGACTGTCAGCCCCAGGTGGGAGAGAGATTGGGTCTGAGCTGATTGTACTAATCTATCTTCACGTTTTGCATAAATACCATTATTAGCCATGGTTAACCATTCATTACCTGGTCGATGGCGGATGTTCTTCAGAGACCCACATTTGGATGTCACATGACTCACATCTATCTTCTTGGTAACGATCTGTATCTGGAGTAAACACATGAGGTCTGCTATTAGGCATTGGAAACACATTCACACACACATACACACACATACACACACGTGTTCACAAAGCTACCCAACACAGAAGGATTGAGAGGGAAGGAAAAAGCTGGAACAGAAGGCTTTGTTAGTGAAAACAGATCATGTCCCGGAAGAAAAACATGAATGAGTGCAGAAAGCTCCCCTGCACCAGAGCCAGGCTAGTCTAACATCCCACCAATTCTAAAACCAGACCCATGGAGACCAGTAGAGATTGAGGTGAGAGATGCCCCAGTTGGCCAAAAGTTTCACCAATAGGGAGGTCTACTGAGACACTGCCTGCTCACAATCTTGCTCTAGGACACTATCTTCCTTTGGGCAATGGGCTTTTTTCCAATGGGATGGGAGGGAGGGAAAGAGAAAGGGAAGGGGAGAGGAAGGAAGGAAAAAGGAGGGTAGGTGGAAGAAAGGGAGAGAGGGTGGGGGCTGGCTCCAGGTCTCTTTCCCTTCCATTGGAGTGCTAAACCATTTGGTTCCCTAGAGCCCAGGAGGGGAAGGTTCTTAGACTTTCATTTGGATAATTCAGGCTTCCAATCCTCCTCCCCTGCAGAGGGTCAAGAACCAGAGCCCCATCCTCTCACCAGAACAAAGGGTGGATGTGTGCCACCCTGGCCTCTGGCTTGGCAATGGAGCCTAGGCACGGGGTCTTCCCTAGGAGAGGCTCAATCAGCTGGCAGGGAGCCCCAGAGATCCAGAGGCATCATTGGAGACAAGGGGTCTTGGTCTGGCTACTGGTGGCAGGTTATGTGTCTGCCTTTTTTCCACCAGGGCCACCCTCCCGGCCCTCCTTGCTCTGCTACCTCTGCTGGGTTGTGCTTGTATCTCTGTCCTGGAGGATCTGCCCCAAAGAGACACTGCAGGCTCTGAAGGCTAGAGCTGTCCCGCTGCTCCTTCCAGTACAGCCATTGCTGGTTCATCCCACCATGCAGGGCTACACCTTGGGCCCTGACCCCATCCATAGTGTCCCTGAATTACCATAGCACAGGCAAAATGCCTGCAACCCTAAATTTCTGCTTCGGAGACCTTGGGGCTGAGGGTCCGTTTCACAGGCAGAGCCTAACAATCACTGGTGTGGCCATGTCAGGAACCTGTAGAAAATCAGTCCTGAACCCTTGAGGAACAACCTCCAGTAGAATTCAAACCACTTCGTTGCACTGGGCACGAATTGGCTCCCATTACCTGCCCAGGGAGACCTGGGACAGGTGAAGAAAATGTGACCGAATTCACCAGGGTTCAAACATTACTGGCAACTGGGCCTGACAGCCAGCTCAGCCTGGGGAACCCAGCTCGGCCTTTGTTGGCACTCTTTTCCTGGTGGCTGTTACAGCCAGACCTGGGGCCTTGGGTGCTGTCATCATCCAAAGTGACCCGCTGCTGTCTGGGGCACCAATGGTCCCACCCTCCCATCCTTTCCTGTCATCTGGAAAGCATGGCTGGAAAGTCCCACAGGGTGCCTGGGGGAAGAGGGGAGGGGTCTGGGGGGGAGGGCATGGGTGTCTGGAACCAGGATTCCCAGAACGGGCGCTGAGCTGGCTCTCTGCCAAGCCAGATGTGGTTTGTGGACCCAGACTTGAGAGGTGTTACGGAGACCCAGACCCACATCTGATCTCCTATCCCAAATTCCCTTCCTCGAACCCTGCACCACAGAGATACACCCAGAGAAATCGTGAGTGAGGGACCGGCCCAAAAGCTTCAAGGGCTGTGAGATTGGCCCTTGGGATTCTGGGAACGGCCCAGCAAGCCCATTCCAGGCTGCTAGGGACACCCTCTCCCACGACACCACCAACTCCCCACCTGACGTGTTGACAGCAGGAACTCGCTGGAGGGCCCTGAGGCCAGGGTAGGTGCCCATCACAGACCCCAGATCCACAGGATCATGAGACCAGACTGACAGGGGACATGTCGGAGAGGCGGAGGCAGAGGGCACCCAAGAGGGAGAAAGGCAGAGGGCAGGCTGCAAGCTGGGAAGATGGCTTAGTGTGAGCAGTCATTTCTACTTACGTTGCCTCCCCCAGCAGAATGCTGGATGTTATCCTTGGAGCCACATCTGGACTGAACTTTGCTAAAATCCATCTTCTTGCTTAAAATCCTAACCTAAAAGGAATGGAGGGAACTCACTCTTCAGCCGCTCTTTCTCATCAGGAACTCAGGGAACCAGGCAGCAGGTTTCCTCTGGGGCCCTAAGCCCTGTGACGGGACTAGTCGAACACTTTCCCAGCATTCACCTGGCCAAACCCAGGGAACTGGATAGACCAAGTTGCCAAACAATCAGTGATATTTACAATTTGCATCAATAGATGCAAAGAAGCTGCGTGGCTTAGTGGAAAGAGTATGGGTTTGGGAGGTAGAGGTAGAGGGTTCTAAACCTCCACCACTTATCAGCTGTGTGACTTTGGACAAGTCCCTTAACTTCTGTTTGTCTCAGTTACCTCATCTGTAAAATGGGAATTAAGACCGTGAGCCCCATGTGGGACAATCTGACTACCTTGTATCTACCCCAGAGTTTAGAACAGTGCTTGGCACAAAGTCGGTGCTTACCAAATACCATCATTATTATGAATAGACTTCCACCAGGGTAATTACAGAGCTTTCTCCTAGAGGGCCAAGCATGGGTAGAGATGGGTAGGACCTGAAGACTGCAGAGGGTCCAAGGAGATGCACAAGAGGAAGCATTTTTGCTTGTGGGTGTGCCCTCCCTGCATTTTTAACTTGGTTGCGTCCCCCTTACTGTAACTGATTTTAGTGTTTGCTCCCCTGCTAGATTTTAAGCACCTTGAGGGCAGAGGTCATGTATACTAATTCTACTGCACTCTTCCAAATTCTTTGTATAGGTTTTCTGCACATAATAAGTGCTCAGTAAATTGGTTCACTGATTGGTTGGGATTGGTTAACTGATGGATTGACCAGCCCTCTCCCCATCTTCAGATCCCAACTGAAATCAAATATCCTCCAGGAGGCCTTCCTGACTAAGCTCTAATTCTCCCCCACCTTACTGACCCTCCTTACTGCCTCTCCTATGTACTTAGTCGCACCCCCCCTAGACTGTCAGCTCCGCTAGACTGTAAGCTCACTGTGGGCAGGGAATGTATCTACCAGCTCTGCTATATTGTACTCTCCCAAACGCTTAGCATAACGTTCTGCACACAGTAAATGCTCAATAAATATAATTGATTGATTGATTCTCCCCATTACCACCCCCTTGGCTGTTATGTCTACATCCCTATACTCAGTTGTTTCCTTTAATCTGTAATATATCTCAACGTCTGCCTTCCCCATTAGATTGTAAGCTCCTTGAGGACAGGGATCAGACCAATCAACTGTATTGTACTGTACTCTCCCAAGTGCTTAGTACAGTGTTCTGCATAGAATAAATGCTCAATGAATACCTTTAGTTGATTCATTTCTCCTGCCTGAAATCAATAAGGCCAAAATGTCAGCCATTTCAATGGTTTAAGTCTGAAGCTGATGTCGCTATCTGTACAAAGCCCCAGTGACAGGGCCGACTCGATCAGAACCCTGATCTGGCCCTGAGTTGGAAACTGAGTGAATCAGGACTGCTTCACGACCGTTGAATTACTGCGCAGCTAACTACTGGATGTCTCTGACTCTGGTGTACAGAGCACTGTGGTGCATATTTACTGTGTTGAGCACTGGCCTAGGATTCTGCTGTGTGCAGAGCACTGTGGTAGAGGCCTCCCATGTGCAGAGTAATGTCCTACACAACTACTGTGTGTAAAGCACTGTACTGGGAACCTACTTTATGCAGAGCACTGCTCTAGGTGTCTCTTGTGTGGAGAGCAATGTTCTACACATCTACTGTGTGAAAACTTTGTTCTGGGAGCTTCTGATGTTCAGTGCACTAAACCGAATGCCTACCACGTAGACAACACCGTATTAAGCCCTGTACAATGTGCAGAGCACTGGACATCTACAGCATGGAGATCCCTGAACCAAGCACCTGCTACGTGCAGAGAATTGGATGGGCACTTGGGAATATTTAATGGACTAAAAAGCACAGGCCCCATCCTCAAGGAACTTACAAAATCTCTCTCCTGGGGAGCAGACACAACTGGGACCAGTAGCCTGGCCATAATTATCAAGGGCCTGGTAGGAGAAGGAGAGGGAAAAAGAAATATGGGACTGTGTCAGGAAAGTATTGCAGAAGGGGCAGGAGATTCTGAGGTGTCACTGAAGATGACTGAAGGTGTTACTGTCAGATGTATGGGTTTCACTGGCAAACAACAATGGCTCATTGTCCCATAATGCATTGTCCAATAGTTCCTCATCCTAGAGTTCATTGTGCTAGAATTTACGGGGCTGTAGTTTGCTGTCTCCCACAGTTCAGTCCTCTGAGCAGGTGTCAACAGGTTGCCTTGAACATGCTGATTTTGGTATTAATATCTTCACTGCATCGTGACAAGGAGCCATGAAATGGGAAATGAGTCGACAGAATGTCCATTCTGCTTCAACAGTGATTCCAAATTAATTTGCATCGGCTTCTCCAATCCACAGCAACCATGCATCTTAAATCAGGAAAATTTTGATCTTTTATCGTGTACTGCTTTTCCTCACACTGGGATTTCCAATTGGAAAAAGGACCTTCGACCAGCCTACTCTACCGATTCCCCTGGGGGCCAACAGATTGACCCAGCAATCAGGTCCAGGGCATGACATGCACATTTAAAAATTTTTTTAAAATGGTATTTGTTTTGTGCCAGGCACTCTACTAAGAGCTGGGATAGATACAAGCTAATCAGGTTGGGGCTCACAGTCTTAATCCCCAGTTTACAGATGAGGTCACTGAAGGCAGGGGATAGAGCAAGAAGGAGAATCTATTTTCTAAGTTACCGACTCAACAATGGGGGCGTTCCCCACCACATCCAACAAACATTGCTCTAATTTGAACAATTTAGCATGTTACTTATCAACTGTCCTAGACTCTTCCCTGTCCATTCTTCCCTCAGGTCCTATCAGAAATGAAAAAAAAAAAACAAACTGAACCAAGTCCCTAACCATCCACACCCTCATTTTCTCAGACATGATCCCCTGACAGGCAGAACACTCCTCACGGTAAGACGCCTCTAACCACACCAAGGAAAGTCAACTGCCTAGCTCCACGTGCAAGAGGAAGAGAAAATCTATCTTCCTCCTGTCTTGGTTTCTTGAAAGCAACTCCCTCTGTATTGTCTAAACCTGAGGACATGAACCACTTGTCAGTGTGGCCACGGGCTCTCTTGACACTAATTACATATCTGTAATTTATTTAATATATCTTTAATGTATTTATTTATATTAATGTCTGTTTATTGTTGTACTGTACTCTCTCATTTGCTTAGTAAAGTGCTCTGCACACCGTAAGCGCTCAATAAATACAATTGAATGAATGAATGATTGAATGAACACGATAATGGTATGTCATTCTTTTCTCGGCCATGTTAACTGTGGATAATGTAAGCCCAGTAATAATAACTGTGGTATTTATTATACTCTTGCTATGTGTCAAGCATTGTGATGGATACAAGATAATTAGGTTGGACATAGCCCCTGTCCCTCACAGATTAAGTAGGAGGCAGAATAGGTACTGGATCCCCATTTTTTAGATAAGGAAATTGAGGCACAGAGAGGTTAAGTGGCTTATTCAAGGTCACTAAGTAGGCAAATGGTGGAGCCAGGATTAGAACCCAGATCCCCTGACTCCCAAGTCTGTGCTCTTTTCACTAGACCATGCTGCTTCACTCAATCAATGAATTGTATTTATTGAGCATTTACTGTATATAGAGTACTGTACTAAGAGTTTGGGAGAGTACAGTAGAAAAGAGCTAGCTGATATGTTCCCTGCCTATAATGATCTTATCGTCTATGGGGGACAGCTATGAATATAAATGAATAAATTATGAATATGTACATAAGTACTGTGTGGTTGAGGGTGGGTAAAAAAGGGGTTCAAATCTGAGTGACGGGGCACTGCAGAAGGGAGTGGCAGAAGAAGGAATGAGGGCTTAGTTGGGGAAGGCCTCTTGGAAAAAATGTCCTTTTAATAATTCTTTGAAGGTGGGGAGGGTGATCATCTGTTGGATATGAAGAGAGAGGGCATCCCAAGCCAAAAGACAGGACTTGGGCCAGAGGTCGGTGGTGAGATAGATGAGATCAAAATACAGTGAGTAGGCTGGCATTAGAGGTTGGATTGTAGGAGGAAATCAGAAAGGACAGGCAGGAGGGGGCAAGATGCTTGAGTGCTTTGAAGCCAATTGTAAGAAGTTTCTGTTTGATGCAGAGTTGGATGGACAGCAACTGGAGGTTCTTGAGGAATGGGGAAACATGGACTGATGGGTTGGTAGAAAAATGATGTGGGCAGCAGAGTGAAGTATGGATTGAAGTGGGGATCGAGAGGGAAGGTAGTTTGAGGATGGAGACTAAATGAGGCATGATGAATTGAGCAAATTGGATGGGGTACAAAAATCAGAGGTCTCTGTTGGGGAACAGAGCAGATTTGCAGGGAGGGGTGTGTGGGGGGGAGAGAAGACAGATGAGATTGTGGTCGGATAGAGGGATTTCAAAGTTAGTGAAGGTAGAGAATGTACAGTGATTAGAGATGATCAGATCGAAAGTGGGTTTGAGTGGGTGTGGAGGGGTTAAGCAGGTCAGTGGATTTAAGGAGTGACAGCAGGTGGGCAGCAGAAGTGTCATCAGGAACACCTATGTGGATATTAAAATTCCCAAGGATCAATGTAGGGTTGGAGAAAGAAGGAACGTGAGAAAGGGATCAAAATGGTTCAGGAAGTTGTAGTTGAGGCCTAGAGGGTGGTAGTATCTGGAGTGGGTGGTAGAGGTAAAGGATATGGACTGAAGAGAAAGAGAAGGATGAGGGAGGTCAAGTGGTGTGAAAGCAGCATTCATTCATTCATTCATTCAATAGTATTTATTGAGTGCTTACTATGTGCAGAGCACTGTACTAAGCGCTTGGAATGAACAAGTCGGCAACAGATAGAGACAGTCCCTGCCGTTTGACAGGCTTACACTCTAATCGGGGGAGACAGACAGACAGGAACAACGGCAATAAATAGAGTCAAGGGGAAGAACATCTCGTAAAAACAATGGCAACTAAATAGAATCGAGGCGATGTACATTTTATTAACAAAATAAATAGGGTGATGAAAATATATACAGTTGAGCAGACGAGTACAGTGCTGAGGGGATGGGAAGGGAGAGGGGGAGGAGCAGAGGGAAATGGGGGGAAAAGAGGGTTAAGCTGCGGAGAGGTGAAGGGGGGGGTGGTAGAGGGAGTAGAGGGAGAAGAGGAGCTCAGTCTGGGAAGGCCTCTTGGAGGAGGTGAGTTTTAAGTAGGGTTTTGAAAAGGGGAAGAGAATCAGTTTGGCGGAGGTGAGGAGGGAGGGCGTTCCAGGACCGCAGGAGGACATGGCCCAGGGGTCGACGGCGGGATAGGCGAGACCGAGGGACGGTGAGGAGGTGGGCGGCAGAGGAGCGGAGCATGCGGGGTGGGCAGTAGAAAGAGAGAAGGGAGGAGAGGTAGGAAGGGGCAAGGTGACGTAGAACCTCGAAGCCTAGAGTGAGGAGTTTTTGTTTGGAGCGGAGGTGGATAGGCAACCACTGGAGTTGTTTAAGAAGGGGAGTGACATGCCCAGATGGTTTCTGCAGGAAGATGAGCCAGGCAGCGGAGTGAAGAATAGACTGGAGCGGGGTGAGAGAGGAGGAAGGGAGATCAGAGAGAAGGCTGACACAGTAGTCTAGCCGGGATATAACGAGAGCCCGTAGCAGTAAGGTAGCCATTTGGGTGGAGAGGCAAGGGCGGGCAGCATTGGGGAGCTAGAAATTGACTCCACTCCCTTTCCCAGTAAGTCTCGGGGAGTGGGAGAAGATGAGGCCCCCTGTGGGGAGAGTGGCAGGGGAGACTGTCATCTGGGGAGGCCCAGGTTTCAGTAATGGCTAGAAGGAAAAGTGATTGGGTCAGGAACAGGTCAAGGATGAAGGGCATTTTTCCCATGATGGAGTGGGGATTTCACAGGCCAAACTTGGCTGAGGCTGTGGGAGGAATGTGGGGGAGGCAGATGGCATGAAGTGTGGGGAGGGGTTATGTGGGAGTGAGCTGACAGGGGCCAGCATGGTGGGAGCAGGATGACGGGTGGTATTGGGACAGGATAACAGGGGTGGGGTGGGAGAGGAGGGTGGAGGTGGCTCAAGGGGTGTGGGAGGGGTGGAAGGGGATGGGGGATGTAGGGAAGGACAGACAGGGATGAATTGGAGGGAGAGGATCAAGGAGACATGGTGGGGTCAGAGAAGTTTAAGGGTTACAGGGAAAGTTGTTAACAGCAATAACTGCTTAATATCACTCAAATATCTCCTTTCTTTCCTATTCCTCCTGTCCTCAGTTTGAACTGTTTGATGCCTGGCACCTGATCCTGAGAATGAGACCAATATGACTATACCTCACTGGATCGGTTCAAGGGTAAATACCTCTTTTCAAGTGGATGGCTTTTCCCCCTCCCATCACCCCTAAGTGCTTAGATTGGATTTCAACCTTGAGACTGCAAAGCCTAGCAGAAAGAGCACAGGCCTGGGAGTCAAAGGACCTGGGTTCTGATACTGGCACTGGCACTCGCCCATTCTGTGACCTTGGGCAAGTCAGTTAACTTCTCTGTTCCTCAGTTTCCTCACCTGTAAAATGGTGAAAATAAGTGTCTGTTCTCCCTCCCACTTAAACTGTGAGCATAATGTGAGACAGGGTCTGAGTCTGACTTGGTTATTTTATATCTACCAAAGTGCTTCCCCTCTCAGGATTGCACTGGAGAGTTTTCTGTACTCAGCCAGTCTCAGCTACTGGAGGGAGAGTCAGGCAGAGGCATACCCCTTCCATTTCTAGCTTGGGCAGTGACTAGTGAGTGAAAGACAACGCAACAACATAAGACAAGACACCCTGGGGCAAATAAGTGGCTAATAATAAGCACTTAAATACCACAGTTATTAATATTGTATAATCCATTTATCAATGGTATTTATTGAGCACTAACTGTGTGCAGAAAACTGTTCTTTGTGCTTTGGGAATGTACAATGCAACAGAGAAAATACTTTTTCAGAGTGGCATTTGAAAATACCCTTCCTGACATTTTTCTTTCTTGACTTGCTCAGATTATTTGACTTGCTTCAGGCAGAGTTCATGTGAACAAAGGAAGGAGAGTAGGGAGAGGAGGAAAAGTGGGAGGGGGAAAGGGGGGAAAGAGGAGGAGCAGGAGAAGGAGGAGGAGGAGGAAGGGAAGAAGCAAGAGGGGAAGAGGAAGAGGAAGGAGAAGAGGAAAGGGGAAGGAGAAGGTAGGAGGGGAAGAGGGAGGAGGAGCAGAAGAAGGAAGAGGAGGAGGAAGAGGAAAGGAAGGAGGAAGGAGGAAGAAGGAGGAAGATGGAGGAAGATAAGGAATAGGAAGAAGAAGAAGAGGGAGAAAAAGGAGGGAGAAGAAGGGGAGAATGAGAAGAAGCAGAAGAAGGGAGGAGAAGGAGGAGATGGAGGAGATGGAGGAAGAGGAGAAGGAGCAGGAGAAGAAGGAGATGGAGGAGGAAGAGAAGAAAGAAGAAGAAGCAGGAGGAGATGGAGGAGAAGGACGAGAAAGAGGAGGAGGAGGGACAGGAGGAGGAGGAGAAAGAGGAGAAGGAGGAGAAACATCAACCTACTATTCACCAAAGGCTGGAAAAGAGTCAGTGGCAAATTCCTGAGAGGCTGGCTGGACTATCAGAAATAACAGCTACAGAGGAGAAGGAAGCCGAACCACTCTTCTGAAAACAGTTAGCACTTCAGGCTGAACCACAAAATGAAAGAAAACATGAACCTCTTCTCTTTCACAAGTCTCACGAGGAGGTCATGCATCATCTCTTTCCATCAGTCTTTATTCAAAAATATATCAAAACCTATTTCTCATTTTCATTATACTCCTTAGGTCTAATTAAAGTAAGACCACCTACTTCACCAGAAGCTGTTCAACCTTAACCTTAAAGAATCAGGGAGAAGGGAGAGATTTATGAGCCACCCAGCCATGTCAGAGTAATAATTCATGTTTTGTCCTCCCCTGGAATGACTTGCATTTCAGGCCAGAGGCAAATTGATCAGGTTCCAACATACCCTTTCCACTGGGGTAAAGCAGTACACACATTAGAATCATCTGAGCTATTTTAATAAATTAGTTATTGGAAAAATAGCAAAAGGATAATAAATTTGACCCACAAAACTCTCTGGACATACATTTGACCCTCTTCTACCTGGAGGGATGGCCTAAAATGCCCCAGACACAAGAATTGGAGATTTTCAAGATTCTAGTGTGAATCTGGTTGGAGATTCCTGATGTATGGTACTTTCCCAATCACTTAGTACCGTGCTCTGCACATAGGAAAGTGTTCAATAACTACCACTGATGGATTCATTGATTTATTGATCCCTCAGAAAAACAGGGAAGGGCAAAGGGGATCAATGGATCCTACTGAGGCAAGAAGGCCGAGCTATTTCTGATCTCATTCACTGGAGGTCCATATGCCCACAGACCCAGATCTGGTTCTGGGAGATTTGATTTATCCAGCTCGATTCACCTTTTTGAGGAAGGGTAAGGCATTGAGTAAATGATCAAAATACAGGAATAGAATTGTAGTTCTCCTAGAGCCACAGTGAATGCCTGTCCATGGTTGCCTCAGTGGCTTTTCCTCCTTAGGATCTAAACACAAGGGATGGGCAGTGAGATCTAGGGATGAGAGGGATTTAGGGAGTTGGGCTAAGGGCAAAGACCTCCTCAGTCTCAGTCTCAGTCCCTGTGTGCTCACTGGGAAAAGGAAGAAGCACCTATTCCCAGTCTGTCTGGTGATGATGGATGCCAGGAGACTAGTAGGGAAAGTACACTGGTATTGTGGGGATGGTTGGGGTGCATGGGGTCAGGGGTTAGAAGTTTCTCTTTCCGTAAAGCGGGATAAAGGGCCTGGGGGAAGAAAAGCATTCAAAGTCCAAGTGGAGGTAGGAGGTCACTCTCAGCCCTGTCCTCCAAATCCCTCTCCTTAATCCTCTCTATCAGTTGGGCGTCTGTGGCCTTCTGCTGGCACAGTGTGTGGCATTAAATGGGCAGACCAGACCAGGGAGGATCTGGACCTTTTGGTCATGAAGTAAGGCCTAGAGGAAGAGTAAGATAATCATGAGATCAGGGAGAACACTGGAAAACTGAAATCAACACCAGAAATTCGGGATCTTATGTGGAAGCCAAACACCCAGACCTTCTGCCTAGCGACTCAGGCAAGAGCATCTGTTTCAGGCAGCCATCCAGCTGGTCAGATGGTCCCCCTGTGTGAGAAGATATTTTAACAGACATAGTGACAACATTCGGCATGAGATTTCCATTTTCCTGCTCGCCACTCCGTGAACGTTTCTGTTTGGAGGTTCCAACCTGTAGGTCTTGTGTTTCCTTGAGATATCTTAAAAAAAGAATGTAAGCCAAATGCCAAGTCAATCAGACGTTGGGTAGGACCATCCCTGTCTTGTACTATCTATCTTGGTAAACACAAAAATGTCTATCCATGAGCATGGTCAGTTCTTACCTGGCCTCCTTTAGGCTGGTATCTGATGTTCTCTGTTGACCCAATTTTGGACCTGACGTTCTTCAGGTCTGGCAGGGGCTGGTTAATGAGCCGGAGTTGTTTAGGGGTGGCAGGAGACTTTGGTGGGGTGCGGATGATGGCCACTTTTTTCTCACTGGGTACCAAGATGGCAGACTTGGGGGTGCCCGGTGTGTGAGGGGTCCTGGCGTAGCTGGGTGTCCCGGGTGTTCCTGGGGTGCGAGAGGAGTAGCTAGGTGGGGTGCCAGGGGTGATGGCGGTGGACCCAGGAGTCGTGGGGGTTGAAGTTCCACTTTTTCCTGCCCTTCGAATGGGTTCAGATCCTACACAGAAGAAACCGACAGTATTAGGTGCCCCCCATCCGGTGTGTATCCCTGGCCGAGGAATCTCGGGACTAGATTCCCATGTCTCTTGGGTTGGGAAGCAGCATGGCCTAGTGGAAAGAGCACGGGCCTGGGAGTCAGAGGACCTGGGTTCTAATCCCAGCTCCACCACTTACTTACCTGCTGTATGAATTTAGGTGGGTCACTTACCTTCTCTGTGTTTCAGTTTCCTCATCTGCAAAATGGGGACTCAATACCTCTTCTCCCTTCTACTAAGACCGTGAGCCCCACATGGGACCTGATTATCTTGCATAACACAGGGTAGAGACCACAGTGGTGGTGATGTCCCCATTTGTTGGCGTTTTCTCATGGGTCAGAATCTGGGGGGACAATCTGATAACACCAGGGGCAGAACCTTCCTCATTCTGGATAAGTTCCCTGGTGCTGTTCTCTGTTTCTGGGCTGCAAATAGTCAACTGGCTTCTGAGCTTGCATCATCAGTGAGCAACCAGTTAATCCATCAATGTATTAATTGAAAGTTTACTATGTGCAGAGCACTGTGTTAAGTGCTTAGGAGAGTACAAAACAATGGAGTTGGTAAACATGATCCCCGCTCTCAAGGAGCTGCTCCACCCATCAAGAGATTTTAAGCTCCTTGAGAACTGTGTCTTTCAAATCTACAGCTTTGTACTCGCCCAAGTGCTTAGTGCCTTTGCACACAGTTAAGTGCTCAATAAATATCACAAATCGATCGATTGTTTTAAGGAACTGAATTGAGTTTTCTGGTGGGCATCCTCTGATACTGGCCGTCTAACCAGGGAATGATTCCTGTGGGACAAACTGGTAACCCATTTGATAGCTCTTGTTACCAGTTTTGATGGGGAATTTCCATAGTAGAAGCTTCAAAGTCGTGAGGCCATGAATGACAACTACTTCATCATAACTTTGACTGAACAAAGGAAAAAATGCACTTTTAGCTAGGATTTACCTACTTCAATAAATTAAATTTGGTGCCACATGGCCCTCAAACAATCGATCAATCAATGGTAGGTATGGAACACCTACCGAGTACAGAGCACTGTTTTAAGTGCTTGGGGGAGTCCAGCAGAAGCAAAACATACATTTCCTGCCCTCTAGGAGTTTATAGACTCCTAGGGGAGATAGGCAGAAACAAAAAATTTACAAATTGTGAGAGCAGGAAGGCTAAAATATGTAAAATGGCTTGGATAATGCAGGATGATAAAGTGTAAACTCATTTTGGGTGGGGAACTTGTCTACCAACTCTGTTGTACTATACTTAGTACAAGTGCTTAGTACAGTGCTTTGCACACAGTAAGTGCTCAAAAAATACCACTGATGATAACTCAATAAATACCACTGATGATAATGATGATGATATAATAGAACAAATAATTAAATTGGAGAAGCAACATGGCCTAGAGGAAAGATCAAAGGTTGAGTCAAGAAATTTAGTCCAGCTTTGCCGGTAGCCAAATATGTGACTCTGGTCATGTCACTTAACTTCTCTTTGCCTCAGATTCCTCATCTGTAAAATAGGGATTAGATACCTATTCTCCCTCCTCCTTAGACTGTGAGCTCCAGGTGGGACAAGGACTGCATCTGATCTGATTATCTTGGATTGATTTCACTAGTTGGCACACAGTAAGCATTTAACCAGTATTACAAATTTATTATACTATAATGATGTCATAATAATATAATATAATAATTGAATACACATATATCCTTAAGCTCTGAGGATAGGTATAAATGCATGTCTGATGGGTTGTTGGGAGTTTGATGTCAAGTGTGTTTTGAGTTCATTATGGGTAGGGGACATGGCTGCTAATTCTGCTGTATTATACTCTCCCATGTGCTCAGCACAGTGTTCAACACATAGTAAGATCTCAGTAAATATCACTGACTGTTTGAACACTGCTGACCTTAACTCCTTGATCTAGTGACCCCCAGTAGAGACTGAAGGGTACCCACATACACATAAGCATGCTTTGGGAGTGGTTTAAATCAGGAATATGGTCCTTGAACCTCTCTAAGGTAAGGTGAAACTCGGTCTTTCCTGTGAAATATTTCCTTTCTCTCCGTGGAAAAGTGTTAGACTTCAAAAGGCAGAAAAGACAGATGAAGAAATGATTAGAGGTTTTGGGTAATAATGAGTAATAGGTGACTAAAATCAATTCAATTTAACCTATAAGAAACAGTTTATAGTGAATTTATATTACTAATCAAAACCAAAGTTATGTCTCCAATATAATGAATTTCCATTTCAGAAGGTAGTTCTAGCTGACCTTCAGGAATAGAAATTGATACTATTTACAGTGTGTGTATATGATACAGGTAAAATGAGACTGATAATCCCTTCCACACAGTGTAAATAAAGCTTTCCCTACTACACTGTTATATCTGTTACCCATAGCGCCTGGTGATCACAGTGGCTGGTAAGCACCAGTGCCTGGCACCTAGTACAGTCCTCTGCACCCAGTAAACGCTCAATAAATACCATTGAATGAATGAATGAATGAATGAATCTTCATTTCTTCCCCTTGCAGTCATGATCTTCCACAGCTTCTGCTCCTAGGCCATCACATCACTATCATTCCACCTGTCTTCTTTTTTTTAATGGTATTTGTTAAGGCACTCTACTAAACACTGGGGTAGATACAAAATAATCACGTCAGACACAGGCCTATCCCACAGAGGGTTCAACGTCTTAATCCCCCATTTTTTCATATGAGGTAACCGAGGCACAAACAAGCTAAATGACTTGTCCAAGATCACAGAGCCAACAAGTGGCTGAGCCAGAATTAGAACCCAGGTCTTATGGCTCCTAGGCCTTGTCTCTCTCTCTACTGGTTCACGCTGAATCCCTGTCTTCCCTCTTGAGGTTAAGTTCAGCACACAAGAGGACACTGGTGGAGCTGCTTTACAAGTTAAGTGTAGTGTCAGTGATAGGTCCAAGAACCACTGCAATCAAGAAGCCTGGATTCCACAACTGCCCCAGTCACCTTCCTTTTGGTCTAAATCTGGAAGCCACACTAGGGGCACACTCTGGTTTGGTTTGGGTTTTTCTTGTATTGGAGGACAGTGTGTGCTACCCAGAGAGCAGAATCAACCCTGTATCAGGCCCTTGACTATGGGTAGGTTTGCCATTTACAAATTGGATCATAAACTATAGTGTTCTTCAGACTAAAAATCTTCAATCCACAATGCTTTGGCAGTTCTGAGACATTCATAAGCATTTGTTTGCTTTCCTGGGGGTATGCTTCAGGAGATAAGAACTCCTGTCTGAGAAATTCACTTCCTCTCCTCCAACTCTCTTCTGGATATTCACCACGCTTCCTGTCCCAGATGTCCTCAATCTTGATGTTATTCTTGACTCCTCAATGTCTTTAACCTCTCACATGCACTCGGTTGCTAAATGCCGCTGCCTTTTCCTCCATAATATTTTCCCAGATCCTTCCTTTCCTCTTCATCCGAACCACCACCACTCTGGCCCAGGAGCTCCTCATGCTACTACTAGGCTGCTCCATCAGGGCCTCTTCACTATTCTCCCCATCTTTAGCCTCTTCCCTTCTCCAGTCCATACTTCATTCAGCTGCTTGGATCATTTTTCTAAGATGTTGTTTGGCACACATCTTTCCATTCCTCAGGAATCCTTACTGGCTTCCCATTCCTCTCTACACCAATCAATCAGTCATATTTATTGAGCACTTACTATGGACAGAGCATTGTGCTATGTGCTTAAGAGAGCACAATACAACAAAATTAGCATCAAGCAGAAACTTCAACTATTGACTTTGAGCCTCTTAATTATCAGTTCCCTTTCCCTGCTATGCCTCAGTTTGTACCTTTAACTTCTTTGAAACTAACCTTCTCATTGTCCCTTATTCTTGACTCTCCCACTTCCAAACCCAGCCTCCTGCTAGGAACTCTTTGCCCCATCATGTGTCAAATCATGACTCTTTCTAGGTGGCATTCCCTGGTTAAGTTCCACCTTCCCAGATCACCATTCTTAGAACTAGAGTTTATATATCTTTCCTTAAGATGCATATGTGTCTTCAACATATAAACTATTTATTTTTCTATACTCTTGCTATTATCAGTTTTATTGTAATTTCTTCCTCCTCTATTCTCTGATTGCTCCTTCTCCATCTCCTTCACTCGTTTGTCTTCAGCCTCCAATTCCTTATCTGAGTGTCCCCTAGTCAGCTCATTTTACACGCTGTTTGCAGACCTGACTCACAGGGTAGATGACTCCCATATCAACTCTACAAGCTAAGACCCCTCACCTGCTCTATGATTCCTCAGGTCCTCTTTACTCCAGGAAATCACTACCTGGATATCTTGCTGGCACCTAAAACTCAACACACGAAATCCCTCTCGTTAACATAGCCAGTGAAGGAAAACTATATCCAGTATTATATTTCTTATTTTCCTCCTCTATTTTCTTACTTACTTCACCTCAAAATGAAAGACTAAATAAATGAAAAAGCCCCACAGCTGCCAGTTGATCCCAGAAAACTGAGCCAGTCCAAGATTGGTGTGGGACAGTTAGAGGTTCTCCGAGACTCGGGACTGGCCAGGAACCCAGCCTACAACTTCAGCTCTATTGGACATGATGAACTGGAGGTTCTTAGTCTAGGTCCTATTCTAATATCAGCATCCCAGCCCAGCTCCACTCTGTGCCAGGCTGTGTGGGCAGTTGGAGAGGCAAAGTATGTTCAGGCAGTGTGGATACCATTAAAGTTAAATGCATCAGAAATAATAAAAAAGGCACTGGAGTGCAGAGGTCTTATTACAGCTTAATAAGACAACTTTCAGATTCACTGGAGACATTCTTTCCCTCAAGAACCCCAATTCTCTTTCCAATTCAATCAAATTAATACTCAGAAAATGTGGGGTGGAAGTTTTGAGCATCAATTTGCAGCTGGAAAAATTGAGGGCGTGAGAAGTTCACAGGGTGAGATAGGTTATAGCTGAGAAAATGCTTCGGGGCTGATTTTCCCTCAAATGAAGATCTGATTTTAATGGGGGTTTTTCTTGAAGGGCATTTCTTAACCACTTCAAAGAGGTCAAATGCCATATTTGCTACAGGTTCTCCTCATGGATCTTTTCATCCCAAATAATAGAAAATGAACAGTGAGTGTTGGCTAGCTGTTCAACCACACTGTGAAATTAAAAAAAAGATTGAAAAGATTTAGAACATACTGGTGGCTCGCCGTACTGATGAGGAGATGGAGCTGTTGAGGGAGAAGGAATTCTCGTCTCTGTCTCCTGACACGCCTCTTCGGGGAGGGAGGATCGAGGAGGGTCTTGGTAGAGAAGAGCGCTTTTCTGGACTCTTGGCTGCACCGTCCTATTCAAAGAAAAAGGTTCCATCGGTTATTGTTCATGATACTGCGAAACATGAAACTTTTCTATTTCCTCGGGCTTGTTACATTATCCCTGTAGACCATATTTAGATTTACATCATCTCGCCTCATACTTTAACTCTAGTGCTTTCCTGTTTTTTTTGTCTCTCTTCTAAAATTTCCATATATCTCCTCTCTTGAAATTAACTTTAATATTCTCCAAATGTACTCTCCCAGAATTTCTTATCATAACATTGTGACATGATTGCCTATAAAATAACGAGGTTCTAAACTCAGTATTTAATAAGGCTATAAGGCTATGAAGTAATGAGCCAATTACTTTTTTTAAAAGTTTTTTTGATCAGTAGAAATGTTTATAAACAATATTTAGTATTAGTATCAGTATTTTAATTTATTATTTATTTAGTATTTAGTATTTATACCAGTATTTAGCTTGACATGCTTTATTTATAAGGATACATATCTTCATTATTGAGAGATGTGTTTTAGATTCAGTCCAATTGGAGTTTTAACTTCTTCCTTTTACCTAGTGATTCGGGTTTATGGTTCTGTCTGTATTCTCTGTGTTGGACACAGACTTAAGCCTCTTAGTTCAATAGTCTATAGCCTTGAACAACACACACCTCTCTGACTAGCTGAATCCACTGTCTTACCTTTGTTCCTGATTCTGAGGCGAGCCCTCTGAAGAGAGCTGAAATAGGTAACTGTTAGAATCAAGAAAATTAACTCCTTTATCAGAGCTAGAGGAAGCTGAGCTGGGTCTTGGTGGAAGCAATGGCTTTGTTCTCGCCTTTGAGGCAGGGATCTTTGAAAGGGCTGAATTCTAATCATGAGGAAACAGAAAAAAGCTTACAGGAAAGCCAAACTTTGACACCAAACGCACACAAAAATGACAAAAGGGAATGTATATGTATGTAAATGTGTGTGTGTGTGTGTGTGTGTGTGTGTGTGTGTGTGTGTGTGTGTGTACATTCCCTTTCTGCCTTTGGCAATGAACCTGCATGCCAAGTTGGGTGAAAATACAGGTGAGAGAAATGGCTTCTGGGCGGATTCTCCTTGAAAGGTCTATTTAGATGGGGCTAAGCCACTGTGTAAAATACATAATGCTATCAATCAAGAAGAATGTGCTTTTATTGGCCTTTATTTGAAGGTCAGTCGCTATCTTCTACTTCCAATAAATATCACTGTGTAAGCATTTCATAGCTGAGAAGTGGTATGGTCTAGTGGATGGAGCACAAGATGGGGATTCAGAAGACCTGAGTTTTAACCCTGATTTTTACCATTTGCCTGCTATCTTTGATGGGGATGGGGACTGTGCTTGATCTTATTATCCAGTAACTACCTGAACATTTAGCATATAGGAAGTGCTTAAAAATAACACTATTTTATATTGTCTATTATTGTGATTATTATTATAATAATAACTAATCAAATAAACCACATATAAGAGTAAGCTCATTATGGGCAGGGAACATGTATGCCAATTCTGCTGTATTGTACTCTCCCAAGCACTTCATACAGTGATCTGCACACAGTTAAGTGCTCGATAAATGTCATTGGTTGATTGACATAAGGAAGTCAACCTGAAGCAGCATGGTGTAGTGGATAGGGCATGGGCCTGGGAATCAGAAGGTCATGAGTTTTAATCCCAGCTCCACCACTTGTCTGTTGTGTGGCCAGGGGTGAGTCGCTTCACTTCTCGATGCCTCAGTTACCTCATCTGTAAAATGAGGATGGAGACTGTGAGCCCCATGTGGGACAGGGACTATATCCAAACCACTTTGCTTGTATCTACCCCAGCACATAGTAGAATGTCTGGCACATAGCACTTAACAAATACCACAATTATTATTATTATTATCTGAAAAGTCAATAATTGACTATCCCGATTAATAGGATCAAAATAATTAAAAGGACTGACTAGAAATAGATGAAATTCTGTTTAATCACCTCATAAAGGAAAATGTGTTGAAAAATTCCCTGACTAAAGTGAGTTTGAGAATAAAATGCTTTAGTGGAAAGAGCATGGGCCTGGGAGTCATAGGCCCTGGGTTCTAATTCCAGCTCTGCCACTTGCCTGCTGTGTGACCTTGGACAAGTTACTCAACTCCACAGTGCTTCCATTTCCTCATCTGTAAAATGGAAATTAAATACCTATTTCTCCCTCCTGTTTACACTGGGAGCTACATTTGGGCCAGGGACTGTATCTTTGTATCTGCCCAATTCAGTTCTTGGCACAAAGTAAGTGCTTAACTAATACCACAATTATTATTATCATTATTATTATCCGTCGCATATGTGTTGCTCTAGATTTTGGTCCTACTAGAATAATCAATTTTGAACAAATATCTTGAGAGACTGTGAGGGTTTGGGTGGGTATTTTTGTTGTTTTTTTAACCTGAGATATGGAAAACTCCAGATCTGGCAGTATAAATATTTTAACCACTTCATAGTGAGTCAAATCTGAGTTTTGAAACACTTGACCATGCCTTCTCAAAGTTGGGAGAGAGAAGCTGGTAAAGAAGCAAATTTGCTGCTCAAGCAGGGTGTCTTTTCCAAACTCATTCAGTTTGAGATCCAAAGGCTCATGCTGAAACTGAAGGTGAGTTTCCACTGATGCTCTCTGGTATGTCCTGCAGGATGCAGTCAGTGCTGAAGAAATAAGAGGAAACTCTTTGGATATGGCAGGCCTTATGTAGACCACTCTATAAGACCAAGAGCTAATATAAAAGATGCCTGGCTGAAGGGACAGAATCAGAGCTGGTGGCTACTGAGCTCTCTGGAGCCCAAAGAAATATAAAGGAAGTAGAGCTGGAAGAGTCAAGGAGACAAATTCCTTAACTCTCCCAAATTCAATGTCAGGGTGTGTTCTCTGTGGCTATTTGAACAGGGAGCTAGACTCAAAGATGATTATCTACCTATCTACCTTCCCAGCTCCCCGCTTTAAATTCTCCAGTAAGGTTGTGACTCGGAAATAAGGTGGGAATCAGCACTAGTCAAAACTGCAGAGAATAAACCTTACTCTATGTCCAGAGAAGGAAATTGCAAGCAACCACTTGCCTGCTGTACAACCTTGGGCAAATGACTTAGGTTCTCTGTGCTTCAGTTTTCACATCCATAAAATGGGGATTAAAATTTCCACCTTAGACCTTAAACCCCATGTGGGTCAGGTGTTGTATCTGATCTGATTGTACTGCATCTTGGCACTTAGTAAGTACTTAAATTATTATTATTATTATTTTTGATTAAGGAAATTTAAGTATCCCAGATCATTAGCCAAAATACCTCAGAAATTTGAGGAATGGCTGGTTGTTCTCGTGGAGTGGAGGTAAAGACAAGAAAGCCCATTGCTTAGTATCAGGAGGGAGGACACAGCAAAAGGGGATATCAGGAAATTAAAAAAAAAATGGAAAGGCACCAAGAATCCAAAATTTTGCTTTCTTTGTGAGAGTAAATCCCAAATGAAAGGACTAGGTAGAGTTGTCTTAGTCATAAACCTTTTTTTGTTTTTTGCTTTTTCATCAATGAGTGGGCTGACACCTATTTGGACAAACTCTAAGATCTGGTCTACCCCAAAGCATAAACTATTCTTAGAAAGTCTAGAAGATGTTCAGAGCAATTGCTAATTTTGTCTTAGTGCTCTCAGGCTTTGGAGGTCCAGTGCTATTTCCTTGGGAGTCAATGTGGCCTCAGAAAAGGCACAGGACAGAGTCAAGAGCTCAGATCCTAGCAGGCGCTAGCTTGTCTTAGTGGAAAGAACCTGGGTTTGGGAGTCAGGGGTCACGGGTTCTAATCCTGCCTCCACCACTTGTCCGCTTAGGGCAAACCACTTAACTTCTCTAGGCCTCGGTTCCCTCATCTGTAAAATGGGAATTAAGACTGTGAGCCCCATGTGGGACAACCTGCTTACCTTGTATCTCCCCTATTGCTTATAACAGTGCTTGGCACATAGTAAGCACTTAACAAACACCATTATTATTATTATTATTATTATTATTGTTATCACCTCCCTTCCTTGGTACCTATGGCAAGCTACCCCATTTCTCTGTGCCACAGTTTCCTCATCTTTAAAACAGTAATAAAAAAGCTGATCTCCCTCCCTCTTAGGTTGTGAGCCCTATGTGGGACAGGGACTGTGACCAAGATTATCTTGTATTTACCCCTGATCTTGGCATAGAGTAAGTACTTAATAAGTACACCATCAATAATTGAATATTTTCTTGGGGCAATGTTGCAGAAGAATCTAGTACCTTCACATTTTCAGGCTGAAGGAAAAGAGATGATAGAAGTGTCTGAGGATAGAGGGCCAAAATTTAGGTTTGCCAAAACTCAAGTAGTGCCTCTTGAATTTTAAGGCAGGTTAAATAAGAGCACACCAAGACTTACTCAAAATATCTTACTGATGACAATAATGAGGCTTGAAGGTTGTGAGAATGATTGAGATGACACATGTGAAAATGCTTTGAAGATGCTAATCAAGGTGGCAATATCATTTGGGTTTCTTTTTTCAATTTACTGTTCAGATAGATTGACTTTAGCCTGAGTTTTCAGTGAGCAGTTATAAGCCATTGAGCAGTAACTTTCTATGCTCAATAGCAACAACAAGAATTCACTAAACTTGAAGCCAAGCCTGGTGTCTGATTGACTTTGATTGCATCTGGCATTAAGATTGTGCTCTACAAGGTCAGCATTTTCCAGCTGCACTGTTAGTAATTAAATGTTGTGTCTTCTGAATTACCCAGTAACACAGAGCCAGAGAGGGTCTGACCACAAGAAAAGGTGGAGACCTGAAGACCTACAGGCTTCATCCTTGAAGCTTTCGTATGGAAGTCTCCCGGAGTCAGATCAAACAGGTGGATTTGAAATAAAAGCTCTGGTGAAATGTTTATGGGGTGGGAGCGGTTGCCACATTATGATCCCCCACATAAGTATACCCACTTAATTTCTCTCCAGAACGTTTCTTTGCTGTTGGAGAAACAGAGCCTTAGAATGTGTCACAGACTTCAGAATCACTTCCTCTCCCTCTCCATCGTACTCTGACAATCCTTTGATGAAGCATCTTAAATGGTCCTTTGATGAAGCATCGTAAATGTGGTTTCCAACTCCAAATTTAATCAAGACACACAGGGGGATGGCTTAGGCTTTGGGAAACAGCAGAGTAGAAAGAGCACACATCTGGGATTTGGGTTCTAATCCTGACTCTGCTACTTACCTGCTGCATGACCTTGGGCAAGTCACTTTACTTCTTTGTGCCTAAGTTCCCTCATCTGCAAAATTTCCCTCCTACTTAGACTGAGAGTTCTATGTGGGACCTGATTATCTTGTATTTGCCCCAGCAAATTGTACAGTGGGTAGCCCATAGTAAGTGCTTAACAAATACTACAACTATTATTATTATTGTTGCTATTATTATTTGTATGTGTGTTTTAAGATGAACAAAGGGAAAACCAAAAAAAAAAAAATTCAACTAATGTGAAAATTCCAAAGGGAACAAGAAGATGACTTTTACTCACTGCTACTTTTTCCTTGGCTTGTTTAAATACACTGGGCACCTGGGCTGATTCAGCACCTGTTGTTGCAAGACCCAAGAAACAGACTTAATGGTTAAAAGCAGAACATATTCATTTTTCCTACCACCACCTCTGTGAAACCATGATATAGAAAGCACTATGCAGGAATGTCCTGTTATAATGCTCACTGTAGAACGATCTTTTGCAATAGCACTGTTGAATTTTCATGCCAACCTGTTTGATCTCATTCCCTCACATTGAGATAACAGTGCAAGGTTTACCTTGGCCTAGTCACCTCCTCCCCCCTCCCTCTCAACCTGGGAACCATGTTGATTGCTGCAGACAGACTGATTAAATCTCCTTTAAATATACTATTAGGTTATCCTGACAAATTTACTAAACATGAATAATATGTTCTCTGGGATATGAGCACAAGGTGGCTCTTTGCTGAATAGGATGTGAAAGATAACACTTTGAAAATTAAATACCTACATATTTAAAGTGATGAATTAAAAAAATCTTTGATTATGTGTCCCTATTTACATTATTATCTGACCATACATAACCCTATTTATTGTGATTTCTATTTCTTTAAAAATATGAGTGTGATTTTATTTAATGCCTTTCATCTTGGGAACACATTAATGTATTCTACAGTATGTCCCATGGGAACCTAACACTCTTTCATTGAACACTTTTTTTCCCCAGAACCAATTAAGACCATGAACCAAATCTTGCTCATTAACCACGGTGAAGTGGATCGCTTGGGAACAAAACTCATTCAACTGACCATCCCCAAAGGTTCTGGTGCAGTGGAGGCTTTTCCTGATGGAATTGAGGTCCCAGTGGAGTTGTAATCACAGTCTGACAAGCTGGGAAGGAAACCAAGCTGCCCAAATGAGCCAATCTATTCTCCTTGGTTCCCTGGATTTCACTTGATTTCATGGTTCTAAGGTGCAAATAAGTCATTTTCCTGTTGGATTCCCACATGTGATTTGGCAGAGAGGGACTATTCCTCATTTCTTGGAATGCTGGAGCTCTCTTTCTGCAAAGAATTCCTGAGCTGCAGAGAAGGGGCCAAGGCTCCTCTCCAGTCACTTTTCTAATCTGGCCAAACTCTAGCACTCTTGAGATTGGGAAACATCAACCTCAGCATTGAATGAGAAGGCCACAGCCGGTCTCAAAAACTCCTATTTTCTTGCTTTCTGAATCCGGCCAGACATCTACACTTACCAAAAAACCCACAAAAGGTCAAGACTGCTTTATCCTGTCACTCTATTTATGGTGATGGCAGATTAAACATGTGGGAACATGGGCAGTCACTACTCCTGCCTCTTCTCCCCTCCATGGCCACCATAGCCTCACCGTGGCAGGACCATCCAACCTCAGATCTCTGGCTCTTCCCACCAAACAAACCTCATCAGCGATGCATTCCCATCTTTCCCTTCCCTTCGGCCCCATCAGTCCCTCTGGTAGAGCACAGTCTTGCTTGGCTGGCAAGGGCCCCACAGGAGAGAATATCGCAAGAGAGAGAGAAAGTGAAAATGGACACTGACGAGAAACTTTCAATTCAGGATGAAACGTGAACATGTTCTTTACATGCACTTCCTGTATTCACCGCTCACCACATCTGTTACTGTTGTTTTGTTTTGGTTTTGTATCATACCACTTTGATTTTTAAATTCCTTTCTTCCGGGGCAATTTTAAGGCAGTGCGCTTTTCTGATAATACTATAGACTCTAGTCCACTGTACTCTAGTCCTGTAGACTGTAAGGTCCTTGTGGACAGGGATCATGTCTATCAACTGCTATATTGCAGTTTCCCAAAAACTTACTACAGTGCTCTGCACACACCAAGTGCTCAATAAATAACAATTATTAAATACTGTTGATTGATAATACCATAACAAAGTCACGTGAGATGATCTGAAATAATTATCTTTGATTCAAACACTCTCTGTTAACCCTGGGAAAACCCGAGTTAGGATAACTCATGCCAAAAACATAAAAACTCAGACAATTTTCCATGCAACCTGAAGACGACAGGTTAGCCAGGGAGATCATCTGGGTCAGCAAGACCCCCCTGATCCACAGAGTCAGCACTGAGCGGTAATGTCTTATAGTTGTATGCACGAGATAAACATGGCCACTGCAGTATTCAAAATCTTCGAGTTGTCATTTCCCAGGCAAGGGGGCCTTCCTCTGCTTTATTATTTCCTCTTTCAAAAATGGGGAACTATAAGAGAAAAATCTTATCCCTCTGATTGACTTTCAAGAGGGTTTCTTTCTAAAGACTCACAACTTTAACATGGAAATGTTAACTATGCAACATTAAGGAAAGACAAATGGGATCTTTTGAATGGACAATAACATCATCTACAATCTCTAAGAATTTTTGAGGTAAACTGAGTTGGTGCTTTCCTGAGGAAGGAAAATGGAGGGAGTACAAATCATCGTTGTCCTAATCTAATGGTGCCCATGTAAAGAAATATTTGGCTTGGACAGGATAGTCATGTTTGACTGCAATAAACATGGAAACTTCAAGCTTATCTGCCCAAAAGTCCCTTTTCTCAGACCCAAGTCTGAGGTGCATCTGGCTTGACCCTTGGTTGGGTCTGGGGAATCCTTTTCAGGATTAAACTAACCATGCACCTGAAATATACTACTGAGGCAAAATGGCTTTTCTTCTTCCTTCTTGAGAAAAAAAGAGACTGTCAGAGCCTATGACTCTTAGAGTTTGAACAAATACATTATAATGCAGAATTCCCTACTGCAAAACTATCATGGCCTTAGAGACGTGATCTTTCGTGGGGACAGTCAAGGCGACAGGGTCAATTCTTTGTGCCTAGAAGATGGGGACCATTGAGCCATACAAAGAACACATGAGTCTGGGAGCTTGTGGGTGTCTGCCAGGAGGGGAAGGTGGTTTGAGAAGCAATGTCATCTGTGTCTCCCTTTCTCTCTCGTTCTCTCTTCCCTCGGCCCCCATTCAGAGTTCACAGTATGCATCTTGACTATGAGCTCTCCTTATCCATCTTTATGGACTATAGTCTTACCATCATAATGCCAGCTTCCACCATGAACATTAAAGCACTGCTTGGGCAAAAGAGAGGAGTGAGAGCAGGGAGAAGTGTAGGGAATGCCCAGGAAAGGAAGGTGACTGGAAAATAAGGGAGATACCAAGGGGAGCTACATTGTTGTGGGAGATGATGAGCACGAGCTGGCTTGTTGCTGCTGAGGAAGTTGGGACCTTAACAACTTTTGAAAATCTCCCAGACGCCTCAGTGCTGATGGCATTCTCTGCTTTCCTTGCAATGGGTGAACAAATGTTAGGCAAACGTTTGCAAAGTGGAGACCAAGGAGAGGGAAACCATTCCGAAATCCATGATGTTCAAGCCCTCCAGGGAACGCATTGATTTGTTACCATCCCAGGTCTCTCAGAGAGGGGACTCAATGCCTCTTGCCACATATGCCTGTATCTACAGCCAGCATGGACCTCTATGAGAGAGTAGAAAAGAATCCATATGTCTTGAAAAAACATCCCCAACACCCAAGCTTCACAGAAAACGAATCGGAACACACAGTTTGGCCAAGGACTAAGGCTGTAGCAAATACTAGAAGACATAGAAATCATGTGATCTACCTGTGGAAATCCATCTGATTGTGAAGGGCAGAGGGCTGGGAATTGGTAGACCTGCATTCCAATCCCAACTCCTCCTCTTGCGTTCTGTGTGAACTCACTTCTTGAGCAAGTCACTTCACTTCTCTTTCTCATCTGCAAAATGGGGATTCAATACCTATTTTCCCTCCTACTTTGACTGTGAGCCCCATGTGAGACCCAATTATCTTATATCTATCCCAGCGCTAAGTACAGTGTTTGACACATAGTAAGCGCTTAACAAATACCATTATCATATTATTATTATTATTCAATGGGGATTCAATAGCTGTTCCCCCTTCCCCTTAGACTGTGGGCCTTCATGAGGTACAGGGACCAGCCCTGACCTGATCATCCTATATCTACCACAGTGCTAGGCACAGAGTAAGCACTTAATAAAGACTACCATTACTATCATTATCGTCAATAATGATTTGCATTCTTCGCTCACGCACCCTGAGGCCTGATGGTTTCTCTTAGGTGACTCCAGACTCTCTCCAGAGTCTGCGTGTATACTTTGCAGGGAGCTAACTAATGGCTGGGTCGAGCCGAGAGTAGCTGACTAGGAGCGCCTCTGTAGCTGGGGCCATTCCATTCCCTTGGGCCTCTCAGACACATGCCCAGGAGTATTGTGGGAACCACTGGCGGTTCACCCTGTGTTCTGCTCCCACCCAGTCTAGGCCCCAAGTCAGTGCACTCTCCTGGACACACTGGAGCTGTATCTGAACTCCCCAGTATCCTCGCGTTCGCCTGGACCTGTCATGGATGGGGTGTCACTGGCCAGGGTCTCACCCTTGGCAAGAGGCAGAGTGGGATCCATTAAATGTTAAATGCTGAGGCAACTTGACGGTGGAAGCTGCAGAATCACTTCTAGATCCAGATGCTTTCCACGTTGTGCACAAGTACATGTGGAAAACATCAGGCAGGCTTTGTCAAGGACCTTAACTATTGGAGCTCATGCTACATACAATTAATGAATCTATAATTTTACAACACCCCCCCCACCACACACACCTCCACTGTGGAGGTTCTTAACCAAATAAAGAAAAGAACGGCAGTAGGGGACGTTAGCTTAGTGAAAACCCCACAGTAGATGCAAGCAAAAGGGAAGCAGCATGGCCTAGTGGAAAGAGCATGGACCCAGGAGTCAGAGGATCTGGATTCTAATCCTGGCTCCATCAATATCTGCTGTGTGACCCCGGGAAAGCCACTTAACTTCTCTTTGCCTCATCTGTAAAATGGGGATTAAGACTGTGAGCCCTCTGTGGGACAACGACTGTGTCCAACTTGATCATCTTGTATCTAACACAGTGCTTAGTACAGCACCTGGCACATAGTAAGCGCTCAACGAATATCATTTACAACAAAAACAACAGGTAAGATTAACAGCAAAAGCCTATGACATATTTCCTGTCCTCCAAGATTGACCGTGGGCAAGGAAGCTGTGGGACACCTGGATGATATTCTGCACTGTTGAGAAATGAAATCTAATAAGAAATTACAAGAGACATGGATTTTTTTCTTCTGCTTCCTTTCTTCCCAAAGGGTTGAATGTACTTTGGATTTTGTCCCACCTCTTCTCCCCGCTTTTTACACTTTGAACCGGGAGCTCTTGGTGGTTTCGTCTGACTTCATCAACATCAGTAACAGATTTGGCCATGCCGATGGAGAAACTACAAGCCATGTTAAATGAATAATTGTGTTGAGGAGAAGAAACAAAATGAATGGAATGGCAAACCATGAGTGAAGCTGCCAACACCGTCCCACCAGAACACAAAACACACAAATAGAGATTCCTACCACAAGACACTAAAACACAAGGCCAGAATACAACCACGCACTTAGAGACTTAGCATGACAAGCATTAGTGATCATGATCTCTGTTTGGAAAAAAACGGAGAATGGTCAAAGATACTCTGTCGCCAAACTGCTGATGGCGGCTGAGACTCTTGGAGGAAAAACACAATGAAGAAGCCTCTACAGCAATGGGATTAAAATGACATTCATGTCTATGTTTGCCAGCCACATTGCAGAATTAAACACAGTCACCTGTCTGCTTCCGCTTAACACAGGAGAGATGAGTTGGTCTAGTATATTTGATAGCAGGTTTTAAAATGAATTTCCTGGAGGGAGAATGGGCTTGAACTTCTGTTTTTTTAGCAAGTTCAGCCTTCTTATACACTGCTAAGGACAAGAAAACACAAGAGCACACAATCAGGAAAAATAATACACTTCGAACACCCGTAATCCTTACTATTTTTAACCAAGCAAAATCTGCGAAACGATTACAGTTTCCATGGCTACGGAATCATCAGCAAAAGCACGACCGTGCTGCACTTCAGACACATCAGAAAGAGATAATAGTGATTGGTAAATGAACCTTTTTTCTTTCTCACTTCATCTCTGGAGACTGTGCTAGGCTCCTTTTTAGCTATTTTCCTTTCAGGAGTGGAAATTCTGCCTCTCCCAGCTTTAAAGGGCTTTTCTTTCCTATGTTTATCGAGAGATGGTCTGCGAGCTTCCTTCTCTGACTTCTCCTCTTTAGGAACAGTTTCTAACTGTTCAGTCATGATGCTCCTATCATCATCTGTAGAATCAAAGCAAATTATGACAACAACAACAACAAAATTAGGAACAGAGGTTAAAATCCTTGGACTGTCTTTAAGAAACAGCAATAAGAAAACAAGGGTGGCTAAGCATGCTCTATATTCATACTGGCAGTGAGTGCAACAAACGCGTTCGGTTTTTTTGTCCATTGGGTGATTAGGTTTGGATTGGAAGCAAGAAAGAAAAAAAGGGGAATGCACACCTTGAGTATCCACCCAGAGGCTGTCAGCATCCATGATGGAGTCATCAATGGTGGTTTCATCTCTGTAATCGTCAAGTGTCTCTGTTTTGTATTCGGAGAGTCCCACCTCCTCTTCCTTATCGGGGGAGGCGGGGGCCTCTGGGGATCCTTCCTTGGGTTCAGGGCGGTCATCCATCAGCTCTTCTGCCTCTGGTTCAGATGCTTCTTCTTCTTCTTCTTCTCCTCCACCTCCTCCACCTCCTTCTTCTTCTTCTTCCTCTTCTTCTTCCTCTTCTTCTTCTCCTCCAGGAGGGGAGGGCCTGCTCTCCACCTCAGCCTGGTCGAGGGCAGCAAAGCGCACACTGTGGGATCCGGACTCCCCATCATCTGTCGTGGTCTGGACCACCGTGATGAAGTCGTCTTCGATGGTCACCACTGACTCGATCCCACCCTTATGTTCGGGCACGTCCTCGACGCCCCTCTTCTCCGACTCCTCTCGGTCCGTGGGGATGCTCAGGTCCGCTAGCTGAAGAGTTTCTGAGCGGAAGAGCAGCCTGTCAGATTCTCCCCGGGCTTCAACCTCCTCTTGTCCCTCCTTGTTTTCGTCTGCGGAGGCCTCAGACCCTGGCTTGAGCAACGTGGGTTCAAGGGCTTCAGAGGGTGTGATTGAAATGCCTGGAGCTTCCTGACTGTCCCGTTTTGGCTGTTGGATAGGCTCCATTTGGATATCAGCCCCCTCCACCAAGACTGCATCCACGCTGGAGGGAGGCAGCTCGGCCTCCAACGCTCTGACCGTCACTTCATCTGGCAGGGTGGGTGGCTCCTTTGCCGGCTCTTTCTTGCCCTCATCGGGTTTTGAGGGCTCTCCGGCCCCACCTTCTGGAGTGACATCATGCTCCCCGCTCGACTCGTAAGATTCCTCTTTATCCACGGCCTCTTGGTGCACCAAGTCAGGCTTCGCCACTTTTTCCTTGATCTCAGCCTCCGAGCCTCTGGTGCCTTCCTTCCCATCCCCGGCCTCGGCCCCCACCAGCAGCTCAACATCCTGGCCTCCTCGGGCCAGGCCAGCTCCTTCCTGCTGAGCTGCTGGGCCCTGGGAGGCCCCATCCTGTTCTGCTGCAGTTGAGCCAAAGTCACTGACTTGGACGACGGGCTGGCTTGGATCAGCTTTGGCAGAGGGATCCGTCCTGGGCTCTGCTTTGGGAAGGGGCTCGGTCTCGGCTACCTCCGGGACTGAACCAAGAAGGGGTTCCACTTTCTCGGTCATAAAAGGAGAAGTATCTTGTGATTGAGTCATGACCTGAATTGAAGCTAGGTCCACCGCCGGCTCTGAACTAACCATTTCAACTTTAGTGACTACTTCTCCAGGGCCCAGTTTTCCGTGCTCCTCTGGCAAAAGTGTTTCTTTAGAATCCATGGGCTCTTCGCCTTTTTCTAGCACCGTGTCCAACTTGTCAGTCGCCTTCCTGTCCTGGTCTAACTCCCTGCTCAGCCCTGCTTTGTCCCCGGAGACAGGAGGACTGGGCTCTTTCTCCCCACCCACATCTTGTTTGACCCTTCCAGTGGCTGCCAATTTCACTTCAATAAGAGACAGATCTGTGGCCAGGTCCCTTCGGAGCTTGTCATCAGCACCCTCATAAAAGAGGCCACTATCTCCTTGCAGATTCTCACTATCCTGGACAGGAGATGGCAAGGGGACCGTGTATTTGTTGAAAACGCAGTAGCCCAGATCTTCCATCTGACTGTCGTCTTTTACGGCGACGTGGTTTTTGTTGCCAATGGGAGAAAGCACTCCGGCGCCGCTGTCGTGCCCCCCTACATCCGCTGGGACTGACTTCCTTCTTGCACTCTCAGTGTCTGCACTCACAGAGGCCAGCCTTGACCGCGTGCCTGCTAGATCCAACATTTCAGGCAGGTCGGGGGCCATCACGGCCCCATTCTTGTAATACTCCTTGGCCAGGAAGGGTGACTCAGAGGGCGATTCCACCTGGCTACTTTCCACTTCCACTGCTTTTCCTGCTTTCTTCTGGCCCTCCGCCTGCTCTGCTTCCTCCACCTCCTCTTCTTCCTCCTCCTCCTCCTCCTCCTCACCCTCTTCCTCCTTCTCCTCTCTGCCCTCTGTGGGAAACCCAGGGGCTTTTTCTAGTCCCGGGGTGGTGGCTGGAAGATAATCATCCCCTTCATCCATGCTTCCACTAGTGTTGGTTAGGATATCAGAAGCCAAAGGAGAGAGGTCATGTCCCCGCCCAAAGTTGAAGCCCAGGGCTATGGAGTCCAGACAGGACATGGGGAGATTGATGGACATACTTCTCTGCTCTATTGCAGATCTGCCCCCAAGTCCTAAACTCCTGCTCAAAGTCAAATCATCTTTATTTTTACTGTGGAGGTCTCTTTTTTCTCCGTACACCTTTGGATCAATAGTGAACATCCTCTCTTGGGGAGAGCTGGGCTCTTCAGCTATGTCTGAGGGGTACCCCTGAGCCAGGGTGCTGTACCCTACTTCACAGGCTGGGGCACTGGACTCCTGGTCCCCATCTTTAAACATGGGGGCAACTGTGTCGTAAGACTCGTAGGCACTTTCTTTGGAATCACTCAGCTCATAGTAATCGCTGTCTTGCTGGAGGCTCTTTGTGGCTTCTTCTTTCAAGGTGGAGGTTTCAAAGTATTTGGACATGCCGGACTTATCTTCATCCAGAGGCCGCTCCTCGGTGGGCGGTGGTGCCCCAGCCTTGTCGGCCCTGATGTCTTTGCCAATCTCTCTCTCTTGCGAGAGGCTCCGGGCTGGATCACTCCTGGGGCTGGGAGCCACTGGCATCTTGTCCAGGGTTTCTGAGAGGGCTGCTGCCAACATAAGGTCTCGGCCCTGGGCTCCAGGAAACGAGTCGCGTCTGAACTGGTCCACCTGGGCCCCTTTACTGGGTGGCTCTTCTTTCTTGATGGTCTGCCCTCCCAAGGACCGGGTGGTACTCTTCTCTTCGTCCAGGCCCTTCAGGAGCTTGCTGTCCTGTGGCAAGGACACGAGGACGGAGGACTTCTCTTCGGGTTTCCGATAGGGCTCACTTTCAAATAAGGCAAATTTCTGTCCGTTTGGAAGAAAGTGCTCTTTTCTCAGATCATTCTCCCACCTTGGGATATCTTTGTCCTCTCCGACTCCGCAGCCCCTCTGACCGTGGCTTTCCCGGATAGTCAGCTTGTGGACTTCCATGGACTGTGTGATGACTGTAGACATTGGCATGTCCCCCATTTTGTCGGACTTGTACTTGTAGAACGGCTCCTCTCTGAGGGCCTCCTTGGCAACTAAGGGGTGAGTTTGTTCGGGCTTAGACTTCCTGCCTTCTGGCTGATGAATCTCTGACTCAGCAAATGGGGTCTCTGGGAGGAACTCCCTCCTGGTCGCTCTGGCCTCATCAGTTTTAGGTCCAGGAGAGAGAGGAAAACCTCCGCTTTGCTGTGGAGTGGCCAGAACCTTCTCATCCCACTTGGTTAGAGCTGTAAAGTCATCTTTTTCTTTCATGGTTGTTAAAGGACCGGGAGACTGCAGAGTGACAGTACTCCATTGGTCTGGTTTGCTCTCCGTGGGGATGCCCATGGGCCAGTCTTGTTCTTTCCGAACCAAAGGCTCGACAGGAAAACCCCCGGTGGGGACAATACTGCTTGGGTCCTGTTCTGGGTGCGCCCCCCAAGTCTGCCCCAGCCCTATCACTGGGGCTGTTTCTTTTTCCTCCCCTCGGGTCTCCTCCCGGCGAGCCCCAGTTTCCGGCTCTGCTGGCTGGACAACCTGTGTATCGGGCTTAGGCTGACCGCTGACCTGACTTTCCTTCTCTGACTCCCATTCCTTCTCGTATCCGGGCTTGGTAGGGAGAGGAGTGGGGTGCTCTTGGTCATGGGATTCCATCTTCGGGGCTGTAAGTAAACCTGGAGTAATTCGGTTGCTTTTTTAACAACAAACACAAGTTATAGACAGTGCTTACAGGCAGTTAGCTGGATCCCATATCTTGATATGATTAATGGATGGGAAAGTAAAAAAGAAGGACTATGGACACATGCAGTCACCCTAATTTATAAATCAGGAAGGAAAGCCTGACACTGGCTGGGCAGGCTCCAATCAAGTGCATATGCACAGGTGAAGCGAGGGTCAGGGAAAGAGTGTATCATACACGAGTTTGCTTCAGGGGGTTTGCACCTCCAAACCTATGTGAATGACAGGGGCTGCTCTCTCTGCTAAGGTTTGTGGCAAGAACGTGCGAACTGTCGTGGAGTTGCAAGGGGCCAGAAAGCCCAAGTGCTTTCATTTCCGGTGATTTTATTCACATAAAATGTTTTCTTGGTAAGGACAAACGATTGGCAGAAGCCTGATGCCCTCCACTCAGAATGGAACTGTGAATATTTCAGTGTTGATTGGCATGACACACAATAACTCATCTTTCTGCTAATGACACTCTAGCCTTCAGAGATAAGGTTCCATTTTAAATTCCAGTTATACGTGAGCAGTCCATTCCAGATATACAATTAGTGGGCTGTTTTGCAGTCTTCTTATGAGACGTGCTTAACAATTGCCGAGATGGGAATTCGTCATTTTACTTATACCAGCTGTAGACTTTCAGAGCATTCTATAAATGCTCACCTAGCTATTGAGCATTTTAAACCAGTCTATCTCCAAATCTCACAATGAATCATCTCAGAAGACAAACTGTATTGCTTACTACGGTCTGCAGAAGCAGAAGCATAATGTTACAAGGGGCAATAACAGTTCCTTTTTCTTGTTTTTTGAATCTGAAATGCCTCTACTCTCAAGTTTGCGTTACCTCTTTCGCTGGGTCTTCACCAACTGAAGCAGCACTGCCAATTGGCTTACACCGTTGCTTCAAAGAGAGCAAATGAGCAACTCGGATTAGGGACTACCCAGTCCGTTAGCTGTCTTGGGACTGACAGGGTTTAGAGGCCCTCTGGTGGCTTATTGGGACGGGGTTCCAACCGGCCTTCTCGGCTGGATGCCTTACTTGGATTGGGTTTTGAAAGCAGAACAGACTTCAACCATCTTTGAAAGAGAGGAAGTGTGTGGACCATCATTACCTTAAGTGCTTGTGTATCCTGTTGTAACAATAGAAAAGAAATACTTTATGAACGTCTAATTGGGGAAGGAGGAATGGAAATTCAAGAGGTCTGGGAATGTTCAAGGTGGGGTGGGCTGCATGAAGGGAGAGGGTGGGAAAGGAGGTGCTTCTGCTACTGCCTGGAAAAAGCTAGGCCGACTGCACTCAAACATAAAACACCCAGCACACTGAATGGCAGGCGGAAATCCCTCCCCTTCCCTCGCCCCCTCTAGTCCCCCCACCACCCAGGGGCGGAAGCCACTGCCGGTCCCACAGTCCAAGCCGATAAAGCTACTCCTGCAAAGAAAAGCAGATGAATCACTGCACCCAAAATAAAACGAACGTATAGACGGATTAGCAATGTGACTGGCAAACATCTGAGATGGGGCAGAGAGGCTCATGGGGAAATCAGCTTAGCCACAAAGCGTATTTCTCCAGCGGGGCAGGGCAGCCCCGGGATCGGCTGCAGCAGTAGAAGCCCATGCGGCCGCACAGCGCCTATGCAGATACACACGATGGACTCGGGAAGTGGACTAACGGGAGCACTGCGATAATGAAAGGAACAGGAAATGGAGCAGCTCAGCAAAGCGTCACAGAAAGCCAGCGGGTCTTGCTCGCTGTGGCAAATGCATGCAAGTCCTGACGGGGACACACCTTCCCTGTCAGAGGGAGGGACTTTGAGCTCCAGGGACACGTCCTTGGCCTCCTCTTTGATACTCTCCCCGTGCGGTGCCCCCGTCGGGTCTCTCTCTTCAGGAGCCATTTTGGCCTTCAAGCTAGCATCCACGGGGCCCTCCCTGGGGCCCTCGGGGTGCTCGTAGGGAGCCACAGGCCCAAGTGCGCTCCCCGGTTCTTTTACGGGAAGACCGGTGGATTTTTCTTCCTCGATCACTGGTCCCTGCATTGCTTCTTCTTCTTAGGGATGGAAAAAGATGTTGATGTCAAGACCACAGAAAATATACAGTATCAACCTGCACCTGCTCTGGAAGTAACACTTTCAGCTCCACCATCATGAGGCACAGAACACCTAACATCCTAGAGTACTCTGTCCCTCCGACCGCCGGAAGAACAAATCGACCGGATCACAAAAGAGGCCCATGCCCTGGGCCGGGAGCTGGACTGCTCTTTCGATCTTTCATTAAGTATTTTTGATTGGTCACTGGAAAGCTCATTTAATGCTGAGGATGGAGAGCTGAAAGAGTCTCCCTGCTCTGCCCTCCCTCAGCGGAAATGGCTGTAGCTCGCGCACATGTGTCAAACGGAAAGAAATGGCAGTGCTGCCAGGGACGGATGACTGTGGAAAGGAGAGGGGTGCCCGTGGGCTAAATGAAATAGGATTTTAAAGAAGCGTGCTGTTTTCTCCAATGCAGGAAGTCCCCCCAGGAGAACAACTTTGGTCACCCTATTTCGACAGTAGGCCCTGCCGTCTAATTTGGTTGATCACCCTCTCTCTGGCTCTTCATTTCATACTCTTTTGCAAACACACTGTTGAATTTTAAAGCCAGCTTTACAGTGTTACTACAATTTTACAGGGGGTCAAAGTTCACCTACACTCCAACACCTACCTCCTTTCCCCACCTCTGTCTCCTCTCCCAGTCCCTCAATGACTAAAGCATCTTGCCTTGAATTTATGAAAACCACATTTCTACTGCTGTTTGTTCTCTATTTGGCATTAGAGAAGGATACCTCCTTAGTTGTTTAACCCACAAGGTGTCTTTAGCTGAACATATGAACGGTAAATACTGAAACTTGTATATTTACTTCAGTACGCTTCAAAAAAATTGAATTCATAGTTTATTTACTGGAAGGAAACTGACATTATTTCAACATGGAATGCTATTCATTGTACTTTACCACTATTTTTCAATGTGCGCATCATGTTTTGATCAATTTTTTTAGGTCTTGGAAATGCACTAGTTCACTTTTCATGGTTCCCTAGCCCACTTTCCCTTAACACACAATTTTCCTGGAACCAATTATGAGCACCAACTGGAGAGGCTCTGCAAACCGATCAGTTAGTAGAACATTTTTGGTCTGGTAAACAACTGAGAACTCATCTCAGAATCCTTAAGAACTTAGCTCATTAGAATCCGTGGGAATTCCTTTGCTGGATGAGGGCATGGCTCACTCAACCTCCCTTCGAGCCTGTCATGGAAGTAGAAATGAGAAATTCCACAGGAGGAATCCAACTTTTCAAAAAGACGTGGCCACATGGGCCAAAGGGATCATTTTTAACCATTTAAAAAGCCTGTTTCTGTTACATTTGATTTCCAGCATCCTTGCCTTAGCAATAGCCCTTCTGGCATGTTTCTCCTTGAAGTCGAAGGGAGATTGGTTCAAAGACCTCTTTTTAAGCTTTTGGATCAAAAAGCAGATAAGGCACAGAAAGTATTAAAGCTAACCCAATTTTCCCATAATGATCTCTTTAACTCATGAGGCCATAACACAGACCATTTTTGAACATGAATAATAATTAAAATTCCCATCAAAGGACATTACACATCTCATTCTCCATTTTCCTATTTCTTTCAAAAGGTCAAGGAAAAAATGGGAGAGAAAAAAAATCACAGGAAAAATAAAATTGAAGGAAAAAAAACACATCCAGCTGAATAATAACTGCTGAGGTGGATGATATATTCAAAAAACATTGGATCAGCTTTATAGAGCAGCAGAGGAGAGGCTACAGCTGGAGCAAAGACTTTTCTTGTCAAAAAAGGAAATTTTAAAACTTAAGAATACCAAAAATAGGAGTTCCAAGAGGTATAGCTAAGAGTGCAGGTTCGATCCTCATTCATTTTTTGTTTCTGCTTAGTACTTTACAACAGCAAATGTTTCTCTTCTGCTCCAGTGGTGCCACGCCAGAGACAAGAATCCCTCTCGAATAACTCCAAGAAACAGTAGCCATTGGGGACCCAGATTAGAAACCCAGAGAAAGATCCAGGTCAGTTGACGTACTCATTCCACCAAGGTTTCTTCCCCACATCTGGGTCGAGGCCAAATACTCCTTGGACATGGCTAAGATACTTTGGCTGACTGGGGCTCCCCATCCCCTTCCCTCATTCATCCAAGGATGGCTGATGACAGACCTGGCCTTCAGGACACTCTTCTGATCCACTCCCTGCCCCGCCCTCCATTTGGCAAGAGAAAGCCAGACGACCTCTTCCGACATCCTGGCACTGTCTGGACCTGCCTCTATCGTTACTGTGAGGTCATCTGTATTCCCGCCCCAGGGAAATCTCTTGCTGCGCACCAGCTCTTTAATAGCCATCTACCACTATTTTGGCTGATTATCATATCACATCATTAACTCCATCGGTCTGTTCTTGCCCATTCCCCTTAGACCCAGGGAGATACAAGGGTTTATCTAGGAAATGGTAAGGGCCACCTAAGTCAATCTTCTCCCTGAGCGACACACTCATTTAGAACAGCAGCAGATCATACCCGAGACTCGTTGATCGGATCGATGCCCTCCCTCAGTTCTGCCTGGGGCTTGGTGGAGGAAATTTGTTAGGCCTGGAAAATGAGTTCTGCTTAGACTAGGCACCTATGGATAAACATGCTTGGTTCCAGCCTGAGCCACTAGAGCAGCTTCTTCCAGAAGTTTTCCTTAAAAAACTCTGACCTTTGCAACATCAACTGAGCTTGGATCAGTTCTGGTGGGCAAGGAAAGCAGCTACCAACTCTGTTGTATTGTACTCTCCCATGCTCTTAGCACAGTGCTCTTCACACAGTAAGCAGTCAATAAATACCATTGATTGGCTGGTTGAGAAGAGTTCAGGCAACGTGAGGATTTTTGACAAGTGATGCCAAGGAAAGAAAGGAGAGATGTCCACTCCCTGACTTCCTTGTTTTCAGGAAATCTGAACGATATACTCGGAAATCCATAATGCCATACCTTTGGCTTCTCTCTTGAAGCCATTCAGGAGAGGAAGATTTTCTGCACCTCTCCCTGAACCAGGCTCTCCATGATGGGGGTGGTAATGGGACCTGGTCTCAATGCTTGTGCCCACACAGAGACTTCCCTTCCATCGGGAAAAAAAACAAGCCACTCCACACCACCTCCCCTTCCGGCAGATGGATCCCCATGGGGTGAGGCACATGTAACAGGATGATTATGGTCAAGATTGCAGGGCAGGAGGAGGAAGGGAAGGGGACCATGCTTGGTTCACCTCTGTCATTTTTCAAGAGGGTCTCGGCAATCTGCGTTGTGGCCCTGGGAAGGGGGCTAGAACCAGTCCACTCTGAGCTGAACAAAGGATGCTCATAGTACTCTTCATCGGAATTGGAAGGGTCATCTTCAGGCACAGACACTGAAATGGAGGGGGCGAGGAGTCTACGCCTCTCCCCGGTCGGGGCAGGGCCATGGCTGGGGAAACGGTGGAGAGGTCCCACTTTCTCCTCAGCCCCTTCATCTACAAACAGACACACAGGAAGACGCTGCAAGGGAGAACCGGACAAGACAAGAACTGGACAAGACAAAGACACAAGATAACACAGGACAGAATGGGTGTGGGCTCGGGGACCCAGTGGACCTTGAAAGCACACAGTGGGATGAGGTGTGGGGGAGATCAGTGATACAAGCCAATGGGAGGTGGAGGAGATGAGGGCTAAGGGCTGCAATAATGAAGGGGATTCTGAGTCACCATTGGGTCCTGCCTTTAATGTGCTCTTCAGACCAACCCCTAAAAGGCCATCACTACATCATAAAATCTCACACGGTCGTCACACAATTAGGGATACCATATGCACTTTTTTTGGCATTTGTTAAGCACTTACTGTGTCCCAGGAACTGTACTAAGCACTGAGGCATATATAAACCAATCAGGTGGACACAGTCCACAACCTGCATAGGGCTCACAGTCTTAATCCTCATTTTACAGATGAGGTAACTGAGGCTCAGAGAAGTGAAATGACTTCCCCAAGGTCACACAGCAGACAAGTGGCAGAGCCAGGTCTTTCTGACTCCCAGGCCTGTGCTCTATCTACTAGGCCATGCTGCTTCTCAATTTATGAACAGATTAATTCACTGGAGAAGGAAAGTTATTAAGAATAGGTGACCTCCATGTTTCAGGGAAAATCATCATCTGGTGGAAGATTTCTCCCATGTATTGAGGTCTGTTCCATGTGTTCTCAGATTGCCTTGCTTTGTGTCCCCCTGTGGGTGTTTTACATGAATCTACGTCTGGAACCTCTCCCGTCATCCCCACTGTGCCAGGAAGTCCACTGTCAGCCCCCTAGCTGAATTTGGCTATCAGTACTGGGATGAGTTTTACCATCATTTCAGCATAGGCCAAAATGTATTAAATATGCCTGATAATTTAAGTCAGATGATGAATTTCTAACACTGAGTGTTTTTAGATTTTTCAGTTCTATTTCTCCCCTCAAAATAACTGGAAAACTCAAAGCTAGCAGAAGGGAATGTCCCTGTGCTGTCCTCGAACACATTGGGCCGGGGGGGAGGTGCTGGCATCTCCCGGGCTGCCCGTCCAGGCGATGGGGTTCAGTGGGTGCTATCCTGATTCTCCTGCTCATCTGTAGCCTCGCCAGTCCATTGGAGAAGCCGCTGTGTACTCCTGGGTCTCCTTCCACCATTCTTCCTAGCTGGCCCCCAGCAAGGAAGTAACAGACATTTTCAAGACTTGATGAACTCCAGGTTCATAGAAATCAGTTGACTTACAGGACCACTTCCTCAGGCATCCAGCTCAAACCCTGCTGAAGGCTTGAGGAATCAGAGAGGAGGATGGTAAATCATCATCACCTCATCATGATCAGTAGGTGATCGCAGAGGAAAACCAAGCCTTTCAGTAGGAAACCCTATTTCTCTCCCTCTTCTTCCTCCTTCCCGTTATTTCACTGTCCCTACCAGACAGCCCACAGCCTCCCTCCCCCCTGATAAGACTGAGAGCTCTGGGTCACTGCATCTGCCATGGCCCATCTGGCCTCTCTGTCTCCTATCAGAGCACCTTGAGACTGGAGCACCGTTGCCCGATAGACATTTTCAGGTGAGATTCAGCACTCAGCAATAGAGAAACATTGTGGCCTAGTGGGAAGGGTTTAGGATTGGGAGTCAGAGGACCTGGATTCTAATTCCAGCTCTGCCATGTATCCCCTGTGTGACCTTGGGCAACTCACTTGAATTCTCTGGGCCTCAGTTACCCCCTCTGTAAAATGGGGATTACATCCTATTTCCTCCTACTTAGACCATGACCTCCAAATGGGACAGGGACTGTGTTCAACCTGATTAACTTGAATCTACCACAGTACTTAGAACAGTGCTTGGCATATAAGTACTTAAGTACCATAATTACTATTATTATTTTATAATTAATTATTACTGGGGCAGGGTCTGTGTCCTCAGCTTGCCTGGAGTTGTGAGACAGGTGTGAGTTTCCCTACTAGAATTGTATTTAACTACTTGGTTGATTGGATTGTTGATTTTTCTGAATCTGTCCCCAGTGTTGGATAGGGATTGGGTCTCCCCTGTTTACCTTGGAATTACCTCAGCATTTAGCATTTGCTTTGCACATAGTAAGCTCTTAATTTACAATGCCTATTAAATCCTCATTTTGTTGTTCATTACTGAGGAGTATTCTTCTGCCTCATCTATAACATCAGAAAGGAGAAGGCAAACAAAGGGCTTCCGTTCTAATATTAGGGGTTAATATTCTGGGAAGGCAAGGGAGCAAAATACCATCCATGGGAGTTTATCAACCTTACTCCTGACTTTTCATTTTATGTTCTCTTAGTCACAACCTCCCCATAATGCCAACTTCAGCTCTCATTAACATCAAAGCCCTTCTGAACCACTCCTTCCCTAAAGAGGCCTTCCCCAATTAATTTTTCATCTCCCCACAAGCTTTATCTCCCAAATGCAACTTTTTTATTTTAAATAGCATTTGTTGTGTGCTTACTTTGTGCCAAAAACTGTACTAAACTCTGTGGCCAGAGGGGAGGGTGTGACCAGAAGGTATGAACAGGGAAGGAAGAGGGACAGCTAAAGTAGGTAGGGAGAGATGAATGGAGAGGATCAGTAATGGGCAGCTGAGGACAATTAAAGGTCAGCTACAACCTAACCCTTGGGCCATAAGGCCAGCATCAAAAGCAGCTTTTTGAGGTTGTAGGTAGGAGTGTCTGGCATGAGGAATGACCCATTATTTCTCCCCTTTGTGGTTGAGGCTTTGAGAATAATCAGGTTGTGCCCAGTCCATATCCCACATGGGGCTCACAGCCTTAATTCCCCTATTACAGATGAGGTAACTGAGGCACAGAAAAGTTAAGTAACTTGACCAAGGGCACATAACAGGCAAATGGTGTAGCCGGATTAGAATTCAGGTACTCTGCCTCCCCAGGGCTGTGCTCTTTCCACTAGACTGTACTGCTGTTTGTGATGAAGAAAGATGGTGTCCTGCTCCAAGTGCTTACGTTCTCACACTCTTGTGTACATATCTCCGATATTCTATTATTTTCTACTCTTTATAATTTATTTATGTTTTGGTCTCACCCTCTAGATTTTAAACTCCTTGAGAGCAGGGATCAAGCAGTGCTTGATTCTAGTAGGTGTTCAGTAAGTGCAATTGGTTGAATGATTAACTGACTTAGCTAATGACATGTGAACATTTTACTATGATTCTGCTCTCCACCACACTGAGGCCTGCCTCTCATGTGCTGAAGCCTTAGGGGCCACAAAATCTACAAAGCCTCAACCACAAAGGGGAGAAAGAGTTGGTCATTCCCCATGCCAGTCACTCCTAATCACAGCCTCAAAAGGTCAGTTTTGATGCTGGCCATGTGACCTGGGAGTTAGGTTGTAGCTGACGTCTGATTGTCCTCCTCTACCCACCACTGATCCTCTCTATTCATCTCCTTCTTCTATCTTAGCTCTCCCTCTTCTTCCCTCCCTCTGTCCACACCATCTCCTATGTCCACTCCCTCCCCTCTGGCCACACTTTCCCCTCTGGCCACATCCTCTTTAGGCCAAGCAGTAGTACTAACTTCTCATTTTGAGAACATGGCAGAACATTGAGGAAATAGAACTTTGAGGAGGAAGGATGGTGGAGAAAAGTGGGATAAATGCGAGAGAGAAGAGAGGAGAAAAGGGGAAAGTAGAGGAAGGGGAAAGAAAAAGAAGAGAGGGAGAAGGAGTCGGGAGAGATGAAGGAGGAGGAGCAGCATGGTTTTGTGGAAATAGCACAGGATTAGGAGTCAGGAGAACTCCTCCACTTGCCTGCTGTGTAACCTCTGGTAAGTCACTTCACTTTTTTGTGCCTCAGTTTCCTGATCTGTAAAATGGGAATTAAATACTTGTTCTCCCTTCCTTGTTAGACTGTGAGTCCCAGGAACTACGTCTGATCTGCTTATACTGAATCTACCTCAGCGTTTAGCACAGTCCTTGCCACACAGTAAGTGCCAGTTGCAAATACCAGAGTTATTATTATTATTGTTATTAGAAAGTGAGGGAAATGGGGAAGATAGTAAGGGGAAGGATGGAAGAATACAAGCATGCAACCAGCCCCTTTGTTACTCCATATGATGGAACAGGCTAACCGTGGCTGCTCATCCTGTCCACATGAAGCTGTCGGGAAAAGCCAAGAGTAGAGGGTGAGGAACAGATGAAAAGAGTGAGCTTGGCAGGAGGGATGAGGGAAATCTGGTGAACAAACCCAATAAGCAAGATGGAGAAACCTGGTGGAATGCTTGAATCTAATGGTCAGGAGTTTCTGCTTGTTGAGGAAGGTGTTGGAGAGTCACTGGAGGTTAGTGAGAAGTGGAGAGATGCATCTTGAACACCCCCCAAAATGTGAGAAGCAACATAGCCCAGAGGAGAGAGAACAGGTTTATTCCTGAATTGACAATTCATTCTCAGGAACTTACCTTGGAGATGTAATTCTCCCTGGTCTCAGAGGGGAAACTCCCCATGAACTGCCCACTAGTCTGTAAACTTGATGTGGGCAGGGAGTTCATCTGCCAACTATGATGCACTGTACTCTCCCAGGTACTTAGCACAGTGCTCTGTTTACAGTAAGTGCTCAATAAAAGCCACTGATGGATTGATTTCTAGGGGAGTAATATTGCTATTTAATAATAATAATTGTTATAATAGTAATAATGGTATTTAAGTGTTTACTGTGTGCCAGGCACTCTATTAAGTACTGGGGTGGATATAAGCAAATCAAGTTGGGCACAGTCCCTGTTCTACCTGGGGCTCACAGTCTCAATCCCCATTATATAGATGAGGTTACGGAGGCACAGAGAAGTGAACTGACTTCCCCAAGGTCACACAGCAGACAAGTAGCAGAGCTGGGATTAGACCCTATTACCTTCTGCCTCTGAGGTCCGGGCTCTATCAACTAGGCCATGCTGCTTCTCACTAATGAACTGATATTTTATTCCCCTCTAGACTGTAAACTCCTGTGAGCAGGGAACACATCTCCAACTCTGTTACGTTGTAGTCTCCCAAGCACTCTTTATAGTGAGCGCTCAATAAATACCACTAATTGAATTGTCTTTAAAGTAACATATATTCCCTCCCTCCCTCTCTCCCCGTCTCCCAGCCGAGTTTTTCCCACTAGGCCGAGCACCCTTTGTTTGGTTTTCCAAGCAATGGTCTTCCTGGTCCTTTAATATAAACCAAGTTCATGAGAATAATAGAACTGTTCAAACTGAAATTATGCCAGGCAGTGTGACTGAGAACAGCAGGACCTGAACTACAAATAGCAGGACATTAAATGAGCCTAAATTTGAGTGAAGTGAGCAAACCCAAGGTGTATGAACTTTAAGTGATGTGAGAGAACCATTCAGCCTTCCCCCGGGGGCACGCACACCCCTGGCAAAATCGAGACGGCCCACCTGGTGTCTGATTTCACCCTTCCTTTCTGCTGAGAAGCGGACAGGCTGTTGTTTTGGGCATGTCCTCTGGCTAAGTGGGAACGGAGGGCATGCCCCTGCCTCTGAAGCCACAGAGTGAGTTCAAAGGTTCAAAGACTAGAGCACGCACAAACACACTCTTTTTTAGGCTTTGCCTGTAGCATGATCCAGCCAATGCCAAAAGAATTCTACATAGATATGTATGAAAGATTGGTGGGGGGACCTCCATGACATCTCTACAAAGATGTACCGCTGACCCCTCAAACTCAATATGCCCTAAATTGAACTACGCATCTTCCCCCTCAAATCCTTTCCTCCTACTTCTATTGCATCACTATTGCTAACACCCCCATCTTCCTTGTCTCTCAAGTGCCCTAATTTTGGCATTATATCTCTCTCTCTGTGTCTCTGTCTCCCCCTGCGTATTTAATCAGTCAGTATTTGGTCAGCTACCCCAGCTCTACCACTTGTCAGCTGTGTGACTGTGGGCAAGTCACTTAACTTCTCTGTGCCTCAGTTATTTCATCTGTAAAATGGGGATTAAGACTGTGAGCCTGATGAGGGACAACCTGACTACCCTGTATCTACCAGCGCTTGGAACAGTGCTCTGCACATAATAAGCACTTAACAAATACCAACACCCCTTTCTCTCCATCTAACATTCATTTCGCTGTTCCTGGTACTTGGTATAGCCCAGCTTTTCTATGGCATCAGAAGCACTGATCTCCGTCTCCTGTCTCAACTCTCTCCAGTTCATACTCCACTCTACTGCTGGGGTCATTTTTCCAAACTGTCATACTACGTGTGTCTCCCCACTCCTCAAACACCACCAGTGGTTGCCCATTCTTCTCTGCATCAAGCAGAAACGGCTGATTATTGACTTCAAGGCATTCAATAAGCTCTCTCTCCCACTACTTATTTACTCTTTTCTCCCACTAAACTCCAGCTCACACTTTGTTCCTCTTAAGCTAAACTACTCACTATGCCTTATTTTCACTTCTCTCTCACTGCCAAGCTCTTCCTCACGCCCACCCTTCTGCCTGGAACTCTCTCCCCTTTCACATCCAGCAGATGATTGCTCTCCCCACCTTCAAAGTCCTTCTGAAATCATGCCTTCTCCCAGAAGCCTTCCATGATTTATTTTTAATTCCTCCTCCTGCCCATCTGAGACTTCAGTACTTCCATGCCATCTAGACACTCACAATTTCCCACAGCATTTATTTAGATACCTTACATACTCTATTGCACTCTATCTATAATTTATGTTAGTATCTGTTTCCTAGCTAGACTGTAGACTCCTCAAAGATTATGCTTACTAATTTTTTATGGTATTTGTTTTATGATTACTATGTGCTTGGAATTGTACTAAGCGGTGGGGTGGATACAAGCAAATCAGTTTGGACACAGTCCCTGCCCTATGCAGGGCTCAAAATCTCAATCCCCATTTTACAGAGGAGATAACTGAGGCATAGAAAAGTTAACTGACTTACCCAAGGTCACACAGCAGACAAGTGGTGGAGCAGGGGCTGGAACTCATGAACTCCCAGGCCTGTCCTCTATCCATCAAACCATGTGTCTACCCAGAAGGCACATGGTAGAGCTGGGATTAGAACCCAGGTCCTCTGATTCCTAGGCCCATGCTCTTTCCACTAGGTCAAATCTACATCGTCAGCCCTGAACTCTCTCCTTCCCAGCAATCTCGCATCTCCTCCTGCCGTCAGGACATCTCTACCTGAATGTCCTGCCTACACCTCAAATTAAAGACGTCCAAAACTGAGCTCCGTATCTCCCCACCCAAACCCTGCCCTCCCCCTGGGTTTCCCATTACTGTAGACACCACCACTCACATCCCTATCTCCCAAGTCTGCAACACTGACATTATCCTCGACTCATCTTTCTCATTCCACCCACATATTCAATCTGCTACCAAATCCTGTCTGTTCTACCTTCACAACATTGCTAAAATCCACCCTTTCCTCTCCATCCAAACTGCTACCATGCTGATCCAAGCACTTATCCTATTCCACCTTGACTACATCTGCCTCCTCACTGACCTCCCTGCCTCCTGTCTCTCCCCACTCCAGTCCATACTTCACACTGTTGCATGGATCATTTAACAACAAAAATGTTCAGTCCATGTCTCCCCACTCCTCAAGAATCTCCAATGCCTGCTCATCCACCTCTGCATCAAACAGAATTTAAAGCACTCAATCATTTTGCCCCATCCTACCTCACTTCACCGATCTTCTACTACAGCCCAGTCCTCACACTCCACTCCTCTAGCTGCACCTTACTCGCTGTACCCTGATCTCATCTAGCTTGCTGCTGACCCCTTTTCCATGTCCTTCCCCTAGTTTGGAACTCCCTCCCCCTCCACATATGCCAGACCACCACTCTCTCCTCCTTCAAATGCCATATATTTTCCCAAAAGACTAATATTTGCCAGCTCTTGTGAAAATGCTAAACTACATTCTGAATTAGACTAACTGTAAATGTTGTTAAATATCTTTCCTTGGAAACTATGACTCAAAAAGTGTATTACTCTGATGTACCTCTTTTAGGTAATAATTTTTCCAGTTAACTGTAATCTCGTCCCTCTAGGCCAAACTCATCGTGGGCAGGGGACGTGTCTACCAACTCTGCTCTGCCAAGCACTTAGTACAGTGCTCTGCATATAGTAAGTGCTCAATAAATACGATTGAATGAATGAATGATGATGATAAAAGATAAATGTAGCTTCCTATCAAAATTGGATAAGAAAATTGATGTTGAGATTTTATGCATGTGGGCAGGGGTGGTGGATGAACAGGCATTGGTGATTCTTGCTTTCTTCTGCACTGTGTGCCTGTCAAGAATGTCTCTTGCTTCACTCTTGCATCTGCTACCCACGGTGCCTGATGCTACCCCTTAATGTTACAATCTTTCCAAAGCTTCTGTGCTAAGAGACTCATGCTCAGCTTCCTAGCTCTGCCCTTGGATTTGGAAGCTGAGGACACTGCTCCTGGTGGATTTCTCTCTGGGTAGGCAGGTGTGGCCCACCATTCCCCCTTGTATGCCTAGAAAAGCCATCTTTACCCTTCTGCTGGGTCTGTTCTCGGGGGAGGCCTGGTTTGCTCAACGACCACAGCCCCTCTTCTGATTATGGCATGCCTTTTAGGAGCCCCATCACCTCCCAGAAGTCAATCAATCAATGGTATTTATTGAGTGCTTGCAGTGTGCAGAGTACTATACGAAGCTCAGTCACCACCTGGCTTGCTTGTGACCTTTTCATCCCACCCGACTATTTGCCTTCCACGCTAGCCTGTAAGCTCCTTGTTGGCAGGGATCGTGACTACTATGTCTGTTGAACTCTTCCAAGTGCAGAATACTGTGTCCAGTACACACTAAATAAATACTACTGAATGTTGATTGATGGCTATTCTCCATTCTTCACCCATCTGCCCATTTCCCGGTGGACTTTCCCAGCTTTAGAAAGCACTTTTTCCATTTCCCACAAGATACCCCAGCCCCATTATTACAGGGCCCTTTGAACAGGCATCCCTGAAGCAATTTTCATATCCTAAAAGATTTGATTCTAATATTTGGGGGAAATCAGCCTTCCCTTCCATTTTCCTCTCCACCATCAGCTAGCCAAGATCCAATCCACACTTCAAATACCAATTCTCCCTCCCTCTTAGACTGTGAGCCCCATGTGGAGCAGGGGCTGCATCCTATCTGGCTATATTCTATCTATCCCAGAGCTTGGCACATAATGAGTGCTTGACAAACACCGATGAGGTTGGGCTTCTGATCCCAGTCTAAATGAGATCCTCATCTCACTCCATACCCTTGTCTTTCCTCCACTGGGGTCCTGTAGGTTGTCCCATTACCCGGCATAGAGCTGCTTCAACACTGAATCAGAGGGGCAGCAGATGGGGCCTCGGTAGCAACTCTGCCCACAACGTTCCCAACCAAACCTCAGTTCTGGTCCCTCCATGGGCTTCCCCCACTGCCAGGACTGGCCCAAACCCACCTCATCAGGGTGGAGAGCGCTAGGCTTGCCCAAGCACCAAGGAGCAAACACTTGCCCCGTGAAGCAGCAGATTCAATCCTGCCACACTGGAGCAAGTCCAGATTACAGTGATCTTCATTAGGAGATATTCATCAGTTCATAACTACTATTTCCCCCATTAGAATGGATGGCCCCTCCAGTCAGGGCTCACATTTTGTATTTTATTTATTTCACCAGAGCTCTTTGCCTAGGTACCCAGAGCTCTATATACAGCAAGTACTTAGTGCTGTGCTCTACACTCATTAACTGTCCAGTGCTCTGCACAGTGGACTCTCAGTAAAGTACCTGGTACATGGCAGTCAATCAGTTCAGCAATCTGCTCCCAGATGAATGTTCTGCACCGAGTAGGAGACCAGCTCGGTACTCTGTCCAGGGTAGGGCTCAGAAAAGGCTCCGCACACAATCAATACCCAGTGCAGTACTCTGCACACAATGCTTTGTGCAGAATAAGAACTCAACACAGTAGTTTACACCGAGTAGGCCCTCAGCCACAGTGCTCTGCATTCAGAAGGTGCCCATAGCATTATGCACTTAACAGGCATCTAGTACAGTGTTCTTCCCCTAATAGACATTGAGTACAGTGCCCACAGAGGTCCCTACTCAGAGTGGTGAGGATGTTGCTGGGAGAAACTTTGGCCTTGACTCCCTCCCCACTATTGAGCTCTCCTTGTCCACCAGCCTATCATTAGCCAGCCCTTCCTGCTCCATGGGGAGAGATGTTTTGAATTTATCCCAGGAGTCATGAAGGGTTCTACCCTGGGAAGGGTCAGAATGAGCCTCTCCATGGAGGTAGGGGTCTTGCTGGCAGGGTGCTTGATGGGGAAAGAGGAAGCCAGAGACAGGCACATCTTTTGTTTCAGAAGGTCACTAGATCCAGCAGACCTAAATGCTATCTGTCCTCAGGAGTCCCGTGAGTACTAGGCCAATCACAGGCCTCAAAAGAAAACCTCTCGGCCATCACTTGACCCAATATTGCTCATGGTTTGGTCAGAGTATCTTTAGAAACCCAGATTTCTTTATTTTAAAAACCCTCACAAAAACCCAAAACAACCATAAACTTTGTAGATGTGCCTCAGGGGACAAGGTCAGGGAATCAAAAAGGAAGAAAATGGATCAAATGTTCCAGACTATTTTCAGCCTAAACAAGTCTCAAAGAAGCGGCAGATTCAATCCTGCCACACTGGAGCAAGTCCAGATTACAGTGATCAAATGTTTAGTAGAATTAGAGGGTTCTATACACAGTAAGTGCTCAAGGAATACCACTGAATGACTGCTTACACAATGATCAGAGCAACATCATTCAAATGGGAGAGAATGCCTTGGGCTTCTGCCCCAGCCAACCTGCCTGGCTTTTGCTAGCACCAGTCAGGAGGAGAAGAGAAATGTGGATGGTACAAAGCTTGGCCCCTCAGTGAGGGGCTTTAATCCTGAGGGGTGGCAGGGTAGCCAGGTCCTGTCTCTTGCCGACCAAATCCCCGAGAGAGTCCCCTACTCTAGCCAAGAGACACTGCAGTGTAGCTGGACTGTGCTCTGTGGGGGCTGGCTCCTGCTGCATAGCGGATGTTCCTGCTCTCCTACCTGAAGCAATGTTCACAGCATAGAGTGAAGATAGTCCTTTAGCCTGCAAGCTCACTGAGGCCTGGTTTTCCAACTAATTCCTCCCTGAACCCCCCGATCCAGCCAGTGGCGGGAGAAACCCTTGTTAGGGGTGAGGAAGAAGAATGGGTTTCATCATTTTTCAGTCTGGGGAGATAGTTGCTTTAGTAAGCTCCCTCTAGACTGCAAGCTTCTTGCAGGCAGGGAATGTGACTGTCCACTTCACTGTAGCAGCAGCAGCAGCCGCAGGAGAAGAGGCGGAAAAAGCCTAGTGGAAAAAGCATGGGTCTCAGAGTTAAGGAAGCTGGATTCTAATCCCAGCTTCGCCACATCTGCTGAAGTAAACTGAAGCGAACTAGGATAACTTCTCTGTGCCTCAGTTCTCCATGAGCAAAATGTTCTCCCTCCTACTTAGACTGTGAACCCCATGTGGGACCTTATTTATTTTGTATCTACCCCAGTCCTCAGTATAGTGCTTGGCATATAGTAGGCACTTAATAAAAATGACAGTTATTAACATCATCATTACTCTTATTGTTGTACTGTACTCTCCCCAGTGCAATAAATACCACTGACTGATTGAAAACAAAACCAACCTCACCATGTATGGAGGAAGATTAGGAGCTCTGCCCACCACATAATAAAGAAAAAAGAGCTTACACAACAGGCCACGCTGCACTGGAGAGAGACAGATTAGCAGACGAGAAGGAAAAGCCAGGGTGGGAAGGCGATTACTAACACAGCATCTGTGATCCTGACTTCCAGTTCCCTGCCCCAGCCGTACCCCAGCCACCCTATCTCTCACTCCAAGGGGAGGATTTGACAGGGGCAACATGGGCTGAATGAAGACTTGTGAATTGGAAAAGACAGGAAAGGCATTATCACATAGCTCTTCTCCATCAGAGTTTTCTAGAATTCAGTTGGAGGCCACTCAAGATTTAGGAATTCTAGATCCTAATGGTTCATATGAGAAAAATGTTGTCCTCTTCCTGTTTCAGGTTGGGTTTTGCCTTTGGCCTACTCTACTGACTTTAACCCAAGTAGTTTTAAGGAATATGATCCATTTCTAAGCTAGGCCCAAGGGAAGCACATCTACTTATTAACCCTTTCCCAATACCTTTCCCCTTTGCCCGAAGACACATTCTGAAACATCTAATTGGTTCTTACCTTCCTCCATGGTTCCTGTCTGTTCAGAGGCTGGCGATGGAGGCGGGGAAGGAGGCAGATTAGCTGACTCTTGGACTGCTAGAGATTGAACAATGGCAACATGAGAGGAGGGAGGTCATTATCTGGTCATTATAAGTCCGGGCTAGATGCAGGAGGCTGCCCGGGCTCTCTCAGGTGACAGCTCGGCAGCCAACTAATACCCTTGTCAGTGATTTCAAATCCTCAGAGAAAAGAGAACATTCCACTTCTGGAAACAAAGCACTCTACGTGTGTGCATGTGCAGGTGAACACAGGTAGGTTTGTGCATGGGCATGATTTCAGGCATGTGTGTGTGTATGAAAATGTACATGAGAGAGGTATGCAGGGAGATCCTCCTCCATCAAAGAGTAGGAATCCACCTCTGAAAGAACTCCATTAGCCACTGGTATCTGCTCTCCATCTCCTCATGGGAGCAATCTAACTCTTCTGGTATCTTCTCAACTTCTTCCAAAAGTATCGTGAAGGAGACTTAGTTTGACAGAAGCCAGTGGAAAACTGCATTTTTCATCTCATGGCTTCTTTCCTACTTCTTACTTAAAATACACCTTTTATGTATTTGACACAAATAGTTAATCTGACATGTCCATGTGTGTGCACATAGGAGGGAGAACAGGCACTGAATCACCTTTTTACAGATGAAACAACTGAGGCACGGAGGACTGAAGGGCCTTGCCCAGGTCAGGTAGCAGGCAAATGGAACTTCTGGGATAAGACCCCATATCCTCTATCTCCCAGGCTAGTATTTCCACATAGTCATGCCCCGCAGGCCCAATGGTATACCGGTTTGAGGATGGTGACCTCTGGTCAGAGCAGAGAGGTCAGGTCTTGGGGTTCTGTAAACATCTCCCCAGTGTTGGAGTACTGACTTAGTTGTAAGACCCCTTGGGAGTGCAGGACAGTCCTAGGGGGAGAGCATAGCATTGGCTATGCTGATCTTGGCATGAGAGGTAGTGTTGCCTAGTGTGAAACTGCTGTAAAATCGCTCTGGGTGTGTCTATGTGTGCCTGTGCATGTGAAAGCATGTACGTTTGTACAAGTCACTTAATTTCCCTGTGCCTCAGTGTACTCATCTGTAAAATGGGGATGAAATACCTGTTCCTCCTCCCCCTCCCTTTACAGTGTAAATTCCAAGTGGGGCAGGGACTGTATCCTATTGGACTATTTGGGATTGGCAGATAACACATGATTAACAAACACCACAGTTACTTATTTTGCTTCTCAGCTGGCCAACCCCGGCCAACCCAGGGAAACCAAGAGCTTGGTTGGTGGTTGGGATCACTTGCCTTCACACCACGGAGCCAGCCCACTGCCAGGGCTAGGCATGAGCCACCATCAAACAGAAGCAGCTTTTCCCTGCCATCAGGCCTGGGACAAGGGATTTGGGTATGGGGTGGAGAGCATCCCCACGCCCCTGCAGGCCTGGAAGATGGGAAGAGCTCAGCCTTCTGCTGAGAAGGGAGACTGACCCACAGCCAGGAGGACCCCAGGTTCCCCTTAGGGGCCCATTGGGCAAAATGCTCACTGGAGGGACAAGGACCTCCCCACTTCACCCAACCCCACCTGAAATCCCCTGAGTTACCTAAGGGCAGGGCTCCAGGCTGCTCCTTATGCTGGGCTTCTTGTTCTCCCTTCACCACTGCTACTGCTTCTGCGGTGACAACTTGAACTATCCTGGCAGACACCTCCTCTGCACCCAGAGAAACAGAAAGAGAAGAACGGAAAAATCCGATCAGTGATTCAAGCCGAGGAAAGAAAAATGCCAAACTCATGAGAACCAAACTGTCCTAAATCAACTTCCCATTGTGATTCCCTAAAGCCCAGTGAAACCTCACACAAAGGCAGGTCCGATTGGAGAAGAAGTCTTGGTACAGGGACACTATTCACATCCTGAAGTCACCTGATGGGAAAGTCAGAAAAACAAGCAGGTCTTGGTGCCCCAAGTCAAACGCAGAGCCGACGGACTGGACGCTGATTCAGTGACTGGATTGACTCCTCCAGAACTAACCACTTGGACATTCAGCTACTAATTCTAGAAATACCTCTTTTGATCTACCCAAGGCTCCTCCCGTAATAATTTACAGTTAATACCAATATTTAAACACTCAGAGAAATAAGTTTTCCATGTGCAATTTGAAGGGATATTTTAAAGGCCCTATAAAGAAAAGAGAGAAAATATACATTTCTGATAGATAACTCTTGGAATTGGGCTTTGTCAACGAGATGCTTAGGGACCTTATTTTTTATCCCCAGTACTCCATCCAGGACTATGACTGAAAGTCCTCATAACTTAAAGACACCTATGAATATATAATTGGGAGAGTTAATACCTCAAAAATATTTTTAAGTCCAGAAATGTGTTCCATAATTTAATCGTTCACACTGCTTAATACCTTACCCAGTGTTCCATTAACTTTAAAGATGGGCGCTGAAATCTATGCAAATAAAATATATGCTGTATTGCCCCAGGGCAAATATATGGAAATGAAGTATCACCTGCTGAGTGCCAAATTCTACACTGAGAGAAAGAGAGAGAGATGGAGAGTAAGAGAAAGAGAGATGGAGAGCAAGCGAGAGAGAGATTAGGCTTTTGTTCTAATTTAAAGGATGTTTACCAACAGCCTAAGTTAAATGATTCATTATGAACAAGTTTCCCTTCTTTCTGGATAGGTGACAAGTGAAAAGATGAAAACATATCTGGTAAATCTAAAAGTATAGTCCTATGCAGAGAGTTACAATTGCAAACACCTCTTCAAGCCAAGTTTTCTAAGATTGTTCTTTATGAGCATTGAATCAGGTTATCAAGTATCTTTTTGCAATAGCTAGAGGAAAAAAAAAGAAATAAAAGGAAAGTTTACTTAGGTAGCAGCATCCAAATGACCAGTGTGAGGTCATTTTCTGTTACTCAGAAAAATAATCTGAGAAAAACATTCATACTTTAAATTGTAGATTGGAAAAACTGTATCTCACACATCCTGTTACAAATCCTTTATTTGTACTGGGCAAGAAGCTGCTGCTGGTTCTCTCTGTCTTTTTATTCTTGTTCCTGTCACTATTTCCCTCTGCTTGTCTCTGTCTCCTCTGTTTGGTTGTGGTCGCTGACGCCTGGTTGTGGTCCCTGACCTGGTTGCAGTCACTGATCCTGGCTGTGGTCACTGACCCTGGCTCTGGTCGATGACCCCGACTTTGGTCACTGACCCAGGTTATGGTCCCTGAGGCAGGATAAACTTCTGGGTCTCTGGCTGCAACTCTGAGATCTCCCTTTCCTGTGTTTTTCACCCTGCCCCACGGAAGCCCCACTCTTGAAATGTCAAGATGGTCCAGTGCTCGGAGCGAGTTGGTTGCCAAACTGCCTGAGAAATCAGCAGGCCCCTCACTGGTACAGTTGGTCAAAAAAACAGGGAACTCTAGAAGATTTCACAACAGAGATGCATAATTGTACCTACAAACTCTACTGAAGTCCCCTAGTAATAATAATTATAATTATAATAATGGTAGTTGTTAAGTACTTACTATGTGTCAAGTACTGTTCTAAGAGCTGGGGAAGGTACACGATAATCAGATCAGACACAGATCCCCTCCAACATGGAGCTCACAATCTAAGTAGAAGGGAGAACTGGTACTGAATCCCCATTTTACATATGAGGTAACTGAGACACAGAGAAGTTGAGTGACTTGCCAAAGGTCACATGGCAGACAAGTGCCAGAGCAGGGATTAGAATCCAGATCCTCTGACTCCCAGGCCTGTGCTCTTTCCTCTAGGCCATGCTCGGAAAATTTAAGCACTCAGTAAGTGCTATCAACTGATTGCTTGTTTAATTGAAACCCAGCTCTTGATTGATTACTATAAATGCAAAACCAACTTTCCTCATGATCCGCGAACCTGGGAGATTTGTAAACTCAACTCATTCATTTTTGCACCAACACCATCAGCATCACAGAGGCAGGACTGTGAGTCATCTGAGTAATAATCCCAGCTCCACCATTTGCCTGCTGTCACCTTGGGCAAGGAAGTTCACATAATAATAATAAGAACAACTGTGGTATTTGTTAAGTGCTTACTATGTCCTAAGCACTGTTCTAAGCTCTGGAGTGGATGTGAGCAAATCAGGTTGGACAAGCTTCTCTGTGCCTCAGTTTCCTCCTCTGTAAAACAGGGTAAAAATACTTGTTCTCCCTCCCTCTTAGGTGGTGATCCAGCAAACACACCTAGTTTTCATTTATTTAGAAGTCACTGTCAAAGTTAATAAATTAATATGTAGGCTTATTTCAGACCTTTTCCTGTTTGTTGGATAAGGAAGGCTAATTTGAGAGATTTGCTCTAAGATGCAATTTTACAGGTGCCTTTGATAAGGAACAGCACATATTTGGAATGAGTGGTTTTCGAGACTCAATCATATGCAAATATGCATTTAAAATCAAGTGATCAGTTATGTTTTGTACTTTTCTACATTACATTTTGGCATGCATAAATTCACAGTTGATACCTTCTAACACATTTTAAAATATCCCATTATAATGCAGTGACTTTTCAAACAAAAGCATGTTCATTCCCAACCAAATGCATACTTGGGCAAAGTGGTTTATAGGAACATAAGGAAGAGCATTTTCCCAAGAGCCATTGCAGCTACAAACATCCAGAGTGAGCCCCTTCTGAGTCAAGGCCTGTTCTGAATTGATTTTCCAGCACTCCGGTCAGAACCTGGCACATCGTAAGGATCTAATGAAAGTAACTAAGAACAGTGATGATAACGATGCAGATTCCAGGAAGCGGAACTGTACTTCCAGCCAACAAGGAGGTTCAGAACAGGCCCAGTAGTTCTCCTTCGGAAGGGTTCCAAGCTCTGGGCTAAGCACTGCATCAAGTACAAGAGATAATCAAATGAGACATGGTAAGTCTGAACCCTTTCTTAAAACCAAAGCATAGAGATAAGATGGATCTGTGGTGAAGGAGTGAGGTCTTCTTTTTATGGTATTTGTTAAGTGCTGGCTATAGGCCAGGGACTGTACTAAGTGCTGGGGTAGATACAAGCCAATCAATCAGGTTGGACACAGTCCTGTCCTACATAGGGCTCACAATCTTAATCCCCATTTTACAGATGAGGTAACTGAGGCACAGAGAAGTGAAGAGACTTGCTCAAGGTCATAGAGCAGACAAGTGGCAAAGTCAGAATTAGAACCCAGGTCCATTCTGACTCCCGAGCTTGTCCTCTATCCACTAGGTCATAGTACTTCTCAGATCCCCTTGCAGGACTAAGCTCAGGAGAAGCAGTTTGGCCTAGTGGAAAGAGCAAGGGCCTTGGAGTCAGAGGACCTGGATTCTAATCCCCGCTCTGCCACTTGTTTGCTGTGTATCCTTGGGCAAGTCACAACATTACTAAAAAACTAAAATCTGCCCTATCGTCTCCATCCAAACTGCTACCACATTAATCCAAACATTTATCCTAGCCCTCCTTGATTACTGCATCAGCCTCCTTGCTGACCTCACAGCCTACTGTCCCTCCCCACTCCTGTCCACACTTTACTGCGCTATCCAGATCATTTTTCCACAAAACCATTCAGGCCATGTTTCCCTACTCCTCAAGAACCTCCAGTGGTTGCCCATCCATCTCCACATCAACAGAAACTCCTTACCAGAGGTTTTAAAGCACTCAATCACCTTGACCCCTCCCACCTTAACTTCCTGATTTCCTACTACAACCCAGCCTGCACATTTCGCTTCTCCAATGCCAACCTAATCACTGTAACTCGATTTCGTCTCTCAAACCACCGACCTGAGATCTTTTCCTGCTGGCCTGCCATGTCCTTTCTCTTTATATCTGACAGGTGATCACTCTTGCCATCTTCAAAACCTTGTTAAAAGCACACCTCCTCCAAGAGGCCTTCCCCAACTAAGCCATTATTTCTTCTCCCACTCCCTTCTGTGTCGCCCTTGCACTTGAATCGGCAACCTATATTCACCCCTCCCTCAGCCCCACAGCACTTATGTGGATATCCGTGATTTATTTATTTATATTAATATCTGTCTCCCCCTCCAGACTGTAAGCTCATTGTGGGGAGGGAGTTTGACTACCAACCCTGTTATATTGTAACCCCAAAGTACATAGTCTGCACATAATCAGCATTCAATAAATATAATTCATTAATTGACTGAAGTTCTCTGAGCCTCACTTTCTTCATCTTTAAAATGGGGATTAAATCATCCTCCCTCTGATTTAGACTGAGAGCCCTACATGGAACAGGGACTGTATCCAACTTCATTTAGTTGATTTGATTTAGGGCTTAGAACAGTGTTTGACCATGTGTAAGTATTTAACAAATAGCATAAAAAACAGAAAACAGAAAGAAAACTTTGCTGTCCCAATTCAATCATTTCTCATGTAGAGGTGCAGAATGTGCTTCTGTCTGGCCTCTCCCAGCATCAAACCTGCGACTGCAACCCCATAGTGTGGCTTTGCATCTTTCTGAAAGCCTGACTCATGCTGGCATGGTCAGAGCCTTTTCTGGCCAAACTAATACAGATTTAGAGGCCCAAAGTGGTGGTGAATCAGCCTCTTGATCTAAGCTGTTGTTTTATTTCCAAAATGCCGGCTTGTCAAATTGTTATTCCACTGAAATTCTGAGGCCTGAGCAGCATTTTTTTGCCCATTAATAATATTCATTGCATTCTTACAGGGTGTGGAGAGCTCTATCAAGCACTTGGGAAAGTAGCTTGCCAGTAGCAATGGAAAATTCCGGGAGGAGCAGCTGGGATCTACGGCAGGCGAGATCGGTAGCTGAAATGTGCAGTGCTGCGAGCTGATGCTGTGGGTGGGAACTGGGGAAGCGACATCAGGTTGAGATTCTCACTCAACTCCAATTAGGTTCAGAACAAGAAATCCAGAGGCAGTTGGGCAATTGCAATCAGCACATTTGCATTGGTTTCCCTTGGTATGGGTTAAAACTGGCAGGCAGAGGAAGATGACAAGAGTCAACACAGATAGAAGGAAGAAAAACAGCCTAGATTTCACCCCATTTATGAAAGGAACTGTAAGGATGCTTTCAGGGGAAAATGAAAGCCAGTGAAACCAGGATAAAAAGCCAATTCAGACAGAACTCCTCGGTCAAGACACGTCTCTCTTTATGGTTCAGACTGGTTAGCTGTGATCCAAGGGTGAATTGTTGCCAGTATGGAAAGAAATCAGCAAGGAAAGGTCTGAGCAGTTACCTTTTCTCTGGAAAAGAAAGCTCTTCAGAGACTGGAGCAAACAATTCCCTTGCTTAATTAGACAAGTGAATGAGCCTGGGAAATGTTTCCAGGAATGCCACTACAGAGATTGCTACTCAGCTTTCTCACAGCCTAGAGAGCCTGTTCTCCAGCTCAGGAATTGGGATTGGAGTTTAGCACGATCGAGGCCACAGGCTTTCACTGCCTCACTGTGCCCTCGCAAAATACATGCCCACCACCATGACAGTGGCAACAACGATGGCGATGACCACCATGATATTAGCAGGCCAATTCCATTTACCTGGACACAAGCTGCAGGTTCAGAGGAAGGTAGACATCCAGATATTTATGAAAAAATAGACAGGCTAGGGAGAGTTGCTCATCCATTATACGTATGCATTTAGTAATAGTATTCATAAGGGGGAGAGAAAACTCCAACAATACTTTATCTCCCTTGAGACAGACAATTACACTCGTGAGCCCCTGTAAGGGATAGGCACTGTGTCTAATTCCCAGCTGTGCATTCTTTCTCAGCATTTAGTACAGTGCTCAGCATTGCTGCAAACATGAAAGAAATACAACTACTACCGTTGCAGAATATGTGGGGGTTACAGTCAGGGGCCATGGCCGAGCTCCCCGGAGCGGGCGTGTGAAACACAACAAGCCTTAGCTCCCAGTTGCCCCTGGACGGGATCTGACAAACAGCCCTGGTTGGAGGGAGACTGACACCCATTAATGCGGAAGCCTGTCTTCCATGGAAATCATGTGGCTATGTGAAAGAAAGGAAGCAAAGCAGTGAAAAACTGGTACCCTAACCCAGCTATGATGAAGAGCGGAGCTTTTCTACTTATTTTAATTAGATAAGGGAAGAAAAGATAAAAATCCCCCAATTTGGTCATTAGTTCTCTTGGTGTAGTCTGAAGAAAAAACATAAAGTCTTTATCATGTTCTTGTGTTTTCATTTCTAAAGGAAAGGTCATTCTTTTGATCTTTTACATTATTATGTTGGTAATTCTCCCCAGGGAGAAAGAACAGAGGTCAATTTTCTAAGCTTCTCACCAAATTTATGAGGATAATTTCTAAAATCCACTTAGAAAACGTATCTACCTGCCAACAATCATAAACAAGTATGTGTACACACACAGACACAAAGGTTCTTACCGCTGAGCAAACCGATACTTGTTTTGCTGAATACTTCTGCATCACTTTTCTGTGTTTAAGTTCTCATTGGCACTAAATGAACCTTCCCATGAGTAGTGCTTAAATTTATATTTACAACTGTTGAAATAGCCTACTGTGGCACTACAGAAACAGGCTGAACACTGTTTATAGGGTGGAAGTTGTGTAGGCCCTGGCACTTTCATTCAACCCACTATTCAATCCATCATTAAATCCTGTTGCTTCCACCCTCACAGCATTGTTAAAACTCACTCCTTCCTCTCCATCCAACCTGCTACCACCTTAATCCAAGCATTTATCCTGTCCCACCTTGATTACCATGAGCCCCCTTGCTGACCTCCCTGCCTACTGTCTCTCCCGACTCCAGTTCATACTTCATTCTGCTGCCCTGATCATTTTTCTACAAGAATGTTCAGCCCATGTTTTCCCACTCCTCAAGAAACTCCAAAGGTTGCCCATCCACCTCCAAATCAAACAAACATTCCTCACCATTGGCTTTAAAGCAGTCAATCACCTTTCCCTCTCCCACCTCATCCCTCCACTCTCATACCTCAACCCAGCCTGCTCACTTCGCTCCTCTAATGCTAACCTTCTCACTGTACCTTGATCTCGTCTATCTCACCCACATCCTGCCTCTGGCCTGAAACGCCCTCCCTTCTCATATCCAATATAAAATTACTCTCCCCCGCCTCAAAGCATTATTGAAGGCACATCTCCTCCAAGAGGCCTTCTCCAAGAGGCCTTCTCCTTTCCTCTTCTCCCACTCCCTTCTCGGTCACCCTGACTTTCTCCCTTTATTCATCCCATCTCCAAGCCCCACAGCACTTATTTACAGATCTGTAATTTATTTATTTATATTTATGTTTGTCTCCCCTTCTAGACTGTAAGCACATTGTGGGCAGGGAATGTGTCTGTTTAATATTACATTGTTCTCTTCCAAGCGCTTAGCCACAGTAAGCATTCAATAAATATGATTGAATGAACAAACACTTAAATAAAACCCTTTAGTAGGAGCCTCAGCACATGTATAAGGCAGAATTCCTCACCTTTCCCCTTAAACCCACTCCTCTCCATTAATTTACCCACCTCAGTTGACAATATTGCCATCTTCCCCCTCCCAGAGTCCCACTACCTTGGTGTTATCTTTGAATCTTAATGATAATTGTGGTATTTGTTAAGTGCTTGCTGTGCCAGGCACTGTACTAAGCGCTGGCTGGGGTGGATACAAGGAAATTGGGTTGGACACAGTCCCTGTCCCATGTGGGGCTCACAGTTTCAATCCCCATTTTACAGATGAGGTCACTGAGGCACAGAGAAGTGAAGGGCTTTGCCCAAGATCCCACAGCAGATAAGCGGTGGAGCTGGGATTAGAACCCATGACCTGTCCCTGTCTCTCTTCACTTCAAATCAACACTCCTCCCAGCTGTCTTTCAGGCTCTCCACCGTCTGACCCTGCCTTTCCTCTTTTTTCTCTCCTCCCACTATTCCACAACACACAGTCTCCAGTTGCCCCAAGCCAACCTTCTTCCACAAATGGGATTCATTTCTCCCACCTCCAGCCTCTTGTTCCCATTGTTCCCCTGGTTTGGAAGTCTCTCTCCAAATCAGACAGCCCACAGCTCTCCCCACATTCAAAGCCCTCCTAAAATCCCAACTCCTTCCAACAGCAAAAATTTGGATACATTTTTACTGTATCCAATACATTTTCCAGCACCCTGAGGCTTATCATCCCTTCAGCCAGCTCTAGCACTTATTAACTTATTTACATTCTCCTTAGCACACATGTATTTACGTCAACTTACTCTCTGTACTTGACCATTCTAGTTGTTAAATATCATTATATTTGTCTTCCCCATTAGAGTGTAAGCTCCTTGTGGTCAGGGAATGCTTCAATCAATCATATTTATTGAGTGTTTATTGTGCTCAGTGCAGAGCACAGTACTAACCTTGGGAGAGTACAACATAACAGAGTTGATAGACATGTTCCCTGCCCACAGAGACTTTCAGTGTCACTTTGTTATTCTATTCTTTGGTACTTCACAAGCAGAACAAGCACAGTGTACTGCACCATTCATTCATTCATTCATTCAATCATATTTATTGAGCACTTACTGTGTGCAGAGCACTGTACTAAGTGCTTGGAATGTACAATCCGGCAACAGATAGGGACAAACCCTGTCCCAAAATGGGCTCACAGTCTAAAAGGGGGAGGCAGACTGCAAAACCAAACAAGTAGACAGGCATCACTACCATCAAGATAGATTAATAGAATTGTAGTAAAATGAGTGATAAATAATATAGACTGCTATCCATAAGTGCTGTGGGGAGGGGAAGGGGATAGAGCGGGCGGGGAGGAGTCGGGGTGATGGGGAGGAGAGGAGGGGCAGAGGGAAAGGGAGGGCTCAGTCGAGGCAGGCCTCCTGGAGGAGGTGAGCTCTCAGAAGGGCTTGGAAGAGGGGAAGAGAGGTAGTTTGGCGGATGTGAGGTGGGAGAGTGGATGATGAAGAAACACTGTTACAACTTCTACTACTCTACTTCTGCTACTATTATTACCACTACTGACATTACTATGATTACTATTACTACTGTCATCACTATCATTATTGCTACTACTACTACTACAACTACTATTACTAATACTACGATTAATTCCCACCTACGGATTTTCTTTCAGAGCTTGATACTGTGTCCTGCACACAGTTATAAATCAGAAAAAATACGTATAAGTAATAAATACTATTACTACAACTACTCTCCCTGCAAAGCTGGCCCAGATTATCACAGAGCATGTGGGACAAAAACCCGACCAAGGATTCACCTTGGATTCACTGACGCTCCCGTGGATCCTCTCTGTGTTCTCCTCCTATCTCTCACACTGCTCCTTCTCAGTTTCTTTCTCTGGCTCCCATCTTCTGACAGTGGGGGGGTCCTTCAAGGCTCAGTTCTAGGTCCCCTTCTAATCTCCATCTACACTCACCCCCTTGGAAAAGTCATTCGCTCCCATTACCATCTTTATGCAGATAATTCCTAAATGTACATCTCCAGCCCTGACCTCTCTCCTTCCCTGTGATCTTGCAATTCCTCCTGCCTTCGGGACATCTCTATTCATTCATTCAATCCTATTTATTGAATGCTTTACTGTGTGCAGAGCACCATACTAAGCGCTTGGGAGAGTACAATACAACGACAGGCACATACCCTGCCCACAACGAGCTTACAGTCTAAAGCATTCTAGAGCATCTCTATCTGGATGTCCTGCCTATATCTCAAACTAAATGTGTCCAAAACTGAACTCCTTATCTTCCTACCCAAACCCTGTCCTCCTCAGGGTTTCCCATCGCAGAACCTGTCACCAAATCATGTCAGTTCTATCTTCACAGCATTGCTAAAATCCACCCTTTCATCTCCATCCAAATTGCTACCATGCCAATCCAAGCACTTATCCTATTCAGCCTTGACTACTGCATCTGCCTCCTCACTGATTTCCCGGTGTCCTGTCTCTCCCCACTCCAGTCCATACTTCACACTGCTGCATGGATCATTTATGAACAAAAACGTTCAGTCCATGCCTCCCACTCCTCAAGACCCTTCAATGCCTGCCCATGCCACCTCCGCATTAGACATAAACTCCTTACTATAGGCTTTAAAGCAATCAATCAGCTCACTCCATCCTACTTCACCTCACTGATTTATTACTACAGCCTCTCACTCTGCTCCTCTGGCACCAATTTACTCACTGTGCCCCAATCTCATTTACCTCACCACCGATACGTCCTCTCCTTAGCCTCCCCTTCCATAAATGCCAGACCACCACCATTTCCACCTTTAAAGTATTATTAAGGTCACCTCTCCTCCAAGACACCTTCTCCAATAAGCCCTGTTTTCCCCAGCTTGCTCTCCCTTCTACATCTATGCACTTGGATCTGTGACCTTTGTATATTTGATATTAGATTCACCCCCCAATTCCACAGTGCTTAGATACCTATCTTTAAATCATATATTATAAATTACTTATTTATTCATATTAAGGTCTGCCTCCCCTCTAAACTGTAAACACATTATGGTCAGGGAACGCATCTGCTAACTCTGTTTTATTGTACTCTCCCAAGCGCTTAGTACAGTATTTTGCACACAGAAATTGCTCAATAAATACGATTCAATGAATGAATGAATGAATGAATTGATTGATTGACTGATTGACACAGAGAACATATCCTGCAGAGCTGCCTCAATTGGCCCAGACCACAGATCATTTCCTGGGACAGAGAGTTGGCCATGGACACTGAGATCTGTTCCTGCTGAGGTGCCTCTGCTGGCCTAGGTCATCAAACATTGCCCAGGACAGAAAGCTGCCCAGAGACACTGAGATAATAATAACAATAACGATGGTATCTGTTAAACACTTACTACGTGCTAAGCACTGTTCTAAAGCACTGGGGTAGGTACAAGGTAATCAGGTTGTTCCACATGGCACTCACACTTTTAATCTCCATTTTACAGATGAGGTAACTGAAGCACAGAGAAGTTATGTGACTGCCCAAGATCACACAGCAGACAAGTGGCAAGGCGGGATTAGAACCTATGTTCTCTGACTCCAAGTCTGTGCTCTTTCCACTAAGTCAGGCTCTTCTCTCCACTGAGCTGCCTCAGCTGGTCCCGGTCATCGAATATCAGAATCACCCTCCAGGATACATAGATTTGGCTCCTGAATTATTGTGGTCAAGAAACAGCTAGTTCTGCATCTTCCATCAACCTTCAGCCCTGACTGGGATTGAATAAACATCGGAGAACCCAGAACTGGTGTGGCTCTCTGACACCCCGGGGACAAAAACCCAGACCCAGATTTTTACTTATCAACAACTGCCTGCCTTTCCATCATCCCATACCTCCATTTATTCCTAAACATTTGCTAAATGTTTACTTTACTTCACTCTCAAGGACCCAAGGACCTATATAAAATTCAGCGATTTAATCACAGAACCACCTGATTAAGCAGTTATTGCTGTTGATAACCTCACCTCCAACCCTTAAACTTCTATGACTTCACTTCTCCTCAATTCCCTCCTCCAATCAGCCCATCTCTGTCCTCCTTCCATCCAACTCCTCCCCATCTCTGCCTGGCATGGTCTCCCCCCCGGCCTCCCACATCCCTCCCTACAGCCTCAGCGAAGTGCAGACTCTGGATCGCCGCTCCCTTAAGGAAAAGTTTCCCTTAATCCTTGACCTGTTCATGACCCAATCACTGTTCCTCCTCTGCTCTCACTAAAACCTGGATTTCCCTGGATGACATTGTCTCCCCTGCCTCTCTCTGAAGGAGACCTCGTCTTCTCTTACTCCCCCAGACTCACTGGGAAAGGGAGAAGAGTAGGCTTCTTTCTCACTCCCCAGTGCCGCTTTCGCAATAGTCCACCTCCACCATCCCTTTCTTTCCCTTCCTTTGAAGCATCTCTACCACCCACTTCAGATTCTACTGTCTTCCTTCCACCCCCAGGCCCCACCTCCAACTTTCTGAAACCATTTTGATCCTGTTCTCACATTTCTTTTCTCTTTCTCCATCCTGACATTGATCCTTGGGGAATTCAATATCTACAAGAATGCTCTTGACGACCCCTCCACTGACTGTTTTCTATCATTCTCAACTCCACTGACCTCCGCTCCACTGAATCCTCTACTCCACCCACCTCACCTACTCACCATCACACTCGATCTCATCATCTCTACTCACTGTACATTCTCTACCTTCATTAACTTTGAGATCCTCTATCCGCCCACAACCTCCTCACCTGCCTTCTCTCCCACACAAATCCTCCCCACAAATCTGTCCTGTTCCCCCACAAAGAGCCCCAATCTTTAGATCCTATCCAGCTTTCTCAAGTCATCATGCCCCATTGTGTCTCCGTCACCAAACTACCTTCCCTTGACAACTAAAGTGATACCCACAACACCACCCACTCTACTCACTCTCTACCCTATCCCTTCATCAATCTCATGCCACTAACACACAAACTGCAGAGAGACTCTGGCAGTAAACCAGATAACAGGCTGACCTCTCCCCGACAAGTTCGTCCTTGCATGCTTTAACTCTTCCCTCTCGTCTACCTAGCAACATTATTTCTCCATCCTTGAATTCTGTGCCCGTTGCCCTCACCAGTTGTTCCAGATGTTTAATTCTCTTCTCTGTCTCCCCCATTTTTTGCTCTTAATGATCTGGCAAGGTACTTTACTGAGAAAATTGAAATCATCTGGTGTGATGTCCCTAAAATCTCTCCTGCTCCTCACCAGTTCCTCCCTCCTCCTACCCTTTCTTCAGCTCTCCCATCTTTCCCTGAAGTAACTCGAGGAGATATCTCACCTTCTTTCTAAATTTACTCCTCCACCTGTCCTTCTGACCCCATTCCTTCACACTTTTCTAAAATACTCCCTCCCTCCCTCCCTTCTTCACTCTTTCCTTATCTTCAAACACTCAATTTCCAATGGCTTCTTCTCCACTGCTTTCAAATATGCTTATGTATCCCTTATCCTAAAAAACTCTCCTTTGACCCCACGGTCCCCTCCAGTTATCGCTCTATCTCCCTCCTATAATTTCTTTCCAAACTTCTTGAAAAAGCTTATACTTGCTATCTCCATGTCCTCTCCTTCATTTCTCTCCTAGATCTCCTCTAATCTGTCTTCCACCCGCTTCACTTCAAAGAAACAGCCCTCTCTAAGGTAACCAATGACTTTCTTTTCACCAGGTCTACGGCCTGTACTCTATCCTAATCCTACTAAGCCTCTCAACTGCCTTTGACACTGTAGAACAACCTCTTCTCCTTGAAAATTTATCCAGCCTTGGCTTCACTGATAGTTTCCTCTATTGGTTCTCCTCCTATGTCTCTGACTGCTTCTTCTCACTTTCTTTCACTGGCTCCTCCTCTGCCTCCCAACCTCTGACAGTGGGGGTCCCTCAAGGCTCAGTTCTAGGTCCCCTTCTATTCTCCACCTACACACACACCCGTGGAGAACTCATTTGCTCCCATGGTTTCAACTACCATCTATATGCATATGATTTCCAAATCTACATCTCCACCCTCACCTTTCCTTCTCTACAGTCTGACATGTCTTCTAGCCTTCAAGACTTCTCAACTTGAATTTCCCACAGATACCTCAAACTTAAAATATCCAAAACTGAACTCTTTATCTACCCAATCGAACCCTGTCCTTCCCACGACTGTAGACATGTCACTGTAGACAACACCACTATCCCGCCTATCTCACAAGCCCATAACCTTGGCATTGTTTTCACATGACTCATCTCTCAATCAGCCATATATTCAATCTGTCACTAAACCCTGTTGGTTCAACCTTCACGGTATTGATAAAATCTGCCCTTTCCTCTCCCTGCAAACTGCCACCATGTTAATCCAAGCATTTATCCTACCCCACTTGATTACTGTATCAGCCTTCTTGCTGACCTCTCTGCCTCATGTCTCTCCCCACTCCAGTCCAGACTTCACTCTGCTGCCTGGATCATTTATCAACAAAACTGATCAGTCCATGTTTTCCCACTCCTCATGGACCTTCAGTGGTTACTCATCCACCACCGCATCATACAGAAACACCTTACCAGAGGTTTCAAAGCACTAAATCACCTTGCCCCCCTCCCTAATTTCCTATTACAACTCAGCCCACACATACCACTCCTCCAAAGCCAATCTACTCACTGTATCTCAATCTTGTCTATCTCGCCAAGGAGCTCTTGCCCACGTCTGGCCTCTGGCCTGGAACATCCTCTCTCTTCATATTCTACAGATGATCACTCTCCCCAACTTCAAAGCCTTATTGAAGGCACATCTCCTCCAAGAGGCCTTCCCTCACTAGGCCCTCATTTCCTCCTCACCCACTGCCTTCTGCATCACCTTTACACTTGGATCTGCACCCTTTATTCACCCCTTCCTCAGCCCCACAATATTTATGTATACATCCATAATTAATCCATTTATGTTAATGTTTGTCTCCCCCTCTAGACTGTAAGCTTGTTGTAGGCAGGCACCATGTCTAGCCAACTCTGATATACTGTACTCTGCCAAGAGTCTAGTACGGTGTTCTGTACACAGAAAATGCTCAATAAATAAGGTTGCTTGACTGATGTCAAGAAACATATAGCCTTTAAGACTAGTTTGATGAAACAGACATAAAAGCGTTATTTGAAGCAAAACAAATCATGCATTGATACCTTACCTTCTTTCACAATCCTGCCAAGGGAGAGACCTTTAGAGGCCAGAGTGACCAGGGAAATGGCAAGCAATTAGATTCTCAGACAGAAGAGGTTAGAGGCCAAGAAGTTTGCTCCCAAACTAAGGACTTCTACTTATCATTGAAGACGCTTCATGACTTTGTTTCATCAACCACAGTGTCACTAAAAACTGAAGATGACTCCCCCTGACCGCCATCCCATCCCAGATTCCTTTCACCTTCAGTGGCTTCATCTTGGAAGGGCAACTAAGTATCAAAACCGCTTAAAACAAGAGGACTTGGTGGTTTCACCTTAGGTTTTGATGTTTACATGTTTTCTTGGGCCATGTGATGCTAAACATAAAAGAAAAAGTGGAAATAATGAGACCAGTAAACAAAACTAATTAATAAGAAGCCACAATTAGTGAATCTGGACTTCTTGATCTGTCATTTTTTTGGTGTACAGCCAATCCATACTATTTATTGAATGTTGACCCTGTGCAGAAAACTATGTTAAATGCTTGATTGTGTCCAATAGTAGGCACCATTCCAGTCTTGAAGGATCTTACAATCTAATGGGGGAATGAGTCACTAAAACCAATTAGAAGTGGGATATGCGAGTGAGTGAGTGAGTGAGTGAGCAAGTGAGTGAATGTGTGCTTAGATAACAGGGTAGGCAAATCAGGAACCAGAGAAGCAGCTGTGCTGTTCTACCTTGGCTCTCTCCATCACCAGTGGAATGGGGTGATCTGGTGATCTGCTGGCCATCTCCTCTCCCCACAACCACTGAGGCAGGGGTCTGCCCTGTCCCTGAGAATCTGTGGAATGTTGAGAAGGTAACACTTATTATGACCACTGGAACCCTGCACTGGCCGGCCTTGGTGATGAGATGCCTCAAAATGACTCCGTTGCCTGCCACCTTACCCTAGCTCTTACTGTTTTTATTGCTGTCAGTGTCTTCTTAGGTTATTTTGTTGTTTCAATCTTCCTTGTGTATCTGTGCCTTCCCCACACCATCTCCTTCACTCTTAGTTTGTCAGGTCTAGAAAAATTATATCTAGTTTTTTTTTTAGTAATATTCTTCTCCATCACTTCTTGAGAAGCAGCGTGCTTAGTGGAAAGACCCCAGGCTTGGGAGTTAGAGGTCATGGGTTCTAATCCCAGTTCTGCCACTTATCAGCTGTGTGACCTTGGGCAAGTCACTTCACTTCTCTGGGCCTCAGTGATCTCATCTGTAAAATGGGGATTAAGTCTGTGAGCCCCACGTGTGACAACCTGATGACCTTGTATTTACCCCAGGGCTTAGAACAGTGCTTGGCACATAGTAAGCACTTAAATACCACCAGTATTATTATAATTAGAACAGTGCTTGGTACATAGTAAGCATTTAACAAATACCATCGTTATTATTATCACTCAGCTCAGTGTTCGGCACATAGCAGGCACTCCTTAAATATTATGGATTGAATGAATGAATGGATGATGAATGAATGTTATGCGTAAATAGAAAATTGGTGTGGAAAATTTCTTCCCCCAGTGCTTCTCAGCACTGGTGAATTAACACCATAATAAATTCCTTAAGTGCTGAGATCAATCAATCAATCAGTGGTATTTATTGAGCTCTTACTGTGAGTAGTGCCCTATACTGAGCACTTGAGAGAGCAAATAGACATGATCCCTGCCCTCAAGGAGAGGAGACAGACAGACACAAGTAAATTACATGTACAGGAGGCAACTAACTAGAAGGATATTTTCCTAAGTCCTGTAGGTGGGGATGAGGTGAGTACCTAGGTGCTTAGTGGATACGGATTCAAGTGCATGGGTCATGCAATAAGGCAATAAGGAGGGAAAGTATGGTGTACGAAGTGAGAGATTAGTCAGGGAAAGCTTCCTGGAAGAGAAGGCCCTCTAGACTGTAAGCTCGTTCTGAGCAGGGAGCATGCCAACTCTGTTGTACGGTACTTTCGCAAGTCCTTAGTAGAGTGTTATGCACATAGTAAATACTTAATAAATGCTACAGAATAAAAATACCATGGAATGAAGAAATGAGATTTTAGTAGGGTTTTAAAGATGGGAAGAGTGCTGATCTGTTGAGCCTGGGTAGAAGAAAAATTAAAAGGGTAAGATCTGGAGGAGATGTGATTTCAGAAGGGCTTTGAAGATGGGGGAAAGAAGGGCTTTGAAGATTGCTGGGTTCTCACCGATGCAAAGGGTGTGGGAGTTCCAGAAAGGACGAAGGGTATGAACAAGGGGTCAGGAAATGCGGCATAGTGAGTTGGTGAGCTAGAGAGGAGTGGAAAGGAAAAGCTCAGGTGTCATGGGAGAAGAGATCACCACATATTTGAGTGAGAGAAGGGGAAAGAAACTTCTCAAAATGATATAATCAACTGGCTCTTTTTATAGAAGTATCTGTGGGTACATGCTTTTCTAGAGAGATGGTGCCCGCAATTGTACAGTATTCCATGTCCCCACCACATCTTCCACTGAATATTTCACATAATTTTTAAACATTTGGTGAAGGTAAAGCTCAGCTACCAGAGATTCTCTCACTCTAAGTCAATCAATCGGTCAATGGCATTTACTGAGCACTTATTTGTGCAGAACATTGTACTAAGCACTTTTTATGGTATTTGTTAAGCGCTTAATGTTGGTATTTGTTAAGCGCTTACTATATGAAGAGCACTGTTCTAAGCGCTAGGGTAGATATAGGGTAATCAGGTTGTCCCACGTGAGGCTCATAGTTAATCCCCATCTTACAGATGAGGTAACTGAGGCATAGAGAAGTCAAGTGACTTGCCCACAGTCACAGAGCTGACAAGTGGCAGAGTCGGGAGTCGAACCCATGACCTCTGACTCCAAAGCCCAGGCTCTTTCCACCTAGCCACGCTGCTTCCCCTATTACTATGTAACCAGCACTGTTCTAAGCACTGGGATATATATAGGATAAACAGGACAGACACAGTCCCTGTTCCACTTGGGGCTCACAGTCTCAGTAGGAGCAAGAACAGGTTTTGAATTGCCATTTTACAGATGAGGAAACAAAAGCACAGGGAAGTTAAGGGCACACTGCAAGTCACTGACAGAGGAGGATAAGAACTCAGGTCCTCTGACTCCTAGGCCTGGGCACTTTCCACTAGGCCATGCTGGTTCCCACTGGACCACACTGCTGTTTCATCTAAAAGCATTCCTGATGGATCCTCAACTCTTGAAAGGAAGGAAGACCCAGAGCGAGGTTCTAGGATGGGGATGTGGAGGGGAAAACTGGAGACCAACAACACAATTACCACTAGTAGCCTGAGAATGGCCTTTCCAAATAATAATAATAATAATAATTATGGTATTTATTAAGTGCTTACTATGTGCCAGGCACTGTACTAAGCACTGGGACCGGTACAAGCAAATTGGGTTGGACACAGTCCCTGTACCACATAGGGCTCATAATCTCAATCCTTTTTACGGATGAGGTAACTGAGGCCCAGAGAAGTGAAGTGACTTGCCCAAGGTCACACAGCAGACAAGTGGAGAAGACAGGATTAGAACCCATTACCCTATGACTCCCATAAGATCCGTGTTCTATTCACTATGGTAACTGTGGCATTTCTTCAGCACTTACTATGTGTCAAGCACTATGCAAAGCACTGTACTGGATACAATACAATGAAACCAGACACAGTCCCTGTCCCATGTGGGGCTCATAATCTGCCTTTCAGAAATGAAGCCCAACAGATTTCCTCTTTCCACCCACGATGGAGACTGGAACCACACAATGGATGGAACACAAAAACAGAAATCCCTAGGTGACTGGGCTCCCTGTCGCCTTCCACCAGAAGAGGAGCATCTATTTGTCCAGTACTATTTCAGAGTTCTCCTTTCTGCCAGGCAGAGGCTGGACTAGCTTATTTGATTCATTCCTTTCATGGGCAAGTCCTAGAGATGTATTAATAATGAAAGCATCATGTAGAACGGGCAGAGGCACAAAGTTTCCTTTCAAGCATCAACCTGTAGCAGCATTTGAAATCACGCTCCATTTTCCAGGAAGGAATGGAGCAAGATTGTCTAGTAACCATAGTAACCATGCCTCCTCGGGCTAGGAGGTTACCAGCAGCTTACTTCCTGTCTTCAAAACAATGAAACACTGCTCTATAGAAATGAGCATGGCCTCCCTGGCTCGCCCTCCCCCATGTTTTATCCCTCTGCCATGTCCTCCATCATCACTAGTATTTGCTGAGCATCTTCTGGGGGCAGAGGATTGTCCTGGGTAGTGATCATACTGGGTACCTACTGTACTGGGGTCCCTACTGAAACTGGTTGGGCACCTCCTGTATGGGTGTTCGGAAACCCACCAAAGAAGTGAAATCCTAGTTGCAGTCCTAGAGTAGATTAAAAATATCACGGGGTGGGGAGGGGGAGGCAATAATAGGACATAAATTGCAGACATGCAATAGACGACAGTATGAGCGTAGACACAGATACATAAGCGCTAAGGTGGTTGGTAGAGTATAATGAGGAGGAAGACGGGAATCAATTAGAAGATACCTCCGGGAAGAGATGACTGCTGAGAAGGAACCTGAAGGCAGGAAGGGATTTGGTTTGGCAGATTTGCAAATTTAAGGAGAGAAGGGGCATCAGGTAGGGGAAAGAGCAACAGGGAGACTGCAGGGAGTTGACAGTGGCAGGGTGGCTGGGTTATAACCAGTGAGGGGAGCTTCTGCATCAACATACCTGCCAAGCTCTTCCCTTCCTCCATCCTCAGCTCAAGACTCACAGTGGCATCTCTCCTGTGATCCACAAGGCTTTCTTCCCACTCACTCCCATCCCTTATGGTCTCTCTGCTCACTTCCCTACCTGCAGCCTTTATCTTTCCCATCTCCCCCCGAAACAGCCCTTGGTTATTTCCTCATAACTGGCAGCAGACCTGTCAGACTGAAACTGTACAGGTTTTCACTTGCCCATCATTTGTGTTCATATGCAAACATATGCCTCGGTCCTGCTTGATCTGTGCCTTCCACCTCACTGCACTCCAGTTTCCACGGGGAAATGAGACTGACATATCAATATCATCTAGATTGTAAGCTTTTTGCAGCAGTGGGCTGTGCTTTCTCTCTTTTTATAGATTCCCACAGGACCGAGGCTGAGGATGCTCATTACATATTTTTTGTGCATGTTTTAGCATAAGAATTTGAGGATCTGACTTCTCTGTTGGGAATGATTAATCATTTCTGGGCTTCCATTCCCTGCAAATCCAGGCTCCATTCACTGAAACGGGAAGGGGTTTGGAGAGAAATTTTCTTCCCCTGGGTTCTAACAGATGTCTTCTTTTGAATGTGAAAAGCAGCATAAATATGACCACCAGAGCAAGGATGTTCTTGTTTGTTTGTTCTCCATCGTCACCTGCTCATATGGCTTCATTTTTCTGTGATTGAAGGAGTGTTCTGGCTCCTGACAGCTTTCTGGATGTAATGCCAGCAGCCATAAAACACCATAAGATTGCTCTTCTTAACATTTTATGCTCATCCCAGCCCCAGAGCACTTATGTCCACATCCTTATGCTCTACCATTTCTCTTAGTTGTTATTAATGTCTCTCTTCCCCGTAGACTGTAAGCTCCTTGTGGGCAAGTAGCATGTCTACCAACCTTATTCGATTGTGCTTTTAATTCAGTGCTCTGAACACAGTAAACACTCATTAAATACCATTGACTGATTGACTAATTGATTCTTGGATTTTGAGCCCCCTGAGGGCTAAGGACCAGTGTTCTTACATCTCAGCCTGGCACGTGAGGTGCAGCTTCAATTTCCTGCACAGCAGGGCAATGCCTACAGCTCAGGGGGTGGTGCCAATCACATTCTCCATGCCTTCCTGTGTTTGTTGAAAACTCACACAGAGCTCATGGTGGCAACTGGGGCCTGATATTCCAGGGAGCTGGACACAGGAACCAGAAGGCCCATGTCCCTTCCCTGTCAAAGATGAAATTATCTTCTACTAACTAGTGTGACCTAATGGAAAGAGCACAGACCTGAGAGTCAGAGGTGGCTCTTACACTCATCTTTTGTGAAGCATTTAACTTCCTCTGGGCCTCAGTTTTCTCACCTGTAAAATGGGGATTCAATACCATTTCTTCCTCCTCCTTTGAGCCTCTTGTGGCTCATCACAAAGGCTGAAGTTGTGTCTCACTAGATCTGTCCTGCTGTTCCGGTGGGTGTCCTAATGTTGGTCATTCTCTTTCCACGTCCCATCCGATGGCAGTGTGATGCAATGGGCATTGCTTGAATGCTGCTGAGCAGACTAACATTTAAGTATGGGAAGGTAGAGATGAGAATGGCTAGAGAGTAGAATTACAAGAGGAGCCTGGATAAGGAAAGATAATGCAATAACTAAAAGCGTTATTTCCAATAACTTTAGCAGTCAGCAGAGGTCCAGGGCTACACCACTACCATAGGGTAAGCAGTGAATGCAGTAGGAGAAAAGAACCTTTCTCTATTAAATCGATCTCCATTTTGCGGTCAGCCAATATTTGAGAAAGAATTTGCTCTAAGGAAGAAATTGGAGTAATTTTTATTAACTGTGGATGAATTTATAGGAACAAGGAAACAAATCTAGCCAGCTTTGAGCAAACTGGCTCTCAAAGACTGTTCTTCCCCTCTGCTGCCTCCAGAGTGAGATCTGGTGCTTGAAGATTGGGGTGTGTCCTGAATGCAAGGGTTCAGACAGTTTTATCTGTAATTGATTTCAGTATCTGTCTACCCCACTGTATTGTAAGTTCTTTGAGGGCAGGGATGTTCTATTAATTCTATTGCATTCTCCCAAACGCCTAGTTTATTGCTATGTACACAGTAAGTAGACGCTCAAGAGATTGATTGATTGATTGATTTTACCTATTATGGGGAGACCTTCCCTTTTGGGAAGTCTGTTAAGTCGATTTCCCCAAGTGGGCCTTGGGCCCTTATGTTCGCAGCTCAGCTGAGTGGTAGGTTTTTTTATGCATGTAAGATTTTGCTAATGGCCAGATTTGCACTCTCAGCTTCTCCTGCTTACCTAACCCTTCTGTTAAATCTCTCCAGCTTCCTGCCTCTCATCAACCAGGGCCTCACAGATTCGGAGAACAACAGCGAATGAATAAAGATCGGTTGCTATGGTATTAACCAGCCATCAGCAGACAAAGCAAATCGTACAAATCCCTCCCCACTTAGCTCTACAACCAAGACTTTGTCTCAAGGCATCAAACACTGTGACAGAAACTACTGAAAAGACCTTGACATTTTTTTCTCTTCTTGAACCCGAATTTGGCTCAGAGTCTTTTTGGGAAGGTTTCTGCAGTCACTCTTGAATATTAAATAAACTCCCAGGACTGCACAGTCTCCCTTACGCTGTCTCTCCCTCCCTTCTTTCCTCCCTCCCTCCTTTCCTCCCTCCCTCCTTTCCTCCCTCCCTCTCTCTCTCACTGGAGCTCAGAAAGACATCTCAGTTGGAGCAGTAAGAAGTTGTCATGGTAACACATAGGAAAATCTGCAACCTCTGGGATTCTTTGTAAGCTATTTGACTTTATATATATAATAGTGATTCAGTTATATTACATTATATATATATGTATATATATTAAACACACACACACACATATATATATATATATATGTATATATATATAAATATAGTGAGAGGGGAGAAAATTTATTGTGTGTATCCCCATTGTCTAGAAAAATTACTCAACATATTTTGGGTTTGTAGAAAGGAATATTTAATATTTTAGCATCCTGAGGCATCTTTGAGGAACTTATTCTGGGTGGAATTAAAAGGAGAGGTTGGGAGAAGCTACAACAATGGTATAAATGGGTTTTTTTGGGAAGGAGGTCTCAGGCTGGTTTGATTGCTTTGGTAGATGGGTTAGGTGATACATTTATACACTGAGCACCAGAGCCCAAATGCACAGATGAGTGGCTCAGAAAGTTGAAATGGGGTGCAGATTCTTGCAGGCTTTTGAGAGGCTTAGAAGAAGGTGGAAAAGTGAGAGGCCCCCAACTCCCAGAGACTGGGGAAAGAGGGAGCATCCGGTTACTGCCGGGACCTGAGACTTTTATTGCATGCAGTCAGATCTTGGTGGAAGCAACCACACATTTGCAAGAGCCATTAGTAGTAAACTACAGACACCCCCCTTGCAGTGCTTCGCTGATGAGAAGAGGTTAACCAGCTGGACTAAACAGAGCTACTTTCAGCCCTCTATTTGTCTTCATGACTTGGACCTTCATCAGTCATCAAACATTCAACCCCTCTGCACTTATGTCCACATCCATAATGCATTTATTTATAATAATGTCTGACTCCCCTAGACTATAAGCTCGCTGTTGGCAAGGGATTCATCTACCAACTCTGCTGTATGGTAAATTTCCAAGTGGTTGGTGCAGTCCTCTGTACGCTCAATTATTATGATTGATTGATTGATCAGCCTCATTTGACTTGTGGTTCCCAAAAGGATGAGATTTTCGGGAATCCAAATGCCTCCCTGTCTTCCTAACCCCGAACCCAGGAATCCCATCCTATGTTTGTGCCTTATCCTCGGTCAAACCCACTACTTACCACAGCACAAAAAATGAATATCATTAATTGACTGACTGTTCGATTTGGTGGCACATAGTAAGTGTTTACCACAATGATTCTAATTATTATGGCCCAAGAGATGGAGTAGAGGCCCAATCCACTGGTTTTCATTCCGAAAAGCCACCATCCTCTAGGTTTTTGCTGGGGGTTGGCAATGCAGCCTGTTTTACTGACCCTGAAACATAGGTGGAGAGTCCCGCTGGCTAGACTTGCATTCCCCTCAAGGTGAGAAAGACATCTGAAAACAAAGCCAGGGACAAATGAAGCTGGAAATGCATCCTGTTCCTTAAGTGGGCTGACAAACTGCAGCTTAGATTGGGGTTTAGACTGTGAGTCCCCTGGGGGACAGGGAGCATGTTTAATTCCCACCGGTATATTCTCTCCCAATGCCTAGTACTAAATACTGAATACTTGGTAATAAATACTATTACCACTACTAATCAGTGGCATTTATTGAGCATTACTGTGGAGAGACCTCTGTACTAAGTGCTTGGGAGAGAACAACAGGGTTGGTAGGCACATTCCCTGCTCATAAGGATTTACAGGGGCAATGGAGGACTAGTGGACTCCTCAGCTGAGGCCACCCCCAAAACTTGCATCAAGAGATTGTCATAACTTTGGGGGCCGGTGAAACGGTGACCCAGAGATGACTTTTGGAGGTTGGGGGTGGTGGCTGTTGCCCACTGTGATGCTGATTCTGAATACCTTCAGTGGTCTCTGTCCAATTTGGGCAACTGAGTATCTGTGAGAATGAGGGTGTGAGTGTTTGGCTGTGTACATGGTGGTCTGCCTCTCTCTGGTGTTGTCATGCTCTGCTCTCTTTCCCTTCTTCTGGCCAGTGGTGTGTTTGTGTTTAGGGTGGGGGAAGGTTGTATTTTACGGGAAGTTCTGCAGGAAGAGCAATGTAACAAACTCAACGGGCACAAATCTGGTCAGTCCCAGGGGCTGTGCCTAGCTGCCATGGACTTCATAAAGACTGAAGATCAGACGCCGGCAACAGCATCCTTTGCCAAGGTGTGGATCTAAAAGTGCAGGTGGTTGTTGTTGCTGTGGTTCCTGTTGGTTCCCTCCCCGGAGCCCCCTGTCTTGTCTCCTCAGTAGTAGTACTGCAATTCTCATCCATTTCCAGCCATCCACTCTGCCACTTCACCATACACATCCAAACATGCACACACACACACACACACACACACACTGTTTTTGGAGATGACACCACTGCCAGGGAGATCCCAGCCCGGCACATCAGTGGAAGCGGCATGGCCTAGTGGCCAAAGTATGGGCTTGGGAGTCAGAGGACGTGAGTTCAAATCCCAGTTCCACTACTTGTCTGTTGTGTGACCTCAGGCAAGTCATTTAACTTCTCTGTGCCTCAGTTCCCTCATCTGTAAAATGGGGATTAAGAGAGTGAGCCCCATGTGAGACAGAAACTGTGTCCAATCTGATTACCCCAGCACTTGGAACAATGCTTGGCAGATAGTAAGGGCTTACAAATTCCATAATTTTTACTATTATTATTAGCATGAATCACAAAGCCCTATTCACGACTAAAAGTCCTTCCGGCTCTCTTTGAATGAAAAGGTGGATCCTTGCTTGGCTAGTGAATTCAGCCCAATTAGGGCCCACCCCTGTTTTCAAGTCTGACACACAGTAAGCAAGTGCTTGACCAATAGAAATGTAATTAAAAGAAAAAAAAATCCAGCACAGCTGGGTTGGTTTAAGCACCAATTCAGTGCTGGTGAAGTGACCTGAGCACATTTGATGTTGTGTATGGTTTGTACATACTGCTAGTGACGATACTTTAAACTGGGAAACTGAGAGCAAGGAGGACAGAGGAAACACCTTAGGTCATGGTAAGAAAAATGTCTCAGGAACTGCTATGGACCTACTGAAAACTGGGAGTCAGTTGCTGAGGACAGAAATGAATGGTGGACTACTGTCAAGAAAGGAGTGGCTCCCTAACAGCAAAGCTTAATAAGGAACAACAGCCAAGATGACAAAAGAGAAAATGGCTCCAGATGTTCACAAACAACATAGCAAGAGATGTTTTTGTCTGTACAATGAGGCCGGGTCTGTGGATCCTGCATTGGCCTTTTGAGCCACGCACACACCCACAGGTGAACTTCACCGCCAGTGGTGTCTTCCTCAGATACGAAGGGCAACTCTTTGTGGTGGTTGTTCATCACTGAGGTGCTCAATCCATTATTCAGTGGACCACTGAGGCCACATGGCTTTTAAACTTCCCCACTGAGGTTGGAGGCTTTTCATCTAGGAGACATTACTGAGCAGCAAACACAGCCAGCCTTGGTGACGCGAGCCACAGAGTTGAGCAGGGCTGGCCACCTTGAGCCTGGCTCATGCCCAAAGCCCCACTGAATTCTGAGGTACTTCCAGCAAAGGTCAGAAACCTCTGGCCCTCCTGGCCCTCGCACCTGAGGAAGGCAATCCATAATAAGAATGAACTGCATCTAATCGACTGAATGCACATGCTATTTAAAAAGAAATCACCTCACTCTTCCCTGGCTGCCTCTTATTTCTGAAAATTAGCGGACTTCAGAAACCCAAACAAGAGACTATACACAGATATGTGGACACTCTAAAAAGAGAAGAAAATATCACTCTTTGGGTGCCCCAGTGTTTTGGCCAATCTATGAGAAGGTGAGGCCTAGAGTGAGGAAGTCAACCTAGCACTACTGAGGGCTGATCAGTGCTATACCATTTGACAGAAGGTTGAGAAATCTCAAGAACCCTGCAAAACAGCAACTTTGATGGGTGTCGTTCCCACAGATGACCAAGGTAGTGCCTCTTCTGGGGTCTCCTGGGATTTTCCAAACACTAGCCAGAAACCCTTTTTGAAAAAAAGAGCAAGAAGGCTCATTCATTTATTTCTTCAATGAGGCACATTCATCCAGAAGACAGATTGCTCACAATATTCTACTTAGGTATGGAACTGGAAGCACAAAAGATTTGGAAAAATCCAATCTTCCTGGCACATACTGCCAAGAAGAGACCAGATGCTAACCCGATTTGCCTGAATCCACTCCAGCGCTTAGTACAGTGACTGGGACATAGTAAGCGCTTAACAAATACCACAATTATTATTATTAGTATTCAACTTTGTCTCTAACTTTTCATGTCTTTCAGAGATAAGAGGGGTGGTGCTCCTTTCTGGAAAAAAAATGGCTTCTTAGCTCTCCTGTGGTCAGCTTTTACTCAGACATTTTATGGTTGCATCTAGGCAAGTTGCTGGAGGTGACATCCTGACTATTCAATCGACCGTCAACTGAGTCCTTAGGAAAGGGCTAAACAGTTGGGAGCATAGGGCTGGTTGACACCATCTTTACCCTCATGGATATAAAGTTCACACAGCACCCAATCTGATACCCACATTCTAGAATGGTGGCCAACGAGAAGGGAAGCTCAACATTTTCTCTTAGTGACCACAAATGGCAGTGACTGCGGCAGCAACCTCTATGCTTGGCTAAACAGAAAGAACTCAGGCCTGGGAGTTAGAGGACCTGGGTTCTAATCATGATTCTGCCAACTGTCTGCTGTGTAACCTTTTCGATGTACTTTTAATCTCATCTGTATCATTCCTCCCTCTGACCTGGAACTCTCTCCCCTCCATATACAACAGACCACCCCTACCCCCACCTTCAAAGCTTTATTAAAATTACAACTCCTCCAAGAAGCCTTCTCCGACTAAGCCCTTATTTCCCTTATCTCCCTTCTGTGTCACCCATCCACTTGATATTCATCCCACTCCTTCAGCCCCACAGCACTTCATGTGCGTGTCCATATTGTATTTTCACATCTGTCTCCCCTTCTAGACTGTACATTCCTTGTGGGCAGGGAACTTGTCTACCAACTCTGTTACACTGTACTCTCCCAAGCACTTAGCATAGTGTTCAATAAATACCATTGATTGATTGACCTTGGGCAAATCACCTAATTTTTCTGTGCCTCAGTATTTCATCTGTAAAACAAGATGAAATACTAACCTTTCTAACTAATACTAACTAATATTTTGTTCTCCCTCCTACTTAGACTGTGAGCTGCATGTAGGACGGGGACTGTGTCCTACCTGATTATCTATTATCTATCACAAGTGCTTAGTACAGTGGTTGGCACATATATAGTGAAAGTTGAACAAATACCCACAGTTACTATTATTGATTTGTTTGGGTGTAAATTCAGCTCTGTGAGACAAACCCCTTATAAACAAATGCAAATAATCCCTTCAGCCTACTTTATGACATCTTAGTTCTAATAACCCCAAGTACCAGAACATAAATAGCTTTCAAAATATGGGAGACTTGAGCTTTCTAATTTATTGTCACTACGGTTATCATGTAGTGTAAATTGCATGCTGAATTGAAATCAATTAAGCGACAACAAAATTCAGGCATAGAGCAGATTCAGTTGCACAAAAAAACATGTTTGTAGCAACGTACAATCACCTCTCGGGGGCACAAATGGCTTTGTTTCAACAAGTGCAGGGAATTGTGAACTCAAATTCTGGGTCATGTGGAGAGAGAGCTAATGTTTAATGTAAAGTGCCTGGGCCCCATCAGGGTAATTCCTCAAGCTATTATCACCCCATTTGGCATTGGGAAAGGGAATGCTGTAATGAGTTTACAAGGAGTGACTTAATCTTCTTAAAAATAATAAAATTATCATTGATTTGGTGCTTTCTCTCAGCTTTAAGTAACTGAATCACTTACTCAACCCTTTCTTTCCTTCTCCAAATGATAGTGCATTCTAGGTGACTACAGTTAATTTTCACTGAATTAAGTTGAATTTGTTGACCATGTCACTGCATGATGGGCTGAGAGCTGGTAGTCTTGGTTTCTGTCTGTCTCTTCATATATCTCTTGAGTTTAGAAGTCCAGGTAGAAAAGTCAGAGAGTACTTCCAGAGGAGATTTTGGATTAATTTTCTTGGTGGATTTATAATAAGCAGAATGGATTCCAATTGTTCCGGAATTGTTGTATTGTACTCTCCCAGGAGCTTAGTACAGTGCTTTGCACATAGTCAGCACCCAATAAATATGTTTGATTGATTGACTGATTGATTGATTTACAGGTGAGGTGTGGGAGCATGGGGTGGGAAGGGAGATCCCTTGTAGCATTAAGATGTTTTTAGTATTAGTCAACCAGGATTATTCAGGGCTTGTCCATTCAGATCAAATTCACAGAATAATATGACAGACATCAGTCTCTTCCTATTATCTTCTGAACCAGTATTAATATGACGAACTGGGAGTACTTGAAATCCAGGGGGAAAAAAAAGAACAAAATAAACCAGATTCAAATTATTCATTCGTGGCTTGAAATAATGACTAGAGTTAAGTGAAGTAATTAACCAGGGGTTGAGGAGAAAATCCATTTTTCCAATTGCTTTACAAAAATCCCTTTCAGACTAAATGGGCTTGAAAAGAGCAGAGAAGCAAGGGAACAGAGAAGAAGACTCCTTAGTTACCTGCCGTCTCTCTCTCAGTTGAAGACAGCTCACCATTGATTCCATTCTCCTTGGCCCGTGGGTAGGTAGTCTGTTGCTCACGTTGTCCATATTGACTCTCTTCCTCCTCCTGATATGGAAATCCATTGGCACTTCTGACTAGACCATCCCCTGCTCCTCCTGGCTCCTTCATCTCAGGAGAATGGGGGTGGGCCGAGGCCTCCGTTAGGGGACTGGCAGTCCAGTGTGGTGTCTTTGCTTCATCTTTCCGGTCATCTGCCATTCTTCTCTTTTTTGAGGCCTCTCTCCCTGGAAGCACAACAGAGGGAGATCTTAATTATCACTGAAGAAGAGTCAACCCATTTGCCGATACCCGCTCTGATTCAGGTTCAACATGGACCCGAGCAAGGGAAAGGATCAATGGAGTTCATTCCTGCAGCATCCAAGGGGTGTGTGCGGATCGAATGTTCCTCGGTGACATTTATTAACCCTTCTTTTCCAAGTACGAGGCAGTAGAATGGTGTGCCAGATCCCCTTCTAGAAAATTAAGCCGGAGAGCCCCTGCTGCTCTTCAGTCTGGAGGTCTCTCAGGCACTGGGTTGCAGAAAGGGAGGGGACGGAGATAGCGAGGATGTCCAAACAACATCTTGTTCCCCCTCCCTAATTGTGCATCAGCCATATGGAGGTTGCTGGGGGCAGCCAGAGAGGGTAGTAGAAAATATTTAAAAAGTTAGGAAATTATTTTCAAGAAATAAAATTGAACATTGGCTGTACTTAAAAATATTATATATGTAGATATGAGTAAAGAAATCTAACCATCTGACCCAGGACCCAAGAAGGAATCCTCTGAATGCCATAGTCACTGTGGTCATTGAATTGAACGTGGCTAGGTGGAGGGGGAGAGGATGGGAAGGTAGCCAGCAGGGTTTCCTGAGATTAGTGATCCTCCCTCACCTAACCCCAGATGATCCTCGGGGTCACCTTTACTGTGTGAGGGTGGAGATTTCCTGCTGAGAGGAATCCTTCCTCTGGCCCCTAGCCTAGGAAAACACTGACTGCTTTGGGCACGATAAGAAAATCCAACACCTCCTCCTCTGCCTGGCATATTAGTGGTCCAGGAGTATCCTGGGATTCCCCTCAGTCCAGAGGGGTTGGGAAAGTGAGGGGCTGCTTAACTCTCACTCCCTATGGAACCCACTGAGGTAGACTGTGTGTCTCCAATAAAGATCACCTGGCTCCATTATCAGAGCTATTGATGAATCAATGATGTTTATTGAATGCCTACTGGGTCCAAAGCAGAAAGCACTAAGCACTTGGATGAGCACAATGGAATCAATATAACCATGTTTCCTGACCTTAAGGAGCTTAAATTCTAATGGGAGAGATGCACAAATAAACATTCTTTACAAACAGTGACAGCAGGAGAAGGAATCAGGAAGCAGCAGGAAGTAGTACAACTCTAACAGTACAAAATTGCTGAATAAATAATCAAATGTACAAATAAATGAAATCATACACATGTACACACATCCAGAGGACAGGAATTAAACGCATAAATTCTAAATGATCACATTACCACCAATACAGAGGGCCATTTAGAATTGTACCAGTTGTTTTCCTCTTTGTTCCCTTTGAAAGTATACACCCTAGGTCCTATTGAATGTATACAATTTGTGTCATTCTGCCTCCACCATTTGATTGTGAGCTCCTCTAGGGCAGGATTTAGGTCTTCTTTAGTGAATGCTCCCAAGTGCCTATGAGAGTACTGAACACTGTCAACACTCAATAAACTCTGATGAAACAAAAAAATCAGGAGATGTGGGAGGCAGGATGAGTTGGTGGGAGAAAGGGTGGCTTGATAGAAAGCTTACCAGGTTGGGAGTCAAGAGATCGCATTCTAATCCAGGCTCTGCCACTTTTTTTTTTAATGCTATTTGTTGAGCACTTACTATGTGTCAATCACTGTTCTAGGCACCGGGGTAGACACAAGTTAAACAGGCTGGATACAGTTCCTAACCCACCTGGGGTTCATAGTCTTAAGTAGGAGGCAGAACAGGTATTGCACAATTCCCATTTTACATTTGAAGAAATAGAGGAACAGAGAAGTTAAGTGACTTGGCCAAGATCACATAGCAAGTGGCAGAGCTGGAAGACTCAAGTCTTCTGGCTTTTAGGTCTGTGTTTTACCAACTAGGGTAAGATGTTTATCTTGATTATTTTGTACCTACCCCAGCCCTTGGGATGTGATAAGTATTCAACAAATGCCATTTTTAGGATGATTATATTTCTTTTAAATGTAATACAGAGAGCCACTGGTTATAATTATCACACTTTACTTAAATGACGAGCTGGTAATAATGAGATGATGCAAATGATGGTTCCTTCTATAAATAGGTATGTGGCTTCTAAAGAGATATGTGATGCCAAACCATACTACACCACATGAATGTAAAGCTGGTTCCTTTCTCTGCCTATCCATTTGGGTCTTGTAGGAGCCATCTCTTGATTCCTGATCCCAAAGCATCTTCTCAAGGGATGCAGGTCCTCTGCCAACAGCTGCTTGCTGGTCTGATCTGCCCACGGCCACTGATGAGCCAGGCTCATCTCAAGCCATCACTATCAAGGTCCTCCTAGCAGCTCACCCCATTAAGGAAAGGTTGGTAGCTCCACAGCTCTGCTGGGCAGGATGTGGGAGCCAAAGGGATGCAGTCCACTGACCTGAAATGGACTTTGTGCCAGTGGAGAGGGCAGAATCAATCAATCAAATAATGGTACTTATTGAGCACTCACTGTGTGCAGAGCACTGTACTAAGCACTTGGGTGAGTGCAAAACAGAGCTGGTAGACAGGGTCCCTGCCCACAATGAGCTTACAGTCAGGAGGAAGAAATGCTTCATTGACCCAGGGAAATGGAAATTGGAGACCCCCAAGGCAGATGATCACATCTGAAGGACACCAATCCTCTGCTGAGCCTGGGAAACTTTGCTGAGGCTGGAATTTTCAGAGACAGGTTCTCCAAAAGATATGTATCTCCATGGAGCAATATGAAAGACTCTCAGTCATGGATCAGTCTTTTCAGCAACATCTGCAACCATGGATATGCTCTTTCCATAGGCACCATGGTATCCAAACACAAAGGATGGGTATCAACTGTCGCAAAGGTTTTCAACAATGCTGGAAATGTTTCAGCCTGTGAAGCTGGAAGCATTTTCCAGTGGCTGGAAAATCGTTCTGACCCTGGAGAGCAGATCTCTCATTGCATCCTCAAGCAAGGAGGCTCAGAAGAGGTTGAACAGGACTGGACGTCCCACAAAGCCCTGCTCCCCTCTGACAGGATGAGGATGGCATACTGGGCAAGTAGATCTGAACTTGTAATGGCCCAAATGACTCAGCTTTATTAGTCTGTGGCATTTATTGAGCACTTACTGTATGCAGAGCACTGTACTCTGACTGGAGACATGAAAGATTTCCCTTTCAGAAAGACTCACTTATGAAGGTTCTGGAGAGTCTGTGACATTGGTCGACTGATCTAACTAGAACATTTCCTCCCCTCCCCTAAAGCCCTGCTGAAAGCTCACCACCTCCGGAAGCTTTCCCAGACTAAGCCCTCTTTTTCCTCTGTTCCTCCTCCCCTCCCCATCTCCTCTACTCCCTTGCTGTGCTCTACCCTCCTTCCCACCCCACAGCACTTGTGTATATATGTACATATTTATTATTTTATTGTTCATTTTATTAATGATGCATACATATCTATAATTCTATTTAAATTGGCACTATTGATGCCTGTTCACTTGTTTTGTTTTGTTGTCTGTCTCCCCCTTCTAGACTGTGAGCCTGTTGCTAAGTAGGGATTGTCTCTATTTGTTGCCAAATTGTACTTTCCAAGCACTTAGTACAGTGCTCTGCACACAGTAAGTGCTCAATAACTACAATCGAATGAATTAATGAATCTAAGCTTCCTCCAGAGCAGCTGATATTTCCTTGATGAAGAGGGATTGGAATGGATCACCGCGCCGTAGCTAAGCTTTTCTCAGCCACGTTCATCTACCTTAGCAAAATAGGGCCAAAGTCCATTATTGCTGAGCGGCCCACATGCCCAATTCCGGTCAGGCAGTGAGAGAATGAAAAACTAGATTGGTCAATAGCCTCCTCCAGCCTAAGTGTTAAAGAGCACTTACCCATAGGCCGTGAACCGACTTCTTTCAAGGGCAATCAGAGGCTTCTTTGCACCCTGCATCCCTCAGGTTCTTTCTCATTTTCCATCCATTACTAGGTTTTTGACTCCCTTTTTTCAGGCTCTGTGAACCTGGGTTTTCTGTTCTCTTCTCACTCTATGACAACAATCAGGTCGCTTTCCTAGGTTTCTCTTTCAATAGACCATGATCCTTTTCCCTCAATTTTTCCCCCTCCCATAGTCCTCTTATGTCATCTCCTCTTATTTCCATCAGCCTCTACTCTGAGTCACAGCTGCTGGAGGGCTTAGGGTGCGGGGGAGGCCCCAGGGCCCCTGCTCCGTGACTTGCCATGAGAAGGAGCATGGGAAGGAGCATTAGAGGGTGGTTCCCACTGAGTCCTAGTATTTTAATCTTGAAAGTGGCAGGATGACGTTCTGGGGCAGAGGGATTGTTAGGATTGCAGAGTCACCCTGGGTAAGAGAAGGGTGGGAGGTGATGCTGTGCAGTTTAGTTAAGGGGTTTAAATTTTCCAAAATTGCCTATGCAGGATGAGGCAGGAGGGACGGGGGGCAGGAGAGAGAGAGAGAGAGAGAGGGTCTGTAGGACAAGGGAAGGGGGAAGTTCAGAACTAAAACAGAAAGATTTTAGGATGGCTGAATTTAAACTCCATGAGCCCGGTGAGCACGACCCATCCTGCTTGATTTCCCTCTGACTAATTCAGTGTCCTGAAGAGAGAATTAGCCCCTCTAGGTGGGACTTGCTGATTGATAGGGGTGGCCTGGAGTGGAGAAAAGAAATTCTGGTCCCTTCTACTTCCAACTGAGGCTTCCACCTGAGGGACAGGACAGGTCAGGGCTGGGGGAATTGTAGTGGCCCAGCCTAGGGCCAGGGGAAAAGCCCAAGCTCCCTTGGGGCTGACCAAAGGCTTCCCTGGGCCTTGGTCAAGCTCTCTCTTTGAAGCCAGGGTTTTGCTACGCAGGGAGACAGAACAGCCCTAGAACAATGCTGGATCCAGTGATTGGATCAGTCAATCAATCATGTTTATTGAGCACCTACTCTGTGCAGGGCACTGTACTAAGTGCTTGGGAGAGGACACACAACAATATAACAGACACACTCCTTGCCCACAACAAGCTTACAGTCTAGAAAACTGTAACATTCACTCCTGTGAGTCAACATCACCCAGTCCATCTGGGCCAGGAGTCTGTCTTTGACAGCGGCATAAGGATTTGGAGGAAGCATACACTGGTTAGAGATGGAGGATCCAACACCCCTAATTCTCCCTCCTTATTACAAGGCACTTGATTATTCCACCTCATAACTCGATACCATTTCTCTCACCCTTATTTCACAAACAAAGGCTGAGTCTTTGAAATCCTTGGTATTGTGAACCTTCCAAGCTTCTTAGTGGTGCATTTTCCCAAGAGACGGAACCATTAGAGTTAATGCTTACTCTACTGTATCACCAATCGATTAATCAATCAATCATATTTACTGAACGCAGAGCACTGTACTAAGAGCTTGGGATAGTAGAACAGAGTCGGTAGACACATTCCCTGCCCAGAACTAGCTTACTGTCTATGAATGAGTTTCCATCCTTTATAATAAAGTGTTGAGAATTTGAAGCTAGCATCTAATTAGTTGAATAGAGAACAGATTGAAATGGCACACCCACAGGTGAGGGTAATAGATAGAGTTAGTTTTATTTTACATAAATAGAACAGTACATGACCCAGATGAAAATAGCTTGAGTTATTTTTCATCCATTAGTCATATCTTCTCTAATACCCGTAGTCAGTGGGATAACTTTTCTTCAATGTGGAATGACTGCAGACAACTGCATGGGATGAGTTTAATTTACCTTTAAAATAAAAATGAGCAAAGCCTATACTGACTGAGACCAAAAATCCATCCAGCCCAGTATTCGTTCTCTGACAGAAGCTCCAGAAGATCGTCTCAGACAGTGGCCACAAAAGATGACGGGGGAAATGAATGAAAGCAAACTACTAAATGATTCTATTTTACACGTTTGCCCCCATATTTTTCAGATCCTACACTGTGCAACATCAGTGTGGCCCAAAACTTGGTGGAAATAAAATCACACATCCAGAATTACATTGCCAATCACTGTTATGGGTGCCATCTTGGATGTTCCCTGATTTGGCCCAAACCAATCCTTTCAGCCTGTTCCTTCCTAAGTTATTAGAACATTGGGAAGCTGCCTAATCTTAGGAACAGGGAATGGAATCTTTGGTTACTAGTGACTGGAATCTGAAGTCCTTTCAGGAGACAGGGCTTCACCATCACTTCCCCTCACCCACGGCAACCTCTATTACCACAACCATGTCCTCCTATCATCTCCACCTAAAACAATCCATGCCCAGAATTGCATCCTATCACCTCACCCCCATAGCTCACCAGACCCATCTCTCCCCACAGTGCTGTCTCCTTTCCTGGTCCCACCACAGCTTTGAATAAATGTGGCCTGTGGAACCTTTACTCCATCATGGAGGTATACTTTGAAATCAGAAGGTATTGGGTTCTAAGAGTCAGAAGGTCATGGGTTCTAATCCCGTTTTGCCACTTTTCTGCTATGTGGCCTTGGGCAAGTCACTTCACTTCTCTGTGTCTCAGTTGTCTCATCTGTAAAATTGGGGTTGAGGCTGTAAGCCTCACATGGGACAGGGACTGTGTCCAACTCTATTTGGTTGTATCCACTCTCTCCTTCTACATCCCAGCCTGCACACTCAGCTCCTCTGCTGCTAACCTCCTCACTGCGCCTCATTCTCACCTTGGCCCATGTCTTACCTCTGGCCTGGAATTCCCTCCCGCCTCACATCCACCACACTAGCCCACTTCTCCCACTTCAAAGCCCTACTGAAAGCTCACCTCCTCCAGGAGGCCTTCCCAGAATGAGCCCTCATTTTCCTCTGCTCCTCCTCCCTTCCCCATCAGCCCTACTTCTACCCTCTGCTCTACCTCCCTTCCCCACCCCACAGCACTTGTGTATTTATGTACATATTTATTATTCTATTTGTTTTATTAATGTTGTGTATATATCTATAATTCTATTTATTTTTATTATTATATTATAATTTTATTATTTATTCTATAATGCTATTGATGCCTGTCTACTTGCTTTGTTTTGTTGTCTGTCACCCCACTTCTAGACTGTAAGCTTCTTGTTGGGTAGGAATTGTCACTATTTGTTGCGGAATTGTACTTTCCAAGCACTTAGTACAGTGCTCTGCACACAGTAAGCACTCAATAAATATGAATGAATGAATGAATGAATGAATACAGTGCCTGGCACATAGTAAATGTTTAACAAATACCATCATTATTATTACTGATCTCTTTGTAACCCAATATGCTGCTCCTGCTTTCTATCTAGATGTGGCTCACTTCAGAAGGTATTATCTCTCAATCAATCAATCACTCATAGTTATTGTGCTCCTACTATGTGCAGAACACTGTACTAAGCACTTGGGAGAGTACAAGGCGCCCTCAAGGAGCTTACATCCAGGCTTGGCTCTCCGTCAAGTGACTTTCCTTCTCCCACTGACCCCAACACAAGGCAATAGGGAGAGGAGTTGGCCTCCTCTTTGCCCACAGTGTCACTTTTTCATCATCCCATCCTCTCTGTCCTTCAACATCTCTTCCTCCATGGCCCATGTCATCCAACCCTACCACCCACTACAATAAGGCATTTCCTCCAGTCCTACTTCTGCTTTTTTGAGCAATTTTGATAACTGTCTTTCCTTTTCTTTTTCTACCCCCCTACACTGATCTCTAGGACTTCACTTCCATGCAGGTAATCCTGATGGCTTCCCAGCTACCAGCTTCCTCTCACTTCTCAGTTCTGCTGACCTCCTGACCAGTCTACCTCACCTATTCACCTGTTGAAACATGTGAACACTCATCGTTGTTCAATGCAGCATCTAATCCCACACATCTGAATGTCCACTGTCTGACATAACCTCCTCACCTCTCTCTCTCCCACACACTGCCAAACTGTTCTCTTCGCCCAAGAGAGACTTCTGATCCATGCTCCTCCTCCAATTATCCTGTCACCTATTCCCACTGGAACTCCCTATCCAACTTATCCTCTCCTGCTGCTCAAATCCATATCTCAACATTGAGCTTCCTGCTTAACTCAACTCTCTCCACCCATCTCTCCTAACGCCTGGATCACCTCCACAGTATGCTTCCTCTGCTCCTGAACTCCTGCTGTGGAAAGCTTTTCCTGGAAATCCATGATTCAGGTCGACTCTGACAATTTCAAATTTATGTGTTCACTATAACTCTGCCTTCTTTTCTGCAGAGCTATGACTTCTCTTCCATCACAGGCTCTCATGCCCATCTGCCTCACCACTATTCCAGACTTTTAAGTCAATTATCCTCATCAACCATCAGTGGTATTATTGAATGCTTACAGTGTGCTGTACTAAGAACTGTACTAAGCACTAGGTGAGTACAATAAACAGAGTTGGTAAATGTACCCTGTCCACAAAGAGCTACAGTCTAATCTAAGGTCCAGTTAACAGTCTCTCAAGATGCCCTCTAGTTCTCTGGTCTCTCTCTTTCCCACAGTGAATTTGCTAACTGCTTCTTGGACAAAATAATAGCCATCATGCATGGACTCCCCCAAGTCTCTTCACTTCTCCAACTCCCACCCTAACATTTATGAGCCCTGAAATTGTTTGTTGTATCACCTGGGCAAGTTGCTTAAGTTCCCTGTTCCTTAGTTTTCCCAACTGAAACAAAAGGATTAAACACCTGTTGCCCTCCTACTTAGACTGTGAGTCTCATGTGGGACAGGGACAGTGTCCAATCTGATTAATTGTATCTAGCCCTGCGCTTAGAACAGTATTTGTCACATAATAAGCACTTGGCAAATGTAATAATAACAACAACATTAATATTATTATTATTGTTTGTCCTAAACTGCAAATAGAGCTTCCTTGGTGCCAACTGGAATGCCAGTTGATTTTCATTGCACTCAGCTAATTACACAAAGGACTTCTAAATCAATCAATCAGCATTGTTCATTGTGAGCTTAATGCATGCAGAGCACCCTATTAAGGGCTTTAAGAGAGTCCTTGAGAGAGAGAGAGTTGGTAGACATGCTTTCTGCCCACAGGGAGCTTACTTACAGGCATTTTTTTGAGCTTCTAAAGCACAGACATCAGCACTTAGGAGCTTATCCTCATGGGGAGCAGGGTGTGAGAGACCCCTTTCTGACTTCAGGGGAAGTCAGAAAATGAACAGCAACATCCTCTTTGCCCTTCCCTTATTTCCTCTCTTTCCTCTTTACTCTTCCTTCTGCCTTCTTCCCTTTCTCCTCCCATCCCCCTCACTTTCTCCCTACCCTGCTCCAAAGTCTACCCCAACATTCTGCCTCCATGTTTTCCCCATGGTCAAAATGAAAGTTTGGCATGTTTGGGCTGCAAGCTGTGATCAGGATGATTTGAAAATATGATTGTCAAGGCCAAGCTGTTGTTTTCCACAAGAAAGACCCACCTTTATCCAGAAACACAAGCTGATGATTTTCCCCCTAGGGAAAAACATCTTCACTGTTTTTTGGCTGGCCCTTGGGAGATCCCTGTGGTGGTCCCAGTGGGCTTAAATTGAATTAAGAAGCAGCATGGCCTAGTGGTTTGGGAGTCAGAAGGAATTGAATTCTAATCCCAGCTTCACCACTTGCCTGCTGTGTGATCTTGAGCAAGTCATTTCACTTCTCCGAGCCTCAGTTACCTCACCTGGAAAATGGGGATTAAGACTGTAAACCCCAGGTGGGATAGAGACTGTGTCCAACCTCATTAACTTGTATCTATCCTAGCACTTAGTACTGTGCCTGGCAAGTAGTAAGTGCTGAACAAGTATGATACAATAAAAAAAGTGAGTCATTCACTGGGCTCAGCAGGCCACAGAACGATCAACTGGGATTCGCTCCAACTTGGATTGGGCCCAGTTGGGCCTATAGCTGTTCTCTCTAGCACCCAGTGTTGAATACAGATGTCTTTGTGGATCCCTGGAAGGGCTTTGGGGCCAAGTCTCTTTTCAGTCTGGTTGATCATTGCTCCTTAGACTCACACAACCTTCTGGATCACAAAGCCAGTGTGAGGAAAGCCCCCCAAATGAACTTGGCACACGTCGCCTACACCCACCCTGGCTAGCACACCTAAGCCTGCATTCATTCTGTCAATCAATCAATCAATCGTATTTATTGAGCAGTTACTGTGTGCAGAGCACTGTACTAAGTGCTTGGAGAGCACATGATAACAATATAACAGAGTTGGTAGATGCTTTTCTTGCCCACAGTGAACCTTCAGTTTATAGGGGGAGAAAGACATTAATGTAAATAAATATATTATGATATGTACGTAAGTGCTGTGGGACTGATGGAGGAGCGAATATAGGGAGCAAATCAGGGTGGCACAGAAGGGAGTGGGGAGAAAAGGAAAAGAGGAAAAGAGGAAAAGGAAAAGTCCCCTTGGAGGAGATGTGCCTTCAATAACGCTTTGAAGGGAGGGAGAGTAACTGTCTGTTGGATTATAAAGAGGGAGAGTGCTCCAGGTTAGAGGCAGGATGTGGGCAAGAGGTTGGTAGCATGATAGACGAAATTGAGGTACAGTGAGTAGTTTGGCATTAGAGGAGCGAGGTGTATGGGCTGGGTTGTTGTGGGAAAGCAGCAAGGTGACTGAGTGCTTTAAGGCTGATGGCAAGGAGTTTCTGTTTGATGTGGAGGTGGATGGGCAACCACTGGAGGTTCTTAAGGAGTGGGGAAACATAGACTGAACATTTTTGTAGAAAAAATGATCTGGCCATCAGAGTAAAGTGTGGACTGGAGTGGGGAGATGCAAGAGGCTGGGAGGTGAGCTAGGAGACTGATGCAGTAATTAAGATGGGATAGGATAAATGCTTGGATTAACTTGGTAGGAGTTTGAATGGAGAGGAAAGGCCACATTTTAATGACATTGTGAAGATTGAATTGACAAGGTTTAGTAATGGTTCAGTCAGTCAGTCAATCAGTCCAACCAATGGGCCGTCCTTGTCAAAGTGTAGTCTGGCCTCTTGTAGGAAACATGACATCCTTCTCTTGGGTTAAGGATTATAAAACAATGGTAAATCTACAAACCATTTTTAAAAACTCTATGTGACTGTGTATGTGTCTATGTATGTAACTGTGGGAGGACCTCTCTGTGGGCAGCAGGGATACAAGAAAGGACCCACAAAAGGGAAGGTTACTGGCAGTTCAGTCACTGATGAGGCAGCAATGATGCTTACAAACACCCTTTAAGGATCCCAGGCACTAATTAGGAATTCTCATACCTTCTTCTTTACCATTTTTGCTCTCTGCCTTCTTTTGAAGACATGATTATGCAGTTTTGATCCTAATGCCAGGTCTCCAGCCACCCTTTCTCTGGCTCATTTGCTCATTCTCTTCTCTGCCTCTCACCCCTTTAATGCTGATGAGTCCCAAATCTGCCTCACTAATCCTGCCCTCTCTCCTACTCTGCTATCATGAATTTCCCCTTATCTCTAGGATATCATTACATACCCCCCTACTGACAACATTGCAAATGCTGAACTCCTATCCTCTCCCACTTCAAGTCCTCCCATACTTTCTCATCACAGTCGACAACCCCACTGCTTCCTCCCAAGCTCAGAAGCCTGTAACCTTGGTATTATCTCAGACTCCTTGCAGTTTTCAATTCTCATTCTGTCTGCAATGATTAATCAATCATTCGATCAATCAATCAGTGGCATTTAATTGAGTGCTTATTAGGTGCAGAGCACTGTACGTAGCACTTGCGGGGGAAGCAGAACTGTCAAGTGGATAGAGCACGGACCTGGGAGTAAGAATCCCCACTCTGCCACTGTCAGCTGTGTGACCTTGGGCAAGTCACTTAACATCTCTGTGCCTCAGTCACCTCATCTGTAAAATGAGGATTAAGACTGAGAGCCCCCTGTAGTACATGAATTGTGTGCAATCTGATTAGTTGACTAGCTTGCATCTCCCCCAGTGGTTACAGTGTTATTTAACAAATATCATTTTTAAAAAAAGGAGGGGGAAGAGCTTGAGCCTAAGAGTTAAAGGACCTGGGTTCTCATACCAGTCCCACCCCTTGCCTGCTGTGTGATCTCGGGCAAATCATTTAATAATGTTGGTATTTGTTAAGCGCTTACTATGTGCCGAGCACTGTTCCAAGCGCTGGGGTAGACACAGGGGAATCAGGTTGTCCCACGTGGGGCTCACAGTCCTTCATCCCCATTTTACAGATGAGGTAACTGAGGCACCGAGAAGTGAAGTGACTTGCCCACAGTCACACAGCTGGCAAGTGGCCGAGCCAGGATTTGAACCCATGACCTCCGACTCCAAAGCCCGTGCTCTTTCCACTGAGTCATTAGCTATTCTGGGCCTTAGCTTTCACATCCGTAAGTTGGGAACTCAAAAACCATGCTCTCTCCTACTTAGAATTTGAGCCTCATGGCGAACACAGAATCCGTCTGACCTGTTAATCCTTTTATCTGACCGAGCACTTAGTGCTTGGCACATAGAAAGTGCTTAACATTAATTATTATCATTATTATTATTGTACAGTAGTTGGGTTGGCTTAGTGGAAGAGCCCAGGCTTGGGAAGTCAAAGGACACAGGTTCTAATCCTGGTTCTGCCACTTGGTCTGCTGTGTGGACCTTGGGCAAGCCTCAGTTACCTCATCTGTAAAATGGGGATTAGACTGTGAGCCCCACGTGGGACAATCTGATTACCCTTGTAAGTACTCCAGCACTTAGAACAGTTCTTGGGGCATAGTGAGTGCTTAACAAATACCATAATTATTATTATCATTATTATCATCCCTTCCCTTAAGTAGCTTACAATCTAGTGAGGGAGATGGACAATAAAATAAATTATATACGGTACATTATAACAATATGTACATAAGGATTGGGGGGTTGGGATGAATACTGAAGTGGTTTAAGGGCGTACCCAATGAAATGCATAGGTTGATGCAAAAGGGATGGTGAATAAAGTAGGGAAATGCAGTCAGTCAGGGAAGGCCTTTTGGAGGAGATATGATTGAAGATGGACAGGGTGGTGGACTGTTGGTTATGGAAGGGAGAGGGAATTCCAGGGAGGATGGGGTCGGCGGGGAGATAAACAAACAGTGAATACGTTGGTGTTAGAGAAGTGAAGAAGTGGGTATGCTGGATTGTAGTATTCAAAAAGCGAGGTCAGTTAGGAGTTGGAAAGCTGATGGCATACTTTAAAGACATAGATAAATCCTGCCAGTGTTTCCTTCATATTTCTCAGACACGCCCCTTTCTCGTCACCCATTCACCCAAATGGTGCCCATTTCCAAGGACAGCACACCATATGGACCAGCTCCTTATTATCCTTTCTAGACTACTCTATCAGTCTCCTTACTAGTCTCCCTGTTTCCAGCCTCTGTCCTCTCCAGTCCATACTTCACTGTGCTGCACAGACCATCTTTCTAACATGTCATTCAGTCCATGTATATTCGGTCCTTCTCTAAAGCCTCCAATGGCTCCCCTTTATTGCTACAGCAAGGAGCAACTCCTGACTTCTGACGTCCAGACTCTCCCTCAGCTCTCTTCCACACCGACTACATTCTAATCATTTATTTACTGAGCACTTACTGTGTGCAGAGCACTGTATTAAATGCTTCCAGCTCATGCTTTTCTTCCAACTACTTGCTCACACCCTTCTTCCTCCCTGGAGCCCCCTCCCCTTTCAAATCTTTTAGACCACAGTTCCCTCTATTTTCAAAAGCCTCCTGAACCCTCCCCTCCTCCATAAAGCTTTCCCTAATTACACGCCTCCTCCCTGGGTTGTGCTAATATAATGACAACCAACCTGAAGACTACTGTTGTTGACATAGCACCCCTCAGTGACTATTCTCGCTTAATTGAATATACACTTTTTCATTGTTTTACTCCTCTGGCCAAACTCAGACAACCAGCACTTGTGTTGTTTCTTCTGTTCCAACTGTGTGTAAATCATCTGTGTCTATCAGTCACACTCATTCACCTAATCATCTGTGTCTATCAGTCACACTCATTCACCTACCTGTCTCCAATGATTTTATTTGTCCTGAAAGAGGTGCATTTTCACTTCCATTGTACTCTCCTGGGCACTCAGTATGGCACTTTGCATGTTGTGGGTGCTCAATAAATACTATTACTTGGTAGATTGTTCTTTTGAAAGATTAAGGGGTAGAAATTCCAGGTACAAGTGTTGTCCAAAGCAAAAATCATTTAGCCCACCGTCTATCCAGGAATTTCAAAATCACATTTTCCACCTGCCAGTGGCACTGGCTTTCTGGCCTGGGATGCCAAGAGCACTGCCCATTTCCAAGACAGCACACCAGTCCTCAGGATCAATCTGGGTTCTGGTGCACTTGGCAGGAGTCATATATGCTGGCAGGCCTAGGATTTGTCAAAAAGAAAGGGATTAAAGGCTGGAGGGTCATTTGTTTCGCCTCCCGGTCCCAGAGGCCTGGGCTTGTTCTCTGACCTCTTGTTGGACCCCCTGCTGGACCTGGCAGAAGCCAGAGAGAACATGAGTTACGGGCCACAGCCCCACCAGTAACACAGTAGCCCTCCTCCCGGACCCAAGCCCACCCCAACCCCAGTCCAGCCCACCCTCCGCCCAGACCCAAGCCCACCCCAGCCCCAGTCCAGCCCCTGCCTCTTCCTCATCCCCAACCCAGCAACAGCTCAGTCCCTGCTCCAGCCCCAATATTCAGCGGCTCCAGTCTGTTCAAGTGTCACATGCTGCTTTGAAACTCCTTTGACATAGACAAAAGGAAAGGAGAGAATTTTGGCCTTTAAGAAAAAGACTGTTTGCTGCATTGCAGGATTTTTCCGTGTTCTTCAGGAGCAGGAAGATGAAATCCTCAGGCGCATTTATGTGCAAACGATTCACTGATAGAATACCTTCCCTGAAACCCTCAAACCCTGCTTCACCAATGAGATTCCTGAGGTGTACTGATACTTTCGAGCAGAGTTTTTGCCAATGGGACCAGAACAGCAATCGTCACAGTGTTTGTTAAGCTCTTACCCTCGGCCAGGTACTGTCCTAAGCACTGGGGTCGATACACAGTAATCAAGTTAGACACAGACCCTGTCCCCATGGCATATGTAGCCAGGGAGGAAGAACAGGTATTTTGTCCCTATTTTACAGAAGAGGAAACTGAGGCACAGGGAAGTTAAATGACTTGTCCAAGGTCACCCAGCACGACGGGCAGAGCTTGGCACCCAGGTCCTCTGACTCTCAAACCCATTGTGAGCAGGAACTGTGTCTGCTAATTCTGTTATATTGTGCTTTCCCAAGTGCTCTGCACATAACGCTCAATAAAAGTGATTGATTGATGGATCTCTTGTTTTTTTCTTATTCTAGCTATTATCTACTACTTTCCCTTGTTGAACAATCACAAATGTCTTCTCCCTTCTCTGCCCCCATTTAACCATATGCTAAATGGCCAAGCTACTTAATCAATCAATTGTATTTATTGAGCACTTTCTGTGTGCCAAATACTGTGTAAAACTTTGTACTTAGACTGTGAGCCCCCTGTGAGACAGTGACAGTCTGACCTGATTATATTGTATCCATCCCAGTGTCTAGTACAGTGCTTACTATTAATTAAAAATAGTAACTGTGATATGTGTTAGGTTAACTGTACTAAGCACTTTGGTAGATGAAAAATAAACTGGTTGGACACAATTCCTGTCCCTCATAGAGCTTACAACCTAAATAGGCAGGGAGAACAGGTATCAAATGCTCATTTTGCAGATGAGGAAACCAGCCTAAGTGACTTGCACAAGGTCACAGAGCAGGCAAACGGCAGAGCTGGGATTAGAATCCTGATCCTCTGACTCCCACGTCCATGCTTTTTCCACTAGGCCACATAGTAAGAGCTTTACAAATACTATCATCATCATCATAAGTGAGCTGGCTGTATTGTCTTCCAAATTCAGCAGTAAAGTCAGAATTTTTAGAGAACAACAGTTTACCTCAGCTTTCATAGCCAATGGGTTTTCTCTTTCAGGATTTCAACTCCAGGGTGCTAAGCACCAACACTGCCAGCCATGGAACGGTCATTCCAGTCCACCATTCCATCCAACTCTGTGACTCTCGAGCTTATTTTCCTTAAACTAACCTTGAATTATTTTATTCACATTTCTTCATTTTGGAAAATGAAGGATGACTGAATAAAATATAATGTATATCAACTCTCTGCTATGCATTGTCTTTCTGTGAATAAATACAGTTAGGGCCTCTTTTAGAGATGGAGCTAAGGGGAAAAGGATCATAGAGTTGAGAGGCATTCCTAAGGAGACTATTTTTCCTTTATACAAAATGTATAAACAGTAATTATTATTATTATTATTATTGTGATATTTGTTAAACACTTACTATGTGCAAAGCAATGGACTAGGCACTGGGGAAGATAAATAGGTTAAGATACAAGATAACATAGAGTTCCCAGTCTAAGTAGAAGGGAAACAGGCACTGAATCTCCATTTTGCCGATGAGGGAACTGAGGCACAGAAAAGTTAAAGTGATCCACCCAAGGTCACACAGCAGACAAGTGGTGGAGCCAGGATTAGATCCCAGGTCATCTAACTTCCAGGCCAATGCTCTTTCCATTAGGCCACAAGAGGAAGTTAGAGAAATCATTTTAAGAGACTTCTCCAATAATGCAATTCACGCACTTCTTGCTTTCCCAGAGCTCCTCTAGGGAGAGATAAGTTTTTTTTCTTTCCTCTACCTCTCTGGGCCTGCCACGTGAACCCAGAAAAAACTTTCAGTGTACCCTTTCCATGTACTGTTAGTTCAGGTTACAGCTACCCCACCATCCACAACATAGAGTCACATAGCCACTATTAATTGGGAACTTTCCCTGAGTTAGAACCACTACCCTCCCTATAATCACCCCCCAACTCAGGGATAAAACCTATATTGTTTTGATGCCATAGTCCACACAAGTGTTCGACATACCCACCTCCCCACAACCCTAACATTCAGGCTGATAGCTACAGGTAAGGAAATCCACCCCCTGCTCTCAATCTCTTCACCTGGGCTGAGTAATTAAGCCATTAGCAATGACTGAATCTCAGATAGGTTTGTCCACAGTTTATGTCAGATATTCTAGGCATGGAGGATACTCCATAAGCAGAAAAACTAAATAATTTATTGAACTGGGGATGCAACTTAATTTAGAAATAAATGATGTGGATGTTGATAAATGCCTTGCATCTCATTCACAGGAATTCATCATCATCATCATCAATAGCATTTATTGAGTGCTTATTCTATACAGAGCACTGTACTAAGCACTTGGGAGAGTACAGTACAGCAGAGTTGGTAGACACATTCCCTCCTCACAGTGAGCTTACAGTCTGGAGTCCAAGAACCACATCCAATTTTGACAGTCTTGTGCATCATTGCAGGACGCTGAAGTAGATTAAGGAGAAGCTAAGTCTCTCCACAACCAGCTAAGATAAAAAAAACCTTGTGTTCATTTTCAAGAAAACCGACGGATTTATAAAAATGACAAAAAAAATACAAGGCATACTCATGAAAACCCCATATTTTCAGAGAATATAAGAGCATGCCTTTAGTCCCTTTTAGAATCTTGCCCAAACCATAATCTCCCCATTTGCCTCCCTTAGAAACTTAGTGATAAAATGATACAGATCTAATTATTTAAAATTAGCCTGGGTGTTTTGGGACTTTCTGACTCTTTTCCCTCTCTTTTTCCTTTTTGTTTTCCAAATGAAGTCCCCATGGATCCTATGATTGTTATTATTTAAGTAGGGAGGGAACATGTCTGCCAATCAGTTACAATGTACTTTCCCAAGTGCTCAGAACTATTCTCTGCATATAGTAAGTGCTCAATAAATTTGACTGATTGATTATATCCCGAGACCCTTCATTCCTCTGAGGTACTGATCCTGATGTTCCTTGGGGATCTGTTTACCCTGGGAATGTTTCTCAGGCTTAGAGAAGGTTATTGAAAGCCACATGAGGGCAGGGACTGTACCTTCTCACTGTATTTTACTCTCTTAAATGATTCAGTACAGCACATACATGTACAGGTGGTTGGTACAATGTCCTACACATGGCCATTGCTTGATACAGAGTTCATTAAAATGGCATTGTTTTTTAAAAGTCACCCGGATGGGACTGGTTAGGTAGGGAGGGGAGCTGAGAATGATGTTCAGGGTCTTCTGATGACTCAGATGTTTCCCTTGCAATGTCGGAGGATGCTATCGAGAAGCAATATGACCTAATAGATTGAGAATAGGTCTAGAAGTCAGAGGACATGGGTTCTAATCCTCACTCTGCCACTTGCTTGCTGGATGACCTTGGTCAAATCACTTAAATTATCCATGCCTCAGTTTCCTCACCTGTAAAATGGAGATTCAACACCTCTTCTCCCACCTACTTAGATTATGAGGCCCTTTTGGGACAGGGACTGTGTCTGACCTAATTAACTTGTATCTTCTCCAGCACTTAGTACAGTGTTTGCCATATGGTACACAGTCTGTCTGCCAGGTACTATATTAAGAGCTGGGGTGGACAAGCTAATTGGGTCAGACCCAATCCATGTTCCATGTGGGCCTCAGTTTTAATCCCTATTTTGTAGATGAGGTAACTGAGGCACAGAGACATAAAGTGATTTGCCCAAGGTCACAGAGCAGACAAGTGACAGAGCCTTGATTAGAACCCAGGCCTCTGACTCCCAGGCTACTTCCCATGCTGCATTTCCAGTAGGGGTGAGAGTCTAGTCAGAGCCATGCACATTCTCTGGGGTAGTCCCCACAGAGACTGGTAGGCAGTAGTAACTTGTGTAACCTGAGGCCACAGAACACACTCTCTCTGAGTCCTCTGTCTGCTATGCCCTCACTTGAGAGCCAAGAACTTTGGTATTTATTAGCTGCTTATTATGTGCCAAGCACTATACTAAACACTGGGGTAGATACAAGATAATCATGTCAGACACAGTCCCTGTCCCACATGGGGCTCCTTATTGGCTCTCTGATTTGCCTACCTGCCCACTGTACTTTCCTGCTAAGTCTTGTTGAATCCTCAGACTCTTCAGAGCTGAGAAGAAAGATGGCCTAATGGAAAGAGAACAAATTGGGAATCGAGAGTCCTGCTTTCTAATGCCCTCTCCACCACTTACCTTCCAGGTGACTTGGGGCATTTGCTTAAGGGTTCTGTGCCTTGGTTCTCTCATCTCTAAAATGGGGATTAAATACCCCTTCTCTCTTCCTGTTAGACTGCGAGATGCCTATGTGGGACATGGGCTGTAGCGGATCTAATTGCCTTATCTCTTCCCCAGGACTTAGTATGGCGCCTGGAACACAGTAAGTGCACAATATATAGCACAGTAATGATGAAAATGATAATAATAATAATTACTATTATTATCATCAGTCACAGATCAGGGTGTTAGAAAAACTGGAAGAGGCTTTGTGTGGTCACTCCAGATCCGAGTGACCCACTGATCCACCAATAATCCCATTTTTCCAGTAGCAGAAAAATAAACACTCAGACAATTCTTAAGAAAAATCCCTGACTTCCCCCTGGGCTTACACCAACACTTCACAGGCCACATGTAAAATGAAGCAGAGGTACCAGCAAGATAATAGCACACCCTGGGGAAAATATTTAGCTCCAATTCATTCGTGATATTCAAGTTCTTTTTACCCATGTAGGCCCTCAATGACTGACAATCACTGAACATGTTCACAAATCTGATCAGTTTTATTTTAATGTGAAGAACATATTAAGCCCAGTGAACACTGAAAACCAGTTCATGTCTTAAATTGTTTCTCTCAGAAGTGCTTTTGCAAAACCCAAAATAAAAATGAATCTAAGACAGACCACTTCTGACCCAAGACCTCCCCGTTCCCTAATTATTTTGGCTTCCAAAATTTCCAGATGGCTGATTGGCTGGGAAGGAATGCGGGGCAGTGGCCAGATGGCTTGGTCTGGTTGTTAAAGGGCCAGGGAGGAGGGTATCTTCTCAGGGAAAGGTTGGACTTAACTAATGGCTTACCTCAGTCCAGAGTGTCACTCAAACGAATGGTGCAAACTGGGCTCCTTGGGTCTCTATTTTCCACCCTGGAAATATGGCCCATCTTTCCTCCTGTCTCTCCCTGCCCCAGTCTATTCTTCATTCCGCTGCCTGGCTCATCTTCCTGCAGAAACGTTCTGGACATGTCACTCCCCTTCTTAAAAACCTCCAGTAGTTGCCTATCAACCTCTGCACGAAACAAAAACTTCTCACTCTAGGCTTCAAGGCTCTCCATCACCTTGCCCCCTCCTACCTCTCCTCCCTTCTCTCTTTCTACTGCCACCCTGTAGGCTCCGCTCCTCTGCCACCCACCTCCTCACCGTCCCCCATTCTTGCCTATCCCACCGACGACCCCTGGCCCAAATTTTCCTGCTGTCCTGGAATGCCCTCCCTCCTCCCCTCCGCCAAACTAACTCTCTTCCCCTCTTCAAAGCCTTACTGAGAGCTCACCTCCTCCAAGATGCCTTCCCAGACTGAGCTTCCCCTTTTCCCTCTGCTCCTTCTCTGACCCCCCCCCCCCCAGTTAAGCCCCCTTTTCCCCCCCTTTCCCTCTGCTCCTCTCCCTCTCCCTTCCCCTCCCCTCCCCTCAGCACTGTGCTCCTCCGCTCATTTGTATATATTTTTTATTACCCTATTTATTTTGTTAATGAGTTGTACATCCCCTTGATTCTATTTATTGCTATTGTTTTTGTCTGTCTCCCCTGATTAGACTGTAAGCCCATCAGTGGGCAGAGAATGTCTCTATCTGTTGCCGAATTGTACATTCCAAGTGCTTAGTACAGTGCTCTGCACATAGTAAGCGCTCAATAAATATTATTGAATGAATCTTTCTATTGTTTCCAGATCAAGTCATTTCTTCCCAGTATCCCCTTTTCCTCGCTGTCTCTCAAAAAGGTCACGGGACATATTTCAGATGAAGAGGCTGATGCCCACTGCATTTGAATGGGATCCTTCTCTGAGATGGCAGTGCCAGTCAGCAATTCTCACACCTGGTACCAACTTCCAGGTCCCAGACTCTAAGGCATGATCCAAGTTTTCTGCTCTTTTAGAATGTAGTGGATCCAATTCACTGGCACACAGCTTAACAGCTAGCATGGGGGGCATAACCTATACATCTGGTCAGGGGCATACCATGGATACATCATAGGTTATTATAACTATTATTACTGTAATCACTTATCATCATCATGGTGTTTATTAAGTACTTACTTTGTGTCAACCACTGTTTTAAGTGCTAGGGTAGATACAAGTTAATCAGATCAGACATAGTCCCTGTCCCATATGGGACTCAGAGTAGGTAATGTGGTAGTGGGTTGGTGATTCTCTTGACCTTAGACTGGTCCCCAAGCCGGACTGCCTGGGGGGAGGCAGCTCACTTCCTAGACCACTCTCTGCTCCAACCTTCTCCCAGACTCCTCCCCGCTTCACCCTTATTTCTTTTTTTCTTTTATGGCATTTGTTAAGCATTTGCCAGGCACTGTATTAAGCTCTGGGGTAGATATAAGTTAATCAGGTTGGACACAGTCTCTGTCTCACATAGGGCTCATAGTCTTAATTCCCATTTTACAGGTGAGATAACTGAGGCACAGAGGAGTGAGGTGTCTTGCCCAAGGCCACACAGCAGACAGCGGTGAAGCTAAGATTAGAACCCAGGTCCTTCTGACTTCCAAACACGTGCTCTACTCATTAGGTCAGTCCCCTGCCCAAAAGCTATGGTCTGGGAATCCCATCCATCCCTGACCGACTCAACCCTTCTCCCAGACTGCTCCTGGTCCGTCCTTTTCCCAAACTGCTCCTGGGCATGTAGGGGACCATTAGCTATTTCCCCATCTTTGATAGAATTTTCCTAAAATGCCCAAACCTCGAATCTTGGTGCCAGGGATTGCTGCAGAATTTGATTTCTAACTGGTGCCACATTGGTATTGCCCCCAGTCTGGTCCCTGTCCCCGGCAGCACCATCTCCTCACACAAAGCCCTGCACCCTGCCACCTCACTTTTCTGATGAGAAGAGCAACTTGTGTATAAGCATCCTCACCAATGCCATCATGGGCTCCCACCAGACTGTACATTTCTTGAGGTAAGTACTTGCTCAATCAGACTCTCCCAAGAACTTAGTGGAGTTTTCTGCACAGAATAAGCCCTCGATAAATTCTACTGATTGATTTGGTCAGATTCATGTATACCACTGAAGGACTCTGTTTCTGATGGTGGTTACAGGACACTCGGAGGAACCCTATGATCATGTTTAAGGATGGACCAACTCCTCTAATTTGCCCTCCAGTAGCTCATTAAGAGTTATGGAATTTATCTGAGACTCTCCTGAACTTAACATTGTATTTTCCCTCTGTTTCCTGTAATAATGATGATGGCATTTGGAAGAGGGAATAGGATTTGAATCCCCATTTTACAGTTGAGGAAATTGTGGCACAAGAAGCTAAGTGACTGACCCAAGTCACACAACAGGCAAGTGGCAGAGCTGGTAATAGAACCCAGGTCCTCTGACTCCCAGATGCGTATTCTCTAAATGGTAAGCTCCCCTCTAGACTGTAAGCTTATTGTGGGCAGGGAACATGCCTGCCAATTACATTGTATGTACTCTGCCAAGCATTTAGTACAGTGTCTTCCACATAGTAAGCTCTCAATAAATTCCATCGATTAATTAATTTCCAGTTGACCATCCTGCTTCCCTTCAGTGCATTTCTGAGTTTTGGCTCCAGAATCTTACATAAGACGTTCCATGGCTTTCTATGATGGCAGAACTGTGGTTTGGGCTTTGACTTTTGGCCTCCTCCTGGTGACACTCTGCATCCAGGTGGCCTTTCTGGAAGCTGCTGTGGCATTTTTGAAAGATAACTTAGAAGAGCTCACTCATTTCTGAGGGCCAGTTCATAGCTCTGAACCTATCATCGTGGAATTGTAATTTGGGTAATCTTCTCCAGGTGCCTTTTCCTACACTTGCTCATATTAAAGCCCTTCTGGCAGTTTTCAGCCACTTGACTCAGATTTATGAGGTTTTCCTGAAATGTTTCCGCATCTGTATTGCATTTCACCCCCCAGAGGAGTTTAGTGCCTTCTGCAAACTGGGAGCCAGCTCTTTCTTCTAGATCATTTATGCAGATGAACAAATCTGCGCCAAGCACTGAGCCCTGAGAAATGCCAGTTCTACCCTTTCCCCATCTCCCAAACAGGAGGTTGTCCCTGCCCTCTGTTTTCTGTCTTTCAGCCAGCTTCCTAGTCATGTACAGTATTAATAGCTGTGGTATTTTTAAGTGCTTACTGTAAGACTAAGCACCGTGCTAAAAGTGTTGGGATGGGTACAAGGTAATCTGGTTAGACACAGTCCCTGTCCCATAACCACCCATCATGGGACTTACTGAGTGCCTACACACAGTGGAAGCATTCACAGGCATATATGCATTCAGGCACAGGCATCCAGAATCGTCCACCCCCACCCCCACCCCCACCCCCACCCCCGCCCACACACAGTCTTGCTATTTTATGTGGTCTGTATTTGCCAGGAGGCTTCTGACACATCCACCTATAGAAATAAAAGGAGTGAAGCAGGATGGCCTAGTGGAAAGAGCTCAGGCCTAAACGTCAGAGGTTCTAATCTCACTTCAGCCAACTGCCTGCTGTCTAATCTTGGGCAAGTCATTTAACTTCTTTGTGACTCAGTTTTCCCATCTGTAAAATGGCGACTAAATGCCTGTTCGCCCTGTTACTTAGATTGCGAGCCTCATTCATTCATTCATTCATTCATTCATTCATTCATTCATTCATTCATTCAATCGTATTTATTGAGCACTTACTATGTGCACAGCACTTGTACTAAGTGCTTGGAAAGTACAGGACTATATTCGACCTTTTTAATTTGTATGTAACCCAGCACTAGGACAGCACTTGACACATAGTAAGCCCTTAACAGATATAATAATGATGATGATAGAGTTTGGCTCTGAAGACTTCTGAGTATAGACAGTGAAATGGATTGGGATTAAACAAGGATCAGAGAACTGTGCAGTGGAAGTTGCATTAAGCCTGGGGGAAGTGGGAGAAGGTTCCAGGTCACAGTCCACCCTAAAGTTGGCCCTGCAGCTTCCATGGCCAGGAAAGAGAGCTTGGGCCTGTCCCAAGCTTCATCAGCCTGCTCACAAGCCTGCAGCCTCCCTAGACCAGATCACTGTGCAATCCCCTCATCACCATCATTACCAGGACAGTCCTGTGCAGGGCACAGAATTAGGAACCTACTGTGTGCAGAACACTGTGCTTGGAGCCTGCTGTGTGCAGGGCACCTTCTGGGCATTCTAGCAGAATCCTTCAGCATGGAATGCAGAAGCAGCATGGTCTAGTGGATAGAATATGGGAGTCAGAAGGATCTGGGCTCTAATCGCGGCCCTGTGTCACTTGTCTGCTGTGTGATCTTGGGCAGGTCACTCAACTTCTTTGTGCCTCAGTTACATCATCTGTAAAATGGGGATTAAGGGATTAAGTCCAAATCAAGTTGGACACAGTCCCTGTCCCATCTGGGGCTCACAGTCTCAATCCCCATTTTATAGATGAAGTAACTGAGGCACAGAGAAGTGAAGTGGCTTGCCCAGGGTCATACAGCAGACATGTGGCAGAGCAGGGATTAGAACCCATGACCTTCTGACTCCCAGGCCCATGCTCTATCCATTATGCTATGCTGCTTCCCCTTGATGATATGCTCTATCATCAAGCAAGCAGCTTAAAGGTAGCCTTTGGCTTCTTGACCTCTGGTCTTTCCTGACTGGGAACTCCATATGAGACAGGGATTGTGTCTGATCCAATTGACTTATCTACCCCAGCACGATCCAATTGACTTATCTACCCCAGCACTTAGAACAGTGCCTGACATGTAGTAAGTGCTTAACAAATACCATTATTATTATTATTATCATTATTATCATCATGCACTCTGCTCCATTACTTGGATACATCTTGAATGGAGAAGTTCCAGCAGGTGGGGGATGCCTGGCATATCTTTATTCCTCTATTGTACTTTGCAAGTGCTTAGTACAGTGCTCTGCACATAGTAAGCACTCAATAAATACTACTGAATGAATATCTTGTTCCTGGGCAAATGGCTCAAATGGGCACTGGAAGATCCATTCGCTTGAATGGGGTTGTCCTCATCCCGTAGACATGCACCTCGCTCATCAAATTCTAACTTGCCCTAGCTCTTAGCCGGTTTCATGAGTGCTTGGTTTCTAGCTCAGCCAGTGCGGTGTTGCTGAGATTGAGGGGCCTTTGACTGCACACCCGTATCCCAGCGCAATCTGACATACCCACCTGGCCGTTGGGTATTTATGAGAAGAATGGTGGGGAAGAGTCCAGCTTTCTTGGGACCTGCACCTTTCCAGGTTCTCAGAGGAGGTCCAGGAGCTCTGTAGATCAATCAATCAATCACATTTACTGAGCACTTATTATATTCAGAGCACTGTGCTAAGCGGCTGGGAGAGTACAATACAACAGAGTCAGCAGTCATTTCCCTGACCACAACAAGCTTACAGTTCAGAGTAGGAGACAAACTTTAATATAAATAAATGATTTATAATATATAATTTATAGATATGTACATAAGTGCTGTAGGGCTGAAAGTGGGGTAAATATCTAATGCCCCAAAATCACAGATTCAAGTGCATAGGCAACACAGAAGGGAGGGCTCAATCTCCGGCTTTAGCTTGCATTATTTCTAACATCGAATAAGACAGAGGGGGACTTCGAACCCATACTGGTTTTTCTAAAATGAAACCTCCCACCCGGTGATTGAGGCTAAGACACCTATTTTACCACAAATCCACTGGCCCTTCTGATATCTTTCTGGACTCAGCTTTTCATGTTTATAAGAAATCCAAAGAGCTCTGTTTGGTTTAAGTTTTAAATAGAAAATTACACCAAGATTTTTTTCCTACACTTCACGTTTTAAAAACATAATATGCAGAAGTGAAAAATGGAAAGCCGCACAAGAATTGTCCATTCCAAGCACTTAGTACAGTACTCTGCACATAGTAAGTGCTCAATAAATACTATTGAATGAATGAATTGAATGAATTAATTGCATTTCTTTTTCATGAAATGTCCACTGTTGCACAGCCCACTTCTTGGCTCTTCACTCCACCCTTCCCCTGCCCCCTGGTCCACCCAATTGTCATCCTGTCCATGAAAACAAAATTCCCATTTTTTTTGCCCCACAGCCACCCTCCCTGAGTCCACCAGCCCAGTCTCTCCTCTTCCAACATCAACTAAAATCCATCTCCCATCTCCATTCTCTCTCTTCTCTTCCCACTTTCTTGACTGCCCCATCTCCTTCTTTCACTTGGGTTTTGGGTCTCTGCCTGAAGCCCATACAGCCTCTCCACCTCAACATGACTTGTCCAAATCACAGTCATGAACCCTGATCTCTTGACTGTATTCTGGGAGCACTGAGTAATGTTTCCAAGCCTATGGATGGTAGATAGGAAAGCTATATATTACATAATCTGATCCTATTCATCGTGGGTCGTTGACGCATGGCGGGGCAGATATGGACGCCTGTTCACCATCCTTCTTAGCTTTCCTCCAATGATCTCCTCCATAAATGAAATACCCAGGAGAATGAGGGTTGAAATTGGATAGCAGCTACTGAATAGACCACCGCACTCTCTCCAACGGCCTCTCCTCTCTGAGGAACACACCGCACACCGCGTTCCAGTAATTAATTCTCTTAAGCAGACTCTAGAGAGACCAGGCCTAGCCCAGCCAGCATCGATTCTACCTACCCTTCCAACACGGGGGAATTTCAAATAAACTAATTACCAGCTCTGTGGAGTGGCTGCCTGGATCCATGAAATGAGAAGGGTTGGGCCTATCTGAGATTTGCAGTTGTGAGGGGTGCTCACGAGCACTCTGGAGCTAAAGCTTTCAACCTAGTCCAGTGTGCGAATCATGGATACCATGAAAGCCATTGCCAAGTATAAATAGATTTTAGAAAGGAAATCCTCTGGATTCTTTTCCACCAGATGAAGCCTGAGGATCCCTCAGTTTGTCCTCAGGTAAGTCCAGGTTTGGAAGCTAAGAAACTAGCATGTCCCAAAATTCAGAAAACCATAACATCGTAAAAAGCCATTATTGATTCCCTCTTCCAAATTTGTCCCATTGTAAAATGCCTCCTGTTGCTGCTTCATTCTCATGTCCTTGCAAAGAAGAAATATGCCAGATAGTATGCCTTATATGATTTTAGTCTGCTAATTATAGCGATGCCACAGTACTTCCACAGGAAAATCTCTGGAGCACGTATACACTGCATGTTTCATTCTCTATAGGACCATAAAAGCCCCACTTTACACCTCACTTCCCACCTAATTCCTTTAAATGATGGAAGGGACATTTTGGACAGTGGAACTGTGAATCAAAACACAGGTAGGTCAAAGGCAGTTCCAGACAGCACCAGCCCTTGACTGGGCCTCCACTATGAGTACCGGTTCCTGGGATGAATCCCAGACACCAGTCCTGCCCTCAGGCTGCTTCCATCTTTGGAGGAGGCAGGAATGAAAACAAATTCAAACAGATAAAGCTAAGGGAGAGGGACATAAAACCCCAAACGGATCTCTAGCATCTGGTACTGCTGGCATCAACTTATGCTTACTTCAGCCTTAATGATTTTGTCATTTACTTTGTTGGCAAAATCAAAGCCATCAGGTGTGACGTCCATAAAATCTTTCCCTCACCTCCCCAGCTCCATCCTGCCCCGTCTCCCACTCTCACATCTTTCTCTGCCATCCCATAAGTCAAAATCGAACACGAGCTTTAGAAACCTACATCTCCTCCACCTGAGTCTCTCATCCCATCCCTTCATCCCATATAAAAACTCTGCTTCTTGTAAAGTCCTTATAAAAGCTACAGCACCTGATTTTTTCCCCTCCCTTACTGACATCTTCACAACCATTCACTCGCAGATGGCTCCTCCCCATTTGCCTTCAAACATGTGTAGGACTCATTATCCTAAAAATAATCTTCTTTTGACCACTCCTCACTACTCCACTATCGCCCCAAACTCCCTGAATGGGTTGTTTAGACCTGCTGCCTCCACTTCCTCTTCTCCAATGTCATCCTCTACTCTCTATAACACAATTTCCACCCTATTCGTTCCACTGGGACTCCTCTTTCCAAGGCCACCAATGTACCCTACCACAACTGTACTACTACTACTATTACTAATTATTGTGGTAATTAGTACTACTACTACTAGTATTACTACTTCTACTACCACTAATTATTGTGGTATTTGGTAAGCACTAAACCTACACTAAGCACTGGGGCAGATAGAAGATAATCAGGTTGGACACAGTCCCTGTTCCACCTGGACTCACAGTCTAAGTGGGAAGGGAGAACAGGTATTGAATCCCTACTTCAAAGATGAGAAAACTGAGGCAAAGAGAAGTGACTTTCCCAGGGATACACAGTGGTGGAGCAGGGATTAGACTCCCAGGCCCGTGCTCTTTCTACTAGGCCACACTTTTCTCTACTCCATCCTAACCCTCTTCTACATCTCATCTGCCTTCAACACTGTAGAACTGTGGAACAATGTGCCTCCCTTTTCCTCTCCTCTCCCTCCCCTCCCCATCGCCCCCACTCACTGCCTCTGCTCTACCCCCCTCCCTGCCCCACAGCACTTGTGTGTATGTATGTACATATATATAATTCTGTTTATTTTATTATGTGCATATATCTATCATTCTATTTATTTAAATTGATGCTATTGATGACTGTTCACTTGTTTTGATGTCTATCTCCCCCCTTCTAGTCTGTGAGCTTATTGTGGGCAGGAATTGTCTCTATTTGTTGCTGAATTAAACTTCCCAAGTGCTTAGTACAGTGTACTGCACACACTAAGCACTCAGTAATACGATTGAATGCATGAATGAATGAACACTTCCTTTCCTGGAAACACCACCAGACCTTGGTTTTTCAAAGGTCTCTCCTAGTTCTCCTCTCCTGGTTCTCCTCTTACCGCAGTCTCTTTTGTGGCCCTTACTCCACTCTTAGTCCATAACTGTGGGGATCCCTCAAGGATCGGTTTGAGGGAGGTTTCCTTGTCTTCTTAGTCTACATTCACTGCCTCAGGCAGCTCATCTACTCCCACTGCTTCAACTGAGTGTCGGGCTGGGCTTGACCAGACCAACTCCATTTTTGTCTGCCAAGTCGCCACTCATCCCAAGTGAGCACATCACAACCCCCTGATAAGCAGATCAGTGGAGCAACTTTTGACTGGTATTGCTGATAACAAAGGAGAGGGTCCCCAGAAAGGTGATATTTGACCATGCCTGCCCTGATTAGCCAAGAGTTTGCCCTCCAGTGCACCACCTGAGTGGGAAGTGTAGGTGGGCTAAATACCAATAAAAATTGGGGCCTACAAGAAAGCTCATCGTAGCGGGATGAGCGTGCTGACACTCATCCCTACCCTGAGTGTAGAACACTCGCTTTGTGAAGGCCAGGACCAGTAATGCCATGAGGAACCCACTAAGGAAATGAGTAAGTCTTGCTGCTGCTGACCTAGAATACAGCTGGGTGTCCTTCTTGGGTCTGGAGCATGCATAATTGACCTCTAAGAGTGTCCCTTAAGGACCTGGTGCTCGATGTTTAATTCGCTTCTGCGGTTAGCACTGTTGGCCCTAGGTGAGCCTGGTGGCTTGGACCTGACTCTCATGAGTTTTACTCTGAAGGTGACCATACTGGATAATCACGTGAACCCGGCCACTGGGCCATGTTGTAATGAGTGTCTTCCTGATAAACGAGGTGACTCCGAGTGGCTTTAATGAGCCAGAATGCTGAGTATTAGCGATCCTGTCCCTTTGTGTATGTTTCTGCTTCTCTGATATTGTGAACACAAGTGGCTGAATAAAGACACTTGAGCCTGGGCTTGGGAGTCAGATGTCATGGGTTCCAATTCTGGCTCTACCACTTGTCAGCTGTGTGACTGTGGGCAAGTCACTTAACTTCTCTGTGTCTCAGTTACCTCATCTGTAAAATGGGGATTAACTGTGAGCCCCACATGGGACAACCTGATTACCCTGTATCTACCCCAGCGCTTGGAACAGTGCTCTGCACATAATAAGCGCTTAACAAATACCAACATTACTATTATTATTATTATTTTAAACAGCTAGGCGTGGCTGGCCAGATCCCTGCTTCTGGGCCTTAAGGACCAGTTGTAAAGCTGCCACCTTTACAAATTTCCCTTATCATCCCTCCTTCTGTGTAATCATGCATTCATTCCTCCCCCAAGAGGGAGGTTCCCTAAGCACCACTAGGCTCAACATGCCCAAATCCTCTCCTGTACCTAAAGTTCCCCTCACAGTTGATGGCACCATCCTACCCACCTTTCAAACCCAGAATGTTGACATTACCCTTGACTCCTCCATTCTTTCAACCCCTTCCTCCTCTCTGTTCTTACTCTCCAACAATTCCAGAATCTCCTCCTTCTTCTCTACTCCCCACCACCACCATCAGGATGCTTCAGGCACTTATCCTGATTACTGCACAGATTACTGCACCAATTCCTCTCTGACCTCCCTGCCTCCAGCCCCTCCCTTCTCCAAACCACACCTCACTCTACTGCCCAGATCATTTTTCTAAAATATTGTTTTGCACACTTCTCCTCACTCACCAAAAACTTGGAATAATTATCTATTGATCTTTGCACCAAGAAGAAACTCCAGACCATTAGCTTTAAGAGCCTCAATCAACTTTCTCCCCTCTACCTATCCTCACTCTTCTCCCTTTACATCCCAGCTCCCACACTTTGTTCCTCTCAAGCCAAACTACTCACTGGCCACTGTCTCATCTCTCTTGCCGGTGACCTCTTGCTCACACCCTTCTTCCTGCCTAGAACTTGCTCCTCTTTCCTATCCAAAGCATCACTGCTCTCCCCTTCTTCAAAACCTTGCTGAAATCATATCTCCTCCAGGAGATCTTCCTTCATTAATCTCATCCCCTTGCCACTGTCCTATTTTCCTTCAACTATCACTTCAGCATGTCTGCATCATCTAAGAACTTCTGTATTCATACCCCAGCCCCTTCCGCCCCACAACCTGTAACAGTTATGACCATATCTTGACACTCCATTGCTTCCTCCTAGATGTGGAAGGATAATCTGGCAAGGCTTCAGGGAGGAGGTTACTTCAGTAGAGCTTGAAGGCAATATTTAGTGAAATCGAGGGAGGAGGGGAGGAGAGAAGAGTTCTAGATGGGGGAACAGGGTAAAATAGAGCAGAGAAAAGCCTTCCTGTCAGAGATGTTCCGGGGGTAGCCTGCAGGCTCACACCTCTCAGGAGCTGGGGCTAAAAGCTTAGGTCTCTCAATATCAGGGGCTGGGAACTCCAGTCTCTGAAGTCAAGGGACTGGTGGCAAGAAATGTTGAAGGACCCATAATTTCACCACCCTACCCTCTGCTCAGGACATGGCTTTCCTCTTGCTTACGCCACCACCCTGAACTTCTCATCCTCAGAACTTCACCCCAGCCGCTCACTCCAATTCAGCCCAACCTCATCCCTGAGGAGTCCCCACTATGTAGTGGGCAAACTCCCTTTCATCCTCAACCCGTTCCTGATGCAGTCACTGCTCTTCCTTGCCATCAACAAGACTTGGCTCTCTCCAGAAAACCCTGTCAATCTTATTTATTGAGCATTTACTGTGTGCAGAGCACCGTATTAAGTGCTTCGGAAAGCACTATATAACAGACATATTTCCCACCCACAATGAGTTTACAGTCTAGAGGGGGAGACAGACATTAAAATAAATAAATAAAATTACAGATATGTACATAAGTGCTGTGGTGCTGGGACAGAGAATGAATAATAGGAGTAAGTCAAGGCAACACAGAAGGGAGTGGGAGAAGAGGAAAGGAGGGCTCAGTCAGGGAAGATCTCTTGGAGGAGATGTGCCTTCAGTAAGGCTGTGAAAGTGGGGAGGGTAATTGTCGGTTATGAAAAGGGAGGGCATCCAAGGCCAGAGGCAGGATGTAGCAGCATGATGTAATGGCTAGAGCACGGGCATGGGAGTTAGGGGCTCTAATCTCAGCTCTGCCACTTGTCTGCTGTGTGACCTTGGGCAAGTCACTTCACTTCCCTGATCATTTAAGTACTACAATTCTCATCTCAGTTCCACAACACTTATGTAAATATGTAAATCTCCTTATAGTCTATTTTCCCTATCTGTAATATATTTTAACATCTGTCTTCCTCGGCAGACTAAATGCTCCTGTGGGCAGGAAGCATATCTACCAGCTCGAGAAGCAGTATGGCTTCTCTGTGCCCACTTGTCTGTTGGGCAAGTCACTTAATTTTTCTGTGTCCCAGTTACCTCATCTGTAAAATGGGGGTTAAGACTGTGAGTCCTATGTGGGATATGGGCTATATCCAATCTGATTAGCTTATATCTACCCTAGCACATCAAAACAAGTAAACAGCCATTAATATAAATAGAATTATAGATATGTACATATAAACACAAGTGCTGTGGGGCAGGGAGGGGGGTAGAACAAAGGGAATGAGTCCGGGTGATGGGGAAGAGAGAAGGAGCTGAGGAAAAGGGGGGCTTACTCTGGGAAGGCTTCTTGGAGGAGGTGAGCCTTCAGTGACTGAAAAGTGCAGAGTTCATTCTTATGCATATGAAAGTTCTACCTATTTTCAGTAGTCCTGCAGGAGGGGTGCAGCACTTGTGTATATATGTATACACTGCAGGAAGGGTGCAGCTCCCCACTCCACAGCACTTGTGTATATATGTACATATCTATAATTCTATTTATATTAATGGCTGTTTACTTGTTTTGATGTGTATATACCTATAATTTTATTTATTTATATTGATGCTATTGATGCCCATTTGCTTGTTTGGATGTCTGTCTCCCCCCTTCTAGACTGTAAGCCCGTTGTGGGCAGGGATTGTCTCTCTTTATTGCTGAATTGTACTTTCCGAGTGCTTAGTACAGTGCTCTGCATGCAGTAAGCACTCAATAAATACGATTGAATGAATGAATGAATGAATGAATGAATGACTGGTGGCAGGGAAGAGAAGCAGCCTCAAGACTCTCCCCTCTCCCCTGTCCCCCACCAACCTTCTCTCCTACTTTCCCATCCTTCCCTGCAGTATCCTCAGAGGAGATCTCCTCCTTCCTCACAAGTGCCACCCCCTCCACCTACGCCTCGGACTCCATTCCTGCTCACCTTATAAAAACCATCGCCCCGCCCTCCTCCCTTCCTTAACTTCTATCTTTATCCACTCAATCTCCAATGGCTCCTTCCCCGCTGCCTTCAAACATGCCCATGTCTCCCCCATCCTAAAAAAACCCTCTCTCGACCCCACTTCCTCTTCCAGTTATCGCCCTATCTCCCTACTACCCTTCCTTTCCAAAATCCTAGAACGAGTCGTCTACACTTGCTGCTTGGAATTTCTTAACTCCCATTCTCTTCTGGACCCGCTCCAATCTGGCTTCCGTCCCCTCCACTCTACCGAGACTGCTCTCTCTAAGGTCACCCATGACCTCCTTCTTGCCAAATCTAATGACTCCTATTCCATTCTAATCCTCCTTGACCTCTCAGCTACCTTTGACACTGTCGACCATCCCCTCCTCCTCCACATCTTATCTCACCTTGGCTTTACGGACTCCGTCCTCTCCTGGTTCTCCTCTTATCCCTCTGGCCGGTCATTCTCGGTCTCCTTCACAGGCGCCTCCTCCCCCTCCCATCCTTTAACTGTTGGAGTTCCTCAGGGGTCAGTTCTTGGCCCTCTTCTGTTCTCCATTTACACTCACTCCCTTCGTGAACTCATTCGCTCGCATGGCTTTGACTACCATCTCTACGCAGATGACACGCAGATCTACATCTCCGCCCCTGTCCTCTCCCCATCTCTTCAGGCTTGCATCTTCTCCGGCCTCCAGGACGTTTCCACCTGGATATCTGCCCGCCACCTAAAACTCAACCTGAGCAAGACTGAGCTCTTCATCTTCCCTTCCAAGCCCGGTCCTCTCCCAGACTTCCCTATCACCGTGGATGGTACGATCATCCTTCCCGTCTCTCAGGCCCGCAACCTCGGTGTCATCTTGGACTCGTCTCTCTCGTTCACTCCACACATCCGATCCGTTACCAAGACCTGCCGGTCTCACCTTTACAATAACGCCAAGATCCGCCCTTTCCTCTCCACCCAAATGTCTACCTTACTGTTACAGGCTCTCATTATATCCCGGCTAGACTACTGTGTCAGCCTTCTCTCTGATCTCCCTTCCTCCTCTCTCACCCCGCTCCAGTCTATTCTTCACTCCGCTGCCCGGCTCATCTTCCTGCAAAAACGTTCTGGGAATGTCACTCCCCTTCTTAAACACCTCCAGTGGTTGCCTATCAACCTGCGCTCAAAATAAAAACTCCTCACTCTAGGCTTCAAGGCTCTCCAGCACCTTGCCCCTTCCTACCTCTCCTCCCTTCTCTCTTTCTACTGCCCATTCCGCATGCTCCACTCCGCACGCTGCCGCCCAACTCCTCACCGTCCCTCGGTCTCGCCTATCAAGCCGTCGACCCCTGGGCCACGTCCTCCTGCAGTCCTGGAATGCCCTCCCTCCTCACCTCCGTCAATCTAATTCTCTTCCCCTCTTCAAATCCCTACTTAAAGCTCACCTCCTCCAAGAGGCCTTCTCAAACTGAGCTCTCCCCTTTTTCCCTCTGCTCCCTCTACTCCCCCCTTCACCTCTCCACAGCTAAACCCTCTTCTCCCCGCTTTCCCTTTCCTCTTTCACCTCTCCCGTCCCACCCCCTCAGCACTGTACTCGTCCACTCAACTGTATATATCTTCATCATCCTATTTATTTATTTATTTTTTTAATGATAAGTACATCACCTGATTCTATTTATTTGCCATTGTTTTTATGAGATGTTCTTCCCCTTGACTCTATTTATTGCCATTGTTCTTGTCTGCCTGTCTCCCCCGATTAGACTGTAAGCCTGTCAAAGGGCAGGGACTGTCTCTATCTGCCAATTTGTACAGTCCAAACACTTAGTTTTGGTAACACTTAGTATGTGCTCTGCACATAGTAAGCGCTCAATAAATACTATTGAATGAATGAATGAATGAATGAATGAATGAATGAATGAAGACACTGCTCTGGAACCTGATCTGTGATGTTGAATTGTTCACTGTTCTGTCTGCCTCTCCCCACCCTATTCCCCACCCCAGATTACAAATTCCTTCAACCATGCCTAGAAAGTACTATGCGCTAGGAAAATGTTAATAGACCCTAATCTGAAAGCTCCTTCATGCACCAAATTTACAGTTGGGTCATGGAATTTTCTCAGTGTGCTATCCTGATGGACATTTGGTAAGATCTTCTGTCATCAAAAATTTTAATATATTAAACGATAATCAATGCAATCAAGTCCAGGTTTGCAAAATTTATGACACAAGCCTTCAGATAATAGACTGCAATGGTGATCATTTTGGATCTTATCACAACTTCATATTATATGACTGTAGTTAAAAAAAGAGTTTCATAATCTGGGAGGCATACTTTGATTTTTTTCTTAAAATTACTATCAGTGATATATGATCAGGTTCTGCAAGAACTTACCTTCCATACTAAAAAGCATATTGTTGATCAGCAAAGACCTTCTTTTGAATTTAAGCACAATATTTTTCTATCACTGTTGCAGAGGCAGATGTATGCACATATATACTATCGACTGCAACATCCTTGTGGTCAGGGCGAGCACCTACCAATTTTACTGTATTGCCTTTTCCCAAGCAACTAGTACAGGGCTCTTAACACAGTGTGAGCTCAATGAATACCATTGATTGATTATTTATTATGTATAATCTGAGTATTACCTCTGACTTTTTAACCTGTTATAATCCATTGGTAGAGTAAAATTTGCTAGGGATCTGCATTGAGCAAAACCCATTTAGTTTTACACCCCAATCTGGACTGAAGTTGATATATAAAAGAGAAAAATCAATCAATAAATCAATCAAAAGTGTTTAATGAGTGCTTATTATGTGCAGAGCACTGTACTAAGCATCTGGGAGAGAACAATACCACAGAGTTAACAGGTACATTCCCTGACCATAATGAGTTTACAGTTTAGGGGGGAGGAAACATTAATATAGACTAATCAGTAATTTGTAATATGTAATTTAAAGATATGTACATAAGTGCTGTGGGGTCGGGGATGGGGAGAATATCAAATGTCCAAGAATCACTGATCCAAGAGCATAGATGACAAAGAAGGGAGAGCAACCCGAGGAAAAGACAGCATAATCATGGAAGGCCTCTTAGAGGAGATGTGAAGGTGGAGAGAGTGGTGGTCTGGCACATATAGAAGGTGAGGGATTCCAGGCTAGGAGAAAGACATGGGAAAGGGGTCATTGGAGAGATAGGCAAGATTGGGGCACAGTGGGTAGGTTGGCATTAGAGAAGTGAAGTGTGCGGGCTGGGCTATAGTAGGAGATAGGTGAGTTGAGGTAGGATGGGGCTAGCTAATTGAGTGCTTTAAAGCTGATAGTAAGGAGTTTCAGTTTGATGCAGAGGTGGATGGACAGCCACTGTAAATTCTTGAGGAGTGGGGAGACATGGACTGAATGTTTTTTGTTGAAAAATGATGCATGCAGCAGAGTGAAGTATGGACTGGAGTAGGGAGAGACAGGAAGCCAGGAGGTCAGCAAGGAGACTGGTGCAATAGTCAAGGTGAGATGAGATAAGTGTTTGGATCAGCATGATAGCAATTGAGATGGATTAGAAAGGGAGGACTTTGGCAATGTGAAGATAGAACTGACAGGATTTGATGACGGATTGAATTTGTGGGTGAAATGAGAGAGATGAGTTGAGGACAGCACCAAGGTTATGGCCTTGAGAGATAAGAAGGATAGTGGTAATGTCTACAGTGATAGGAAAGATAGGGGGAGGGTAGGTTTTGCATGGGAAGATAAGGCATTTGAGGTGTCAGTGGGACATCCAAGAAGAGTTGTCCCAAAGGCAGGAGGAAATGTGAGATTGCAGGGGAGAGAGGTCGGGGCTGGAGATATAGATTTGGGAATCATTGCTTAGAGATGATAGTTGAAACCATGGGAGGGAATGAATTCTCCAGGGGAGTATGTATAGAGGGAGAATTGAAGGGGGCCTAGAACTGAGCCTTGGGGAACCCCTACTGTAGAGAAGGAGCCAGCAAAAGAAACTGAGAAGGAGCAATCAGAGAGATAGGAGGAGAACCAAGAGAGGACAGTGTCAATGAAGCCAAGGTTGGATAAACTTTCAAGGAGAAGGGCATGCCCTACAGATTGAAGGTAGATGAGAGGTCTAGGAGGATTAGGACAGAGTAAAGGCCAGCAGATTTGGTGAGAAGAAGGTCTTTAGGTACCTAAGAGAGGTGAAGGAGGCAGAAAGACTGGAGGGGATCTAGGAGAAAATTAGAGATGAAGAACTGGAGACAGCAGGCGTAAAACAACTCTTTCAAGAAGTTGGCGAGAAATGGTAGGAGGGAGATGGGGTGATAACTGGAGGAAGCTGTGGGATCAAGGGAGCATTCTAGGATAAGGAAATTCGAAGAGGGTGGAGGGTGATGGTTGGAGAGGAGCAGGATGATTTTTAGGGACATCATGCCTAGTAGTTTCAATTTTGTTGATTAAGTATGTGTGCATGTCATTAGGGGAAAGAAATAGAGGAACGAAGTTTTGAGGAGTGAGTTAAATTCCTGGAACAGCTGGAGGGAACAGTGGGTATGGAAGTGAATTAGGAAGGAGAGGGCAGCAAAGAGGGCTGAATTGAAGGAGATACAAATGAAGTTAGGGAGGACAAGGTCAGAGAGATGCCTGGATTTCCACCAGTGGTGTTCTGCAGCTCAGACACAGGAGTGGAGAAAGTGTACTGTGGAGGTGATCCAGGGTTGCAGGTGACTGATACAAGACTGGCAGAGGGACAGGGGAATAAGGGAGTTCAGTTCAGTGGAGAAGATAGTATTGAATGCATCAATTTGTGCATCAGGAGAAGGTAGTTTGATGTGAAGACAAATGAGATAAGATGGCTGTAGAATATTGGAAGGAGTCAAAAGGATACTGGGAAAAGTTATGTAATGATCACAAATTAATGGGTATGTATTCAGAAAATGGAAACAGATCAAAATGCCAACAGTCATAAAATAAGTAAGGGTTGATTATGGATCAGAAAATCTTGGGCTCTTGGTCAAAATAAGAATGGATTCACTTACTTATGAATAACAATAGGTCCTGGTTACTAATGACATTCAATATTTCTAAAAATTGCAATACTTCCTAGCACTGAAATATCAAATTAAGAGTATTTTTGCAGGACAAGGTGTACTGCATCAGGTTACAGCACTGAATTAAAAAAAAATCTATTTGGATTATTCATTCATTCAATCATATTGATTGAGTGCTTGCTATGTGCAGACCACTGTACTGAGCACTTGGGAGAGTACAATATAACAATAAACAGTGACATTCCCTGCCCACAGCAAGCTTACAATCTAGAGGAGGGGCTAAAGACATCAATACAAATAAATAAAATTAAAGATATGTACATAAGTGCTGAGGGGCTGGGAGGAGGGAAGAGCAAAAATAGCAAGTCAGGATGCCACAGAAGGGAATGGGAGATGAGGAAAAGCGGGGTTTAGTCTGGGAAGGCCTCTTGGAGGACATGTGCCTTCACTAAGGCTTTGAAGTGGGGGGAAGAGTAATTGTCTTTCAGATTTGAGGAGGGAGGGTGTTCCAAGCCAGAGGCAGAATGTGAGCTAGGGATCAGCAGCGAAATAGGAGAGATTGAGGCACAGTGGGAAAGTTAGCACCAGAGGAGCCAAGTGTGACATTCTACTCATCAGCCTGAGCTCTCTCAGCCCAGCCCAGGTAGAAAATTGTTCAAAATAAAAGGCAATTTTTAAGACAAAAGGTTCTGGAAATGGACCTGAATTCAACCATCCCTTTGTAAGACCACAAAGGGATTCAGGATTCCCAATGAACACCAATAGAATTCCATTTTCTGTATTTTCATTAAAATACAAAAGAGAAAACAACCACACTAATGCCTGTCTGTACTTTGCCATGTGAATGGTTTCCAGGTTCCCCATACAATTATTTAATTGTATAATCCTGTCCTCTCCCTGACTCTCCCATTAATGTAGACAGCACCACCATCCTCCCTATCACACAAGCCTGTAACCTTAGCATTATTCTTGACTCACCTCTCTCATTCAATCCATATATACAGTGTCACCAAATCCTGTCAGTTCAACCTTCACTACATCACTACAATTGATTCAATTGTATTTATCAAGTGCTTACTGTATGCAGAGCTTGGGAGAGTACGAAATGACAACAAACAGACACATTCCCTGCCTAAAACAAGCTTTCCATTCCATCCAAACTGCTACCACATTAATCCAATCACTTACCCTAACTGTCTTGATTATGGCATCAACTTCCTCGATGATCTCCCTTCCTCCTGTCTCTCCCCACTTCAGTTCATACTTCATTCATTCATTCAATTATATTTATTGAGCGCTTACTGTGTGCAGAGCACTGTATTAAGAGCTTAGAAACTGCTGCCCAGATCCTTTTTCTACAAAACTGCTCCGTCTATGTTTCCCCATTCCTCAATAATAATAATAATAATAATGTTGGTATTTGTTAAGCGCTTACTATGTGCCGAGCACTGTTCTAAGCGCTGGGGTAAACACAGGGGAATCAGGTTGTCCCACGTGGGGCTCACAGTCTTAATCCCCATTTTACAGATGAGGGAACTGAGGCACAGAGAAGTTAAGTGACTTGCCCACAGTCACACAGCCCACAGTGGTTGCCCATCCACCTCCGCATCTAACAGGAACTCCTTACCATCAGCTTTAAAGCAATCAATCACTTTGAACCCTTCCTGCTATACCTCCTAGATTTCCTACTACAAGGTAGGCCGCACACCTCAATCATCTAATGTCACACTGCTCGCTTTACCTCAAAATCGACTATCTCATCGTCGAACTCTTGCCTATATTCTGCCTCTGGCCTGGATAGCCCTCCCTCTTTACATCAAAAAATGATCGCTCTCCCCATCTTCAAAACTTTCATTAAAAAAACTTCTCCTCCCAAAGGCCTCCCTATACTAAGCCCTCATTTCCACTCCATTCTGTGTTGCCCTTGCACCTGGATCTGCACCTTTTATTCACTCCTCCCTCAACCCCACACCACTTTTGAACCTTTTTGCAATTCATTAATTTATATTAATATTTGTCTCCCCCTCTAGTTTGTAAGTTCATTGTGGGCAGTAAGTTGAGCGCACACAGTAAGAACTAAATAAATACAATTAATTGACCGATTGATTGACTTCAGAGAGTTTCTTCAGGCCTTGCTGTTTGCTGCTTTAGCTCACATACCGCAGATTTGCAACTATCCTGCTGGATCTACTAGAAGATGGAGAAAACCTGCAAGCAGCAATTGGCAGTGGAGAGGCAGTCTTGGAGCAGAAGCTTCAGGAAGCTCATGGCAACAAGAGGGATAAGTGCAGAAGAGAGCAGGAGGTACTCAGTCTACCCCATACTCACTCAACCCCACTCCTATGACTACTTGTCAGCCAGCCCGCAGTCCCTAGCCCAGTGCATGCAATAGCCGGTGATCTCATTTGTGAGCTTACAGTCCCAGCTATATTTCATCACTTTGGTTTTCATCTGGATTGGAAGGAAGCTGGACATCACCAGGGAAGCCCGCTGGGAAAATAACTGCTTTTAATGCTGGCATTCTGGTAGGACTGATTTCCAAGTAGAACTTTTGTTGGGTTTTTTTTAGCTAAATTCCTCCCTCCCCCATGGTTCAAGAGAGGGGTTGAGAAAGGGCTGGCAACAGGCTCTGATCAGAGATTCCCCAACAGCACAGAAGGTGAGCTGCCCCCCTGCCCCCAGTTTGGGGGCTTTTGGAGATGTTTGTGCAAAGACCAGGCTGGGTGCCCTGGTGCAAGACCAGGCTTCAGGGTGCCAGGCTGAAGAGTGCCCACAAGGCAGATGGCCCCAGCAGCAAGTGAGCATGGCAAAGGAGGTACAGAGATAGCTTCAGGGTTGGAGTGGGTGGAAAATCTGCCCATTCCCCTTATGGCATTTCTTAAGTGCTTACTACGTTTCAAGCACTGTTCTTAGCCCTGGGGTAGATACAAGCTAATTATGTTGGACACAGACCCTGTCCCACAAGGGACTCACAGTCTTAATCCCCATTTTACAGATCAGGTAACTGAGGCACAGAGAAGTTAATTGACTTGCCCAAGGTCACAAAGCAGACAAGTGCCAGAGGGAGGATTAGAACCCATGACCTTTTGACTCCCAGGCCTGGGCTCTATCCACTATGCTATGTTGCTTCCCACTGACAGTATCAGACCCTTGGCCTGGCCCGGCAGTAGCACCTGGGGGATTCTCCCTCTGTTCACCTGGGGTCATGGGTGACTGCAGGAACCTGAGGGATTTTCCCTCAGTCCACCGGGCTGACAGGTGTTTGGGGGCACCTGAAGGATTCTCCCTGCGTCTGCCAAGCTGATAGTGCCTGTGGGGACCTGGGGGATTCTCCCTGAGTCTGCTGGGCTGACAGGTCTCTGTGGGCACCTAGTGGATTATCCCAGTGTTCACTGGACTGAATTGGTTACTATGGGCATCTGGGGAGAATTCCCTGTGTCCACCAGGCTGACAGGTGACTGTGGGTATCTGGGGAATTCTCTCTGTGTCCACCAGGCTAACGGGAGTTTGTGGGCAACTGGAGAATTCTCCCCATGTCCACTGGGCTGACGGGTGTCTCTGGACCCCTGGTGGAGTATCTCTGTTTCCTCCAGGCTGTGAATGAACACAGCAGCTCTTGTCCCTTCTCACATGAAGCTCATCTTGCTGCCCCTGCTGCAGCCACCAATGCCTCAGCTGACATTTCCCCAGTCCCACAATGCCAGTGGCCCTTCCCTGAGAGGAAAGTTTTTATTGTCACCCTTCGTATTCATTAAGGGCTTATTATGTGTTAAGCACTGTGCTAAGTGCTGACTTTTTCCCAAGGAACACATCTTACCAAGTGTGCAACGACTCTGTCACAGATATTTTTAGTTTTCATTTGAAGTTAAAATGGTAGGGATGTCTTCTTTCAATTGAGAAGTGGCATGGCCTAATAGAAAGGGCACAGGGCTGGGAGACAGGGCACGTGGGCTCTATTCCCAGCTCTGCCATTTGCCTGCTCCATGACCTTGGATAAGCCACTTCACTTCTCTGTGCTTCAACTTGGATTGAATAACTGATTTCCCTTCTACTTAGACCGTGAGTCCCAGTGTTTGATCAGATTGTACTGTATCTTCCCCTAGGGCTGAGCACAGTACTTGAAACATAGGCTGTGATTAACAAATACCACAATTATTATAATTAATTATGCACAAGGTGGTTACTGCAGGGTACCCAGAACAGTTATTTTGTCCTGAACTCCGCTTTCCATATCCTGGGATAAGGATAAGGATTTTCAGCATTGAACATCCAGTCACTAATTTCCTACTGTTCCTTTATGGAACTGAAATTCAACCTCTGGAATTTTTTAAGCACCAGCCATTTCGGGGACAGCATATCCGTCCTTATCCTTTCCAGAGCAAAAACATTTTTCCAAGCAATTAATTAGCAGCACCAAAATATGTTCATTTATCAACAAATATGCAAACTCAGAATTCTGTCAATCTAAAGGAGAACAAACATCATATCACTTGCAGGCTTTCATGGTGTCCAGTGGACACGTTCCAGCCCCTGTAGCTTGGTTTATTTCATCTCACTGGAACAACTGCTACTGTTGATTGCTCTGCTTCCGTTTTCTCACCTCTCGTAATCCGAGGCCAAAAATACCCGTGTAAATCATGTTCTTCGCCAGTTGTTGCTTTGATCACGCAATTCCCCACTGACTCCCACGACTGCGTCCTTCTCGCTTCTGCAGGGCTTCTGCCTCTTCCCCCGCCAGAAGTTTTCCCCTAAGGCTGGCCCCGAGTATCAGCCCTATTACACACCCTGGGACATGTGAGAGGCAAAGGAGGCTGGAAGTGACATAAAGAAGGATGGTGTACTGTTCCCCCCGCCCTACCCCCCCACTCGCTAGCAATGATATTCACACTGTCATCTTCAAAGGATACTGAGCACTCAGCTCTGGGATCCAGATCAGGGCTGGGCTCTTGACTTCACAACTGCTTGGACCCAGCAAGGAATGACACACAGTGGCTTTTTCTTCAGCTTTCTTGGTTTTTCACCTGCCTTAGAAGGAGCACTGTCATTCTCCCAGTTGCCCACCAATGAGGCACAGGTGAGGAGAAGTCAGGTGGAGTCGGGGAGAGGAGGCAGGAAGACTGTAAGCTCCTTGTGGGCAGGGAACATGTCTACCAACTCCGTTGTACTGAACTTTCCCAAGCGTTTAGTACCATGCTCTGCAAAGAGTAAGCACTCAATAAATGCCATTGAATGAAAAGAGGAAGGGACAAGACTAGGAAAGACTCTCTAAAACAATGCCTGCAACCCAACCCTCCCCATCCTCGCTAGAGGTTCTCAGTTCTCTTGCATTTGGTGGGGATATTAACGTCAAAATAAAGTTGCAGTGCACTAAGAAATTTACCATCCCGTCACTGGCCAGAAGTCAGAAGATTATGGGTCCTAATCCTGGTTCTGCCACTTGCATGCTCTGTAGCTTTGAGCAAGTCACTTTACTTCTCTGTGGCCCAGTTATCTAATCTGTAAAATGGGTATTGAGACTGTTGAGCCCCATATGGGACAGGGACTGTGTCCACCCAATTTGCTTGTATCTCCCCACTCAATTTGCTTGTATCTACCCAGCATTTAGTACAGTGCCTGGCTCATAGTAAGCACCTAACAAATACCACAATTATTATTATTATTATCATTATTAGAAAGAAGAATACTTGGTAGAGAGATAGATGGTTAGAGAGTCGATATTGGGGTGCTGAGTGAAAGCGGCCTATCTGACAACCAACCACTAAGAGATGAGAGTCGGATCGGCCCTGCAGAGAGACTACTTCTCCTCGGGGCAATGGTTTTCTGGAGTTGCTTCACAATCAGACCAATCCCGGCCGATTTCCGACGCTGCTCTGCCTCTGAAACAATTACCAACAGAATGCTTTTCTCTGGCATTTTTCTAGACCCTTATTGCAAGAGAGCTGATATCCAACGAGCTGGTGGAGTTCAGTGCTTAAGTTGGAGTGGTAAAAGGTCATCAGACCACTTGAGATTGGTATACCAGACAACAGTGAGACTGGGCCAAACATCAGCTTGTGAACATCAGCACTATTACCTTCCACCTACCAAACTGAAGCAAGTCATCTACTAGTCTGTCAGCTCCTTGAGATAAGGTACCATGTGTACCAACTCTATTGCCGTTGTATTTTCCCAAGTGCTTAGGACAATGCTCTGCACATATTAAGCACTCAATAAACACCATTGATTGATTGATCCTGAAGGCATCCAGCGTCTAGCATCAATCACATGATAGCCCAGGAGAGGGAGCTGACCGAGGCCAGGCTCTCGGTAGCCAGGGGTAGCACAAGGCATCAGCTGTGTAAGCATGAGAAGCAGCGTGGCTCAGTGGAAAGAGCACGGGCTTTGGAGTCAGGGCTCATGAGTTCGAATCCCAGCTCTGCCACTTGTCGGCTGTGTGACTGTGGGCAAGTCACTTAACTTCTCAGGGGCCTCAGTTCCCTCATCTGTAAAATGGGGATTAAGACTGTGAGCCCCACGTGGGACAACCTGATTCCCCTATGTCTACCCCAGCGCTTAGAACAGTGCTCGGCACATAGTAAGCGCTTAACAAATACCAACATTCAAATCCCCAAAGCCATTCAGTGCCGGACTCCTGGAGAATAAAGTCACCTGCAAGGAAATCTGCAGACACAACAGACAAAATCTGACCTTCTTGAACACGTAACCTCACCTACAATCTCCAGCAAACAACATGCATGGGTAGTTTTCTGTGATACCATCCACCTGACAGCCACAAAGACATGGGGCACAGTTGCCATCTTCTACCTGGATCATTTTTCTAAAACACTGTTCCGTGTTCTTTTCCCAATCTTCCAAAAATCTCCAAACCTTGACCCCCATGTTGGCATCAAGCAGAAATACCTCACTATCAGCGTTAAGGTACTCAATCTGCTCTCCCTCCTACCTTTCCTCACTCCTTTCCCACTACAACCTAGCCTGCACACTTCGCTCCTCTAATACCAACCTACTCACTGTACCTCACTGTCTCTCACTATTGATCTCCCTCTGGCGTGGAACTCCCTCTCCCATCACATCTGAAAGGCCACCATTCTCCCCATCTTCAAATCCCTTCTGTAATCCAGAAGTCTTCCCTGACTAATTTCTCATCTCCCCACCTTATTTTCCCTCCCTATTGCGTGACCTACATACTTGAGTCCTCACTCTCTAAGCACTTCAGTACTTATCCCCCTTTTCTACCGCACTTAGGTACACCTTCTCATACTCTGTTGCTCTGCACACAGGAAGCTATCAATAAATACCATTGATTGATCGACGGATTGGTTGTTAGTAGGTGCCACCAAAATTGGTTAAATAAAAATGGCTCAAAAGTTGAAGAATTACTTGCAGCAAAACAATTGATCTTTAAATTCTCCACCTTGCATCTCCCAACTTCCAGATCAGCTATTTTACATGCTTCACTCATGTACTCACAGCCCCTCATGTCTCTGATGTATGTATCTTACATACTCTATACTTCCTCCTATCTCTGGTGTATTTTAATGTCTGTCTTCCCTGCTAGGTTATAAATTCCTTAAGGCAGTAAAATTATGTCTATTTAGTTTTCAGACTCTCCCAAATGTTTGGAACACAATGGATGCTCAATAAATAGGACTGCTTGATTGATTTCCTGAAAGCAAGAACTGTATCAGCCACATCTTGAAGTCCCTGCAGAACTCTAAAAGGTGACATATAAGCCAAGGTATGAAATGTGTGTTCGGTGGGGAGGGGGAGAGTAGCAGAGAGTGGGAGATGCCAGGGCCAGCTTCAGTTGGCACACGACATGGGTGGTATCGTTTCTCCTGACACTCTCAATATAGCCCCCGCTTGGGACATTCTTGCCCATACCAGTCTTCCTTATCATGGTGGCCACTGGGTAGGTGCAGTATCACTACTGTCCCCCTTTCCTTGTCTCATGCACGGCAGCCATCTTTAACTTTATTTTTACATGGATCCTTCCCTTTTCCCACCCTTGGAAATAAAAGTCTTTTTTTTAAAAAAGGGATGACTTTTTAATTCATTTATTTGATGCCTGAGGAGCTTTTCCCTTACCCCCTCCATCCTTCACTCCTTCCTCAGGGCAACGCAGTCACCAAGTCCAGGACTTCTCCACATCCTCTAGACTGTAAGCTCGCTGTGGGCAGGAAGTGTGTCCACCAACTCTGTTGCACTGTACTCTCCCAAGCCCTTAGCACAGTCCTCTGCACAGTAATTGCTCAGTCTATAGCACTGATTAGTGACTGAATGATCGATCAGCAGCCTCACCCACACTGTCCCAGAATCGCTGAGGATCAGAGGGGATCCTGCCTTGTTATAGACAAGGAAGGAATCCTGAAGAGATGGCAGGACTCTCCTCCTAAACACACCTTTTGCTCTGCAGATAAGGTCCTGCAAAACAGAGAAAGCCTGGCAACAGGAAAAGGCACGACACACCACCACCACTGAGATGCCATGAAAAATGGCAAAGCATCTGGATCCATTGAGCTCTTCAAACATAGAGAAGATCACTTCCCCTAATGCCAACTCTTCCTCAACATTTGGGGTACTGAGGCGATGTTATAGGATCTTAAAAACTCTACACCCATCACCAAATTCAAGAACCAAGAAGGTTTTCCTTTGGGTGTCCAGAAGTAGAACTCATATCGAGGTCTACAAAGCTGAAGGGTTGTTCAAGCTCTCTGACGCTGTGAGGCCTAGACCCATGTGGCAGGCCCTCAGTCAACCAATCAATCAATGCTATTTATTGAGTGCTTACTGGCTGCACAGTACAAGGCCCCTTTCTGGAATGAGGCGACATATGGTCTCGGTTGCATGATGGTACCCCAAACTGCAAGCTGGAGCTAATGTTTGATCACGACTGTGGCCGTGGCAGCTAGGGTCTGGTGTTGGGAGGGGTAGGAGGTGATTCCAGGCTCCGGTGGCCCCCGAGACCCCTGAAAGCCCTTATGCTCCCTCCCCTGTTGCTCATTTTCTGGCTCCCTGGCTCCATCTGCTCTGTATCTTCCTCCTTCTGCACATTCAGTCCTGCGGCTGTGAGTCCCCTTTCCCAGCCACAGTTGCCTCATGTCCCACCAATGTTCCTCACTCCTGATTTCTCAGTTTCATACCCGCTCTGCCTTGTGCTACAGAGAGCAAGGGTAGGATCCCACCTGGTCAAGAAAGCAGGGGAGATCTTCACCAGCTCCAGCAAGTGTTTCCTCCTGCTCTTCCTCCCTTCTTCCTACCCTCCTTGGTCTCTACTGCTCTCTCTCACGCTGGCCGAGGTTCCTTTTCCTTCCTTGTCAAAAGTGCAGGACCCACTTGGCATCTTGCGCTTCCCTGTGGTGCCCAGCAATATCCATGTGAGAGTCCAGTCCCTTTTCTGGTGCCGTTGGGGGGTCCAGATGGCTGTGAACAGGAGTCGGTTCCTGGTTTTGCTCGGAGCCAGTCCTGTTGTGGCCCACTGAGCCCACAGTCCAGCAGTTAAAGCAGTGGGGACGGGGCTTGGAAGAGCCAGCCGGATCAGCAGGCAGACTCCTGAAACCTGCTGGGCAAATGAAGTGAGGCAGGCTTGGAGCTGTAGGGAGAAGGTGGGCAATGTGGGGAGGTCAAGGAGTCAATCTGCATGACGAAATCTACGGCCATGTCAGAAAACTGGGAGATGGATGGCCAGCCACCTTGTTTGGTAACGGGCAGCTGGCCTCTTCTTAACCAGTATAGATATGCTTCAATGCTTGGGGTTTGGTTAAACACAATCAACAGCAGCATGGCCTAGTGCACAGAGTATGGGCCTGGGAGTCAGAGGGAACTGGGTTCTAATTCTGACACCACCACCTGTCTGCTGTGTGACCTTGGGCAAGTCACTTACCTTCTGTGTGCCCCAGTTACCTCATCTGCAAAATGGGGATTAAGACTGTGAACCCCATGGGGACATGGACTATGTCCAACCTAATTAGCCTGTATCTACTCCAGCTATTAGTACAGTGCCTGGCACATAGGAAAAAAAGAGAAAATTGAAAAAAAAGAGAAAATAGGAAAAAAACATTTAAAAAGTAGCATTAATTGAATGCTTACTTTGCGCAGAGCATTGGACTAAGCAGTTGGAAGAGTACAATACAAGAGTTGGCAAATATGATCTCTGCCCTCAAGGATTTTACAGTGTAGCAGAGACGCAGACACTAAAATAAATAACAGGGAGGGGGAAGCAACAGAATTTAAAGATCTGGAATACGTGCCCCCTTCTGTCTTTTCTCCTTCCCAATTTTACAGGTACTTGGGGTGGAAATGCAAGTCTCTGGAACCCAATCAATCAAATACTAATGACTAATTGATAATGAAGAATCAGGGGGCCCCTCTAGGTTCTGTGGATAGCAGGAAAAAATACACTGAGTACATTTGGGGCTAATGGCTGGCTTCAGATGGTATGGAAGAGAAGAGAGTGCACTGAGAAAGGGGAAGAGAAGCAGCAGCCACAGCAGCAGCAGCAGCAGCAGCAGGATGGAACTGGAAACTTTGCATCTCTAATGGTTGTGTCTGCAAGGGAAAAGAAATTGTTTTCCCGGCTCAGGAGCATCGGATGTCTGGAGCCAGCCCATGTGGGACTCACGCAACACACGTAATGTCACATTTGTCTGATACTTCCTAGTGGACAGATATATGTTGGACATCTGCCGGTACTGCCAATGGCCACCGTGAGACTGAAGCAGAAGGCAGAGCGTAGCAAAAGACAGACAGATTTGTAGCTCAGGCCTCTGAAGGAGGAAATGCTACCATTAGTAGACAGGCGTTCTGTGGGCAGGCACCAAAGGGATTCTATTTATGTGGGCGTCAAAGCGGGCAGGGGACGGAGAGCAGGATCAAGGTCCAGCATCGTGACGTGGGGAGGGGAGAATGACAGAAAAGAGACCAAATAGTATGTCACAGAGACAGATGATTGATATATACCGTGGTGCGTATCATTGATAAATCAGCCTTCAAGCCACCCAGAGGCCCATTATAATGGACACAGACCATTTTGATTCCTAGAAAACTGACCTCCAGAGCTGGGGGCCAGCTATCAATCACACATTTACATTCAGTGGAACTTCCTCAGGAAACCTATCACATGGTTCATTTGACAGAGAGGGGAAATCGGGTGAAGGAGGTTAAGCCTGTGACTTGATTAAGACCGTGAGTCCCACGTGGGACAGACCTGATTATCTTGTACCTACCCCAGTGTTTACTACAGTGCCTGCCCCACTTGTGATAGTAAGCGCTTAACAAATACTACAAAAACAAACACGAAAACCAGACACTCAGGAACCAGAGGTAGAGAAGATGCACACTCACAGAGATGATTCCAACAGGTACCATTTTTCTGTTCCTGCTAATGTCATGGACCGACGCTGGGCTCCCTGCAGCCTCTGGGGCTGCCAGCACCGAAAGCCATCCTCCGGCATCCCCCAGAACCAAGTGCCAGCCTCCGGTATTCCCCAGAACTGAGTGCCAGCCCCCAGCATCCCCCAGCACCAAGTGCCAGCCCCTGGCATCCCCCGGCACCAAGTTCCAGCCCCCGGCATCACCCAGCCCAGAGCAGCCAAGGCAGGCACCCAATGCCTACTCATTCCACTGAGATTTACTGAGGTTATTGATACTTGGGTGTTTATTAAATGGACCTCATGCCCTACTTGTGCAGCATGGCCAGAGAATCAGCATGGCTTAGTGGTTAGAGTGTGGGCCTGGGAGTCAAAAGGATCTGGGTTCTAATCCCAGCTCCACCATTTGTCTGATGTGTGACCTTGGGCAAGTCACTTAACTACTCTGTTCCTCAGTTACCTCATCTGTAAAATTGTGAGACCCATGTGGGACATGGACTGTGTCCAAACTCATTACCCTGTAACTACCCTGGCGCTTAGAATAGTTCCTAGAGAAGCAGTGTGGCTCAGTGGAAAGAGCACTGGCTTGGGAGTCAGAGGTCATGGGTTCAAATCCCTGCTCCGTCACTTGTCAGCTGTGTGACTGTGGGCAGGTCACCTCACTTTTCTGGGCCTCAGTTCCCTCATCTGTCAAATGGGGATTAAGACTGTGAGCCTCACGTGGGACAACCTGCTTACCCTGTATCTACCCCAGTGCTTAGAACAGTGCTCTGCACATAGTAAGCGTTTAACAAGTACCAACATTATTATTATTATTATTCCTAGCACTCAGTAAGCTCTCAACAAATACTTAAAAAAAGAGTGAGGAGGTTAGCTCCTTGAGGGCAGAGATCATGTCTACTAATTATGATGCCAATTACGGTATTTGTTAAATTCCTACTCTGTGCCAAGCCCTGTTCTAAGTACTGGAGTAGATACAAGATAATCAGGTTGGACACAATCCCTGTCCCACATGGGGCTCAAAGTCTAGGTAGGGTGACATATGCTAGTGAGTGGGTTCTTCTGGGTAGGGGTCTACTGGGTGGCCAAGCTGCCATTCATATTAGAATCCCACATCCAGGGGCTTCCATCCCGCACTCCATCTTAGGGCGGGGGGGATGGGGGGAAGTCGTTTGAGGCAGAGTTGATTAGTTGGCTTGGAAAACCATGACTTGGAGTTACAGAACATGTGACAAGGTGACAAGTGCTAGACTCTGTTTTCCTTGCAGTGGCAGGGATAGTATCTATTAATTTTACCATATTGACTCTCCCAAGTTACTTAGTACAGTTCCCTGTATAAAGTAAGCGCTCAATAAATCGACGGGGACTGAGGGTGAACATTTCCACAAGTGCATGAGACCCAAGACTTCTTCAAGCCCTCCCTATGTTGGCACCACTCCCTCCTCCCCCTCCTTTTCTTCTTCATTCCTCCTCCTCCTCCTCCTCCTCCTCCTCTTCCTTGTTCTCTTCCTCCTCTTTTCCTCTTTCTCCTCCTCCTTCTCTTCCTCATCCCCCTCTTTCTCTTCCCCCTCTTTCTCCACCTCCTGCTCTTCCTCTTCCTCCTCATCTTCATCCCTCTCCTGTTCAGCTGCAGCAATCCCTGGCCCCAGCTCCTGGTCTGAAATTCCCCACTGACCCAAGCAGCGCATCTTAGTGGTAAGAGACCAGGCTTGGGAGTCAGAGGACAAAGGTTCTAATCCTGGCTCCACCACTTGTCTGCTGTGTGACCTTGGGCAAGTCACTTAACTTCTCTGTGCCTCAATTTACCTATCTGGAAAATGGGGATTAAGACTGTGAGTCCAACCGGGACAACCTGATTACCTTGAATCTACCCCAGTGCTTAGAACAGTGCTTGGCACATAGTAAGTACTTAACAAATACCATCATTATTATTATTAATTAAAAGTAATGATGAAATAATCATAATAGTGATGTTCTCTTGATTCACCTTATTCAGCTAGTCTAGGCAAGAACTGTGATAAGGGACCACCTAACTAGACTTTGCTCTTTAGAAGTTAATGGCTCCAAATGCCACACAGAAACTTGCAGTGAGGACATTGTGGTACTGTGGCATTTGATTTTCCCTGGCACAGGTGATAGTCAGTGGTGTGGGCACTGGATGCTGCCAAGAAGACTTCCACACCTGACTTTGCCAAAAATGAAAGCCCTCAGATTTGGTCCGCTACACCTTTACAGAGAAGCAGTGTGGCTCAGTGGAAAGAGCATGGGCTTGGGAGTCAGAGGTCATCCCAGCTCTGCAACTTGTCAGCTGTGTGACTGTGGGCAAATCACTTAACTTCTCTGTGCCTCAGTTATCTCATCTGTAAAATGGGGATTAAGACTGTAAGCCTCATGTGGGACAACGTGATTACCTTGTATCTACCCCAGCGCTTAGAACAGTGCTCTGCACATAGTAAGTGCTTAATAAATGCCAACATTACTAGTATTATTATTATTGTTATTATTACAGCACTTGTGCTTAGGAGATCATTTTCATCTTTAACTGGCTTACTTTCACTGATGAACTGCCAAGTTGATCTTGCACATCTCAACCCTATCCTCAGAAACCTAGTTGCTATAAGCATGAACTCCATGGGGATCAGGACAGCAGCGGCCCCCATCACTTTCTGAATTGGGGTCGCAGCATCCTAGGTCTTTTTCACAGTGAGCCCTATGTGGGGCATGGACTCTATCTAACCTGATTAGCTGGTATTGACCCCAGTGCTTAATACAGTGCCTGATACATAGGAAGCACTTAACAAACAACATAAAAAAGCACTCAAAGATATAATCTCTACAGAATGCCTGCGGCCTGACCCCCAAGCGCTCCACCATCCCCACCGATTCGGAGGTTGGGGGGTTGAGGGGGAGGGAGGCTGGGTTGTTCAGCTGGCCACCAAAAAAGATGCTGTGGACAGAGCCCATGACGTTGGGGTGGAATGAAATAGGAGGGATGGGGCTGCTGCTACTGGTGACCAGAGACAGCAGTCAGCAGGGGCTGGGAGCAGAGGGGATGCAACCCCTCCTCGGCCCAGCTCTCTGAGGCTGGTGCCTTCACCAACCCAGCCAGAATGCCCTTTCTAGGGCTTTTTCTTATACTGGCGCTGAATTCTAGTTTACTCCCAGCACTGATCTGATAACATCTGAGAGTTTCCAGTCAGGACTGAAAAGACCCCAGATGACAGCTTCCAGGGTGCTACAGCTGAAACCTGTCTCACCCAGCCCTTAGTCCCGCTAATTCTGCCCCGTCTCTGCCCCGCACCCCAAATGAGAAGTTGACGCACAACACCTAAGGGGTCTTCCCTAAACATGAGAATCCTGTATATTACATCATCCAATATTCTGATGGAGGAACTCAGGGAGGGAAGAGAGACATCCAGAGAGGAGAGAAACAGGAGGAAAGGGGGGGGCAGTGATGGAAAGATAGAAAAGACAGGGAAGGTGGGGGTCATGAGAAAGGGGGATAAGAGAGGGGAAAGGAAGAGAGAAAGGAGTAGAGAACAAAGAGGGAAGGAGAGAGAAGAGAGAGGAGTGAGGAGGAAGGCAGGGAGAAAAACAAGAGAAAGACAGAAGAGAGGAGGGCAGGAAGGGAGAAGAGAGAAAAATGGAGGTGGACAGGCATGGAGACTAGAGAAAAGCAGGGACAGAAAAAGAGAAAAAAGAGAGGGCTAGGAAGGAGATGAGAGGAGAGGGGAAGGAAGAGAGGGAGATCAGAGAGGAGACAGGGAGAGGGATCATGTCTACTGACTCTACCATAGCGCATTCTCCCAAGCATTTAGTTCAGTGATCTGCACACACTAAGCATTCAATAAATACCACTGATCGATTGGGAGAGGAGAGCAGGGAGAAGGGGAAAGGAGAGAGCAGGGTAGGGAGGGAAAGGAGAAAAGTGGGAGGAGAGAATAGCATCTGGAACCACTCCTGTTTGCTGTGGCAGCTTTGCCCAGATGCTGCTGCAGTAGCAATTGCCTCTGCCCATGAGCAGAAGGTCTGCAGAACCCTGAGTCACCGTTGTTGGCTTATGGTCATTTCCAGCTGTGTTTAAACTGTACCAGCCCGCCCTCATGGGGATAAGGGGTTTTCCCCCTTCTGGGGGGTCTTCTAGCTACTGATCCCCTGCCAAGAGGCTCTTCTCTGCTTTGGAAGCCGAAGGAACGTTGCAGGTGACCACTCTAAGGACCCCAGGAAGGGGTGACCCTCTGGCTGGAGCCCCTGGCTCAGCAATGTGATCTTAATGGGGCTAAGGCCCAGCACCTCTCCTCCCATAGAAGGCTCTGGTGCCACAGGGTGAGGAAGGCGGGGGCTCCTGGTGGGACCCCACTCCAAAGATGACAGAGCCTAATCCCCTTTCAAGGCTTTGAGGGGTATTTTGGCTGTCACCTCTGTCCACCTGCACAGCCTAGTAGCCCAGCTTGCTGGGATATGCTAGCCTCAGTCCCCCTGACTTTCACCCAATTTAGCTGGAAAATCCACTGGACATTTCCAGGTTTAGGAGTGTTCATGTGGGCACAGATAGTCCCCACTGACTCTGTTGCCAGGACTCTGGTGATTCCCCTGCTTGGGTGGAGCCTGCCCAGGGTCACTCCACCTGACACGACCAGGTGAAGGATCTGGACTGACCGGGCCAGCTGGGCCCACGGGGACCAGGCTGAACGAGAGGGTCCAGAACTTGGTCTGGAGACCCCACCCCAAGTGATCCACTAATCCAGCTACTTTGGGGGGAGAGCTACCCCCAGCATCCCCTGGAGGTGGGTTCCAACCTCTGGGGCTAAGGCAAGAGGGCCCTCAGAAACTTCCTGCATGTAAGGATTCACTACCAAGGGCCAGACCCCTCGGCCACCTTCAGGATCCATGCACGCCCTTAGCCCCCGTCACTGTGCCACCATCGAGTCTACCTTCAATGTCCTAGGTGGCATAATATCTCCACCAGACCTGTCAGGGCATTACAGTCACCAGCATTCTGGCAGCCCCATGTCAGTGGCCCCCTAGAAGCTACTTAAGCCCTGTAAATGGGGACTAATCCAAGGATCCTAAAGGGAATAATGATAATAATGATAATTATGGTATTTGTTAAGCGCTTACTAAGTGCCAAGCACTGACCTAAGTGCTGGGGTAGATACAGGGTAATCAGGTTGTCCTACATGGGGCTCACACTTTTAATCTCCGTTTTACAGATGAGGTAACTGAGGCACAGAGAAGTTAAGTGACTTGTCCAAGATCACACAGCAAACAAGTGGTGGAGGAAGGTTTAGAACCCCCGACCTCTGACTCCCAAGCCCATGCTCTTTCCACTAAGCCACGCTGTCCAGGGCCTTGCACGTCCAAGTTTTAGACTTGGGTTTTCACTATTCAGAGTGGAATCTCACCTTCAGAAGCCACTCTGTACCTACTCCTGGATCTGTTCCTTAGACTGTAAGCCCCATAGAGACAAGGACTTTGTATAAACTGATTATCCTGTATCTACTGCAGCACATAGAACAGTGCTTGACGCATAGTAAACACTTAACAAATTCCATAATATAATAATAATCTGTATTCCGGGACCTGAGCCTTTAGGCCTTGGGCGAGACACATGCTCCTCCGATCATTTTACCTTTGTTTTCTGTGTCACTCTATGTCTGCTCTCTCCTGAATTAAGAACCCATATCTGTCAGCATGTGCGTCTCATCCATCGTCATGCTTGTGTCTGCGTCCTCCTTCCGCCTCCTGTTATTTAAATCATCGAGCTCACAGCACCCCAGATCACAAGAATTCAGTCTCTCTCCATTATTCAACCACTCTCCATCATTCAACCGCTCTCTATCATTCAACCGCTCTCCATCATTCAGCAAGGGACGATGTTTGAACGCTGCTTTCATTGTTTAGTTTGTCCTAAAATTATCAGCCGAGCATTTCCTGAATGTAGTTAGAGCTAACGAGCAAAAGTTTGAGAAACAATGGCCTGCTTTATATATCAGGGATTTAAATGAACCCAAATTAGGAAGAAGCAACTAGCAATGGGCTAATACTGCGGAAGACAATATCCAGTTGCAGCTTTTTCCCCATGAATAAAAAAAATTGACCATTAGAAATGTCAAGATGATTACTTTTTGGATATGGGTGGGTGGGCAGGGGAAAATTTCGTCCCCTGAGCAAACGGAATCTCCCTAAGACTGGGCACCACCTGCCTGGGTCTGGGGGGAGTGTCATTCTCCACAGATTCCAAGTGAGGGGTTTTGTCCCCCCAAAGCCTCAGGGTTCTTAGAGCAGGCTGGCCTGCCCAGCACCACTTCCACCAGCGGCGGTTCCCAAAAAAGGAACATCCTGCCTTCCAGGACTGCAGCAAAATCTTGGCTGCCAGCACTGAGAGCCAGTTCCAGGGGGCAACACCCCCCTGCCATACACGTCCGACCTCTGTTTCCTACACCCCCGACACACACATACACACGCTGTTTGGGAATGGGAAGTTTCCCTCAACCAGACCACACGATGTATTGGCTTCTTCCTTTGGCCTGATGAAAACCAAGGAAGTCCAGTACAGCCAGAGGATTCCACAGGGCCATGGAAAGTTTGGTTTTACTTACCCAAAGGAGACTTCCCTGTGCATGCCTAGCTAGGATGCCCCACCCTCCTTCCCATCATCCCCATCCTCTCAGCAGTCTGATGCATCAGTGTCTCACAATATTGATCCTGCTGGCTCATTCATCAATTATCCCTGACCCACTGTCTCATCGATGTGGGTTGGTGGGCAGGGAACCGGCCCCACTAGTAGGCAGTCCTGATGGGGACGTCGAGATGGAGGCCTGATGTCAACCTCATTTCCTCTTTCTCCATCTTCTTTCGGGAAGGAGCGGCAAGTCTCTCCTGGATGAATGCTCGGGGTCAGTGGTCCCCAGTCCCCAGAAACTGAATTCCCACAACTCTATTAGGTTACGAGCCCCCTGAGGGACAGCGATAGTGTCTAATACCTATCTGTGTTTTTTCCAGTGCTTGGTATGGTGCTCTGCATTCAGTAAGTGCTTAATAAATAAATACCACTGTTACACAAGCCCCCAGCTGCACAGTGGGTGTGCAGTTGGGCACCTCTGCACCACACCCCTATCATCGCTCTGGGATGAGCTGCTTCTGCTCTTCCTTGGGGAGGGCAAGGCCAACAGGGGGGCCCTCTCCACATCTAATGCTTCCTTTTGCCATGTCACTCCCTGGGGGGGGAAGGTGGAAGGAGGGAGAGGTTCAGAGGGATGAAATATTTTCAAACCTCACAGAACAAGGAAAATCCCAATGAAATGCCTTTGGTTTGGTGAACAATTCAACCCGGCGTATTTCGGGCAAGGAGGCAAGGAGAGCCCCCTGCAGTCTGGAGTCATTAACCAGTCTTAGGTAACAGGATCTTTTCAAAGCCATTATCATTTTTCCATTGAATGTTCTCTAAAGCAATACTGAAGGGTCTCTGGGAGGCCCAAACCACTGAAGGAGATGGACTGCAATATCGGGGTCCTGGGATCCCTAAAGAAGAGCAACAAAACACAGCTCTCCTCCAAGATATTCCATGACTCTGTGTGTGTGTGTGTGCCTGTGTGTGTCTGTGTGTGTCTGTGTGTATGCGTATGCTAGGTGAAGGCATTTGCCACTGGCTGGAGACCCAGACGTTTTATATTTCTGGTTAGTGCCACATCTGCATTGTGCTTTGTTGAGTTGCTCTGGCTGACATCATGTCCAGATTTCACGCAGACCTTCAGGATGGCACTGACTGCATCCTGAAGTTGTGCAGGGAAATGTGGATAAATTATCAGTAGAAAAAGCTCAAGGAGCAGCAATCGCCCAGCAACAGAACCTGAGAGAGGAGACAAAGCCAGAGACGCAGCTAAATCTTACCAAAGTCGCCCATCAGAGGTTGAGACCTATTGAATGGGAGACCAAGCGAGTGCTACAAAGCAGCATTGCAGCCTGCTGGCTTTGGGATCCAGGCCAGGCAGGGATTAAAGGATGCAGCCTTTCCATTCTGATCCCTCGGCAAACAATCGGTGTCATAAAGCTTTTGTTTCTGAAGTCAGTCTCTCGAGAGAAAGGGAAAAGCGATTCTCTTCTTGTCCCTTATCCATCTTCCCTGCTTCCACCACACCCACTACAACCAAAATGGGAAGGGAAATGGATATTCCTCCTCCAAGCCTCTGGGGGGAAAAGTCCCAGAGCAATTATCTGGCTGCTTCCCCAATCGGACAGAGAGTCCATCCCTCATCCTACGAATGGTGCGGAGAGCAAAGGTGCCAAAACACAATCCTAAACATGGCCTTAGGCCAGGGCAGTTTTGAGTACTGGCTGAAAATGAGGCCGCACTGAAGAGGTTAACCGGGTTTTGTTTGCAATCACTTTCCTGAGTCATCCCCATCGCTGTCAGATCCAGGCCCTTTCAGTCTGTCAGAGTCTACCTGCAGCAGGCAGGGGAAGGTGAGGCATTTAACCCTTTCTTTAACATTCTGCCTAAGCTTTCTCCCTTCCTCGTTCCTTCCTTCCTCCCAAAGAAAGCCCCGCTTCGATATCCCTGATGGTCAGAAGCCGGTTGGGATTTCCTAGGTGGCCCAGGGCTAGTCCCACTGGCTGGCTTCTTAACTGGTTCTCCAATTTCGAACTAGACCCTTAGTCTCAGACCACAACGACCAAGAGTAGAGGAGAGATGGGGAACATCATGACCAAGGAAGCATCAAAGAACAGTGAGGCAGTGGCACGGAACCAGTCGAATTCCAATGGGCAGGTGAAAAAAAAAACCACCATCCGGACAGTGGGGGCCCCCAGTGCCTCCCCCGACACCTTAAATACATCAACACAGAGCCCACAGTACCTTAGTGTTTCCTGGAGGAGCCCTTTGCTGCTGGTCGTACCTGGCGTTAGAGACAACGGGCTGCGAAACCTAGAGACAGAAATTCAGAAAAGAGGCTTATAAACAGGTGCCAAGCAGCGGGTTTGGATACCATGAAATCAGCCCCCCAAAAACCAAATGCCTCCTTCTTCACATTCTAGAAATGCATCTGCGTCTGCACCTTGAGTTCATCTGAAGTGCAGCTCTGCCGCAGCCCTCATTTCCAGAAGGCTGAATCCTGAATCTTACAAGCCTTTCTCCTGTAAGACTCTTAAATCAGACAAAGCCGATCCTTGGAGAAAAAAAAAATCATTACCAGCTTGGGCACCGCAATACCACAAACGCCTATCCTTCAGGAACTGCTGCATAATCACTCTTCCCGAGCACTATTATCCCTCAGCTGGCAGACTCTCCAGACAGACGCAATCTGCAAGCCACCAGCTTGGGGGGTGTGTGTCTGTGTGTCTGTGTGTCTGTGTGTGAGTGTGCGCGCGCGCACGCGCGTGTGTATGTGTGTGTGTGTGCACGCGCGCGCGCCAGGAAAAGGAAAACTGCAAATTGAAAAAAGTCCCTGCAGTGGTGAAAAGGAAAAGGTGGTAAGGAAGCGAGGGAAAGGGACAGGGAAGGGGAGAGGGAGGGGAAGATGAGGGAAACCTAGCTCCCGAGCCCTGGAATTTTCGAGAAAGACGACAAGACACACAGCTCCGCCATCATGCCCTCACAAAAGGGTGCTGGGCTGGCCAGGCTGGCCAGGCTTCAGCCGTTGTTGAGGGGCTTATGATCCCTGACAAGCATTTTAATCACACCCAACCAGGAGTAGGGCTTGTACCGCTACAAATGTCATCGTCTGGCTTCCTCTGGGCCTCTGCTGGACTCCCCCCCACAAACACACACCGCGCCCCTCCCCCGCGCGGACCTGAGCTTAGGGAATCCGCTTATCGATTCTAGCCCAAGGAACCCAGCCCCAGCCTTGCATGGTTAAACTGGAAGTTTCTGTGGAGGCTATGCTCTCTGCGTTAATGGAAAGAAGATTCGCTTTCTCAGCTTGCTATTTTCCCATCGGGGTCATGCCTAATTCCCCAGACATTTCGGGGATCCAGAGCCAGTTTACTTCCATGAAGAAAGCCCTGAAACCATACAGGAAGCCCTCCTCTCTCCCCAAAGGGGATCCCCAGGTCAGACTGCTTGTTTAATATGGCAAACATCTCTCTCTGTAGGAGCAGAACTATCCACCACTTGGGGACTGGACCCTAGAGTCAAGCTATGGTTTTGTAGCAAGGTCAGTCCCAGAGCTTTCCCATTTCTATTCTCCTTCCCCTGTTTGAGTGTCTGGGGCTGGGCCGGCGTAGGAGCAGGGAGAGCGGGGGGACAGAGAAGGGAAGGGGGCTCCAGTTCAGAAGGCACCCAAGTTAGAGCCCAGCCCCTGGCCAAACTGAATGGCCTTGACTCACGGTGGGGATGGGCGTCATCCATCCCTTTTGGACAGGATTTTCCCACGGGGCAGATTTGGGGAGAATCCCCGCCAGTTGTCCCCAAAGCAACACAAAAGATAAAAGAGGTGAGGGAAGAAACACGTTCTGTGAGCCCTACGTGCTGGACCACTTGGTGAGGGACTGACCGGTCGGGTCAGAGTCAACCAGAAGCGGCTGGGCGGATCCAGAGATGTCTGAGTGAGCCCCCACCACGGGGAGGGTCGCTATGGTGACAGACACCGAAATGTAGAACAGAAAACCAGGCAGATCCCCAACCAGCCAGCATGCAGCCTGGAAGGGCCCGGACTGGGGATGAGGAACAAAAGGACTGAGGGGGTCATTACTCACCTCCCTTCCCGCTTTCTCCTCCCAACAGGGACGGAGTAGCTGCTGGAGCAGACCCCTCCGGCCCACTCCGGGCAGCCCTTTATTTTATGGTATTTGTTAAGCGCTTACTATGTGTCGAGCACCATTTTAAGCATTGGGGTAGATACATATGGGCTTCTAATCTGAATAGGGGGGAGAACAGGAATTTCATCCCCGTTTTGTAGTTGAGGAAACTGAGGCACAGAGAAGTTAGGTGACTTGGCCAAGGTCACAAAGCAGGCAAGTGGCAGAGCCCTTGCCCAAGACCTCAGCCATTTCTTGCCCCCAAACTGACTGACCTCCTTGTCCTCAGCTCCTCTTCCACCAGAAACATGGGGAGTGTACTCGGGCCTACTGACTGATAAGTGTAGACCCCAGGCTAGGCTAAGTTATGGGGCTGGAGACAGGACAAGCCCATGGTGCCCTTACTAAAGTCAACACTTCCTCCCACCTCCTTGGAGCAGCCCGACAACCCTCCCTCCACCTCAGCATCACAGGGCTACTTCTGCTGCCAACAGTGGACAGGGTGGAGATTCTGGATTCTGACCCCGGCTCCACCACCTGCCTGCTATGTGATTTTGGGCAAGTCACCTAACTCCTCTGGATCTCATTTTCCTCATTCGAAGATTGGGGATTCAATACCTGCTCTCAATCAATCGATGAATTGTATGGTATTCATTGAGCTCTTACTGCGTGTAGAGTAAGTAGTACTTATGAGTGTTTGGGAAAGTACAATGAAACAGATTGGATAGGTGTGATCCTTGCCCATGAGGAAGTTACCTTGTGGGAAAGAGACTGCGTCCAGCCTGATTATCTTGTACCTCCCCCAGGGCTTGGCATAAAGTAAGCACTTGACAAATACCATTATTTGTAGGGAAGCTCTCACCACCCCTCATCTCCTCTCTCAGCTCCTTCAGCAATGGCTGTTTCTCCCATAAACCCTCTCCCCTTTTGACTGTCGTTTTCTGGGGAACGCAGAGCTAGAAGGAAAGGCCCAGAATTCCAGGTCTCTGAACTCCCATCTCAGTCCTGCAAACTCTCCAACCCCAGAAAAGCCACCTGGGAACCCTCCTTTAAGCTTCCCAAGGCACATGCAAGTCAATCAATCAGTTGATCGTATGTTTTGAGTTCCTTCTCTCTGCTCAGTGCTGCACTAAGTGCTTGGGAGAAGAAAAAACAATAGAACAGGTGGACCCCACACCTGCACTCAAGGGACTTATAGTCTAGTTGGGGAGACAGACAAAAAAATCAATTACAGGTAGGGAAAGCAGCAGAGAACAAGGATAAGTACACAGGTGCAGTGGTACTGGGGGTGTGGTCGGTTTCAAAGGGCTTACGGGGAATGGATGCAAGTACATAAGTAATGCAGAAGGAAAGGAAAATATGGTGGGGAGATGAGATAGGAAAAGCTTTCTGAAGGAGATATGACCTTACTAGGGCTTTAAAAATGGGAAAAGTGGGGAAATGAAGTGGGAAGGGAGTTCCAGGCAAGAAGTTGAGCTGGGCTAGATGGTGAGAGAGGTGAAATCGAGGCATGGTGAATAAGTAAGTAGTAGGTAAGTCCCCACATGGGGTGCTAAGAAGGTGCTGGAAGGTTTCTGGTGAAGAAATAGTGAGAAAATCCAACAAACGAAAAGGACTGTATACTTTAAGATCCTTGTGATCAGGGTTCATGTCTACCAACTCTATCATACTGTACTTTCCCAAGTGCTCAGTACAGCGCTCTGCACATAGTAAGCACTCAGTAAATACCACTGATTGATTAGAAGGCAGGCTCCTTTCAGTATGGCTCAGCCAAGAAGGCAGAGCTTTCTCACCATGCTTAGGGCACATAGGCATTCAGGGCTTAATGTCTATTCTTGATTCTTTTCTTCTAACCAGGAAGGCAGTGCCTGGCTTCCACCCTGTATACCAGCCATCCGTAAATCAGTCAATCAATCAGATTTATTGAGCATCTACTGTGTGCAGATCACTGTGCCAAGTGCTTGGGAAAGTACATTCCAATACAGTCCGTAGACAGGTTCCCTGCCTACCAGGAGCTTACAGTTGAGAGGGGGAGGCAGACATTAAAATAAATTATGGATATGTACATAACAGCTGTGGGTCTGAGAAAGGGGTGACTATCAAGAGCTTAACAGGTCCAGATCCCAATACATTGGCAACACAGAAGGGAGAGGGAGTGGGAGAAATGAATGTTTAGTCAGGGAAAGTCTCTTGGAAGAGATGTGGTTTTAACAAGGCTTTGTAGGTGGAGAGAGTGGTGTTCTACTAGATATGATGGGAGTTCCAGGTGAGAGGGAGGATGTGGGTAAGGGGTTGGAGGCAAGATAGACAAGCTCTGTGATTGGCATTGGAGGAGTGAAGTGTGAAGGCAGGGTAATAGTAAGAAATCAATGAGATAAGATAGGAGGGGTCAAGTTTATAGAATGTTTTAAAGCCAATGGTAAGGAGTTTCTGTTTGATGCAGAGGTAATGATGGTATTTGTTGAGCACATATTTGTTAAGCACTTACTATGTGCCAAGCACTGTTCTAAGAGCTGGGGTAGATACAAGGTATTTAGGTTGTCCCACGTGGGGCTCCACAGTCTTAATCCCCATTTTACAGATGAGGGAACTGAGGCACAGCAAAGTTAAGTGACTTACCAAGGTCACACAGCAGACAAGTGGCAGATCCAGGATTAGAACCCATCACCTCTGACTCCCAGGCCTGGGCTCTTTCCGCTAACCCATGCTGCTTTTCTAGTGGGTGCTGCTGCTTCTCCAACAGCAGGTGGATGGGCAACTGCTGGAGGTTCTCAAGTAGTGGGCACAGGTGGACTGAACGTTTTATTAGAAAATTGATCTGGGCTGCAGAGTGAAGTATGACCTGGAGTGGGGAAAGCAGGAGGCTGGGAGGTCAGCGAGGAGGCTGAAGCCACTTAGAACAGTGCTTGGCACATAATAAGCACTTAACAAATGTCATCGTCATTATTATTATTACTATTATTATTATTATCATTAGTTAAAGCAGGATATGCTAAGTGCTTGAAATTCTTCGATCAGCATAGAAGCGGTTTGGATGGTGATGGAAGGGTGGGTTTGAGAGATATCAATCAATCAATTAATCATACCTATTCAGTGCTTACTGTGTGCAGAACGCTGTACAAAACTCTTGGGAGAGTACAGTATTGCAGAGTTGCTAGACACTTTCCCTGCCCACAACAAAATTACAGTCTAGGGAGTGAGATAGACATTAATGCAAATAAATAAATTACAGATATGTACAAAAGTGTTGTGGGGCTGAGGTAAGGGTAAATAAAGGATGAGAATCCAAATGGAAGGCCAACACAGAAGGGAGTGGAAGAAGAGGAAATGAGGGCCCAGTCAGGGAAGGCCTCTTGGAAGAGGAGTGGCTTCAATAAGGCTTTGAATGAGGGGAGGGAGAGTGATTGTTAGATATGAAGAGGGAAGGCGATCCAGGCCAGAGGAAGGATGTGGGCAAGAGGTCGGAAGTGAGATAGACTAAATCAAGGTAAAGAGAGTAGTTGGCATTAGAGGAACTAAGTGTAATAATAGTAATTATTATGATATTTAATGATTATGGTATTTGTTAAGTGCTTGCTTTGTGCCAGGCACTGTACTAAGTGTTGGACACTGTCCCTGTCCACACATGGGGCTGACAGTCTCAATCCCCATTTTACAGATTAGGTAACTGAGGCCCAGGAAAGTGAAGTGATTTGCCCAAGGTCACCGGGAAGACAAGTGGCAGACCCGGGAATAGAACTCACGATCTACTAACTCCCATGCCTATGTTCTAGCCACTTTGCCTGTATCATAATAGGAAATCGGGGAGGTAAGGAAGGGGTGGTCAAGGTGATTGAGTGCTATAAAGCAAATGGCGAAAAGTTTCCGTTTGATGAGGAGGTGGATGGACAGCCCCTGGAGGTTCTTGAGGAACGAGATGCTCTTCCCCTTGACTCTATTTATTGCCATTGTTCTTGTCTGTCCGTCTCCCCCGATTAGACTGTAAGCCCGTCAAACGGCAGGGACTGTCTCTATCTGTTGCCGACTTGTTCATTCCAAGCGCTTAGTACACTGCTCTGCACATAGTAAGCGCTCAATAAATACTATTGAAGAAGAAGAGGAATGGGGAAACTTAGACTTAACATTTCTGTAGAAACATGGTCCGGGCTGCAGCATAAAGTATGGATTGGAGTGGGGGGAAACAGGATCTTGGGAGGTCACTAAGGAGGTTGATGCAGTAATCAAGGTGGGATAGGATGAGTGCTTGGATTACTGTGTTAGCAGTTTGTGTAGAGAGGAAAGATTATAGAACCTACAGGAATGGGTGACAGATTGACTATTTAGATTGAATGGGAGGGAGGAGTTGAGGATAATATCAAGGTTATGAGCTTGTGAAACAGGGTGGAAAGTGATGCTATCCACAGTGATTGGAAAGACAGGGAGAAGACAGTGTTTGCGTTGAAAGATGTGGAGTTCTGTATTCGATCTTTGTTATTGAGTGCTTGCTTTGTGCCGAGCATGGAATCAAGAATTAAGAAAGTACAAAAGTATTAGTAGACATGATTCCTGCCCTCAAGAAGCTTATAGTCCAGTGGGGAAATCAAGCAGACAGCTAGAGGAGAAATATGGGCATATCTAGTGAAAAGAGACCAGTAAATGTCCTCAGACTTGTACAGCTCACTAAATGCCATTATAAACACTTCAGCATGTGATGTAAAACTCGTTTTTCTCCTGCTGCTTCAGGCTTTGCTCAGTGGGGATGCTGAAGCTTAGACCAGGATACAAGATGGCTGGCACAATATTGAACAAATGGGTACAGTCCTGGGTGACCACTCAGTGAAAAGATCCCCCTCCCCTGGCCATTTCTCTCCCAGTCCTTCCTTCCCATGCCTCACTGGCCTCATTCTCAGTATAGGAGAATGAAAAGGAGTTCCAATCAAAGGAGTTCCAATCACATAGGCCTATTGGATTCTTCTGGCAAGGTGTGGGAGAGCTGAGACAGCTCTGACTGATTCAGCAGGGGCCAGTAAGAGGCAGTATGAGTTGTACAGCAGGAGCCAGGGAAAGGCAGTGAGGGCGACACAGCATGGGCCAGAGAGAAGTAGCATGAGTGATACAGCAGGGTCTAGTAAGAGGCAGTGAGGGTGACCAGAGCAGGGGCCAGTGAGAGGAAATGTGGGAAATACAGTAGGGACCATTCTCCCTGCCCTCCCCACCCCTTGCAGCCCTCAGACCCTACCCCTCCTTGGTGAGTGCTGCTACAGTTCTCTAGATTGTAAGCTTGTTGTGGGGAGGGAATATGGCTACCCACTCTGTTGTACTGTGTTCTCCTAAGTGCTTAATAATAATAATAATGATGAGGACGACGGTATTTGTTAAGCACTTACTATGTGCCAAGCACTGTTCTACGCACTAGAGAGATACAAGGTAGTCAGGTTGTCCCATGTGGGGCTCAAAGTCTTTATCCCTATTTTACAGATGAGGGAACTGAGGCACAGAGAAGTTAAGCAACTTGCCCAAAGTCACTCAGCTGACAAGTGGCAGAGCCAGCATTAGAACCCAGGACCTCTGACTCCCAAACCCGTCCTCTTTCCACTGAACCATGCTGCTTCCCCTTAGTACAGTGCTCTGCACACAGTAAGCATTCAATAAACACCACTGATTCACTGACTGATTGCCAAGACCAGCCCAGGATCCAGACTTCGAACCCTGAGAGTTAAATCTGCTAGATCTGCAGATGGCCATGTCGATGTTACCATAACTCTGCCCCAAAGGGGAGCCCGTAATGCGCTGGCCACTTCCGGAGAGGGGAAGGCCTTGGGTTTGAATCGAGGCAGTCCTCCTGCCTGTAGCTTTCCCCTGTTCAGGGAAGCACAGTGATGCCCAGAGGTTCCATGAGTTCCCACTGAGATCTGGGCTGAGAGCTCTAACCCAGAAACCTTCCAGACTCTGCTTTCCTTGCCCTGGGACAGACTGAGCCCGCTCTGAAGTCATCGCTTTCCCCGGCCAGAACTGTTTTGGACCACTGGGAAATCACAATGCCACTTCCAGCTTTCCTTGCTTGGGCCTTGCTCACTCATCCCAAGATTGTTCAGTCAATCATCTCCACCATTTCTACAATGTCATATCTGTATTCTCAGGGCCCCCCGGAAAGGAAGGACAAACTTTCAGGGTTCCACTAACCAGTCCCGCACCCAGCCCAATCAGTAGCTGCACTGGTTTGGGGAGGGAGTTCCTACTGGCTAACTCCCTTCCCCACATGCCACTGCAATTCCTCTGGGTTATCTTGGGTTCTCAGCATACACCACCCACAGGTTCCCTCTTACATATGAAAGAAATATCAAGGGGGCTGGAATACATTGTGGACTGAAATACACACTTTAGTTCCTAGCCTGCACCTGGCTTAATTTAGCCAGGGTTCTCCAGAATTATCATTCAAATCTCTTTAGCTGTTTCTCACCTTGGCAGGCTGTCCACTTGGGTCCTCTGTGAACCAGCAGGCCAGTGGGAAAACTTTCTTATTCATTCATTCATTCAATAGTATTTAATGAGCGCTTATTATGTGCAGAGCACTGTACTAAGTGCTTGGAATGTACAAATCTTCAACACATAGAGACAGTCCCTGCTCAATGACAGGCTTACAGTCTAATCGGGGGAGACAGACAGACAAAATCAATAGCAATAAATAGAATCAAGGGGATGTACATCTCATTAAAACAATAGCAATTAATAGAATCAAGGTGATGTACATCTCATTAACAAAATAAATAGGGTAATAAAAGATGTATACAAATGAGCGGATAAGCACAGTGCTGAGGGGAGGGGAAAGGAGCAGAGGGAAGGGGGGGAAGGGGGGCTTAGCTGAGGGGAGGTGAAGGGGGTGGTAGAGGGACAGTAGAGGGAGCAGAGGGAAAAGGGGAAGCTCAGTCTGGGAAGGCCTCTTGGAGGAGGTGAGCTCTAAGTAGGGCTTTGAAGAGGGGAAGAGAATTAGTTTGGCGGAGGTGAGGAGGGAGGGCATTCCAGGACAGCGAGAGGACATGGCCCAGGGATCGATGGCGGGATAGATGAGAACGGGGGACAGTGAGGAGGTGGGCGGCAGAGGAGTGGAGCGTGCAGGATGGGCAGTAAAAAGAGAGAAGGGAGGAGAGGTAGGAGGGGGCAAGGTGATGGAGAGCCTTGGGTTGGGGGGAGAGGTTTTATTCTACCCTTCTGAGACTTCACCTTTTTACCTAGTTTTACCTAGTTTTGCCCTTTGAATTGGCCAAGATTCAGATACAACTCCAGGGAGCCAACTCTCCTTATTGATTGGCAGGTGTGCGAACAACTTTCCCTTGACCAGTCCTAGAAAATTGGCAGTACTGATAGGTCACGTAACATTCCTCCTCAGATTAGACTGACCAGACTCCCCCACTAGACTGTAAGATCTCTTAGGGCAGAGACCAAAACAACTTAATGATGATGGTGATGATGGTATTTGTATAGCGCTTACTATGTGCCAAGCACTGTTCTAAGCACTGGGGAGGAGACAAGGTAATCAGGTTGTCCCACGTGGGGTTCACAGTCTTAATCCCCATTTTACAGATGAGGTAACTGAGGCCCAGAAAAGTTAAGTGATTTGACTAAAGTCTCAGACCTGGCAAGTGGCGGAGCCAGGATTAGAACCCATGACCTCTGACTCCCAAGCCCGTGCTCTTTCCCCTGAGCCACGCCGCTTCTCTCAAGCCATACTTACACGACTGTACTCTCCCAAGTATGTAGTACAGTGCTCTGCAAACAGGAAGTGCCCAATAAATGCCCTTGATCGATTGATCAATTGGTTGACTATCACAGGAGCCCTAGGGCCCCAGGAGCCCGAAGATGGAGGTAGGTGGGTGCGATTTAGGGCTTTTCATAGCATTTGTTAAGGGCTTACTATGTGTCAGACATTGTTCTAAGTGCTGGGTATAGGTACAAGTTAATTAAGTCAGACACAGACCCAATCCCAGTCCCACATTGGGTTCACAGTCTAAATTGGAGGGAGAACAGGTATTTCATCCCCATTTTACAGTTGAGGAAACTGAGGTACAAAGAAGTCACTTGCCCAAGGTCACTCAGTAAGCAATTGGCAAAGCTTGTCTCCCAAGCCCGTGATCTCTCCACTTCCATTGGCTGTGGGATTTTGCAAGAGACTAAGTGGGTGGAAGGGAAGTGGGAAAGTCTTTGTCTCATTCAACACATCACCATCACTCCTAATTCATAATGGGATTATGGTGATTTTCAAATGATCTGTATTTTAGCATCTGTGATCATAATATTGGGCTAGAACTGAATGCAGAAGGTGCTGCTTGACCTGACTCTAAATTCTCACTGGAAGCAGGACTTGCACTGAATGCGCAGAATACAAACGGGTAGCCTCTGGAGTTGCTGAGCACTTCTGTCCTCTCTTTCCGCCAGATGGTCAAGTGACTCCATTGTGGCTACTGCCTTCCCACCCCGTCAGCAGGGGTCCTTGGTTTCCTCCTCTATCAGACCAGACTTCCACATTGTCTCCAAGGCCCATGGACCAGCTCTCCATCAGGTCACAGAGGAGCCTCCATCTCTACCTGATTCCCAGCAGCCCGGTGGGACAAAGAGAAGCAGCCACAGCCTAGCCCCACCTCCGCAAAGCCTCGGACAGGTTGCGGTGGTGGCTGATAACAGTGGTGATCACTGTGGCTGCCATTCTCACTGTGGATTCTGAGCCACAGGGAGCCTAAAATTCTGCTTCTCCTCCCCCCGTGCCCTACTAAGTTTTATTTGCTCTTCATTTTGTCTTAGCATTTTGTTTCATCTCTCCTTGTCTGGAGCCAGTCCCTCCCTTCTCCCCCTTTTTATTTTTAGTTTGTGAGCCTTCCAGGGTACATGGACGGTATCTAATTCCCACATATATATTATCTCCCAGTGCTTAGTACAGTGCTCTGCACAGAGTAAGTACTTAAAAAATACTATTACTATTAATAAATACTATTACTATACTATTATAAATTACTATTACTACCATTACTACTTCTTCAGGGAAGGCTGAACATGGGCATCTGTGGATACACCGTGACTACCAACTCTGTTGTATTGGACTCTCTTCGTACAGTGTTCTGCACAAAGTAAGTGCTCGGTAAATGTCATCGATCTACGGAATGATTGGGTGATACTGGAGCAGAACCACCGATGGCCCTGCGCCTGACTTATGGGCTTCTGAGGCAGCTTATGGCATTTCCCAGAATTGAAAGTTTCCAGCTGCAATAGCTGTTGCCTATTTTAGCAGGCCCTTCTGGAAGGGTTGCCAAAAAAACGGGATTAGTCAGAAGTCTCTCCTGGTCTTCTGACAATTGAAATGAAACATCTACTCAGCTCACTTCCATCCGACCCCTCCCGCCCCCCACCACCAGCCCACCCCAACCAGTCTCAGCCAAGTGCAGCCTGTGGAACCCCCGCTCCATCGTGGGGAAGCTTCCTTCATCCTTGACTTGTTCCTGATCCAGTCACCGCTCCTCCCCATTACCTAAACCTGGCTTCCCCAGATGATACAGTCTCTCCTGCTGCTCTCTGGGGGGGGGGGGGCTCATCTTCACCTACTCCCCCAAACTCACTGGGAAAGGAGGAGGTGTTGGCTTCCTTCCCGCATCCCCCTCTACAGTGTACGCTCGTTATGGGAAGGCAACGTGTCTATTTATTGTTGTACTGTACTCTCCCAATCTCTTAGTACAGCGCCCTGCATACAGTAAGTGCTCAAGAAATACAATTGAATGAATGAATGAATGACTCACTGGGAAAGTAGGAGGTGTTGGCTTCCTTCTCACAACCCACAGCCGCTTTCACACCATTCCACCTCCCCCCTCACTTTTTTTCCATTCCTTCGGAGCCCATATCATCCTCCTCTACCATCCCCTCCAGGTGCTACCGCCTCCCCTCCCAGGTCTCACCTCCAACTTTTTGAACAATTTTGATCCCTTTTTCACATTCCTTCTCTCTCTCCATCCCTGGGGACTTTAATGTTCATATAGATGTTAATGACGAACTTTCCACTGTCCACTTTCTATCACTCAACTCCACTGACTTCCTGTTCCACCCCAGCTCGCTTTCTCACCAACTTGGACACACACTAGATCTCATCATCTCTAGCCACTGCACAATCTCTACCCTCACCAACTCAGAAATCCCTCTATCTGACCACAACCTCCTCACCTGCTTTCTCTCCCACACACCTCTACCCCACAAATCTGTGCTGTTCCCTCACAGAGACCTCTGATCTCCCAGTTCTGCCACTTGTCAGCTGTGTGACTGTGGGCAAGTCACTTAATTTCTCTGTGCTTCAGTTACCTCATCTGTAAAATGGGGATTAACTGTGAGCCCCACGTGGGACAACCTGATTACCCTGTATCTACCCCAGTGCTTAGAACAGTGTTCTGCACATAGTAAGTGCTTAACAAATACCAACATTATCATTAACCCCTCCTAATTTTATCAACTCATCATGCCCCCATTTATCATCCATACCCAAACTACCTTCCCTTGATGATCATATTGACGCTCTCAACACCATCCTATCTTCTGAACTCAACTCGCTCACTACCCTATCCCTTTATCAATCTCATACCTCTAACACATAGCCCCAAATCATTTCCACAGTCTGCTTCCCTTGCTTTTGTGCACGAGCTGCTGAGCATTGATGGTGGAAATCTAGAAATCAGGCCGTCTTCGTCCATTTCAAGTTTATCCCTGAATGCTTTAACCCTTCTCTCTTCTCTGCCTGGCAAAATTATTTCTCCATCCTTACTGACACCCATGCCCATTCCCCTCCCCAGTTGTTCCAGATCTATAACTCCCTTCTCAAACTCCCTGTCCCCCCAGCACTCCCATCTCTTGCCCTTAATGATCTGGCCACCTACTTTATTGAAAAAAATCCAAACTATCAGACGTGCTCTCCAGAAAATCTCCCCTGTCTCTCCCTGGTCCCTTCTTCCTCCTGCCCCCCTTAAACTCTCCCTTCTTTCCTAGCAGTATCTCAAGGAGATCTCTTGCCTTCTCTCAAAATCCACCTCCTCCACCTGCACATCTGACTCCAACCCTTCACACCTTAACAAAACACTTGCCCCTCCCTGTTTCCCTCCCTAAGCACTATCTTCAACTGTTTGCTCTTCAATAGCTTCTTTCCCAATGCTTTCAAATACATCTCCCCTATCCTAAAAAAGCCTCCTTTGACCCCACAGCTCTCTCCAGTTACCACCCCATCTCTCTCCTACCATTCCTCTCCAAACCCCGTAAATTGTCTACACCCACTGTCTCATGTTCCTCTAATCCAATTCTCTTCTGGACCCCTCCAATCTGGCTTCTGTCCCCTTCACTCCACAGAAACTGCCCTCTCAAAGGTCACAAAAGAACTCCTGCTTGCCAAATCCAAGGGCCTCTACTCCGTCCTAATTCTTCTAGAACTCTCCACTGCCTTTGACACTATCAACCACCCTCCTGGAAACATTATCCAACCTCAGCTTCACTAATACTGTCCTCTACTGGTCTCCTGTTCTTCTCTTATCTCTCTAGCCACTCATTCACAGCCTTTTTTGTGGGCTTCTTCTCTGCCTCCCACCCGCTAACTGTGGGTATCCCTCAAGGTTCAGTTCTGGGTCCCCTTCTATTCTCCATCTACACTCAGTCCCTTGGAAAACTCATTTACTCACACGGCTTTGACTATCACCTCTAGGTGGAAGATTCCCAAATATAAGTCTCCAGCCCTGATCTCTCTCCCTCTCTGCAATCTCACATTTCCTCCCATTTTCAAGACCTCTCTCTATTTTGATGACCTGCCCTCACCTCAAATTTAACATGTCAAAAACAGAACTTCTTATCTTCCCAACCAAACCCTGTACTTTCCTTGACTTTCCCATTACTGTAGACAGCACTACTATCCTTCCTGTCTCACAAGCCCATAATCTTGGCATTATCCTTTGACTCATCTCTCTCATTCCATCCACATAGTCAATCTATCACTAAATCCTGTAGGTTCAACCTCCACAACATCGCTAAAATCCGTGCTTTCCTTTCCATACCAACTGCTACCACATTAATCCAAATATTTATCCTATCCCACCCTGATTACTGTATCAGCCCCCTTGTTGACCTCTGAGCCTCCTGCTTCTCCCCTCTCCAGTCCATACTTCACTCTGCTGCCCAGATCAATTTTCTACAAAACCGTTCAGTCCATGTTCTCCACTCCTCAAGAACCTCCAATGGTTGTCCATCCGCCTCCACATTAAATGGAAATTCCTTACCATTGGCTTTAAAGCACTCAATCACCTTGCCCCCCTCACCTCACCTCACTACTCTCCTACAGTAACCCAGCCCACACACTTAGCTCCTTTAATATCAACTTTCTCACTGTATCTCAATTTCGTCTATCTTGCTGCCGTCCTCTCGCTTACATCCTGCCCCTCGCCTGGAGCGCCCTCCCTCTTCATATCTGACAGACAATCATGCTCCCCCACTTCAAAGCCTTATTGAAGGCACATCTCCTCCAAGAGTCCTTCCCTGACTAAGCCCTCTTTTCCTTTTCTTCCATTCCCTTTCCATGTCGCACTGACTTGCTACTTTTAGTCATCTCCCCCAGCCCCAGACCCACAGTACTTATGCACATATCCATAACTTATTTATGTATATTAATGTTTGTCTTCCCCTCTAGACTGTAAGATAGTTGTGAGCAGAGCATGTGTCTGTTATAGCGCTTAGCACAGTCCTCTGCACACATTAAACACTCAAAAATATGGTTGATTGATTGACCGACTGACCTACTGATTGAATCAAATCCTCCTCTAGAAGAGTGAGAATCCAAACACCAGCAGAGAAGGAGACTGGGGTAGGAGTCAGTCCCTCATCCTACTGTCCAGAATGACTCATTTCCCTCTGCCACCCTGGAATGGGGCATGGGCCATGGGCAGGTTCTTCTCTTTCTCTGCCTTGGCAGTGCTGGCTCACCACCAGGGACTCTGAGAAGTTGCCCATCAGTGTCATGGGTGGAGCTGGGTCAATCAGACAATCAGTGGTATTCATTGAGCACTTACTGTATGCAGAGCACCACACTAAGCATTTGGAAGAATACATTACAACAGAGTTGGTAGACGTATTCCACGTCCATAAGGAACTTATCCTTATGTCTACCATGGGGTGGACAGACATGACAATAAATTAATGGGGCTGAGGATGGGGTGACTATCAAGTGCTTAAAGGGTATAAATCCAAGGGAAAAGGCAACACAGAAGGGAGAGGGAGAAGGGGAGATAGGACTTAGTTGAGAACGACCTCTTGGAGGAAATGTTAACTTATTAAGTTTTGAAGGTGGGAAGAGTAGTGGTTTGTTGTATATGGAGAGGGAGAGAGTTCCAGGCCAGTGGGGTCATATGGACAAGGGGTTGGTAGTGAGACAGACGAGACTGGGATACAGGGAGACTCTCTCCCTCTATCCAGTTTTGCATCTCCTCCTGCCTTCAAGACATCTCTGCTTGGATATCCTTCCATCACTTCACACTTAACATGTCTGAAACAGAGCTCCTTATTTTCCCACCCAAACCTTGTCCTCCACCTGACTTTTCCATCACTGTAAATGTCACCACCATATTTCCTATCTCACAAGCCCATAACCTTGGTGTTAACCTTGACTCTTTTCTCTCATTCATCACACATATTCAATCCATCACTAAATCCTGTCAGTCCCACCTTCACAACATCGCTAAAATCCACCCTTTCCTCTCCAAACTTCTACCACGCTAATACAATCACTCATCCTATCCTGCCTGGATTACAGCATCAGCCTCATCATCATTACTGCTGACCTCACAGCCTCTGTCTCTCCCCAGATCAGTCCATACTTCACTCTGCTGCCTGGAACATTCTTCTACATAAACTTTCAGGACATGTCATCCCGTTCCTCAAAAAACCCCAGTGGTTGACCATCCACTTACATATTAAACAAAAATTTCTCACCATTGGCTTTAAAGCAGTCCATCACCTTGCCCCCTTCTACCTCACCTCGCTTCTCTCCTTCTACCACCCAGCCTGCACTCTTTGCTCCTCTAGTGCTAACCTTCTCACTGTGCCTCGATCTCACTTGTCTCGCCACCAATCCCTAGTCTACGTCCTGCCTCTGGCTGGAACGTCCTCTCTCCTCACATCCGGCAGACAATTACTCTCCCTTCCTTCAAAGCCTTATTGAAGGCACATCTCCTCCACGAGGCCTTCCAAACTAAGCTTCTCCCATTCCCTTCTTTGTCACCCTGACTTATTCCCTTTGCTCTTCCTACCTCCCAGTCCCACAGGACTTATGTACCTATCTGTAATTTTATTTATTTGTATTGATGTCTGTGTCCCTCACTCTAGACTGTAAACTCAATGTGGGGAGGGAATGTCACTGTTTATTGTTGTATTATAGTCTCCCAAGTGCTCAGCACAGTGTTCTGCACACAGTAAGCCCTCAATAAATACAATTGAATGAATGAATGGTGTTGAAGGAGTGAAGTGAATATGCTGGTTGTAGGAGGACATCAGCAAGGTAAGGTAGGAGGGGGAGAGCTGATTAAGTACCTTAAAACCATGGGTAAAGAGGTGATGAGGTAGATGGGCAACCACTGGAGGCTCCTGAGGAGTGGGGAGATTGTGAACTAAACTGTTTTTAGAAAAATGACCAGGCAGCAGGTGAAGAATGAATTAGAGTGGGGAGTTTAGGACAAGGCAGGAATGCAGGAAGGTCAGCCTAGGAGGCTGATGAAGTAGTTGAGATGAGATATGATAAGCGCATGGATCAGCCTAGTAGCCATTTGGAGAGGAAAGGAAAGATTTAGTGATTTATGAAGGTAGAACTGACAGGATTTGGTGATAGGTTGAATATGTTGGTTGAATGAGAGAGATGAGTTGAAAATAGTGGCTTGTGAAACAGGGAAGATAGTGGTGTTGTCCAAAGTGATGGGAAGGACAGGGGAAGGACAGGGATTGGGTAGGAAGATTAGGAGTTCTGTTATGAGGGTCCATCCAAAGTAGGCCAGCCATGGTCAACACTTGAGAAGATTGGATGCCCCTCTATTGACCTGGAGGGAAGAGATCCTGTCACGGACCTTATGCATCATAGAGACCCATATCTAGGACCCCACATGACCTCTAAGCTTCCTCCCCATCCATAGGCAGCACTGGTGGTGTTTGTGTCCTGGCCTGGAGCAGCTCTAAGTTATCCAACAGCAGGAGATACGTTCTGTGAATAGAAGTGAGTTTCTTGCCTGGGAACCCTGGAAACCCTTCCCCTCGGGCAGGGAGCTCCTCTCTGCTGAAAGACCCAAAGATGGAGAGATCCAGGTCCCCACTGCCCGGTCCCTGGGACACAGATTCCAGAGACAGAACCATCTGTCCTGCACTCAGGCTCACATTTTATCCCCCACGTGATGTTTACATGAGTGCCATCCAGAGGGAGGAGTGATGTTGGGCATTCTATTTTCCATCCTTACTGCCTCTCCCATGTCTTGCCCTTAAACTCTTAGATACTCCCCTCACATCCACTCCCACAGTACTTATGCACATGTCCTTATACTTATTGCTTCCTTGGCCTATAATTTATTTTAATATCTGTCTTCCCCATTGGTAGAGTTGTAAGCTCCTTATGGGCAGGGATGGTGTCTGTGTTTTATTGTCCTTCCCAGGCACTGAGTATAGTTCCTCCCACACAGTAAGTGCTCAAAAAATACCAATGATTGGCCGATCGATTCTCTGCCCATGCCAACCCCTGAGCAGGTGGAGAATGAGTTTGTATGTTACATACACATGCTGAGACCATTCCAGTGGGTTTCTCTGTGTAGGTCAAAATGGCGTCTTTGCCACTGCGCATGTCTGGTGGCTCTGGAGAGGGCACAGGTCAGCTCCCAGGTGGTCTGTTCCACACCCATCCCAACAGGTACATTGACAACTTCCCAATGGTGCTGGCAAGTCTCTTTTAGAATTATCTCCAGGATCCTTCATTCTCTTCACACAATCCTACCCTTACCTTGGGGAGCGGGGCCCCTAGGAAAGGGGACTATCTCCATCAGTCTTGTCTTGCTTATGCCATCAAGTCAACTCCGACCCATAGGGATGCCGTGAACGTGTCTCTCCTAGAATGTCTCACCTCAATCTGCAATCGTTCTAGTGGTGCATCTACAGAGTATACTTGGTCAAAATTTGGAAATGGTTTACCATTGCCTTCTTCCACGCAGTAAACTACAGTCTCCGCCCTCGACTCTCTCCCATGTTGCTGCTGCCCAGCACAGGTGGGTTTGTAGCAGATTGCCTTCCGCCCACTAACCACTTCCCAAGTTAGGAATGGAATGGATAGGCCTCTGCTTGACTCTTCCTCCCATAGTCGAGACTGTTAGAGTACTGGAAACTCTCCAGATGCGACCCTGAGAGGGGTCTCCATCAGTACCATCTCAATATTAACCCTTTTCTTCCTCAGGCAAAGACACGTCATTCAGAAACCTGCAGAACCTAGACCACACAGCCTGATGTGGGGAGAGAGGGGGGCGGGAGGGAATCCTAAGAGGGAAGCCTTCAGCTGGAGAGTGCCGTATGCTTTGCACATAGTAAGCACTCAATAAATACGATTGAATGAGTGAATTCAATAGTAGTATTTATTGAGCGTTTACTATGTGCAGAGCACTGTACTAAGCGCTCGGAATGTACAAATCGGAAACAGATAGAGACAGTCCCTGCCCTTTGACGGGCTTACAGTCTAATCAGGGGAGAATGAATGAATGAGTGAATGAAAGTTAGCGTCTGTCTCATCAGCTAGTAAGCTCCTTGAGGGCAGGATCACTTCTGCTATCTCTCCCAAGTACACCACTGGGCACACAGTAGGCAAAAACAATAATGATAATTGTGGTATTTGTTAAGCACATACTATGAGCCAGGTACATACAAGATAATCAGGTCGGACATGGTCTCCATCCCTTGTGGGACTCACAATCCCCATTTTACAGATGAGAAAACTGGGGCTCAGAGAAATTCAATGAATTACCCTAGGTCACACAGCAGGCAAGTGGTAGAGCTGGAAGTAGAACCAAAGTCCTCTGACTTCCATGCCCATGCTCTAAATCAGTGTCATTACTGATTGATTAATTGGTTAATTTGCAGGTCCTACACTGAAATTAGGGCTGAGGAGTGGGAGTGGAGAAAGTATAGAGGGAAGAAGAGGGGGGCACCATTTTTGAGGAGCCCAAGAACAAGAGAGTCTCCCAGTAGGGATCTCTGCCTCGAGCTGGTCCCCACAGACAGGGAGGAGCTTGCATAGCCTTTTGGAAAGGCGCTTGGGGAAAGTGATGACAGAAAGTGTGGAAACTCCCTTTGAAGAAAGCAGGTTTCCACAGGCCTAACTAATTGGAGGAAGCTCTTCGGACACCACCCCTCCACTTGAACTTGCATCCAAGCCTTGGCTCTGCTGTTGAGGCTTCCCTCACCACCCCCTTCCCAGGGCCCCTTGGCCTAGCCCCCACACACCCCATCATCATAACCGTGGCCCCTGAAGCCACCTCATATCCCCTCGTAATCCCCTCTCACAGCTGGATCTCATTTTTTTTTGCTATTTGTTAAGTGATTACTAAATGTCAGGCACAGTACTAAGGACAGGGGTAGGCACAGTAGGACACCATCTCTGTCCCACAAAGGGCTCAAAGTCTCCACTGTACAGATGAGGGAACTGAGGCACAGAGAAGCCAAGTGACTTGCCCAAGGTCATACAGCAGATAAGTGGAGGAGCAGGAATTAGAACCTAGGTCCTTTTGACTCCCAGGTCCATGCTCTATCCACTAGGCCATGCTGCTTCTCTATAAAATGAGTTTTTCAAATCCCCAACCCCCATACCTTTACACGACTACAGGGACAGACAGAAGAGGCAAGTTTCTCTAAACCACACGGGCAGCCACTTTTACCCCTTATTTCCCTCCAAGAAAATGGCATGATATAACTGCCCCCTTCAGCCCAGCTAGAAAGATATTCAGACTTGAGGTTCAGGATCCCATATTGCACTGGAAAGGGAAGTGTGTTTTCTCCAACTATCCTTCTCATCCTCCTCACTCTAGGTTTCAAGGCTCTACATCACCTTGCCCCTTCCTACCTCTCCTCCCTTCTCTCTTTCTACTGCCCACCCCGCACGCTCCGCTCCTCTGCCGCCCACCTCCTCACTGTCCCTCGGTCTCGCCTATCCCGCCGTCGACCCCTGGGCCACGTCCTCCCGCGGTCCTGGAACGCCCTCCCTCCTCACCTCCTCCAAACTGATTCTCTTCCCCTCTTCAAAACCCTACTTAAAACTCACCTCCTCCAAGAGGCCTTCCCAGACTGAGCTCCTCTTCTCCCTCTACTCCCTCTACCACCCCCCCTTCACCTCTCTGCAGCTTAACCCTCTTTTCCCCCAATTTCCCTCTGCTCCTACCCCTCTCCCTTCCCATCCTCTCAGCACTGTACTCGTCTGCTCAACTGTATATATTTTCATTACCCTATTTATTTTGTTAATGAAATGTACATCGCCTTGATTCTATTTAGTTGCCATTGTTTTTACGAGATGTTCTTCCCCTTGACTCTATTTATTGCCATTGTTCTTGTCTGTCCATCTCCCCCGATTAGACCGTAAGCCCGTCAAACGGCAGGGACTGTCTCTATCTGTTGCCAACTTGTTCATTCCAAGTGCTTAGTAGAGTGCTCTGCACATAGTAAGCGCTCAATAAATACTATTGAATGAATCCACTTTCTTAACTTTTTCACCTTCAGTTCGAGGTGAAGCCAGCTGCCCCATAAAATAATCAGCAGAATACCCCGTAGAGCACTGTGCACTTAATAAGTATTTGTAGACTTTGAGGATGGTGGAGATAATAAGAGTGACATCTGTTAAGTGCTCACTATGTGCCAAGCACTGTGCTAAGTGAAGGCATAGAAATGCAATCACGTCTGATACAGTCCCTGTCCCCATGGAGGTCCCAGTCTGAGGGGGAAGGAGATCAGATATTAACAATCCCTCATCTACAATAGGGGGAAACAATACCTCTTTTCCTTCCTAACTAGACTGTCAGCCCCTTGTGGGACTTGATTATCTTAGTACAGTGCTTAACAATGACCACAATTATTATTATCATCATCTTATTATTATCTCTCTAATAATTATATTACTATTTTTCCAGAGTTCTGTAACAGATTCATTCCTTCATTTGTTCGATCATAATTTTTGAGCACTTACTGTGTGCAAAGCACTTTACTAAGCACTTGGGAGAGTATAGAATAACAATAAACAGTCACATGCCCCGCCCACAGTGAGCTTACAGTTTAGAGGGAGTGCTAGACATTAATATAAATAAATAAATTACAAATATGCATAAGTTCTGTGGAGCTGGGAGGGGGAATGAATAAAGGGAGTAATCAGGTCAACCCAGACAGAAGTGGGAGAAGAGGAAAGGAGGACTTAGTTAGGGAAGGCCTCTTGGAGATGTACTTTCAATAAGGCTTTGAAGGGGCAATATCTGCAACCTAATTTATCACAAATAAGCAAGTAAAGCAAAGCACCCCTTAATGCAGTCATTTACAATACCCCTAAGTTTTCAATAAAACCCCCACTGTAATCTATTATGACTTCACACATGTTAGTTTTATTGATTCACTTAAATTTGGGTCTGCATGATATTCATTTGTTCTATGTACCTGCTCTCCCTCATTTAGACTGCAGCAGTGATAGAGTTTTTTATGTTATTTCTAAAGCCAGGCGCTTTACTAAATGCGGAAGTAGATAAAAGATAATCGGGTTGGACACAGCCCTGGTCTCACATAGGACTCACAGTCTTATTCCCCATTTTACAGATGAGGGAACTGAGGTAGAAAAGTTAAGTGACTTACCCAAGGTCAAGTAGCAGACAGGTGGTAGAGCCAGGATTAGATTCCAGGTCCATTCATTCATTCATTCATTCATTCATTCATTCAATCGTATTTATTGAGCACTTACTGTATGCAGAGCTCTGTATTAAGAGCTTGGAAAGTACAATACAGCAATAAAGAGAGAGAATCCCGGTCCACAACGGACTTACAGTCTAGAGGTCCATGCTCTTTCCACTAGGCCATGCTGCTTCTCATTTATTGCACCATGGATGTATTACTGGATTTATCACTGGATTTATTGGGCATCCTCTCTGTTAAGCTTTTAGAAAATGCACAACATTGGAGTAACACATTTCATTTGTGTAAACATGGAGTGCAGGAAACCAAACAAGAAAGGGTTGTTGGCGGTAGTGAGGTTTGAAGAGGACTTTGATGTGGGGAGAACTGTGGGCTGTTAGATTTGAGAATGGGAATTCCAGACCAGGGGAACAGTGCAGCAAGAAGAGTTGGGCAGGTGAGGCAAGAATGAGATTCGGGTGGAAAGTTGGCTTGGAAGGAAGGGAGGAATCTGGAAAATGGCAAGCGGGTGTGTAAACTGGTTTTAACCTCTAAAGCGTAAGCCCACTGAGGGCAAGAAACATGTCTACCAACTCTGTTGTACTGTACTCTTCTATGAGCTCAGTACAGTACATTGTACATAGTAAGCGCTCAATAAATAAATTGGCTGACTGACTGGGTGGAGAGAGTGGATACATAAGATGGGGTGAGTAGATGGAGAGCCTGCAAACCTAATGTTGTTCAAGTTGTTGCTTAGTGAGGAGGGATGGGGGACGCCAGGAGGGGGTTACGAAGCATGGAGAGGTGTGTGCTGAGTGACACTTCAAGGAAATGATCTGTGCAGCAATGGGGAATAGACCTTGCAGCAGAGAGAAATGAGAGAACTGGGAGAACTGAGCTCTTTATCTTCCCTCCCAAACCCTGTCCTCTCCTTGACTTCCCTGTCACTGTGGATGGCACGACCATCCTTCCCGTCTCACAGGCCCGCAACCTTGGTGTTGTCCTTGACTCAGTTCTCTCATTCACCCCACACATCCAATCCATCACCAACACCTGCCGGTCTCACCTTCACAATATCGCTAAGATCCGCCCTTTCCTTTCCATCAAAATTGCTATCATGCTGGTACAAGCTCTCGTAATATCCCGACTGGATTATTGTGTCAGCCTCCTCTCGGATTTCCCTTCCTCCTGTTTCTCCCCACTCCAGTCTATTCTTCATTCCGCTGCCCAGATTATCTTCTTACAGAAACGCTCTGGGCATGTCACTCCCCTCCTCAAAAACCTCCAGTGGTTGCCTATCAACCTTCACATGAAACAAAAACTCCTCATTCTTGGCTTCAACGCTCTCCATCACCTTGCCCCCTCCTACCTCACCTCCCTTCTCTCTTTCTACTGCCCACCCCATACACTCCTCTGCCGCTCCCCTCCTCAGGGTCCCCGTTCGCGTCTATCCCACTGTCGACCCCTGGCCCATGTCCTACCACTGTCCTGAAATGCCCTCCCTCCTCACATCCACCAAACTAACTCTCTTCGCCTCTTCAAAGCCCTATTGAGAGCTCACCTCCTCCAGGAGGCCTTCCCAAACTGAGCCTTCCCTTCCTGCTCCCCTCCCCCCCCCCCGCTCTTCCCCCTTCCCCTCCTCTCAGAACTGTCTTCATTTGTATTTATTATTTATTACCCTATTTATTTTGTTAATGAGATGCATATCTCCTTGATTCTATTTATCTTGTTGATGTTGTCTTGTTTTTGTCTTTTTCTGTTTTGTTTTGCTGTCTGTCTCCACCGTTTAGACTGTGAGCCCGTCACTGGTCAGGGATAGTCTCTATCTGTTGCTGAATTGTACATTCCAAGCACTTAGTACAGTGCTCTGCACATAGTAAGCGCTCAATAAATACTACTGAATGAATGAATGAAAGATGAACAAGAGGCCTGATACAACAATCTAGCCACAATTAGGTTAGAGTTTGGACCAAAAAGAGTGACTGTTTGGGTGATTTTGTATGGCAGTTTTGTCTGACATGCCTGGTCCTCTGTGCAGGCTGATAGCTAATTTACTGCTCTGCCTGGGAGTCAGGAGGGAAGAGAAGAGCCATGCTGGAGAACAGACCAAGAAATGGGTTGAGTGGAGTGTAAGAGTGTGGAGGATAAGCTTGCTGCGGGTAGGGAAAGTGTCTACCAACTCTTATAATTGCATTCTCCCAAGTGATCAGTACAGTACTCTGCACATAGAACTCAACAAATACCACTGATCAATTGATTGACTGATGACAAGGAAGGTAAAGATCCAGGACATATTCCTTAGGAAGGTATGGCCGTAGATTGAATGTGAAAACTGAAGGAGAGTGAGAGGAATCCCAGTATGACACTGAGGTTGCAGGCTTCGGGATTGGGTGCTTTCAGCAGGGTCAGTATGAGGAGTGAATTTAGCAAGGAAGATGGCCATTTTAGACATACTGAGTTTCAAGAGCCAATGGAACAACATTCAGGTGGAAATGACCTGGAGGCAAGAGGAGATGCAGGGTGAGAAAGGTAGATTTGGGAATCATCTGCAAAGATATGTTAGTAGAAACCATGTCAATTCTTGGAAGATGAGACCAGGCCTTAAATGATTTTCTTGTAATTATTTCAGTGCTTGGCACAGAGTAAGTGTTTAGTAAATGTTAGTGATAGTAATAATTATAATAACTCCCTCCACTCGGGCTTTTTTTCCCCTCTCCTCCTTGATGTACCAAAATGGAATGTCAGAGACTGTGGAAAATCTTATATTAGCTTGAACTGAATTAACCTGATGGATTTTTAAATCTGTCCTCATTCTAGCTCATTTTAATATTCAATTCATATTATTCCAAGAGTCATGAATTAATTGTCCTATATGTGCTCCAGCAACAATAGTTTCTCATATCGGAAGGAAAATTTCATGAGAAGATTCATTTCAGTAACCTCAATGGAAGCATGGAATGGAAGCACAGAACAACTTGATCGTCCAAAACACATGGGTCTAGGAATGATTAGGATAATCGGAAGAAATATTTAACTGGATTATAGTCAGAGCCTTGCTGAATGAAACCTAATATTCAGATTGTAAACTCTTCAAGGGCAGACTCCATGTATTTTATGTCTATTGCAGAATAGTGCTCTGCACAAACTAGGCAGTCAATAAATAGTAAATATTATTGATTGATTGATTGATTAACTCCCTGAGGCATTAAGTAATAGAGAGAGATTGAGTGCAAAAATGGATTCAGATTTCCTCAGCATCTGGACTGGAGGCACAGGGAATGGCTCTCCCTTGACTGTGGAAGAAACCACTTTCTACAAATAATAATAATAATTGTGGTATTGGTTAAGCACTTTTTATGTGCCAAGCACTCTAGTAAGGGCTGGGGTAGATACAAGTTAATCAGACCAAACACAGTCCTACATAGGGCAGGGAACATGTCTACCAACTCCGTTGCTCTGCACAGTGCTCTGCACACTGTAAGCACTCAAAAGATACAATTGAAAGATTGATTAAGTAGGAGAGAGAACAGGTATTGCATGAGAAAACTGAGACATGGAGAAACTAAATGATTTGGCCAGGGTCACAAAGCAGGTGAGACGGGGATTAGGTCCCAAGTCCTCTGACTCACAGACATATGTTCTTTCCATTAGGCCAAACTGCTTCTTTTCATTGAGGATCTCTGAGAGTTGATACCTCAGCAAGTTTTGCACATAGCAGCCCATTTCCTCAGATGGCCATGTTGAACTGTGATGATGATGATGATTATGGTACTTGTTAGGTGCTTACTATGTGCCAAGCACTGCTCTAAGCATTGGGGTGGATACCAGTTAATCAAATTGGACACAGTCCCTGTCCTACCTGGGTCTCACAGCCTTAATCCCCATTTTACATATGAAGTAACTGAGGACCACAGATGTGAAGTGACTTGCCCAAGGTCATACAGCAGATATGTGGGAGAGGCAGGATTAGAACCAGGGTCCTTCTGACTCCCAGGCCCGCTATTCTATGCTGAACTGAAAACAGTTCATATCTTCGCATGATCAAGATGATTGAGGTTTACCAGTTCCTAGCCTTAGAAAAGCATCACAGCCTATTGGCAAGGGCATGGGCTTGGAAATCAGGGGACCTGATGTCCCCTGCCAATTGTCAGTTGGGCGACTTCAGGCAAGTCATTTACCTTTTCTGTACCTCAGTTTTCTCAACTGTAAAATGGGCAATTCAATACCTGTTTTCCCTCTTACTTAGATTGTGAGGTCCATGTTGGACAGAGACTGTGTCCAACCTAATAAACCTTGTATCTACCCCAGGGCTTCATTCAGTGCCAGCATATAATAAGCATTTAACAAATACCACAATTATTACAGGGTCTTTGAGCAGCTTTTGGGAGAGTCTGGTATTTAGATTTAGATTTGGAAGAGATTGGTTCCATTAAATTTGCCCAAGACTTCTAGAAGTTAATCATCTCTATGAGTGAGTCTTTTATGGGAGAACATGAGCTTTAAACTGTCTTTCGATTTCAAAACCACTCTGCCTATGAGTCATAAAATGCCTTTACTTGTGAGCTCCTAGAGGGCAGGGAATACATCTTCTCTTTCAGTTGTACTTCCCCGAAGTTCTGACTTCAGTGATGCACTCCATCTGTACTCAACAAAGACCTTTACCACTCCATCTGAAATGGTTAATCAGAGCCTCACACTTCTCGATTCACTGAGGGAAACCTAGCAAGTGGTTGCTTGTGTTGGCCGCTAAACAGACGAGCTCACAGACCAGCTCAGTTGATGAGAGAACAGGGAACCTCATGACGTAACTCAGAGCATTATTAGTGCTGGTAGTTTCTCACTGAGCAAGCCTTCCTGCAGCTTGCCACCCAAGCGGAAATAACTGCAGGAAACATGAATTACCCAGAGGCTGAGGCTTACGGCAGGAGAAGCGCTGACAAATTGTCAACGTTCTCCTGGAAAATGGGGCCACATGAGCTTAGACAATCGATCAGTGGTATTTGTGGAGTACAGTACTGTACTAAAAAGCACAGCTTAATGGACTGTGTATTTGCAGGGCAGAGTGGATAGAGCAAGGGCCTGGGAGTCAGAAGGTCATGGGCTCTAAGCCCGGCTCTACCAGTTGCCTGTTGTGTGACCTTGGGCAAGTCACTTCACTTCCCTGGGCCTCAGTTACCTCATTTGCAAAATGACTATTGAGACTGTGAGGCCCATGTGGAACAGGGACTTTGTCCAACCAGATTTGCTTGTATCCACCCCAGGGCTTAGTACAGTTCCTGGCACATAGAAAGTGCTTAACAAATACCATCTTCATTGTCATTATTACTATTATTACTACTAAGCACTGAACTGAGAAATAGCATGGCCAAGTGGAAAGAAAATGGGTCTGGGAGTAAAAGAACCTGGGTTCTAATTGCGGTTCTGTGTGACCTCGGGCAAGCACTTCACTTCTCTGTCCCTCAATTATCCATCTGCAGAATGAGGGTTAAACTACCTGTTCATCTGGACTAGGAACTGTGTTCAACTTGATGATCATCTATCTACTCCAGCACTTAATAGAAAGCTTGGGTACAGAGTAAGTGCTTACTTAGCAAATATCACAGTTATTATCATAACATTATTATTATTATTGCTATTATTATTATTACAAACCCTATAGGAAAGACTCGGTTGCAGGGGTGGGTGTGTGTGTACAGGGGAACAGAATGTGAGGGATGACCAAAAAGCAATAACTACTTCCATGGTGAGAGGTGTGCCATATAATCCCTTTCAGACCAAAGATCGTAGGAGGAGTAGCCTATAGACCACCTGGCCAGGAAAGTGAGCAGAACAGTGCTCTGCATCCAGGAACCACTGAATAGACACCATTGATTGACTGGGAAGCTGTGAGAAGAATATTTTAGACAGATGAGATACCTATAAAGTGAGGGCATCTATTAATGATAATAATCATTGATAATAATTATGGTATTAGTTTAGCTCTTACTATGTGAACTGTCATTATCCTCAGGGAACTGGAATAATAATGGATCATATTGTATTCATTCATTCATTTAATCATATTTATTGAGCGTTTACTGTGTGCCAAGCACTGAACTAAGCATTTGGGAAAGTAAATATAACAACAGACGCATAACTGCCCACAACGAGCTCACAGCCTAGACTGTACTTGTACTCACTTGAGCTCTTAGTATAGTGCTCTGCACACAGAAAGTACCATTGCTTGCTTGATGGGTACTTAATAATAATGATAATAATAATAATAATGTTGGTATTTGTTAAGCACCTATTATGTGCTGAGCACTGTTCCAAAGGGTAATCAGATTGTCCCACGTGAGGCGCACAGTCTTAATCCCCATTGTACAGATGAGGTAACTAAGGCACCAAGAAGTCAAGTGACTTACCCAAAGTCACACAGCTGACAGGTGGCAGACCCGGCATTAGAACCCATGACCTTTGACTCCTAAACCCATGCTCTTTCCACTGAGCCACGCTGCTTAGTGGTACAGGGGTTGTTCCTTAGCTTTCTGGGGAGATCTTATGGCTTCATCCAGTTTCCCCTGGGAGCAGATTGAGGAAGCTGGGATTTAAGGCACTCAATCATCAACTTTGAGGCACTCGATCCGGGTCATTAATCAATCAATCAATGGTATTTATTGAGCACTTTTTGCACATAGAGCACTGTACTAAGTATTTGAGAGAATACAATATAACAGAGTTGGTAGACCTGTTCCCTCCCTATTAGGTGCTTTAGGTGCCAAGTACTGTTCTAAGCGCTGGGGTAGAGAAAATCAGGTAATCAGGTTGTCCCACTTGGGGCTCTCAGTCTTAATCCCCATTTTTACAGATGAGGTAACTGAGTCACAGAGAAGTTAAGTGGCTTGCCCAAGGTCACACAGCAGACAAGAGGCGGAGTCGGGATTAGAACCCTTGTCCTCTGACTCCCAAGCCCGTGCTCTGTCCACTAAACCCCAACTACTTATCCTCCTTCCTCTCCTACTAAAACCCAGCCCACCTGCTTCACTTCTATAACACCAACCAACGCACTGGGCCTCACTCTCTTTTCTCTTACTAACCCTTTCTCTCTCCCTCCCTTTTGCCTGGAACTCCCTCCTGCTTGACATCTGAGAGACCCACCACTGTCCCCAACCTCAAAGCCCTACTAAAATTACTTCTCCTCTGGGAAGCCTTTCTTGTCTAATCTCTCATCTCCCACTCTACCCTCTCTCCCTACTGCATTACCCAAATACTTGAGTCCCTATACATTAAGCCAAGGATATATACTTGGTATGTATACATACATACATACATATGTATATGTATACATATGTATATATATGTATACATACTTGGTATACATACTTGGTCTTGGTATACATACCAAGATCTGCCGGTTTCACCTTTACAATATCGCCAAGATCCGCCCTTTCCTCTCCACCCAAACGGCTACCTTACTGCTACGGGCTCTCGTTATATCCTGGCTAGAATACTGTGTCAGCCTTCTCTCTGATCTCCCTTCCTCCTCTCTCTCCCCGCTCCAGTCTATTCTTCACTCCACTGCCCGGCTCATCTTCCTGCAGAAACGATCTGGGCATGTCACTTCCCTTCTTAAACAACTCCAGTGGTTGCCTATCAACCTCCGCTCCAAACAAAAACTCCTCACTCTAGGCTTCAAGGCTCTACATCACCTTGCCCCTTCCTACCTCTCCTCCCTTCTCTCTTTCTACCGCCCACCCCGCACGCTCCGCTCCTCCGCCGCCCACCTCCTCGCCGTCCCTCGGTCTCGCCTATCCCGCCGTTGACCCCTGGGCCATGTCCTCCTGCGGTCCTGGAACGCCCTCCCTCCTCACCTCCGCCAAACTAATTCTCTTCCCCTCTTCAAAACCCTACTTAAAACTCACCTCCTCCAAGAGGCCTTCCCAGACTGAGCTCCTCTTCTCCCTCTACTCCCTCTACCACCCCCCCTTTCACCTCTCCACAGCTTAACCCTCTTTTCCCCCCATCTCCCTCTGCTCCTCCTCCTCTCCCTTCCCATCCCCTCAGCACTGTACTCGTCTGCTCAACTGTATATATTTATTACCCTATTTATTTTGTTAATGAATTGTACATCGCCTTGATTCTATTTAGTTGCCATTGTTTTTACGAGATGTTCTTCCCCTTGACTCTATTGCCATTGTTCTTGTCTGTCCGTCTCCCCCGATTAGACTGTAAGCCCGTCGAATGGCAGGGACTGTCTCTATCTGTTGCCAACTTGTTCATTCCAAGCGCTTAGTACAGTGCTCTGCACATAGGAAGTGCCCCAGACTCACCGGTAAGGGAGGAGGCGTCGGCTTCCTCCTCTCGCCCCATTGCCGGTTCCGCACTATCCCTCCTCCCCCCTCCCTCTCCTTCCCCTCCTTCGAAGCCCATATCATTCGCCTCTACCACCCCCTCCAGATACTTGTCGCTGTCATCTACCGCCCTCCCGGTCCCACCTCCGACTTCTTCAACCACCTTGACCCCTTTCTCACCTTCCTCCTCTCCTTCTCTCTGCCCACTCTGATCCTTGGAGACTTCAACATCCATACGGATGTACCCGACGACTCCTCTGCCGCCCGCCTGCTATCCCTCCTCGACTCTGCCGACCTCCTCCTCCACCATACCGCGCCCCCCTCACCGACTCGGTCACACCCTCGATCTCGTCATCTCCTACCGCTGCACTATCTCCTCACTCACCAACTCTGAAATCCCTCTCTCTGACCATAACCTTCTCACCTGCCTCATCTCTCACACTCCCTCCCCCTGCAAATCTTCGCTACTGCCCCACAGAGACCTCCGCTCTCTCGATCCCATCCGTCTTTCCAATAGCATCTCTCCTCACCTTGCCGCCCTGTCCTCTCTTCCCACTCTCGACGATCAGGTCTCCGCTCTCAACTCACCCTCTCTACTCATCTCGACTCTCTCGCCCCCCTTTCCCTCCGCCGCTCTCGCTCCACTAACCCACAGCCCTGGATCACCTCCTCCGTCCGCCTCCTACGCTCCTATGCTCGAGCTGCTGAGCGCTGCTGGCGAAAGTTCAAGCACCGAGCCGACCTCACACACTTCAAATTTATCCTTTCCTGCCTTAACTCTGCCCTCTCCTCCGCCAGGCAAAGCTTCTTCTCCTCCCTCATCGACACCCATGCCCGTCACCCCCGCCGATTGTTCCGGACCTTTAACTCTCTCCTTAGGCCCCCTGTTCCTCCCCCTCCCCCATCTCTCACCCCTAATGATCTGGCCACCTATTTCCTCACGAAAATCAACACGATCAGGTCTGAGCTCCCCAAAGTCACCCCTCCGCCTCTCCCCTCCCCCCAACAACCCCCTCCCCTACTTTCCCATCCTCCCTGCAGTATCCTCAGAGGAGATCTCCTCCCTCCTCGCAAGTGCCACCCCCTCCACCTGCGCCTCGGACCCCATTCCCTCTCACCTTCTTAAAACCATCGCCCCTGCCCTCCTCCCTTCCTTAACTTCTATTTTTAACCACTCAATCTCCAAGGGCTCCTTCCCCTCTGCCTTCAAACATGCCCACGTCTCCCCCATCCTAAAAAAACCCGCTCTTGACCCCACTTCCCCCTCCAGTTATCGTCCTATCTCCCTACTACCCTTCCTTTCCAAAATCTTAGAACGAGTCGTCTACAATCGATGCCTAGAATTCCTTAACTCCCATTCTCTCCTAGACCCCCTCCAATCTGGCTTCCGTCCCCTCCACTCTACTGAGACTGCTCTCTCTAAGGTCACCCATGACGTCCTTCTTGCCAAATCCAATGGCTCCTACTCCATTCTGATCCTCCTTGACCTCTCTGCTGCCTTTGACACTGTCGACCATCCCCTCCTCCTCCATACCTTATCTCACCTTGGCTTCACGGACTCTGTCCTCTCCTGGTTCTCCTCTTACCTCTCTGGCCGATCATTCTCGGTCTCCTACGCCGGAGCCTCCTCCCCCTCCCATCCTTTAACTGTTGGAGTTCCTCAAGGGTCAGTTCTTGGCCCTCTTCTGTTCTCCATTTACACTCACTCCCTCGGTGAACTCATCCGCTCTCACGGCTTTGACTACCATCTCTACGCAGATGACACGCAGATCTACATCTCCGCCCCTGTCCTCTCCCCCTCCCTTCAGGCTCGCATCTCCTCCTGCCTCCGGGACGTCTCCACCTGGATGTCGGCCCGCCACCTAAAACTCAACATGAGCAAGACTGAGCTCCTCATCTTCCCTCCCAAGCCCGGTCCGCTCCCAGACTTCTCCATCACCGTGGATGGCACGACCATCCTTCTCGTCCCGCAGGCCCGCAATCTCGGTGTCATCCTTGACTCGTCCCTCTCGTTCACCCCACACATCCTATCCGTTACCAAGACCTGCCGGTTTCACCTCTACAATATCGCCAAGATCCGCCCTTTCCTCTCCACCCGAACGGCTACCTTACTATTACGGGCTCTCGTTATATCCCGGCTAGACTACTGTGTCAGCCTTCTCTCTGACCTCCCTTCCTCCTCTCTCGCCCCGCTCCGGTCTATTCTTCACTCCGCTGCCCGGCTCATCTTCCTGCAGAAACGATCTGGGCATGTCACTCCCCTTCTTAAACAACTCCAGTGGTTGCCTATCGACCTCCGCTCCAAACAAAAACTCCTCACTCTAGGCTTCAAGGCTCTCCATCACCTTGCCCCTTCCTACCTCTCCTCCCTTCTCTCTTTCTACCACCCACCCCGCACGCTCCGCTCCTCTGCCGCCCACCTCCTTGCCGTCCCTCGGTCTCGCCTATCCCGCCGTCGACCCCTGGGTCACGTCCTCCCGCGGTCCTGGAACGCCCTCCCTCCTCACCTCCGCCAAACTGATTATCTTTCCCTCTTCAAAACCTTACTTAAAAATCACCTCCTCCAAGAGGCCTTCCCAGACTGAGCTCCTCTTCCCCCTCTACTCCCTCTGCCATCCCCCCTTTACCTCTCCGCAGCTAAAGCCTCATTTTCCCCTTTTCCCTCTGCTCCTCCACCTCTCCCTTCCTCTCCCTTCCCATCCCCACAGCACTGTACTCATCTGCTCAACTGTATATATTTTCATTACCCTATTTATTTTGTTAATGAATTGTACATCGCCTTGATTCTATTTAGTTGCCATTGTTTTTACGAGATGTTCTTCCCCTTGACGCGGTTTAGTGCCATTGTTCTTGTCTGTCCGTCTCCCCCGATTAGACTGTAAGCCCGTCAAACGGCAGGGACTGTCTCTATCTGTTGCCGACTTGTTCATCCCAAGCGCTTAGTACAGTGCTCTGCACATAGTAAGCGCTCAATAAATACTATTGAATGAATGAATGAATGAATGAATGAATGAATATTGCCATTGTTCTTGTCTGTCCATCTCCCCCAATTAGACCGTAAGCCCGTCAAACGGCAGGGACTGTCTCTATCTGTTGCCGACTTGTTCATCCCAAGCGCTTAGTACAGTGCTCTGCACATAGTAAGCGCTCAATAAATACTATTGAATGAATGAATGAAATACTATTGAATGAATTAAGCACTTAGTTATTCAGCCCCGTCCCAGCCCCCCAGACCAATGTTGACTATGAGATCATTATGGACATGGAATGTGCCTAAGAATTCTGATGTATTGTACTCTCCTAACCACTTAGAACACTGCTCCACCCATAGTAAGAGTTTAATAAATACCACTGATGATGTAATACTATCTTTATATTTGGTTGCCTCCCCTACCTGTGAGTGATTTTTTATGTCTGCCTCTCTCATTAGCAGGTAAGATGTCTGAGGGCAGGGATCAAGTCTACTTACTCTATTGGATTCTCCCAAGTGTGAAGTACAGTGTTCTGCATACAAGAAGGGCTTAATAGACACCACTGATTGATGGTGTCTTTTAAGACCAGGAAGGCGTGGCCTAGTGGAAAGAATCCATTAAGCAGGGTAGCTTAGTGGAAAGAGCATAGGCCTGGGAGTCAGAGGATTTGGGTTCTAATACTGGCTCCACCATTTATCTGCTGTGTGACACCCAATGAGTCACTTAACTTCTCTGTGCCTCAATTTTCTAATCTGTAAAATGTGGATTAAATACCTCTTCTTCCTACCCTTTACACATGTAGAACAGGATCTGGGTCCAACCTGATTCACTTGTATCTACTCCAGTACTTAGTGCTGTGTCTGGCACATAGAAAGCACTTAACAAATACCATAAGAAACTAAACTAAACAATTGCCATTTTAAAAAGAAGCCACTGTCAGCAGGGTGAATGACCTTTGCATACAGAGGACCACAAGAGAGCTACCTCTAAGGGATTATAGTGGGTTTCAGGAAAGGCAACTTTTGGATGGAGGAAAGAATGCAGTTTAGAATCAGGGAAAGGTAGTTCCTGGACTTCTTTTAAGATGATTTGCTCCAAAACTATTGCTGTTTAATTCTTTAAATACCAGTAAATACCAGTAATTATTCTTAACCAGAGGTATCTGAGGTATGCAATCTGTATGGCACTTGTGAGAACTACACTTCTAAGAACTTACTCGTACCCCTGCTTAGCACTAACTTACCTGTCTTTATACTCCTAGTTATTAGGGGTGGTGTTGGGGGGGGCGGGTGGTTACCCCTTTCCCGACCACGTTCCTGGAAAGGAACATTCCATTTGTTGAGGAGGCAGCCTCCTTTCCTTCTGCAGGAGGTGCCCTGGACCTCTCCTGGTGGTGGGTGGTAGATTCAGGATCATCAAATCGGACACACTCCCTGACCCACACACAAGTCACAGTCTAAGAGGTAGGGGGTGCAGGCATCTCATTCTTGTTGTAGAGATGAGGAAACTGAGGACGAGAGTGTGACTTGCCAGGGTCTCACAACAAGCCAGTGGAAGCACTGGGATCAGAAACAGGCTTCCTGCCACCTAGACCCAGGCTCCTTCTGCCAGGCCAGCTTCTAGACTCTCTTGCAAAGACACTCTGCTTCTCTTAGACTCCATTAAGGTTGCCATGTCATCTCCATGTCTGGCCAGTCCTCCCTTGAGACACTGGTCATCTGCAGCAGGAAACATCCTGATGTTCCTTGTCCCATGGTGTGATGGTGATATTCTTTCTATCCTCCGTTGTTTTATTTGTGATTGCATCACACAATTTATTTTCCCCTCATGCCAGTCTCAGGTTACAGATCTGTGAGGCAGGCAAGGTTTTCACTGTACATTTTTAATTAACCAAGTAATTAATGATACTTATTGAGCACTTACTCTGTGCAGAGCACTGTTCTAAGCACTTGGGAGAGGATGATCATCATCAGTGGTATTGACTGAGTACTTACTATATGCAGAACACTGTACTAAGTGCTTGAGAGAGTACAACAAAGTTAGGAGACACATTTGCTGCCTACAACAAGCTTACAATCTAGTGAGGGAGACAGACCTTAATATAAATAATTTATACCCCTTGCCTTCTGAATGCCCAGAGAGACTCAGAGAGGAGAGTCTTGTCTGGGACCGGTTGCCAGGGCACCATCCATTCATTTGCCCGCCATCACCCTAGGCACAGTGAGGCAATGGTATCTTGGAATTGCTTGTGATCAGCACCATTCCTCCATAGCACGGAGGACATTATAATGACCTGGCCACGTACTTTATTGACAACACTGAATCCCTCAGGTGAGATCTCCAAAAAAGCTCCCCTGATCTTCTCCTCCTGCCCCGTCTTTGACCCTTCCATCTTTCCCAGCAGTATGTAAGAGATCTCCCACCTCCTCTAGAAATCTATCCCCTCCATCTGCACCTCTGACCCCATCCCTTCTCACTTCATCAAAATACTTGCCTCCTCCCTTCTTCTCTCCCTGACAGCCATCTTCAATTGCTCACTTCACCATGGTTTCTTCCCCACTACTTTAAAACATACCCTTGTATCCTGTGTCCTAAAAAAACCCCACCTTAACCCCACCACAGCTCCTTCCAGTTATCACCACTTCTCCCTCCCTCTGAACAAGTGACTGAAGAGCACAGCCAACTGTGCACTATCAGAATCACAATGTGTGGCTTCAGAAGAAAGTACGGCCCAGAAGATCTGAATTTTGAAGATGAAAGATACTGTAAATCCTGACATAACTCAGGTTTTCACTGGATACAGCAGAAATAGGGGATATTCTTCAAACAATGAATGTCTGTCTAGATACTTCACAATGTGATGTCACAAGGACCGACTGTGTGCATGCATAAAATGCTCAGCGTTTAGAACAGTGCTCGGCACATAGAAAGCGCTTAACAGATACCAGCATTATTAATGCCGGATGCAGTGAGTAGGAGTAGTAGTAGTTTGCCAAATGTCTGCTCTGTGACCCTGGACAAGTTACTTAACTTCTCTCTATGCCTGTTACCTCATTTGCAAAATGGGGATTAAGACTGTGAGCCCCATGTGGGACAAAGACTGTGTCCAATCCAATTATCTTGTATCTACCCCAATGCTTAGAACAGCTCTTAGCACATAATAAGCACTTAACAAATACCACAGTCATCATTTGGCTTCAGAGCTCTCCATCACCTTGCGCCCTCCTACCTCACCTCCCTTCTCTCTTTCTACTGCCCACTCCGCACACTCCACTCCTCTGCCGCTCACCTCCTCATGGTCCCCCATTCACGCCTGTCCTGCCATCGACTCCTGGCCCTCGTCCTACCGCTGTCCTGGAATGCCCTCTCTCCTCACATCCACCAAACTAACTCTCTTCCCCTCTTCAAAGCCCAACTGAGAGTTCCCCTCCTCCAGGAGGCCTTCCCAGACTGAGCCCTCTCTTTTCCTCTGCTCCCCCCCCCGACCTCTGCTCCTCCCCCTTCCCATCCCCTCAGCACTGTGCTCATTTGTATATATTATTTATTATCCCATTAATTTTGTTAATGTGGTGTATATTTGCTTGATTCTATATATCTTGATGATGTTGTTTTGTTTTGTTCTGTTTTGCTTTGCTGTCCGTCTCCCTCATTTAGACTGTGAGCCCGTCATTGGGCAGGGATTGTATCTATCTGTTGCCTAATTGTACATTCCAAGCATTTAGTACAGTGCTCTGCACATAGTAAGAGCTCAATAAGCGTTAATGAATGAATAGTATTAGCAGCAGCAGTAGTTGTAGTAGTAGTACTACACTTGAAGTGTAGCAGCGTGGCTCAGTGGAAAGAGCATGGGCTTTGGAGTCAGGGCTCATGAGTTCAAATCCCAGCTCTGCCACTTGTCAGCTGTGTGACTGTGGGCAAGTCACTTAACTTCTCTGTGCCTCAGTTCCCTCATCTGTAAAATGGGGATTAAGACTGTGAGCCCCACGTGGGACAAGCTGATTCCCCTCTGTCTATCCCAGCGCTTAGAACAGTGCTCGGCACATAGTAAGCGCTTAACAAATACCAACATTAACATTAGTACTAATCCTGTCTCTGCCACTTGTCTGCTGTGTGACCTTGGGGCAAGTCACTTCACTTTCTGAGCCTCAGTTATCTCAACTGTAAAATGGGGATTAGGACTGTGACCCCCATGGGGTCACCTCGCATCTACCTTGTATCTTGTATCTACCCCAGAGCTTAGTACGATGTTTGGAACATAGAATGCACTAAACAAATATCACAATTTATTATTATTACTACTAGTAGTAGTAGAATGATATTTATTAAGCACTTACTGTGTGCAGAGCACTGTACTAGCCACTGGGAAAGACTATAATGGTGGGAATTGATAATAATAATAATAATAGTTATGGTATTTGTTAAGTGCTTACTTTGTGCCAAGCACTCTTCTAAGCACTGGGGTACACACAAGGTAATCAGGGTGTCCCAAGTGGGGCTCACAGTCATAATCCCCATTTTACAGATGAGCTAACTGAGACACAGAGAAGTGAAATGACTTGCCCAAAGTCACACAGCTAAGTGGTGGAGCCAGGATTAGAACCCATGACCTCTGACTCCCAAGCTCGGGCTCTTTCCACTAAGAGACGCTGCTTCTCTAATTAGACATGGACCCTGTCTCTTGAGGGGCTCACAATCTATGAATATAAGTTAGTGGGTGATGGGGGATGAGGACTGGGTATGGACACATCTTGGAGCAATGAGATTTATGGATTTGTTTGTGTTGTGTTTCAATGTTTCACTACTCCTGCTGGTTCTATCTCCAATCCCTTGTCCCCAATTAAACTGATTGTAAGCCCCACGAGGGACAGGGACCATGTTCAATTTTCTCCCAGTACTAGTAGTAGTCATACTAGTAATAATTGTAGTATTTATTGAGCGCCTACTATGTGCCAGGCACTGTACTAAGCACTGGAATGGATACAAGCCGATCAGATTGAACACAGTCCCTGTTCCACAAGGGGCTCACAGCCTCAAGCTCCATTTTACTGAGGCCCAGAGAAGTGAAGTGAGATGTGCAAGGTCACACAGCAGACAAGTGGTGGAGCCGGGATTAGAACCCATGACCGTCTGACTCGCAGGCCCGTGCATTAACCTACACCATGCTGCTTTTCTGCTGCAGCTGCTGTTGCTACTATTACTAATACAATACTGCAATCTTTGTATTGCAACCCTCTAATCAAAGAACAGACCGTACAGAAAAACGCAGGGAGCAGCACCAAGCCTCCACACTGTATTCTGTGACATATCAAAGATATTTTGAAAATGTTTGTTGCACTGGCTTCTCCTTTCCACTCATTACTGACTTTTTCAAACTGCTCCAACCGGTAAGTGAAACAGATCTCCCCCTAGAGAAATCATGTTGACTTTATCTCAGGTGATTTTCTAGGCCTTCATCGACCAAAACACTAACTTATAGAATCTACCAGTTTTCTAAGTAGAGCAGTGATGGTCATCAATCTCTAATTTCCAGGTCGACTTCTAGAATTCTTCTCATTCATTAGTACCCTGTCTGACTTCCAGTACACGGGTCTTTGTTCACATATGGTGATTTATTTAATCTATCATCAGTTGGCCCCCCAAAATCCTGGGTGGTTATCCCAAATGGATCCAGTCACTCAGTGATAGCTGCTACAGAAAACTGATTGGGAGTCTCCAGCATTTTCCTTCCAGGGGGAGCTTTGGACAAATGAACTTCTTTCATCTCTTGGCTTTCTCCTTTCCCTTCTATCATGACTATCAAGAGACTCCACTAATTGTGGAGGTGGTAAACAGTGGAATCATTTAACATCGTGGGTCAGACATTGGACAAAAGGGCCCAAGTAAGTTCCTTTTTTTATGGTATTTGTTAAGCACTTACTATGTGTAAGTTCTGAGTGCTTGGGGTAGACACATGGGGCTCACAGTCAAAGTAGGAGGGAGAACAGGTATTTAAACCCAATTTTACAGTGGAGAAAACTGAGACACAGAGGAATTAAGTGACTTGCCCAAGTTCACACAGCAGAGTCAGAATTAGAACTCAGGTCCTCTGACCCAGGCACACACCTTTTCCACTGGGCCATGCGGTTTATCAATTGACAAAAGACATCCTTCATCTTTTTAATTTCAAATGCAGAATAAAAATACATGTGACAGAGTGGCTGCTGCTCCTCAGCATTGGCAGGGGCCATGTCTACCAACTCTGTTGTAATGTACTCTCCCAAGCCTTCAAACAGTGCTCTTCACACAATAAGCATGCTCATTAAGTACTACAGTGATTGGACTATATATGAATAGATAAAATTTATGGGTCCCCATCTACATCCACTCCCTTGGAGAACTCATTCACTCCTATGGCTTCAACTACCATCTCTATGCTGATGATTCCCAAATTTATATTTCCAGCCCTGGCCTCTCTCCTTCCCTGCAATCTCATATTTCCTCCTGCCTTCAGGGCATCTCTACCTTGATGGCCTGCCGTCAGCTCAAACTAAACAGTTCAAAAACTGAACTCCTGGTATCTACCTCTATCCTCCCTACTTCAGAAGTCGGTAACCTTAGCTTTGCTCTCGACTCATCTCTCTCATCCCACCCACATATTCAATCTGTCACCAAGTCCTGTCAGTTTAACCTTTGCAACATTACTAAAATCCCCCTTTCCTCTCCACCCAAACTGATCCAAACACTTATCCTACCTTGTCTTGACTACATCAGCTGCCTACTCACAGACCTCTCAACCTTCTCTCTCTCTCCGCGCTCCAGTCCATACTTCATCCTGCTGCAGAGATCATTTTTCTAAAAGAACATCTCTCCACTCCTCAAGAACCTCCAGTGGCAGCCCATCTACCTCCACATCAAACAGAAACTCCTAACCATTGGCTTTAAAGCAATCAGCTCTCCGCGTCCTACCTCACCTCACCGATCTCCTATTACTGCTCAGCCCACACACTCCACTGCTCTAGAAGCCAACTGTGCCCCAGTCTAATCTATGTCACTGTCAACTCCTTTCCCATGTCCTCCCCCTGGCCTGGCACTCCATCCCCTCTATATACACTAGACCACCACTCTCTCGCCACTCTTCAAAGCATTATTAAGGTCATATCTCCAACAGGCCTTTTTCAGATTAAGCCCTCTTTTCTTTGGCTTCCTCACCCTTCTCTGTCAACTCTGCACTTGGATCTGTGATCTCGAGGCATTTGATAGTTGCCCCACCCTCAACCCCACAGCAGTTATCTTTAAATTATATATTACACATTACTTATTTATATTGATGTCTGTCTCTCCTTCTAGACTGTAAGCTTGTTATGGGCAGCAGGGAATGTGTCTGCTAATTCTGTTGTACTATACTCTCCTAAATGCATAGTACAGTGCTCTGCACATAGTAAGCACTCAATAAATGCCATTGATTGATGGATGGATCGATAAAATCCCATGGTCCGCAATTCACCAGACCTTCCCCTTCTGTTCTATGGGGAAATACCCAGAGATGTAATTATAAAATGAGGGGGCCTCCATCCTACTCAGAGTCATGTCCTATCTGTAGCCTCCAGATCAAAACAGTAAAATGGGCACTAGAAGGAGCAGCCTTAAATTCAACAATTTTCCATTCTACCTTGAAGCTTACTAATCAAAAGCAGGATTGTGCCCAAAAGCCTAATCTTAGTCTATTTTGCTGTTGATGTTCTCTTGTTCTTTTCACGTTTCTGTAGTGTGAAAAGGAATGTGCCTCTTGTATTGTTGTTCTGCACTCTCCGAAACTCTCCCTGCACATGATAAGTGCTCAATAAATATGACTGATTGACTGAAAGACTACTATTTGATGAAATGTCTTCTCAGTCTCTCTCTCTCACACACATATACATCTACTCACAAACATACAAACCTACATCATGGCACTGACAGCAATATCAGCTATGTTAAATAAGGAAATATATGCTCTAAAGTATGGTCCAATGGATAAAACACAAGTCTGGAAGTCAGAAGGACCTGGGTTCGAATCCCAGATCCAGGGTTTGTCTGCTGTGTGACTTTGGGCAGTCACTTAACTTCTCTGTGCCTCAGTTACCTCATGTACAAGATGGGAATTAAGACTGTGAGCCCCACAGGGGGCAGGGACTGTGTCCCTTCTGATTAATGGTATTTACTGAGCGCTTGCTGCATGAACCTGCTGCGTGCACAGTTCATGCAGGTTCTCAGCCTGGAAATCTTTGTGACTGGACCAAAGTTTGTCCACCATTGACAGTGGAACACTCCATCGAAATCATCATAATCAGAAGCAGCGTGGCCTAGGAGATTGTCTTTGTTGTAGGACACTGCTGTTGGTGATCCCCTCCTGCTCAGCATGGCCTAGTGGAAAGAGCACGGCCCCGGGAGTCAGAGGACCTGGGTTCTAATCCCATTTACCTGCTGAGTGACCTTGGGCAAGTCACTCCACTTCTCTGTGCTTCAATTCCCTCATCTGCAGAATGGGGAGTCAATATCTGTTTTCATTCCTACTTAGACTGGTGAGCCCCTTGTGGGATTCGATTATCTTCTACCTACCCCAATGCTTAGTTCAGTGCTTGGAATGTAGTAAGCACTTAACAAATATTATTGTTATTAAGTTCAGCGCCTCCGTGATGCTAGTGGACCTGCTCAAGGAGGAGGCTGTGGTGTCTGGGGGTGTTATCTAGGTCTTGCAGCTAAAGAAAAGAAGTATGGACAGCACTACAACTCCAGGGAGAAGCAGCGTGGCTCAGTGGAAAGAGCACGGGCTTTGGAGTCAGAGGTCATGGGTTTGAATCCCAGCTCGGCCACTTGTCAGCTGTGTGACTGTGGGCAAGTCACTTAACTTCTCTGCGCCTCAGTTACCTCATCTGTAAAATGGGGATTAAGACTGTGAGCCCCACGTGGGACAACTGGATTCCCCTGTGTCTACCCCAGCGCTTAGAACAGTGCTCTGCACATAGTAAGCGCTTAACAAATACCAACATTATTATTATTATTATTAGTTTGGTCTGCAAACTGACATCACTCCGTCGTTACTCCCTGACGTTCTCTTAAGGAAGTGCTGGCCTTCCTGATTTGATTCCCTTCTCTGTTGTCTAGCACTGTTCTTTAATATGGCTAAGCGCTTAGTAAAATTCTCTACACACAGTAAGCGCTCAATAAATACAATTGAATGAATGAATGTTTTCACTGACAGTTCAGGTGTGGCTCGTATGAATTTTTGTTCTTGTTGTTTTTGTTTGGTTTGGTTTTTAAGGCATTTGTTAAGCATGTACTATGTGCCAGGCGTTGATCTAAGCACCAAGGTAGAAACTAGCTAATTAGGCTGGACATAGCCCATGCCATTCATTCAGTTACTCATTCATTAAATTGTATTTATTGAGCACTTACTGTTCATTTAATTCAATCATATTTTTTGAGTGTGTACTGTGTGCAGAACACTCTAATAAGTGCTTGGAAAGTAAAGAGAGATAATCCCTGCCCACATCAGGCATACAGCCTACACTTACTGTGTGCATAGCACTGTATTAAACACTTGGAAGAGTACAACAATAAACAGACACATTCCCTGCCCACAACGAGCTTACAGTCTGGGCGGGAGGGAGGAAAAGACAGACATCAATACAAATCAATAAATTACAGATATGTACATAAGTGCTGTTAGGCTGGGAGGGGGGAAGAGAAAAGGGAGCAAGTCAGGGCGATGCAGAAGGGAGAGGGAGAAGAGGATGGGGGGGACTTAGTCTGGGAAGGTCTCTTGGAGATGTGTCTTCAATAATGCTTTGAAATGGGGAAGAAGAATTGTCTATGTCCCACATAGGGCTCATGGTGTTAATTCCCTTTTTACAGATGAGCTAAGAGAGGCACAGAAAAGTGAAGTGGCTTGCCCCAAGGTCAAACATCAGACAAGTGGAAGATCCGGGATTAGAACCCAAGTCCTTCTGACTCCCAGGCCCATCCTCTATCTACTAGGCCATGCTGATTCTCAGGCATGGTTGTGTACCGTAGAGTGTTTGTTATTTTATAGTTGTCCAATCCCGCAAAGTTGGTGACTTTTCCCACATTTGGGCATTCCTGCCCACCCATCTGCCTAATTCCTCCTTGCCAATATCCGGGCCAGCCATTGGTTCCACTGTAATAGGCTGGACTGTCCTAATTGGCAAAACAGGTAGAACCCTAGCAAGGCCCCGGAACCAGCCCATCTAAGGAAACTCTGTTGTCCGAGACCGGGCTTATTTGGCTATCTCATCGCCGATTCATTGCCCTCATTCTCTCCCTGGCTAGAACTCCCTCCCCCTTTATATCTGACAGATCACCACTCTCCCCACCTTCAAAGCCTGATTGTATTGCATTGACCCCAGTGCTTAGCACATAGTAAGCACTTCACAAATGCCTGCATCATCATTATCACCCCTGGGAATGTTGGCCACTGCTTCCTTCCACAGCCTCCCAGATGAGTACGTACATGACTTTTCTGCATTCTAAACTGATCTGTGTTCTTAAATGAAAATAAGAATAAGAATTATGGTACTTGTTAAGTGCTCACTCTGTGACAAGCACTGTTCTAAGCATTGGAGTAGACACAAGTTAATCAAGTTGGAAACAGTCCCTGTCCCACATGGTGCTCACAGTCTAAGTAGGAAGAAGTGGGATTTAATCTCCATTTTACAGATGAAGTAACTGAGACCCGGAGAAGTGAAGTGACTGCCCAAGGTCATACACCAGACACATGGCAGAGCCAGAATTAGAACCTAGGACCTCTGACTCCCATACCCGTGCTTTTTCCACTAGGCCAAGCAAAGCAGTAGAGGATTAATAACCATGATGCCCTGGAACCAAGAAAATCTTCTTCCACTGGAGCTCTGCTCATCCTAGTACAGTTATACTGGCTGGGACATGTGAGTAGAATGGACAAGAGAAAGACACCTAATCAATCAGTATCCACTGAATGCTGACTGTGTGCAGAGAAGAGGACTAAGGGCTAGAGGGAGTGCAGTGAAATAAAGTTGGTAGACCTAATCCCTGCCTTCAGTGAGCTCACTGTCTAGCAGCTGCTGAATGGCAAACTGAAACTGGGAAACACAAAGCAAGGAAGACGGGGAAAATGTGTTATAAACCTCGGATGGTTTGTGTCAGCTGAAAACCGATAATCCATTACTGCAATCATCATCATCATCATCATCACCAGTGTTATTTATTGAGTACTTTCTGTGTGCCGAGCACTGTACTAAGTGCTTGGGAGAGTACAATATGACAAGAATGATAGACTCATTCCCTGCCCACCATGAGCTTACGTCTATCAATCAATAAATCGGTAGCATTTACGGAGTGCTTACTGTGTGCAGGGCACTGTACTAAACACTTGGGAGGGTATAATATAACATACTTGGCAGACATGAATGAATGAATCAACTACTTGTACTTACTGAGCACTTACTGAGTGCAGAGCACTATACTAAGCACTTGGGAGAGTACAATACAACAGAGTTGGTTGACACAATCCTCTGACCAAAACGAGCTTACACTATCGGTAGTGGTGGGGGGGAAGAGACATTAATGTTAATAAATAAAATTACAGATATTTGCATAAGTGCTGTGAGGCTGAGTGGGTGAATAAAGGGTGCATATGCAAATTCAAGGGCAACACAGAAGGGAGTGGGAGAAAAGGAAATAAGGGCTTAGTCAGGGAAGGCGTCTTGGAGGAGATATGTTTTTAATAAGACTTTGATGGCAGGGAGAGTAATTGTCTGTCAGATACGAAGAGGGAGAGTGTTCCAGATCAGAGGCAGGATATGGGCGAGAGGTCAGTGGTGAGATAGACAAGATAAACATACAGTGAGTAGGCTGGCATTAGAAGAGAGAAATGTGCAGACTGGGTTGCAATAGGAACTCAGGGAAGTACGGAGGAGGGGGTCAAGGTGATTGGGTGCTTTAAAGCCTAAGGTAAGGATTCTCTGTCTGATGTGGAGTTGAATGGGCAACTACTAGACTGTAAGTTCTAGACTGTAAGGTCTAGACTGTAATCTCATTGCAAGCAGGGAATGGGTCTGTTTATTGCTGTATTGTACTCTCCCAACTGCTTAGTAGAGTGCTCTTCACAAAGTAAGTGCTCAATAAAATTGATTGATGACTGATTGACTGACTGACTGACTGACTGACTGGAGGTTCTTGAGAAGTAAGGGGACATGGGCTGAATGGTTTTGTAGAAAAATGATCCAGGCAGCATAGTGAAGAATTAACTGGATTTGGAGGAGACAGGAAGCAGGGAGATCACCTAGGAGGCTAATGCAGTACTCAAGGCGGGACTGGAGAAGCAGTTGGATTAACATGGTAGCAGTTTGGATGGAGAGGAAAGAGCAGATTTTAGCGATGTTGTGAAGGTTGAACTGATAGGATTTAGTGCCAGATTGACTATGTGGCTTGAATGAGGGAGATGAGTTGAGGATAACACCAAGGTAACAGCCTTGTGAGACAGGGAGGATGGTGGTGCTGACTACAGGGATGGGAAAGTCATGGGGAGGATAGGGTTAGGGAGGGAAAACAAGGAGTTTGGTTTTGAACATGTAAGTTTGAGGTGTCAGTGCGACATCCAGGGAGAGCTGTCCTGAAGGCAGGAGGAAATGCGAGACTGCAGAAAAGGGGAGAAATCAGGGCTGGAGATGTAGATTTGGTAATCATCCACATAGAGATGGTAGTTGAAGCCATGGGAACTAATGACTCCAAGGAGTGGTTATAGATGGAGAATAGAAGGGGAACCAGACCTGATCCTTGGGGGTGGGAGGCAGAGGAGGAGCCCACAAAAGTGATTGAGAATGAGTGATAAGTGAAATAGGAGGGGAACCAGGAGAGAACTGTCAGTGAAGCCAAGACTGGATAACATTGCACTGAGAAGGGGGTGGTCAACAGTGTTGAAGGCAACTGGACGAGGACGAGGATTAGGATGGCATAAAGGCTGTTGGATATGGCAAGAAGAAGATCATTGCTGACCTCGGAGAGGGTGGTTTCTGTTGAGTGAGGAGGAAAGAAGCCAGAATGAAGGGGGTCAAGGAGAAAATTAGAGGAGAGGAATTGAGGCCGTGGGTGTAGACAGCTTGTTCAAGGAGTTCGGAGGTGAAAAGTAGGAGGGAGTCACACAGTCAAGGAAGAGTTCTTTTAGGATAGGGGAGACATGGGCCTGTTTGAAAACAGTGGGGAAAAAGCCATTGGTGAGTGAGCAGTTGAAGATGGTGGTCAGGGAGAGAAGAAAGAAGGGGACAGGATGTGAAGAGATGGGGTCAGTAGCGCAGGTGGGGAGGATGGATTTTGAGAGGGGGCAGAGGATCTCTCTGTGGGATACTGCTGGAAAACATGGGAGAGTTGAAGAAGGGGCAGGAGGAGGGAGCGACTGGAGAAGAGCAGGGGAGATTTTGGGGGGAATCATACCTGATGGTTTCAATTTTCTCAGTAAAATATGTGGCCAGGTCATTAGGGTCAAGAGATGGGGGGCATGTTGAATCAAGAATGGGGATGTCTTTTTGAACTTGAGCATTGTAAGGATCAAGAGTCAAGGAGGCAAATATGAAATGAACGTGAGGTCTACAAACAACAAACCTGGCAGCACAACAACAGAAGAGACAGCGTTTGCGTTCACAGGGTGATCAAGACTACAGGTCCCTCATTGGCATTTTCAGCCAACCACACTCCCAAAGGAGAATTTTTCTCTCTGTGTCTCCTCTCCCACCAATAGAAATGCCATCTTGAACCCAATTTCCTCAAGTACCCACCTAGGGAGGCCGGTTGTTTGCATGCATCTACAATGACTGATGGGGTTGGGGCTTCTCCTTTCTGCGAGAGATCCAAAGCAGTTAATCCAGCTTGACTGGAATTCATTCATCTGAGTTTGTGCAGACACGCTCGCTTGGTTCCCGGAAGGCATCGACCTGAACTACTCCTGCCAAGTTAAGTGTCATTTTCTCATCCAACCCCCCGTCTTCTCCATAAAAGGAAAATATGTGAAGCTGGTATGTTCTTTGAAGGTTTAGACTATAACCATTTTGTGGCACCGAGGCTCTGGATCCCAAGGGTGTCTTCTTATCCAGGGTGGGCCAAGATGGGAGCCTACAGACTCAAGACACCAAGCTGATTGAGCAAAATAACAAGTGGAGTAAGATATGGCTACCTCCCATTCCTCTTGAAGGACAATGGTCCTTGAGCAGCATGGCCTGGGAACCCAGACCTGGGAGTCAAAAGATCTGGACTCTAATCCTAGCTCTGCCACTTTTCTACTGTGTAACCTTGAACAAATGACTTAATTTCTCTGGGCTTCACTTTCCTCAACTGTAAAATAGGGTTTTTTGTCCTCCCTCCCCCTTAGGCGGTGAGCCCCATGACCTGATCATCTTGTATCTACCCCTACACTTAGTAAAGTTCTTGGCACATAGTAAGTGCTTAACCAGTACCATTTTTGGTATTATCAATGGTGGAAATAACCCAGAACAGGAATCTGGCAGGAAATGAGAGCCAAAATCATCAGTCCAGCTTTGGTGTACTCTTTTTTTCTCATGGAATTTGTTAAGCACTTACTATGTGTCAGGCGCTGCACTAAAAAGTGGGATAGATTCAAGCAAATCAGGTTGGACACAGTCTATGTTTCACATGGGACTCACAGTCTTAATCCCCATTTTACAGTTGAGGTAACCGAGATCCAGAGAAGTGAAGTGATTTGCCCGAGGTCACACAGCAGACAAGCGATGAAGCCGGGAATAGAACTCTTTCCACTAGGCTAGGCTGCTTCCCAAGTTCCTGGTTCAAATCAGCTTGCTCCCAGTGGCTGTTAACTTCCAGGCCATGTAAGAAACGTTTTCCCAGAGTGATCTGTGTCAAGGGTAAAAGACCCCCGTAAGGTAGAGGGGACCCTCACTGTTCAGCAGCTGAGCTAGGCCTGCTATTTCAGTCTTCCCCTAAGACAATTAGCTTTCCTTGAAGCATTTCCCATCTTCCCACCCTCTTTCACTTGCCTTCTTACTCCCCCTTCCTCTTCACCCAATCTCTTCCCTGCAGGGTTCACACCACCCTCATCTTCCTGTTTCATTTCCTCTCTGGCACATTCTGGTATCCAGGATGCTCTCTTGGAGCCTGGAGACAGAAAGCAGGCTTGTTTTTCCCTGGGACAGATTTTGGAGAAAAATGCAAACAGAAAACTTTGAGAGAAAACACAGGGCACATGCTTCATGTAAACATGCAAACTGGAATAATGCACCTCATAGAATAATCTTGAAATATGTTTGTGACAGAGATCACATTGTGACAGAGATCAAACCTGACTGAGATTATAACAGACGATCACACAGTGTTGTGGGTTGATTACACTGTATCTACCCCAGTGCTTAGAACAGTGCTTGGCAAATAGTAAGCACTTAACAAATACCAACATTATTATTATTATTGGGGCACTGCATTTACAACTATTAGGTTACAGTTATTACATATTCATATAATAAATAACTAGACTTTTCTCTACACCTGTTTTTTAAAAAATGCAGGATGGGACAATTGGAAAACAATCAGCTGGAAAATGGTCTGGCCAATAATATAGTATCATCACTGCTATGTGGCTAAGTGGAAAGAGTGCGCACTTGAGAGTCAGACGTCGTGGGTTCTAATCCCGGCTCCGCCACTTATCAGCTGGGTGACTTTGGGCATGTCACTTAACTTCTCTGTGCCTCAGTTACCTCATCTGTAAAATGGGGATTAAGACTGTGACTGTGAGATAATCTGATTACCTAGTATCTACTCCCAAGGTCAGAACAGTGTTTGGTACATAGTGAGTGCTTAACAAATACCATCATAATTATTATTATAATTTGAAGAAAATTGACATAGAAAAGCATGATGCATTATCTCTCTCATAAGAAACAACATGGAAAGGCACAGTTAGAGAGAGAGATGGTAAGTGTTGCTGGGAAATGCATCAAGAAGCCGCATGGGCTAGTGGAAGGAGCACAGGCCTGGGAGTGAGAGGACCTGGGTTCTAAGCCTGGCTATACCACATGCCTCTTATGTGACTCTGGGCAAATCACTTAACTTCTCTGTGTCTCAGTTAGTTACCTCTTCTGTAAAAAGGAGAGTAAAACTGTGAGTTCTATGAGGGATATGGACTATGTCCAACCTGATTAGCTTGGATCTACCCCAGTGCTTATTACAGTGCCTGCACACAATATACGCTTAACAAATGCCATTAAAAACTGCCAAGATAGAAGGCAATTTTTAGGCTTCCATTCATTTAAGATCCAGATCCATGTTTTGCCTGTTGTTTTTTATGAGAGATTGTTCTCCAGTTCACATTCAACCAAGCTAATGCAGGCAAACTTCAAGCCTTCAAAATTAAACTTGTTAATGTCAACATCACAATTCTGTGCAAACCTAAATGAACTTTGAAGAAATGTTAAAGCTGTTTGCTGGGCCTGGTCTCCAGTGAGGGGCCTTCGAGTTTCCAGACAAAGTTCTGTGAAGAAAAATGTTTTTGCCATAGAGGAAAAATGTGTTTTACTGCCTACCTTCTGGCGCTGTAGGACAAGAATGTGGATTTAAGGAGCAGTGTTGTGAAACCAGGTGACTTGGGACTTTTACCCAGAGCCTCCTGCTGGGAGAAGTTGCACACATGACTCCATCCTGCCCTTCAGGGTGGCTTTGGGGACCTCACAGAGTGCAGCTTCTGGGCCAGGATGGGGTTCTGAGTAATTATGGCCTCCCTGGGAAATCAATCAATCAATCATATTTATTATTTACTGTGTGCAGAGCACTATATTAAGTACTTGGGAAAGTACTATATGACAGAGTTAGTGGACACATTCCCTGCCCACTGTGAACTTTCAGTCATGTTTGCATGATGCTGGAGAGAAGCATTCGGTTTCACACTGACGCCCTGGCCAGAAGTTTGGTTTTCCCTGGCTTAAAAGGGAAGGGGGGATCCACTGCTTCCCTCATTTCTCCCAATGCAGAAGTTCCCTGGCTGCAAGAAAGTAATGGGAAGTTGGGTCTTTTTGAAGCTTCTAAAATTGACCTGCCTGAATTGCAGATTCAATTGCTTCCATCTTCAAAAGTCTAAAACAATCACATCTCCTCTGGAATGCCTTCCCCGACTATTCTGTCATCCCCCCTCCTATTTTGCCTCTCAGCTGCACTATCCAGGGACTTAAGTCCATATACTCTAAGCACTCTACTTTCCCCACATTCCAAGCACATATGAATGCATTTTTCTGCTCTCAGTTGCTTCCCTACCTGTTGTTTATTGTGATGTCTATTTCCCTGGCAAGGTTGTCAGATCATTGAGACTAGGGATTGGTTCTACTGACTCCACTTTACTCTCCCCAGTATCTATTAATGCTTGTCCTCCTTCCCCCATGTGTGAAGGGTCTGTGTCTGACCTCATTTTAAGTAACCCAGTGCATAGTACAGTGTTTGGCAAATACCATCATCATGATTATGATCATTATCATTAATATTATTATTTTTATTCCGCTATTCTCAAGTGTTTATTATAGTGCAGTGAGCACTCAATAAATACCACTGACTAGATTGACTGGCTAAAAGCCCCCCTGAAATCACTTTACCCAAGAAGCCTTCCCTGATGAATCTCTAATCTTTCCAGATTATATACCCCAACTTCCTGTTCAGCATTTCTGCACTACCAAAGTAGTTGTGTACTCACAACCATCCATAGCATCTATGAACATATTTTACATACAGTATCAAATCCCAATTCACGATCATGCTCCTCTTCCTTCTTCCTCCAATCTGTAAATTATTTTAGTGTCTACCTCTCTGGCTACATTGTAAACCACTTGAGGGCAGGGATTGTGCCTATTTACTCTATCGTACTCTCCTAAATCCTTAATACAGTGCTCTTCACACACTAAGCATTCGGTAAATGCTACTGATTGATAAAGTCCTGCAAGGACTGGATCACCAGCCCCAGCCAGGGCCTCAGGCCAAGAGATTGCAGTCCAATTTCAGCCCATGACAAACGTAAAGTGAAACTGGGCAGCGACAACCCAAGTGACTGGGATTCAAGGCCCTTCCAGCTTGACAATGGCTCCCTTAGGTCCTAGCATCTTTCTGTGGCTTCTCCCCTTTCTCTCTGCCCAAAAAATCCTGAAGGCAGAGGGGTGACTGACACAGTCAGCCAAACCTGGCACTGGGGCCTAAGGGACAGAGCACAGCCCTGAGGGTTACAATGTTAGAGAATGCTGCTATTAATTTCCTACTCATTTCCTACTACAGTCCAGCACACTCTCTTCACTCCTCTAATGCTAACCTATTCACTGTACTTCAATCTAGTATATCTCGCCACCAACCTCTTGCCAACACCCTGCCTCTGGCCTGGAACTCCCTCCTCCTCCATATCCAACAGACAATAATTCTTCCCACCTTCAAAACTTTATTAAAATCACAACTTCCAATCAAATTAATCAAGTAGATGCCTGTCTACTTGTTTTGTTTTGTTGTCTATCTCCCCCTTCTAGACTGTGAGCCTGTTGTTGGGTAGGAATTGTCTCTACATGTTGCCGAACTGTACTTTCCAAGCACTCAGGACAGTGCTCTGCACACAGTAAGCACTCAATAAATTTGATTGAATGAATGAATGAATGAATCATATTCATTAGGTGCTTACAGTGTGCAGAACACTGTACTAAGTGTTTGGGAGAGTACAATATAACAGAGTTGATAGACACTTCTATTCCCTTTTCCTTCTGCATCACCCTTGAACTTGGATTTCTACTCTTTACTCATCTCACCTACATCCCCACAGCAATTATGTATATAGCTGTAATTTATTTATTGATATTAATGTCTATCTCCCCCTCTAGGTTATAAGCTCCTGATAGGCCGGGAGCATGTCCACTGTTGAGATGTACTCCCCCAAGATCTTAGTACGGTGCTCTGTACCCAGTAAGAGTTCAGTGAATATGATTGACTGATGGATTCAACTACGAGCTTCTCAGGGGAAGGAGTAAGAAATGTGATCACCTGATCCCTGATCCCCAAACGGGTCAACCTGATTATCCTGTATCTACCCCAGTGCTTAGAACAGTTCTTGGCACATAGTAAGCGCTTAACAAATGCCATCATTATTATTACTATTATTCTTATCAGAGAAGTTGAGCTGTCCCTTTCTTCAACAAGGCTTCAAGGAGGAGCAGCTAAGAAGAAAGAGGGGAGCAACCCCATAGTATTTCCTGGCTGCTTTTTCTTTCATCGCTCCCCCTCTAGTGTGTAAGCTCCTTGTGGACAGAGATCATAGATACTGCTCTATGGTACTGTACTCTCCCAAGCGATTAGCACAATGCTCTGCACATAGTAAGTGCTCGCCGCCATCCTTGATCCGGACTCTCTGAATTGCTGAGTCACTTTCCCTGCCAGAGCCACATTTGGTGACAACTAGCACTCGATAAATATGCAGGAAATGCTTTGCTGGTGGTGTTTCCTGATGCTCGGTTCACTTTGAAGTACTGGATAATTTACAGTGAAGCACCAGATCGGCTTAGAATTGGCATCGCTTTCCTGATCACTTTTTGGAAGAAACATTCCTAAAAAGCCAATGCTTGCATTAGTGAACTATACATTTTCATTAAGCTGCTAGATTAAAGGGAAAACTGGCAGAAGACAAAGGCTTGCCTCAAATCGACTGATGTCCTGTGAACTGGCTGGCTTCAGTCATATAGATTCCCACCCCCACCTCGGGTCTGAGATAGACTGTCAGGCCCACCCCAACCCCAAAGCCCTATGATGTCAGACAATATTTCACAAGATGCTAGTACATTGTGTTGAACATACACAGAGCATCATGTAATGCCAATTCACTGCACATACAACGTAACATGCTGTACAAGTTGGTCCAAAAAGCTCCGATGGTCACCCACCTGGCCCTTCCTCCCCAGCCCTCCGACCAAGAACCCCTGACAATTCTGCTCCCAGACAACTTCCGTCCTTCAGGATACATAACTCAGTGGCCACCATCTTAAAGACAGGTAAAAGAGCACCTATCTTTTCTGTCTGCCAGAGAACATGCAGCCATTACTTTGGTTAGGAGCAACTGCCATCTTTGCAAGGAGTCATGCAGCTGTCATTTTATTTAGGGTCAGCACAGACTCCAACTGTAGAAGTAGTGCAGCCTAGTGGATAGAGCTAGGGTGTGGGAGTCAGAAGGATGTGGGTTCTAATCCTGGACCCACCACTTATCCGCTGGGTGACCTTAGACAAGTCACTTAACTTCTCAGTGCCTCGGTTACCTCATCTGTAAAATGAGGATTAAGACTATGAGCCCCATGGTGAGTGAGTCCAACCTGGTAAACTTACATCTACCCCTCTGTTTAGTACAGTGTCTGACACATAGCAGGTGCTTAAAAATATCTTAAAAAAACCCCAAAAAACCTCTTATAAGAGTCATCATTGTAAGGGGCCACACAACCCTCTCCAAAACTGTGCTAAACCCTGAGGTGATTCCTTTTGTCATCATCCATTGCTCGTGAATGTCACTGTTTTTGACCTTTGTGAAAGTTCTCTCTCTTCCACACAAATAAATATATGTATACAAACACACAGCATTAGCAATATGGCTCAATTTATCTGCCTCACAGTCTGGTGGCATTTTATCACCTCCTCTCAAAATCAGTCGACTCACCCCCACAACCTGCCCCTCATCCCTTCATACTTTATTAAAATGCTTGTCCATGCCTTTCCTCTATCCCTGATCACACCACCTCCTGTCTCTCCCCATACCAGTCCATACTTTGCTGCCCAGATCATTTGTCTATAAAAAGTTCAGTTCACATCTCCTGAATCCTTAAAAACCTCCAGTGATGTGCCCATCCACCTGCATATCAAATAAAAACTCTTTATCCAATGCTTTAAAGCCTTCAATCAGCTCACCCCCTCCTACCCTCCCTTGCTGATGTACTACAGCCCAACCCACACACTTTGTTTCTCTACAGCCAACTTGCTCACTGTGCCCTGATCTCATCTGTCTCATTTCTGACCCTTTTCTCACATTCTCGCTCTGGTCTGGAACTACCTTTCCCTCCATGTAAGCCAGACCCTCACTCTCCCCACCTTCAAAGTCTTATTAAAATCATATCTCCTCCTAGAGGCTTTCCCTGAAGAAGCCCTCTTTCCCCCTGACTCCTTCTTACTTCTGCATTGCCTATGCACTTAGATCTTTAAGCCTTTGATATTCATCCCACTCAGAGCACCACAACACTTATATACATATGTGTCTTGTCTTGTCTTATGCTGTCGAGTTGTTTCCGACCCATAGCGACACCACAGATGCAGCTCTCCCAGAACACCCCACTCTCCATCTGCAATCGTTCTGGTAGTGGATCCGTAGTTTTCTCGGTAAAAATATGGAAGTGGTTTATCATAGCCGCCTTCCGTGCAGTAAACTCAAGTCTCCACCCTCGACTCTCTCCCAGCTCAATTTCAACCAAATGTTGATACAGCATTACACCCGTAAGGTAATGGGGGCCAGAACCACCATGGATGCCTTAAGGGAGGAGAGAAAGGGGCAGATTTTTAAATGAAGTGGAGGAAAACTGGCAGGATTTAATGAACGTCTCTGGGAGGTGAAAAACATGGAAGAGTCAAAGAAGACACCAAGGCTGAGGGATTCTGGAACAGGGAGGATAGTGGTCCTGATTCAGGATGGGAAAATTAGGAGGAGGGATGGGTTTGGGAGGAAAGGTGAGGGGTTCAGCTATAAGCAGGTGTGTAAGGTGCCGGTGTCCACCCTCAATGAGGGGAATCAATCAACTGAGATGCTGAAACACACCCAGAGAGGTGTGGACAGAGGTGTGAACACCCCGTCACCCATCCCCACTCAAGTATCCATCAGGGCAGGAAGACCGGCAGAGGACAGAGCCAGGGCCAGGGGCAGGGAGTGGGGCAGAGTGAATACTCAAGGCAATATGTAAAATGATAAAGGGAACACACAAAGGAAGGCTGGGAAGAGATACTAAATGCTTAGTACAGTGTTCTGCACACAGTAAACACTCAATAAATACCACTGATAATACACTATCCAGCCAAGCTTAGGGCAAGTGTATCTCTGGGCCTCAGTTTCCTGAGTTGTAAAATTAGAATTAAATATCTGCTCTACCTCCCCATTAAACTATGAGTCTCATTTGGGCTAGGAAATGTGTCCAATCTGCATATACTTTTTGCTTTTTTCATGATATTTATTGAACACTGACTACATGCCAGGCACTGTACTAAGCACGGAGGTAGATAGAAGATTGTCAGGTTGGACACACTCCCTGTCCCACATGTAGCTCACAGTCTTAATCCCCATTTTGCAGATGAGGTAACTGAGGCACTGAGAAGTTAAGTGACTTGCCTAAAGTCACACAGCAGATTAATGGTGGAATCTGGATTAGAACCCATGCCCTTCTGACTCCCAGACCCACGCTCTAGCCATTAGGTCATGTGGCTTTTTTTACTGTATCTATCCCAGCATTTAGTATAATGAGGATAATGATAATAGTAATAAAAAAATAATATCCTGACTATCCGGTATCTACCTCAGTGCTCAGTACAAGGTTTGGCCCATAATAGGCACTTAACAAATGCTGCCATTATTCATTTTCATTACTCTCCTACTATAGTTTAAACTATTAGTTTACAATTTTAAACACCCCTCTCAGGGTCACACCTAAAGAGTTTCCAGTACTCCACAAGTCTCAGCTACTCATTCCATTCCTAGTTTGAGCAGTGGCTAGCGAGTGGAAGGCCATCTGCTACAAGTCAAAACTCACTTATGCTGGGCAGCAGCAGCACGGGAAAGAGTAGAGGGTGGAGATTCAAGTTTACGGAATGGAAGGCAGCGATGGTAAACCACTTCCATATTTTTACCAAGAAAACGCTACGGACACGCTACCGGAGCAATTGCAGATGGAGAGCGGGGTGTTTTAGGAGGGATGTGTCCATGGTGTCGCTGCGGGTCGAAAATGACTCGACAGTGTAAGACAAGACAAGAATAGTTTAAACAGAAGAAAGGCAATCCTGGGGCTCTAGGGTGTCAGTCAATCAGTGCTACTTAATGAGATCTTACTGTTGGCAAAGCACTGTATTAAGTGCTTGGGAGAGTGCAATATAATAGAGTAGTTGGAGCCGATAGCTGAATAATAAAAATGATAGTAATTGTTAAGTGCCAGGCACGTGCTAAGCACTGGAGTAGATATGAGCTAATCAGTTTGAACACGGTCCCAGTTATACAGTCTTTCACCCCCTCTAGACTGTAAGCTTGTTGTGGGCAGGGAATGTGTCTGTTTACTGTTATACTGTACTTTTCCAAGTGCTTAGTACAGTGTTCTGCACACAGTAAGCACTCAATAAATACAATTGAATGAATGAATTAATTTTACAGATGAGGTCACTGAGGCACAGAGAAGTTAATTGACTTGCCCAAGGTCACACAGCAAACAAATGGTGGACCTGGGATTAGAACACAGTCCTTCCGACTTCCAGGCCTACGCTATATCCACTAGGCCATCCTGCTTCCCCGCCTTCAAGGGCCTACAATTTTGAAGTCTGCTGAGCGCAGACTGGTAGTTCCTTCAAGTGACTGTTAAATCCCAGCCTAGTCTACACCAATCAGACAGAAACTTGAAATTCTTCATCCCAAATCGGACTCTACCTTATGCATTTGGGAAGTCATTCACGATTCTTCAGATGTAAAGTGGGAATAAATCCTAACTCACGAACACGCCTTCATGGGTAATTAGCAAATGTTTGCAAATGAGAAGCATGTTCAAAGAGAAAGGGTCTAATTTAAGTTTTCCGTTTTGCTATGTTTGTGCTATTTTATCTTTGTGTTGCTCTCCCAGAATAATAATGGCCAAAACGATCAATTATACATTGTTATTCAGAGTTGGAGTTTTTTGGGTGTTTTTTTTAGGAAATTAAAAAGTAGGCAGCAAAAAGTGCCCTTCTGAAAACTGCTTCAATGGATGGGTGTGGGGAGGCTGAGTCTATTTAAATATGCTTCAGCCTGGGTCAATAGCTCCCCTCTCTCCCACCCTCTGCCCACAAGTGACAGTAACATGACTGTGCTTTCTAAGCACTGAGCTATTCTAGCATAGGATGATGCAGAAACCCCCAGGCTCCTCTGCTTTGCAGGTTGGGAATAGGAATTTGGAGAAAAATAGAGCATCAAACATAGTAATTAGTGTGCTAACATCCCAGCAAGATTCTAAGCAGTTTTATTTTCCAAGACCAGTAGAGATGAAAACCTATAATTAAATTTTCCCAGAAAACAAAGCTATTGAGTTAACTGGATATCATAATATGTGTTTTGACTAATAACGGACCAGAATTTCCAGCTGCCTTGTCAACTCAAAGCTTGTTTATCAGCAAAACAACTAAAGGTTTGAATATGTATTTGTAGCTCTGTACATTGAATAACAAAGCAAAACCTCTTACACTTTGGGAGGACTCTGCCTTCTTCTGAATTAGAGACACTGCTGCAGCTCAGTTTACAGGACAAGACTAAACTTTTCACAGAAGTTAAAACCCTCAATGCTCCTGATTTTATTCGTTTACATTTTTACCAGTTGAGAGTTTCTACATGACAAAGTTCATTAAAGACACAGGAAGGGAAAGTCCACCTAATTCAAGAATTCACAAAACAACATTTGCCAAGACCAACAAGCCTTGACACAACACATGCAAGCCAATTCTATTATAATGTACCTCCCCAAGTGCTTAGTACAATGTACTGCACACAGTAAGTACTCAAAATATTCCATTGATTGATGCAAAAATCAATATGCATGAACAAGTATCAGCAGTATAAGCCCTCTGCTGTCGCTCACTTTACAGCTGACCTCCAGGGCTCACCATGCCCAACAGAAGCTCGATACACAGTCTATGCGCTTAATATGTTCCCCTCCATCTGCTCTTTTTACTCCCTTCCTTCGAACTTTAGCAAAACACTTGGCCCCTCCCATTTTCCCTCCCTGGCTGCCATCTTCAACTGTTTATTCTCCAGTGGCTTTTTCCCCACTGCTTTCAGCCATGTTCATGTCTCTCCTATCCTAAAAAAACCCCTCCCTTGACCCCATGGCTCCCTCCACTTATCACTCCATCTCCCTCCCTCCATTCCTGTATGAATTCCTTGAGTGAACTGTCTACATCTACCATCTCTACTTTCTCTCCTCGACCCCCTCCAACCTGGCTTCCAACCCTTCACTCCACAGAAACTGCCTTCTCCAAAGTCACCAGTGATGTCCTTTTTGACAAATCCAACAGCCTCTACTCCATCCTACTCCTCCTCGACCTCTCGGCTGCCTTCAACACTGTCGACTACCCTGGAAACAGCCAGGCTGCGGAAAACTGAGGTGCAAATCTGGGATTTCTCTGATTCCAGAGGTAACAAAGTACAAAGCTGGCTGGAGGCAAGGCTCAGGGTGACCTGGGTTGACCCAGTGATTAATCAGTTCGGGATATGGTTCAGAGTCTGGGATGGTCTGGCAAGAAGTAGAGAGTTGGCTCAGGGCTGAAGATGAGAATCCTTACAGGACTGCCATCATAAGATGCTCCGCTGATGCCTTTACATCAGTGTTTGAGAATAGAAGCTGTAGCAGCTGATGCTGCTTACGTCCACACAATACACATTTTCATCCACAACCCGAAATTTAAGGCTGTTACCAAGTTCTCCTACTTAGAAGCATGTTCTCCAATAATGTATGCATAGACGCTCTAGACTATGATCTCACCGTGGGCAGGAAACGGGTCTAACATCACTCTACATATCAAACTGAAGATTTATAAATGCACGCATAGACTAGTATGACACTCACATGATGGAATATGGTCTCTGCCCATAGCTCCAGGAACTCTTGCAACTCTGGTTCCTCCCCCTGTGCTTCTTCTCAATCCAATTAACTATAGTTTTTATTGAGCCCGTACTGTATGCAGAGCACTGCACAATTTGTTTGGGAGAACCCAGTGGAGTAAACGGAGATGACCCCAACCCTCCAGAATCTCACATTCTTACAACTCTGATTTCCTACAACCCGGCCTGCTTGCTTTGCTCCCCTAAACCCAGCTCCACAGCCCTTATGTACATATCCGTAATTTAATTCCTTTATTATTATCAATATTACGGTACTTGTTAAGTGCTTGTACTAAGCACTGGGGTAGATACAAATTAATCAGGTTGGACACTGTTCCTGTCCCCCACGGGGCTCACATTCTTAATCCCCATTATACAGATGAGGTAACTGAGGCCCAGAGAAATTAAGTGACTTGCCCAAGGTCACAGAGCAGACATGTGGCGGAGCCAGGATTAGAACCCAGGTCCCTTTGACTCCCAGGCCTGTGTTCTATCCACTAAGCCATGCTATTTCTATAAATGTCAGTCTCCCCCTCTAGACTGTGATCTCACCGTGGGCAGGGAATGTGTCTACTAACTCTGTTATACTGTACTCTCCCAAGCTCTTAGTACAGAGTTCTGCACATGCACATGGCTTACAGAACAAATGTTTTTGTTTTCACATTGGAATGAAAATTTGGGCAACTTTTAGGCATTTTTCTGTTCAACTGATTCAGTGCACATGGTAAACACTAAATAAATATGATTGGTTGACTGGGGGTGGGTGGGGGGAATGTACACTATAGTAAATCACCAATAGGAGAAAAGAGGAAAAGAGATATATAGATGAGCTAGTGCTCAAGTCATTGATAGAAGAAATACAACATTTTATATTGAAACTGCTTTGCGAAGTTATGAGTACGTCAGTGATGAGGAGGAGAAGTGCTGAACAGGCAGTAGGTGGGGAAATGAACAGGGGAGATTTTAAATTAAGCAGTAAAAGCCTCCTGGAAGAGATGTGATGCCAAAAAGGTTTTCAAAGCAGGGAGAGCCATGATCTCCCACTCAGCCCCTCCCTCTACTCCCTCAGGGACAGCCCCCTAGCTACCCATGCCACCACCCAGGGAGACAGTTCTCCCCTTTCTCAGCTGCCACTGCCTCTGTCTTCCTGTCCTCTGCTGAGTGCCCCGCACACAGTAAGAGGTCAATTATTACCAACAATTGATTGATTGCCAGGGAGTAAGTAGCAAAAGACCTAATTTGGATCATACACTGAAGGAAAGATTTGATTAGGAAGGAGGTTGAAAGAGTTCTACAATGTCACACCACTGGAATGAAAGAAAAGAAGGGTTTCTTGCCAGTATGTCTCTCCAGGATTTAATCTAGGCTATTATCAAAGTCCTGAGAGCTACTGTGATGGGACCATGCCATCTACAGTATTAATAGATATTTTTCAATAAAACATTCCCTCACGTACATAGCTTGGGAACCAGCGGATCTGGGTTCTAAATCCTTGCTTTGCCACTTGTCTGCCGTGTGACTTTAGGCAAGTCATTTAACTTCTCTGTGCCTCAGTTCCTTCATCTGCAAAATAGTGATTCAATACCTGTTCTCCATCCTATTTAGACCATGTTCTCTTGTATCGACCCCAGTGCTTAGTACAGGTCTTGGCACATAGTAAGCACTTAACAAATACCATTATTATTATAATTACTATTTATTTTTGCCACATCTTGCCCAGTGCAACCAAGAGATGATATACTGCAACAAAGGTTTCCTGATCTGTTTCCACGAAAGGAAATGCATACACAGACAGATGCTTCCCTCCCAGTTGGATCTAGTTTTACTGGTTTGGGCTCTGGCTCAAGCAGGCAATCCTTTGGTATAGGCAATGATTTATGTACTTCATCCTGATATGTTCCAAGTCTCACAGAATCTAGATAGTGAATTTGGGAAGGGCTAGCCTCTTTATGTATTAGAAATTTTAGAGTGCTCTTTGGGAATCGGTTGAACAGAAAAATACCTAAAAGTTGCCCAAACTTTCGCTCCAGTGTGGAAACAAAAACATTTGCTCTGTAAGCCCAATGAACTTATCAAAGGAAGATGTGAAAAAATGAAGCAGGAGAAATTTCACCCTTCGAATGAGTTTCCACAGATGTGCTGTAATCAGGAGACTGCAGAGGCTGGCAGGGAAATGTTAAGGCGAAACAGCAACACTATCAGGGAAACAGCAGCAGACATTTTCTTCCAGCGGGAGAGTCACAGATGTCACAATTCTGTTTTAGTTCTCCAAGGGGGAGAGCAAACCACCTTTTTCTTGGAGAACAGAAGAATCGACACACCTCTGTTTTCATGAATTCCGACCACAACAAACTCACCGGTTTATTTGCGCCCGAAAGCAAGATCTTCAGCAGCCCTACCGGGCACTGTGGACAGGAAGGCAGGGCCAAGAATGCAACCCGAGGCAGCTTTACCTCCCTGAGAGCATTCTGGATGGCAGCAGGCAGGATTTTGCTTCACCCCAGGGCCAGAGGACCCAGGTTCGAGGGAAGTGCCAGTCCCCAGTTTGCCTAACCTCAACTAAGTCCAGAAAGGTCGTAAATCCAGAACTAAACAAGTCTTCCCTGGGAACCACTGCTTGGGGCAGAGCCAGAACTGAGAGGGAAAAGGAGGATTGATTCCCAGGACACACTTCCTCCCCCTCCTCTGGCTTCCCTCCCAATCCGTGCCTGAGGTTGGCCGGGAATGCTTGGTGTTCATGGAGTTTCCACAAACAACCCTAAAAGAGACCCAAAAAAGGACTGATGTGGCTCGACTTCAGGACTCTTGTACCCAACTTGGCTCTTAACTTCTCTTACACTCTAGGGGCCAGAGCTTTTTCCAGGGATGGTGAATTTCCTCACCAGTCTCTGGGCTAGCTCTTCTCTCCAGTGTCATTGTCCCTAGAGCCAGGGATAATAATAATAATAATAATATTAGTGGTAGTTGTTATATCTTTGCTATGCATCAAGCACTGTACTGTGGACTGGGGTAGATACAAGATAATCGGGCTGGACACAGCCCCTGACCCCAACGGAGTTCACAGTTGCAGTAGAAGGGTAAACAGGTGTTCCATTCCCATTTTACAGATGAGGAACCTGAGGCACAGAGAAACTAAGTGACTTGGCCAAGGGCAGATAGGCAGGTGGCAGAGGAGGGATTAGAATCCAGGTCCTCAGATGGTCTCGCCATTTCCCAGGATCCTCCATGTAAACTGCACACACCCCAGAACACCTCCACATCACTAGGGCTCGCTACCCAGGTCAGGGCTACCTGAAACAAAAGTCCAGCCTCAGCCCAGATGCAGGATCCCAGGTCTCTGTCCCATTTAATGAAAGGTACCTGTGTGACCCTTGGGCCCATTTTTCAGCCTTTAGAAACTCCATAATTCTACAGAGATGTGAGAGAAATTCCATGAAACAGAAGCATTCTTTATAAAGACAGAAAGAAAGTGAGTGGATTGATGTAAAAATAGATCTGGCTGGAAACCAGAAACCACAGAAGCAAAGTCTTACAGGAAGTTAAACTAATCAGTGACCACACTGGGGAGGGTTTCCCAGACCTAGTTGGGAAAGTCGGCAGAACAAGCCGGGAGTTGTGGAGAGAGGAATCAGTCAATTGTATTTACTGAGTGCAAAGCACTGTACTAAGAGTTTGAAGAGTGGCTCAAGTGAAGTTTCGGTGCAGCTGATGTCTATGCCAAGTGGGGATGGAGCTAAGGGTGGGAGAAACCATGGCCCAGTGGAAAATGCACAAGTTTGGGAGTCTGAGGGGCTGGGTTCTAGTCCCAACCTTGCTGTCGGCCTGTAGTTGGGGCTCAGCATATCAATAAACCTCTCCACCCCATTCGTGGTTATTATTTTCCTCCTCCAAAAATGGGTAATAAGCAGTATGCCCTAGTGAATAGAGCATAGGCCTGGGAGTCAGAAGGACCTGGGTTCTAATCCCTGCTCTGCCACTTGTCTGCTGTGTGACCTTGGAAAAGTCACCTAACTTCTCTGGGCCTCAGTTATCTCCTCTGTAAAATGGGGATTAAGACTGTGACCCCCATGTGGGACAGGGACTGTGTTCCACCCGACTGGCTTAAATCCACCCCAGCGCTTAGTACGGTGCCCTGGTACATGGCATGTACTTAATAAATACCACAGTTATCATAATTACTATTACCTTTCTTGCCCTACCTCATGGAGATGTTGGGAGGGCAAAATGAGCTATGTAATGTAAAGGAGTCGAGGACTTGAGTTCTACTGCTGCCTCTGCCACTTGCCTTCTGTGTAACCTTGGGCAAGTCACTTAACTTCCCCATACCTCAGTTTCATCAACTGTAAAATGTGGCTATAATACTTAGACTGTGAGCCCCATGTGGGACAGGGACAATGTCCATCCTGATTAGCTGGTATCTACTCCAGTGCTTAGAAGAGTGCCTGACACATTGTAAGTCCTTAACAAATACTACTAAAGAAAGAAACATAATAGGGCTTTGGGAAAATAAGAACATTATTAAAATTCAAGGTTTTTTGGCATTTAAGATCAGTGGTGTTCTAAGGAAATCCTCCTCTCAAGGAACCCCAATTTTCACGCTTTCAGGGCACAGGTGCAATTTGGGGGGTGGGAGGGTAAGGGTGGGAACAGTTGCCTCCTCTTCAATGCCTTGAAAACTCTGTCCTGACAGACCCCAAGAGAGCCAAGCCCCAAAATCAGCTCTGCCAAGCTCCCAGGGGCTACGCCATCAAAACCCACCAAAATCAGGTCCAATCCCCATGGCAATGTCGATCGTACAAAGTCAACCTCCCTGCATTTCACCAGTTCTGAGGTTCACGGAATACCTCTGGTGGAGTAGAAAGCAGACCTGGGGGTACATTTAGGATTTAATTCTCTAACTGTAAATCCAGAAAATGAATTTCAATTAATTTCATTTCTAGAAGGGGAAAAGAGCAATTGTCTCCCTGGAACTCAGAGGGGCATTGTGCAAAAAAGGAGATATATGGAGTGGGACAAGGTGTTTGAAACCTGAGATTGGAATACTTAAGGGGCCAATTACTCCACTTGTTTTTTCAGTTTATTTGTTCTTTGGTTTCCTCCTCCCATTCTCAGATGGTGAGCTCCACGTGAGACAAAAACTGGGTCCAATTTGCTTATCTTGAATCCCCTAGCATTTAGTACCATGGTCAACACATAGGAAGTGTTAGGAAATGCCCCGATTATTATTATCATTAGTATTATTATTATTCATCCACTCTTTAAAGATGTTCCCCTTCAGTTCATCTCAATTACTAAATCATTTTTAAGTTTGTCTCCCCCATCAATTAATCAGTCAATCAGTCATATTTATTGAGTTTTTACTATGTGCAGAGAACTGTACTAAGCACTTGGGACATTACAATGCAACATAATTAGCAGACACACTCCCTGCCCATAACAAGTTTACAGTCTACACTTGATAGACTCATTTCCCGCCCACAACGAGCTAACAGCCTAGAAGGGGAGATAAGTGTTAATATAAATAAATAAATTACAGATATGTTCTTTAAGTGCTAGGTGTTAATATAAATAAATAAATTACAGATATGTTCTTTAAGTGCTATGGGACTGAGGGAGGGGTGAATAAAGGGAAAAATCAGGGAGATGCAGAAGGGAGTGAAGGGAAGAGGAAATGAGGGCTTGTTCAGGAAAGACCCCTTAGAGGAGATGTGCTTTCGATAAGGTTTTGAAGGTGGAGAGAGCAATTAAAGGATATGAAGAGGGAGAGTGTACCAGGCCAGAAGCAGGTCATGGGCAAGATGTTGTTGGTGAGATAGATGAGATCGAGATACAGTGTTTGGAATTAGAGAAGGGCTGGATTGTAATAGGTAAGCAGTGAGGAGAGGTAGGAGGGGCCAAGGTGATGGAGTGCTTTTAAAATCCATGGTAAGGAGTTTCTGTTTGATGCAGAAGTAGATAGGCAAGAAGCAGTATTATCTAATGGCTAGAACATAAGCCTGGGAGTCAGAAAGACCTGGGTCCTAATCCTGTATCTGCCACTTGCCTGCTCTGTGACCTTGGGCAAATCACTGAACTTCTCTGTGCCTCACTTACCTCATCTATAAAATGGGGGTTCAGACGGTGAGCCCCATATTATCTGTTGCTGAATTGTATATTCCAAGCGCTTAGTACAGTGCTCAATAAATACTGTTGAATGAATGTGGGACTGGCACTGTGTCCAACCTGATTGTCTTGCATCTACCTGGCATTTAGTACAGTGTCTGGCTCAAAGTAAACACTTAACAAATACCATTAAAAATAAAACAAAACAAAAGCAAACAAAAAACTACTAGAGGTTCTTGAGGAGTGGGAAAACATGGACTGAACATTTCTGTAGAAAAATGATCCTACACTGGCTCATTTTTTTGGGTTGAGCAACAGCCTGATGGGATCTTGGTTCTGGAGGAAGTAAAGCTCCCCTCTTCTGGGAGCGATGTGTGTGTATGTAGAAAAATGATCTGTAGCAGAGTGTAGAATGGAGTGGGGAGAGTAAGGAGGCAGGGAGGTCTGCAAGGAGGCTAATATAGTAATGATGGTGGGATATGATAGGCTCCTTGTAGGCAGGGAAAGTGTCGCTTTGGTTTTCTGTACTTCCAAAGCACCTAATACAGTGTACCATACCAAGTAGGAGCTCAAGTGCTACTACTATTATTATCACTAACACCACCACTACTGTGCAATAAGTTCCAGGCTGGTTCATCAAATCCTCATTCCCACTAATGCTAGTCAAAAGTGGGGGTCCAAGACCTTGATGAAGTCAACATGAGTGTTACACCCCTCAACGGCATAAGAAGAAGTGAAGACACAGCAATGTCTCCCACCATTGAGAACTGACAGAATTTATCTGGGCCACAACCTACTTTACTGAGAGCTCCATGTGGGTGGAGACCATGTCTACCAACTCTACTGAACTCCTAAGTGCTTCACACAATATTATTATTAATAATAATAATAATAATGGTATTTGTTAAGGCTTACTAGGTGCCGAGCACTGTTCTAAAGCGCTGGGGGAGACACAGGGTAATCAGGTTGTCCCATGTGGGGCTCACACACTTTTAATCCCTATTTTACAGATGAGGGAACTGAGGCATAGAGAAGTTAAGTGACTTGCCCACAGTCACACAGCTGACAAGTGGCAGAGCCGGGAGTCGAACTCATGACCTCTGACTCCGAAGCCCAGGCTCTTTCCACTGAGCCACGGATTATTATTATCATCACCAAGTGCCTTTGAGTCATTTCCGATTCATAGTGACTTCTGGATATATTTTCTCTAGAACATCCTGTCTTCTACCATAATCTGTAACCTTTCAATCCATTACCTTTGTTATGGTTTCTATCCATCTAGCTACTGGTCTGCCTCTTCCATGTTTTCCCTGGACTTCGAGTAAGCACTCAAAAAATAAAACTGATTGATGGTTTGACCACTACTGACTACACCATACTCCCACCCACTGCCTTGCCAAAGGGGCGATAGGGTACCAATGGGCAGAGGTATTCCAACCTAACCCCATTGCAAGCAAGCCAAACACGTGTCTGCCGGGGACAGGATGGCCTTTCTCTTCCCCCGCTCCCCTCTCCCCAACTGATTGATAGATTGATTGATTCCCAATCCTACACTGGAGTCTTGGGTTGGGCAACAGCCTGATGGGGTCTTGGTTCTGGAGGAGGTAAGGCTCCCCACCTGGAGGAGCGATGGGTGTGCTTGTGCGGGTGTATATGCGTGTGTATGATATCAGAGAAAAACATGAGGAAATGGGGAAGCTGAGCAAAGAGAATACGATGTGGTACTGACATACAGTGCAGCACACCGCTCTTTTCATCTCATCAAAGACTTGATCCCATAACATAATCATCATTATCGGTCCTTGTTGAGCACCTATTGTGGGCAGAGGACTGGACTGGACACCCACTGTATGAAGACCACTGAGTTGGGTGCCTAGTTTGTGCACAACACTGTTCTGAATGCCGATCAAGTTGTAACCTTGATGTTATCCTCGACTCCTCTACCTCATTCAACCCACATAATCAATCCATCACTAAATCCTGTCGGTTCTACCTTCACAACATCGCTAAAATCCAACCTTTCCTCTCCATCCAAAATGCTACCACTTTATCCAATTACTTATCCTATCCCACCTTCATCACTGTATCAGGCCACTTGCTGACCTTCTAGTTGCCTGTCTCTCCCCATTCCAATTCATACTTCATTCTGCTTCTGGGATCATTTTTCTACAAAAACATATAGGCCATATTTTCCCACTCCTCCAGAATCTCCAGTGGTCGCCCATCTACCTCCACATCAAACAGAAACTCCTTATCATTGGCTTTAAAGTACTCAATCACCTTGCCCTCCTCCTACCTCCCCTCACTATTCTTCTACTACAACCCAGTCCACACACTTCGCTCCTCTAATGCTATCTTGTCTATCTTACTACTGACCTCTCACCCACATCCTGCCTCGACCTGGAATACCCTCCTTTCTCATATCCTATAGATGAGAACTCTCCCCCTCCTTCAAAGCCTTATAGAAGGCATATTTCCTCCAAGAGGCCTTCTCTGAATAACCCTTCTTTTCCTTTTCTTCAATTCCCTTCTGCATCACCCTGACTTGCTCTCTTTATTCATCCCCCACCCTCAGCCCCACAGCACTTATATCTGTCATTTATTTATTTATGTATATTAATTACAATTAATTATATTAATATTCATATTTATATTATTTATTTATATTAATATTAGAGCCCAGGCCCTCTAGGCTGTAAGCTCGTTGTGAGTGGGGAATGTATCTGTTTTATTGTTATATGATACTGTGCCAAGTGCTTAATACAGTGCTCTGCACACAGTAAGTGCTCAATAAATATGACTGACTGACTGATGACCAGGAGCCTAGCATTATATTAAACATGATTCCTGCCCTTGGGGACTTTACAATTTAATGAGGGGAAAAAGACTCACATATAATACAGGCGTAATACAGAAAGAACAGTGGAAACAAATAATATAACTCATAAAAATGAAAATAAGGTAAAAATGAATAAGTGGAATAACTAAATCAATATCTACATACATACATGTGTAGAAGCTATATTTATTCATTCAATAGTATTTATTGAGCACTTACTATGTGCAGAACACTGTACTAAGCACTTGGAATGTACAATTCGGCAACAGATAGAGACAATCCCTGCCCAATGACAGGCTCACAGTCTAAACGAGGGAGAATGGCCTAGTTGGAAAGAACATGGGACTGCAAGTCACAAGACTTGGGTTCTAAACCTAGCACTGACAGTTGTCTGCTATGTAACCATAGGCAAGTCACTTAATTTCTCTGTGCCTCAGTTTCTGCATCTGTAAAGGGTGATTCAATACTTGTTCTTCTTCCTCCTTAGATTGTGAGCCCCATGTGGGACAGGGACTTTGCCTTACCATATTATCTTGCATTTACCCCAGCACTTAGAATGGTGCTTTGTATATAGGAAGTACTTAACAAGAACCATAATAATCATTATTATCATTATTACATGCTAAGGTTGGCTGATAGGATAGCATGACTTGGAAGAAGGGAATTGGTCAGGAATTGTCTGATGGACTCAGGGTGGTATTATAGCAGAGCTCGGAACATGGGAAAGCGGTCTTTTGGGAAATCCTGTAGAAGCACACGTTATATTCCCTGTCCACAAGAGTTTTCACTTTAGTGGGGGAGGCAAACACAGACAGACTCTTAAGCAGTGAAAATTGAATAAAACAATGTACAATCAAATGCATGTACATACACAAAGGCTGGGGATGGGCGTATGTGTAGCTCCCAGACCTCCCCACAACTTTCCCTGAGCCCCTTAGCCCATCCTGGTAGCAAACCCATGCCGCAGGACTCTATTCTCCCCAGCACTCCCCCGCAAGAGTCGTGGGACATTGTGTTCCCCTGCTTGGGCCTTGGAACATTGTGCTCCCCTGCTCGGGCCTCGGGACATTGTGCTCCCTTGCTTGGGTCTTGGGACATTGCCCTCCTCGCCTTTACAGAGACCTGGCTCACTCGTGAAGACATGGTCTCCACCACTACTCTCTCCAGCAGAGGCCTCCTTCTCCCACTCCCCCAGACTCACCAGAAAGGGAGGAGGCGTCGGCTTCCTTCTCTCACCCCGATGCCGGTTCCACACTATCCCTCCTTCCCCTTCCTTCTCCTTCCCCTCCTTTGTAGCCCATATCATTTGCCTCTACCACCCCCTCCAGATACTTGTAGCTGTCATCTACCGCCCTCCTGGTCCCACCACCGACTTCTTCAACCACCTTGACCCCTTTCTCACCTTCCTTCTCTCCTTCTCTCTGCCCACTCTGATCCTCGGAGACATCAACATACACATGGATGTACCCGGTGACTCCTCTGCCGCCTGCCTGCTATCGCTCCTCGACTCTGCCAACCTCCTGCTCCACCATACCTCACCCACTCACCGACTCGGTCACACCCTCGATCTCATCATCTCCTACCGCTGCACTATCTCCTTCCTCACCAACTCTGAAATCCCTCTCTCAGACCATAACCTTCTCACCTGCCTCCTCTCTCACACTCCCTCCCCCTGCAAATATGTACTACTTCTCCACAGAGACCTCCGCTCTCTTGATCCCATCCATCTCTCCAAAAGCATCTCTCCCCACCTTGCCCTCCGTCCTCTCTTCCCACTCTCGATGATCAGGTCACCGCTCTCAACTCCACCCTCTCTACTCATCTCAACTCTCTCACCCCCGTTTCCCTCCGCCGCTCTCGCTCCACTAACCCACAGCCCTGGGTCACTGCCTCCGTCAGCCTCCTACGCTCCTATGCTCGAGCTGATGAGCGCTGCTGGTGAAGGTCCAAGCACCAAGCCAACCTTATCTACAGCAAATTTATCCTTTCCTGCCTTAACTCTGCCCTCTCCTCTGCCAGGCAAAACTTCTTTTCTTCCCTCATTGACATCCATGCCTGTCACCCCCACCAATTGTTCCGGATCTTTAATTCTCTCCTCAGGTCCTCTGTTCCTCCCCATCCCCCATCCCTCACCCCCAACGATCTAGCCACCTACTTCATCACGAAAATTGACACAATCAGGTCTGAGCTCCCCAAAGTCACCCCTCTCCCTTCTGCCTCCCTTTCCCCCCAACCCTCTCCCCTACTTTCCCATCTTTCCCTACAGTATCCTCAGAGGAGATCTCCTCCCTCCTCACAAGTGCCACCCCCTCCCCCTGTGTCTCGGACCCCATTCCCACTCACCTTATAAAAACCATCGCCCCTTCCCTCCTCCCCTCCTTAACTTCTAGTTGTAACCGCTCACTCTCCAATGGCTTCTTCCCTTCTATCTTCAAACATTCCCATGTCTCCCCTATCTTAAAAAAACCCTCTCTCGACCCCACTTCCCCTTCCAGTTATCGCCCTATCTCCCTACTACCCTTCCTTTCCAAGCTCCTAGAACGAGTCGTCTACACTCCTTGCCTAGAATTCCTTAGCTCCCATTCTCTCCTGGACCCCCTCCAATCTAGCTTCCGTCCCCTCCACTCTACCGAGACTGCTCTCGCAAAGGTCACCCATGACCTCCTTCTTGCCAAATCCAATGGCTCCTACTCTATCCTAATGCTCCTTGAACTCTCAGCTGCCTTTGACACTGTCGACCATCCCTTTCTCCTCCATACCTTATCTCACCTTGGCTTCACGGACTGCATCCTCTCCTGATTCTCCTCATCTTTCTGGCGTTCATTCTCGGTTTCCTTCGCAGGCTCCTCCTCCCCCTCCCATCCTCTAACTGTTGGGTTTCCTCAAGGGTCAGTTCTTGGCCCTCTTCTGTTCTCCATCTACACTCACTCCCTTGGTGAACTCATTCACTCTCACAGCTTCAACTATCATCTCTATGCAGATGACACACAGATCTACATCTCTGCCCCTGTTCTCTCCTTCTTCCTTCAGGCTCGTATCTCCTCCTGCCTCCAAGACGTCTCTACCTGGATGTCTGCCCGCCATCTAAAACTCAACATGTCCAAAACTGAGCTCCCTATCTTCCCTCCCAAGCCCTGTCCTCTTCCTGACTTCCCTATCACTGTGGATGGTACGACCATCCTTCCCGTTTCTCAAGCCCACAACCTCAGTGTCATCTTTGACTCGGCTCTCTCATTCACCCCACACATCCAATCCGTTACCAAGACCTGCCGGTCTCACCTTTATAATGTCGCCAAGATCTGCCCTTTCCTCTCCACCCAAACAGCTATCTTACTGGTACAGGCTCTCATAATATCCCGGCTGGATTATTGTGTCAGCCTTCACTCTGATCTCCCTTCCTCCTGTCTCTCCCTGCTCCAGTCTATTCTTCACTCCGCTGCCTGGTTCATCTTCCTGCAGAAATGCTCTGGGCATGTCACTCCCCTTCTTAAAAACCTCCAGTGGTTGCCTATCAACCTCCGCACGAAACAAAAACTTCTCACTCTAGGCTACAAGGTTCTCCATCACCTTGCCCCCTCCTACCTCTCCTCCCTTCTCTCTTTCTACTGCCCACCCCGCATGCTCCACTCCTCTGCTGCCCACCTCATCACCGTCCTCCGTTCTCACCTATCCCGCCGTCGACCCCTGGCCCACGTCCTCCTGCTGTCCTGGAATGCCCTTCCTCCTCACCTCCGCCAAACTAATTCACTTCCCCTCTTCAAAGCCCTAGTGAGAGCTCACCTCTTCCAAGAGGCCTTCCCAGACTGAGCTTCCTCTTTTCCCTCTGCTCCCTCTGCTGCCTCTCTACCCTCTCCTTTTCCCCCCCTTTCCCTCTGCTCCTCTCCCTCTCCCTTTCCCTCCCCTCAGCACTGTGCTCATCCGCTCATTTGTATATATTTTTTATTACCCTATTTATTTTGTTAATGAGATGTACATCAACTTGATTCTATTTATTGCTACTGTTTTAATGAGATGTACAGCCCCTTGATTCTATTTATTGTTATTGTTTTTGTCTGTCTGTCTCCCCCGATTAGACTATAAGCCCATCAATGGGCAGGGACTCTCTCTATCTGTTGCCGATTTGTACATTCCAAGCGCTTAGTACAGTGCTCTGCACATAGTAAGCGCTCAATAAATACTCTTGAATGAATGAATGAATGAATCATTCAGTCAATACAATTGTAAGAGGCAGCAGAAGGGTTGATAAGATCAGGGCTGCTGATAATTAGTCAGGGAAGGCTTGTTGGAGGAGCTGAGATTTTAGGATGCCTGTGATGATAGGGCAGGCTGAGAACTGGTGGACAGTGGTGAAGGAAGTCAAGGGCCTTGGGGACAACGTGAACAAGCGGACAAAGGGGGTCTGGATGAGAGTGGGCTACCACCTGGGGGTGGACCTAGGAGAAACAAAGAGGGTGAGCAGGGGACTAGAGGGTGAAGAAAGCTGATGTGTATGGTGGGGAGAGCTTTAAATCCAACATTAAGAGAAGTCTTGGCTCAATGTGGAGGGAGACATGGTTGGAGAGTTGTGAGCAGGAGGGAGATGTGTGCTGAGCAATGTTTCAGAAAGATGATCCCGGCAGCAGCCCTGAGTGTAGACTAAAGGGGAGGAGAGGCTGAAGGTAGGGAGGCCAGGGAGGAGGCTGATACAGCAGTCCAATTGTGATATGATGAGCACATGAACCAGGATAATGGCTCTAAAGGTGGGATACGAAGGAGCAGATCTGTGAGATATTTTTGAGAAAAAAATTCAGCAGGTTTCAGCATTATTTGGGATGTTTAAGCAGAATGACACTGAGGGGACAAAGCTGATACCAACGTTGCAGGGTTAGAGACATCAAAGTTGGAAGGAGAAGAGGGGTAAGGAAAGAAGATTAAAAATTCAGTTTGGGATGATTTTCTATGATCAGAGAGCTTAAGTTGTCAACCATTTATCAAAAGGTTATGTCTAGCCATGTGGAAGTACACTTCATATGGATAAGCTGATAGAAATGTATACAAGGTGTCGCTTACTACATTCTAGGTCTTGACCCCTTTCATCCTCATCACAGGGCAGGTGTGACCTTCTATCTAACTTTCAAAATGTGGTTGAATCAAAATTAGCATTTTCATAACTACTGGTTTAGGTGACTCGATATTCAGTACAAGCCAGTTAAAGTTAAGAGTAAAAACTTCACATTTTCAACAGCTGCCATCTCTTTCGGGTTTAAAACTGACCTTTATTTTATACATGTATAACCTTGGTAACATAGTCAATTTTCTGAAATTGCTGGATGTACAGATTGATTTTAATCTCTTTAAACTATGTTTGCTCTTCAAGATCCTAAGATTATTGTAAGGTGATGAGGTCAGTTGTATCTGAACTGGAGGGGCTCTGTCTGGTCCTTTCCCCATATCCACTGGACTAAATCAACTTATTCCTCATAGCCATGTGCGAGGACCAAACAAGGAAAGTAGAATCTGGTGTGAGAAGCAGCACAGCCTAGTGGAAAGAACACTGGCCTGGGAGTCAAAGGCCCCGGGTTCTAATTCCAACTCTGCCACGTACCTACTGTGTCATCTTGGATAAGTCACTTAACTTCTCTGTGCCTCAGTTACCTCATCTCTAAAATAGGAATTAAATTATCTTATTTTCAATTTAGGCTGTGGTCCCATGAGGGACAGGGCCTGTGTCCAACACTATAAACTTCTACCTAGCCCAGTGTTCAGAACAGTCCTTGACACATAGTAAGTGCTTAACAAGTCTCTGCCTGTTTTCACTGAGACTACTCCCTTGCTCCTGGAAACACTATGCAATCTTGTATTTTTTTCTGACACATTCCTCTACTGTTTACTCTCCAACAACTCTGACTGATCCTTTTCAAACTCTTTCACTAGCTCTTCCTCTGCCTTCCACTCTCTTCCTGTGATGGTCCCTTCAAGATTTATTTCTGGGCATCCTTCTCATCTCAGTGAACACTCACTCCCTTGGGGAGTTCATCCAGTCTCAAGGCATCAACTTTCATTTCCATGTGAATGGCTTCCAAATTTCACTTTCTAGCTCCAGCCTCTCTCCTCTGCAATCCTGCATTTCCTTTTGCCTCCAGAGCCCCTCTATAATATGGGGGCATCAAGATCAATATGTCTAAAATTGAACTCATCTTTTCTCAAAAACCATCTCCTCCACCTAGCTTTCCCATCCATCACAGTTGACAATTCAACCATTCTTTCTGTCTCTCAAGCCCATAACCTAGACCATATCCTCAACTCTTCTTTCCCTTTCAAATCAGTCTATCACCATGTCCTTTCGATTCTTTCCTAATGTTTCTGGAATCCACCCCTTTCTCTCTGTAATAATAATAATAATGTTGGTATTTGTTAAGCGCTTACTATGTGCAGAGCACTGTTCAAAGCGCTGGGGGTGTACAAGGTAAAGAGGTTGTCCCATGTGAGGCTCACAGTCTTCATCCCCATTTTACAGATGAGGTCACTGAGGCCCAGAGAAGTTAAGTGACTTGCCCACAGTCACACAGCTAACAAGTGGCAGAGCTGGGATTCGAACCCATGACCTCTGACTCCCAAGCCCGGGCTCTTTCCACTGAGCCACGCTGCTTTTCCATCCAAACATAACACCCCTCCAGGCACCTGTCATATCCCAACTTGACTACTGCAACGGCCCCTTCACTGGCCTCCCTGTTTCCAGTCTTTCCATACCCAGTCCATACTTCACTAGGGCACCTGGATCACTTTTCTACAGAGCTGTTCAGCACACATCTTCCCATTCCTCAAAAACCTCCATCTCCTTTCCACATTCAGGAGAAACCCCTAATAATTGGTTTTAAGTCCCTCAATTGACTTTGCTCTCTTCTTCTTATCCATTCTCCCACTTCCACTCAGCTCACACACTTAATTGCCTTCATGTTAACCTACTTATTGTACCTCATTCTCATTGCTCTTCCCACTGACCACTTGCTCAAACCCTGCCTTCTGTAACTATCTGCACCTTCACATCTGGCAGAAGATTGCTCTCCCCAACCATGAGGCCCTTCTGCAATCACAGCTCCTCCAGAAGGCCTTCCCCATTTAATTTCTCATCTCCCTACTCTATTACCCTCAATTGCCACATCTGTACTTCTTTATCATCTAGGCACTTGGGTACTTCCACCCCCTGTAGCACATAAACATATATCTTTATAATCTATTGCCTCCTCCTAGCTGCAATTTATTTTAGTGTCTATTTCTCTGACTAGATTAAAAGGTCCTTTAGGACAGATACTGTGTCTCACTCTATTGTGCTCTCCCAAGCATGTGCAAGGAATGTGTCTACTATATTGTTGTGTTGTCCTCTCCCAAGTGCTTAGTCCAGTCCCCTGAACACAGTGAGCACTCAATAGATACGACTGGTTGATTGATTGACTTGAGCATAATAAGTGTCCTGAGAGAAACCCACTCATCTAGAGGAGAAAATAGCCTTAAGGAAAGGCAAATTGTCATCTGGGGGCTGAGTAATTTGTTACCCAAATCTTAGGAACCCCGTTAACCAGGATAGAGCCTTCCACAGAAGGACACCTGTTCTGTAATTCATTTCCTCCTTGGGGATTAGCTGCAGAACTGGCCCCACTGCAAAGCTGGATCTCAGCCCTTCTCTTTCCTACTTCTCCCCCCCGCAACTCACAAAAATCGCAGCATGCTTCTCTGGGAGAACAATACCAGTGATAATGATTTGTGATATTTGTGCCAAGCTCTGGTATGCATACTACTACACAATCAGATCAGACATAGTCCCTGTCCCACATAGGGCTCACAGTCTAAGCAGGAGGGAGAACTGGTATTTATACCCCATTTTACAGATGATAAAACTAAGGCACCAAGAATCAAGGTACTTGCCCAAGGACACACAGCAGGTAAGTGGTGGAGCCAGCCCCTGACTCCTGACCTGGGCTCTTTCCAGAAAGCCACATTGCTTCTTTAATCCCTACAGCAATTTATCAATGATATTTACTGAGTGCTTATTGTGCACATGTCACTCTATAAAGTGTTTGGAAGAATACAATACTACAGAGTTGGTAGACAGGTTCCCTGGCCACAAGGACCTTACAGTCTAGAGACTATATGTGCAAGGACAGGAAAAGGGTCAGGAGCAAAACAGCGATGTAGACAGAAACAGGGTGGAAACTCCACCCACTCCACTCCATTCAAACTGCCCTCTCAAAGGGCACCAATGACTTCCTTCTTACCAAATCCAACAGATCCTACTCCATCCTAATGCTCCTCGATCTTTCAGCTGCCTTTGACACTGTGGACCATCTCCTTCTCCTCAACAAGCTATCCAACCTTGGCTTCACTGACTCCTTCCTCTCCTGGTTCTCCTCATCTCTCTGGCTGTTTATTCTCAGTCTTCTTCGCAGGCTCCTCCTCCTGCTCCCATCCCCTAACTGTGGGGGTTCCTCAAAGGTCAGTTCTTGGCCCCCTTTTATTCTCCATCTACACTCACTCCCTTGGTGAGCTCTCTCATTCACTCCACACATCCAATCCGTCACCAACACCTGCCAGTATCACCGTCACAATATCGCCAAGATCCGCCCTTTCGTCTCCATCCAAATGGCTATCGTGCTGGTACAAGCTCTCATAATATCCCGACTGGATTATTTTGTCAGCCTCCTCTCGGATCTCCCTTTCTCCTATCTCTCCCCACTCCAGTCTATTCTTCATTCTGCTGCCTGGATTATCTTCCTACGGAAATGCTCTGGGCATGTCACTCCCCTCCTCAAAAATGTCTAGTGTTTGCCTGTCAACCTTCGCATGAAAGAAAAACTCCTCACTCTTGGCTTCAAAGTTCTCCATCTCCTTGCTCCCTCCTACCTCTCCTCCCTTCTCTCTTTCTACTTCCCACCCCATACACTCCACTCCTCTGCCGCTTTCCTCCTCATGGTCCTCTGTTCACGCCTATCCCATTGTCGACCCTTGGCCCACGTCCTACCACTGTCCTGGAATGCCCTCCCTCCTCACATCCACCAAACTCTCTTCCCCTCTTCAAAGTCCTACTGAGAGCTCACCTCCTCCAGGAGGGCCTCCCAGACTGAGTCTCCCTTTCCCTCGTTCCCCCTCTGCTCCCCTCCCCCCCACCCTCTGCTCTTCCCCCTTCCTCTCCCCTCAGCACTGTCCTCATTTGTATATATTATTTATTAACCTATTTATTTTGTTAATGAAGTGTCTAGCTCCTTGTTTCTATTTATCTTGATGATGTTGTCTTGTTTTTGTCTTTTTCTGTTTTGTTTTGCTGTCTGTCTCCCCCATTTAGACTGTGAGCCAGTCATTGGGCAGGGATTGTCTCTATCCGTTGCTGAATTGTACATTCCAAGCACTTAGTCCAGTGCTCTGCACAAAGTAAGTGCTCAATAAATACTATTTAATGAATGAATGAACTCATTCACTCTCATGGCTTCAACTATCATCTCTATGCAGATGACACCCAAATCTATATCTCCTCCCCTGTTCTCTCTTCCTCCCTTCAGGCTCGCATCACCTCCTGCCTTCAGGACATCTCTACTTGGATGTCCTCCCGCCATCTAAAACTCAACATATCCAAGACAGCTCCTTACCTTCACTCCCAAACTCTGTCCTCTCCCTGACTTTCCTCTCATTGTGGATGGCACAACCATCCTTCCCATCTCACAAGCCCGCAACCTTGGTGTCATCCTTGACTTTGCTCTCTCATTCACCCCGCATATCCAATCTGTCACCAAAGCCTGCCAGGCTCACCTTCACAGCATCGCCAAGATCTGCCCTTTTCTCTCCATCCAAACCTCTACCACATTAGTACAATCACTCATCATATCCCGACTGAATTACTGCATCAGCCTCCTTTCTGACCTCCCAATCTCCTGCCTCTCCCACTTCAGTCTATACTTCACTCTGATGCCCGGATTATCTTTCTAAAGAAATGTTCTGAGCATGTCAACCCCCTCCCCAAAAATCTCCAGTGGTTGCCTATCAACCTCTGTATCAAGCAAAAACTCTTCACTATAGGCTATAGCCTCACACGCCGCTCCTGTGGTGCTAACCTTCTCACAGTGCCTCATTCTCACCTGCCCAACCGTCGACCCTGGCCCACGTCCTACCTCTGGCCTGAAACACCCTTCCTCCTCAAATCTGCCAAACAACCTCACTTCCCCCTTTCAAAGCTCTACTGAAGGCTCACTTCATCCAAGAGGCCTTCCTAGACTAATAATAATAATAATAATGATGTTGGTATTCGTTAAGCGCTTACTATGTGCAGAGCACTGTTCTAAGCACTGGGGTAGATACAGGGTAACCAGATTGTCCCATGTGAGGCTCACAGTCTTAATTCCCATTGTACAGATGAGGTAACTGAGGCAAAGAGAAGTGAAGTGACTTGCCCACAGTCACACAGCTGACAAGTGGCAGAGTTGGAATTCAAACTCATGACCTCTGACTCCCAAGCCCGGGCTCTTTCCACTGAGCCATGCTGCTTCTCTAAACCCCCCTTTTTCCTCAGCTCCCCCTCCGCTCCCCATTGCCCCAACTCACTCCCTTTGCTCTACCCCCCATGACCTCCTACTTGCCAAATCCAATGGCTCCTACTCCATTCTAATCCTCCTTGACCTCTCTGCTGCCTTTGACACTGTCGACCATCCCCTCCTCCTCCATACCTTATCTCACCTTGGCTTCACGGACTCCGTCCTCTCCTGGTTCTCCTCTTACCTCTCTGGCCGGTCATTCTCGGTCTCCTTCGCTGGAGCCTCTTCCCCCTCCCATCCTTTAACTGTTGGAGTTCCTCAAGAGTCAGTTCTCGGCCCTCTTCTGTTCTCCATTTACACTCACTCCCTCGATGAACTCATTCGCTCTTATGGCTTTGACTACCATCTCTACGCAGATGACACGCAGATCTACATCTCCGCCCCTGTCCTCTCCCCCTCCCTTCAGGCTCGCATCTCCTCCTGCCTCCAGGATGTCTCCACCTGGATGTCGGCCCACCACCTAAAACTCAACATGAGCAAGACTGAGCTCCTCATCTTCCCTCCCAAACCCGGTCCTCTCCCAGACTTCTCTATCACCGTGGATGGCATGACCATCCTTCCCATCTCTCGGGCCCGCAATCTCGGTGTCATCCTTGACTAGTCTCTCTCGTTCACCCCACACATCCTATCCGTTACCGAGACCTGCCGGTTTCACCTTTACAATATCGCCAAGATCTGCCCTTTCCTCTCCACCCAAACGGCTACCTTACTGCTACGGGCTCTCGTTATATCCCGGCTAGACTACTGTGTCAGCCTTCTCTCTGACCTCCCTTCCTCCTCTCTCGCCCCGCTCCAGTCTATTCTTCACTCCGCTGCCCGGCTCATCTTCCTGCAGAAACCTTCTGGGCATGTCACTCCCCTTCTTAAACAACTCCAGTGGTTGCCTATCAACCTCCGCTCCAAACAAAAACTCCTCACTCTAGGCTTCAAGGCTCTCCATCACCTTGCCCCTTCCTACCTCTCCTCCCTTCTCTCTTTCTACCACCCACCCCGCATGCTCCGCTCCTCTGCCGCCCACCTCCTCACCGTCCCTCGGTCTCGCCTATCCCGCCGTCGACCCTTGGGCCACGTCCTCCCATGGTCCTGGAACGCCCTCCCTCCTCACCTCCGCCAAACTGATTCTCTTCCCCTTTTCAAAACCCTACTTAAAACTCACCTCCTCCAAGAGGCCTTCCCAGACTGAGCTCCTCTTCTCCCTCTACTCCCTCTGCCACCCCCCCTTTACCTCTCCGCAGCTAAACCCTCTTTTTCCCCTGCTCCTCCACCTCTCCCTTCCCATCCCCACAGCACTGTACTCGTCCGCTCAACTGTATATATTTCCATTACCCTATTTATTTTGTTAATGAATTGTACATCACCTTGATTCTATTTAGTTTATATTGAAACCTGTTTATTTGTTTTGATGTCTGTCCACCCCCTTCTAGACAGTAAGCCCAGTGTGGGCAGGGATTGTCTCTATTGCTGAATTATACCTTCCAAGCTCTGCACATAGTAAGTGCTCAAAAAATACAATTGAATGAATGAATGAAGAGGGATGGGATCAGGGTGGTGAAAGGGACAGGGATGAGGGGGAATCTTGTAGTGTGAAGCCCTGCAAAATGTACCTGGTGGGTAGGGTGGCAAGCTCTAATCCCTCCACCTCACTGGGGAGGAGAGGCCGTGTCCTGGTTCTCTTCCTCCGGAAGAGGTTTTCCGTGTTTAACACTGAAAATAGATAGTGCTGGATGGAGATTTTCCCAATTTTGTTTTCTTTCCCCATCTTAAAGACAACAACTCTTGAAACTGGACAGCCTAGGGAGCCTGTGGAAAGCAAGGCCTAGGGACGATCTGAGGCATTATTGTCTCTGTCCCATCCCCTCCTCGCTGGCAGGTGCCCGCTGAGCTGTTAGTCACTGATTGAGCTAAGCCACTAATCACCAGCATCACGTGAAGGGGCCTGCAGGCCCAGGCTCGAGGAACAGATGGCCATATATTAGCATTTCAATAGCCCAGGGAGCTTTCAGTCCCTAAACTGGCAAATAAATGCCCAGGAGGCTGGTGGATGCAGCTTTCAAACCAGGCTCATGTAGTCGTTGAAGTCCCTAATAATTACCTCCATAAAGCTCCTTCCAGCTCTGTCCCAGAACTAAGGGGCAGAGGCCTACCAGAGCTGCAGGGTCAAACCTGGTCAGGAACCCCGCCCCACAACTTAGTCTGCATCCTGGAAGAGTCTGCCCTGCTATAGGGCTATAGAGTCCAGAAGAGTAGGGGCGTGGAGGGACGGTGAGGGTTTATTTCCCTTTCCTATCTCCAGCCCAAGTGAAAATGGCCATCGTTAACTGGAAATCAGCTCCAGCTATCTTTCTCTCTCTCTCCCCCACCTCCCTCTCTTCTGTCTTCCACTCTGTCTTCCATACTCTCTGTCTTCCACTCTTTGTCTCTACCACTTCTGTCCTTCTCTGTCTCTGTCTCTCGTGCTCTGTCTCCAGATAGGCTCCATTGGCTTCCCAGGCCAGGGAAGCTACATTTGTTTCCTCATTTGAGCTAAGGGCAGGGTGGCCCCAGAGATACTCACCCTAGGCCCACAGCACATATAAATACTCTTATACCCTACTATTTCCTCTACCTGTAATTTCTTTTCATGTCTGTCTCCCCTTGTAGACTGTAAACTCCTTGTGGGCAGGGATAGCATCTACCAATTCTCTATATTGTACTTTTCCAAGCATTTAGTATAGTGCTCTGTGCACAGTAAGCATATAATAGATGACACTGATTGATTGATAATATGCCCAATCCCCAGTCTAGGGACAGGTTTAAGAAGACCAGATGTCCTGAGCCCCATGGAACAGTCATGCTTTTGCAGGGGTCTGCTGGCCACCTGACAGGCCCAAGTAGGCAGGTTAGGGCCTTGTTCTTAGTCAGAGGCAGAAGACCACCCATCAGTCCCAGAGGTGCGAGGACATCACAGCTGCTGCCCTGCCGCCATCATTACTATAAACCAACGGGCCTTACCAGGCCAGGAACGAAAGTGCTTGAAGAAATGTGATCAGTTCTTCCAGGAAACTCTCACCTCTGCCCGGAAGGACCCGATCTGGGTGGCTGGAGAGCAGGGTGGTGACTGTAAACCCGTCAAAGGGCAGGGACTGCCTCTATCTGTTACTGATTTGTACATTCCAAGCTCTTAGTACAGTGCTCTGCACATAGTAAGCACTCAATAAATACTATTGAATGAATGAATAATAATAATGTCGGTATTTGTTAAGCACTTACTGTGTGCGGAGCACTGTTCTAAGCACTGGGGTAGATACAGAGTAATCAGGTTGCCCCATGTGAGGCTCACAGTCTTCACCCCCATTTTACAGATGAGGTAACTAAGGCACAGAGAAGTGAAGTGACTTGCCCACGGTCACACAGCTGACAAGCGGCAGAGCCAGAATTTGAAGAGCCGGGTTGTAGTGATGGATAGCCATCTGCTTCTTATTGGCATGGCTACGTCTTTCTCAGCCCCGCATAAACGTGTTGCATGTGACTGGGATTGGGCCCATATGACAATGGGTTGGGTCTGCATATCTGAATCTGTTCTTCATCTGTGGATGACTGCATCCTTAGGTCTGCATGTGTCTGTGTGTGCACTTCCTGACCCCACCCCCTTTAACAGTCCTGACCTCTTCTATTCTCCCCAGCACCCCCGCTCTCTGACCTTTCCTTTCTATCTCTGCTTTCCTCTATCCCTCCCTCACTCTCTCTCTGTCCCTGTCTCTCTGTCTCTGTCTCTCTGTCTCTGTCTGTCTCTTTCTCTATATGGCTCTCTGACTCTCTAGCCTTCTGTCTTCCCTGCCTCTTCTGTTGGGTCCCAGAAGATATATAGCCTGGTGGGTCCAAGATGGAGGTGCAATTTGCATAAAAGGAGTTCGGTGGGCTTTCGACATTGTCTGGGCATCCTATCAATTCTACCAATCCCAAGGCACAGGGGTCGAATTCTGACCCAACATGGCACTGCCTCCCCCTGCTAATCACATGACACCATCTGGGGCCGGCCCCATGCCTACCCCACCATGGGCAGGCTCAGTGGGCCAGGCAGTCCCCACAGCGCTCTCCGGTCTGGGAGTTGCCCCTCCCAATGACCTCTGCTGGCCCTGGGGGGTTTATTTTTTGTCAATTTTTTTTAAATTAAAAGGAAACAAACATGAGGTTTCTTGCAGGTGCTTTCCTGCTTTTCCCTGCTCCGGGCTGACAGAGTGGCGGACCTCAGGCAGCACGGACCTCACCAAGGAGCTGGAGCGGATCTGCTCCAGTTGGCTTCACTTTCCTGATTTGAGGGGAGGAAAAAGGGTTTCCCTGGTCTGGAGCCCGGGCTGATGAGTTGGGAAGACCATTCCCCACCCCGTCCCAGGACTGCCCAAGCCAGAGCAGCCTCTCTGTGGACGTAGAAACAGCACAGGTGGACATCTCCCTTCATCCAAACCCTCCTCTGGTGGACAGGGATGGCAGTAGCAATGGCAGCTGTCTGCTTCCCGCCGGGAAATGCCAGCCTGGCTCCCTGCCCACCCACAGTACCGAGTGTGGCGGGGTCCGAGGCAGTGGTAGCAGCAGAATCTCTCCAGATCCGGCCCAGAGGGCCTTGACTGTGGCGGCCCAGACTGCGGCTCCCCCTACCCAAGCCGCAGAGGTTGGCTTCGAGTTCACCCCAGCCCGTTTTGGTTTCAGAGGAAACTGTGGGCTCACGACCCCATTGGACAGTCTCTGAAACTCGGGAGGAAGGAACTCAGAGGACAGACTGGGTTTCTTCCCATAGGAAGCCATTTTGAGTGACTGCTTTTTGATTCTGAGAACAACAACAGCAGAAAACGAATTCGCAGAGGAATTAGGCTGCTCTACTCCAAGACAGATCGTTGCGGGGCCAGTCTGTGGGACGGGGCAAGACTGTGGGACTGTGGGACATGAGCAAGACTGAGCTCCTCATCTTCCCTCCCAAACCTGGTCCTTTCCCAGACTTCTCTAACACCGTGGATGGCACGACCATCCTTCCCGTCTCTCAGGCCCGCAATCTCGGTGTCATCCTTGACTAGTCTCTCTCGTTCACCCCACACATCCTATCCGTTACCGAGACCTGCCGGTTTCACCTCTACAATATCGCCAAGATCCGCCCTTTCCTCTCCACCCAAACGGCTACCTTACTGCTACAGGCTCTCGTTATATCCCGGCTAGACTACTGTGTCAGCCTTCTCTCTGACCTCCCTTCCTCCTCTCTCATCCCGCTCCAGTCTATTCTTCACTCCGCTGCCCGGCTCATCTTCCTGCAGAAACCATCTGGGCATGTCACTCCCCTTCTTAAACAACTCCAGTGGTTGCCTATCAACCTCCATTCCAAACAAAAACTCCTCACTCTAGGCTTCAAGGCTCTCCATCACCTTGCCCCTTCCTACCTCTCCTCCCTTCTCTCTTTCTACCACCCACCCCGCATGCTCCGCTCCTCTGCCGCCCACCTCCTCACCGTCCCTCGGTCTCGCCTATCCCACCGTCGACCCCTGGGCCACGTCCTCCCATGGTCCTGGAACGCCCTCCCTCCTCACCTCCGCCAAACTGATTCTCTTCCCCTCTTCAAAACCCTACTTAAAACTCACCTCCTCCAAGAGGCCTTCCCAGACTGAGCTCCTCTTCTCCCTCTACTCCCTCTGCCACCCCCCCTTTACCTCTCCGCAGCTAAACCCTCTTTTTCCCCTGCTCCTCCACCTCTCCCTTCCCATCCCCACAGCACTGTACTCGTCCACTCAACTGTATATATTTCCATTACCCTATTTATTTTGTTAATGAATTGTACATAGCCTTGATTCTATTTAGTTGCCATTGTTTTTATGAGATGTTCTTCCCCTCGACTCTATTTATTGCCATTGTTCTTGTCTGTCCGTCTCCCCCGATTAGACTGTAAGCCCGTCAAACGGCAGGGACTGTCTCCATCTGTTGCCGACTTGTTCATCCCAAGCGCTTAGTACAGTGCTCTGCACATAGTAAGCGCTAAATAAATACTATTGAATGAATGAATGAATGAATGAATGAATGAACGGGGCCCTGAGGGATGAGTGGCTTTCCCTCTCTGCTATTCCCGGTAACAGACCTGGACTGGTCAACGACTGTCACGTGGAGCCACTGCAACACCCAAGGCAGATAAAAGGCGGTCACTTTGAATCGTCTGGAGGAGAGAATCAGCAGTCTGTGCCACCAGCACGGTCTTGAGCCAAGCTGGCAGGAACTTCTCCAAACCTTCCGATGCGGAATCGGTGGTACGTAATCCATTAACCGTCAGATGGGTACCTACATTTGCTGGAATGGGTGTGAGTGAATGTGTGTATGTATTACTCCCCTGCACGGAGGTTAAGAATTAGGTAAAACTTTCCACAGTAATCTTGGTGGTTTGGCTCTTCGCTTTGCCCCGGGCTCACACCAACCAGGAATATCCTAGACCAGGAACTCCGTGACAACTGACCTCCCGAACTTTGTGGGAGGTTCCACCTCACCCTTCCCGGGTACTACCCCCTGCTCAGAAGACTGGCAACCTCGTAACTTAAACTATGAACTCATTGTTCAGTAGCAATTAAAAAGTGCCCATCTGTCATATCATCACCTGAATATCATTTCATTGAGCAAAATGAGCCCCAACATTAGACCCTATCTGATTCTGGAGCAGGAGCGCAGACTGAGAGGCTAATTTGGTTCTGTCCTCCTGGACCCTTTCAGCTGTGCTCTAGGCCATCTCCTCACTCTCAATGTTGGAGTGTGAGACAGAAACAGCTGAAAAATTTCCATCGATTGGGCCCTTTTTCTAAATAGAATTCCAACTCTACAATCCTGTCAAGATCTCCCCCACCCCCTATTAGACTGTCCATTTTACAAATGAGGAAACTGAGGCATGGAGAAATGAACTGACTTCGCCCAGGTCACACATCAAGATTAGAACCCAAGTCTTCTGACTCCCAGGCCCATGGTTTTGTCACTAGACCACACTGCTTTCAACTGAAAAGTCCCATCTAACCCCACTGGAATCATGCTAGGTCCAATTATTTTCAACCTATCCTATCCTGTCTTGCCTGAGGATGAAATAAAGCATCAGAAAGCTAAAGACCAACTACACCAGGAAACTCTTCCAACCCAACAGGTTAAAAGCCTCGTTGAAACTCTTTGATATGAAAATAACAGGTAAATTGAAGGAGGAAGGCATGGAGGTTCAATTACTGTGGCAAAATTGATCCTGCAGTCCAGAAGCAGGGCCCAAAATGCAGCAGGCTCCCCATGGAGTGCTAAGAGAACAGCAGAGAGGTAGGAGGAAAGAGACAGAGCCAGTGAGGTATGTGGCTGGGATAATAGTCTTGAGTGGGAAGTTCAGCTGCACTAGACACTGGGGCCCAGCTGGGACAGGCTGAACTGATATGGCGAGGAAAGCCAAAATGACTGTAAACTGCCAGGACTAGAAACTAATAAACAAACTAGAAAAGGTGGCAGAGAACTTTTTTAATGGAATTTGTTAAGCGCTTACTGTGTCAAAAACCTTTCTAAGCGCTGGGACAGAGTCAAGACATCAGGTTGGACAGAGTTCCTGATCCTCATGGTGCTGCCAGTTTACGTACGAGGGAGAACAGGTACTGAATCCCTGTTTTACAGATGAGGAAAATGAGACACAGAGAAGTTAAGTGATTAGCCTTATGTCACACAGCAGGTATGTGCTGGAGCTGGGATTAGAATCCAAGTCTTATGACTCCCAGGACTGTGTTTTATCCACTAGGCCATGCTGCTTCCTCATCTTGTAGGCAGGAAACGCAGCTACCAACTCTGTTGAACTGTACTCTCCCAGGTGCATAGTGTCGTGCTCTGCACATAGTAAGCACTCAATGAACACCACTAATTGACTGATTAAGATGTACAGAACTGCTAAAGCTGCTGATAGGGTGGAATGATCAAGTGGGTTGACAGATTGGTCAGATAATTTAAGCAATTTAATAAAGACTATTATAGTGAGATTGTTCCTTCACCCTCCTGCCCAGGGAGGGAAAAGTGGGTGGGCAATATGTCAGTTGAGATTAGGGTAGCTGTAAAACCAGGCTGGCCAGGACAGTTGTGGAGTGCCTTTATCTCCCAGGGACTGTTTGAAGAGTTCATCAGGATGCCAAGTAGCAGAAAGGCTTTCGGGTGGGATAAATAGCTGATTTCTGGAATGGATTCTGGAATTCCCAAGGAAAAACAATATCCTGTTTTCAATCCTGGGAAGCAGGCTGGACCTGATGCAGGAACTCTGAAGGGGAGCCATTCTGCAACTACAACCATAACTTGCTTCCATGTGAAATTCCTGCTGACTGGGGAAAGCCTAAATAACAACTTGAGGTTATCTGGTTTTAGAAAAGTAAACTATGGAAGCCTGTGACCTTAGGTCAAAGCTAAGTGTCCCAAACTGAACTTTTCACCTTCCCTCCTTAACTCTCCCCTCTTCCCCAATCACCACTCTCAGGTGACAACACCACCATCTGATCTCTAATTCAAGCTCACATTCAGGATGCCATCCTCACCACCTGTCATTTACTTTCTTACATCCAATCAACTGCTAAAGCACTTCCAAGATCCACATCTCTTCCTTTCCACCCAAAACAGTCCCAAACCAGTTCAAGCACTCTTCTTCTCATAATTAGCCTCCTGAATCAGCTTCCCCACTGTTCTCCTTACCTCCAGCCTCTAGACTCCATCCATTCACTCTTCACACTGCTGCCCAGCTCATCTTCCTGAAACATAGCTCAGCATACATCCTCCTCATCAAAACTCTGGAAAACCCAAAAAATGGTTGCCCATCTCTCTTCACCTCAAACAAAACCGCCTTACCATTGGCTTCAAGACCTCCAACAGGTCTCTCCACTTTCCAGCTACTACTCTCCAGATTGCACTCTTCACTCAGCCCACCCTCACATCCTAACTATAATCTTCTCTCACCTCTCTTTTCTCAGACCCCTTGTTCATGTGTTCTCCCCAGCCTGAAATAATTATAACTGTGGCATTTGTTAAGCACTTACTAATCACCCCACCCTCAATCCCACAGCACTTATGTATGTATCTATAAATTATTCATATTAATGTCAGTTTCCCACTCTAGACTGTAGGCTCGTTGTGGGCAGGGAACATGGCTACCAACTCTTTTACATTGTATTTTTCCAATCACTCAGTTCTACAGAGAGTCCATAAATACTATTAATTGACTGACTGATTGATTGATTTAGCTAGGAGTATACTCAAGAAGCTAAATCCCATTCATGGCTCTTGCCTGGACTGCAACTACTTGTTAGTCATGGGATCTCGGAAGCTTCTTTTGACACTATTTGCCCATCATCTAGGCACAGAGTTGAACCTCCATCAGTGAGTGCTGCTTCAGGTGAATTTAGTCATGCTCTCTGTTCTGTGGAAAGCTTTGGAAATGTCACTTTAGATTCCTTCCCTTCTGCATGATAACTTGGGTACCCTAAAACTCATGATCAGTGTAATACATTTTTCTGCTGCTGCTCCTGATTTTTCACCTTACCACCAGCATAGATTTTGTATCAGTCTCAGAGCAAGCTGAAGGTGTTCCGATACTCCTGATAAATGAACTCAAAATGGAAGTTTTGTTTTTGAGAGGAGAAAGGGAACCCTACCTTCACTCTGATTCACTCTAAGAGTAAAGGGTGCACTCTAGATTTTAAGCTCAATGTGGGCAGTGCCTACCAACTTTGTTGAATTGTACTCTCATAATAATAATAATTGTGGTATTTATTAAGCCTTACTATTTGCCAGAAACTGTACTAACCGCTAGGGTGGATACAAGCAAATCGGGTTGGACACCAACCCTGACCCACATGGGTCTCATGGTCTTAATCCCCATTTTACAGATGAGGTAACTGAGGCCAAGAAAAGTGAAGTGACTTGTCCAAGGTCACACTGCAGACAAATGGTGGTACCAAGATTAGAACCGATGACCCCCTTTCTGACTCCCAGGTCATGCTCTATCTACTATGCCATGCTGCTTCCCAGTACTTCCCAGAGCACTTAGAACAGTGCTCTGCCCACAGTAAATGCTCAATAAGTGCCGTTGATTTATTAATTGATTGATAAGAGGGAGATTTTGAGATTTTGAACTAAAAGCTAAAGAAGTGTATCTTCTCCATTCCAATCTACAGCTAGCTGTCTTAGAAAGAATCTTCCCTATTTTTACAACTTGAAAAAACTGTACCTAAAAAAAATTCCCTCTCTGATGCTTCTGAACTTAGATGGGGTTTCTTCTGCAGACTGAACACATAGTATGAGATCACAGAAGTGTTCGTTGTGCTAGAAGCCAGGAGAGGTCAGGGAGTTTAAATGGCTTGAGTGCCAAGGCAGCATCATTGGTCTTACAGTGATTGTCTTTGCTTTTAGAATCATCCTGCCTCTAGAAAAAAAATGTTCTTCATCTCTCCTGTAGAAGCAGAAAGAGAGAGAAAGAGACCACATAGGTCAATGAGTCACACCCAACTCCCACTTATTCCCAAACTCTCCACTTTCTATTGACTCTCAGGGAATGTAGGCATAAGGATGGAAAGATGGACTAATGAATTAGTAGATAAATCTGGCTTTCATATTTAATTTTAATGTTACTGATGATAAGATCCCCATTCATGAGGGGAGATGTGACTGAAATATCCTCTGTGTGGCTGACACACACTTCCATCATCCCATGTATGGAAACATTCCTTACTGGTACTGACACCTAGGATTCTGGAAATGCTTTGAAACAGGATTTACCAGCATGGGGGTGCTGGGGAAATAAGCAATTTTATGTAATGCTCGGGAACTTGCTACTATCTATTTTTCATAACAGAAAACCCAATGACACCTAAAAAAGAATGGTTCATGACTTTAAAAAAATAAAGGGACAGGAAACTCCAATATGCAAACTCAAAACTAGTTTGGTCTGTGTGTCAGAGTTCATAAATATGTGAATCAATGCCTAAAAGGTATTTTTAAAACTTGGATAAACAGTAAATATTTAGTTTGCAGTACGATAAAAGAGGTTGCCTTTAGTTTGTGTTTCCTGTGCAATGTTATTGGCTGATGTGTACAAAATGGAACACTTAGATATGAGAAACTTCAAAATTTGGATAACCAGGTAAACATTTAGTCTATGGAATGATAAAAGAGGTTATCTTTAATGTGTTTTTTGTGTAATGTCATTGCCTGATGCGTACAAAATGGATTATTTAGACAATGTAGTGTTGTTCACCTTAAAATAGTGTATGTTAGGACTGAGCCCTTATAGTGTCCGAGGAAAAATCAGATTGGGGAGAGATGGGAGGAACAGTAGGCAGAGTGTTGAAAATCTCTGACAATCTTTGAGACTGGGTAGATTTTCTTGAAACTATTGTCAAGAATTATTCCAATGAAACTGTATTGAATGCATTACTTTATGCAGGACAGACTTTTAAACCTGCTTCTTGAAATCAAGTGCCCAGAACATTGTATTAAAAAATAAATAAATGGAAGAGCCTAAGGAAGGTAGAAACTAACTATATGAAATTAATTAGTTCTTCAAAGATCCTAATGTAATTCTGTTGAAAATAGATCCCAAATATAGAGGATATTATAGTAGTTAGAGTAATGCCTCATTAATTTGGACTCCACTAATCCATAATTCATGACAATTAAATCGGTGCTTATTCTCCGTTTCCAATCTTTGCGCTCTTCCATGCTGACAAAGAAAAGCAGGCTTTAATCAATGGCATTTATTGAGTGCTTACCGTGTGCAGGCAGCTGTACTAAGCACTTGGGAGCTTAATAATAATAATGATGATGGCATTTGTTAAGCGCTTACTATCCACCAAGCACTGTTCTAAGCACTGGGGTAGATACAAGGTAATCAGCTTGTCCCATGTGGGGCTCAAAGTCTTAATCCCCATTTTACAGATGAGGTAACTGAGGCACAGAGAAATTAAGTGACTTTTGAAAAGTCACTCAGCTGGTAAGTGGCAGAGCTGGGATTAGAACCCATAACCCAGATGACTCCCAAGCCCAGGCTCTTTCCACTAAGCCATGCTGCTTCTCTACAATACAACAGAGTTGGTAGACATGTTCCTTGCCCACAGCGATCTCATAACCTATTCATTCATTCATTCATTCAATCATATTTATTGAGCGATTACTATGTGCAGAGCACTGTACTAAGCACTTCGAAAGTACAAAACAGCAATAAAGAGAGACAGTCCCTGCCCACAGTGGCTTACAGTCTGGGTAGGGGAGACAGACATTAAAACACGTATACAGGCATCAATATAAATCAATAGAATTATAGATATAATCAAGTATACATAAATGCTGCGGGGCACGGAGGTGGGGGAAGAGCAAAGGGAGTGAGTGGAGATGAGGCGGGAGGGAGGGGGAGCTGAGGAAAAGGGGGCTTAGCCTGGGAAGTCCTCTTGGAGGAAGTGTGCCTTCAGACAAAGATTAATATCAATAAATAATTTATAATATAATTTAAATATATGTACATAAGTGCTGTGGGGCTGAGGGTGAGAGGAAAATCCAAATACCGAATGGTCACAGATCTGAGCCTACAGTTCAGTTAAATTGAAATTAGCCAGAAATTTTCATACGGAACAGAGTATCAGCAGATGTCTCAGAGATTTGAATCTCTGACTCTGTTGCAGCATATTTAAAGATAACTGGATATACAGACTAACCAGTCAGAAACAGGGGATGGGGACTGTGTCTGGACTAATCAACTTGTACCTGTCTCAGTGCTTAGAACAGTGTTTGGCACACAGTAAACGCTTAACAAACACCATGAAAAAAATATAATTTCTAAATTTAGCACATATAGATACCCAGAGAGATACATCATCATAGCATTGTAGGAAGATTTCTGTGTTTCCAAGCAGGAGATCTTTATCAACGGACTTCACTTTATGGAAAAGGAATCTATCACTTCAAAAGTTACTTTTGAGTTAATAAATGTTAGCCCTCATTATTTAAGAATGTATATATCCTTTCCTCCACCCCCCATCACTTGTGGGTTTTTATTCAGGGGTTGGCTATTTATTGTATTTTACAAATATCAGAACGTAATATGGGGTCTTTTCACTAGATGAATCTTCAAATATTTTTGACTAAAGAACAATGCAGAAGGCCAAAGATTTCATATTTTTGCAGATGGCCCAGCTGTGGGGAGATTCTTTTGTAATGCCAGGCTATCTACCTGCTTCCTCTGTGAGAGTCTCAATCAATGGATCAATGGAATTTATTGAGCGCTTACTGTGTGCAGAGCACTTGGGAGAGTACGATACAAGAGAGTCGATAGAAGATAGAAACATACCCTGCTTCAGGGCCATGCCACTCGGAAATTAGCATGGAAATACCAGGTAGTTTTCATTCAGCCTGCCTCCATTCATCATTTCCGCCATCTGAAACCTGATTCTTCAAAAGTCTCTTTTCTCTTTACCTGGATTAATCTAGTCCTTATTAATAGGTTGTGGTATTTATTAAGCACTTACTTTGTGCCAGGCACTGTACTAAGCTCTGGGGTGGATACAAGCAAATTAGGTTGGACACAGTCCCTGTCCCATAAAGGGCTCCCGGGCTTAATCTCCATTTTACAGATGAGGTAACTGAGGCACCTAGAAGTGAAGTGACTTGCCCAGTGTCACACAGCAGACAAGTGGCAGAACCAGGATTAGAATCTATGACCTCTGACTCCCAGGCCCTTGTTCTATCCACTGCGCCATGCTGCTTCCCCTAAAACGGCAGAGCTCCAGAAATTGGCTCCCAAATCAGAAAACAATTAGCTCCTGCCATTAATCCATTGTCTTTATTGATGCAGGTAGCCAAAAATTCACCCCAGGGTTCTGGTTCTAAATTTTATGTGGACAGTACACACGGACTGGCTTGCCCTTAGAACCAGCAGCAGTTCTAGTCAAATTCAGCCCAGAAACAATGTCCAAATCTCAAGCCAGAGAAGGGGTTCAATCCCATCCATCATGATGCAGGTTCCAGTACCCATATATTCAGCCCCTACTCTCTTCACTGGCTATTGCCCAGCCATCTAGTCCCACATTGGAGAATTTAGCTTTCTGACAAGTAAATCCAGCCATTTCTCTGTTCCTCATCAGAGAGATGAGGTGCCATTTCAGTGGATCAATTTCAGAAAATTCATATTTCTTAAAAAGACCAAGTTTTACACTCACTTCCAACTTCTACCTTGTAGACTACAGAACTGGAATTTTCAGTTCCTAAGATATGCAATGTCCTCTTGAGAAGAAAGAAGCTAGTTCAGGAATGAACCCTTTATTGTGTTACGCTTAGCTTGAGGCAAGAGTTTTTATGGATTAAAAATGAAATTGCTTTCCTGTTCTTCACTTAAAAAAATGTAGAACAAAGTAATGAACCTTGGAATTTGGCTGGGAAGTATGCAGAGAAACATCAGCTCCATAGCAACCAGGATGCCTTCATAAAAATGGTATCACTGCTAGGATTGTAGACAGACTACCTTAATGGAGGAGCTGTTTGCTTTTCTGCCAGACTCCCTGAGGCATTTTTGTGAAAGAGGTGAAACTGTCTTGAAAGTGTTTTGCCTGCCAACTTCAAGGTCAAGTCTTGGGAGCAGCTAAGTGACTAATATGTTACAAAGTAGATTATACAGAAAGTATTTTCTTTTAGGTGAGAGGGAGTGAACATTCTAATCTAAGACTAAAACCTCAACTGTGGAGAGAAATTATTGATTTTAATGATTAAAAGTAGGTTGAACGATCAGCTTTACTTTATCTTTTTTCTCCTCATCGTTCCCTTATTTCTCTCTCTCATCCCTGTCTCCTCCTCTCTTCTGCCACCCTGCCTCCCATCCCATTCACCCCCCTCGGCCACTTCACCAACTCCTCTGGTCTTCTTCCCCACCCCTCACCTTTCCCTTCACCTGCTCTTGATTTCCTATCCACCCACCTCCTCTCCTTACAAACCCTTCCTTCTCCTTCACCCATCTTCTTTTTTCTTATATCAAACATCTGACCAGACCTTCTCAACCATAGAGCAAATCTGAAGACCCCAGAAAAGTGGGATATGAATCTGAGGGTCTATGAGGACACAGTGGATGCAGGAATTTTATTATTATTATATATTTTATAGAGAGAGATATACACACAAAATACCTGTTCTCCTTCCTTTATAAACTGAGAGTTCCACATGGCATAGGGTCGGTGTCTGATCTGATTGAAGTGTTTAGTATTTGTATGTTCTGTACTAAACTCTAGGAGTTTACAATCAGATTTGACACAGTGCCTGTCCCACAGTTTAAGACGGGGGACCACAGTTTAAGTAGGAAGGAGAACAGGTGCTTAACCCCTATCTTACAGATGAGAAACCTGAGACACAGAAGTCAAATGACTTGCCCGATGTCACACAGGAGGCAAGCGGAAGAGCTGGGTTAGAACACAGGCTCTCTGTCTCCTGTGCTCTTTCCACAAGTCCACACTGCTTCTCAGGTTTAATTTGTCATCACCAGAAAGCTCAGTAGAGATCCTGGATGGAGGGCATCTATGTAGAATGTGCCCAAGAAGTAGCTTAGCCTAATGGAAAAAGCATGGACCTGGAAGCCAGAAGATTCATTCATTCATTCAGTAGTATTTATTGAGCACTTACTATGTGCAGAGCACTATACTAAGTGCTTGGAAAGTACAATTCAGCAACAGAGACAATCCCTGCCCAATGATGGGATCACAATCTAAACGGGAGAGACAGAGAGCAGAGCAAAACAGAACAAAACAAAAATAAAACATCATCAAGATAAATAGAATCAAGGGATGTACACCTCATAAAGAAAATAAATACGGTAATAAATAATATATACAAATGAGCACAGTGCTGAGGGGAGGGGGAGGAGCAGAGGGTGGGGAGAGGGAAGGGGGGGGAGAAGAGGGAAAGGGAGACTCAGGGAAGACCTCTTGGAGGAGGTGAGCTCTCAGTAGGGCTTTGAAGAGGGGAAGAGAGTTAGTTTGGTGGACGTGAGGAGGGAGGGCATTCCAGATCTTGGTTCTAATCCCACTTCCACCATTTTCCTGCTGTATGACCTTGGGCAAATCACTTAAATTATCTCTGTCTCAGTTTCCTCAACTATAAAATACCTATTCTCTCTTCCTCTTAGATTGTGAGCCCCATGTGGGACAAGATTATCCTGCAGCTACCCAAGTACTAAGTACACTGGTTGGCACAAGGTGAGCATTTAATAACTATCACAATTCTTCTTATTATTCTTTTTCTTATTATTATTATCAATTTTGCACTGAAGTAACAATTCAACTGCAACAATCGGGCTTCTTATGATAGATTATTTCATTTATTCATTCACTCAATTGCATTTATTGAGCGCTTACTGCATGCAGAGCACTGTGCTAAGCACTTGAAAAGTACAACTCAGCAATAGAGACAATCCCTGCCCACAACAGGCTTACAGTCTAGAAGAGGGGAGACAGAAATCAAAATAAGTAAACAGGCATCAATAGCATCAATATAAATAAATAGAATTTTAGATATATACACATCAAAACAAATAAACAGGCATTAATAAAAATAAACAGAATTATAGATATGTACATATATACACAAGTGCGGTGGGGCAGGGGTAGAATAAAGGGAGTGAGTCGGGGTGATGCTGAGAGGAGGGGGAGCTGAGAAAAAGGGGCACTTAGTCTGGGAAGACCTCTTAGAGGAGGTGAGCCTTCAGTAGGGCTTTGAAGGGGAGGAAGTATGATTGGCAGATATAATAATAATAATAATGTTGGTATTTGTTAAGCGCTTACTATGTGCAGAGCACTGTTCTAAGCGCTGGGGTAGGCACAGGGGAATCAGGTTGTCCCACTTGGGGCTCACAGTCTTAATCCCCATTTTACAGATGAAGTAACTGAGGCACAGAGAAGTGAAGTGACTTCCCCACAGTCACACAGCTGACAAGTGGCAGAACCAGGATTCGAACCCATGACCTCTGATTCCAAAGCCCGATATGAAGAGGGAGGGTGTTCCAGGCCAGAGGTAGGACGTGGACCAGGGGTCGACGGCGGGACAGGCAAGAAGGAGGCACAGTGAGGAGGTTAGCACCAGAGGAACAGAGTGTGGGAACTGGGCTGTAGAAGGAGAGAAGGGGGTGAGGTAGGAGGGGGCAAAGCGATGGAGAGCTTTGAAGCCAATAGTGAGTTTTTATTTATACGGAGGCTGTTAGACAACCACTGGAGATTTTTGGAGGGGGGGATGGTGGTGACATGCCCAGAACATTTCTGTATTGATTATACCCCTCTGTTTTCAACCACTGTTTTCAATCTGGGTTATAAATCAATCAATGATACTTATTGAGCACTTACTATGTGCAGAGCACTGTAATGAGGCTTGGGAGAGTACAATACAACAGAGTTAGCAGACAGGTTCGCTGCCCACCAGGATCTTATTATCCACAAATGTCAGGTCTTAGCAGCTCAATTTTTCCCCCGTTCTGTATTCCTTTTTGAACCCTAGAAATCCATGGATTAAATCATTCCTGATACTGACAGCCATATCAAAGCCTAGACTAATTTATGCAGTATGAATGCGGCTCTTTCATCAGCAGTTGCCTGCTGCGATCTCCTGCTGCTGTGAGGTTTGAAACAGGCCAGTGTCACCTGGTCACTTGGTTTCCAAGCCTGGTTTTCAACCTTGGTTTGTAACCAGGGCCCCTCTGGTTATGAGTAGTTTCATCTGGTGGACCTGGCCCTCATGTGTCTTCCTGGGCTGTTGGATTCAGCATTTTTTATTCATCTGTTCATTCAGTTGTATTTATTGAGAGCTTTCTGAGGAGATGTGCTTTCAATAAGGCTTCGAAGAGGGGGAGAGTAATTGTCTGTCGGATTTGAGGAAGGAGGGCGTTCCAGGCCAGAGGCAGGACGTGAGCTAGGGGTTGGCAGCGTAATAGATGAGATCGAGGCACGGTGAGAAGGTTAACATTAGAGGAGTGAAGTGTGTGGGCTGGGTTGTAGGAGGAGAGAAGTGAGGTGAGGTAGGAGGGGGCAAGGTGATAAACTGCTTTAAAGCCAATGGTGAGGAGTTATTGTTTGATGCAGAAGTGGATGAGCAACCACTGGAGTTTTTTGAGGAGTGGCGTGACATGTCCTGAATGCTTTTTTTAGAAAAATGATCCAGGCAGCAGAGTGAAGTATGGACTGGTGTGGGGCGAAACAGGAGGCTGAGAGGTCAGCAGTGATGATGATGAGGTTAATGCAGTAATCCAGGTGGGATAGGATGAGTGATCATATTAACATGGTAGCAGTTTGGATGGAGAGGAAAGGGCTTATTTTAAAGATGCCATTTCTGGCTCTTCCACGTACAATTAGGACATGGGTGTCTCCATTCTGTGGCTCCACCTAGCCAGCACTGCCTGGATGAAAGACTCACAAGCAATTACCCTGCGTGCTCAGGCAGGCTGACCATCAAGTATACAGCCAACAGCAAGATTGAGAAAGGGCCGACTGATTCTGGATTTGAGAGCCACAGACTTCTTTTTGCCTGAAAGGCAGTTCCAGACTTGGCAGGCCACAGAGAAATGCAGAAAGAGCCTGCACAGAGGAATGCAGAAAGAGGCTGCCCAGAGAAATGCCGAAAGAGGCTGCATAGAAGAATCCAGAAAGATGAAGCACAAGGCTGGGGGTGGTAAGGAGGAGAAAGAGGAGGAAGACCATGGTGGGGCTGCTGGTGGAGCTTCCAGGAGAACCAGACAGTCCACAGAGACTGAGGTCTGAGGGCTTCCTCAATCAACCGATCAATCAAAGGTATTTATTGAGTGCTTGCTGTGTGCATAGTCCTGTATTGAGCACTTGGGAGAGAGTACAATATAACAGATTGTAGAGGAGACACAATCCCTGCCTTCAAGGAGCAGCTCAGAAGGAGTGGGAGGTAGTGGGTGGGGGTCCTTTCTGGTCCCAGGGGCAGTATCACCTATTAGTTCCAGACTGCCACCTCCCCACTGATGAACTGCTTGAGTCCTGGGCACCTGCTAGCGAATAACACCAATCTGGCACTGGAGGAAAGGTAAACAGCAGTGGGGGCTCAAAGCAATAATATGGCTGAGTCCACTTTTCTGACCAACAGACACAGGATGTTCCTCCCAGTGAGACAACATGTGGTTTAACTTCATCGGGCACCTCTCTCTGGAGAAATTAACTAATTCATCAAAGTCAATGATGCAGACCAACAGCACCAGTAACTTGGGTTTGGCATCCAGATCATAATCTGGGCTCTAACAGTTAGCTAAAGAAACGAATGGAGAGAAAAATGAACCTTTTTCCTCCACAGAAATGAGCCATCCTGAGGAATTAAAACCTAGAGCCTGTGGACCAAAATTTCTGAGCAGATGGCGATACACTTCCCATCTTTAACATCTTTTTTTTAATCAAGCAATTAGACAAGATCTAGTTTTGATTAAAAGAAAAAATGGATCTTACTAGCTGTGCCAGCAGGTGGACAGAATCAGAATTGACTGAGTAAGCATCCCATTCAGATGCAAATGATGTAGTGGAGACTGAAGGCAACTCTGCACTTAAGAAACCCATGACGTTACACCATCCAAGTACTTACAAATTTATGTACATCCTCCTTAGCACTCATAAATATATGTTTACTCCATTACTTATTTCGATCACTCAAGTGGTAAATATTTCTCTCTTTGCTTCCTCTATTAGAATGTAAGCTCTGTTTGGACAGTAAACATGTCACTTTTTTATTCTGTACTTCCCAGGAGCCCAAAACAGTGCACCACATCAAGTGATTGTTCAATATATTCTACTATTATTCATACTACTCTGACACTTGGGGGAGTTGGCTTTGGTCTGGAGAATGGCACCAGTGCAGTCAAGTGTCTCCGGGATCGATGGTCAAGCTCCATTCAGGAAGGGAGAGGGCCTGAGGGCTCATATGTGTTCTAGGATGCAATTCCTGGCCTTGCTGGTGGCATCCTAAGAGGAAGACCTGCCTGATAGAGGAGCCAAAATTAAGGGCAGGTGGGAAAGAGCTCACCTTCCTGGAAGACGGTGACAGGAAGTCATGGCAGGATGGGAAGAAAAGGGAACCTCTCAGGTGACTTGGCTCGATAATTTGGGCGCTCAATAAAGAGGAAGAGTTGGATGTTTGGATTCATGGCCGTGGCCTTGTCTCAAGAACAACCCTGGGACAGTGATGTCGTAACTCCCTCAACAGAAATGTAGGAAGAGAAGGGTTGATCTGGATTGTTCAGGAGGGCGAGGTAGGAAAAACACACCTGAGTACTTCAAATTTGTATCCCTCCATGCTTCTCGGTTGTACTCTCCCTGACCAGGCCCACAGAGCAGTCTTTGGGTTAAGGCAAAAGTGGCCTAGAGAAAGGTTCATTCACAGAACATGTCTACCAAACCTGTTTTATTGCACTCTTCCAAGCTATTAGTACAGTGCTCTCCACACAGTAAGTGCTCAATCAATATGACTGCTTGATGGATTGCAGATAGAACAGCATTCAGCATTGATAAGATTGGCATCTGGGCAGGCACCTGCAGAAAGACCAGCAGGTAAACAGGCTCTTGATGAAAAACGGGAATAGTTTTCTTGGGCCAATTCCAGCAGGAGTCACCTGTGTGGAAACCATTTGATATTTTCCATCACTGTAAGTTCCTTGTGGGCAGGGAATATACTTCCCAGCTCTGTTGTACTGTTCTTTCCCAAGTGCTCAGTACTATGTTCTGCACACGGTAAGTGCTCAATAAATACCACTGATTGATCGATTGATTGAAAGGGTTCCCCAAGTAGGTGATATATAAATTGATTTTCCATTTGAAGGAGTCTCCCGATTTTCGCTACCATTCCCAACTAGGACTTGCATCCATCGAAGGCACCCGAGAGAGGGCCCACAGTTTTATTTGCAAGGGTGTCTTGCTATGCAAAGAAAGCATGTGTGCCGTGAAAGGGGAAAATAGAATTGAGATGCTAATAATGTTGCAATTTCAAATGACCTTCTGATCACTCCTGGTGGGGTGCTAACATAAACTCCCTGCTATAGCCTATTAAATGGAATGCTATCTGACTACTGCGTTTAATTAAGTGTTGATCTGGTTTCTATCTGCATGCTTAAAGAAACTAATTGGTCATAGAAACAGCACACCACTTCTCTGCTGCGTGACCTGGGCAAGTCACTTTACTTCTCTGTGTCTAAATTACCTTATCTGTAAAATGGGAATAAGACTGCTAGTCCCAGGTGGGACGTGGACTGTGTCCAACCTGATTAACTTGTATCTACCCCAGGGCTCAGTCCAGTGCCTGGTACATAGTAAGCATTTTGACAAATACCATACAGAAAAAAACTTTGCAAAGCTCTTAGATGCTTGAAATCCATCTCACATATTAGTGCTCCTATGAACCCGAGCACCCTAAAAGAACTATGTTGACTTCCCAAAACTTACTTGATCTCCAAGAGGTAAATTTTTCACAGCAAGAATAAGCCTGTTTCTTATCAGTTGCTTCCCCTTCCTCTAATTTTAGTTTCCCCTACCAGATTGTACAGGGATTGTTTCTACCACTCTACAATTGTGTCTACCAACAAAACATTGCTAAAATTTGCTCTTTCCTCCCCATCCAAACTGCTTTATTAAGTGCTGATGCAAGCACTTATGATATCTCACCTTAACTACTGTATTAACTGCCTTGCTGACCTCCTGCCTCCTGTCTCTCCTGACTCCAGTCCTTACTTCAGTCTGCTGCCCAGATCATTTTTCTAAGTTCACATCTTCCCACGCCTCACGAACTTCCAGTAGTTGCTCATCCACTTCCAGATCAAACAGAAACCATTCACCACCAGCTTTAAAACTCTCAATAAACTCACCTTCCTATCTTATCTTGCTGATTTCCTACTATAGCCCAGCCTGCACAGCCCCGCCTGCACACTTCACTCCTCCAAAAGCAACCTAATTACTGCTCTTCAGTCCCATCTATCTCACTGCTAAACCCTTGCCCACAAACTCCCCCTGACCTGAAACTCCATCCCCCTTCATATAAGACAGACCACCATTCTCCCCACCTTAAAAACTTTATTAAAATCACACCTCCTCCAAGATGCCTTCCCCAATAATCCCTCATTTCCCCTATTTTCCCTACTTCCTCTCCCTTCTTCATCACCCTAGCACTTGGATTCGTACCTTTTAAGCACTTGATATTCAACCCACCCTCGGGGCTTCTGCACTTTTGTCCCTATCCATAATTTATATTAATATCTGTCTTCTCCTCTAAATTGTAAACTCCTTGTGGGCGGGGAACATGTCCACCAACTCGATTATACTGTACTCTCCCAAGTGCTTAGTACAGTGCTCTACACCCAGTATACACTCAATAAATACCAGTTACTGATGGATTACCATATTCTCCCAAGTGTTTAGGACAGTGCCCTGCATTTAGTAAGCAATCAATGAATACCACTGATTGATTGATATCAAATCTGGCTTTGTTACTGGTGAGAAAACTCCATGTGATGCATGTTTGCAATTTGTGTTCACATGTTTCCTCAGTCAATCAATCAATCAATGGTACTAATTGATCACTTACTAGGTGCAGAGCACCATATTAAGCACTTGGGAGAGTAAAACACATTCCCTGCCCACAGGGAGCTTTTCACCTGACTCTAAATTCCTCAAAGGCAGAGACCACTGCTTCCATTTCCATTGCGTGTTTCCAAGCAGTCAGTACTGTGCTCTACACACAGTAGGTGCCCAGGATAGTGCGGTGTTCACGGTAAGTGTACAATAAATACCAACGATGATAGGAGCAATGACATAGGAAGCCCAATTTCTCCACCATTTGTATAGCACATACCTGGGTTCTTTCCCTTTAATTTTATGGGACCATTTCTAGTGAAAATCTTCCCTTTCCCTTATTTCTGGGTGAGGAAGGAAAGGAGGAATTTGAACTACCTTGTTTTTCACCTAGGTTTTGACCTAACCAGAGTCACACATATACACATGTAGTCATGCAAATTGGAGACTCTGCTGTGACAGAAATAAAAAGGGCTCTGAAAAAACTTTCAAGTATGTTAGCTGCAATTTCACTGATCAAATTAGTTCAGGGCAAGAGTTTCAATGGGGTCATCCAATACAGCCCCTCAAAGTATCTTTTTGTTTTCAGAAATTGTTTCCCCACAATTTTCAATTTCATTTTTTACTATCATGTCAATATTCAAAATTCCCACAAAAGTCATTAAAAATGCATTTCTGGCTATTTACATGCTTCATTTTTCACTTCCAAATACTATTCTTATGATTCTCGATTTCACAGAGCTGTTTTGGATGGAATGCTTGTAAAAACATTTGAATTTGGATTAGTTACTAGTACATAACTAATAGAAATGAAATTAACTGCCTGAGAATAAAAGAAAATGTAAGGAAAAAAGAAATCAGTTGTCCCTCTGTAACGTGTGGTCAATATTTTGATTAATGATAATGAAACACAACAAGCAAATTTGTAATTTACCCTTTCCTGAACATCCCCCTCCCTCGGCCCCAAGAAAAGCATAAAATTATTAAAGGGCTGCACAACAGATGGATTTGGATTCAATTCTGGCCTTAAAAGTTCCCTGGGCTGCACCGTGATGGGCCTAAGCTCATCCTCAGGGATTTTCCCTGAATGCACATTCCAAAGATGGGGAAAAAACAGATCAACCAAACAGAGTTCCTACTAATATAGATCTACTGTACGGCAGCTGAGCTAGAGATTGTTTTAAGCCTGCCTAGGGCTACTGGATATTAATCTGCCCCAGGCAGTAATAAAACTCAAATGTTCGGATAATAAAATAGACCACTGGGAAGTGCAGGCAGTGACTGTTCTCGTTCTCACTCAGTTGCCAGATTCCTACCTTAGACTGTCTGTTGGTCATGGACCAGCTTTCTCAAAGGCCACTGAGTTTTGTTACTTTTTCACTTCTGGATCACTGGTAGCGCAACTGAAGGAAATATGATTTAATGGATGAATGAATGAATGAATGAATGAATGACATACCGTTATTCTGGAGATTGCAGAAAATCTTGGATCAGGTTTTTTTCAACCTGTAAGAAAACAGAAATGATTCTTCAAACTGAATCAAGAGAATGTAAATACTTTGAATGTTTAACCACTAATTATCCCATTTGAGAGGCCCAGAATATATTTGAAGAGGATTTCATTGTAGGCCCAGAGTTGCGTATGAGGAATGGGAAGTGGGGAGAGAGAGAGGGGAAGGAGAAGGAGAGGAGGGGTTTGTCTAGGTGTGGGTAAGTCAAACAGTCACCCTTTCTCCTAAAATGGCACTTACGGTTTTACATTTTCTACATATTCCTAGACTTGAGAGACATAGTATATACTAAAATCAGATATTTTTCATTTTTATTTTCTCTCTGCAAATTAAAAAAAAATCAAAATCTATCCTTAGGTTTTCTGTCCCCAAATAACAGCCTCCTGGAAAAGACTTTTTTCAGATTTGGGTTAGATGGGATTTATCTGTTTGGCTAGAAGCCCTGCTTTAAGAAAATAAAAATTGTCTGTTTTGAGATTCTCCATCTTTTGGAATATAAAATCCATTCCATTTCTTTGTGATGGTTAGTATTTTTCTATCTGTAGTTTATTTTAATATCTATCTCACCAACTAGTTTGCAAGTTCTTTCCTGGCAGGGATCATGCCTAACCAGCTCTATTGAAATATAGTGTAATCTACTGTAAAATGGGGATTCAACAGCTGTTCTTTCTCCTTTATAAAATGTGGATCCTGTGTGGGACAGGGACTGTATCTGACCTGATTGTATAATAATAATAATAATAATAATAATAATGGCATTTGTTAAGCACTTACTATGTGCCAATACTGTTCTATGCACTGGGGTATGGGGGGATACAAGGTAATCAGGCTGTCCCACGTGAGGGCTCAATCCCTATTTTACAGATGAGGTAACTGAGGCCCAGAGAAGTTAGGTGACTTGCCCAAAGTCTCACAGCTGACAAGTGGAGGAGTCGGCATTAGAACCCATGACCTCTGACACCCAAGCCCAGGCTCTTTCCACTGGGCTACACTGCTTCTCATGTCTACCTCAGAGCTTAGTACAGTGGTTGGTACATAGTACATGCTTAACAAATACCATTATTATTATTCTCCCAAGAGCTTAGAATACTACTCTTAACATAATAAGTTTTCAAAAGAATGTCATCGATTGACTAATTAATCTGGATGAACAAATCAGTCTTGAAGCCAGAAAAGTCACATAAATCAAAATTTTAAAAAAAACATGTCATACAACCTGTTTCTTTTTCAGGAATTTAATCCCCGGAAAGCTGTCTCTAAATCCTGCTACTTAGGAAATTGACTGCTGAATAACATTTAAAAGATAAGTGACTAAAAAGACATTATCAAGAAAGCTAAGCTGCCTTTGGTCAAGATAGTAGACGAAATCAAATCGTCAAGGTACCAGAAAACACCAGGCTTAATTTAAGTTACCACTCTAAAGAAGCAGTGCCATTACGAATCTGACCCATGGTCTGTCGTCTCTGGCAGAGATGGCAGGATATCTGGGGGTGCTGTGTGATTGGAGAAGCAGCGTGGCTCAGTGGAAAGAGCACGGGCTTTGGAGTCAGGGCTCATGAGTTCGAATCCCAGCTCTGCCACTTGTCGGCTGTGTGACTGTGGGCAAGTCACTTAACTTCTCTGTGCCTCAGTTCCCTCATCTGTAAAATGGGGATTAAGGCTGTGAGCCCCACATGGGACAACCTGATTCCCCTATGTCTACCCCAGCGCTTAGAACAGTGCTCGGCACGTAGTAAGCGCTTAACAAATACCAACATTATTATTATTATTATTATTACCCACTTCATCCCAAATCTTCCTTCTAGAAAGTCATCCTCTATTAGAAGCTCACTGTGGGCAGGGAATATCTGTTTTTACTGTTATAGTGTAATAACAATAACAATAATGGTATTTGTTAAGCACTTACTAGGTGTCAGGCACTGTGCTAAGCACTGGGGTGGATACAAGAAAATTGGCTTGGATACAGTCCCTGTCCCACATGTGGGTCACAGTCTCAATCTCTATTTTGCAGATGAGGGATCTGAGGCCCAGAGAAGTGAAGTGGCTTGCTCAAGGTCACACAGCAGACAAGTGGCAGATCCAGGATTAAAACCCATGACCCTTATACTAGAGAAGTAGCATGGCTCAATGGAAAGAGCCTTGGGCTTGGGAGTCAGAGGTCATGGGTTCGAATCCCAGCTCTGCCACTTGTCAGCTGTGTGACTGTGGGCAAGTCACTTAATTTCTCTGTACCTCAGTTACCTCATCTGTAAAATGGGGATGAAGACTGTGAGCCTCATGTGGGACAACATGATTACCCTGTATACCCCAGTGCTTAGAACAATGCTCTGTACATACTAAGTGCTTAACAAATACAAACATTATTATTATCCCAGGCTCTAAGTATAGTGTTCCGCACAGGGAGAGCTCTCAATAAACACGAATGAATGGATGAATTTTTCCACACCCCTCTTGAATCTGCTGATCTTCTCAGCTGCTGAGCTTCCTGTGGGAGCACATTCCATCTGCAGATTTGTTCGTTCACTTTGAATCGGCCACCCCGGAAGGGTCGGGATTTTGAGAACGATAATTCCACACTCACTCCTAAAAGCCCCAACCCTGGGCTTTCTATCTTCCTTCCCTGCAGCTTCTCCTTCCACCTGGGAAGGCATCCCAAGCTGACTGTCTCCATGACTGGGGTCAGACAACTTGGCCAGAGTGGAGCAGGTCCAGGACAGGAAGGGCGATCGGTATCCCAGGGGAGACGCAGTCTGGCTGCCTGCTGAGGTCCCATTGCTGGACTGGAAGACCGGTCGTTTGCTGGGAGGAGCAGAAGGCAGGGGACAGGCCCAGGTCCAGGCCTCACTCTATCCTATTGTTCTATTTCCCTGGGAGAGGTGCTTATTGCAGCTGCCGCTCCCAGGCTGGTAGAGTGCGCAACTGTTCTTTGAGCAAAGAGAAAAGAGACCAGGGAGAAAGAGCAAAGGTTAAGAGCCTTTAGACAGTCCCCCACAGGGAACATCTGTTTCTTCAAATCTTCAGGATTTCTGCTTGCTATGCATAGGCGATGTCTTCAGCATGAATCCCAATAGAAACCATTTACCGATAAAGCATCAATCAACTCTCCTCCCTGCCCCTCCTGCCCCCCACCTATCCTCATTCCTCTCCCACTACAACCCAGCTTGCAAACTTGCCTCTTCCAATATTCCCTGTGCCCTGCTCTCCTCTGCCTCACCTCCCTGTATCTCTCTCATTCTCAAAACACTTGCTCCCTCCCTCCTTCCTGCTGGAAACTCCCTTCACATGAATCAATCTCCAACAGACCACCACCTTGCCCATCTTCAAAGCCCTTCTGAAGTCACATATCCTCCAGGAAACCTTCCCTGGCTACTCTCTCATCTCCCTCCTCTATTTTCCCTGTCTACTGTGTCACCCACACATTTAGACTTACCCCCTAAGCAGTCAGGTGCTCACCCCAACCCCACAACCTTTAAGTACACATCCTTTAACTCAATTGCTTCTCCAGTCTGTAATTTATTTTAATGTCTGTCTCTCCTACTAGATTGTAAACTCCCTGAAAGCAGGGATTGTGTCTACTTCTGCTCTTATACTCTCCCAAGAACTTAATACAATGCTCTTCACACTGTAGTTATTGAACACTTACTGTATGCAGAGCGCTGTACTAAGCATTTGGAAGAGCACAATACAATAGAGTTGGTAGACACGTTCCCTGCCCACGAGGAATTCATAATCTAGAGGGGGAGACGGACATTAAAATGAATGTGTTCAACAAATATCACATCGATTGACTGATATTAATTACCACAAATGGAGAGCTTCAATCAATCCATTGGTGGTATTCATTGAGCACTTACTGTGTGCAGAGCACTGTACTAAATGTTTGACTCTCCAGTAGAGCAAAATCTCTGCCTTCTGACCTTCCTCAAAGCCACGCACTGAAAGTGATCTTGGGAGCAAATCACTCCCCTTCCTTATCCTAGAAAGGAGGCTACCACAATGGGTTCTGTGATGGGGTTGGGTGGACCCATGGTGACACAAGAGATAATGAGATCAGTGGACTCACCACTTTCATAACTTTCCAAGAAATCAGAAAATGCGACAGAGCTAACAATTCAGTTACTAAATTGCAAGAAGCAAATGCTCTTTCCCACCATTGGTCTGCAAAAGGAGCTTCCTGACTTCCAGTCTATCAAGATCCCATTTTTCTTTTTTTTATGGTATTTGTTAAGCTCTCACTATGTGCCAGGCCCTGTACTAAGCCCTGGGGTAGAGAGAAGTTAATCAGGTTGGACACAGTTCTTGTCCCACATGGGGCTCACAATCTCAATTGCAATTTTACAGTTAACGCAGGCACAGAGAAGTGAATTGACTTCCCCGAGGTCACACAACAGACGAGTGTTGGGGCTGGGATTAGAACCCATCTCTTTCTGATTCCCAGACCCGTGATATGATGCTTCTCAGCACAACCCTTCTCATGGCACAGACAGGCTCTATTTGCTCATTCTAGAAAAGAGTTGGGCAGCACTTGAATGCGACCAGCTTGCAGGGCGTACAGACTTACACCACTCAGGTGATACATGAGGTATGACACTGGGACATTCATTCAATAGTATTTATTGAGCGCTTACTATGTGCAGAGCACTGTACTAAGCACTTGGGATGAACAAGTCGGCAACAGATAGAGACAGTCCCTGCCGTTTGACGGGCTTACAGTCTACAAACAGGATGTGTGAACATGTGATGTTATCCTTTCCTATCCTACCCTTTGGTTTGGTTTTGTTACTGCATCAGCCTCCTTGCTCACCTCCCTGCCTCCTTTCTCTCCCATCTCCCTCCCACACTTCACTCTGTTGCCTGGATGATTATTCTATAGAACTGTTCAGTCCATGTTTCTCCACTCCTCAAGAACAACCAGAGGTTACCCAGCCACCTCCACATCAAACAGGAACTCTGCATCACAGGCTTTAAAGCACTCAATCACCTCACCTCCTCCTCTTTACCTCACTACTTTCCTAACACAACCCAGCCTGCACATTTTGCTCTTCTAATGCCAACCTACTCACCATACCTTGATCTCCTCTATATTGCGGCCAAACTCTCAACCACATTCTGATCTGGCCTGGAATGCCCTCCCTTTTCACATCTGACAGATGGTCACTCTCCTCAACTTCAAAGCCTTATTAAAAGCCCCTTTCTTACAAGAGGACTTCCCTGACTAAGGCCTCAATTCCTCTTCTCCCACTCCCTTCTGTGTTGTCCTTGAACTTGGATTTGTACCCTTCATTCTCGCCTCCCTCAACCCCAAAGCACTTACGTACAAACCCAGAATGCATTTATTTATATCAATGTCTGTATCCCCCTCTAGACTATAAGCTTGTTGTGGGCAGGGAACATGTCTTCCAATTCTACTATGCTGCACTCTCCCAAGAGTTTAGTACAATGCTCTGCACATTGATTGATTGTGACACCTCTTGTGACATCATTGATATACTTTTTCACCATGACAGTATTATATGATGTCATCAAATAGTGTTATTTTGCTTCATGGTGTGCCTTGAGACATCATCTAATTGCAATAATTTGTCTTGTTTTGCATTATGTGACATCCTCAGATTGTGCTGTTTTTCCACATAGCAAAATGGCAATTTTCAGTCTCACATCCCTGGCCATCTGCCCTAAAGACACAAAGCTATCCCCAGGCTCCAGGGGACACCTTGCTCACTTCTGGGCCTGTGTACTCAGTTTGAGCCAGGTAAAGCATCCTTTCCACCCCTCCAATCCACCATCTCTAGCATCCAGATCCCAGATCCCAACAGTTTGGCTTCTTCCTCCTGTGGTTTCCCAGGGATCCCAGGGCAACTGACAAACAAAGACCTACCCAACACGTTCCAGCCTCAGCCCAGGCCTCACGATAGTTCAGTCTGGGATGAAGAGGAGCTCTGGGCCCCCTGAATTAAGGGCTTCTCTGCCATCCCTGAGGTCCAAGAAGGAAGAAGGAGAGAGGATGCTCAGTGCTTAAAGTCAAGCCTTTGAAAATAACCCTATTATTCCAAAAGAGTTCATGTCAAAAAAAAAATAAAGATGGCTGCCGGGCACCACAGAGGGAAGGAGGAGCCGGTGACTCTGAGCATGCCCTGTGGCCATCTTCTATCTCTATTTCTACTGGGTTATCTTAAATACATAATCAGTAAATACCATTGATTCACTTATTGATCTATGTGAATATAGACCCATATCTGAAAGGGATGTTAAATCCTCTCCTTAGCTCTCCATACTTAAATGTCCTAAATCATCCACTGGGACAAAATGACTACTGCTGATTGCACACCAGCACAAACATCTCTTGCCAGAAATATGAGAGGGCATGTTATACCATTTAAAGGGCTCAGTGCTTTCCATCCCTTTTGCAAACTAGTAGTAATCATAGAGAAGCAGTGTAGCTTAGTGGAAAGAGCCCAGGCTTGGGAGTCAGAGGTCGTGGGTTCTAATCCCAGCTCTGCCATTTGTCTGCTGTGTGACCTTGGGCAAGTCACTTAACTTCTCTGTGCCTCAGTTACCTCATCTATAAAAATGGGGATTAAAAAATGTGAGCCCCACGAGGGACAATCTGATTACCCTGTATCTACCCCAGCATTTAGAACAGTGCTCTGCACATAGTAAGCGCTTAACAAATACCATAATTATTATATTTATTAAACACATACTAGTCTTATATAGACTAATCTATATCTTATAAAGAATATCTAAGAGTACAGGCAACCAGTTCAATTTGTAAATTAGAGAAGTACAGATGATTCGGTGATTCAGAAAGCATGGTCCTAAGCAAAGTCAAATATTACTAATGTAAGTGGATGGAAAACCACAGTATTGTTAGATTCAAGTAATGGCACAGGGAACCCTTCTGCTTTAGGTTGAAAACTTTAACTGAATCCCTAGCTCTTTAACACCCTGAATGGTATAGTAGGATCTGGAAGAATCAAGCTCATTCCTCTATGACCCAGTCAATATAGAAGGAGCCAGAAGCAGTGTCTGTGTTGATGGGCAGACAGGCAATTTACTGTGAGATAATGTCCTCCTGTGGCCTCCCTGCTGTTCTGCAAATCTGACCAATGGACAGCCACCGCTCACTGTGCTGAAAGTTCTGTGCCACCTTCCCCACCTTGCTGCCAATCCATCTTGTCCATGGGTGGGGAGACTTCCCAGGGAGACCTAAGACCTGCAGGGTGCCCTTAAACAGCCCACACCCCACCTCCAAAGGAATGGTGGCTGCCTTGCCTGGAACTGTCCACCCGCCCAACAGGCAGGAGGAGTCCCACCCACACTCCTGGTCCCCAATGGGCCCGTCCTCAATAGTCAGTGATCCATGGGAAGGGCACTATCTGCGACTGTGCCCATTGGTAATTGTTTGAGGACCAGAGCAGGCTCATGGATCTGGAAATGAGTCCTGTGACCTCGGGTGGGAACCTGTGCTCATCAGTCACTTCACTGTGTCCAGGGAGGCAGGGAATACAGAGCACACATGACAGAGAGAAAGAGTCTTAGGTAGAAACACCCATCCTGAACCTAGGGATTAAAGTAATTGCAGGTTTCAGGTAGCTTTAAATGGAAACACAACAGCACACATCCCTTAAGAGTATTTTTGTATCCTAAACATTTCAGGCTCCTAAGAATAGTTATTTCAGTGCAAAATACACGAGTAGTTGTCTTTGTCTTGGGTACCAATAACCCACAAGCTAGGACCATGATCATATCAAGCAGAGAAGCAGAGAAGCAGCATGGCTCAGTGGAAAGAGCCCAGGCTTGGGATTCAGAGGTCATGGGTTCGAATCCTGGCTCTGTCACATGTCAGCTGTGTGACTGTGGGCAAGTCACTTAACTTCTCTGTGCCTCAGTTACCTCATCTGTAAAATGGGGATTAACTGTGAGCCTCACATGGGACAACCTGATTACCCTATATCTACCCCGGCACTTAGAACAGTGCTCTGCACATAGTAAGCGCTTAACAAATACCAACATTATTATTATTATCATTATTATTATTATTACATCAAGCTGTCCTTCATTTTCCAAGATTGCATTACTGGCTGTGAGATCTTATCCCTGCAAGCAGGTGAGGCTGAAAAGGTCGATGTGCAGTTCATGGTCCATTCCCCCCTTGGTTCAAATAAAGAATGCCCTTCACTGTGCTGGAGTATTTACCTGTACCATTGTTGGCTATTTAAATTTGCTCTGGAATTGTTTTCTTCAGAGCAGCCCCTGCCCCTATTACCAGGCCCCAGGAGCTCAGCCGGCTGCAAGATTTTCCCAATCGCCCACCAGCTCCATCAAGGCCTTTGAAACAGGGCTTCGCCGTAAACAGTGATCATTTTTTTGGCCTGCAGGCTGGTGTTGGTCCCCCATCGGTTATATATTTAATCAATCGATGGCATTTATTGAGTACTTATTCTGTGCAGAGCACTGTACTAAGTAGAGAGCATTTGCTTGGGCATCTTTCATCATCATCATCATCATTAATGTCATCAATGTTATTTATTCATGCATTCATTCAATCTTGCAGTTACTGTGCACTTACTGTGTGCAGAGCACTGTGCTAAGCGCTTGTCTTGCCTTATACTGTCAAGTCGTCTCCGACCCATGGCGACTCCATGGACACATCTCTCCCAGAACTCCCCACCTCCATCTGAAATCGTTCTGGTAATGTATCCATAGAGTTTTCTTGGTAAAAAGTATGGAAGTGGTTTACCAATGCCTTCTTCCACACAGTCAGCTTAAGCCTCCACCCTCGACTCTCTCCCATGCCACTACTGCCCAGGACAGGTGAGTTTTAACTTGTAGCAGATTTCCTTCTACTTGCTAGCCACTGCCCAAGCTAGGAATGGAATGGGTAGGCCTCTGCTAGACTCTCCCTCCCATAGCCGATATTGGTAGAGTTCTGGAAGCTCTCCAGGTGTGATCCTGAGAGGGGATGAAGTGCTTGGGAGCGTAGAATATAACAGACATGTTCCCTGCCCGTAGTGAACTTACAGTCTAGAGGGGGAGACATTGATATAAATCAATAATTTATTAGGTATAATTAAAAGATATGATCATAGGTTCTGTGGGGTTGAGAGTGCAATGAATATCAAATGCCCAAAAGTTAAAGATCCAAATTCGTAGAAGATACAGAAGGGAAAGGGAACCATGGAAAAGAGGGTTTAATCAGGGAAGGCCTCTTGGAGGAGATGTGACCTTACTAATGCTTTGAAGGTGGGGTGAGTGAGGGTCTGGTGTATATAGCGGGGATGATGGGGGAGAATGGGAGAATTCCAGGTTAGGGAGAGGATGTGGGAAAGAGATTGGGTGGGGGGGAGAGAGATGGGATCAGAGCACAGTGAGTAAGCTGGTGCTAGAGGAGTAAAGTGTGCAGTCTCAGCTGTAGTAGGAGATCAGCGAGGTAACATAGGAGGGAGCAAGCTGACTGAGTGCCTTAAAGCCAACAGTAAGGAGTTTCTGTTTGATGCAGAGGTGGATGGGCAACCACTGGAGGTTCTGGAGGAAAAAAGAGATGTAGACTGAATTTTTTTGAGAAAAAAGACTTTTGCAGCAGAGTGAAGTGTGGACTGGAGTGGGGAGAGAAAGGAGTCAAGGAGGTCAGTGATGAGGCAGATACAGTAGTCAAGACAGGATAGGATAAGTACTTGGATCAAACAGGTAGCAGTTTGGATGGAGAGGAAAGGGGAGATTTTAGCAATGTTGTGAAGGTTGAACTAACAGGATTTGGTGACAGATTGAATACGTGAGTGGAATGAAAGATATGATCCGAGAACAACGCCAAGGTTACGGGCTTGTGAGATAGGGAAGATAGTGTTCTTGTCTTCAGTGACGGGAAAGACAGGAAAGGACAGGGTTGAGTGGGAAGATAAGGAGTTCAGTTAGTTTGAGATATCGGCGGGACATCCCAGTTAAAGATGTCCCGAAGCCAGGAGGAAATGCAAGATCGTGGAGAAAGAGAGAGATCAGGGCTAGTGATATAGATTTGAGAATCATCCACATAGAAATCCTGGTTGAAGCCATAGGAGCGAAGTAGTTCTCTTAGGGAGTGAGGGTAGATGGAAAATAGCAGATGACCTGGAACTGAGCCTTGAGGGATCACCACTGTCAGAGGGTGGGAGGCAGGAGTGAGAAGGAGTCCTCAGAGACATAGGAGTACTAAGAGAGGACAGTGTCTGTGAAGCAAAGGTTGGATAGAGTTTCAAGGAGAAGGGGGTGGTCGAAGGCAGATGAGAAGTCTAGGAGGATTGCTGTAGAGTAGAGGCTGTCAGATTTGGCGAGAAGAAGATCACTGGTTATCTTAAGAAGGATGTTCCTATGGATGAGGGGGAGGAAGCCAGATTGGAGGGAATCAACAAGAGAACTGGAGAGAGGAAATGGAGCCAGTGGGTGTAAACAACTCTCTCAAGAGGTTTAGAAAGGAATGGTAGGAGGAAGATGGGGCGATAACAGGAAGGAGCTGTGGGGTCATGGGAGGGTTTTTTTTAGGATAGAGGATACGTAAGCATGTTTGAAAGCAGTGGGGAAGATGTCATTGAAAAGTGAACGGTTGAAGAAGGCAGTCATGGAGGAAAAAAAGTAGGGAGTGGGTATTTTAATAAGCCGTGAAGGGGATGGGGTCAGAAGCACAGGTATGGGGGTAAACTTAGAGCAGATGCAAGAGAGTCAAAGAGGGAAGAGGAGGAGGGATTGTAGAGGATTTTTCAATTTTGTTGATGAAGTTGTTGACGACAGTTCGTGGGGGCACTGTGTATGGGAGTGAAATATGAAGGAGAAGAACTATTGTTGGGCAGCGGAGGGGGCCTACTTGAAGCAGGACAGAATGAATTTTTCAGTCATCCATTTTCCTCACAAGTCCCACAAGTCACAAGCTGTGAGCATAGCTTCAGTAGGTGAGAGTTGGCTATTTTTAGTAAAGTCACCCCCCCAACACTGACACATCTTGACATCAGGCCCCATCCTGCTCTCTCCCACCCCCAGCTCCTGGGAAAAAACCCATTCATCTTCCTCAACTCTGCGTTCCCCGCTTTTACAACCCAGCCCGGTCCCTCTGCCCCATGCAGTTACCCTGATGATTAGTCCCCATCGCCCAGACAGCGTGGTGACCAGTTGGAGAATGTGAAATCTGGGCCACAGTCCTGAAAGCCCTGTGTATTGAAACACTCAATCTTAAAAATTAGAGTACTCAGTAGAATTGCTGCTTTTCACCAGAAGGTGACAGTGTGGAGCCTCTCAGGGGAGATTTTTCCATTAATCAATCGTATTTATTGAGTTCTTACTGTGCACAGAACACTGCATTAAGTCTTGGGAGAGTACAGTATAACAGATATTTACAGAACTGTACACAGAATTTGTAAACACTCCCCTTCCCACAATGAGCATGCAATCTAGAGGGGGAGATAGACATTAGTAAAAATGAATTACAGACGTACATAAATGCTGAGGGGCTGAGGGAGAGGTGAATAAAGGGAGCAAATCCAAGTGGTTTTCCCCTTAGCTGCTCTCCCGTCTCTTCCCACGTGTCCCCATCCTCTACCATCCCCCATTTGGACTTGTCGCTGGTGGGATGGGATGCCCAGCATGGTTGGGATGGCACAACAGGAGATGCTTCGGCCTGTGTCCCTCCAATTAGCCCTGCTCCTCCAAAGTCCAGCAGCTCATACCGTGGGGTGGGATGGATACCTAGACCGTGGGATGGGATGGACACCTAGTCTTATGACAAACACAATGGATTTCCCCAGAAAACACTCCCGATTTCTGCTAGCCTTTACTGCACAGAGACAAACCTCTTCTCTCACCCTCAACGAGTCAGGGGTTGTTGGGTCCATTTGAGGAGCAGGGGAATGCAGTCACAGGTTGTTAGCATGTTACCAACTTGGCTTGTGCAGGTAGAATGTCTAAGCAATGGCAACCAATCTCGTTCTGAGATCTCTCTGGTAGACTGTAAGCTCGTTGTGGGCAGGGAAATAGGTCAAGTTTATCGTTATATTGTACTCTCCTTAGTGCTTAGTACAGTTCTCTAGACACAGTAAGCACTCAGTAAATACGACTGACTGACTGACTGACTCACTGACTCCTCCAGACAGCACTCACTTCCAGCTGCCCAACTTTAGAAACCAGTCAGAAATAGCCAGGGTTTTACATGGAACCTCGTTGCGATCAGGCTCCTTCCTATAAGCTTTTCATGAACACATCGAACCCAGGATGGGTCCTGCAACCACTGATAATAATGGAGACAGACCTGTTATTTTTTTCTAAAAGACTAACATCTAACCCAGGAGAATCCTGAACAAAGTCACGGTCAGCTCCATGAGGGCACTTTTGTTAGGCCATTTGAGGACGGATGAAGGGTGGGCATCTCGCTGCAGAAATCACCACCATGTAACCAACCACCTGTGGAAATTGGCATTAATCTGCCAGTGATGGGAGCTCTATCCCAGACAACACAGCTGCAGTTTTATCATTATTATTATCATTATTATTATTATTATTATATTTGTTCAGCACTTACTATGTGCCAAGCACTGTTCTAAACACTGGGGTAGATATAAGTTAATCAAGTCAGATGTAATCCCTGTCCCACATGGGGCTCACAGTTTAAATAGAAGGGAAAACAAGTATTCAATCCCCAGTAGGGTCAAATGTCACCACAGACAAGCATAGACGGCAGAAGTCTGAATCAGAAACCAGAGCAGATTATTATTATCATTATTATTATCACTATTTTTATTAGTTAAGCACTTTCTATGCACTGTTCTAAGCACTGTGGTAGATGTTAAACTGATCAGGTTGGACACAGTCCCTTGTTCCTCATGGTGTTCACAGATTAAGTGGGATGGAGATGAGGTACTGAATTCCCAATTTGCATTTGAGAAAACTGAAGCAGAAAATTTAAGTGACTTTCCCAAGGTCATACAGCATACAAGTGGCAGAGCCTGAATTGCAATCCAAGTCCTCTAACTCCTAGGCCTGTGCTCTTTCCAATAAACCATGTTGCTTCTTATTACTATTACATAGTAGTACTTACAATGTGTTACTGTTCTAAGTACTGGAATGTTATTATTATTATTTATTATTACTTATTCTTGTATTCATTAAGCACTTACCACATGTTAAGCACATTACTAAGCTCTGTGATAGATACAAGTTAATTAGGTCAGACACTGTCCTTGCCCCACATGGAATTTATAGTTTAAGTAGGAGGGGGAACAGATATTTAATCCCTATTGTCCTTACTCTAAGTGGCAAATTAATTCAGTTATTTTTATTGAGCACTTACTGTGTGCAGAGCACTGTACTAAGCATTTTGGAAAGTACAATAGAACAATAAACGGTGACATCATTCCCTTCCCACAATGAGCTCATAGACTAGAATGATGGGGAGAGACATCAACACAAATAATAAAATTACAGATATGTACATAAGTGCTCTGGAGCTGGGAGGGGGGAAGACCAAAGGGACCAGATCAGGGTGATGCAGAAGGAGTGGGAGATGAAGATAAGTGGGGCTTAGTTTGGGAAGGACCCTTGGAGGAGACAGGCAAAGAGACTTCCTGAAAGAGGTATGATTTCGTTTGGCTTAGAATAGGGGAAAAGGCTCATCTTTCAGTTATGTGAGCTAGACAGTAAGGTCTCTGTGGGCACAGACCATGTTGCCAACTCTGTTATACTGTACTCTCCCAAGCACTTCATATAGTGTTCTGTACATAGTAAGTGCTCAGTAGATACCATTGATTGACTGATTGATTGATTTAGTTCCAATCAAGAGGGAGGGCAAAAGCAAGGGGTCAGCAGTGAAAGAGACAAGAGGGAGGGATGGTGAGTAGGTAATAATAATGATGATTACGGTACTCGTTAAGCACTTACTATGTGCCAACCACTGTTCTAAGTACTAGAGTAGATACAAGTTAATCAGGGTGGACACAGTCCCTGTCCCACATGGGGTTCACACTCTTTATCTCCATTTTACAAATGAGGTAACTTAGGCACAGAGAAGCTAAGTGACTTGCCCAAGGTCACGCAGCGGACAAGTGTCAAATCCAGGATTAGAAACCAGGACCTTTTTAATTTCAGTCCCATGCTCTATCCACTAAGCCATGCTAACTGAAGTGTCAGGGCAGGGATGTAGTGGGAGAGGAGTGAGGATAGGAAGGGGAAGAGAAATGACTGAGTGCCTTGAATATGATGTAGAGAAGCTTCTGCTTGATGTGGCGATGGATGGGCTCTTGAATGGGTAGATGTGCAAAGAGTGATTTTTAGAAAATGATCTGGAGGACAGTGAGGAGGCTGATGAAGTAGTTGAGAAGGGACATGTCAAGTGCATGAACCCGTGTGATAGCAGTTTGGTTGCAGAGGGAGGAGTTAATTTTGGAAGTGCTGTGGAGCTAGACAAAATTTTGTGACTGACTAAATATGCAGGTTGAGAGAGAAAGGAGTCAAGGGTAATTCCAAGGTTGCAGGCTTGTGAGGCAGGGAGGATGGTGATGTTGTCTACAGTGATTGGAAAGGTGGAGGAAGGAGAGGGTCTGGGTGGGAAGATGAGGAGTTCTGTTTTGAACATGTTGAGTTTGAAGTAGAGATGTCCTGAAGGCAAAAGGAAATGCAAGATTGCAGAGAAGGAGGAAAAGTTGGGGCCAGAGATGTAGATTTGAGAGTCATCAGCATAGATATGGTAGTTTAAGCTGTGGGAGTGAATGAGTTCTTCAAGGGAGTGGGTATAAATGGAGAATAGAAGGGGACCCCCACAGTTATGGGGTGGGAGGCAGTGAATGAGACTGCGAAAGGGACCGAGAAGAAGCAGTCAGAGAGATTAGAGGAGGACTGGGATGACAGTGTCACTGAAACTAAGATTTGATAGGGCCTGGACCACTGGGCCAATGGCATCTGAGAGGACAAGGAGAATTAGGATGGAGTAGAGTCCACTGGTGACTTATGAGAGAGCAGTTTTAGCGGAGGGGCTGGAAACCAGATTGCAAGTGGTCAAGAAGGGAGTTGGAGGAGAGTGAGTTTAAAGCATCAGGAGTAAACAACTCATTAAAGGACTTTGGATGGGGATTAGAGGAAGGACATGGGGTAATAGCTGGAAAGGACAGTGGGGGTCAAGGGAGGGATTTTAAGGATAGGAGATCCATGGGCATATTTGAAAGCAGAAAGAAAGGAACCTCTTGGAGAATGAACGTTTAAAGGTGGCAGTAACCAATCAATCAAACTTATTGAGTACAGTACTAAGCACTTGAGAGAGTACAATACAACATAATTAGCAGTAAGGGAGAGAAGAGGCATTAATTAATAATATTCCTGCTATTACCTCTCACCAGCCACACCTCCAAGTTTTCACACTCCAGTCTTACCCAATTAGTAATAGCCAGAGGGTAGAAGTGTTACACGGGGCTGCTATAATAATTGGGGTATTTATTAAGCACTTACTATGTGCCAAGCACGGTACTTAGCAATGAGGTAGATACAAGATAACCAGGTCCCACATGGACCTCACAGTCCAAATAAGGAGGAGAACAGGAGAACCTCTCCATTCTACAACCGAAGAGGAACTGAGGCATAGAGACATGTTCTAGGTCACACAGCAGACAGGTGGCAGAAGAGGGATTAAAACTCAGTTCCTCTGATTCCCAGGTCCATGCTCTTTCCACTAGGCCAAGCTGCTTCCCTCTGAGAGATGATTCTTCAGTTTCAGCCAAAGGTGCTCCACAGGGTCCACCATCCCTGGAGAGCAGAGAACTGCAGGCTTCTTCCACCCTGATCTCCCATCCTAAACCCAGGCAAGCACTGTTCATCCACTGCTCATCCGAATCCCTTAGAAAACTTGAGTTCCCTGAAGTCACAAAGACTGGTTCTTTGTGTGCGACTGTCAAGTGGTGAACAGGCAGGATCGATCCAAAGCACTTCTCATCTATCTCACTACCTCTTGCCCACATCCAGCCTCTGTCCTGCAACTCCCTCCCCATTACTCTCCCCACTTTCAAAGCCTTAATAAAATCACAGTCTTCCAAGAGGCCTTCCCCAACTAAGCCCTCATTTACCCTATTTACAACCTTTCTATGTCACCCTCGCACTTGGATTTGCACCCTTTATTCACCCCACCCTCAGGCCCATGGCATTTATGTTATATATCCATAATTTAATGTCTGTCTCCGCCTCTAGAATGAAAGCTCCCTGTGGGCAGGGAACATGTCCATGAACTCTGCTATATTGTACTCTCCCAAGTACTCATTACAGCTCTGCAAACAGTAAGTGCTTAACAAATATGGAGGAGAGAGGAGAGAAAGAGAGGAGATATAAAAAGAGAGGAGAAAGAGAAAGAGATAAGGGAGAGGGAGAAAGAGAAGAGAGAGAGGAGAGGGGAGAAAGAGATGAGAGAGAGGAGAGGGGAGAAAGAGATGAGAGAGAGGAGAAAGAAAAAGAGGAGAGAGGGGACAGAGAAGAGAGAAAGAAAGGAGAGAGAGGGGACAGAGAGAGAGATGAGAGAAAGAGAAGAGAGAGGGAGAGAGAGAGGGAGAGAGAGAGGAACCCTCCCTTGATCTAGCAACTTCGGACTTGGAAACGTCTTGTCACCCCTTCAGGGAGGGAGAGAAGTAACCTGGGTCCTAGAGTGGAAGGAAAGGCTGATTTCCCTAGTCTCACCAGGTGTGTGCCTTCAGATCCAAGTGCTAGAGCAATGCTGAGCCTGGAATGGATGCTTTTACCACCCTGGCCAAGGCCTGGATCAGGCCAGCCAAATCCCCATGGACAGGCCCCACTGTTAGGGCTGTTAGGCTGAGCCAGGACTGAGGTGGGGACAATGGGGGAAGCACCGCTGCTGGCAACCTGGAGCCCCCAGTTTTGGGGGGATCCAGGCCCTTGTTCCACTGTCCTCCTCCTCCTGCCCCCACCCTCTCACTCCCCCTCCAGCCCAGGGCCCAGGCAGCTGCCCTGGCACTGATTGATCTTTAGCTCCAGTCATCGCTGTGGTGGCCTGAAATGAGACAGGGCTCTCCTGAGGTAAGGGACACGAGGCGAGTCCCCCCCACAAAGTGAAGCACACACATCCTCTCGCCAAATCAGCCACTCAGTAATGTAAGCAGAGCCCCACTAACACTCTAAATTATTCATGGGTGCCTGACCCAAATACATATGCTAGATGGCAGGGTAACAGGAGATCAGAGACGGTGGGATGCTCTAATGACTTGGCCAAATTTGGAAGGTGTTTTTGGAAATAGGAACCCCCTTCCCTTCAATTCTGATTCTCCTATGGATTCGTGTCCTCATTGACTAAGTACTTCCCTTCCACGCCCCGACAGCACTTAAGCATATAGCTTTACTTTTGGTTGCTTCTCCTACCTGTAATTCATTTTAATGTCTGTCTCCCTCACTAGATTGTAAGCTCCTTGAGGGCAGAGATGATATCTACTAACTCTACTGTACAGTGCTCTGCCGGGGGTAACCAATAGTATCGATTGATTGATCGGACCTTTCCGCAGAGCCGAAAAACCTTCAATCTCCAATTGAGGAGAATATCAAGTGCCCAATGGTCACAAGTGACATGTCTTCTGTACCCTATAAGTCTGCCTTGACATGCCTGCTGAAGACCATGAACCCACCCCGTGATACACATGCCTGCTGTGGCTGATGTGGGATTCTTCTTGCAGCCAGAAATGGGTGAAGAACTCCAAGTCTGGGGCTGATCATCGGACACTTTTCTAACCCCTTCACATTGGTCCACCTACCCATCTAACATCTATGGACCACCCACCCATATCCACCCAAGCCCATAGAACACCAGGAGAAGCAGTATGGCCTAGTGCGAAAAGCAAAGGTCTGGAAATTCCACAGGCCTAGAAGTCACAAGGAACTGGGCTATAATTCTATCTTTGTCATTGTCTGCTGTGTGACCTAGGGAAAGTCACTTAACCTCACTGTGCCTCAGTTACCCCATTTATTAAAATGGGAATTAAGATGTCCATGTGGGACATGGAATGTGTCCAAATTTAAGTAAGTGCTTAACAAATACCATTTTAAAAAAATCAGGAGACTTGAGTCCTAATCCTGGCTCTTCCTCTTGTCTGCTATGTGATCTCAGGCAAGTCAGTTAACTTCTCTGTGCCTCAGATTTCTCATTTGTGAAATGAGGATAAAATACCCTCTTGGTAAAATGTTCTCTTGGGCTGTGAGCCCTGTGTCAAGTCAGTGCTCAGCAAAAAACACATTTATTAACGTTATTCTTGTTACCTGAACTGACCCCCACTCACTGACCACCCATCCACACCTGCCTCAGACCCAAAGTCCCCGCTAGATTTAATAATATTAATAATAATAATAATAATAATTATTGTATTTGATAAGCATTTACTATGTGCCAAGCACTGTTTTAAGTGCTGGGGTAGATACATGGTAATCAGGTTGTCCCACGTGGGGCTCACAGTCTTGATCCCCATTTAACAGATGTGGTAACTGAGGCACAGAGAAGTTAAGCGGCTTGCCTAACGTCACACGGCAGGCAAGTGGCAGAGCTGGGATTAGAATCCACATCCTCTGACTCCCAAGCCTGTGCTCTTTCTACTGAGCCATGCTGCTTCTCCCCGCTTTAGCCCACCTTGTGCATCTTTCCTGGCTCATGCCATTGGAGAAAGGCAGAACTCACATTGACAGGGAAGGTTGCGGGAGAAGGAGAGAAGGGACAACAGGGGGAACTGGATAAGCTTCAAGACCAGACTTTTCTGGGGTCAACTGACTGTTCAACTCCACCACATATCCTTGGGACAGTTATTCCGGTGGGAATCCAAACCACAACCAGAGCCAGGCCAGGAAGCAGCATGGCCTAGTGGGAAAAGCCCAGGCCTGAGAGTCAGAGGTCCTGGATTCTAATCCCAGCTCCACCATTTACCTGTTGTGTGCCCTTGGGAGGTTACATAACTTCTCTGTGCCTTGGTTCTCTCATCTGCAGAATGAGAATTCAATACCTGCTCTCCCTCCTACTTACTCTGTGAGCCCCATGTGGGACCTAATTATCCTGTATCTACTCCAGACCACAGTACAGTGCTTGGCATGTAGTAAGAGCTAAACAAATAGCACAATGATCATTATTCTTATCATTGTGATTATTATTGTTATGCCCATGGAATCCATCCAAAGTCCTAAGAAAAGCTGAGGAGAAATTTCAGAGCCTACAAACAGCATGGCCTAGTAGATAGAGCATGGGCCTGGGAGTTAAAAAGACTCAGCTCCACCATTTGCCTTATGTGTGGCCTTGAACAAGTCACTTCACTTCACTTTGCCTCAGTTATCTCAACTATAAAAATAGGGATTAAGACTGCGAGCCCCATGTGGGACATGGACTGTGTCCAACTTAATTAGCTTGTATCTACTCCAGAGTTTACTACAGTGCCTGGCACATAGTAAGTGCTTAACAAATACCATTTTTTAAAAAAAGAGTCTCATTCCTTTCCCAGGGGATGCCTGGGGCTGGACTGAGCTGGACTGGGAACCAGGCCCTGCTCCTTCACACATGCCACAACCCCTCCCCCAACTCCTTTGCCCCTTCCCCAACTTCCCAGGCACTAAGCAAGAGAGCATGAGGGAGAGCTGGAGGGAAAGGAGATGGATTTGATGGTTTTGCAAATGACAATAACTAGGCAGGTGAAGAATGAGAGCAACGGGAAGATTTATCCTTGGGCAGTTCCATCACTTATGGACAAGACTCAATATCAAATGACAAGTCAAGATCACAAACACTGAAGCTCTGGGCCACAGCCAGTCTCCTGGCATTGAAGCTAAACTCACTTTAATACAGTCCCACTGGGTGGGGACATGGGAGGAAAATAAGTAATGGCAGGTACCCTAACAGCTGATAAATGGACTGGCTGAAATTCAGAAAGTGGGTAGAGAAAGTGTTTTAAGGATATGGCAAAATCAAACCTCAGATAATTCTGCATCCCTGTTGAAAATCGGGCATCAACTGCTGCACTGCCATGAAGAAGGGAGTGGCGCTTCTAGTCAAATCTTCATAAGGAAAGAGAGACAAGGAGGCAAAAGGGAAAACACTGCCAGATGTCGCAAATGTTAAACAAGACAATACAAGGAAAGCCTTTTCGTGGGCCCAATTTACCCAGGACTGTGGCTCTTGTATTGGCCTTTTCAGTCACAGGAACAGTCATGAGTGAATTTCACCATCAGTTTGGTCTTTGAGGGTGAAGGACAATTCTCTCTCTCTGCCTCTCTGTCTTTCTGTCTCTCTCTCTCCGTCTCTCTCTCTCTCTCTGAACTCCTTACCTGCTGCAGGCCCTCTCCTCCCTCTTCAAGTGGCATCCCTATGATAACAGTAAAGAAGACAATGTAAGCATCTCCCTCGGGCCCTGGACCATTCATTCATTCAATCGTATTTATTGAGCGCTTACTGTGTGCAGAGCACTGTACTAAAAGCTTGGAAAGTATAATTCAGCCAGAGGGCTCCTGGGGCAGTGCTGGGTCCAGTAGCAGAAGAACACATCATGACTTAATGGCTAGAACACAGGCCTGGGAGTCAGAAGGACCTGGATTCTAATTCTGGCTCCTCCACTTGTCGTGTGACCTTGGACACATCTCTTCATTTCCCCATGCCTCACTTACCTCACCTATAAACTGGGGATTAAGACCGTGAGTCCATGTGGGACATGGACTGTGTCCAACCAGATTAGTTTGTATCTGTCCTAGCGCTTAGTACTGTTCCTGGCCCATAGTAAGCATTTAACAAATATCATAAAAAGAAAAAAAAACCCTTCCCCCTTCTCCAGATCAAGAAGGTTCTGAGGCTGATTCTCCTAAATCCTAAATCAGAAGTCTCCCCACGATGGGGAACAAAGGATCCACGGAGGAAAAGAAATGTTGAGCTTTGAGCTAATTGGATCTAGGAAAAAATTAGGCAGCTTCCTTTCCACTCTGAAACATGCTGGCTCAATTCAGAAAAAGAGAGCATCTCCAGTTCATGACTCTTTCAGGATCAGACAAGCTGTCAGGATGAGGTTTCCACAGCTTAGAATGTCAGCCCAGTGACCTTGACCTTCAATTAGTTCACCATGTCCTAGGCACCCAAAAGAGAAGAAGCATAGCCTGATGGAGAGAACATGGGCCTGGGACTCAGAAGGACCAGTTCTGCCATTTGCTTGCTGCACTGGGCAAACTATTCAACTTCTCTGTATCTCAGTTTCCTCAACTGCAGAATGGAAATGTCTGTTCTCTCTCCTACTTGGGCTGTGAACCCCATAAGGGACATGGACTGTGTCCAACTGAATTAACTTGTACCTTCCCCAAAACTTAAAACAGTGTTTGACGCATAGTAAGCACTTCACCAATACCATTAAAAAAAGGGCAGTCTGCCATGGTAAGTGCCCATTTTAGTTATCTGTACACATTAGGCATTCAATTCAGTGCTCTTCATGTAATAGGCACTCTGTACAGTAATTTGCAAAGAGTAAGCAGTTAGTACAGTGTTCTGCACATAGTAGGCCCCCATGTCAGTGCTCTGCCCACATTAGGCAATCAGTGCAGCATAGGATCAGTGTACAATAGGAGTCCAGAACAATCGCTCTGCCCACAAAAGGCGCCCAGCACAGTGCCTCTCTATACAGAGTAGGTTCTTAGGTAAGTGCCGTACAAGGAGACCTGAAATCTAGAGCCAAAGGTCCACAGAGAGTCACAGATAGTTCCCTATCCCAAGGCATAAGGACCTAAGATCATGTGGACAAGATAGAATGTTGAAGGATCAGGAAGGTCATGAAATAGGAAGCTTGGGAATGCTTTGGTCTGTGTAGGAGGAGGATAAATAGACAATCCTGAGAAGAGAGGGGAAACAGGAGATGGCTCCATTCATTCAATAGTATTTATTGAGCCCTTACTATGTGCAGAGCACTGTACTAAGCGCTTGGGATGAACAAGTCGGCAACAGATAGAGACAGTCCCTGCCGTTTGACGGGCTTACAGTCTAATCGGGGGAGACGGACAGACAAAAACAATGGCACTAAACAGCGTCAAGGGGAAGAACATCTCGTAAAAACAATGGCAACTAAATAGAATCAAGGCGATGTACAATTCATTAACAAAATAAATAGGGTAACGAAAATATATACAGTTGAGCGGACGGGTACAGTGCTGTGGGGATGGGAAGGGAGAGGTGGAGGAGCAGAGGGAAAAGGGGAAAATGAGGCTTTAGCTGCGGAGAGGTAAAGGGGGGAAGGCAGAGGGAGTAGAGGGGGAAGAGGAGCTCAGTCTGGGAACGCCTCTTGGAGGAGGTGATTTTTAAGTAAGGTTTTGAAGAGGGAAAGAGAATCAGTTTGGTTTGGCGGAGGTGAGGAGGGAGGGCGTTCCAGGACCGCGGGAGGACGTGACCCAGGGGTCGACGGCGGGATAGGCGAGGCCGAGGGACGGTGAGGAGGTGGGCGGCAGAGGAGCGGAGCGTGTGGGGTGGGCGGTAGAAAGAGAGAAGGGAGGAGAGGTAGGAAGGGGCAAGGTGATGGAGAGCCTTGAAGCCTAGAGTGAGGAGTTTTTGTTTGGAGCGGAGGTCGATAGGCAACCACTGGAGTTGTTTAAGAAGGGGAGTGACATGCCCAGATCGTTTCTGCAGGAAGATGAGCCGGGCAGCGGAGTGAAGAATAGACCGGAGCGGGGCGAGAGAGGAGGAAGGGAGGTCAGAGAGAAGGCTGACACAGTAGTCTAGCCGGGATATAACGAGAGCCCGTAATAGTAAGGTAGCCGTTTGGCTGGAGAGGAAAGGGCGGATCTTGGCGATATTGTAGAGGTGAAACCGGCAGGTCTTGGTAACGGATAGGATGTGTGGGGTGAACGAGAGGGACGAGTCAAGGATGACACCGAGATTGCGGGCCTGAGAGACGGGAAGGATGGTCGTGCCATCCACGGTGATAGAGAAGTCTGGGAGAGGACCGGGTTTGGGAGGGAAGATGAGGAGCTCAGTCTTGCTCATGTTGAGTTTTAGGTGGCGGGCCGACATCCAGGTGGAGACGTCCCGGAGGCAGGAGGAGATGCGAGCCTGAAGGGAGGGGGAGAGGACAGGGGCGGAGATGTAGATCTGCGTGTCATCTGCGTAGAGATGGTAGTCAAAGCCGTGAGAGCGGATGAGTTCACCGAGGGAGTGAGTGTAAATGGAGAACAGAAGAGGGCCAAGAACTGACCCTTGAGGAACTCCAACAGTTAAAGGATGGGAGGGGGAGGAGGCTCCAGCGTAGGAGACTGAGAATGATCGGCCAGAGAGGTAAGAGGAGAACCAGGAGAGGACAGAGTCCGTGAAGCCAAGGTGAGATAAGGTATGGAGGAGGAGGGGATGGTCGACAGTGTCAAAGGCAGCAGAGAGGTCAAGGAGGATCAGAATGGAGTAGGAGCCATTGGATTTGGCAAGAAGGAGGTCATGGGTGACCTTAGAGAGAGCAGTCTCGGTAGAGTGGAGGGGATGGAAGCCAGATTGGAGGGGGTCTAGGAGAGAATGGGAGTTAAGGAATTCTAGGCATCGATTGTAGACGACTCGTTCTAGGATTTTGGAAAGGAAGGGTAGTAGGGAGATAGGACGATAACTGGAGGGGGAAGTGGGGTCAAGAGCGGGTTTTTTTAGGATGGGGGAGACGTGGGCATGTTTGAAGGCAGAGGGGAAGGAGCCCTTGGAGATTGAGTGGTTAAAGATAGAAGTTAAGGAAGGGAGGAGGGCAGGGGCGATGGTTTTAAGAAGGTGAGAGGGAATGGGGTCCGAGGCGCAGGTGGAGGGGGTGGCACTTGCGAGGAGGGAGGAGATCTCCTCTGAGGATACTGCAGGAAAGGATGGGAAAGTAGGGGAGGGGGTTGGTGGGGGGGAGGGGAGAGGCGGAGGGGTGACTTTGGGGAGCTCAGACCTGAAAACAGAAAACAAGTGTCATCTTTTATGACCAAGGCCGTTCCCTTAGAATGACCAAGTAATTCATAAATCCCCATAATACATGGGTAACGTTTTTACCCAACTTCCTAGCCAAATGACACCAGAAAACACTTATGCTGGATTGGAGATACCAAAAACTTCAGTTTGCTAGCGATATTGCCACATGGGGGATCCAAGCATCTAAAAGTGGGATTTCTGCTCTCCTATCTTTGGAGAAAAATCCGAAAGTATCAAGAAAGAGAAAGACCATCTCATTCCCTTCCCCAGGACCATCTCCCCACACTGTCCTACTGCGATAAGGTGACTGGACACACCACAATCTGCTTAATGCTGTACTGTTCTTTCCCAAGTGCTTAGAACAGTACCCCACCCACAGTAAGCGCTTAACAAATACGATTTAATGAAAGTCTCCCCTTTGGGTTTGGGGGACCAATTCAGACCCTATGAAATCTTCATGATCACACTCGGCTTTTGGCAGGTCATTTACATCGCACATCTTTGGTCCGATGTGATCTGAGGCTACGGTGAAGTGATATTGTCTGGATTTCTTTCCTGAGGTCAAGGCCAATAGCCAAGACGGCCTCTGATGGCTGGCAGGACCCTGCCAGAGCTGTGTCATCTTAGGACAAAGAACCACCAGTTTTTAGAACGATTCTCAGAAGCATCAGAGAAACTACTTGGCTTCTGAATGTAACAGCAGTGGGAATAGTGAAGGTATTGATTGATCACCCACTTGGTACAACACACTGTTCTAGGCACTTGAGAAGGAAACAAACTAGAGGTGACCAGTACTCAGCCCACCTGAGATGTGGGCCCACTCAGCCAACATGAGAGCAATGTGTGCCACACTGGCAGGCTGGGCTGAGAGGGAAAGAGAGAGTGGCCCAGCAACCCTGAAAGCCCTCAGTCCTGGCCCCTGTCTCTCTCAAGGGCCCTCTCCTTTCCTCTCTACAAGCTCCTTTCCCTGCTCTCCTCCCTCTTTCTGGCTTCCCTTTGTCTCATTTCCCTCTCCTCCTCCTCTTCTCTCCTTCCTCAGGATTTCTGAGAGTCCTGTCCTGGGCCCACAAGGGCCACCCCCAAGCAAAGTGAGAGCATCCACTCTGAAGGACTGTCCTGCTGCAAGTGCTGAACTAAATTATTGTAATGTCTGTCTCCCCCTCTAGACTGCAAGCTTCTTATGGCAGGGAATACATCTACCAACTCTGGTGTATTGCACACAGTAAGCACTCAATAAATATCACTGAAAAAGCTGGAAAAGCCTGCTGAGGGTGTGGAACTCACTGCTGAAGACCCAGGCACTCAGACCTGAACAGCCAGTTAGGGATTGGGATGTGGGATGTGAGGGTAGAGTGAGACACCCGCAGATTTGGATAGTTGATCTTAAGACACAGTCTTATTTACAAAGGGGGGAATATTGGATCCAAGACTGGAGTTGAGGCTGGACTCTAAGAGTTGAGAATCATATTCATTCCATTCAAAGTCTTGATCCCAAAGCCAGGCACTGACCAAAACAAGTCTCTGACAAATGAGTCAGAAAGCCACCTAGACTACAGAGGGTTGGGAAGCTCTGAGCCCTTCTCTCAGCAACTGGCTCAGGTCAGAAGGAAATAAGGCTATGGGAAACAGACACAGGGTACATGAGTTGGTGGAACTAGGCCGGAGGCTGGAAGAAGGCAGAGGTGGGAGGCATGGCTTTTAGGATGTGCTAGGAGGGGAGACACACTGGTACCTGACTCTTGTATTTCCTTAAGGGCCTCCCATGTGTACTGTTCTACCACTGCTATCTTGGAAGGGAACAGCAGGAGGGGACAGTAAGGTCACTTACAGGGAATGAGATAAGAGAATAAAAAGTTTGCGCGTGTTCCAGGAGGTAACAGGATCCAGGTGGAAAAGCTGGGTTGGATTCAAGAGGGGGATGGCTAGAGTCACAACTCCAACAGAGCTATAGAATATAAGGCAGAATGCCAGGTTTACTGAAGGATGAGAGCTGAAGGATCAAGGATGAGAGCTGGGTTTATTTAAGGATGTAAGGTGGAAGGCCAGGGCTACAAAGAAAAATCCCACTGGTTATCACCTGATCTCCCTCCTACCATTCCTCTCCAAACTCCTTGAGTGAGTTGTCTATACCCACTGTCTTCATTTCCTCTCTTCCAATTCTTTCTCTCCACCAACCTCTCACCCACATCCTGCCTCTAGCCTGGAACACCCTCCCTCTTCATATTTGATAGAAATCACTCTCTCCACCTTCAAACCCTTGCTGAAGGGACATCTCCTCCAAGAGGCCTTCCCAAGCTAAGGCCTCATTTCCTCTTAATAATAATAATAATGTTGGTATTTGTTAAGCGCTTACTATGTGCCGAGCACTGTTCTAAGCGCTGGGGTAGACACAAGGGAATCAGGTTGTCCCACATGGGGCTCACAGTCTTAATCCCCATTTTACAGATGAGGTAACTGAGGCAATGAGAAGTTAAGTGACTTGCCCAAAGTCACACAGCTGACAAATGGCCGAGCCGGGATTTGAACCCATGACCTCTGACTCCAAAGCCCATGCTCTTTCCACTGAGCCACGCTCATCCCCCTTGTACTTGGATTTGCACCCTTTATTCACCCCTCCCTCAGCCCCACAGCACTTATGTGCAAATCCGTAATTTATTTATTAACATGAATATCTGTCTCCCCCTCTAGACTGTAAACTTGTTGTGGGCAGGGGACATGTCTACCAACTCTGTTACACTGTAGTTTCCCAGATGCTTAGTACTGTGTTCTGCACGCAGTAAGCATTCCATAAATACGACTGATTGGTTGATTCTCTCTTTGATCACCTTCAATCTGGCTTCCGCCCTCTTTACTCCAAAGCAAGTGCCCTCTCCCAGGTCACCCATGCTCTCCTTCTTGTCAAATTCAATGGCCTCTTTCCAGCTTAATCCTCCTCGGCCTCTGAGCTGCCTCTGTCACTACTGACAACATTCTTCTCCTGGAAATTTTATCCAATCTTGGCTTCATTGGCACTGTCCTCCCCAGATTCTCCTATCTCTCTGGCTGCTCATCCTCAGTCTTTTGCAGGCTCCTCCTCTGCCTCCCACCCGCTAAATGCAGGAGTCCCTCAAGGCTCAGTTCTGGGTCTCTTTCTATTCTCCATCTACACTCGTTCCCTTGGAGAATTCAATTGCTCTCATGGCTTCAACTATCATCACTATGCGGATGATTCCCAAATCTACATCTCCAAACCCAAGGACAACCAGTCCGGAGTTCCAGGTCATAATAATGTTGGTATTCGTGAAGTGCTTACTACATGCAGAGCACGGTTCTAAGCGCTGGGGTAGATACAGGGGAATGAGATTGTCCCACGTGAGGCTCACAGTCTTCATCCCCATTTTACAGATGAGGGAACTGAAGCAAAGAGAAGTGAAGTGACTTGCCCACAGACACACAGCTGACAAGGGGCAGGTCATGGGCATCTAGTTGCAAGGATACCCATTCTGAAGACGATCTTGAGGGCAGGTGGGGAAGAGTGCAATCCGACTGACCCTAGATGCTAAATGGCCTGGGCCTGGCTCCGCTTGTTGAAGTGGGACTTGGATTAAGAAGAAGAGTGACTCTTCTGATTCTGAGAAGTGGGAAAGGCTATATTCAGAGTCCTGCCCTCTCTGGAGATCTGCAGAATGGGTTGGGGACACCTCTCTGGAAGGCAAAGAGATGAGCTAGACTGTGTCTAGAGGTTTCACCTAACATCTGAGGCTGTGAGGTTAGCATCCTGATGCTAGGAGGTAATGTCAAATGTGGGAACGCAGGGCACCGGAAATAGCTCTCTCTCCCCCACTGCTAAACTGTAACAGTGGTCAGGGGGGCAGCAATGGAAGTGAGATCAAGACCTCCATTACCAAGCACGGTCTAGTGAAAAGAGCACAACTGGGAGTCAAGAGACCTGGGTTCTAATAACCCCAGTTCCATCATTTGCCTGTCGTGTGACCTTGGGCAAGTCAATTAACTTCTCAGCATCTCTGTTTCCTATCACATGTTCTCCCTCCTACTTAGACCATGAGCACCATGTGGGACAGGGAGTGTGTCTGAATGCGTTGTATACATCTCAGCACCTAGCACAGTGCTTGGCACATAGTAAGCACTTAACACACACCACAGTTAATTGTCATTACTGTTAAGTGAAAAACATCAGCACATTGTCCATCTTGGTCACGCTGACCTCTCCTGTTGATGCCTGAAAATCTGGCCGTGATGGCACCCACAACCACCCAGTAGAACAATTTCTGAGGCAGCATGAGGGTCAAGAGGGCCATAAGCAGAACCTGAGTTTCATTCCATCAGCACTGTAGGGTGGAGACCAGGGAGGAACACTCCCTTTGTGCTTTCACTCCTGATTACTTGAAACCTGACAATGGAGAAGTGAAGTTCCCAGCTGTCTCCTGGCCTGGCCCCCAGCCTGACTACAGACTCTGCCCTTGGTTCTGCTGGTTCTCATCTTTCCTCCCTGAACCTCAGTGGCTTCTAGTCCCTTCTCACAACTCTGCTTGTCGTGCTCCAGGCTCTGCTTAAAGGTTGTACTTACTTCTCACCAGCCCCTCTGCACCCTAAGGTCACCCCCGAGGCCCTACCCACAAGTCCCTTTTGGGGCTCCTGTGGAGGGAAACCTTCAGAGGTCTCTGGAGAGGGCTATGGGAGGTCTGGAGCAAGACAGGTGTCTGTGAGCCCATCACTGGGAAGGGATTGTCTCTATCTGTTGCCAAATTGTACATTCTAAGTGCTTAGTACAGTGCTCTGCACATAGTAAGTGCTCAGTAAATACTATTGATGAATGAATGAATGAATGAATGAATGAATGAGTGGAAATACTTACCTGAGGAGCAGTCTGCTCCTTAAGCAGCTTGGCTTAGTGGAAAGAGTATGGGAAGCAGACAAGCTACATTCTAATCCCAGCTCTGTCATGTGTCTGCTGTATGACCTTGTGCAAGTCACTTCACTTCTCTGAATCTCAGTTTCCCCAACTGCAAATTGAGGATTCAATCCTGTTCTCCAGCATACTTAGACTGTAAGCCCCATGTGGAACACAAACTCTGTGTCCAGCTTATTTTGTAACTACCTCAGTGCTTAGTACAATGTTTGGCACATAACGAGCACTTAAATTCCTAATAATAAAAATAATATACATTATATATTACTATTTTATCACTGTTGATATTATTAGTAATTAAATAAACAGCTCCAGCTTAATTAAATAAACAGCTCCAACTCTCCAGAACTGAGACATTTCCTGCTGGTCCGAAGAACAGATTTGCTAGTGTTCTTTGAAAACCCTGGTCAATGGTCCTTCCTCAACCCTTCAATCAATCAGTGGTATTTATTATGCTTTTAATGTGCACTAATCACTGTACGAAGTACTTGGGAGATTATAATAGGAGAAAATGATACGGTCCCTTCCCTCAAGGAGTTTACAATCTAGCACAGAGAGGATAAACAGTGGGCTGGAGCAGGAGCATCAGGAGGGAGCTCCGGAGCAGGAAGACTGTCTGTTACTTAAAAGTAATAAAAAGAGGAGACAAAGGCTTTGGAAGCAATGGACAGGGCGTGAAATATTGGATGAAGCCGGGGGAGGAGTGGGAGGAAGGGGGAGGGCAGGGTAGGCTAGTCCAAAACTGCTGACAGGAACCTTATCCTCCCAGCTCCACTAATTAAGCTGTACTCTTGTGCAGCTAACTATCTAGTGAAATCAGTGACGATGGGTGAAAGGCAGTCAGTGAGTCAACAGTATTAACTGAGCATTCTCTCTCTGCAGAGCACTGGAGTTGGTTCCTTGGGAGTAACGAAGATCCAATTCTACCCGTACAGAGCTTACAATCTGTTGCAGGACAAGAAGTAAACAAAAGCATAAATGAGCATAACAAACAAATGACAGAAGCATTAAACCATGCGAAGAGCATAAGGTTCCTGGAGAGAGTGGAATGACAGGAACTTGATCTGGGGAAGCTGCTTGGGGGAGGTGGGGTTTTATTATGCAGATCGAAGATTACTCCGTCTTTCAGTTGATCTTGCTGCCTGTCCATTTTTTAGCTATCTCGCTGGGGACAGTGTGGTTCATGTGGCCAGGGGGCCACTGGGCATATGGAATGCCACAACGAGATACCTGGGTGGACATGAGAACCGAAGGCAGGGGCCAAGTATGGTGCTACCCTAATCAGAGGGTCCAGTAGCAGGAGGAACCCTACGGCATGGTCAAGTGGATAGAGCACGGGTCTGGGAGTCCCAGAGACCTAGGTTCTAATACCGGCTCCACTACTCCTCTGCTGTGTAACCTTTTAACTTCTCTGTGCCTTGGTTATTTCACCTGCAAAATGGGGGTTGAGACTGTGGGGGGGACAGGACTGTGTCCTTTCTGAGTAGATACAAGATACGAGCTATAGCTTGTATCTACCCCAATGCTTAGCACAGTGCCTGGCACATAGTTCCTAATGAATAACACAATTATTATTATTAGAAGGAGTTGGATTCTAACGCCGGCCCCACCACTTCTCTACTGTGTAACCTTGGGCAAGTCACTTCTCCGTGACTCTGTTACCTCATCAGTAAAATGGGGATTAACACTGTGAGCCCCTCATGGGATGTTGGACATTGTGTCCAACCTGTTTAGCTTGTATCTACCACAGCACTTAGTACAGTGTCTGGCACATAGTAAGTGCCTAATGTTTAACAGATACCATTAAGGAAAAGCAAAAGAGGTCCGGCGTGCTCATGCTGAAGGACTCTATGATGGACTGGGAACTAAGGAGTGGATCCTGGGAAGCATTTGGGATTTGGGATTTCCTTGGCTATAAAAGGTATAAGCCTTTTCTACAAAGGAAACTCGATTGTAAAATCTGTGGAAGTTGGGGACTGCGTCCATACTCTCACCTGACACTTTGTTCATGCTTAGGGGTTTGTTTTGAGGAAAAGAACATGCTAATTGTGAGTTAAGTGTTCCCTCATTACAACTCAGGGTAGGCCAAAGTCTACTATTCTCTTTCTCTGTGTTTGTTAGGAACCGGATGCTTATTTTTCCCATTTAATTGACTGAGGTAGACAATCTGTCTGAGTTGATTATAATTGCTTATGCTGTAGGCTTACTATGGACCAAACATGAGCCAAGTAGCAGGGTGTTTATATTAATGTCTGTCTGCCCGTCTAGACTAGGCTCACTGCGGCAGGGAACACGTTTACCAACTCAGTTGTGTTGTAGTCTCCCAGGTGCTTAATACAGGCTCTGCACACAGTAAGTGATCAATAAGTACCACTGATGATGATGATGATGATGATGATGAGGTGTCTGTCTAAGAGGTGATAATAGGGAGGTGTACGTGGGGTCAGGGGGCAATTTGTAGTAAAAGGATTTGTAGTAAATCCTGGTGGGTGGTCCCTTCAGTAACGGCTACCCAGCAGGACAGTCCTGCTACCAGAGTGAGTAAGTGGTAACAGTTCACCTTCAACAAGTTCTTAATGGATATTTGAACTCGAAGTAAAAAAAGAAAAGCCCAGGAAGGAGAAGTCTCACGCAACGGGGAAGAGTGACTCCCTTCTTGACTTTAAACTCATCTCTAGACTGTAAGCTCGTTATGGACAAGGAAGGTGTCCACTGATTCCCTTGTTTGCACTCTCCCAAGTGTTCAGTATAGAGCTCTGTACAGAAACGTTCTGAGCATGTTACCCCCTCCTTAAAAATCTCCAGTGGTTACCTATCAACCTCTGTATCAAGCAAAAACTCCTCACTATTGGCTTCAAAGCTCTCCATCACCTTGCCCCTTCTTACCTCACCTCCCTTCTCTCCTTCTACAGCTCAGCCCGCACAGTCCACTACTCTGCTACTATCCTTCTCACTGTGCCTCATTCTCACCTCTCCCGCCATCGAACCCCTGGCCCACGTCCTACCTCTGTCCTGGAATGCCCTCCCTCTTCACATCCGCCAAACTAGCACACTTCCCCTATTCAAAGCCCTACTGAAAGCTCACCTCCTCCAGGAGACCTACCCAGACTGAGCCCCTCTTTTCCTCTGCTTCTCTCCCCATCCCATTACCCTGACCTACTCCCTTTGCTCTTCCCCCCTCCCTGCCCCACAGCACTTGTGTATATATGTACATATTTATAATTATAATTCTATTTCTATAATTAATTATGTGTATATATCTATAATTCTATTTATTTTTAATGATGCTGCTGATGCCTGTTTACTTGTTTTGATGTCTGTCTCATTCCTTCTAGACTGTGAGCCCACTGTGGGCAGGGATTCTATTTGTTGCTGAAATGTACTTCCCAAGTGTTTAGTACAGTGCTCTGCACATAGTAAGCATTCAATAAATATGATTGAATGAATGAATGGTTAGTGCCCAATAAATACCATTGCTTAATTGATTGATTGATTTTCAAATGAAGTTGTCCAAACTCCAGCAGCTTTCCCTCTTCCACTGTCTGGGTCCTACTTCGAGAAGCAGCCTGGCCTAGTGGATAAACCCTGGGTGTGGGAGTCAGAAGGACCTGGGTTCTAATTCTGACTCCAGAACTGGGCCTCAGTTACCTCACCTGTAAAATGGGGATTAAGACTGTGAGCCCCACGTAGGACAGGGACTTGGTCCAATCTGATTTGTTTGTATCTACACCAGCGCTTAGAAGAGTGCCACTTGTCAGCTGTGTGACTGTGGGCAAGTCACTTAACTTCTCTGTGCCTCAGTTCCCTCATCTGTAAAATGGGGATTAAGACTGTGAGCCCCACGTGGGACAACCTGATTCCCCTGTGTCTACCCCAACTCTTAGAACAGTGCTCTGCACATAGTAAGCGCTTAACAAATACCATTATTATTATTATTAAGAGTGTTTGATACTTGTAAGTGCTTAACATTATTATTTTTAGTATTATTATTCCCTTGGGAAACCTTAATTCATCACCATGGGTTCCTTCAAACAAATATGATTTGCGGGAAAGAACACACTAACTGTGAGTTAGGTGTTCCCACATTCCAACACTGGGTAGGCTACAGCCCACTATTCTCTTTCATCTGCGGCAGAGAAATCAGAGAGCATCATCCAGGTGGGGCAAAACACGGTTCCACTCCGAGTTAAGTGCCCCTTGCTGAGAGTCACAAACCAGTGCCGCCAGTTTGGAGCAATCAGCCCTAATGAGACAGCCACAGGCGTCGAGAGCTGAGGAAGTGACTGACTTGATCCAGAATGGCAGTGTGGGTGAGTAGCCTGGGTCATTCTCCTTAATTGGCTCCCCAGTACAAGCGGTCCGCTCACACCCTCAGGGACACACCAGGGCGTAAAGCATTCCAACTTGGGTGGAGAAGGAGACGCCAACTGGGACACCCTACTCACACCCACTGCGCTCTTCCTGGGAACACAGACCGGGTTTCCTTTGGCTCAAGCGGAGTGGGTGTGGGTGCCAGTGAAAAACAAAACCCAAGTGGAAAGGAGCGAAGGTTGGCAGCCAGGCCATTTCCACTTTTTCATTTGGATGGCATACAGCATTCCTAATATTGCCTGGTTAGAAACTCAAGCCATAGCCTTTCACGGAAACCGACTCCGTGGTGGACATCCAAGATAAAGCTTCCTTCACCAAAGCCTCAGGTCTGCTCCACCAGGAAAGCTGAGAGATGGTATGAAAACTTCATCTTTAGCCTCAGACTTTCTCTGAGTCCTGGACAGGACAATTAAGCTCAAAGAGGACCTCCTCCCGACCCCCTCCCCAAACCCATTCAGAACCCGACGACGTCTTCTCAGTTTACGCTCCTTTTTCTTCACAGAAGATACAGGAAGAACTCAACGGCTTCTCCACAGAAGAACTGTCATCAGCAATCTATGTTTTTGGAGTCCTAACCTTTTAAAATGATACATTGTTTCAATTAAAAAACAAGAAAGAGAAGAACTGCTTAATTAGCTTGTTCAATACTCAAGAACAGAGTATCCAAAGAGCATTAATATGAATCATTTTCATGGAAAGCGTGGGAGGTCGAATGATTTGACTTTGCTTCTGATTGGTGTTCCCCTGCTGGAACCTGTTGGTGAAAATACGATTTTCTTGATCAGAGTTGATGAGATGACACAGTCCCAGGATGTAATAGGAGAAAGCACCTCAGTGTCCTAATGAAAACCTCGGGTGCCCGCAAATGAATTTTCAGTAGTAATGAGATTTGTTTGCAGGGCTAGAAGCAAGGCTTGTAAAAAAGAGGAACACCTATGATTTTTTTTTTCATCCCCACCCTCCAGTTTTGGCTACACCTCTCAGCTATGTTGCAACATCTGTGCTGAAAAACCTGCACAACATAGCTTTAGGGGTTTGGGAAGGTCAAAATGCCGAAACCACATTCTGGATGATGATTACGAGACTGCTTTTTACCTAGGAAATCACCACCACAAGCCTAACGTAAGATTTCAATGTGACTTTTTACCATCGAATAGCCAAATGCTGCAGCTGCAAATTTAAATATTTTTTATTTTTAATTCAAGGAGGATGAGTCAATAAACTCACTGTGGGCAGGGAACGTGCCTGTTAACTCTATGGTAATGTATACTCTCAAGCACTTAATACAGTGCTCTGCACACAATAAGCACTCAGTAAATAACATCGATTGACTGATTCACTATCACTTTCTTTTTCTAGTAAGCATGCCTCATTTTATAATGGTTTGGCAAAGAACTGAAGTGCATCAGTGGAGCTCAAAACTCTTAAGACTCAGTGAATACAATGGGAAGTCCTGCATGCAAGTGAGGTTGAAAGGATTGTTACATGACCAATACCCCCTTCCACAATGTGAGAACATAAAGCTAGATCCTTGTTTTGATAATTTGTTGGTCCCATACAAGGTCTGTCTCTATTTTAAGGCCTGCATCTGGGTACCCCAGAAAAATCAATCAATCAATCAAAAAAAAAAGATAGCATTTATTAAGCTCTTAGTCATGCGCCAAGCACTTTTCTAAATGCTGGGGTAGATACAAGCTAATCCATTTAGACAAAATACACATCCCATATGGGGATCACAATCTTAATCCCCATTTTACAGATGAGGTAACTGAGGCACAGAGAAGTAAGGTGACTCACCCAAAGTCACTCGGCAGACAAATAGAGAAGCCGGGATTAGAATCCAGGTCCTTCTGACTCCCAGGCCCATGTTCTATCCACTAGGCCATGCTGCTTCAAAAGCATTTACTGAGCACCTACTGTGCAGAGCTCTACACAAGGGGTTTGGGAAAATTCAAAAGCATTAGAAGATAGGATTAATTCCCCCAAGGAGTTTACAGTATAGCAGGGAGACACACATATAGAAAAATTACAGATTGGGGATGTAATAGAGGTCTTAAGAAATATATATAAGTGCTAAGGGTACTGTGGTCATTTAGGTGGCACAGAAGGGGTGCAGTGGAAGTTGGGAGTGATGAGAAATGGAGCGATGAGAAATGAATCATCAGGGAAGTCCTCCAGGAGGAGATGTGGTTTCAGAAGGCCTTTAAAGTTGGGGAGAGTAGTGATCTGCCATATGTGAAGGGTTGTGGGGAGGAAGAGCATTAGTAAGAGGTAAGTAGTGGGGAGGAGAAGAGAGAGAACAAGGCACTGTGAATAGGTTAGATTGAGAAGAAAGAAAAAGTGCAAATTGGTGTAGCATAGTATGAAAAGAGAATGGATAAGTAATTCATCAAATATAAACTGGAACGGAGAGCCATCCGAGGATAATGAAACCCTCAGCCCGGCTCAGACTACAGAATATTGCCCAGGACAGAGTCAGCCAGTCGATCACATTTATTGAGCCTTGTGGGTGTAAGTGTGTGGTTTGTTAAATGTGTGCTTAGTTTTCTGGTGTCTGAATCAGTATCCTTTTCTTTGTCTTTTTAACCTGCTGAAGGGCCCCTGGAGGTTTAGGTCCATTTTCACCCACAACTTCCCTATTGTGTCTGTATGTTTCCTGGGCTTGCAGCTTTTTATCCACAAAGATGATCAAATCCTTCATGCTTTAGAACAATGCCTGAGTGCCTTTGGCAACAATCACTCAGTCATATTTATTGAGCACTTACTGGGTGCAGAGCACTGTATTAAGTGCTTGGGAGAGTACAGTATAACATAGTAGACACATTCCCTGCCCACAACGAGCTTACAGTCTAGAGACATCAATAGGGAAGTGTAAGGGAGAAGACAGGGGTTTGAATCTGGAGCTGGTCTCATTAATGAGTTTTCCTTGTGGTATTAGAGGCTGGTCATGAAATGCTTATCACAGTTCTCTGCACAGGAAGAACTCAGTAAATACCACTGATTGACATTTAAATTGGCCTTCCCTAAAATACTCATGCCTGCTGAACACCATCTCTGTGAGGCATTTACAGTATCACCAACTACATTTCTCAAGCCCAGAAGCAGGGCCATGTGGTCAGTAGAATCAATCAATCAGTGGTATTTACTGAGCTCCTACAGTATGAAGAACACTGTAATAAGAGCTTGGGAGACTACAACAGAGTTGACAGACACATTCCCTGCCTACTACAAGCTTACAGAGCAGTAGGAGAGCAAGAACCCAGTGAAACCCTGCTTTCTCCAGGAAAGGGCAATGAATGGCATTGGTCTGGGGCAGCTTGCTGGAACAAGGGGCAGGGCAGAACAGGGCAGAGTGGGGGGCAAGGTAGGAAGAAGAGGTGAGAAGGTTTATACTGACATTGGAAGGGGGCTGCAGGGGAAAGGGTGGAGGCTGAGGCACTGAAGGGAGAAGGGGAGAGGGTGGGGCACTCGGTTTGCAGAAGGCAGCAATCTATCTGGCAGATGGGATTGGCTAGGAAATGGGTGTGAACAATTTTGGTCGACTTTGGAAACTTGAGGGCTGATGGATTGTAATTCCAACAGTGGGGAAGTAGCATATTTTGAAACTTTTCCTTGAAAGCTCTATCCTGGCTCTGGTTTTCCTGTAGAAACATGACACACAGACCTAGTACACAGTACATGTAGACATGCAATCTAATGCTCTCCATAGCCAATGTCTCATCTTCCCTTAGTGGGTTAAGGATGGCAGGCAGGATTCTTTCAGAATTTGGATGCTCTTCCTTGGAGGTTTATCAAATCAAAGAGTCAGCTGGTCCTGAAGCAAGGTGATCTGGTCTGCACCCAGTCACTTAGAACAATACACTGCACCCAGAAGAAGCTGAAAAAGTACCATTGCTATGTTTGCTGGGCCAGGGTAGCCAAACTGAGGCAATCAAATTGCTTCAGAAACCCCCGATTTGCATGATTCGCTTTATCATTGGGTCACCTAGTAAGAAAGATAGGACACTTAATATCACTTATTCCTCATCATCAATAGTATTTACTGAGTGCTTACTATGTTCTGAGCTCTGTACTAGGCGCTTGGGAGAGTACAACAGTGTTGGCAGACACATTCCCTACCCACAGCAAGCTTCATCATAATCACCACCACCATTATTAGTAGTATTTACTACCTGCCTTCCCTGGGGAGAACACTGAAAAGGCCACCCACTGTATACATAATGCTGTATCAGATGTCTTCTGTGTGCAAAGCTTGATACTGAGAGCCTACTGTGTGCAGAGTGATGTACTGGATGCTTGAGGAACATGCAACAGAAGGAAAGACACTCTCTGTACTCAGAGAGGTTTCCAGTCTACCGAGAAAGAGAGAGGAATAGGTGTAATTGCCAAGTGTACAATAGGTATAACCAACAGAGCAAAGATCTGAATGATAGAAAGAAAAATAAACATTCAAATAAAGAGGTAACAAAGATAAAAGCCTGAGACAAGAGATCCTTGACACTGCAACTGTGGAAGCCAACCAGTAATTACTACCTTGCCTCCCCTTCATGTGTGTGTTCGGAACCCGCCTTCTCTCCAGCCACAGAGGGTCCCTACTCTCAGCATGCTGTGCTACAGTAAAACTGTCTCCCCGGGAAGCGGGACCGGCTCTCTTCTGCACCATCGAGAAGCCTCCTTCCAGTCCTGCCTTCCCCTCCTGGCGGGAATGAGAACAGTCCCCGCAGCATGAGGCCTCTACAAACACCCCCCTCAAAGATGGGCCCAGCGGCCCGTGCTGAAGTTACGGGGTGTCTTGGACTTTGAGCCACAAGGAGCCTGAAGTTTGCTCCCCTAGCCACATTGATTTTTGCTTTTATTTTGTCTATTTGTCCTTGCCTTTTATGCTGCTTTAGTGTTTATCATTTCACCACTACGAACATGTCTGTCTCCGGCCCCTCTCCTCAATTTACCGTCTCAGATTGTAGTCTCCTGAGTGCAGGGGACTGTGTCTAAATCTCAACTGTGTATTCTTTCCCAGTATGTAATTCAGTGCTTAATAAATAATAAGCAGTACTTAATAAATACTTGTTATCTTAGTTTCTTACCTACTGGGGTCATCTATTCCCAGCACCCACACCAATCAACTCTTCCTCAGTCAGAGGGGCAAATGTTTTAATGGTGGGCAGAGAAAATCTTCTCCTACCTCAGCTGAGGTAGGCAAGGAAATGACAGCAAGTTCAGGCAGGCGGGCCTCACTCCTGCCCAGGAAGACAAAAGGACTCCAAGAAGTCCAGCCACAAAGGCCCAATATCATTTACAGAAGGGTTACGGCCCCCAAGTTCCCACTGCGGCTGAGGACCAGGACCAGGTCATTTCGGCCAATTTGCCTACATCGCGGATCCCCTTTCCTGTGCCCTGAGTCCAGGAGAGGCCAGCCTGAGGCTCCAGATGGAACTCAAAACCCTGGGAATTCAGGCAGGAATGCTCATCCTCTATGGCCTCCTGCTTTGCCAAATTAGTAACACAAAATCTCTTTGGCTCCCCAGAATCCACGTGAATAAGAAACAGGGATTGGTCTGCCTGGGATGCAGAGGAGAAAACCAAGCAGCTGGATGATTTGTCTGAAGTAGCACAGCAGATTGGAACAGCAGCAGGATTATTCATTTAATCATATTTATTTAGCACTCACTTACTGTGGGCAGAACACTGTACTAAGCACTTGGGAGAGCACAATGCAACAATAAACAGACACCTTCCTTGCTCACAGTGAGTTTACAGTCACGCTGACTTACTCCCTTCATTCATTCTCCCACCCATCTCCACAGCACATAGGCATATATCTGTAATTTATTTATTTATATTACTGCCTGTCTCCCCCTCTAGACTGTGAGCTCACTGTGGGCAAGGGATGTGTCTGTTTGTTGTTGTATTATACTCTCCCAAGAGATTAGTATAATATTTTGCACATGGCAAGCACTCAATAAATATGATTCAATGAGTGGAGGATTAGAACCTTTATCTCCTGAGCACTGCACTAGCTGTTTGGTGAATTGACAAAAATATAAAGTGCATTCCTGCCCTTGAGGAATTTATAGTGACATGGGCAATCAATATGACAGTGAATCAATCAACAGTATTTACTGAACTCCTACCATGTGCAGAACACTGTATTAAGCCCAACAGATTTGATAGACACATTCTCTGCCCACAAGGAACTTACAATCTAGAGGGGACAGGAGGCATAAATTTATGAGTTTGTTGTGGGCAGGGATTGTCTTTATTGCTGAATTGTACTTTCTAAGTGCTTAGTACAATGTTGTGCACACAGTAAGCACTCAATAAATACGATTGAATGAATGAATAGGCCATCTCTGGAAGAATAAGAGAGCAAGAGATGACGGATAAGCATAAGTGGACGAATAAACCTGCTAACCAACAGGTGAGTCCATGAGAGAAGTAAATGCATCTCTCTGTTCAGGGACCTAATGGGTTGGTGTGGCTGCAGATCTCTTTCTCTGTACCTCCTTCTTCCCCCAGAGGCTTGAATGGACCCACAGCCAAAGGCAATACAAATGTTCTCTGCAAACCAACCCAGTCCACTCCTTCTCCATCCCCATGTGTGCAGTTCAGAAAGCCTTCCCCTCTGGAGTAGCCCTCTGTGGTGATCCACAAAAACCATGTGAAACCAAACCACAAATCTCCACTGGCCTGCCTGTGACATGCAGTTCAGGACTACTGTGCAACTGAAGCAGCTCTGTCCATCTGTCCATCCATCCCTGAGCCAGATGACTGCCCCGCCCAGACTCGGACAATCTGTGGCCTCTGTCCATCCCTCCCTAGCCCTTCTCCTGAGTCAGGATTTGGACCCAAAAACCAAAAACCTCCTCAGTCTGGCTCCCACTGGCCATTGTGTCTGTAAGGATCTGCCCTAATTACTTCTTCTCAGAACAATTTGCATTTTAATTCTAGCTTGCCAACAGCTGGCCTCCTCTTTGAAAGGCACTGGGGTTAACCCTTTCCCTTTGGGATTCTCTCAGCCCTCCTCTTCTTCCCTTCCCACTCCCAGTCCCTGTTTAGTTTGGGGAATTAGAGGGGTCTTCCTTATGTTATGGGGTGGTTATTTGACAGGAACGAACATTAACAGCAACTGGGGAGACTGCTGTGTTAGTGTTTTGTTATTCTAAAAAGATAATTTAAAGGGACTCATTTCCCTCAGCAGCCACCACAGAAGTAATAAAATAGCCCATGTGAATATCCACTTAGGACATTAGTGAGTAAAGCTATATTTTGGAGAGTTTTGTAATGTAATACCTTATTACATTATTTTATTTCTTGAAAAGCAACAACTGTGCCTTTGCTTCTGTTAATTCGCTGAAGCACAAAACCCAACATCATGCTCTCCCCTGGTGCTCACTATTATTTGATTTTAGTGAACGAATTGAGAGGAAATGATGTTTGCAGTGGGAAATCTACTTTGGCCACTTTCCACACTGACAACCTGGGAGACTAATGTGTTGCCTACATCACCGTCTGTCAGGACATGTCCTTGTCCCTGCTACCATTTTATCAGTGAGGTCAAGGTCTGAGGCCCAGGAAGCTGGAGTGACCTGATGGATGTCCAGCAGAAGTGAGGCCCTAGCCCAAACTGACCATATTTCATCCTCTGAGATGGAGGACTGCCTCAGCTCTGTTTTAAGACTAATGATTATGGTACTTGTTAAGCACTTACTATGTGCCAACCACTGTTCTAAGCACTGGGGTAGATACAAATCATTCAGGTTGGACACAGTCCCTGTCTCATATGGGGTTCACAGTCTTAATCTCCATTTTACAGACAAAGGAACTGAGGCCCAGAGAAGTTAAATGCCTTGGCCAAGGACACACAGCAGATGTATGGCAGAGTCAGGATTAGAACCCAGGTCCTTCTGACTCCCAGGCCCGTGCTGTATCCACTAAGCCACACTACTGCACCTTCAAACATTTCCTCTGTCCAACTGGTTTTTGACTGCCCAACTTAAGTCACCAGAGAGCAGCTGTTTGATTACTAGGGAAGAGAGTGTGGGTGGTGCTGTGCAAACCATTAGCCTAGTTGATCAATCGAACAGTGATATTTACTGAGTGCTTACTGTGACAGAGCACTGGAATAAATGCCTGGGAAAATACAATACAACAGAGTTAGAAGTTATGATCCTTGACCTCAAGGAGTTTACAGTATACAGGGGTATAATCAATTCCTCAAAGACTGGGGCTCAACCTCCGATCCTTTTGGTCAAATCCATCATCATCATCATCATCATCATCATCATCATTCTACTGTCTTGCAATAGCCTCACCCGTCCTGTCCTATAAATGAATGCTGTGAAGCTGTACTGAGGTGAGCCTCACTTCAAAGCTAGGAGATTGGCTTTGTTCCAGGATTTTGTAAATTGTGTAAAAGTATAAACTGAGAAGAGAAGGGGACCCAGAAAAGAGACTTGAAGGCCACCCAAATTTAGGGAGTGTGAAGCAGAGGAAGAGCCTGTGGAAGAAGTCTAAGAGCATGCAAAGAGGTAAGGGGGGAACTGGGAGAGAAATGGATCAGTGAAACCAAGGTTAGGTAGTGTTTCTAGGAGGAGATGGTCTTCGATGTCGAAGGTGGCCAGGAGGTCAAGAAGGATTAGGATGGAGCAGAGGCTGATACATCTGTCAAGAAGGGGGTCATCAGTGACCTTGGGGAGAGATCTCAGTGGAGTTAAGGGTGCCAAGTCTGTCCTACAACAGCAAGGAAACAGCATGGCATAGTGGATAGAGCACAGGCCTGAAAGCCAGCAGGTCATGGCTTCTAATCACAGCTCTGCCACTTGTCTGCTGTGTGGCCTTGGGCAAGTCACTTCACTTCTCTGCGCCTCAGTTCTCTCATCTGTAAAATGGGGAAAAAGAGTGTGAACCCCATGGGGACAAGGACTGTGTTCAACCCGATTAGCCTGTTTCTACCCCAGCGCTTAGAATAGTGCCTGGCACATAGTAAGCGCTTAACAAATACTATTATTATTCTTCTTTCACCATGGGAACTGAGTATAGTAGCCATGGGGCCCATCATTCAACCCATCCTTCAACCCTCTGTCCATTAAAGCACTCATTCATCACAGTTGCCAATCAATCAATGGTATTTATTGAACACTTACTCTGTGCTGAGGACTGTACTAAGCATTTGGGAGAGTACAGTAGAGTTGGGGGATACGAACCCTGCTCACAAAGACCTTACAATATAGAGGGAGAAACAAACATTAAAATAAATTTCAGATAGGGGAAATGGCAGAGTATAGACGTATGTATTTAGTGCTGTGGTGGCTGAGGGTGAGGTGAACATCAAGTATTTAAGGGGTACAGCTCCTAGTGAATAGTCAAATGAGAGGGAAGGGCAAATAGAGGAAATGAGGGCTTAGAGAAAACCTCTTGAAGCTGATGTGATTTTCAGAAGGTTTTGGAGGTGGGGAGAGATGGTGGTTTATTTAGATAAGAAGTGGGAGGAAGTTCCAGGCCAGAGGTAGGACGAAGGCAAGGGGCCAGCAGTGAGATAGATGAGGATACAGTGGCCATCACTTCCCAATCAAGAGATCTGGGAAACACAAGAACGTGGCCAAGAGGATGGTTCAAGATCCCTGGGATTGATGGAGGGATCGGGCAACTTCCAGCTGTCCCACTTCTTTGGTTCGCCACCATGTCCCACCCTGCAGGGGTCGGGGTGGTGGGAGACAGGGAAGAAGTGAATGTGAATGACTGGGGGAAGGAGGAGTGTCTTGGGTCTGTGTGGGGACCTGCTGGAGGGAATCCATGTCGGTGACTCAAGGTGAGCGCCTGTGGGTGGGGTTGTGTCTGCCCACATCTCCCTGGTCCTGCAAGTTCTTCCAAGAGCTCCAAACTGTCAGATCCTGTTCCATAGCTTGAGGGACACAGTGGTGCCAAATAAAGGAATGGTTTTGCTGAAGCGAGAACTGATCACCTGACTACCTGATGCTTCCTCCTCCACTTGCCAAAGGCAGCAACTCATATGCCAATCCACTGTCCTAATGGAGGCCAACAGTGCCTCAGTCTACAGTAGCCAACTTCCTGACCATCACCAAACTTTGTCCATGGCCCAATGACCCAGCCCCCTGCAATGACCTATTCACCGATTTGTGGGGAGAGGCCAGTTATTATTATTATTGCTATCTTTATTATTGTTGTTGTTTTTTTAATTAAGTGCTGACTATGTGTCAAGCACTGTTCAAAACACTGGGGTAGATAGAAGTTAATCAGGTCACAATCAGTCCCTGTCCCACATGAACCTCACAGTCTAAGTTGGAGGGAGAACAGGTATTGAATACCTATTTTACAGAAGAGGAAACTGAGACCCAGAGAGTTAAGTGACTTGCCCCAGGTCACACAACAGGCAACTGGCAAAGTGGGATTAGAATAATGATAATAATAATAATTATTATTATATTTGTTAAGTGTGTCAAGCTATGTGTCAAGCCCAGTTCTAAGCACCGAGGTAGATCAGTGCTAATCAGGTTGGACACAGTCCCTGTCCCACGTGGGGCTCACAGTCTTAATCCCCATTTTACAGATGGGGTCACTGAGGACCAGAGAATTTAAGTGACTTGCCCAAGGTCACACAGCAGACATGCGGCAAAGCTGGGATTAGAACCCAGGTCCTCTGAATCCCAGGACTGTCTTCTTTCCACTGCTTCTCCTACTTCAGGTGGAAGTTGTACCAAGGACATCAAAAGCAGGAGACAAACTGCCTGCTCACAAGGAGTTTATATTCTAACAGGAAAAAAGCCTTTCAAAGCATAGAAAACCATCGAAAATGTGGCATCATGGTGTCTTTCCCACCAAACTTGGAGAAAGTCACTACAATAGTCAAAACTATGAGAACAGCAAGGAGTCTTGATGTGATGGCATTCCTGCCAAAATCCACATACAAGGCAAGGAAGCAGTATGGGCCTGGGAGTCAAAGTACCTAGGTTTTAATCGCACTCTCCTAGTTGCCTGTTGAATGACCTTGGGCAAGTCACTTAACTTCTCTGGATCTCAGTTTCCTCAACTGTAAAATGAGGATTTGATACTTGTTCTCCCACCTACTTAGGCCGTGAGGCTCATGTGGAACAGGGACTGTGTCTAATCCAATGGATGTGTATCTTCCCCAGAGCTTAGAACAGAGCTTGACTTAAAGTAAGCACTTAACAAATACCATAATGAATATAAATAAACTTCAGAAAGACCCATGAGGAAATGCCACAAGAAGTCGAAGATGCCACCATAATCACTGTCTTCAAAAAGAAAAATAGGAGTTGGATGAGGAACCGCTAAGGGTTCTCCTCCCTCACCAACTCTGAAATCCCTCTCTCTGACCATAACCTTCTCACCTGCCTCATATCTCACACTCCCTCCCCCTGCAAATCTTCGCTACTGCCCCACAGGGACCTCCACTCTCTCGATCCCATCCGTCTTTCCAAAAGCATCTCTCCTCACCTTGCCACCCTGTCGTCTCTTCCCACTCTTGATGATCAGGTCTCCGCTCTCAACTCCACCCTCTCTACTCATCTCGACTCTCTCGCCCCCCTTTCCCTCCGCCGCTCTCGCTCCACTAACCCACAGACCTGGATGACCTCCTCTGTCCGCCTCCTACGCTCCTATGCTCAAGCTTCTGAGCGCTGCTGGCGAAAGTCGAAGCACCAAGCCGACCTCACACACTTCAAATTTATCCTTTCCTGCCTTAACTCTGCCCTCTCCTCCGCCAGGCAAAACTTCTTCTCCTCCCTCATCGACACCCATGCCCGTCACCCCGGCCGATTGTTTCGGACCTTTAACTCTCTCCTTAGGCCCCCTGTTCCTCCCCCTCCCCCATCTCTCACCCCCAATGATCTGGCCACCTATTTCCTCACGAAAATCAACACAATCAGGTCTGAGCTCCCCAAAGTCACCCCTCCGCCTCTCCCCTCCCCCCCACCAACCCTCTCCCCTACTTTCCCATCCTTCCCTCCAGTATCCTCAGAGGAGATCTCCTCCCTCCTCGCAAGTGCCACCCCCTCCACCCGCGCCTCGGACCCCATTCCCTCTCACCTTATTAAAACCATCGCCCCTGCCCTCCTCCCTTCCTTAACTTCTATTTTTAACCACTCAATCTCCAATGACTCCTTCCCCACTGCCTTCAAACATGCCCACGTCTCCCCCATCCTAAAAAAACCCGCTCTTGACCCCACTTCCCCCTCCAGTTATCGCCCTATCTCCCTACTACCCTTCCTTTCCAAAATCCTAGAACGAGTCGTCTACAATCGATGCTTAGAATTCCTTAACTCCCATTCTCTCCTAGACCCCCTCCAATCTGGCTTCCGTCCCCTCCACTCTACCGAGACTGCTCTCTCTAAGGTCACCCATGACCTCCTTCTTGCCAAATCCAATGGCTCCTACTCCATTCTGATCCTCCTTGACCTCTCTGCTGCCTTTGACACTGTCGACCATCCCCTCCTCCTCCATACCTTATCTCACCTTGGCTTCACGGACTCCGTCCTCTCCCGGTTCTCCTCTTACCTCTCTGGCCGGTCATTCTCGGTCTCCTTCGCTGGCGCCTCCTCCCCCTCCCATCCTTTAACTGTTGGAGTTCCTCAAGGGTCAGTTCTTGGCCCTCTTCTGTTCTCCATTTACACTCACTCCCTCGGTGAACTCATTTGCTCTTACGGCTTTGACTACCATCTCTACGCAGATGACACGCAGATCTACATCTCCGCCCCTGTCCTCTCCCCCTCCCTTCAGGCTCGCATCTCCTCCTGCCTCCAGGACGTCTCCACTTGGATGTCGGCCCGCCACCTAAAACTCAACATGAGCAAGCCTGAGCTCCTCATCTTCCCTCCCAAACGCTGTCCTCTCCCAGACTTCTCTATCACCGTGGATGGCACGACCATCCTTCCCGTCTCTCAGGCCCGCAATCTCGGTGTCATCCTTGACTCTTCTCTCTCGTTCACCCCACACATCCTATCCGTTACCAAGACCTGCCGGTTTCACCTCTACAATATCGCCAAGATCCGCCCTTTCCTCTCCACCCAAATGGCTACCTTACTGCTACGGGCTCTCGTTATATCCCGGCTAGACTACTGTGTCAGCCTTCTCTCTGACCTCCCTTCCTCCTCTCTCGCCCCGCTCCAGTCTATTCTTCACTCCGCTGCCCGGCTCATCTTCCTGCAGAAACGATCTGGGCATGTCACTCCCCTTCTTAAACAACTCCAGTGGTTGCCTATCAACCTCTGCTCCAAACAAAAACTCCTCACTCTAGGCTTCAAGGCTCTCCATCACCTTGCCCCTTCCTACCTCTCCTCCCTTCTCTCTTTCTACCACCCACCCCGCACGCTCCGCTCCTCTGCCGCCCACCTCCTCACCGTCCCTTGGTCTCGCCTATCCCGCTGTCGACCCCTGGGCTACGTCCTCCTGCGGTCCTGGAACGCCCTCCCTCCTCACCTCCGCCAAACTGATTCTCTTTCCCTCTTCAAAACCCTACTTAAAACTCACCTCCTCCAAGAGGCCTTCCCAGACTGAGCTCCTCTTCTCCCTCTACTCCCTCTGCCACCCCCCCTTTACCTCTCCGCAGCTAAACCCTCTTTTTCCCCTTTCCCTCTGCTCCTCCACCTCTCCCTTCACATCCCCACAGCACTGTACTCGTCCGCTCAACTGTATATATTTCCATTACCCTATTTATTTTGTTAATGAAATGTACATCGCCTTGATTCTATTTAGTTGCCATTGTTTTTACGAGATGTTCTTCCCCTTGACTCTATTTATTGCCATTGTTCTTGTCTGTCCGTCTCCCCCGATTAGACTGTAAGCCCGTCAAATGGCAGGGACTGTCTCTATCTGTTGCCGACTTGTTCATCCCAAGTGCTTAGTACAGTGCTCTGCACATAGTAAGTGCTCAATAAATACTATTGAATGAATGAATTCTGCTCTCCATCGCCAGTTGGATCCACACTAGAATCCTTCTGAATAGAATATTTAAGAAAATCACTGGCACCACACTACTTGCATGGCAAAGTGAGCTCAGGGAGGTTGAAGCAGCATGGCGTAGTGGGTAGACTAGGAGTCAGAAGTCCATAGGTTCTAATTCCAGATCTGCCATTTATGTGCTCTGAGACCTTGGGCAAATCATTTCACTTCTCTGTGCCTCAGTTACTTTCTCTAGAATTAACACTGTGAGCTCCACGTGGGACAGGGACTGTGTCCAATCTGATTACCTTGTATCTGCCCCAGTGCCGAGAATAGAACTTGGCACATAGTAAGCACTTAATACACACCATTATTATTAGGAATACTGAATGACTAAACTTTTTTGGTGGAGTGTGGTAGAGGCATAGAGAGCAACACGACTTCTATAACTCTTTTTCTTGATCCTACAAAAACATTTGACATTATCAGTAAATTTGGGCTCTGACAAATTATTTAGGAAATTTTGCTTCCCTGAAAATTTTATCAAGATCCCTAGGCTTGTTCATGACAGTTTTGTCAATTAAGCAGCATGGGAAACAGCCAGATCCAGTAGATAGAGGTCAGGACTGCGTTCTAATCCCAGCTCCCCCACTTCCCTGCTGTGTGACCTTGGACAAGTCACCTAACTTCTCTGAGCTCCAGTTACCATGTCTGTAAAATGAGGATCGAGACTGCGAGCCCAATGTGGGACATAGGTTGTGTCCAACCAGATAAGCGTGTATCTACACCAGAGTTTAGTACAGCACCTGGCACTTAGTAAGCCCTTAACAAATACCATTAAAAAGTCAGAGGTGAAGTTCCCCTGTGCAACCTTTTCCTCATCACCTGCATACATGCAAAGGTTTTAATCAGAACCAAATGCTGTCACCAAATTATGCTACTTCGACAGTCCCCTATCCAGTAATGCATAAAGAGAGAAAGTGGAAAACAAAGTCAAGATCAGAATCAATCATCAATTTTATTTATAGGATGTAGTGGATAGAACACTAGCCTGGGAGTCAGAAGGTCATGGGTTCTAATCCCGGCTCCTCCACTTGTCTGCTGTGTGGCCTTGGGCAAGTCACTTCAATTCCCTGTGCCTCAATTCCCTCATCTGTAAAACGGGGAATAAGGCTGTAAGTCCCATGCAGGACAAGGACTCTGTCAAACCCAATTTGTTTGTATCCACCCCAGTGCTTTGTCCAGTGCCTGGCACATAGTGAGCACTTAACAAATACAACAGTTATTATTTATTGAGTGCTTACTGTGTGGAGAGCACTCTGCTATGCATTTGAAAGACTCCAATTCAACAGAGTTGGTAGAAAATTCCCTGTTCACAAAGCTTACTCTCTAGAGATGTCCTTTAGAAGACCACCAGATCATATCATATATGGTACTGATAAGACATCAAATTTTATATCAAAAGAAAGTTCTACAACAGTCTGTCTGAGGACTACCAACTGGATCACCTGTAAGTCAAGTCCCACAATCAAAGATGCCTTCAGCTTCTGAAGCCATGTCAGCTATGCCATCTCACAACCCACACTCAACAATGGGCCCTGGAAAGCAGACAGTTCACCCACATTGGGGCAATGCTCACATGGAGACCGACTGATTGGCCACAACCTAGGTGAGGATTTCTCTCATGTAAAATACAGCAGATAACATCATGTGTCCCAAACTTCAAACTACTCAAATGAAATGCTTTAAAAAATATTTTCCATCAAAATGTTCAAGTTATGGGACTCTTGTTTGTGTATTAATAGACTTTTAAACAGTATATCATTATTTGTTTTCAGAATCTTGAATTCTAGGTAATATAATACCCTCTTTGTTGGATCACCAGCGCATATTCAAAAGTCAATGGGATTGGTTGACTATTCAACATTGAGAAGATAAAAGTGATAAATGCCAAAATTTCTCTCAGTAAGCCCTATGATCAGGGACTCTGTTTATTTCTGGTTCTGAATTGCATTTTAGGCACTGGCATCTCATTAGGCCAGGGCTCAGAATTAAATATAACTTTTCATGAATTCTCACAATTCAGGATCCAAATAACTAACAGTCCTTTTTCTGTTCTGTTCTAATCATTTATAGTCCAGAAGCTCACAAATATGACTTCATATTCTCCTTGGTCCAGTCATTAAATGCCAGTCCCACCCACACTGGTCTTCCCTAACAGACTAATTCCTCTAGTCAACATTATGTAATTGTAGGGGAGAAAGCTTAATGGCAGCATGGTTACTTGTTAGTATTTACCAAAAGAACAGCAGATAGGCAGGAGGAAGCATAAGAACTCACAGCCATCTATGTTACAAATTTCCCTCCATGGGATATTTATCAATCCATCAAAAACTATTGGGAGTACCCAAGTCCAGCTGAAAGTCTAAATACCTTTCTTCCTTTGTATGGAAATGCGTGACAAGGAAAAACTCTTCCAGCACCTGAAGAGCAGTGGAAAACTGAAAATAATAATAATAATGTTGGTATTTGTTAAGTGCTTACTATGTGCAGAGCACTGTTCTAAGCACTGGGGTAGATACAGGGTAATCAGGTTGTCCCACCTGAGGCTCACAGTTAATCCCCATTTTACAGATGAGGTAACTGAGGCACAGAGAAGTTAAGTGACTTGCCCACTGTCACACAGCTGATGAGTGGCAGAGCCAGGATTCGAACTCATGACCTCTGGCTCCCAAGCCCGGGCTCTTTCCACTGAGCCATGCTGCTTCAAGCTGCTTCCTTACTTGAAAAGGAGCAAGCAGTTTCAGAGAAATGGGAATAAGATGATAACAGTCATAGTATCCATAGGATAGGATACTCATAAGATACTCAGAGTATCCACAATATCCACAGTACCCAGAGGATACTCAGTGACAGATCACCCTAACTCAGGGAGGCCAATTTGTAGTCACCTTGAAGTGAAGTTTAACACTTTCTCCGTAATAAGGACGGCTCAGTTCGATTTTAGTGCTGGCCCTTCTCCAAACTCCTGGAAGTTCTTTTCGTGTTCCATAAATGAACAGCTTTACTGATCACTTCCTAATTGGTCAGGAAACTTTCTAGTCAAAATTGCTTTTGCAGACATACTAGTTGAGGCTCAAACCATCATCAAATTTTCTCTTTTTCACTAATATATACTTCAATCAAGCAAGAAAATCCACAGCATTTATTGAGTGCTTACTCCATACAGAGTGCATTACTATGCACCTGGAGAGTACAAGAAAGAGTTAGATACAGTCCCTGCCCTCAAAGAGCTGCCATTCATAAGGACAACTTGTAAGGATCTTACAACAATAAGAAGTTATTGAAAAGCCTGAGCTTCAGCGGGGCTAGGGAGAATGGAAAAGATCAGGGACCCTTTGTTTTAGACTACAGGGAACTGTGCATGTATGTTTTGTGAATGTGGGAGTGTCCATGAATCCTTCTGGTTTCAAATACACTCTTTTCTGCCATAATGTGGGTCTTCATTATGCATTTTGGCTACATTATTGTTAGGGAATTTGTCATTTGTCCAGTCACATAATCCTGTTGATAGGCAGTTCACCTTGGAGCAGTAAAAGATGATTTGTGTGCATTTGTGTGGCTTTGCAAAAGTTGGGTACTACTCAACTGAGTTTTTCTGACCATATGGTATGTACAGTGCAATCCCCTGTGTTACAGGAGAATTAGAAGTGTCAGTGATCCATCTCTCTTCTAGGACTTGGTCTCCTCTGAATGCCCTCTCCCTAAGATGTTTTCCCCCCAGAAGCAGTTTATCCTCCCCCACCCCCTGTCCTCCCATCGATATATTTTTCCAAGATAGGGAAAGTTGGAAAATGTTGGAAAGTCTCTTATTTTACATATACAATTTCTGGGTTAAGTAGCTGAAAATATATCTGTTTATAACATTAGCAGCTGCCAAGGTTAGAAGCTGCATGAGGAAGAGCAGGAGGCTGTGAGCCAGGAGACCTGTGCTGTTGTTTGACCTTGACATCTAGCTCCCTGTGTGACTCCGGGCAGTTGGCTTACCATCGCTAGACCCCAGTTCCTCCTCTGTAAAATGGGGACATTGTAAAATGAATGAGATCCCTGATGTAAGAGTGTGCTGGAAATGGTGCTCCGCACATTATTATTCTGCAAGTATGATTATCATCATAATGATGTATAAGTATCCTGCTAAGCATTTAAAGTGTTAGCTCCGGAACAGCTTACATAGCAGTGTCCAGAAGTCTGGGTACTGGGACAAATCATTGTAAAGAAGAAGATGATAAAATCTGCATTACCGATAACCCTTGTTTAGCAGGTGGGTAGTTGATACCAGCAGACATATGTAATGATTGGATCAGCTACCAGATCTAGGATGAAATCGCATGTTTGCTGTTCATGGTTGAACTGGCTGAGGTTCTCTATCCACGTTGGACAGAGATGCTGGACTTGTAAAGTCTCTCCATGGCATCTCTTTTGGTTGCTTAGTTGATGACAGTGGATTCTATTTATCTTGATGGTATTGATCCCTGACTATTTGTTTTGTCGTCCTGGATCCTGGTCAACCTACTTGTCGGTTTATCATTGTTATGGTTCTTGTTCCCATATTCTCTTGAGTCTCTTTGAGTTTGTCCATTTTGGTTTCCTTGTTTCTTTTCTTTTCCTGTTGAAACTCTGTTGCTTCTTCTTTGTCTTTCTCCTAATAGTAAGTGTTAAAAATAAGAACTGTGGTATTTGTTAAGAGCTCACTGTGTGCCAAAATTTTGTTAAGCCCTGGTATAGATAAAATGCAATCAGATCAGACCTAGTCCCAGTCTAAGAGGAAAGGAAAACAGGTATTTAATCCCCTTCTTACAGGTCAGGAAACTGAGGCACAGAGAAGTTAGGTGACTCACTCCAGATCACAGAGCAGGCAAGTGGCAAAGGCAGGATTAGCAAAACAACTGACTCCCAATCTTTTTTCCTCTAGGTCATGCTGCTTCTCAGGAGAAAAAATGTCCTTGAAGCATGCTTATTATATCAAAATAAAGAAATGTTGAAAATTTTAAAAATAGTTTATTGTTCAAGTTTTTTTGTTATTTTGTTTATTTCACTAAAGCTGGGACCAGTGCGACAAATCCCTGGACTTCCCTTCCACTGGGTCAGATGATTTGCTCAGCTCAACCAGACAACCGTCACAGGGGAGTAGCCTTCGGCCAATGGGTGGGCAGCAGCTTGGAATGGCAAGAAGACCCGTAGCCACTGTTCGAGTGAGGACACACTGCTATTGTGGCAGTTCTTGATGTATTTAACGTTATGGCCTTCTTCATTGGGGTCAGGAAATGCTTCTACCTAATCTGTTGGATTGTACTCTCCCAAGCTCTTAGCACACAGTAAGTGCTCAATAAATACCATTAATTGATTGATTCTGGGTCTGTCCTCCCCAGTAATCTCTCCCTTATAAACTGTGAGGTGCCTTGGTCCAGAAATGAATACTAAAAAGAAATAAAGTAAAATAATTGGTGAAATTCACATATGTGACTGAAAACTTCAGCCCTGATCTTACTGTGCACATGCATAAAAACCTGAACCTGGCTGTGTTGTTATATTTGTTGTTCACAGTGCCTGGTGGTTGATCAGGTCGCCCCTTAATCGAGTCTACCCCCGACCCTGATCATCACCCCTTTTATTAACACGACTATATTGTATCATACTGTATCATGTTGCTATATTAGCACTACTGTATTGTATCATACTGCATCATGTTGCTATATTACCGATTTCGTTTATTACTGTTTATTGTTGTCAGTGCTGCCACCCACCTCTCTGGCCTCGCCATGTCCCTCCTCCCCCCCTCCCCCCTCCCGCCCCTTCCTATCCTCCCCTTCCCCTCTCTCGCTCAGCTCTTTCCCGTTCTCTCCTCTGTCTCCTCGCCGCCTCCCCTCTCCCGCCCTAGAACCCCACTTTACCAGCGCTACCCCTCTTCCCCCTCCCCCTACTCTTCCCCCCACCAAACCCCCTCTTCACCCCCTCCCCCCTTCTCTCTTCCCCACCCATGCCCCATCCCAGTCCTCTTGTCCCACCGCCACCCCTCATCCCCCTCTCCCCGTCCAGGGCCCCGCCACCTCCTTCCCATCCAGACCCTCCCCTCCCCCCGCCCTTCCCCCCCTCCTCCCCTTGCACCCACAGCTACTTTCAAGTGTGGCCTCTGGAACCCCCGCTCTATTACAGGCAAGCTACCTTTCATCCATGACCTTTTCCTCTCCCGCTCTCTCCTCCTCCTCGCCCTTTCGGAAACGTGGCTCTCTCCCGAAGACACGGTCTCCGCCGCCGCTCTCTCCAGCAGAGGCCTCTCCTTCTCCCACTCCCCCAGACTCACCGGTAAGGGAGGAGGCGTCGGCTTCCTCCTCTCATCCTGTTACCGCTTCTGCACTATCCCTCCTCCCCCCCCCTCTCCTTCCCCTCCTTCAAAGCCCATATCATTCGCCTCTACCACCCACACCAGTTACTTGTCGCCGTCATCTACCGCCCTCCCGGTCCCACCTCCGACTTCTTCAACCACCTTGACCCCTTTCTCACCTTCCTTCTCTCCTTCTCTCTGCCCACTCTGATCCTTGGAGACTTCAACATCCATACGAATGTACCCGACGACTCCTCTGCCGCCCGCCTGCTATCCCTCCTCGACTCTGCCGACCTCCTCCTCCACCATACCGCGCCCACTCACCGATTCGGTCACACCCTCGATCTCGTCATCTCCTACCGCTGCACTATCTCCTCCCTCACCAACTCTGAAATCCCTCTCTCTGACCATAACCTTCTCACCTGCCTCATCTCTCACACTCCCTCCCCCTGCAAATCTTCGCTACTGCCCCACAGAGACCTCCGCTCTCGATCCCATCCGTCTTTCCAATAGCATCTCTCCTCACCTTGCAGCCCTGTCCTCTCTTCCCACTCTCGACGATCAGGTCTCCGCTCTCAACTCCACCCTCTCTACTCATCTCGACTCTCTCGCCCCCCTTCCCTCCGCCGCTCTCGCTCCACTAACCCACAGCCCTGGATCACCTCCTCCGTCCGCCTCCTACACTCCTATGCTCGAGCTGCTGAGCGCTGCTGGCGAAAGTCCAAGCACCAAGCCGACCTCACACACTTCAAATTTATCCTTTCCTGCCTTAACTCTGCCCTCTCCTCCGCCAGGCAAAGCTTCTTCTCCTCCCTCATCGACACCCATGCCCGTCACCCCCGCCAATTGTTCCGGACCTTTAACTCTCTCCTTAGGCCCCCTGTTCCTCCCCCTCCCCCATCTCTCACCCCCAATGATCTGGCCACCTATTTCCTCACGAAAATCAACACGATCAGGTCTGAGCTCCCCAAAGTCACCCCTCCGCCTCTCCCCTCCCCCCCACCAACCCTCTCCCCTACTTTCCCATCCTTTCCTGCAGTATCCTCAGAGGAGATCTCCTCCCTCCTCGCAAGTGCCACCCCCTCCACCTGCGCCTCGGACCCCATTCCCTCTCACCTTCTTAAAACCATCGCCCCTGCCCTCCTCCCTTCCTTAACTTCTATTTTTAACCACTCAATCTCCAAGGGCTCCTTCCCCTCTGCCTTCAAACATGCCCACGTCTCCCCCATCCTAAAAAAACCCGCTCTTGACCCCACTTCCCCCTCCAGTTATCGTCCTATCTCCCTACTACCCTTCCTTTCCAAAATCCTAGAAACAGGTTGTCTACAATCGATGCCTAGAATTCCTTAACTCCCATTCTCTCCTAGACCCCCTCCAATCTGGCTTCCGTCCCCTCCACTCTACCGAGACTGCTCTCTCTAAGGTCACCCATGACCTCCTTCTTGCCAAATCCAATGGCTCCTACTCCATTCTGATCCTCCTTGACCTCTCTGCTGCCTTTGACACTGTCGACCATCCCCTCCTCCTCCATACCTTATCTCACCTTGGCTTCACGGACTCTGTCCTCTCCTGGTTCTCCTCTTACCTCTCTGGCCGATCATTCTCGGTCTCCTTCGCTGGAGCCTCCTCCCCCTCCCATCCTTTAACTGATGGAGTTCCTCAAGGGTCAGTTCTTGGCCCTCTTCTGTTCTCCATTTACACTCACTCCCTCGGTGAACTGATTCGCTCTCACGGCTTTGACTACCATCTCTACGCAGATGACACGCAGATCTACATCTCCGCCCCTGTCCTCTTCCCCTCCCTTCAGGCTCGCATCTCCTCCTGCCTCCGGGACGTCTCCACCTGGATGTCGGCCCGCCACCTAAAACTCAACATGAGCAAGCCTGAGCTCCTCATCTTCCCTCCCAAACCCGGTCCTCTCCCAGACTTCTCTATCACCATGGATGGCCCGACCATCCTTCCCGTCTCTCAGGCCCGCAATCTCGGTGTCATCCTTGACTCGTCCCTCTCGTTCACCCCACACATCCTATCCGTTACCAAGACCTGCCGGTTTCACCTCTACAATATCGCCAAGATCCGCCCTTTCCTCTCCACCCAAACGGCTACCTTACTGCTACGGGCTCTCGTTATATCCCGGCTAGACTACTGTGTCAGCCTTCTCTCTGACCTCCCTTCCTCCTCTCTCGCCCCGCTCCGGTCTATTCTTCACTCCGCTGCCCGGCTCATCTTCCTGCAGAAACGATCTGGGCATGTCACTCCCCTTCTTAAACAACTCCAGTGGTTGCCTATCGACCTCCGCGCCAAACAAAAACTCCTCACTCTAGGCTTCAAGGCTCTCCATCACCTTGCCCCTTCCTACCTCTCCTCCCTTCTCTCTTTCTACCGCCCACCCCACACGCTCGGCTCCTCTGCCGCCCACCTCCTCACCGTCCCTCGGCCTCGCCTATCCCGCCGTCGACCCCTGGGTCACGTCCTCCCGTGGTCCCGGAACGCCCTCCCTCCTCACCTCCGCCAAACTGATTCTCTTTCCCTCTTCAAAACCCTACTTAAAAATCACCTCCTCCAAGAGGCGTTCCCAGACTGAGCTCCTCTTCCCCCTCTACTCCCTCTGCCATCCCCCCTTTACCTCTCCGCAGCTAAAGCCTCATTTTCCCCTTTTCCCTCTGCTCCTCCACCTCTCCCTTCCCATCCCCACAGCACTGTACTCGTCCGCTCAACTGTATATATTTTCGTTACCCTATTTATTTTGTTAATGAATTGTACATCGCCTTGATTCTATTTAGTTGCCATTGTTTTTATGAGATGTTCTTCCCCTTGACGCTGTTTATTGCCATTGTTCTTGTCTGTCTGTCTCCCCTGATTAGACTGTAAGCCCGTCAAACGGCAGGGACTGTCTCTATCTGTTGCCGACTTGTTCATCCCAAGCGCTTAGTACAGTGCTCTGCACATAGTAAGCGCTCAATAAATACTATTGAATGAATGAATGAATGAATTTTTTACTTTTGCCCCCTTAGGCATGATTCCTACCAAGATCTGTCTTGAAAAGAGTTTCTCCCCCTCCCCGCCATCCACCGCCATTCTTGATGCATGTGCCCTGGGTGATTGCAGGTTCTCAGCTGGGAAGCAGCATCGCCTGAGACTTTGATGTATTTACTCCTTGAAATGCTTCCTCTGGCCCAAATGCTTTAAGCCTCTCAATTTTGGCTTTCCATTTAGGAGATGTTTGGATGTCCTACCCTTCTTTTCTGCATTCTGCTCACACATTTCACCTTAGTGCAGTGGCAAGATATGCAGCGTGTCCCTGCTAGGAGTCTACATTTCAGGGTTGTTTGTTACTCTGGCATTCATTCATTCATTCATTCATTCATTCATTCATATTTATTGAGCACTTACTGGTGCAGAGCACTTTACTAAGCGCTTGAAAAGTACAATTCAGCCACAAAGAGGGATGATCCCTGCCCACGACAGACTCATAGTCTAGAAGGGGGGAGACATACATCAAAACAGGCATCAATAGCATCAATATAAAAAAATAGAATTATAGATATATACAGTGCCTTTCAATCTGATGACAAGTAAGACGCTTGTCATGGACTTACTCAAGGAGTCAGCTTCTATTTATCCCTCTCCCTTCACGTCTCTCTCTTATCCAGCCTACTTCTTACCCTACCTGGTCATGCTTGTTGAATATTTTTAAAGACTTGTTTCATTCATTCATTCATTTAATCAATCGTACTTATTGAGCGCTTACTGCGTGCAGAGCACTGTACTAAACTCTTGAAAAGTACAATTTGGCAACAAATAGAAGCAATCCCTACCCAACAGCAGGCTCATAGTGTAGGAGGGGGGAGACAGAAAGCAAAATAAAACAAGTAGAAAAGCATCAATAGCATCAATATAAATAAATAGAATTATAGGTATATACACATCATTAATAGAATAATAAATATGCACATATATACATAAGTGCTGTGGGGCAGGGAGGGAGGTAGAGCAGATGGAGGGAGTGGGGCGATGGGGAGGGGAGGAGGAGCAGAGGGAAAGGGGGGCTCAGTCTGGGAAGGCCTCCTGGAGGGAGTGAGCTTTAAGCAGGGTATTGAAAGGGGGAAGCATGCTAGTTTGGCAGATGTGAGGAGGGAGGGCATTCCAGGCCAGAGGAAGGACGTGGGCCAGGGGTCGACGGCAGAACAGGTGAGAACGAGGCACAGTGAGGAGGTTAGCGGCAGAGGAGCAGAGTGTATGAGCTGGGCTGTAGAAGGAGAGAAGGGAGGTGAGGTAGGAGGGGACAAGGTGATGGAGAGCTTCGAAGCCAATAGTGAGGAGTTTTTGTTTCATAAGAAGGCTGATAGGCAACCACTGGAGATTGGCCCCTCCCTTTATTCATTCATTTAATCGTATTTATTGAGCACTTACTGCATGCACAGCACTGTACCAAACCCTTGGGAGAGTACAATACAACAACAGACACATTCCCTGCCCATAGCAAGCTCACCGACTAGAGGGGGAGAAGACATTAATATAAACAAATAAATACAAAATAAATAAATTACAGATATATACACATGTGCTGTGAGGATAGTTGTACCCCCTCCCGAGTTTTAACCCTCTCCCATCTCCAACAGGATAAGCTGCTGCTGTGGACAGGTGGCCAGGCCAGGAAGCCACCCTGAGCCACCTCACCTCACAGCTAGTAGCCACAGCGCCAGCCCCAAGGACTGGGCCAGGCGGGGGGCAATGGGGTGGAGATCAATCAATGGTAACTTCAGCCATTCGTTCTGTTGCTTCATCCTTACATGGCTGCACTACCACCGCATATTTTATCTTTGTTCTTCCTCCTGCTCCAATTATTAGGCAATCGTTATCTGTCAGACTCCCTTGCTAGACTGTTAGATCCTTGTAGACAGGGCATGTGAAGTTTTGCTTCCATTGTACTCTTCCAAGGTCTCAGATCTGTGCTCCACACTCCATGGGCACCACATAAACACTACCGATAGATTATTTAGCCTGTGAGTCACATGTGGGACAGGGATTGAGTCCAGCATGATTTACTTGTCTCTTCCTCAGTGCTTGGAACAGTGCTTGACACACAGAGAGGGCTTCAACGAATGCCAACGTCATCAACGAAAAAGGAAACTTGGACCACACTGATGATCTCACGTTGACTACCTGCAGATACTGGACCGAGCTGCAGAGCTCTCTTCTGCTGCTGCCAGTCTCTGTCCCTGAGAATTACAACCTTGTGGTAATGAGATAAGCTGTGTGTGCATATGTGGGGCAGGGGAGGGGGGTCTGTATGTGACCCTGACTGCTTTCTATGCTTCCTCTTTCTGTCCGTCAGTCTCTATCTGTCTCTTTTCCTCCCTCCCTCTCTTTGTCCTTCTATCTCATACTTTCCCTCTCACTCCATCTCCCCATCCCCTTTCCTCAACTCATACATAGCTCCAGACAACAACACCCATAGAAAAGAGAAACCCTTAAGAAATGGATTTGGAAAATCTCCACAACTGGACAATCCTCGGTAATATATAAATAATAATAATAATGGCATTTGTTAAGCACTTACTAAGTGCAAAGCACTGTTCTAAGAGCTGAGAGGGATACAAGGTGATCAGGTGGGGCTCACAGTCTTAATCCCCATTTTACAGATGAGGTAACTGAGGCACAAAGAAGTTAAGTGACTTGCCCAAAGTTACACAGCTGACAAGTAATGGAGCTGGGATTAGAACCCATGACCTCTGACTCCCAAGCCTGTGCTCTTTCCACTGAGCCACACTGTTACTCATGTTTTTTATCCACCCCAGATGAACCAGTATTTGAGAAATAAACAAAGTTCACTAACTCTGAAGCCACATTATATTCTACATAACAGAAATTCCCAGCAGCAACAGAGAGCCTGGAAAAATTCCAAGATTCAATTGATCAAATTCATGCTCAAAATACTGTATTTATTCCCAGGCCCTCTCTCTTGGGTGTCATTCTAGATATATCAACTAAACACAGTAGAACATGCCTACTAATTATCCCGGCAAAAATATTTCTTTCTAGATGGTGGACACCATCCACGGAAGAAGACAAAATGGCAAGAGCCCTACAGCAGCAGATGCTAAGAAGCCAAGAAAGGCATTGCAGTGCCAGCTTTAAATGAATCCAAAAGGAGATGGGTAAGCCTTGTAGTTCACTGGGAAATCTCAATCATCTATGCAGATATATCGAGATGGCCAAAGTTATATAGCCTAAACTGTCTTCTCAAAGAACTATAAAGGAGGTTTTTCAGGTTTTTTTTTTTCTTTTATAGTACTTGTTAAGCATTTACAATGGGTCAAGCACTTTTCTAAGACTGGGGTTAGATGCAAGTTTCTCAGGTTGGACATAGTCCCTGTCCCACATGGGCCTCACAGTCTAAAGAGGAGGGAATAGTATTTAATCTCCATTTTACAGTTGAGGTAACTGAGGCACAGAGAAGTTAAATCACTTGCTCCCAGCAAGCAATTGAAAGAGCCAGAATTAGAATCCAGGTCGGACTCCTGGGCCCATGTTTTTTCCACTAGGTCATGCTTCTCTTTAGAAAAAAAAATGTGGGTTGAGTGGCCCCTTCCTTGGGACACATACTTGGCATTTTAACAAGAACACTGTTTGCTCTGGGTGCCCTGAGGACTGGAGTGGACTTATCCCATGTTCGCAGTGAAGGCTTGGAGATACATAAGTTTAACTTCAAAGGAAGTAAGTCTGTGACTTCATGTCCACACAATGACTTCACCCTTGTTTGCAATTTATGTATTAGCGATAGGGCCTGCTTTTCCTTTGAGATCTCTCAGCATGTTGAAAGCATGCCTCCAAACCATTAACACTGGAAAAACACAAGTAATGCCCACTGGTCACAGACATAAACAAAATTGACAGATATGACAAGGCCTTGGACCAGTGTGGTAGCTGTTTGGATGGAGAGGAAAGAGTGAGTTCTGAAGGTGCTGTGGAGATAGAATGACCCTCCTCCCTGGAAATCACCATGTTCCTGGCCCTGGAGGCAGGACCCGCTGTAGAGAGTTTTTGGTTCAAGAAAAGAGAGTTGAAAGGAAGCAACTGGGAACAAATATCATCTTTGTAAATTTGGGTGCATGATAAACCTGACCACTTTGCAGAAACTGAATAATGCGATCAAGTAGGTCTAACCTGATCATCTTATATCTACCCCAGTGTTTAGTTTAGTGCCTGACATATAGTAAGCTCTTAACAAACACCATTAAAAAAAGCTGTTTCTTAAGACCTCAAAGCCTTACGTCACTGAAATCCCTGGTGAAGACTTGTTTTACCTTTAAAAGCTCAAGCAATTCAACCAGTCCATTGAATCTATGGATACACATATGGCTGCCATTATCCTTAATTCCATTTAATTCAGCATTACCGAGAGTTCAAATTTTATAAACCACTGAACTCATAGGCATTCAGAAATACCCTTCTTAAATCCCCATCATTAGGCACCAGGAGATTTCATGGAACTCTAAAAGTACATTAATAGGAAACTTGTTCACTGATCCTTAATCGATATTATAATAAGCATCTGTTGAATTGCCCAGAAAAGAAATGCACAGTTCAAATTGAGAGGGAAGAGTTGGAAAAGTCATCTAAATCTTTCCTCCCTCACTGATTCCAAATGGGCTTGCCAGAGGACCCTGGTGGGCTTTAACTTTGAGGTGCTGTCAGCAATAGAACACTACCAAACTACCAATTAGCACCAGCTTGCTCACTGTGTCTTGATCTGGTCTATCTTGTCACGGATTCCTTTCCCAGGTCCTCTGGCCTGGAACTCCCTTCCGCTCCACATATGCCAGACCACCACCTTCAAAGCCTTATTAAGGTCACATTTCCCGCATGAGGTCTTCCCCGATCAAGTCCTCTTCCCCCTGCAACTCCCTCTCCCTTCTGCATCTCCTAACGTACTTGAATCTGTACCCTTTGGGTATTTGGTATTTGCCCCACTCTCAGCCCCACAGCACTTTATAATATATTTATAAATGATATATTATAATTTATTTCTTCATTTATATTACTGTCTCCCTCTAGCCTGAATGCTCACTGTGGACAGGGAACATGTCTACCAACTCTGTTGGACTGTACTCTCCCGAGTGGAATTCTCTGTACGTGGAAAGAATTCAGTAAATACCACTGATTGATACCAAAACCAGGAGAAGAACTGCTGTGTCATGGCTACCTGGAGGCCACCAGAAGAGGATGCAAGAAGTCCCACAGGAAGAAGGATGGCATCTGCATATATGAACTGGCCAGGATCAGAGTGGACAATTAGAATCAGAAAACCCAATACCAAGGGTAGTGCGGGGCGGGTTCTGATCCATCTTGTTCTTCAGCATGCTGCCTCCATCCTTTTTAAAGGTGTGATCAAACCAACCAAACTAAGGTCAACCTCAGTGTCTTGCCTCCCAGCTCAGCCCACGGCCTGAGTGGCCAACTTTCAGCTGGGAAAGTACCTGGCTAACAGTCTCATTACACGGGGCCAATAATGTCATACAGCAATAAACAGAAAGGAAAATACATATGGACCTGGAGAGATTCAGTAATGAACCTATTTGTTAAGCAGCAGGGTAGATACAATACAGTCAGATCTGACACAGTCTCTGTCCCACAGACTAAAAGGGAGGGAGAGAGAACAGGTAATTCATCCCCATTTTCAGATGAGGGAACTGAGGCACAGAGCAGTCAAGTGACTTGCCTGAGGTCACCCTAGAGCCAAGTGACAGAGCCAGAATTAGAACCTAGGTGAATTCTAATTGAGAAGCAGCGCGACCTAGTGGGAAGAGCACGGGCCTGGGAATTAGAGGACCTGGGTTCTAATCCCAGTTCCACCACTTGTACTCAGTATGACCTTGAGCAACCCGCTTAACTTCTCTTGTGCCTCAGTTACCTCATCTGTAAAATGGGGATTATGACTGGCGTCCCATGTGGACTGTGTCCAACTTTATTAGCTTTGTATCTGCCCCAGGCCTATTACAATGTCTGGCACATATTATAATCGTAATAATAATATTCACTAAGCACTTACTATGTGTCAAGCACTGTTCTAAGTGCTGGGAGAAATACAAGTTAATCAGGTTGGACACAGTCTCTGTCCCATATGGGGTTCACAGTCCAAGTAAGAATAGTTAGCACTTAACAAATACCATGAAAAGTAAAATTCAGGAATCATCCCACCCTCCAGTGCAGTAACGGGTTATCCTCCGATTCCCAGGCTTGTCCTCTTTCCACTGGGTCTTACTGCTTCAAAAACGGAATTCAATCAGATTTTCTCCAGCAACTATTCAAGTAAGTCAATACCCCTATATAAAGGGTCAGTTCCTTCCCACATTTACCACATTTTTAGGGAGCAGTATACAGATAACAGAACTAGGCAATTTTCTCCAGAACATCTGGGCCTCAATTTCACTTAATTCCGATCCCACCTACTGCAACTACTAGTCATAGCATCGTCTGCTCTGTTTCCACCGCTGCAGTTCTGAGTTTTCTCTCTGGCAGGCTCTCCCTCCCTCCTCCTACTCTGATCCTTGCAGTCCTCAAGGTCTACCTTGGAGAAGACTCGGACTTTTGGCCCTCCACCTTCACACGCTGTTTCTGAGTGTTGTGGCTGAGAGCTTGCTCATCCCCACCTCAGCACAAGCATGCATGGAAGTACAGTAGATCTCATCATCTCCAGAAATTGCTCCATCGTTCACGTCAACAACGCCAACCTTCCATTCATTGCTGCTGGCCACATCCTTTTATACTGCCGCTTTCCCACAGCCTCTCCCCCTCCACCTTGATCTTGAAATCTGGAGCCCTTCTACTCAAGGCTATCATGACACATTTCTTATATTTTCTACCAACCCCAATCTCCCCTGATACTAAAGTCCCATGGCCTCAATACTACCCTGTTCTCTAAACTTAATTTCCTTAACTCTGCCCCACAGTTGCTTTTGCAAGACCAACCTCAGCTCTGTACTCCAACCTTTACTTTCTCTGCACTCAAAATCTTAACAGCCGAGCACTGTTAGTCAAGGTCTATGAACACGCCAGCTTCTGCCACTTCAAAAAGTAGTGGGGACCAGTGGAAACAGAAGGGGTCTTAGTCATTCATTCAATCAACCCATCATTCGTGCATTCATTCTTATTCCATCATTCATTCATTCACAGACCTGGGAATTCCGAGAACCCAACACCACCAGCTGGGTGATCTTGAGCAAGTCGCTGAACTTCTCCAAGCCTCAGTTTCTGGTAAAATGGGTCTGTCAACTCTGTTATACTGTTCTTTTTCAAAGACTTAGTACAGTACTCTGTAAATGGTAAATGATCAATAAATATCACTGACCGATTCATCGATGGGAATTTAGTATCTGTTCTCCCCCCTACTTAGACTGAGAGATCCATATGGAACAGGGACTGTGTCTGACCTGTGGCCAATGACGGGCTCACAGTCTAATCGGGTGAGACAGATGGACAAAAACAACACAACATAATCGCGATAAGTAGAATCAAGGGGATGTACACCTCATTAACAAAATTAATAGGGTAATAAAAATATATACAAATGAGCACAGTGCTGAGGGGAAGGGAAGGGAGGAGGGAGGAGCCGAGGGGGCAGAGGGAAAAGGGGTAGCTCAGTCTGGGGAGGCCTCTTGGAGGAGGTGAGCTCTCAGTAGAGCTTTGAAGAGGGGAAGAGAGGGGAATTGTTATTATTGTTAAGTGAGGCTGGATACAGATCCAAGACTGTGTCTGACCTGATCTTGGTATATAGTAAGTGTTTAAGAAATACCAGGTTATTATTATGTTCACTCTGGTCTGCTCAGCATCAATTCTATGCCTTCTCCTTGGTCCCCCACTCCACTGCCCCCACCAATTATTCCCAACTTCCAACTCCCTGCTGAAATGCTTTTTGCCCAACAACCTCCCTTCCTAGACTCTAATGACCTCACAGATTGCTTTGTTGGTAAAAATATAAACATAAGGCATGGAGGAAGGGAGTTACAGGCCAGAGGTTCCTCCATTACCTCCTCCCCACTCTACTGCCCTTCCCTCTTCTCTTCCTTCCCAACTGCCTCTCATGAGGATATGCAGAGGCACTCAAAATCAACATTCCCCCTCTCACCTTTTAAAAATTCTTAGTCTCACTGTCCTCCCTCCCTTCACTGTTATATTCACCCCCTCTCTCACTCCAATGACTCCTTTTCCCCTGCCTTCAAACACATTCACGCATGGCCTAGACTTAACAAAGCCTCCTCTGAATCCCTTAGCTCCCTCCAACTAACGTCCCTTCTCCCTGCTCCCATTCCTGCCCAAATCACTTGAAATGATGCTATACACTTACTGCCTTCACTTTCTTTCTCTCAAGTCTCTTCTTGACCCTCTCCAATCAGGTTCTGGACTTTTTCATGCCGCTTAGACCAGAGTCTCTGAGGTCACCAAAGATCACCTCCTAGCCAACCTCATTGGGCTCCTCTCCTTGATTAAATATTCCTTGACCTCCTGGCCACCTATAACAATGCCAACCATACCCTTCTCCTTGGCTTGCTATCAGCCCTTGGCTTGGCCAACATGGCACTCACTTGGGTCTCCTCCTTCCCCTCCGACAAGTCCTTCTCTTTTGCGTGCTGACTCGACCCTTTCACCTCTCATCTCCTAACTCTGAGCTGGGCCAGTTTCCAAGCATTCTACTGCCCTGAAGAGGGGCGGAATACACTTGGATCTGTATCCAGCCTCACTTAACAATAATAACAATTCCCCTCTCTTCCCCTCTTCAAAGCTCTACTGAGAGCTCACCTCCTCCAAGAGGCCTCCCCAGACTGAGCTACCCCTTTTCCCTCTGCCCCCTCGGCTCCTCCCCCTCTCCTTTCCCCTCCCCTCAGCACTGTGCTCATTTGTATATATTTTTATTACCCTATTAATTTTGTTAATGAGGTGTACATCCCCTTGATTCTACTTATCGCGATTATGTTGTCTTGTTTTTGTCCATCTGTCTCACCCGATTAGACTGTGAGCCTGTCATTGGGCAGGGATTGTCTCTATCTGTTGCCGAATTGTACATTCCAAGTGCTTAGTACAGTGCTCTGCACATAGTAAGCGCTCAATAAATACTATTGAATGAATGAATAATGATTATGGTACTTGTTAAGCGCTTCCTATGTGCCAAGCACTCTTCTAAAGGTAGTCAGGTTGGACACAGTCCCTGTCCCATATAGGGCTCACACTCTTAATCCCCATTTTACAGATTAGGTAGCTGAGGTTCGGAGAAGTGAAGTGATTTGCCCAAGATCACACAGCAGACATGTGGTGGTGGCCAGGATTAGAACCCACGACCTTTTGACTTCCATACCTGTGCTCTATTCACTAAGCCAAGCTGCTTCACTTATGTACCCATCCATAATTTAATTATATTAATGACTGTGTCCCCCTCTAGACTGTAAGCTCCTTGTGGGCAGGGAATGTGTCTACCAACTCTGTTATATTGTGCTCTCCCAAGCACCTGACACAGTGCTCTGCACACAGACACACTCAATAAATAGTATTGATTGATGGGGCAATTGATTGTCCCAGTGTTCCACAGAGCACCATGACCTCACTCTGTTGCCCATACACAGAATGTGTCGATGTCACATGCACCACTTTGTGTTGCAGCTCTGCTGCTTTCCCGTCACCTCACGTTACCTGCGTCGTGCCGGGGGCTGCCGAGCATCCCAGGCAGCTCGGCTTCAAGATCCCAATTTACGTTCTGCTCAAGGATGGTCTCTGTCCCATCGCCATCTTTGAAAAGGGAGTGGGGTGGCCATTTTGGAGAGAAACTATACGACCACAACCATCTTTGAGAAGGTCTGGGTGGCTGTCATCTCTGGAAGTTGTGAAACTGCTGCAGCCTCCTAGAAACTCCGTTACTGTCTGAAGCCAGTCCAGCCCGCTAGGCTACGTACTGGGTCCCCAGCTCTTTGGCCTTTTGCAGTCACTCTCCTGAGGAACTCATCCACTCATATGGCTCCAGCTATCCCATCAACATGACCCTTATCCCCTTTCATATCTTTCAGCCAACACCCCTCCCTATCTTCAAAACTCTTCTAGAATTCCACCTTATCCAAGGAGCCTTCCTCATTTAATCACCAACCTTTCAACACATTCAACCTTGCTAAGCACTTAAATATTAACACCCATGCTCAGCACTGATGTAGAAATGTATAATCAAGTGTACATTCAATTATACATTCAGGTAATACACCCTGAACGTACCCTTGGGCCCGCCCTCCCACCCTGGTCCTCCGCTCGCCCGCCCGGCCCACACCATGGCATTCTGCTGCAAGATCGGCCCCTTCATCTTCAACAGCGACCTGGCCTGCCTCGGGGTTGAGTGCACTCGGATGCTGGACTCTGGGGCCGACTACCTGCATCTGGATGTAACGGACGGGTAACTGCACCGGGCGGGTCCCGCACTCACTGACAGACCGACTGCCTGGCTACCCCCCCTCCCCCCCCCCGCCGACCGGGACTTCCAAGCTCTCCATCCCCTGGCCCCCTCCTACCTCACCTCCCTTCTCTCCTTCTCCAGCCCAGGCTGCACACTCTGCTCCTCCGCCACTAACCTTCTCATGGTGCCTCGTTCTCACCTGTCCCGTTGTAGACACCTGGCCCACATCCTACCTCTGGTCTGGAATGCCCTCCCTCCTCACATCCGCCAAACAATCACACTTTCTCCCTTCAAAGCCCTACTGAAAGCTGACCTCCTCCAGGGGGCCTTCCCAGACTGAGCCCTCCCTTCCCTCTGCTCCTCTTCCCCTCCTCATCTCCCCGACTCCCTCCCTCTGCTCTACCCCCCTCCCCGCCCCACAGCACTTGTGCATCTTTGTACATATTTATTATTCTATTCATTTTATTAAGGATGTGTATATATCTATAATTCTATTTATCTATTTTGATGCTATGAATGCCCATCTTCTTATTTTGTTTTGTTGTCTGTCTCCCCCCTTCTAGACTGCGAGCCTGTTGTTGGGTAAGGATTGTCTCTGTTGCCGAATTGCACTTTCCAAGCGCTTAGTACAGTGCTCTGCACAAAGTAATACACTTGAATGAATGAATGAATACTTGCTTTCTTCTCTCTCCCTGGATCTAAAGGATGAATGTCTGCCTTTGTTTCTCACTAGACTGCAAGGTCCTTGTGGGTAGGGAACATGGGTTTTGCTTCCGTTGCAGTTTCCCAAGCATTTAGTACAGTCCTTTGATAATAATAATAATAATTGTGGTATTTGTTAAGCACTTACTATGTGTCAAGCTCTGTACTAAGCACTGCAGTAGCGACAAACTAATCAGGTCAGACACAATCCCTGCCCGACACCAGCCTCCTAGTGTAAGGAGAACAGGTATTGCACTCCCATTTTACAGATTAGGAAAGTGAGGTACCAAGAATTTAAGTGACTTGCCCAAGGTCACACAGAAGGCAAGTGGCAAAGCTAGAATTTAAACCCAGGCCAATATTGTTTCCATGAGGCTCCCACAGCTTCTGTAATAATAATAATAACAATAATAATGATAATAATGATAGCATTTGTTCAGTGCTTACTATGTGCCAAGCACTGTTCTAAGCACTGGGGGATACAAGGTAATCAGATTGTCCCACATGGGGCTCACAGTCTTAATCTCCATTTTAACAATGGAGATGACTGAGGCACAGAGAAGGTAAGTGACTTGCCCGAAGTCACAAAGCTGACAAGTGGCAGAGCTGGGATTAGAGCCCATGACCGCTTACTCCTATGCTCGCTCCTATGCTCGAGCTGCTGAGCGCCGCTGGCGAAAGTCCAAGCACCAAGCCGACCTCACACACTTCAAATTTATCCTTTCCTGCCTTAACTCTGCCCTCTCCTCCGCCAGGCAAAGCTTCTTCTCCTCCCTCATCGACACCCATGCCCGTCACCCCCGCCGATTGTTCCGGACCTTTAACTCTCTCCTTAGGCCCCCTGTTCCTCCCCCTCCCCCATCTCTCACCCCTAATGATCTGGCCACCTATTTCCTCACGAAAATCAACATGATCAGGTCTGAGCTCCCCAAAGTCACCCCTCCGCCTCTCCCCTCCCCCCCAACAACCCCCTCCCCTACTTTCCCATCCTTCCCTGCAGTATCCTCAGAGGAGATCTCCTCCCTCCTCGCAAGTGCCACCCCCTCCACCTGCGCCTCGGACCCCATTCCCTCTCACCTTCTTAAAACCATCGCCCCTGCCCTCCTCCCTTCCTTAACTTCTATTTTTAACCACTCAATCTCCAAGGGCTCCTTCCCCTCTGCCTTCAAACACGCCCACGTCTCCCCCATCCTAAAAAAACCCGCTCTTGACCCCACTTCCCCCTCCAGTTATCGTCCTATCTCCCTACTACCCTTCCTTTCTACCCTTCCTTTCCAAAATCTTAGAACGAGTCGTCTACAATCGATGCCTAGAATTCCTTAACTCCCATTCTCTCCTAGACCCCCTCCAATCTGGCTTCCGTCCCCTCCACTCTACCGAGACTGCTCTCTCTAAGGTCACCCATGACCTCCTTCTTGCCAAATCCAATGGCTCCTACTCCATTCTGATCCTCCTTGACCTCTCTGCTGCCTTTGACACTGTCGACCATCCCCTCCTCCTCCGTACCTTATCTCACCTTGGCTTCACGGACTCTGTCCTCTCCTGGTTCTCCTCTTACCTCTCTGGCCGATCATTCTCGGTCTCCTACGCTGGAGCCTCCTCCCCCTCCCATCCTTTAACTGTTGGAGTTCCTCAAGGGTCAGTTCTTGGCCCTCTTCTGTTCTCCATTTACACTCACTCCCTCGGTGAACTCATTCGCTCTCACGGCTTTGACTACCATCTCTACGCAGATGACACTCTACGCAGATGACACGCAGATCTACATCTCCGCCCCTGTCCTCTCCCCCTCCCTTCAGGCTCGCATCTCCTCCTGCCTCCGGGACGTCTCCACCTGGATGTCTGCCCGCCACCTAAAACTCAACATGAGCAAGACTGAGCTCCTCATCTTCCCTCCCAAGCCCGGTCCGCTCCCAGACTTCTCCATCACCGTGGATGGCACGACCATCCTTCCCGTCCCGCAGGCCCGCAATCTCGGTGTCATCCTTGACTCGTCCCTCTCGTTCACCCCACACATCCTATCCGTTACCAAGACCTGCCGGTTTCACCTCTACAATATCGCCAAGATCCGCCCTTTCCTCTCCAGCCAAACGGCTACCTTACTATTACGGGCTCTCGTTATATCCCGGCTAGACTACTGTGTCAGCCTTCTCTCTGACCTCCCTTCCTCCTCTCTCGCCCCGCTCCGGTCTATTCTTCACTCCGCTGCCCGGCTCATCTTCCTGCAGAAACGATCTGGGCATGTCACTCCCCTTCTTAAACAACTCCAGTGGTTGCCTATCGACCTCCGCTCCAAACAAAAACTCCTCACTCTAGGCTTCAAGGCTCTCCATCACCTTGCCCCTTCCTACCTCTCCTCCCTTCTCTCTTTCTACCGCCCACCCCGCACGCTCCGCTCCTCTGCCGCCCACCTCCTCGCCGTCCCTCGGTCTCGCCTATCCCGCCGTCGACCCCTGGGTCACGTCCTCCCGCGGTCCTGGAACGCCCTCCCTCCTCACCTCCGCCAAACTGATTCTCTTTCCCTCTTCAAAACCTTACTTAAAAATCACCTCCTCCAAGAGGCCTTCCCAGACTGAGCTCCTCTTCCCCCTCTACTCCCTCTGCCATCCCCCCTTTACCTCTCCGCAGCTAAAGCCTCATTTTCCCCTTTTCCCTCTGCTCCTCCACCTCTCCCTTCCCATCCCCACAGCACTGTACCCGTCCGCTCAACTGTATATATTTTCGTTACCCTATTTATTTTGTTAATGAATTGTACATCGCCTTGATTCTATTTAGTTGCCATTGTTTTTACGAGATGTTCTTCCCCTTGACGCTGTTTAGTGCCATTGTTCTTGTCTGTCCGTCTCCCCCGATTAGACTGTAAGCCCGTCAAACGGCAGGGACTGTCTCTATCTGTTGCCGACTTGTTCATCCCAAGCGCTTAGTACAGTGCTCTGCACATAGTAAGCGCTCAATAAATACTATTGAATGAATGAATGAATACTCCCAAGCCTGTGCTCTTTCCACTGAGCTACGCAGCTTCTCTCTCAGTAGGCATTAAATAAATACCATTGACTGCTTGGGCATCGAAGTTGGAATTTTCTATGGAAACTTTCTATGGTAGTCGTTGAGAAATTGTACACAACTTTAATTTTTCACATACTGAAGCTTAATCAAAAAATGCATCCATTTTGATATGAATTTAATCAGGCTTTTCCCATATGCAAGTGAGAGGGGGTTTTGTTTTTTTTAATTTGGTGCTTTCGTATCCAGAATGAACCCTCCAATGGTAAATTAAGAGCCAAAAAGTCCACTGCAGCCATATGCCCAAGAAGAAAAATAAACTGGCCGACCGATTTGGTTACTCACAATTAAATGGCAAGTGGCTCATGAGACTGAGTGAGCCTTCAATCCTTAACTTGGAGAGGAAAAGCAGCTGCAAAACTTTGGTTTAGAAAATCAATCCTAAAGAATCAGTTAATCAGTGGTATTTATTGAGTCTTTACCCTGTGCAGAAGGTTAAGTACTAAGTGCTTAGGCCAGTTTGACAGCAGGAAGACACATGCTCACTGTCTTCCAGGAGCACACAGGGACATCCATGACAGGCGGGATAAGGGGCCAGGGGCCAGAAAGGGAGGTGAGGGGAATGAGGGAGTCACCAGCCTCACTCTACCTTTGAAACTTTTATCCCATTATCCCAGTAAAGCCCAGCATGCTCTTGCTGACAGTCCTTGCAGGATGGCAGCAGCAGGATGCCCGAAGATAGCATCCTGGGAAGCGAGGTGAGCTCCTTGGGGGACGAAGATTCTGTGGCCCGAGGGATACGGCTGGGGTCTGGTCTACATTTGCTCATTGGAGCAATTGAGAGCCCTTAGTGCCCTAGTTTGCTGGAGGGTCTCGAGTTCCCCTGCCGCAGCATGGTCACAGAAATGTGAGCCCATTACTCTGTCCAAAAGTCAATGCCAAATTTCACACCTGCTCTCATTAAAAAGTCTGGCTGTGGCAGGCGGTCGTCACTCCCAGAGAAGAACTGCCTCCTCCCACAGGGAAGGCAGTGGGGGCTCAGAAGAGCCGCAACCCCCGCGGTTTCTAATAAAACCCGGTCCCCCCCGACTCGTGTTGGAATTGCAGTCCACCTTTGAGCAGCTGTGAACTCGAGACTTTTCATCTCTACAAGGCCTTAGCTGGGGAGAATTTCAAGGAAGGGGCAGGAACAAAATATGGGGAAAAGGGAGAAAAAACTGATTCCGCTCACTTGGCTTAAGGAGCATCCTTCAGGGCATCCCTTAGACCCCAGGGCCACGCACACACCCAAGCCGGGACAGCCAGTGTGCTCCCAGTGAGGAAGTCAGAGGCATCCTACTGCAGGCTGGAGAGGCCGCTGTGGTTACTGCTCTTCCTTCTGCTGCTGCAGGCATTGGCTGTCCTCATCCTGCAAACTGGAAATCCTGCTGAGCTGTGACCAGCAGCAGCAGAGGCAGCAGCAAAAACAACAACAACCGCACCTTCATTCTAATAGAGCAGCTAATCTGCCATGAGGTGGAATTTTGGCTGCATCCTCCTGCCTTTGCTTCAACTCTAGACTGGAAGCTCATTGTGGGCAGGGAATGTCACTGTTTATTGTTGTATCATACACAGTAAGAGCTCGATAAATACAACTGAATGAATGAACTCTCCCATCCTTCCTAACAGTATCTCAAGACGAGATCTCCCGCCTCTTCTCGAAATCCACCACCTGCACCCATACCTCCGACCCCGTCCCTTCATACCTTATCAAAGTGCTTGCTCCCTACCTTCTTCCCTCCCTGACTGCCACCTTCACTCTCCAATGTCTTCTTCCCCACTGCTATCGAACAAGCTCATTTCTCCCCTATCCTAAAAAAAAACACCCAAGCTTGACCCCATGGCTCCCTCCTGTTATTGCCCCACCTGCCTCCTCCCATTCCTCTCCAAACTCCTCAAACGAGTTGTCTAAAACCGCATTCAAGTCTCCACCTCGTCTCCTCCAATTCTCTCCTTGCCCCCCCCAATTTGGTTTCTGCCCCCTCCACTCCACAGAAACTGCCTTCTCCAAGGTCACCGATGATCTCCTTCTTGCCAAATCCAACGGCCTCTCCTCCATCCTAATCCTCCTTCCCCTCTCAGCTGCCGTTGACACTGACAATTGCCCCCTTTCTCCTAGAAACATTATCCAAGTCTGGCTTCACTGATGCTGTCCTCTCCTGGTTCTCCTCCTTTCTCTCTGGCTGCTCATTCTCAGTCTCTTCTGCAGGTTCCTCTTCTGCCTCCCACCCACTGATAAGGCGAAGGAAAACTCATTCGCTCCCATGGCTTCAAATACCCTCGCTACGCAGATGAGGTGCCAATCTACATCTCCAGCCCCGATCATGCTCCTTCTCTGCAGTCTTGCATTTCCTCCTGCCTTCAGGACACTCCTACTCAGCTGTCCTGCCAACACCTCCAACTTAATGAGTCCAAAAAGAACTCATCTTCTCATCCAAACCCTGTCCTCCCGATTTTCCCATCTCCGTAGACAGCACCACCGTCCTCCTTTCTCTCAAGCCCATAACCTTGACATTATTGACTCATCTCTCGTATTCAACCAACATATTCGATCTATCACCAATTCCCATCAGTTCAACCTTCATAACATCACCAAAATCTTCCCTTTCCTCCCCATCTGAACTGCTACCATGTTAACCCAAGCACATATCCTATTTGGCCTTGACTACTGCATTTGCCTCCTCGCTTGCCTCCCTGCCTCCTGTCTTTCCCCACTCCAGTCCACACTTCACTCTGCTGCCTAGATCACATTTCTACAAAACCGTTCAGTCCATATCTCCCCACTCCACAAGAAGCTTCAGTGCTTGCTCATCCCCCTCCTCAATGAACAGAAACTCCTCACCACAGGCTTTAAAGCATTCAATCACCTTGTCCTCCCTGATCTTACCTCCCTGATTTCCTACTACAACCCATCCCGCACACTTCACTCCTCTAATGCCAATGGACTCTTGGTACCTCTCTTGTCTATCTTGCCACTAACCTCATTAGACAGAATTTTCCCTGAAAGCTCTGGAGATGGGATTGAAAGCTCTGGAGATGGGACTGAAAGAGAAAGAATGAACTCAAATATCTCCCTGGAATGACTTGGGCATCCCGATACCATAAATTATATGTTCAAAGCACCCTTTTTCCATCAGAACCATTAGAATATTTAGGTTCATAATTAGGGGAGGGAAATTACTGCCTCCTCCTTTGGGAGACTGGCAGAGACTGGCAGAGTAAAGTAAGTCCCTTCTGTGTAGGGAACGTGTCTGCTAATTCTGCAGCATCATACTCTCCCAAGCGCTCAGTACACTGTTCTGCACCTTGTAAACATTCAGTAAATACCACCGATTGACTGAATGATTGATTGGGGGCAGCACAGTTCCAGTTCCAGACCAGACTGAAGGTGTACAGTGCTGTAGCGCCGTCCAACCTCCTCTCCATCTGTGAGACCTGATAAGGATCTGGAATGTAACTGGTCACCAGGCATCGAAGCTGGGCTCATCTGAACTGGGTGGGACAGGTGAGGAGGATGTGAACACAGCAGCATACCCAATTGCCTGCTGTACGAAGAGCTGAAACTGGGAAACCCAAAACAACGAGGGCAGAGGAAGTGCTTAAATGACCCAGTAAAACGAAGCCTCGAGTAAAGCTGCATCCCAGGTGAAAATTGGGAGTCAACTGCTGAGGACAGACCTGCGTGGCACACTGCCATCCAGAAGGGAGTAGCTCTCTTCGTGGAAAAGCTTTGTATGGTAAAAGAGACAAAGAGGCCAGGTGTTACCGACATGTCAGTACAACACCAAAAGGAATGACCTATTATGGGTCCTGTAGTGACCATTTCTCCCCTCTCAGGATCACACCTGGAGAGTTTCCAGTACCCTACCAGTCTTGGCAATGGGCGGGAAAGTCAAGCAGAGGCCTACCCATTCCATTCCTAGCTCAGGCAGTGGCTAGTGAGTAGAAGCCAATCTCCTACAAGTCAAAACTCACCTGTGCTGGGTAGCAGCGGCACGGCAGAAAGTCGAAAATGGAGACTCAAGTTTACCGCATGGAAGAAGGCGACGGTAAACCACTTCCACATTTTTAGCAAGAAAACTCTGTGGATACACTACCAGAACGATTGTAGATAGAGGTAGAGACAGAGATAGAGACATAGAGATAGAGATAGATAGAAACATCTGGGAGAGATGTATCCATGGTGTTGTGGGTCAGAGACGACTCGACGGCATAAGATGAAACATTGACCTCTTCAGGCCTACTTCACTATCCGTGGTGTCTTTTTTGAACACAAAGGACAACTAGGTATCCATGGTGTTCCAGTTTGTGCTTGGGACCTAGTGGACTGGGTCTCATGCCTTCCACTCTAATTAACTTAGAATGAACACTCTGGGCATGTCACTCCCCTCCTCAAAAGCCTCCAGTGGTTGCCTATCAACCTTTGCATGAAACAAAAACTCCTCACTCTTGGCTTCAAAGCTCTTCATCACCTTGCCTCCTCCTACCTCACCTCCCTCCTCTCCTTCTACAGCCCACCCTGTACACTCCGCCCCTCTGCCGCTAACCTCCTCACAGTTCCTCATTCTCACCTGTCCCGCCGTCGACCCCTGGCCCACGTCCTACCGCTGACCTGGAATGCCCTCCCACCTCACATCCGCCAAACTAACTCTCTTCAAAGCCCTACTGAGAGCTAACCTCCTCCAAGAGGCCTTCCCACACTGAGCCCTCCCTTTCCCTCTGCCCCTCCTCCCCTCCTCATTCCCCCTTCCCTCTCCCTCTGCTCTACCCCCTTCCCCTCCCCACAGCACGTGCGCATATTTGTATATATTATTTATTACTCTATTTTATTAATGATGTGTAGATATCTATAATTCTATTTATCTTGATGGTATTGATGCCCGAATATTTGTTTTGTTGTCTGTATCCCCCTTTTAGACTGTGAGCATGTTGTTGGGCAGGGATGGTCTCTATCTGTTGCCGAATTGTCCATTCCAAGCGTTTAGTACAGTGCTCTGCCCACAGTAAGCGCTCAATAAATACGATTGAATGAATGAATGAATTCAAGGATCTTAACGGAAAGAGAATGGACCTGGGAGTCAGAGGATCTGGGTTCTGACCCTGGCTCTGCTACGGGCCCTCTGTATGGCCTTGGGCAAGTCATTCAACTTTCTGTGCCCATTTCCCTCATCTGTAAAATCGCAATCGATGTCTGTTCTCCTTAGATGGTGCCCCCGGTGTGGAAAAGGGACTGTGCCAGCCCGAATGATCTCGTGTCGCCACCAGTGCTTGGCACAGAGTCAGCACTTAACAAATACCTTTACCACCATCAATACTAAACGTTAGTAGATCGGCCTCCTAACCCCTGGGGAAAAATTACAACTCATTGGGATGCACGCGGGCCTTCCATTCTTTTAATAAGTGTGATCTCTGGCGGATCTTTTAATAGTCGACCTCCCAATTCTTTTTCATTTTCCACACCCCTTGATCCTCGGAAACGTTAGCAAATCGATCTGAGGCCAAAATGCGGGGCGGGGGCGAGGGCGGGCCGTCTGCGGGACTGCCCAGGTGTGGTTTTCAAGGCAACCCTTCAAGAGCCCAGAAAATAAGCCCAAAGACTGCCGGAACCGCAAGAGCAGCAGCTTTGTGGCCGCGGGGCTCTGAGAGGACGCTTGCTGGGGGAAGGAGGAGGAGGCGAAGGAGAAGGAGGAGGAGGAGAAGGAGAAGAAGGAGGAGGAGGGGGAGAAGGACGGAGAGAAGGAGGAGAAGGAGAAGAAGGAGAAGGAGGGGGAGAAGGAGCAGAAGGAAAAGGAAGAGAAGGAAGAGGAGGGGAGGAGAAGGAGGAAAAGGGGGAGAACGAGGAGGAGAAGGAGAAGGAGGAGAAGGAGGAAAAAGGAGAAGGAGAAGGAGAAGGGGGAGAAGGAGGGGAAGGAGAAGGAGGAGAAGGAGGAGGAGGAAGAGGAGAAGGCGAAGGAGAAGAAGGACTGGTCTCTGGCAGCAGTCCCGGCCCCGGCGCTCCTTCCGGAGGCCGCCGGCTCGGCATTGTCTGCCCGGCAGCTTCCCCGACCACCTGCCCGGGTTTGGGGGCCGGGTCGGGCCGGGCAGGGTCGGGCCGGGCCGGGCCGGGCCGGGCCGGGCCGGGCCGGGCAGGGTCGGGCTGCACCGTCGCAGGAGCCGGGGCGTTTGCAGGCAAAGCTTTGTTCTCCGGCGCCTCACTGCGGCTGCAGGGCTTCCCCGCCCCCTCCTCTCTTGCTTCTTCCCTCCCTCCGTCCCTCTGTCCGTCCCCACCGCCCGCCCCCGCCCACTGCCCCAGCCCCGGACCCTTCGTTGATGCTAGTGGGGCGGCGGGGGTCGGGGAGGCCCCACCTGTCCCTCCGGAGCCCGGGGCTCCCGGGCCGCCGCCGGAGTCCGCCCCGGGGTGCCCGGGGGTGAGGGGTGCCCGGGGAGGGAGTACTCGGGGAGGGGATGCCCGGAGAGGGGGTGCCCGGGGAGGGGGTGCCCGGAGAGGCGGTGCCCGGGGAGAGGTGCCCGAGGGTGGGGGGTGCCCGGGGAGGGGGTGCCCGGGGGTGGGGGCTGCCCGGGGAGGGGCTGCCCGGTCCCGGCGAGGGGCGTCCAGAGGGCGGGTCGGGACACCTGCCCGGCGGCACCCAGCGCCTCTCCCGGGCCCGGGCCGGGGGCGGTTGGCATTGCCGGCGCCCCGTCGGACCCAGGTCGCCCGGCAGCCCGGCACAGCGGGGCCGCGATCCTTTGGAGGGCGGGAAGGTGCGGGGTGCGGGGTGCTGAGCCCGCTGCTTGCCATCCCCAGGACCGGGTGGGGGCCTCCGTCTGGGGCCGGGGGGGCCTTACCTGCGCGCCGCCGCCGGGGCACCGCACCGCACCGCGCCGAGCGGAGGCAGAGAAGGACGGGGACGGGGACGGGGACGGGGATGAGGATGCTGCTGCGACAACCGCTGCGCCCGCTCGGGAGGAGAGCCTCGCCGGCCCCGCCCCCGGCCCCGCCCCCGGCCCACCCATCCCCGCCCCCCGCGGACAGCCCACCCAACACCCGGAAAAACGGCCGGCAAAACCGGCGGCGAGGGGCTGGGCGGGGAGCGGGGCCTGGCGCTCCGAGGACCCGGCTCACCCATTCCGGCGCCCCTGCTTCTCTGCTGGGTGACCTTGGTTAGGCCGCTGTACTTCTCTGTGCCTCAGTGACCTCATCCCTAAAACGGGGGTGAAGCCTGCGAGCCCCATATAGGTCGGGGGCTGGGTCCAACCTGCTCGGTTTTCATGATAATAATAATGCTGGTATTGGTTAAGTGCTTACTATGTGCCGAGCACTGTTCTAAGCGCTGGGGTAGATACAGGGTAATCGGTACAGGCTCACAGTCTTAATCCCCATTTGACGGATGAGGAAACAGAAGCACTGAGAAGTTAAGTGACTTGCCCAAACCCATGACCCCTGACCCCTAAACCCGTGCTCTTTCCACTGAGCCACGCTGCCCAGCTACCCAGTGGGGCTCGCGTGGCTCAGTGGAAAGAGCCTGGGCTTGGGAGTCAGAGTTCATGGGTTCGAATCCCGGCTCTGCCACTTGTCAGCTGTGTGACTGTGGGCAAGTCACTTCACTTCTTTGGGCCTCAGTTCCCTCATCCGAAAATGGGGATTAACTGTGAGTCTCGCGTGGGACAACCTGATTACCCTGCATCTACGCCAGCGCTTAGAACAGTTCTCTGCACATAGTAAGTGCTTAACAAATACCAACATTATTACCCCACCGCTTACTACAAGTGCCTGGCACATGGTAAGCACTTAAATACCATTTTAAAAAGGGGCAGGGGCTGGGACAGGGACGAGAGCAGGGGCAGGGCCTGGGAGAAGGCGCTGTCAGGGACAGGAGCAGAGAGAGGGGCCTGGAGCAGGAGTGCTTGGCAAGGGCAAGGTTAGGACGATGGATCCCATTTCTCTTGAATATTTACTCGGAGCTCCCCATCAGCTGTTCCCTTCCTACTTCCCCCACTCTCTTTGCCCAACGCATCCCAGTTCGCACAAGACTGCTGCTTCACTGCTCACCTCCTAACTGTATCTCGCTCCAGACTCCCTAGCTCATTTCCACACTCCAGACAGGAACTCTCTCACTCCTTAAATCCATCAAAGTCAATCATGGGTATTTATTGAGCGCTCACTGTGTGCACTGCATAGAACCAGTAACTGTGTGCAAAACACAGTTCTCGAATCTCTACCGCACTGTACTAAATTCCCTGCCTATTTTCCAAGCCTTCTGAAAAGTTGTCGCCTCCAGGTGGTCTTCGCTGACTAACCCCCCCCCCCCCCTTGGTCAAGTAATTATTTATTTCCTGTGTTTATATTTTTTTGTTTGTTTTACTGTTACAAGTCTATATCTACTTTCTTCTATTCCCATTTTATGTTAGCAATTTATGTCTGCCTGACTCTCCTCAAGGGCCCAAGACTATAGTTTGAGTCACACCCTCTGCTTGGAAGTCCTACAGTCCTGCCACCAAGGATCCTCACTCCCTGCATGCCCCATGCCTATTGGGCCGGGGATAAAAGGACACAGACCACTCCTGTTGGATCTGCCTCCGATCCCGTCTCCCTGCTTAAACTTTTAGACTGTGAGCCCCATGAGGAACCAGAGACCGTGTTAAATAGTCACCTGTGTATTTTCTCCCAGTGCTCTGCACCCAATAAGTATTTAATAAGTACTATTACTACTATTACTTAAATCTCTACACCATGTAATAGAGATTCAGAACTGTTTTCTGCACACAGTAAATGATTCTATGCAGTGCATTGCACACCGTAGGTGCCCAGTATTTTCCTCTGTTCACAGTAGACACAAAAGTATACTCCTCCGTTCACGGTAGACACCCAGAAAAGTGCTCCATTCACATCCGACACTCGGTTGATAGCACCTGATCTCACCAGGATGGTACCTTTTTATTTATTTTGAGAATCCACATACCTGGATTGGGATAGGCCATAGTGAATGACCAAAAGCCTAGCTTGCCAGGAGCCTGGGGGTCTGGAGCTGTGTGGGAAGGGGCTGGAGAAGACAGAAAAATCAAGTTGTAGAAAGAGAACATGGGTCAGAAGAGATGGGGAAGAGATGATGGGGAAGAGAGGTTGAGAAGGAGTGAAAGAGATGAGGGAAAGAGAGGGAAAGAAAGGAAGAGAGGTTGATAGAAGAGAAGAGGGGAAAGAGAAGGGAAGAGAAGAAAGTAGAGAAGGGTAGAAGGAGGAAGCCAAAAGCAAGAGAGTGAAAGGGAAGAGAGTGAGAGGAAGGTAAGGTGAATTGGAGTGCATGGAATGGGCTCAATGTTGGGGGTGGATTTGGGGTCTTTTCTATCCCTCTAGAAAGCTCTGCGGACTGAATAGGGACATGGACTGAGCAAGTCTGGGAGTCCAGTCCAATGCTGAGGGACAAACAGTGGTTTTGCCCATAAAACCTGGCGGTGGGCACCTGTTCCATTGTCCCCATGGGGTTGGTATCAGTGGTGGGGAGGGGACTAACTTCCCTCTCCCAGCATTGGGAAAGGGCATGGGGTAGTTCGGGGTGCTCCCACCAGGCTGGGCTGGCTTCTGACACCTGGCTGCCGAGATAGGTAAAAAAGTCACTCTTCCCTGGGGTGACTATCCCAAAACAAGATGACACTGGGTGAATTACACTGGGTGCACAACGTAGAGAAATGGAGTCCTCCAGAAGGAAGCTTGAGCTTGCTCGAACCCTGAACCTGGAGCATTTCTCTGAGGGGCCCAAAGCCCAACCAACCTTCTTCCGGAGCCATGGCATTCCCCTTCCAGGACCCTATTAACCCACTTTTGGTTTGTCAGTCCAACAGAGGGAGGGTGGGTGCTTTCAGACTCCATCCCTGCTACCTTCACCTGGGATGATACGCCCTGAAGTGGCTGCCCTTTGCTAAACAGCTGTCATCAGTCCTGAACCAATCCTGCTAATGCTTTGCCCCTAAAGACAAAATTTGGGTTGGGGGTCAACAAAGGGGGAAATCATTATAATTTCAGCTGTGTCTACCCCTGCCAAGATTACAACCTTGAGCTCCTGCTTACCTTGAGTTAGGGCAGGGTCATCCTTGTATTTATTAGGCCTTCCCAGACTGAGCTTCCCCTTTTCCCTCTGCTCCCTCTGCTTCCTCTCTGCCCCCTCTTCACCTCCCCTCAGCTAAGTCCCCTTCCCCCCCTTTCCCTCTGCTCCTCCCCCTCTCCCTTCCCCTCCCCTCAGCACTGTGCTCATTTGTATATATTTTTATTATCCTATTTATTTTGTTAATGAGCTGTACATCCCCTTGATTCTATTTATCGTGATTAGGTTGTCTTGTTTTTGTCCATCTGTCTCCCCCGATTAGACTGTAAGCCCGTCAATGGGCAGGGATTGTCTCTATCTGTTGCCGAATTGTACATCCCAAGTGCTTAATTCAGTGCTTTGCACATAGTAAGTGCTCGATAAATCCTATTGAATGAATTAGGTGCTGAAATGGACCAGACACTGTACAAACCACTAGGGAGAGATGCAAGGAAATCAATTTAGACATGTTTCCTGGATGACAAGGGTTGCTTCTAGGGGTTAGATTCTGTCCATGTGAGAGTTGGCTGAAAAGATCAAGGTACAGTCCAATCCACACTGTGTGCGAGAAAACACTGTCTCTGGCCACTCTGATGTGTTTTGGGTTGACAGTGAGTATTGCTGTTGTGAAATCCTCCTCTTGGTCCCCCAATCTTTGTGCAGACTCCTCTCAAAGAGAACAACCCCATTCCCCATGGCTGCCCTGCAAGCTGATCGGTCTGCTGAAATGATCTCCCAGCAATCTACTGCTGTCACATGGAAACATACATCAATCAATTAATCAGTGGCCTTTACTGAAATCCTCCAGTGTGCATGGCACCCTTCTAAGTATTTAGGAGAGTGCACTGGAAGCCACTTGAGGGACTTAGAATTTAATGGAGAAGATTAGCAGGCAAAAATTATTTACAGATAGAGCGGAAGGAAGAACAGAGATCCAACAGTTAGTAGCATCAGTAAATCAGGATGAAATCACTGTGTTACTAAGTGACATTGACGGAGGCCCAGCCACCTCTGTTCCCTCCTGGGGCCTCCTGCAGTGGGGGCCATCCAATGTTTGGTTTTTTAATGGTATTTGTTAAGCCCTTGCTATGTGCCAGGCTCCATTCTAAGCACTGGGGTGGATACAGGCTAGTCAGATTGGACACAATCCATGCCCCACCTGAGGCTCCCAGTCTTAATCCCCATTTTACAAATGAGGTAGCTGAGGCACAGAGGTTACCCAACAGACAAGGTCAGGTCAGGATTAGAACCCAGGTCTTCTGACTGGTTAGTACTACATGAAATCCTCCAATATTTGCACAAGCTCTTCCTCAGCATGTAGAAAACTGAGGAGATATTGTAAGACATCAATAATGCCATCGTAATCACCATCTTCAAAAGAGGATATCATTATCACTGGCCTTTGTTGAGCTCTTACTGTACAGAGCACTGTGCTAAGCAATTGGGAGGGTAAAATTCAACAAGAGGAGCTTACAGTCTAGAAGGAGGACACAGACACTAATATAAATCAATAATTTATACTACATAGTTGATGGATAAAGGTACAAACACCCTGCATAAACATGACATTTTACTTGCATATTTTAAAGTGAGCATAACATATAGTTAAGAATTCTAAGGAAAAATTTGGAAATTGGATTACTTTGAAGGGCAGGCAAGTCAGTCTCACAACACATTCTCCTGGAACATTTCTTTTTGCAGAGAAATCTTAGTACAGTGATTTCTGCACTCTCACCTGAGAGCAGAGCTCTGGAAAGAGAGGGAACAATATTGTTCTAAATTTATTGAGAAGCCCGCCTGCTCTGCTAGTGGCTTAATCTGATAAAATCCCAATCACTACAATTCATCTTTTCTGAAGTTCAATTATTTTAAATTTGTCGAGTAATGCAGCCAAATGAAGGTGGTATGTGTTTCTCTAAGAGAAGAGTGCTGACAAAGCCCAGTGACAGCTCTAATGAAATGGTTTGGTTTCAGTGAGTGATTTCTGCTGGAAGCATCTTGCCAGGAGAAACCTTCAGAACGTTCCATGAGATGGCACGGCAGGGAAGTCCACAGATCCACACAGTTTCTACAAAGCTCTAGAACTGTTCCTGACAAAGACTGTTTGCAGTGTGAAAGATTCAGGGACCTCCGACTATCATTGGCTCCAGAGTCAACTAAAAACAGCATTGACCTTGGATGGTGATATACCTTGGATTAATAAATAAATGATATAATTTATTTAATTTATTTTAATAATAATTTTGGTATTGAACTAAATAATGGGGTAGACACAACTTGGACACTGAAGACCCAGGTTCTGATCTGGGCTGTGCCATTTGCTCGCTTTGCATGACCTAGAGTAAGTCACTTTACTTTTCCATGCCTCAGTTTCTTCATCTGCAAAATGGGGAGTCAGTACCTATTCTCCCTCCCCTTTATATTGTGAGCCCCATGTAGGATCATGTCTGATCTGATTATGTTGCATCTAACTCAGTACTTAGCCCACCGCTTGGCACAAAATAAACATTTAACAAATGCCAACATTATTATTATTATCATTATTATTGATAAATTGGTGGACTGGGAGAGGGAACATGATTGCCTGGTCCAGACCAAAGAGGAGAGGAATTGTGGCCTGGAGCTGGAGATATTGTTATAGGTATCATGTGTGTCTTAAGGATTTGTAATGGGATGGGATGAGGAGAGTACTGTGAAATCAATCAAACAATAGTATTTACTGAGAACTTACTGCACACAGACCACTGTACTGCGCACCTGGGAGAGTACAATTCAATAGGGTTTGTAGACCTGATCGATGCCTTCAGAGTGCTTACAATCTAGCAAGGAGTTTACAAGCGAGTTTACGATCTTATGAGAAGCTTACAAATTGTTTAAGAGTATGTTTCACACTGAAGCAGGAGGCTAGCACAGACTCATTTTAGCAGGGTTGCCCTTCTGCAGGTGGTGAAAGCTTGAACAGGGGCGCAGAGATTGGGGGAAGGAATTTTACAAGGGCAGAGAGATGCCTTTCTGCTCAGCATCTACTGTTTGCCTTTGCTATGGCAAATTGATCGAGCAGCACGGCACCAGATTTGGCTGGAGGTTTTGACTAATTTCATGCTCAAGTGTCTTAGTTAAACATTTAGTACAGTGTCCTGCACACAGTAAGTGCTCAATAATTACCATCAGTATACTGCTCAAGTCTGCCAGGCTTTATTTACTATGATGAAGTGGAAAGTTTTTGAGGGGGGCTGACAGAGATCAGTGTTCACGCTGTATCCAAAGCTGGGTCTAGGGATGGTCATCGGTGGGAGTGGGCTGGTTCCGCTGGAAGCTATTTGACTGGATATTGGGCCATGCTGTCATCTCCCGCTGCTACCTCCCCAGAATGTGCAGAGCTAGGATAAGGTGTCACTGTGAAGGGAGATGACAACTCACATCAGGGACATTTATTCCAAAGGGATCCAGCATTTAGGGCAAGGCAATTTCTGCTAGAAACACAATGAGTCACATAATGTGACGCCAGTGATGGGTTGCCAAATAAGACGGGACAGGTGCAGACTGGCTTGGGACTCGGTGGTGCTGGAATCAGAGTTTGTGGGAGACACAGGATGAGTGGCGTGAAAAAAGTGTGGCCTAGTGGAAAAAGCACAGGCCAGAGAGTCGGTTGTCCTGGGTTCTACTCCTGGCTCCGCCACTTGCCTGCTGTGTGACCTTGGGCAAGTCACTTAACTTCTCTGGGCCTCAGCACCCTAATCTGCAAAATGGAGATTCAATACCTATTCTCCCTCCTACTTAGACTGTGAGCCCCCGTGTGATTTGATTATCTTGTATCTACCCTAGCACTTAGCACAGTACTTGCCACATAGGAAGAACTTCACAAAAACCACAATTAGTATTGCTATTAATAATTATAATAATAACAATCACCCACCTCCAGAGCTTCCAGAGTGTCCTCACTGCATCTACTGCAGGGTCTAAGAAAAAGAGAAGGGGGCTGACAAACTGCAAGAAATAACCGGGCTGGGATTTCAAGCCATGAATCAAGGAAAGGGAAAAAAATTTTCATGGAAAATAAAAGGTCTGCTCAGGTGTGTGGATGATGGATCTTGGTATGGGGTGTGGGGAGTGAGGGATTCATAGCGGGGGAAGGGATAAAGAGGACTGTGACTTACGAGTTGTTGGGCAGTGTTACAGATTGACAGAAATGGGCCCCCAGGAGAGAACAAAGTAGTAAACCTCCTTGTCTTGTATATCCCATGTGTTTAGTACTACTGTACTATTGGGCTCTCAATAAATACCACCACCTGTCCAGTGACTTATATAATTGACAGGGCTTCCAGCACCACCTGCTCTGTCCGTTTCAGGGACCTCACTGCTGCCCCAAACCCCTACTGCTGTTTTCCACACACTTCCTGCTTTAGCTTTGTCATGCCGTCTTGGCATTCCCACTGTCGGACAGCCAGCCATGCTGCCTCTCCTGGGAACTGTGCCACTGAGGAACCGCCACCTTGATCCATCTTCTACCATCCTGGTGGGAAACAGAAGAATATCCAAGGTGTGAGGCCTTCCCCAAACCCTGGGAAGACTGACCACCGCTGCAGAGGTTGCTCTGGCTTCAGGCGTGCCTTAGATTCAGAAACAAAGAGCCTGAACTTCTGCTCTTCTACCCCTGAACCCCACTGATTTTGTCTTATTTTGTGCATTTCTCTTCTCTGTGTGGTGTTTTATCGTCTCATAATTCTTTAATGTGCCTATCTCCAGGCAGTCAATCAATCAACAGTGTTTATTGAGCACTTATTGTGAGTAGAACATTGTACTAAGCATTTGGAAGAGTACATTATAACCGAGTCAGAAGAAACGTTCCCTGCCCACAAAGAGTTTACAGTCTAGAGGGAGATTAAGATTACAGTCCCTTCTCTCCATTTATACTTTTAGATTGTGAGCTCTCTGAGGGACAGGGAATGTGTCTAATTACCACCTCTGTATTTTCTCCCAGTACAGTGCTCTGCGCGCAGCAAGCTCTCAATAAGTACTATTACTATTATTTCTACTGCTACTGCTGCTCTTACTATTATATAGCCAGCTGTTACTTCAGCCTTCAGAATACAAAAAATTAAAGATGAGGGGATGATATTGGAGGATGGGGACCACCCCAATCCTAGACATTAGGTTAGATGGGGGATGAGAACAAGAGATTGGAACTCAAATAGAGGCAAGCCACTGATTGACTCAGGCAAAAGACACTGTGATGATCTTCCTCAGCACTTAATGTTGGTATTTGTTAAGCACTTACTATGTGCCAAGCACTTTTCTAAGCACTGGGGTAGATATAAGGTCATCATGTTGTATCAGACTGTCCCACATGGGGCTCACAGTCTTAATCCCCATTTTCCAGATGAGGTAACTGAGGCACAGAGAAGTTAAGTGACTTGCTCAAAGTTACACAGCTGACAAGTGGCATGGCTGGGATTAGAACCCACAACCTCTGACTCCCAAGCCCGTGCTCTTTCCACTGAGCCACGCTGCTTCTCACAGGGCTTGGCATATAATTAGAGCTTAATAAATCCAAGAGTTATTACTAGGGTTACTTTGAGGCTCGGAGATGAACCAGAAAAGGAAAGAGGAGCTAGGCAAAGGTTATGTTCACTGGGTGGGTACGGTGGGGACAGGTTCAACTGCTGTGACAACCTGAGGAAGGGGCAGTGGAGAAGGGGTAAAGGAAGATAATGAAGATGAGGCATGGTAGAGGTAAAAACAGAAGGACCAGGGACTTCCTGGGGACCAGAGGTTGGCCGTAGTTAGGACAGGATATAGCAACGCCTCTGGTTAAGGGAAGTGGGAACTCTCAGCTGGGAATGGTCACAGAGGGCTGAGACTGGTTATGAAAAAGAATCTCGCAGAATGCTAAGGGTCTTCACTCAAGGAGCAGAGCCTGAAGTGGGCCCTGGTTGAGACTGGGGAGGAAAGTTTTGTTTTTTTTTTTTAGTGGCATCTGTTAACTGGTTACCATGTGCCAAGCACTGTACTAATTGTTGGAGTAGATACAAGAAAATCGGGATTTACACAGTGTAAATCTCCAGTTTACAGATGAGGTAACTGGGGCACGGAAAGTTAAATGATTTGTCCAAGGTCACACAGCATACAGGTGACAGATCTGAGATTAGAACTCAAGACCTCTGACTCCCAGGCCTGTATTCTTTCCACTAGGCCATTGGCTAATCCAAGCCAATGACTGACTTGATTTCATGGTCCAACATGTCAACAGAATGGTAGAGTCTGTGGCTGGTCAGGTCTGTGACTAGCAGGTCCTGGACTGTGTATTCATTCATTCAATCATTCAATAGTATTTATTGAGCGCTTACTATGTGCAGAGCACTGTACTGAGTGCTTGGAATGTACAATTCGGCTGTGCATCTCTGCGATCTTGCATCTCTGTGGCTGGTAATACTTCTGACTGTGGTCTCTCTGACTGTGCATCACTGTGACTGGGCATGTTTCTGACAAAGCATCTCTGTGTCTAGGTATGTCTCTGTGGCATCTCTGTGATGATGCATATCTGAGACTAGGAATGTTCATTCAATCGTATTTAATGAATGCTTACTGTGTGCAGAGCACTGTACTAAGCACTTGGGAAAGTACAATACTTGTCTCTCTGGGACTGGGAGTCAGAAGATCATGGGTTCTAACCAAGTGTCGGTTGTGTGACCTTGAAAAAGTCACTTGATTTCTCTGGGCCTCAGTTCCCTCATCTGTAAAATGTGAGTCCTATGTGGGACAGGGACTGTGTCCAACCCAATTATTCTGTATCTACCCCAGGGCTTAGAACAGTGCCTGGCACATAGTAAGCTCTTAACAAACACCACCATTATTATTATTATCTTTGTGGCATTGCAGCTCAGTTGCTAGTGATGTCTCTGAATGTGCATCTCTGTTACTGTGTGACTCTGTGACCGCACATGTCTCTAAAGGAGCACCTCCGGGGCTGCATCTGGGGCTGGCGATTGAGCAGAAACAGATGATGATGATGGTATTTGTTAAGCGCTTACTATGTGCAAAACAGAGTGGGCCCTGCAGATCTACTGTTGGTGGGCTTGGCCAAGGGGGAAGAATCAGGGTCTCCTCACTCCCTTCTCCACCTCCCATCCAGCTACCACCTCAGGAGGCATCCAGGCCCCCTTCCAATCGCAGCTACCTGAGTCAAATGGGTGCAGTCGGCAGGCTGATCAGCCCTGCAGCCTTGGAGTCTCCCAGCCTCTCAGGCTTCCCTGGCCCTCCTCTCCAGACACTGGGCTTGGTCCCAAAAGGGAGGGGAAGGGAGAGTTGAGGCCTTCCCTGCTGGGGCTGAGAGCTCAGCCCTCCTGGGCTAATCTTAATCCAAACACCTATCCTATCCCAGCTTGACTACTGTATCGACCTCCTTGTTGACCTCCCTGCCTCCTGTCTCTCCCCACTCCAGTCCATACCTCACTCTACTGGCCATTTAGTTCTGCTGAACATTTAGTTCAATCATATTTATAGAGCGCTTACTGTGAGTAGAGCACCGTACATTCTACAGAATGCTGGGTCTGTATTTCCCCACTCCTCATGAAATTCTAGCTGTTGTCCATCCACCTCCCTATCAAATAGAAACTCCTTACCGATTGCTTTAAAGCAGTCAGCCATCTTGTCCCCTCACTGCTCTCCTACTTCAACCCACCCCACACACTTCACTCTTCTAATGCCAACCTACTCACTGTCCCTCTATCTCGTTGATCTCACCACTGACCTCTCGCTCATGTCCTACCTCTGGCCTGGAATGCCTTCCCTTTTCATATCTGACAGACCATCACTCTCCCCACCTTTGAAGCCTTATTGATAACACATCTCCTCCCAGAGGCCTTCTCTGATTAAACCCTCACCTCCCATTTCCTTTTGCAACTCCCTGATTTGCTCTCCAGCTCCACAGTAATTACGTACATGCCCATAATTTATTTATTTACATTAACGTCAGTCTCCTTTTCTAGACTTTAAGCTCACTGTGGGCGGGGAACGTGTCTATCAGCTCTGTTTTATTTTTATACTGTACTCTCCCAAACGCTTAGTAGAGTTCTCTGTGCACAGAAAGCACTCCATAAATATAACTGATTCACTGATTGGGCTCCCACTTGGGGGCATCAGACCGAGGTGGCCGGGAATCCCGATTTCAGTTGGCTGGTTGTGTTTTGGGGGTTTGGACCCTTAGACTGACAGGCTCAGGATGCACCCATCAAGATGAGGGAGGACAGAGCACCCCAAGTTGTGGTAAGGAGGTGGGGACAGCAGTGGGTGGGGCTGCTGCTGCTGTTGTTGTTGCCAACGTATGGCCAGACTGGCTTGCCCAGCCCAGTGATGGGAATTTTTGTTTGGTGCAGACTGAATCATCTAGCTGAGCAGAAGCTCTCATCCTTATCTTCCCTCCCAAGCCCTGTCCTCTTCCTGACTTCCCTATTACTGTGGATGGTACGACCATCCTTCCCGTCTCTCAAGCCTGCAAGCTGGGTGTCATCCTTGACTCGGCTCTCTCATTCACCCCACACATCCAATCCATCACCAAGACCTGCCGGTCTCACCTTTATATTATCGCCAAGATCTGCCCTTTCCTCTCCACCCAAATGGCTATCTTCCTGGTACAGGCTCTCATAATATCCCGGCTGGATTATTGTGTCAGTCTTCTCTCTGATCTCCCTTCCTCCTGTCTCTCCCCGCTCCAGTCTATTCTTCACTCTGCTGCCTGGCTCATCTTCCTTCAGAAACGCTCTGGGCATGTCACTCCCCTTCTTAAAAACCTCCAGTGGTTGCCTATCAACCTCCGCACAAAACAAAAACTTCTCACTCTAGGCTTCAAGGCTCTCCATCACCTTGCCTCCTCCTACCTCTCCTCTCTTCTCTCTTTCTATTGCCCACCCCATAGGCTCTGCTCCTCTGCCGCTCACCTCCTCACCGTCCCCCGTTCTCTCCTATCCCGCCGTCGACCACTGACCCACGTTCTCCCACTGTCCTGGAATGCCCTCCCTCCTCACCTCCGCCAAACTAACTCTCTTCCCCTCTTCAAAGCCCTACTGAGAGCCCACCTCCTCCAAGAGGCCTTCCCAGACTGAGCTTCCCCTTTTCCCTCTGCTCCCTCTCTGCCCCCCCTTCACCTCCCCTCAGCTAAGCCCCCTTTTCCTCCCCTTCCCTCTGCTCCTCCCCTTCTCCCTTCCCCTCCCCTCAACACTGTGCTCATATGTTCATTTGTATATATTTTTATTACCCTATTTATTTTGTTAATGAGATGTACATCCCCTTGATTCTATTTGTTTTTTTTTTTTTTTTTTTGTTGGTATTTGTTAAGCAACAAATAGAGAAGCAGCGTGGCGCAGTGGAAAGAGCACGGGCTTTGGAGTCAGGGCTCATGAGTTCGAATCCCAGCTCTGCCACTTGTCGGCTGTGTGACTGTGGGCAAGTCACTTCACTTCTCTGTGCCTCAGTTCCCTCATCTGTAAAATGGGGATTAAGACTGTGAGCCCCACGTGGGACAACCTGATTCCCCTGTGTCTACCCCAGCGCTTAGAACAGTGCTCTGCACATAGTAAGCGCTTAACAAATACCAACATTGTTATTATTATTATTATTTGTTGCTATTGTTTTTGGCTGTCTCCCCCAATTAGACTGTAAACTCGTCAATGGGCAGGGATTGTCTCTATCTGTTGCCGAATTGTACATTCCAAGTGCTTAGTACAGTGTTCTGCACATAGTAAGCGCTCAATAAATACTTTTGAATGAATGAATGAATCCCTAGTCCGGCAATGTCCAGGGAGGTCCAGAGAGGTCCAGGGAGGCCCAGAAAGGCCCTGGGCATCCAGTTTTAGGGCACCTGTGCCATGGACCTCCGGCAGTCAGTGTTTTCGCCCTTCACCACTCTCTCCAGCCAGCAGGGCTCATTAGCGAGTGCTCTGAATACAGCTGGGGCAGGCTGCACCCCTCAAACGGGATTTGGGGGGTAGCAGCAGAAACAACACTCTTCCCACTAGCAGAAAGTTTTTGTTTGGCCCTCTTTGGTTCCATGTGGGAGCACATAGATGTATCTGCCTGGGAGCCTGTGTCTGCCTGTGTGTCTGCATGCCTTACTTGTAGGTGTTTTTGTATTGGGTTACCCTTGGTCAGCCCCCCTTCTTCTTCTGTGACCCCTGTCCCCTGCTCAGGATCCCCCCGCAACCTCTGTCTGACTCACTGTTTCTGTCTGTCTCTGCTTCTGTCTCTGCTCATCTTTGGATCTCTGTCTTTTTACCTATCCTGTTTTTCCAGCCCCACTTTCTTGGAGGCTTTACCATGTCATTTTGGGTTCCTCAAACCTGACAGCTTTTTTCAGACCTCCCCTTAAAGGACATATATGTGCATTCACAAACGTACACACAAAAATAGACACAGAATGGCACCTAAAAATTCTCAGAAACAGATAGACACTCTCAGTTAACAAGGACGCAAACACTCAAACAGGCACAGTTACACACAAACACACATAAACACACATAAAACATACAAACACACCAACAGGCCCATGGCCTCTACTCCACCCCAGGAACATATGAGGACAGACACCCAATATGCTGCTATCTAGGCAAGATTCCAGACAGGGACCCATTCCTGGGAAAAGGGGGACAGAGGCCACCCCTTCCCACCCTCAAGGCTGCACAACATCCAAAAAGTTAGGGGTCAGACTGACAGACAGGGCTAGTGAGTAGCACAGAGAGAGAGAGAGTACAGCCAGAAAAACCTGGAACACAGGAGAAGTCTATTATCTGTTTGCCTTCAGACACCCTATGTGACTTTCTGGAATTCCATTGTATATTTCATAGGGTTCCACTGTGATTCACTGGTCTTTGTGGTTGGCAAGTAAGCCATTTTTCCAGCTGCTGGTGGGCTGGCTGATGTGCATAAAGACTACCGGAGAGGCTTTTGGGATATGCGAGGTTACAGGTGAGGAAGAAGCCAGTGGGCTTCAGTTGATATGTGAAGTGAGTCGATGCCTCCGAAGTAGTGTGGTCAAGTGGCTACAGTACAGGTCTGTAAGTCAGAGGACCCGGGTTTTAATCCTTCAATCAACCAATCAATCAACTGTATATTTTGCCTGTTGTGTGATCTTGAGCAAGTCACTGAACTTCTCTGTAATAATAATAATGTTGGTATTTGTTAAGCGCTTACTATGTGCCATGCACTTTTCTAAGAACTGGGGTAGATACAAGGTCATCAAGTTGTCCCAAGTAGGGCTCACAGACCTCATCCCCATTTTCCAGATGAGGTAACTGGGGCATAGAGAAATTAAATGACTTGCCCAAGGTCTCACAGCTGACAAATGGCGGAGTTGGGATTAGAACCCATGACCCCTGATTCCCAAGTCCGGGCTCTTTCCACTAAGCCATGCTGTTTCTCTATGCCTCAGTTTCCTCATCTGTAACATGAGGGTTGAATACCTGCTCTCCCTCCCACTTAGACTGTGAGGCCCATGGGGGAGGGACTGTGCCCGACCTGATGTTCCTGTAACTACTCAGTGCTTGGCATGTAGTAAGCGCTTAATGAATAGAAAATTATTCTTCTTTTCATTAATATTATTTCACCATGCAGCACGGCTTTCCAAAATGGCTTCCACCCAGCAGTGCTCAAAGACAGTAATGAGTCTTTACCCAGAAGAGGCCCCGCTGCTGCTCTTCTCTAAGATGGCGGCAGGACTGAAGTAATCTATTAGCAGGGCACAAGTTGGGGCTCTCAAAGCCAAGATGGCCGATACTCAGGCAAGTGGTGGTCATAGGCTCAGCGTGGCCACTGGGGAGGCAGGCAAAGGCAGCGACATGGACACAGGGAAACAGCAGGGAAAGGGTCTTTGGCAAAATATGGCATATAACATCAATATGTTACGTTATGTGCCCTCACGGTGCGAAGAGTGGCATAGGACCGAATGGGGTGGGTGATCATTTTGACCCACCTCACAGGGAGGCCTATATCTGAAGGTGTTGTCCTGGGAAGAAGGGGTATTTTGACCCTCCCCACCTTCAGTCTTCAAATCCAGGGCAGTAGAATGCAATACATCACGTTTCAAGGCTTGGCAGTTCTATCTTTTCCCCTGTGCTGGCTACCCAGTCCCCCCACCCCACCCTCACCCAAAGAACAGCCGTTTCCAAGAACCACTCTCAAATCCCCGCTCTGAGACTTGATCACCCGTGCAGAGTTCTGACCACTGCCGATCTTAGATGCCGAGAATCCTGTGTTGGCTGGGTCTGTCGCTGGGGGTCCCCGGTCTCCCTGGCAACCAGAGCCTCGAGATTTCTCAGTGTATTTCACCTCCCACACCACCTCCCACGTGTTCTATCTAATCACTTGATTTAAGGTGGCTTTGTGTGTTCTTTATCTTCCTCTGTGAGTCAGCCTCAATCCCCATTGGATGATCCTCTTTCATTCTTCTCTCCCTCCTCCATAGCCCAACCCTTGTGGTGCTCTGGTTATTTGTTTTTCCAGAGTAGGAACAGGAAGGAGAGTCCTGACTCAGGTTTTGCCAGTCTCTCCAAACATCCAATTGCTCCCAGGAGGGTTGGGGAGGTGGATAATAATAATAATGTTGGTATTTGTTAAGCGCTTACTATGTGCAGAGCACTGTTCTAAGCACTGGGGTAGACACAGGGGAATCAGGTTGTCCCACGTGGGGCTCCCAGTCTTCATCCACATTTTACAGATGAGGTAACTGAGGCACAGAGAAGTTAAGTGACTTGCCCACAGTCACACAGCTGACAAGTGGCAGAGCCAGGATTCGAACCCATGACCTCTGACTCCAAAGCCCATGCTCTTTCTACTGAGCCACGCTGTTTCTCCGATGACCAAGATATTCTTCAGGCAGCAGGGGTGAGTTGCTAGCCAGCCAGCCTCGGGGCCCCCAAGAAAGGCCACAAATCCTGACCTGGATCCCAGCTGGAAGATTGAGGGGAAGAACACCGTCTTGGAGTTAGTGCATGGCTAATCTCTGGCATCATTAGCCCGCAGTAAATAAAGTCCAACACAGCCCAACACGGTGAATACCCCACAGTAAAACACAGTCCCTGTGTCTCAAAAGACTCACAGATTAAGTGGGATTAGATAGGCATCTTGAACAATGAGAAAAGGAACTAATAATAATAATAATAATGTGTCTTTTACTAAGTGCTTACTTAGAGAAGCAGCATGGCTTAGTGGAAAGAGTATGGGCTTGGGAGTCAGAGGTTGTGGGTTCTAATCCCGGCTCTGCCACTTATCAGCTGTGGGACTTTGGGCAAGTCACTTAACTTCTCTGTGCCTCAGTTACCTCATCTGTAAAATGGGAATTAAAACTGTGACCCCCCCTCCCCCCAACGTGGGACAACCTGACTATCTTGTATCCAACCCAGCGCTTAGAACAGTGCTTGGCACATAGTAAGCGCTTAATAAATACCATTATTATTATTATTATTACTATGTCCCAAGCACATAGTATTAAGCATGGGATAGGTACAAGATAAACCAGATCAGACACAGTCTCAGTCCCACTGTCTCAAGGGGAGGGAGAACAGGTATTTATTTTATCTCCATTTTACACATGAGAAAAGTGAGGCACAGTGAAGTTAAGTGACCTGTCTAAGGTCATACAGCAAGCAAGTGGTGGAGCCAGAATAAAAACCCAAGAATCCTGATTCCCAATCTTGTGCCCTTTTCAGCTGGTAAGATCCTCTCTAAAGTGTAAACTCCTCAATGGCAAGGACCGTGTCTGCCAACTCTGTTGCCCTGTACTCCCCCAAGTGCTTAGGCCAGTGCTCAGCACACAGTGAGTGCTCAGTCAATACCGGTGATTCATCGATTAACAGATAAAATCCTAAATTGCACAGTTATAACCGGTAGAGAAAACAGCAACCTCGGGCTCCATTCTGCTCCATGCCACAGTCCTTGGTTCCCAACAGTATCCCCAGTGCTCCTCATTATCCCAGTACTGCTTCCAACTGTGTGATGAGGCTCTGGGCCAGGCTGCTCCAAGCCGCAACAGCTTCATTATGGTAGGGGAACCAGATAAATGCTGGGCACCCAGCTGCATGGCTCTGGCTTTTGCAAAACATTCAGATTGGATCCCCTCCAGTTACTGATTTCTTCGGTTTCTTCTTTTTGCGTTTTGATTTTAGGTGAGACGTAATAGCGATCTTACATTATGACATTTTGACACCCATGTTTTATTTCTGATGCTTTAAAATGTTCGGTTTCTTCAGTGTTTTTTTTTGTCCTTTACTGGAATTTGCATCATGTATCCTTCTCTAATTAATACAGGTATTTCCCAGCTCTTTGCCCACCCTAAAATAATAATAATAATAGTATTTGTTAAGTATTTACTATGTGCCAAGCATTGTACTAAGCATTGGGGTAGATACAAGATCATCATGGAGCAGACATTGTCAGTAGGAGGGTATCGAATCCTCATTTTACAGCTGAGGGAACTGGGGCCCAGAGATGTTAAGTGACTCACCCAAGGTCACACAGCTGGCAACTGTCAGAGTCAGGATTAGAATCCGGGTCCTCTGGCTTCCCTGCTTTTTCCACTAGTCCATGCTGCTTCCCAGGATGTCTCAGGCTATTCAGCTGTATGCACAGAACTTCACACATTCCTGACCACTTCAGCTGGAGCTTATCTCAAAACCAGAGCACATAAAGTCATTTAGCATTTATGCATTCACAGCCACCAGGGGCAGTTTTGTATGGCCCAATTTACAAACTCTACAATTTGAACAACTTCTCATTCACATACCCATTTTCCCTTTCTTTTCTTCCACTCATCAATAATTTCCTTGGTGTGTGTCTCCCAAACTAGATGGGAAACTCCATGAATTCAAGGTAAATCAATCAATCAGTGTCGTTTATTGAGTGCTTGTTGTGTGCCTAACTCTGTCCTAAATGCCCAGGAGAATATAATGTAACAGTTGGTAGACATGTTCCCAACCTACAAGGAGCTTGCAACTAGAGGGGGAGACAGGCATTAATACAAATAAGTTAATTATGGATATGTACATAAGCGATGTGGGGCTGAGGGAGGGGTGAATAAAAGAGTGCAAATCCTCGTGCAAAGGTAATGCAGGTCTTTTTTTACTTTCCCAAATGTTTAGTACTGCACTGAGGAGGCTCCCAATAAATGCAATTAATTGGCTGATTGATTGATTGATTGGCTGGCTCTATGAGTTTCTGCCTCCAAAGTAGGTAGACTGGGGATAACTGGGCATGTTCATCCAGCCTTCAGAGAGTCCTCACCTGCATCATGTGGGAGAAGCATCATTTGCAATAGTTGCTGCATCTATTGCCACAGTCTCCATCATCCTAGAGCAAATCAACCTCTCCCCAGCCTCTGCTTCCACCTCCAGTGCCGGGACTTTCCTGGGAGAAGAATCCTTGGTGTCAGAGGACATTATGACATCAGCTGGGTTCCAGCTAAGGATTGTCCTCTCTCCTCTAAGCTGGACCGTCCTCTGTCTCTGGCGATATCCATTGGAACAGTAAGTTTAGCACCCCTGTGAGCCTGAAAATTTCATATTGATAGTATTAATACTAAATAATAAGAAAAACAATGGTACTTGCTAGGCACTTACTCTGCACCAAGCACTGGACTAGATAAAAGATAATCAAGCCCCACATGGGGCTCACAGGGTAAGTAGGAGGGAGAACAAGTATCGAAACCCCATTTTGTAGGTGAGGGAACTGAGGCACAGAGAAGCTGAGTGATCTGGGGGGATGGCAAGGAGGCTAGGGAGAGGGCTGAGTCACTGAGCAGGTGATGAAGGGAGCTTAAACCAGGTGGGTGACTGTTTGTGTGAAGAGAAGGGGGCAGATCTTGGAAACATTAGAGAAGAAACGTTGCCATGGTTTAGGGACAGACTGTGAGAGACTGGAAGCCAGTGAGAGCCAAAGTGATGCCAAGGTCTCTGGGAAAGAAGGATGGGAGTGTTCTTAACTATGATGGGAAAGGGAAGCAGTGGAAAGAACACACTCCTAGGAGTCAGAGGACCTGAGTTCTAATCCCAGCTCCTCCTCGGGTCTGCTGTGTGACCTTGGGCAAGTCACTTAACTTTTCTGTGCCTCAGTTATCTCATCTGTAAAATGGGGATTAAGACTGCGAGCCCTGTGTGGGTCAGGGACTGCCTCCCCCACTGCTTAGTACAGTGTCTGACACAGAGTAAGTGATAAAAAAAAATACCATTAAAAAAAACTAAAAAACTTACTTGTGCCTCAGTTCCCTCATTTGCACAAAAGAGATTCTATACCAGTTCTTCCTTCTACTTGGACTCCGAGTCTCATGTAGGACAGGGACTGGGTTTACCCTGATTAACTTGTGTCTACCCCAGTGCTTTCCTTTCTCAGGGTCACACCTGGAGAGTTTCCAGTCTCGGCTATGGGAGGGAGAGTCAAGCAAAGGCCTATCCATTCCATTCCTTGCTTGGGCAGTGGCTAGTGAGTGGAAGGCAATCTGCTACAAGTCAAAACATACCCATGCTGGGCAGCTGTGGGATGGGAAAAAATCGAGGGCAGAGATTTGAGTTTACTGCACGGAAGGCGGGTGTGGTAAACCACTTCTGTATTTTTACCAAGAAAACTCAATGGATACACTGCCAGAACAATTGCAGATGGAGAGCGGGGCTTTCTGGGAGAGATATGTCCGTGGTGTTGCTCTGGGTCAGAAATGACTTGATGGCATAAGACAAGACACGGCCTCAGTGCTTGACACCTTGTAAGTGTTTAACAAATAACACAATTATTGCATCCTCAGAGGAATCCCAGAGATCATCATGTAGAGACCGGGCTGCCCCTTGACTCTTTCTTCCAGGACCGGTCCCGAGAGGCCAAGAGGGTTATTGAAAGGAGAGAGGAAAGGATTAGAGCACTAGATTTGGGAATCATCATCATGGAGGTAATAGCTGAATCAGGTGGGTAGGTGAGCTCTCAAGAGAGGGAGTGTAGAGGGAGGAGAATAAGAGTCCTGAAACAGAGCCTTAGGGAACAGCCCCATTTAAGGGTTGAATGAAGTAAAGGGAACCTGCAAAAGATGCAGAGGAAGAGTGATCTGAGAGATGGGAAGATGTCCAGTAGAGCAGTGTGTAGTTGAAACCAAGGGAGGATAGCACTTCAAGGAGGATTATTGAAGGTGTCCAAGAGGTTAAGAAGGGTCAGGACAGAGAATTAATCAATCGATATATATATATATATATGTTATTGTGTGCAGAACACTGTCCTAAGCACCTGGGAGAGTATGATAGAGCAGAGTTGATTAATATTTTCCCTGTCCACAACAAGATTACAGTCTAGATATCATTGGAGACCTTGGTAAGCATGGCCCTGGCAGGGGAAAGGGATGAAAACCAGAATGCAGCTTCAAGAAGGGAACTGGTATAGGGGAAGTGAGGGCCGTGGGTCTGTCAACTCATCCAAGGAAGTGGGCCGGAATGGGATCTGGGAGATGGGGTGGTAGCTGGAGGGTGCCCAGGGATCCAGAGAAGGTTTTTCTCACTCAGGAATGTAAGCATGTGCAGAAGAAACCTTCCTTAGAATAAATGAAACTATCAGTGCCATGGTATAGTGGATAGAGCACAGGCCTTGGAGGTAGAAGGTTATGGGTTCTAGTCCTGACTCTGCCACTTGTCGGCTGCGTGACCTTGGACAAGTCACTTAACTTTTCCGTAACAGTTTCCTCATCTGTAAAATGGGGATTAAGACTGTGAGCTCTATGTGAGGAAGGGATTGTGTCCAAACCTATTATCTTGTATCTACCCAGTGCTTAGAATAGTGCCTGGCACTTAGTAAGCACTTAAGAAATACTATTACTTTTATTATTGTTAATTCTGCTATAGACAGGTATATTAACTTGGGCATTTGATAACATTTAGTCAGTTTATTAGGATTATCTCATATCTTGAGTCTGATTACCTTGTATCTTCCCCCAGCACCTCATACAGTGCTCAGCACATAGAAAAACACTTCACAAATACCACAGTTTTCACTTTTCTGGGTATTAGATTAGCAACATCAGCAATTAGCAACTGTATAAATTTGAGGTGAAAGTTTCTGGGTATGAATCCCCAAACTATGTTGAGATAAGCAAGCTGCTACATCCATCCCATGATCCACCTTCTAGATGGAAACACAAGTGTTGGTAAGAAATGGACATGGGCCTTGCAACCTGTCAACGGAACAGGCCCAAGGAACATCTCACCAGCATGGAAGGTTTTCCCAGATCCATCAGCGATGCCCAGATTCTACACACTCCCTACCTGCTTCTCTCCTTCCCTTTCTGCCCCTTGGGCCTTGGCTCCTCCTTCCTAACCAGTTCTTGGCTGTTACCTTTCAGCTCAGATCCATCCAGGTGCAGACTGGGCTCTGGTCCCTACCCTTTATCCTCATTCTCCAACTCCAGCGCTCAGGAGCTCTTGGACTCGCTCCTAGCCCTAGGAAAGAGGTCATCAGCCTGGGCCAGGAAGTTGAAGACAAGTCTCCTACCATAATTAACCAGGAGTCTCCTCTACTTTCTCTTCCATCTAGTTGTCTGGGGAGAGTTGGAGCCTTTACAATATATAAAGTAATGTGTCCTCAGAGGAATCCCAGGGAGCACCTAGGGACCAGACTATCCCTCGATCCTTGCTTCCAGGTCTGGTCCTGACCAGCCAAGAAAGTTATTCCTCCTGGTGATGAAAATCTTCACAGATGAGCTGAGCCTGAAAACTCATTCCCATGTTGAACCACCATTGCCGCCATAAATCCTAAAATAATCCGTCTACAACTGCCCTCAAGTAGTTAAAATCAAGCTTCTCTCATTCTATCCTTGGAGGACCCATCCAGCTTCTGGAGCACCAGCATTATCAGCAAACCATGTTCCTTGTCAAATGGCAGAACAGGATTGTCAACACTCAAGTCTTGGAATACAGTCATCTCACCAGCATGGAAGCTATGATGAGGATGATGGGATTTGTTAAGCGCTTACTAGGTGCCAAGCACTGTTTTAAGCACTGGGCACCGTTCTAAGAGCTGGGCACTGTCTAAGCACTGCCGGCTGGGACATGGGTGGACAAGAGATGCCAGCAGGCTAGCCAAGCAGATGTGGTGCCGTGACCTGAAAGGGAGAACTCACAACTAAGGAGGGCAGAAAACAAGGCCAAGATCCTCCCTTTCCTCTCCATCCAAACTGCTACCACATTAGTTCAGTCACTCATCCCATCCTGACTGGATTACTGCATCAGCCTCCTATCTGACCTCCCCATCTGCTGCCTCTCCCCACTTCATTCCGTACTTCACTCCGCTGTTCAGATTATCTTTCTACAGAAACGTTCTGGGCATGTCATCCCCCTCCTCAAAAAACTCCAGTGGTTTTCTATCAACCTCTGTATCAAACAGAAACTCCTCGCTATGGCTTTGAACCTCTTCATCACCTTGTCCCTTCTTACCTTACCTCCCTCCTCTCCTTCTCCATCCCAGCCCACACACTCTGGTCCTCTGGTGCTAACCTTCTCACTGTGCCTCGATCTCGCCCGTCTCACCGTCAACCCCGGCCCAGGTCCTACCTCTGGCCTGGAACGCCCTCCTTCCTCAAATCCACCAAACAATTACTCTTCTTCTCTTCAAAACCCTACTGAAAGAGCACCTCCCCTCCTCCAAGAGGCCTTCCCAGACTGAGCCCCATTTTCCTCAGCTCTCCCTCCCTTCTCTGTCACCTCGACCCTTTGCTCTTCACCCCCTCCCCCTGCACAGCATTTATGTATATATGTACATATCTATAATCGTAGAGATTATACGATGCCTTTGTTTTGATGTCTGTCTTCCCCCCTCTAGACTGTAAGCCCGTTGTGGGCAGGGATTGTCTCTCTTTATTGCTGTATTGTACTTCCCAAGTGCTTAATACAGTGCTCTGAGCAAAATATGGTTTGTGCCTCTGCCTGGAGCCAGGTGGAGAGAGGCAGTCAGCCAGTCAATCATATTTATTGAGCACTTACTGTGTGCAGAACAGGTACTAAACGCTTGGGAGAGTATAATATAGCAATATAACAGCCACTTTCTCCGCCTACAACAAAATTACTGACTAGAAGGGGAGGCAGGCATTAATACAAATAAATAAAATTACAGCTATGAACATAAGCACTGTGGGGCTGTGGCCGGGGATGAATAAAGGGATCAAGTCAGGATGACACAGAAGGGAGTGGAAGAAAAGGAGAAGAGGGCTTAGTCATGGAAGGCCTCTTGGAGGAGATTTGCCTTCAATAAGGCTTTGAATGGGAGAGTAATTGCCTGTTGGGTATGAAGGAGGCGGGGCATTCCAGGCCAGAGGCAGGACACAGGCAAGAGATCAGCAGTGAGACAGATGAGATCAAGGTCCAGTGAGGTTAGCATTAAAGGAGCAAATTGCACAGGTTAGGGTATAGTGACTTGAGGTAGGAGCGGATGAGGGTATAGACTACCATCACTGATGGTAAGGAGTTTCTGGTTTGGTGTGGAGGTGGATGGGCAATCACTGTACTTTCTTGAAGAGTGGGGAAACATGGCCTGAACTTTTCTGTAGAAAAATGATCTGGGCAGCAGAGCGAAGTATGGACTGGAGTGGGTAGAAACAGGAGACAGGGAGGTCAACAAGGAGACTGACACGGTAATCAAGGCGGTATAGGATAAGTGCTTGGATAAGAGCTTGCAGTAACAGGAAGAAACAGCCCAAACTAATCCCCCCACCATGTCCAACGTTCAGATGGGGCAAGAAGGAGGGTGGCAGTAGGATTGTGGAGTGGTTAGTTCTCCTGTGCCTCTTTTGTTCTTGGTCCTCCAAGATCACATCTCCTCCTCCAAGAGGCCTTTGACTACTCTCATTTCCCCTACTCCCCTGCCCTTCTGCATTGCACTTGAACTTGGATTTGAACCTTTTATTCATCCTATCCTCAGCCCCACAGCACATATATATGTAGAGAAGCAGCGAGGCTTAGCAGCAAGACCATGGGCTTGGGAATCAGAGGACATGGGTTCTAATCTCGAGTCCACGACCTGTCTGCTCTGTGACCTTGAACAAGCCACTTAACTTCTCTGTGCCTCAATTACGTCATCTGTAAGATGAGGATTAAGACTGTGAGCCCCACGGGGGCAACCTGATTACCTTGTATCTACCCCAGCGCTTAGAACGGTTCTTGGTACATAGTAAGCGCTTAACAAATACCATAATTATTATTATCCATAATTTATTTAGTTTAGGCTGTAAACTCATTGTGGGAAAGGCACACGCTACACTGTACTCTCTTAATATAGTGCTCTGCACATAGCAAATGCTTAATAAATACCATTGATTAATTAACTGGTTGGTCCATTTTTTCCTGGATTCTGGTGAACACGCAAACCCGAAGGAGTCAACAGCAACAGAAACAGAAACGGTTTCCGCTCCTTCCTGCTTCAGAGACTGATTGTAGAGCTTTCAACACCAAGATGTTGGCTCAGGCTCTCAGAAAATGTGTATGTGTGTGTGTGTGCTCTCATGAGCTTTTGTGGGTGAAATTCAGTGCCTAATATGTTTGTGTGTGTGTATTGGGGGGGGGTGTGGGTGGTTGAGTGGGTGGGTGTGTCTTCAGGGTGAGTCAGTGTGTATGTGTCACTGAGTCCTCGTTTCTGTCAATTGTCTGATGAAAAAAATCATTAAAAAAACAAAATGCTCCATCGCTCTTCCTCTAATTCTCTCTCTCCCTCCACCCCTCCAGAGGCATAGCAAGAATAAATTTGCCTTTCTTTCTACTGACTCATTCCCTACGATCTATCTCTTTTCCTTTATTCATAAGTCAATCATTTCTGGGAAGAAAAGCCAGCTTCCACAGTCTGACAGTTCCTCTGGCAACCTGCGTCCGGGGTTTGCAGAGGAGGCTTGCATCAGAGACAAATTGGGTCCTCAGTTAATCCCACCATATCCCATCAGCTACAGTCTCTTGGCACCGAGGGGGAAAGAAAAAGAAGCGAGGAGTCGGACTGTCCTTTTCTCTGGAGGGAGGCATTAACCAGCCAGTTCACGTTTAGTCACTTGTGATGGGAGTGAGGTTGGACGAGGGGTCTGAAGTGACTCCCTAGCAAGGGTTGAAATTTATGAAATAAAAAGGGGATTGGGATTCTTGCGCAGGCTGGGTTGCCATGGAAACAGTCATGCCAGCAATGGCGTCTGCTAGTAAACAGTCTGATTTATTTCTGTGCCTCCAAAATCAATGCCTGGCTCTTTGACAGTGCAGTGGGGCATTGCAGCAAAATTGCTTACCATCTGCCAGGACCTCAGTTTGAGGAGTGACCCCTTCGACCTCTGCCTCGTGCAACTGTATGGAAATGCATATGGAAATGTGTGACTATAAAGCGAACTGAAAGAAGAAGGACCCACTGACAAGGTCAGCATACTGGCAGACAGTTCCCCAGAGGGCTAACTTTACAATTGCCAAGGTGTCAGCACAGCATGAGATGGGATGGTTTGATGGGAAACTTCACATCCAACAGATGATCAATCACTGGCCTCACCTTCAAAGCCTTATTAAAAACACATTTCCTATAAGACGCCTTCCTCGACTAAGTCCTCCTTTCCACTTCTTCCACTTCCTTCTGCCTCACCCATAGACTTGGATTTGAACCCTTTATTCACCCTTCCCTCATCCCCACGGCACTTGTGTATGCATCCATAATTTATTTATTCGTATTAATCCTGTGCACTAGCCGCAGAGTGCCACTGATGGAAATCCAGGTATCAGGCCGACCTTGTTCATCTTAAATTCATCCTTTCCTGGTTTAACTCTGCCCTCTCCTCTTCCTGGCAAAATCATTTCTCCATTCTTATTGACTCCCATGCCCACTGCCTCACCATTTGTTTCAGACGTTTGACTCCCTCTTTAAACCTCCTTGTGCTCCCACTTCCCCCATCTCTTTCCCCTAGTGCCATGTACTTTATTGAAAAAATTGAAACCATGAAGTGTGATCTCCTTAAAATCTCCTCTGCTTCTTTGTCTCTAGTCCCTCCTTCCCTTTCTTCAACTCTCCCATCTTTTCCAGCAGTATCTCTAGAGGAGATAGCCTGCCTTCTCTCAAAATCCACCCCCTCGGCCTGTGCATTCAACGCCATCTCTTCTTGTCTTATCAAAACACTTGACCCCTTTTTTCTTCCCTCCCTAACTGCCATCTTTGGTTTCTTCCCCACCGCTTTCAAACATCCCCATGACTCCCCTATTCTAAAAAACTCTCCCTTGACCCCACAACTCCCTCCAGTTATTTCCTCATCTCCCTCCTACCATTGCTTTCCAACTCTCCTCGATAGTAAATTGGTGAGTATCCCTGCCTGTCACACAGGAGAACAGAGTTCAATTCCCTGATGGGGAGGCATTCTTTTCTTCTTCACCCCCAGGAGAAGGGGGTGATTCACACAGTGTTGAAGCCAGCTGAGAGATCGAGGAGGATTAGGATGGAGAAGAGGCCACTGGATCTGGCCAGAGGGAGTTCAACAGTGACCTTTGAGAGGGAAGTTTCTATGGAATGAAGGGGACAGAAGCCAGACTGGAGTGGCTCAAGGAAAGAATTAGAGAAGAGGAACTTGAGAAAGCAGCCATAGACAACTCGCTCAAGGAGGTAAGGTAGGAGGGAGATGGGTCTTTCCTTGAAACCCTTCAATCTGACTTCTTGCCAGACTTAACCTTCCCCTCCAACTCTCCTAGACCCTCTCCCACCCCCATCCAACCCAATTCCTTCCCTAAGCTACCACAAAGTTGCAAACTCCAAACTTGCATTCTCTGACTTTCCTATCTTATCCCTCCTATCCCATTCTCCAGGAGAGGGCAAACACTCGGATTTATTGCTGAATGGCGGACCCAGAGGGAAGAAAGTTTCTTCAAAGCTATGGAGAATCCACAGAGCCCAGTGTAGCACTAGTTCACCTTGCCTCTGGTGGGAGTGCTGAATACATGAGTTGCTGTTTCCATATGTTAATAATGGATTTTTTTTCCTCACAGCAAATTCACCCTTGAAGAGCACAGATCTGGGAGTCAGAAGGACCTGGGTTCTAATCCTAACTCTGCCACTTGTCTGCTCTGTGACCTCGGGCAACTCACTTCACTTTTCTGTACCTTGGTTACCTCATCTGTAAAATGGGGTTTAAGACTCGGAGCCCTATGTGGGAGAGTGACTGGTTCCATCTTGATTAACTTGTATCCACCCCAGTGCTTAGCCTGGCACATCATAAGCATTTAACAAATACCATCCCAATGTTGCCTGCTTCTTGAAGATATTTATCAGATACTGTAACACCGAAACATTGAGACTGTTTGTAACAGTGGCAGCATGCCGGGAAGATTCATTCATTCATTCATTCAATTGTATTTATTGAGCGCTTACTATGTGCAGAGCACTACTCTAAGCGCTTGGAATATGCAATTCGGCAACAGAGACAATCCCTGCCCAACAAGGGGCTCACAGTCTAAAAGGGGGAGACAGACAGCAAAACCAAACAAGTAGTCAAGCATCAATACCATCAAAATAGATAAATGGAATCATAGATATATATGCAGCATTAATAAGAGTAATAAATAATATATACAAATATACACAAGTGCTGTGGGAGGGGAAGGGGGTAGAGTAGAGGGAGGGAGTAGAGGGAATGGGGAGGGGAGGGAGGCAGAAGGAAAGGGAGGGCTCAGTCTGGGAAGGCCACCTGGAGGAGGTGAGCCCTCAGTAGGGCTTTAAAGAGGGGAAGAGAGTTAGTTTGGCGGACGTGAGGAGGGAGGGCATTCCAGGTCAGCAGTAGCGGTCCAGGGCTTGACGGTGGGACAGGTGAGAACAAGGCACAGTGAGGAAGTTAGCGGCAGAGGCGCAGAGTGTACAGGGTGGGCTGTAGAATAATGATGGTATTTGTTAAGCACTTACTATGTGCAAAGCACTGTTCTAATCAAAGGAGGGGGATACAAGCTGTTCAGGTTGTCCCATTTGGGGCTCACAGGCTTAATCTCCATTTTACAGATGAGGGAATTGAGGCACAGAGAAGTTGTGTCTTGCCCAAAAATCACACAGCTGACAAGCGGCGGAGCCTGGATTAGAACCCATGACCTTTGACTCCACGCCCGTGCTCTTTCCACTGAGCCAGGGAGGTGAGGTAGAAGGGGTCCAGGTGATGGAGAGCTTTGAAACCAAGAGTGAGGAGTTTTTGCTTCATGCGAACCTCAAAACTGGATGTTTTTGAGGAGGGGAGAAAGAGAGTCCGGGCAGGGGAGTGAAGTATAGACTGAAGCAGGGAGAGACAGGAGGATGGGGGATCAGAGGGGAGGCTGATGCAATAATTCAATCGGAATATGATGAGAGAAGACTGCAGTGCTATTCAATGTTAGCTTGAGGCCAGGCTGCAGTTGGGGAGGGCCGGGCTTGGGAAGGGCCTGGAAGAGATGCTTCTGGCGAGGAATCTCAAGGGAGAAATCCGAGGCGCGTCTTGCTGTGGTCGTGCGACACCTCGTGGTCTGACAGTGGCGTGTCAGGACGATCAGCCTCGTTTTTCTCAATTCCTTCTCAGCTGGTAGATGGAAGCTGGAGGTCAAGAAGAAAGCGGTAACAGTCCCCAAGACAGGTGACCAGATTGGATCCCAATGCGCTTGTTGGTATTTCTGGATCCAGACAAGCCGACACGGGGTTGAATAATCACCCAAATCACTCAGGCATGGTTCCATCCTCTCCAGTTGTTCCACACGTTTAACTCCCTCCTCAAATCCCTGTCCTCCCACTTCCCTCATCTCTTGGCCCAATGACCTGTTCATCTACTTCACTGAGAAAATTGCAACTATCTGGTGTGATCTCCCTCAAATCTCCCCTGCTCCTACCCAACCCCTCCTATCACTTGCCCCTTCTTCAACTGTCCCATCTTTTCCAGCAGTATCTCTAGAGGAGATCTCTTACCTTCTCTCAAAATCCACCACCTCCACCTGTGCATCCATCCCTAACCCATTACCCCTTATCAAAATACTTGCCCCCTCCCTTCTTCTCTCCTTAACTGCCATCTTCAACCGTTCACTTTTCAGTGAACTTTTCACTTTTCAGTGTGGCTTCTTCCCCTTTGCTTGCAAACTTGCCCATGTCTCTCCTATCCTAAAAAAACCCTCCCTTGACTCCACAGCTCCCTCCAGTTATCACCCATCTCCCTCCTACCATTTGTCTCCAAATTCCTTGAGCGAGTCCCTGTCCTCCCCCTACTTCCCCTTCACCATAGATTGCACCACCATCCTTCCTGTCTCACAAGCCCATAACCTTCGTGCTATCCTTGACTTCTCTCTCTCTTACAACTCACATATTCAATCCATCACCAAATCCTGTCGGTCCCACCTTCACAAGGTCACTAAAATCTGTCCTTTCCACTCTATTCATACTGCTGCCATAGTAATACAATCACTTCTCCTACCCAGACTTGCTCACTGCATCACCCTCACTGCTGGCCTCCCAGCTTCCTGTCTTTCCCCACTCCAGTCCATACTTCACTCTGCTGCCAATAACACCTTCCATAAAAATGTCAGGCCTTGTTTCACCTGTCCTCAAGAATCTCCAGTGGTTGTCCATCCACCTCTGAATCAAACAAAAACTCCTCTCCATTAGTTTTAAAGCAGTCCATCACCTTGCCACCTCCTACCTCACCTCTCTTCTCTCCTCTTACATCCCAGCCCCCACACTTTACTCCTCTAGTGCTAACCTTCTCACTGTGCCTTGATCTCACCTGTCTTGCTGCCGACCCCTAGCCCACATACTGCCTCTGGCCTAGAACACCCTCTTTCCTCTAATCCAACAGACAACCACTCTCCCCCACTTCAAAGCCTTATTGAAGGCACATCTCCTCCAAGAGGCCTTCCCAGATGAAGCCCCACTTTTCCCCAATTCTCACTCCCTTTCGCGTGATCCCTTTGCTCTTCTCTCCTCTGCACGCCCCACAGCACTTATGTGCATATCTGTAATTTTATTTATTCATATTGCCATCTGTTTATTTGTTTTGATGTCTGCTCTCCACCTCTAGGCTGTGAGCTTCTTGTGGGCAGGTATTTTCAGTCTTTATTGCTGTACTGTACTTTCCCACATGTTTAGCACAGTGCTCTGCACTCACACATCCAATCCATCTCCAAGACCTGCCGGTCTCACCTTTATATTATCGCCAAGATCCACCCTTTCTTCTCCACCCAAACGGCTATCTTACTGGTACAGGCTCTCATAATATCCCGGCTGGATTTTTGTGTCAGCCTTCTCTCTGATCTCCCTTCCTCCTGTCTCTCCCCGCTCCAGTCTATTCTTCATTCTGCTGCCCGGCTCCTCTTCCTGCAGAAACGCATTGGGCATGTCATTCCCCTTCTTAAAAACCTCCAGTGGTTGCCTATCAACCTCCACACGAAACAAAAACTTCTCACTCTGGGCTTCAAGGCTCTCCATCACCTTGCCCCTTCCTAACTCTCCTCCCTTCTCTCTTTCTACTGCCCACCCCCCATGCTCCACTCCTCTGCCACCCACCTCCTCACCGTCCCTCGGTCTCGCCTATCCCGCCGTCGACCCCTGGGCCATGTCCTCCCGCAGTCCTGGAATGCCCTCCCTCCTCACCTCCACCAAACTAATTCTCTTCCCCTCTTCAGAGCCCTACTGAGAGCTCACCTCCTCCAAGAGGCCTTCCCAGACTGAGCTTCCCCTTTTCCCTCTGCTCCCTCTGCTGCTTCTCTGCCCCCCCATTCACCCCTTTTCCCCTCCTTTCCCTCTGCTCTTCCCCCTCTCCCTTCCCCTCCCCTCAGCAAGCACTGTGCTCATCTTCTCATTTGTATATATTTTTATTACCCTATTTATTTTGTTAATGAGATGTACATCCCCTTGATTCTATTTATTGCTATTGTTTTTGTCTGACTCCCCCGATTAGACTGTAAGCCTGTCAGTACAGTACTCTGCACATAGTAAGCGCTCAATAAATACTATTGAATGAATGAATGAACAATAAGTGCTCAATAAATACAACTGAACGAATGAATGGAAGGATCATCTTTCTACAAACCATTCAGTCCATGTCTCCCCTCTCCTCATGAATCTCCAGTGGTTGCTCATCCACCTCCACATCAAACAAAACTCATCATTGGCTTTAAAGCACTCATTCACCTTGCCTTTCCTACTTCACCTGTCCACTCTTCTTCTACATCCTAGCCTGCACACTTCACTCCTCTAATGCTAACCTTCTCCCTGTACCTCCATCTTGTCCATCTCATTGCTGGCTCCTCAACCGTGTCCTGCCTTTGGTCTGCAACACCCTCTCTGTTCATATCCGGCAGGCAATTACTCTCCCCCAACTTCACAGCCTTACTGAAGACACATCTCCTCTAAGAGGCCTCTTTTGCTTTTCTTCAAGTCCCTTCTGCGTCACCCTGACTTGCTTCGTTTATTCATCCCCTTCCGAGCCCCACAGCACTTATGTACATATCTCTAATTTATTTATTTATATCACTATCTCCCCTTCTAGACTGTAAGCTCACTGTGGGCAGGGCATGTGTCTGTTTTATTGTAACATTGAGCTCTCCCAAGTGCCTAGTACAGTGCTCTGTACACGGTAAGCACTCAATAAATATGATTGTAGCTGGCTCCTTCCTCTCATGGCAGGAGAGGCAGGATTCAGCAGCAGAGGTGGCTCTCCACCCCATGGGTGTTTAGAAATGTCTTCAGAACCTTTGTCCAACATTCCTCGGAAACTGAGCGGCTCTAGCCTCTATCCATTCTGATTCTGCCATTTTCCTCTCTCCACCAGTCCTTGGGAACTTGATCCTTTGGAGCACTCGACTCTTGGAGCCTCATCTCTCCTCCATAGGTCAAGGGCTCTGCCAAGACACTGGATTTTCTAGTTAGAATGGAAGAAATGGGGAGCCCAATACTGGCTCCAGAGTAGAAATCAGACATTCTTGTCAGTGTCCAGCCTGGCAAAGCTGGTGATGAACTATCATAGGAATCCAGTCAAGCATTTGGCTTGGAGGGTTGGTCTCTCCCAGGTAGCCCACCTGATATTTCTCCAGCATCTTAAAATAATCTTCCTTACGTATTTCAAATCTTGGCTTTCTCAGCTGCATCATTAGAGTTTGTTTTCAAATCTAATGTCCCATCATTCACTCATTCAATCAATCAATCAATCAGACTGGAAACTCATCTCTAAACTGTAAATTCATCTGTAGACTGTAAGCTCACTGTGGGCAGGAAATGTGTCTGTTATTGTTATATTGTTCTGTCCCAAGTGGTTAGTACAGTGCTCTGCACAGAGGAAGTGCTCAATAAATAGAATTAATGAATCAATCAATCAACCAATTGCATTTCCTGAGCATTTATTATAATAATAATGATGGTATTTGTTGAGCGCTTACTATGTACCAAGCACTGTTCTAAGTGCTGGGGTAGATACAAGGTAATGAGGTTGTAGCATGTGGGGCTCACAGTTTTAATCCCCTTTTTAAGGGTAACTGAGGCACAGAGAAGTTAAGTGCCTTGGCCAAAGTCACACAGCTGCTAAGTAGAACCTATGACCTCTGACTCCCAAGCCCATGGTCTTTCCACTAAACCACACTGCTTATATGTCAAGCGCTTGGGAGTGGATAATACAGAGTTGGCAGATACATTTCCTGCCCATTCCCTGCAGAGACACTATCTTTCACACCAGACGAAGGTATAAGGATAATTACGCAGATGTGATCCCCAGCCAGGCTCACATTCTAAGAGTCAGGGGTCGGGGCGACACAAACAAACTCATAGATGATAAATACTGTATTTATTAGGAAAGACAGAAGGACTAAAAACAACACAGAGTAAAACAGGACAATAATTATAACAAAAAGAGCTTATGATTAAATGACCAGTTTCCAGGCTTTTCACTACTCCAGTAGGGCTATCTGAAGATCCACACCCACAATAGCCACAACTTTTCCAACTTTCACAATGTGTGGCCTGTGGGCTATCAGAGCCTCTTTCATTTTAGCCTGTCCTTTGCAGCATCAGGACTGGATTTTCTGAGTGGTGTCAGGGGTGGGAAATAAGGGAGAAATGGACGTCAGCTTTCCAATGGAAGAGACTCTCCCAGAGGCACAGGCCTAGACCACCCCTAAAATAAAGCCCACTGAAGCAATGTTAAGTTTCTTCATCAAGGGAAAAAAAGAGTTGGAAGGGGAAATCTGGAAAATGCTTTAGAAATCCAGTAAGGAATCTGGTAGATTGAGTCTCCTCTTCCATTTCACTTGGGTAGAACAATACTAAAAATCCCAAGCAAAAATCAAAGATGAGGATATGGTTCTTTGGAAGAGCAATGAGGTTTTTGGTAAGGAGAAATCCCAGACATCGATTGCTCATGAGTTATACCACATAAAGGGGAAACATTTGGAGAAGAAAATGGTGATAACGTGGGAATATGCAGCATGGCTTAATGGAAAGAGCACAGGCTCAGAAGTTGGGGTCACTGGCTTCTAATTAATCAGTGGCATTTATTGAGCAGTTACTGTGTGCAGGGCACTGTATTAAGCACTTGGGAGAGTCCAAAAGACTAAGTCCTTGTCCTCAAGAAGCTTACAACATATCAAACAATCACTCAGTGGTATTCATTGAGCACTTACTGTGTGGGGAATACAAAGTTCTTGGGAGAGCTCCCAGACTCTGACATCTGAATTAGATCTGATCAGAGTCTACCTCCAAGGCAAAAATCGATCTCTGATCTACCATCTTGTTTTCTATAAAGGACTGAATACCCAAGAAAGGAATGAACAAGGGAGAAGACGTCTGCTTTTTTAAATATTTAAGACCTACTCTGTGTCATACACTGTGCTAAGAGCTGGGGTAGATGTAAGATAATTGGGTTGGATGCAGTCCATGTCCCATATGGACTCTTGGGACAATAGAGTCAATAGCTGCTATCCCTGACCTCAAGGACCTTATAGTCTATCACTAAGACAATAGCATTTACTAAGAATCTGTTGGGTCCAAGCCTCCATTACCTGTCAGCTCTGTAGCCTTGAGCACATCACTGGAAGCAGCATGGCTTAGTTGATAGAGTCAGAAGGAGCTAGATCCTAAATAGGCTCCACAGTATGTCTACGGTGTGACCTTGGACAAGTCACTTCACTTCTCTGGGCCTCAGTTACCTCATCTGTAAAATGGGGATTAAAACTGTGAGCCCCATGTGGGACAGGGACTGTTTCACACCTGATTATCTTGTATCTACCCCAGGGCTCGAGAAGAGTGCTTGGCACAGAGTAAGCCCTTAACAAGTACTATCATTATTATTATTATGCTTCAGTTTCCTTGTCTGTAAAATGGGGATGAAATACTCGCTCTCCCTGCCCCTTAGACTGTGAGTCTTATGTGGGACAGAGACTGTGTCTGACCTGATCAACTGCTTAAAAGAGTGTTTGGCCTAAAGTAAAAGTTTAACAAATACCAATATCACCATCATCTTCATCATGGAATGGCATGATCTAGAAATTACCTGTTCGACATCTTCAGTATGAATGGTTCCCAAGACAGATTTTGGTCCGGGTGTTTCATTTGTGACTGGTATTGTTGGGATTATCTATATGGTGTTTGGGATTATTTCCAGGTAACCCAGCTTGTCTGTCAAACCAATTCATCAGGGTTTCTTACTGAGCCTTTGACTCCTGACTTAGATCTGATCAGAACCTACCTACCTCCAAGGCAAAAATCAGTCTCTGATCTATCACTTTGTTTTCTATTAAGGACTGAATACCCAAGAAAGGAATGAAGAAGGGAGGGGGCTTCTGCTTTTTTTATGGCATTTAAGACTTACTTTGTGTCAGATACTGTACTAAGCACTGGGGCAAATACAAGATAATCAGGTTGGACACAGTCCATGTTCCACATGGGGCTCATAGTCTTTAATCCACATTTACTGTTGGGGTAATTGAGGCACAGAGAAGTTAAGTGACTTCCCCCAAGATCATCCAGCAAACAAGTGACAGAGCTGGGATTAGAACCCAGGTCCTCTGACTCCCAGGTGCTTTGTCCACTAGGCCACGCTGCTTCTCTTTCTGCTTGGGAAAACAGGGGATAGACCCCTTGCCCCTCAGCCCAGAGGGAGAGGGCCATCTGGTTAGGGCAGAATTGGAGTTAACTCTGAGAGTGGCCAAGGTGACCACAACTGAATTAGTGACTCCATTGGATGTCAGACATGTGATGAAAATGGTTGACAACTCAGTCTGTCTCAGAACTTTCCAGGGAAAGAACAGACTTTAACATTCAATTTTAGTATTTCTTTTCACTTTGACCCTCTACATTTCTGGGCTGCCCCATTGTATGAATGGACAAGCACACTATGTGCTTGTCAGATGAGTTATCGATCAATCATTAGTATTTATTGAGCCTCTCCTGTGTGCACGTTTTACTAAACAACTGGATGACTGGACAGAATCCCTGTTCTCAAGGAGTTTATAATCTGGAGGGGAAGACAGATACTAAAACAAATTATAGATATGAGGAGGTAATAGAGTATGTAAGATATGTACAAAAGTGTTTATGGGGGAGGTGCCACGAAAGTGAAGGGATGTAAGGTGCAAGTTGAATAATAATGATAGTATTTGTTAAGTGCTTACTATGTGCCAAGCACTGTTTTAAGCGCTGGATGAAGTATGGGGGAGAGGGAAGGGAAAGAAGTACTCAGAGGGCAGGTCAAGCTCTGTTGTTCGATTCCAGGATGCCTGGAGTGGGGGCTGAGGGGGTGAAGGGAGGCTGAAACCTGGGCGCTGATCTTCTAGGAGAGGAGAAAGGGAGTGCCAGTCCCACAGCCCCCTGAGTTCTCCACATTGTGCCCATGCCCGCCCTCACTCCTGCCTGTGACCTGGCGAAAGGCCATGCTCACCCTCCCCTGCCATTGCTCACTTACATCCCACACCTTGCAGAAACCAACCCCTCTCCCCTCCCACTGGGGAAGTTGCCAAACTGAATCCAGGAAAGCTGAAATAATTCTATTGTATTTCCCTGAGTGCCTAGTACACTTACTCTGCACACAGTAAGCAGTCAAATAATAATTTTAGAAGCAGTGTATCTGTCCATCTGTCCTGATCTTCTGACCATGCTGGAGCAGGAATGGGATGGAGACTCCTGGATCTGACCGCAGCTCTGCTGAGAAAGACATGTGGGACTTATGGGAGATGAGGCTGCTGATAGTCCCAGTCTTTCTCTTTTTCTCCATCCCCACACTGATCCACAAGGACTTCAACATCCACATAGATGTTCCTGATGACCCTTCCACTGCCTGATTTCTATCACTCCTCAACTTCACTCACCTCTTCCTCCATCCCATCTTGCCCACTTGTCAACTTGGACACAATCAATCTCGTCTCTAATCACTGTACAATCTCTTCCCTCACCAACTCTGAAATCCCTCTATCTGAGAAACCAGAGTTTAGTACTGTGCCTGGCGCATAGTAAGTGCCTATAACTAGCATTATTTTTTTTAAAAAAATCCAAAAAACAACCAAAAAAACCCAATGACAGAGGAGTTGTGGCTTGTCCAAGGTTGCACCATAGGCAATTGGCAGAGCAGGGATGAGAATCCCAGCTCTCTACCTAACAAGCCTATCTCTCTGCACCCTCTGGTACTGAGCTTTGCCCTCTCCTCTGGCTGGAATGGGGTCGGGGGCGGGGGGAGGGCAATTTGACGGTCATTGTCCCCCTCCCACCTGTATGCCCTCCAGCCCTGCCCTTCCAAGTAGCACCAGCGGGTCCTGAAATAGGGGAGTGGAATAAGAAGTTCAGATCATCCCCCACTCAAGGTTGTGGTTCTGGGGGTCCTGGGGGCCCCACGGGATCTGGAACAGTGTGGCCTAATGGAAAGAATACTGGTCTGGGAGTCAGAGGACCTGGGTTCTAATTTTAGCTCTGCCATTTATCTGCTGTTTGACCTTGGGGAAGTCACCTCATTTCTCTGGGCCTCAATTCCCTCATCTGTAAAATGGGGACTCAATACCTGTTCCCCTTCCTACCAAGAAGGTTAGCCATCTGGGGGACAGGGAATTTATCTGATCTGATCATTTTCTATCTTCTCCAGCACGTAGAACAGTGCTTGGTACATAGTAAGTGCTTAAAAAATACACACTATTATTATTATTACTATTAGTGGAAAGAGCATGGGTCTGGGAGTCAGAGGACCTGGGTTCTATTCCCATTCTACCACTTGTCTGCTGTGTGAACTTGGGCAAGTCCTTTAACTTCTCTGCACTTCACTTCCCTCATCTGCAAAATGGGGATTCAATACCTGTCCTCCCTCCTACTTAGGCGGTGAGTCCTATGTGGGGCCTGATTATCTTGTAATCTACCCCAGTGATTAGTAATGTGCTTGACAGATATTAAGCACTTAACAAATGCCACAGTTATTATTTATAAAGGAATTGTTTCACTGAAAAACAAAATACTCTTTGGTACCTTGTTAGCCACGTTCCCGAGATCTCTTTCCTGAATCATATTGGAGAGCTATGAATCCATCATCAATCATGTAATTACAACTTGGACTTTCTTTACTTGGTCAGCCACTTTTCAGCTTACTCTGCTCTCTGAGGCTCTCCTTGCATTTAACCCTATTTGCTACTCCTGCTGGGAAAAGGGAAAGAGTGCTCTCTCCCACCATTGTGATGGATGAAGGAATTCCAGTTCCATCTCATTTTGCAGGTCCTCCTCTTTGTGTCCATAAATGGAAGCTGCCCAGAGCCCCTCAGACAGACAAAACCAACATATCCATGTAACTACCATCCTCCTCCACCTCTTCCTTTTTCTTCTTCTCCTTCTCCTCCTTCTCCTTCTTCTTCTTCCTAGCATTTGGGACAGGAATGCTGGGACCTTGGTCATTATCCTAGCAGTCATAAGGAGGGTAAAGAATACTGGGCCAGCTTCACAGAATGCACGATAAGATCCTCGAGTCCTTATTCAACAACCTGACTCCAGTAGGGAGGACTCTGGGTCTTGGATAATCTCTGTGACATGGATGGGGAGAGTCCCAGGACTGGTCTCAACTGGGCTCAACATCCTGGCATGTATAGGGTGGTACCTAGGATTTGTGTCAGCACCACAGCATCTTGGAGGAAAACTCTGGGACCTGGAATCTGATCAACTGTTATGGCTTTGAAAGCTTCTCCACCCAAAGGCAGTAATAGAAGGTGAACACCTTTTCAAATCTTCCTCATAACTCACTTCCTTAGGATGCTAGAAAGATAATGGCCCCAGTGTGAAAACTGAACTCCAGGTTAAGTGGTATGATGCAATTTGATGATCAACTTGCATATACAATTTGCTTGTGTAGACCCCAGTGCCTATATAGTGCCTGGCACATAGTAAGTGCTTAACAAATACTACAATTATTATTAGTCACTTCACTTCTCTGTGCCTCAGTTACCTCATCTGTAAAATGGGAAGTAAGACTGTGAGCCCCACGTGGGACAACTTGATAAGCTTGTATCTACATAAGTGCTTAGCAAATATCATCATCATTATTATTATTATATTATTTGTCACTGTATTTTGGTATTATATGAAACTTGAAATTTGAGCCTTTAGCCAGACTGCATAGAGGCTCTCTCCTCTGAATGAGAAGATAAGTTTTAAATGGTGTAACTTACCAGAAAGCCATCTGTGGTGATGGGATTCATGCATCTGGCTGCACAATGAGCAAAGTATGCAGAATAGTTAAAGTTACACAAAGTTATGGAGATACACCTCTTGGAAAGAACTGTAGAGGTTAGACAGGATGGACAAAGCTGTTCCACATGGTATCATTCTATCTAGGTGTGCTGGAAATCTATTAAACCAGACTAAAATAGGAAAACCTTGTACGTGGAATTCACACAACTATTTTGGCTTTGAACTCTTCTCCATAGGAAGACAGTAAAGATAGAAGGTGAACATCTCTTCAAATCGTCCTCACAACTCCCTTCCTTAGCATGCTAGAAAGCTAATGACTGGGTGAAACTAAAGCCCAAGTTAGATATACAACACAATTTTATGATCCGTGAACATATCATATGTCACTGTGATTCAGTATTATATGAAGTTTGAAATCTGAACCTTTATCCAGAGTGCCTTGGGGATCTTATCTCTGAATCAGAAGATAGGTTTCAAATGGTATGACTTGTCAGAAAGCGATCTCTGGTACTGGGATTCAAGCATTCAACTGCACAATAAACAATAAAAAATAAATTGAAGGCTAACAATATTATGGTGATTAATCCCTTGGAAATAATTCTAGGGATTTAGAGATGATGGACAAAGTTGCAGAAAACATAATTCCACTGGTGTGCCAGAAATATATTGACACAGAGCAAAATGAGAAAACTCTCTGCTTGGAATCCAGACAATTGTTACTGCTTTGAACTCTTCACCATATTAAGACAGTAGAGATAGAAGGTGAACATCTCTTTAAATCTTCTTCACAACTCACTTTCTTCGTGTGAGTTGTGTTATGTTATGTGTTCTGCAATGTTATGAAAGCTAATGGCCTTGGTGAAACCTGAAGCCCAGGTTAGGTGTACAGTGCAATTCTATGGTCAGTATATATACTTTCTGTCATTGTGTTGCAGTATTGAATGAAACACAAAATTTGAACCTTTATCTAGAGTGCATTTAGGATCTCGCCTCTGAGTCAGGGGATAATTTCAAATGGTGAGACTTGCCAGAATGCCATCTCTGGTGATTGGACTCATGCATTCGGTAAAGTATGCAGAATTACTAAGGCTACAAAAAGTTAATGGGATAAGCATTTTTGAAAGATTTGTTGAAGTTCAGCCACAATGAAAGAAGTTGGTCAACACATTATTCTTCCACCCAGGTGGGCTGTAAATGTAATTAACAAAGAGTAAAACAAGAAAACCTTTTGCTAGCAAGCCAAACAAACCTTATGGATTTGAATTCTTCTCCATATGAAAGCAGTAAAAATAGGTGAACGTCTCTTGAAATTTTTCTCATAACTCACTACTGGGGCTTGCTAGAAAGCCAATGGCCTGGATAAAAACTGAATGCCTCATTAGGTATACAGCACAATTTTATCATCAGTGTATATGTCACTGGTCACTGGGTTTCAGTAGTTTATAAAACTTGAAATTTGAAACCTTCAGCTAGTGTGCATTTGGGAATCTCACCCATGAATCAGAAGATAAGCTTCCAATGGTGTGATGTGCCAGAAACCTGTCTTTGATGATGGGAATCTTGCACTTGGCCACACAATCAGAAAGCATACAGATATGTAAAGCTATACAATATTACCAGGATAAGTGTCTTGGAAAGATTTGTTGAGGATAAGATACAGTGGACAAAATTGAATGATACATCTCTGTTTCACCCAGGAGTGCTCGAAATATATTAACAAGCATACTCTCAAAGGTCACAAATGATCTCCTTGCCAACTCCAGTGGCTTCTACTCCATCCTAATCCTCCTCGACCTCTCATCTGTCTTCAACACTGTCAACCTCTCCCTTCTCCTGGAAACACGATCCAACCTCACCTCCTCCGACATTGTCTTCTGATTCTCCTCCCATCTCTCTGGCTGCTCATTCTCCATCTCGTTCATGGGCTCCTCCAATGCCTCCTATTCTCTATGGTGGGAATCCCTCAAGATTTGGTTCTGTGTCTCCTATTCTCCATTTCCTCCCATGGCTTCAACTACCACCTCTATACAGACGATTCCCAAATCTATATCTCCATCCCTGTTCTCTCTCCATCTCTGCAGTCTTGCATTTCTTTCTGCCTTCAGAACGTTTCTACTTGGATAACCCACCAACATCTTACACTTAACGTGACCAAAACAGAACTCCTTATCTTCCCCCTCAAGCCCTGTCCTCCCCATGATTTTCCTGTCACTGTAGACAGCACCACCATTCTTCATGTCTCACAAGCCCGTAACCTTGGTGTTATTTCTGACTCATCTCTCTCATTCAACCCACATATTCATTCTATCACTAAATCCTATCTTTTCAACCTTTACATCATTGCTAAATTCCTCTCTTTCCTCTCCATCCAAACTCTGCAATATTATTCCAAGAACTTATCCTATCCCACCTTGATTACTGTCAGTCTCCTTGCTGCTCTCCCTGCCTCCTGTCTTTCCCCACTCCAGTCATTATTTCACTCTGCTGCCCCAATCATTTTCTACAAAAACATTCCCCACTCCTGAAGAACCTCCATTGGCTGCCCATTCGACTCCAAGTTCAAACAGAAACTCCTTACCATTGGCTTTAAAGCACTCGATCACCTTGCTCTCTCCTACCTCAACTCACTGCCCTCTTATTACAATCCAGCCTACACTTCACTCTTCTAATGCCAACCTACTTATACCAACCTACTCACTGTACCTTGATTTCATCTATCTCACTGCTGACTTCGCCCATGTCCTCCCTCTGGCCTGAAATGCCCTCAATATTCATATCATAGCGACAATTACTCTCTCCACTTTCGAAGTCTTTTTGAAAGCACATCTTCTCCAAGAGGCCTTCCCTGATTATGTCCTCATTTCTTTTTCCACTCCCTCCTGCATCACCCTGCTTCACCTCCATTCACCCCTCTCTGTCCCACAGCACTTCTGTACATATCCATAATTTATTTATTTATATTAATGTCCATCTCCCCCACCCCTGACTGTGAGTTCATTATGGGCAGGGAATGTGTCTACCAACTCTGTTATATTGTACTCCCCCAAGAGCTTAGAAGTGCTCTGCACAGTCTGGTGATCCCACAACAAGCTGCCTTACTAGTGACTATCTGTGATCCCGTGAACAGTAACAAGGAAGAGAGTAGCAAAGGCACTGATGTGCTCTACTTGATGACAGGTGGTTGTCAGCCTGTGGGGCAAAGCATGGAGAGAGATATAGCCTTCTCTCCCCGCTCTACTCAGCAACGGACCTGGACCAATCAATGACTGCCACGTAGAGCCACAGCCTCAAGGCCAAAGACAGATAAAAATTGGTCGTTCTGAATCACAAGGAAGTGGAAGCACTCAGAGGCAGTAGAGAAGCAGCAAGCAGCACTTAGAAGAAGCAGAGAGGAAGTCTCATTCAAGGGAAAGAATTTGAGAGGGACACAGCACTCGGAAGCAGAGAGGAAGCAGTGTAGGGGAAGTGGCTTGCAGCGTCAGTGGGCTGCGTTGGCAGGAACTTCTCACAACCTTCCGCCGAACGGGCTCCCTTAACCAGCAGACTGTTACTGGATCCCTGGTGGAGTGGAGTGAGTGAGAGTTTGTATATGTTATTCCCCTGCACGTTGGTAAAACTAAGAAGAACCACTCTCCACAGTAACCTTGGTGGTTGGTGGTGTGGTTTGACTCTCTGTCGCTGAGGCTACCCCGCTCCAGGAAAGTAAGTACTAGTTGGCACTAGCCGGGGTGCTTGTGACACACATTGTAAGCTCTCAATAAATACGACCGCTTGATTGATTGATTGAAATAAGAAAATCTTTGATTTGGAATCCAAACAACAGTTACAGCTTTGAACTCTTCTCCGTATGAAGACAGTAGAGATAGAAGGGGAACATCTCTTCATATGTTCCTCACAACTCAATTCCTTAACAAGCTAGAAAACTAAAAGCCTGGGTGAACCCTGAACCCTAGTTTATGTGTGCAGTACAATTCGATGATCCATGTCACTGTGTTTTGGTATTTAATAGAACTTGAAATTTGAACCATTATCAAGACTGCACATGGGATCTCAAATCTAAATCAGGAGATAAGTTTCAAATGGGGTGATTTGCCAGAAAACGTTCTCTGGACTGGGATACAAGCACTTGGCTGCACAGTAAAGGAAGAAAGTCTGCCCACAGTTGTGGAAATAAGCCTCTTGGAAAGAACTGCAGAGCTTTAATTATGATGAACACAGTTGCTCAACACATTTTTCTTCCACCTAGGTGTGTTGGAAATGTATTAGCACAGAGTAAAACTAGAAAACCTTTTGTTTGGAATCCAAACAACAGTTACAGCTTTGAACTCTTCTCCATATATAAACAATAGAGATAGAGGGTGAACATCTCTTCCTATCTTCTTCACATTTCACTCCCTTCGCAAGCTGGAAAGCTAATGGCCCAGATGAAAACTGGACCCCAAGTTAGGTATACACTGCAATTTTACAAGAAGCGTAGATATTGTCTGTCACTGTGTTTCAGTATTATATGAAACTTAACCTCTAACTAGAGTGAATTTGGGCTTTCACCTCTGAATCAGGAGTTAAGTTTTAAATGGCGTGGCTTGCCAGGAAGTGGTCCCTGGTGCTGGGATTCAGGGTCTTAGCTGCATAATAAACTACGTATACAGAATATGTAAGGCTACACAAAGTTATAGAGATAAGCCTCGTGAAATAACTGTGGAGGTTTGACGGGATGGACTGACTTGACACATTATTCTTCCACTTAGATGTGTTGGAAATATATTAATGGATAAAACCTTCTGCTTGGTATCCAGACAACTTTACAGCTTTGAACTCTTCTCCATACAAAAGCAGTAGAAATAGATGATGATCACCTCTTGAAATCTTCCTCACAACTTAGAATGTTAGAAGGCAAATGGTGCTGGAGAAAACTGAAGCCCAATTTAGGTTTACCTCGCAATTTTATGATTACTGTACATACCATCTGTTGCTCTTTGTTATTCTATGAAACTAGAAATTTGAACCTTTATCCAAAGTGCAGTTGGGATCTCACCTCTGAATGAGGAGGTTTCAGATGGTGCAGCTTGCCACAAAGTCGTGTCGGATGATGGGACTGAAGCATTTGGCCGAATAATAGGCAAAGTATACAGAATATGTAAGGCTACACAAAGTTGTGGTTGTAAGTCTCTTGGAAAGAACTGAGGCACAGATAAGTAAAGTCACACAGCAGACAAGTGGCAGAGCCAGGATTAGAACCCATGACCTTCTGACTCTCAAGCCTGTGTTCTGTTTGCTACACTATGTTGCTTCCCAGTAAACGAAGCATACAGAGCACCAGTAATGTTACGCAGAGTTATGGTGATAAGCCTCTAGGAAAGATTTGTAGAAATTCAGATATGATGGACAAATTTGCTCATCACATCGTTCTTCCACCTAGCTGTCCTGTAAATCTATTAATGTAGAGTAAAATAAGAAATATTTTTTGCTTGTAACTTAGCTGTTACAGCTTTGAACTCTTTTTCGTAAGAAGGCAATAAAGATAGAAGTGGAACATCGCTTCAGATGTTCCTCACAACTCTTTAGAGAAGTAAGAAGCTAATGCTTGGATGAAACCTAATCCCCAGGTGAGGTGGTACAGTGCGATTCAATGATCAGTCCATATATCAACTGTCACTGTGTTTTGGTATTATATAAAACTTGTAATTTGAACCGTTATTCAGCGTGCATTTAGTGTCTCCCCTCTGAATTAGGAGATGAGTTTCAAACTCAGTGACTTTTCAAAAAGCCAGTGACGTACTTGGTTGCACAATATGCAAAGTATCCAAAACATGTAAGGCTGCCCAGAGTCACTGGGATCAGCATCTGGGAAAGAATTGTAGTGGTTTAAATATGATGGAAAAGTTGCCCAACACATGATTCTTCCACCTAGGTGTCCTGGAAATGTATCACACTAGAATTAAATGAGAAAACCTGGTATTTGGAATTCAAAGTATGTTGCTTTGAACCCTTCTCCATACGAAGGCATTAAAGACAAAAGGTGAACATCCCTTCAAATCTTCCTCACAATTTGCCTCTCTAGCATGCTAGAGAAGCAGTGTGGCCTATTGGATAGATCATGGACCTGGGAGTCAGAAGGACCTGGGTTCTAATTCTGGCTCTGCCATACATCTGATGTGTGACCTTGAGCAAGTTACTTAACTTCTCTGGGCCTCAGTTCCCTCATCTGTAAAGTGGGGATTGATGCTGTGATTCCCATGTCGGGCAGGGACTGTGTCCAACCTGATAAACTTGTATCTACCCTAGTGCTTAGAAAAGTGCTTGGCACATAGTAAGAGCTTAACAAGTGCCATTATTGTTATTATTATTATTAATGGCCTTGGAGAAAACTGAACCCCAGGTTAGGTGTACAACACAATTCGATTATCAGTTTATCTACTCATTTGTTACTGTTTCAGTATTATATGAAACTTGAAATTTGCACCTTTATCCAGATTGCATTTGGGATCTCACCTCCAAATGAGGAGATAAGTTTCAAATGGTGAGACCTGCCAGAAAGCTGCTTCTGGTGATGAGACTCATAAATCTGACTGCAAACTAAGACACAAAATATCCAGTATACATAAGGCTACACAAAGTTACTGGGATAAGCACCTCGGAAAGAATTCTCGAGGTTTAGATATGTTGGACAAAGCTGCTCAACAGGTTAGAGAAGCAGCGTGGCTCAGTGGAAAGAGCACAGCCTTAGGAGTCAGAGGTCATGGGTTCTAAGCCCAGCTTCGCCACCTGTCAGCTGTGTGACTTTGGGCAAGTCACTTAACTTCTCGGTGCCTCAGTTACCTCATCTGTAAAATGGGGATTAAGACCGCGAGCCTCACGTGGGACAACCTGATTACCCTGTATCAACCCCAGCACTTAGAACAGTGCTCGGCACATAGTAAGCGCTTAACAAATACCAACATTATTATTATCATTATTCTTCCACCTAGGTCTGCTGAAAATGTATCAATCTCACATGCATTTAGAAAGCCTTTTGCTTGGAATTCAAACAGTTGTTCCCCAAAACATTCCTAGATCATTAAACTACGATCCCCAAAGTAACACAGAACAAACAAAAAGTATCTCTGGGTTCCTAAAGTCTCCATTTTCATCAAGATGATGCTAATATCCATTTTCCTTCCACCAGGTAGTCTACCGGTGACATGTTACTATCACAGTTCCATCAATCAATCAATGGTATTTATTGAGCACTTATGGTATGCTGAGCACTCGGGGACAGTACAATACGACATAGTGGGAAAGTTTCCCTTCATTCTTGACCTGTGCCTGGTCCTGATCTTCCTCACCATCACTGAAATCTGACTTTCCCCAAATGACACTGTCTTTTCTGCTGCTCTCTCCAGTTGGGGCCTCATCTTCTCCCACTCCCCAAGATTCACTGGGAAATGGAGATGAGTTGACTACCTCTTCCTTCCCAGTGTTGCTTTCCCACCACCCCACCTCCCCCAACCTTCTCTTTCCCCTCCTCTGAAGCCCGCATCATCTACATCTACCAGGAGTCCCAGTTACTAGTCACGGTCATCTATGGTCCCCCTTCCCCAGGCCTGTCCTCCAATTTAAGCTGATCTATCTTGATCCCTTTCTCGCATTCCGTCTCTCTTTCCCCTTCCCTCCAGTGATCCTTGGGGACTTCAATATCCATGGGGATGTTCCCAGTGACCCTTTCGTCGGCTTTCTCTCGTCCAACTCCACCTCAGCTCACCCACTCGCCGACATGCATACACGCTTGATCTCATCATCTCTAGTCCCTGTACAGTCTCTGCCCTCACCAATTCTGAAATTCCTCTACCTGACCAAAACCTTGTCATCTGCCTTCTCCATCTCTTTCACAGGCTCCTCCAGTGGCCCCCACCCCCTAACTGTGGGAGTCTCTCAAGGTTCAGTTGAGGATCCCCTTAGCTCTCTATCTACAACTTCTGCCTTGGAAAACCCATTCGCTCCCACGGCTTCAACTACCATCTTAAAGGGGATGATTCTCAGATCTACCTCTCCAGCCCTGACCCCTGTTCTTCTCTGCAAACTCACACTTTCTACTGCCTTCAGGGCATCCCTTCCTGGATGTCAGGCTGACACCTCCAACATGACATGTGCAAAACAGAATTCCTCATCTCCCCATCCATCTTCCCTGTCCTCCCCACAGCTGGGAGCTGCTGGGTCCTCACCTCCTAGAGGAACCTTGCGTTAGTCATTAGGCTCTAGTAGTCAGCTGCCACAGCTTCGGACATTCTTTCTCAAACCTCCTAGCCCCCTGCCCCTCACTTTATGCCCTTAGTCCCCACCCTCTGGTCCCCCCACACCTGACCCCCTTGCCACATGCCGGCCCCACCCGGCTCACTCATATCCAACCCCTCCCCACACCTAGTGCCTTCCCCACCCCATTATTACTATTGTGTTTATTGAGCGCTTACTGGATGCAAAACACTTTACTAAGCACTTGGAAGAGTACAATATGACATAAAACACATTCCCTGCCCACAACGATCTTACATCCCTGTTACCCTGTCCCAGCACCACCCCTTACGCCCCTCCCCCTCACCAGCCCCCCACCAGCTCACTCCTAGTGAACTCTTTCCTGCCCCTCACGATGTCCCACAGCCTCTGCCGACCTTGGCCTGTGAGACCTTGCCCCCTCCTACCTCACGTTGCTACTCTTCTATTCCAACCCAGCCGGCACACTTCGCTTCTCTAATGCCAACCTAGTCACTGTTCCTCAATCTCATCTTCCTCACCATCGACCACTTACCCGTGTCCTGCCTCTGGTCTGAAATACTCTTCCCTCTTCATATTTCAACAGACAATTCCTCTCCCCACCTTTGAAGCCTAACAAAGGCACTTCTCTTCCAAAAGCCTTTCCTGACTAAGCCCTCCTTTACTTTTCTCCCACTCCCTTCTGTGTTGTCCTGGTTTGCTCCCTTGAGACACCGTCCCACAGCACTTATGTGCATATCTATCATATATTTGTTTATATTAATGTCTGTCTCCCCCTCTAGACTGTAAGCTCACTGTGGGCAGGGAATGTGTCTGTTCTATTATGTTGCACTTTCCCAAGCCCTTAGAATAATGCCCTGCACACAGAAAGCTCTCAGTAAATATGACTGAGTGAAAACCTTGGCCCTATTTTTCCCACTGATGACTACAGAAAGGACAGTCGGAACCATGGAGACGCTACTGGGACCTGCCTGATTCAGTCGGTCGGTCAGTCAGTCAGTCAAACGTATTTATTGAGCACTTTCTGTGTGCAGTGCACTCTTCTAAGCACTTGGGAAAGTACAGCATACAATAATGATGTTACGAAGGTTGAACTGACAGGATTTAGTGATGAATTGACTATGTGCGTTAATGAGAGAGAGGAGTCAAGGGTTATGCCAAATTAATGTCGGTACAGCGCCCTGGCACTGAGGGCAGAACCGATGGAGAGAGGCATCTGATCAGGGGTGGTCTTGGCATCCGCATCCCCAGGACCGAGGTCCACACCCCAACACCTTTGGATAGGGTCCTGGGACTTAGGATGGTTGATGGCCCATTGGAGCAGAGGCCTGGGAGTTGGGTCAGCACATCAGCACAAATGAGTAGGAGCCTGTGAACTCTGCCAAGCATCTCAAGAAATGTGGGAAGAGCCCTGACTCCTGGCTTGGCATGTCAAGAGGGCAGACTCTCAAGAGACTGGCAGAGAGGGTCCTGGAACCAAGTGAGCAAAGTGGATGTTCCCAGGACCTGATTCAGCTCATGGCACCTGAAGGTCGAACTGCAGGATCCCCGATCAGCACCACAGTGCATCTGGGGAGGCCCTGAGACCTGTTTTAGCAACCCGGCGTCCACGGTCGGAGTTTTGGCACCTAGGGAGAGAATCCTGGGATATGGTTCAGCATCCTGGCACGTTGGAGGTGAGCCCTGGGACGTGGGACAGCATCTGTGTCACCACAGAACCAGCGGGGAGGGCCCGGCGACCTGGGTCAGTGACCCCGGACCCATAGGGAGGGCCGGAGGACTTGGGTCAGCTTGTTGTGGGCAGGAAATGTGTCAACTACCTCTTTTATATTGTTATATGGTACTCACCCAAGCACTTAGTAAAATGCTCTGTATAAAGCAGGCACTCAGTAAATATGATTGATTGATTGTCCAACCTGATTAGCTTGTATCTATCCTAGCTTGTATCGACCCCAGTGCTTAGTACGGTGCCCGGTACATAGTAAGTGCTTCGGAAAGATGATTAACAAAATAGGACAGAGAACAGGTATTGCATCCCCATTTTGCAGATGAGGAAACTGAGGCACTTGCTGACGGTCATATAGCCAACGAGGGGCAGAGCTGGAATGAAAACCCAGGTCTTCTGACTCCCAGGCCTGTGCTCTTAGATACTACTAGTCCACACCACTTCTCAAAAGCAAATGCAAGAACGAGATTCAAGTGTGTCTCCCCTCCTAGGTTCATCCTTTAGGTTTTTAAGCCATGACATCCACCCACAGCCCTTCTCCAGGCTTTGCCCTAGTTTCTCCAGTTTGGATCCCCCTTTTTGCCTTCATCCCAATTCCCTTCCACACTCCCCTCTGCATGTGCCCACTGCCGCTAGAGATGGCGCAGAGGCTCCCCGAGCTCCACGCCTCGCCTCCATATCATCCAACTCTGTCTGGGAGTTCTAATCTTGGCTCTGTCATACCTTTGCTGTGTGACCTTGGGCAAGTCACTTAATTTCTCTGAGTCTCAGTTATCTATAAAATGGGGATTAAGACTTTGAGCCCTGTGTGGGACGGGGATTGGGTCCAATCTGATTAGCTTGTTTCAACCCTAGCATTTAGAGCGGTGCTTGACGCATAGTGAGCGTTTAACCAATACACCATCATTTCTCCAGGGTTGAACTTTCCCGAGTGCTTAGTACAGTGTTTTGCATGCACACAGTAAGCAGTCAAGGGGGTCTCTTATTCCTCTTATCGATGCTGGACTCCTCTTATCTATCATCTACTGAATAGATCTAGATCTATAATAGATCATCTATAAATATATCATACATGGAGAGGGAGAGAGGACTCAGTAGTCCATTCTGCCAGTCAGTCTTTGGGAATGGTGAGGCCCCTGCGGTCGATAATTGTAATGGTAATAATAATGATGATGATAGCATTTGTTAGGCGCTTACTACGTGCCAAGCGCCGGGAAGGATACCAGGTAACGGAAGCAGCGTGGCTCAGCGGAAAGAGCCCGGGCTTGGGAGTCAGAGGTCATGGGTTTGAATCCCAGCTCTGCCACTTGTCAGCTGTGTGACCGTGGGCAAGTCACTTCACTTCTCTGTGCCTCAGTTACCTCATCTGTAAAATGGGGATGAAGACTGTGAGCCTCACGTGGGACAACCTGATGACCCTGTATCTCCTCCAGGGCTTAGAACAGTGCTCTGCACAGAGTAAGCGCTTCACAAATACCAACATTATTATGATTATCACTTGACTGCTCTGTGCCTCAGTGACCTCATCTGTCAAACGGGGATTAACTGTGAGCCTCACGTGGGGCCACCTGATGACGCTGTATCTCCCCCAGCGCTTAGAACAGGGCTCTGGTCATAGCAAGCGCTTCACAGATACCACCGTTATTATTATTGTTATTGTTGTCCCACGTGGGGCTGACAGTGTTCACCTCCATCTGAAGCGGAGGGCGCCGCGGCCCAGAGAAGTCAAGTGGCTGGGCCAAAGTCAGCCAGCTGGCGAGCGGCGGAGCGGAGGGAGGCGGCATTTGAACCCACGACCTCTGACTGGCCAGTCAGCCCGGGCTCTCGCCGCTGAGCCGCGCTGCTCCTCCAGCGGGGGAGTCCGTCCGGGCCTCGCTCCGTGACCGCTCCGGCCTCGGCGCGGGGGAAGGCGGCGGGCGGGGCGGCCGGGGCGAGCGGGGCGGCCGGGGCGAGCGGGGCGGCCGGGGGGGGCCGGGGGGCCGCGGTGGATGGCTCGGCGCGCCGATTGGTGGCGCCTGGCGGGGGCGGGGGCGGGGGCAGGGGCGCGGCGCGCGTGCGCGGTGCGGCGGTCACGTGTCTGGGGCGGTGGGGCGCTGGGGCGCTGGGGCGGGGCTCCCGGCCGGAGGGGGAAGGCGCGTCGATCGTGTAAGAGCCGGGCCCCGCCGCCCCCGCCGCCCCCCGCGCGCTCCCTCGGGCCCTGGGGGTCGTCCCGTCCCGTCCCGTCCCGTCCCGTCCCGGTCACCCCCCGCCCCGGATCCCCCACGGACGCTGCCGGCCTGCTCGGCCTCCCCGGCCTCCCCACAGCCAGCCCCTCTCGGGACCCCCGCCTTCTCCTCCCCGGCCCCTCCCGGGACCCTCACATTCTCCCTCATCCCCCCTCGGGCCCCCAAGGCTCTGCCGCATCCCCTCTCGGCCCCCTCAAGTTCTCCCCCATCCCCTCCCAGGCCCCTCAGATTCTCCCCCATCCCCTCTCGGCCCCCCCAGGTTCTCCCCCGTCCCCTCCCAGGCCCCTCAGATTCTCCCCCATCCCTTCTCGGCCCCCCAGGTTCTCCCCCATTCCCTCCCGGGCCCCTCAGCCCTTGCTCCATCCCCTCCTGGGCCCCTCAGGCTCCTCCCCCCCCCCCAGCCCTCCCCAGACTTTCCCCCATCACCTCCTGGGTCCCCCAGCTTCCTCCCCCCAGCCCTCCCCAGACTTTCCCTCAGCCCTTCCCGGGCTCTCCACACCCAGTCTTTCCTGGAGCCCCCGTTCTCCCCCCAGCCCCTTCCAGGCTCCTCAGACTTCCCCGCCGGCCCCCCAGCCTCTCCTCCAGCTCCACGGGCCCCCCTGATCCCTCCCCTCTCAGTCCCTCTCGGGCTTCTCTGAGGACCCGTCCTGGGGGGCTTGGGTGGATTGCTCCCTAAACTCCTGGGCCTAGTATGACAAGTGTCCTTCCTTGTTTGACTAGCTAGTCTTCCCTCTTCCCTTCTCCGCTTCCTCCCCTCTTTCATCTCTTCCGTCCTTCCACCCTTCTCATTACTTGCTTTCCTCCATCTCTTCCTTCTCTCTCCTCTCTCTCCCCTCCTCTACCTTCCCTCCTTCACCATCTTCTCCTTTCCCCACCCCTCCTCTTCTCTTTCTCCCCCATCCTCATGTCCCTCTCCTCTCTTCCTTCCCCCTGCCTCCTCTCCCCTTCCTCTTTCCCCCTTTCCCCCCCACCCCCCTTTCCTTCCGACTCCCCTTCTCTCTCTCCACTTCCCCCTTCCTTCCTCTCAGGAGTGGAGGAAGCCTCCCCCACTGCAGAAAAGATGCATTCACCGAGGCTTCAGATTCAGGGCCCCCAGGGGTTCAAAGGGCATCCCAGGGTTCAAAGTGGGATGGGATAGAGATCCAGCCAAAGCCTGGCTCCAAAGCCTACGGTAGGGAACCCAATGCCCCCAAACAGATAAACCGTATAGAAAGATGAGGTGAGCAAGAAGATGGTGGATACAGATCGGGAGCAAGGAGGAATGCTTTCCAAAAGTATTGATGTCATGCATCGTTGTGTCCCGGGCGGTTAATACAGTATTTCAGGATGTGCTCCAAGATGGAGGTGGCTATTTTTGCTGACCTTCCAGCTCTAAGATGAGAATTTGTCAGTGGGTGCAGATGTGGTTGATATGACTGATGTACGATTGACAACTCACACCACGTCTTTGTGTGCCTGCAAGGATGGCTTCTTGCTACCCTGTTGCGTTTACTGTCCACAGAGCCTCGCGCTGTTTTTGTTTTTTCCTTTTGGTGTCCCAATCTCCCCAAACCCTCAACTCTTAAGACACTCCATTAATAATAATGTTGGTGTTTGTTAAGCGCTTACTATGTGCAGAGCACTGTTCTAAGTGCTGGGGTAGATACAGGGTAATCAGGTTGTCCCACGTGAGGCTCACAGTTAATCCCCATTTTATAGATGAGGTAACCGAGGCACAGAGAAGTGACGTGACTTGCCCACAGTCACACAGCTGACAAGTGGCAGAGCCGGGAGTCGAACTCATGACCTCTGACTCTGAAGCCCAGGCTCTTTCCACTGAGCCTACTGATTGCTGCTTGCCAAACCGACCTGTGTTCTAAGTTCCCAACTGCCCACTTACATGCAACCTTGTTTATGGTTTAGCTTCACTGTCTTTCAAGTAGTTCTTCCACATTTCAGCTCCCAGTAGAGCAGCTATTTGGGTATTCTGCTGTCACCCATCCTCTCGAGACCCTGCCAGAGAAGGCGTGATGTGGCGAGTATTGCTGGTGGTGGTTTGACTGGGGTTCTCGGTTGCCATTAGTTCAGATCCTGCTTTGCCATATGGGTAGGGAGCTTTGGTGAGACTCTCCTAGGTCTTCGGTGTGGTGTCAGGGTAGGTAAGCGTTCAGGTCTCACAGCTGTAAAGTGCTGTTAGTAATAGTACAAGTCATTTTAGTAATGCTATTTGATGTGTCATAACGATATTGTGGGAAGCAGCATGGCCTAATGGAGAGAGCACGGGCCTGGGAATCAGAAGTTCATGGGTTCTAATCCTGGCTCCACCACTTGTCCTCTGTGACACCTTGGGCAAGTCACCTCACTCTTCTGGGCCTCAGTTCCCTCATCTCTAGAGATGGGGTTTAAGACTGAGAGACAGGGACCGTGTCCGACCTGATTTGCTTGTATCCACCCCAGCGCTCTGTATGGTGCCTGGTACCTAATAAGCACTTAACAAATACCAGGTACTCTCCCTTGTGCTTAGTACGCAGTAGGCGCTCGATAAAAATGATTAATAATAATTTTCTATTATTATTTGAGTGCCCACTGAATGCACACTCTTGCAAAAGTATAGCAGAAACATGAGATGTTATCTACCTATAAGGAATCAATAATCATAACAGTAATTGTGGTATTTAAGCGCTTAGTATGTGCTAAGTACTGTACTGAGTGCTGAGCTAGATGGTAAGCTCCTTGAGTGTGGGGATCATATTTACCATTTGTTGTATTGTAGTCTCCCAAGTGCTTAACAAAGGGCTCAGTAAATACCATTGGTTATTGTTTTTTAATGGTATTTAAAGGCTTACTGTGTGTTAAGCATTGTTCCGAGTGCTGTGGTAGATAGAAGTTAATCAGGTTGGGCATAGCCCCCATCCCACTTGGGACTCACAGCCCAAACAGTCAGAACAGATATTTCATCCCCGCTTTACAGTTGAGGGAACTGGGGCACAGAGAAGTTACATGACCTGCCCAGTGTCACGTAGCAGGCAAGAGGAGGAGCCGTTACTAGAATCCAGGTCCTCCGATTCACAGGCCTTTCCACTGGGCCGCACTGCTTAATGAGGGTCACAGATATATGTGTTTACAAAGTGTGGAATCAAAATTAGTGGATCTACTCTTGAATATACGTATATACAAGTGCTGAGGTTGGGTATGAATAAATATTTAAGTCCTAGAGAGATGAGTACCGTGGTGGGTTAGGAATTAATGATCACCTTGAACACCCTCTGTGTAGACTGAATTTTGGTGCCATACTCTGCCTATCGTAGTGTACACCTGCCTTGGTTTGGTTTTTTGCCTCCTTTCCTTTTCTTGAGTTATTATACAGTGTGCTACCCAGATAACCAGCTTCCCTGAAATCCACCCGTGGTAGGAGAAGCGCGGCTTGGTCTACTGAAAAGAACACGGGCCTGGGAGTCAGAGGATCTAAGTTCTAATCCCAGCCCCACCCCTTGTCTGCCATCTGACTTCGGGCAAATCACTTTCCTGCTCTATGTCTCATTTTCCTTATCCATAAAACGGGGATGTAGTAACCGCTCTCCCTCCTCCTTAGACTGTGAGCCCCCCCAATGGGACAGGAAGTGTGTCAAAACTGAGCAACTTGTATTTGCCCCAGTGCTTAGTATAGTGTTTGTCACAAAATAAGCGCTTAACATATCACAGTTGTTTTTATTGGTGGTCGAAGTGTTTGCCAGATGCAACTGGCACAAAAATTCTTATCTTCCTCAGCCTGAGGGTCCAAGATTACAGTGCTGTTTGTTGTGAGAGGCAGTTGAGTTGTCTACAAGGCTCTGTATGTGTGTGTTTTGAGAGGTTTGTGTGTGAATATGTGCACGCACACTTTCCAGACTGTAGTCATCGGGGTATGAGCCTTCCCATATGAGTGACTCCATGGCACTTCCAGCCCGTTGACCTGAAAGAGACTCCCAGACGATTGGAATCACCCTGATGTCTGGGACCCTCGAGCGTGGCTTATATAGGCTAGGTTGAATGGGACTGGAGTCGGGACCTTGCCTTGCTTTATTCCATTGGCGATGGGGAGAGGTTCTGACAAACCCTCTCTGGTTTGGTCCTGCCAGTCACGTCGTCATGGAGTTAATCTTAGCATCTTCATAAACATTCCAGGGCAGCCAAACTTTTTCAGGAGTTTTCAGAGCCCAATAATAGAATCGGATGTGTTTGTACGTTCTGCAGTTGCTGTATTGAGGTCTTGATGCTGCTCCCTTAATTTCTCTTCTAATCTGTGCCGAGAAGATCTTGGTTGCTGTGTCCTTACTCCAATCTATATATTGAATCCACTCCAACATTTAGTGCAGTGCTTGGTATATAATAAGTTCTTAACTATCACTATTCTCATGTGTGGTCTGAAGTCTCATTGCAATTCTGGGAGGGCGTATGGTTAATATTGATCTTCAGGTAGTCAGCAGAAGGACTCTGGCTTAGGTATTGCCAGCAATGGGGTGAACAGTGAGACCTCATTATAGCTTGCTCAGTCGGCGAATTCCCAGTGAATCGATCAACCAATTGTATTTATTGAGCGTTTTCTCTACGCAGAGCACAGTACCAAGTGCTTGGAAGGGTACACCAGAGTTAACAGTCAAGATCTCTGCTTTTGAGCTTTCAATCTAGCCAGGGAGATGGGTACTAAAATAAATTAAAGGTAGGAGGAAGCAACTAAGTTTAAAGAAATGTAAAGATAGCGCTGTGGGGGACGGATGGGCTGAAGATCTGATTAGTGGGGGGAGGAATCAAGTGCATAAGGGAAGCGTTGGGGGTGAGGAGATGAGAAATCAAGGCAAGCTTCCTGAAGGAGATGTGATTTTTAGTAGGGCTTGGAAGATGAGGAGGATAGTGTTCTTCTGGGTTTATTATTATTATTGTTCTCATCGCGATATTTATAAAGTGCATATTATATGCCAAAGCACTATGCTGAATCCTGTGGTAGATTCAGGATAACCAAATTCTCCAGGGTCCCCTGACTCCAAGTCCCAAAGTCCTGTACTCTTCCCACTAGGCTGTGCTGACTCCCCTCCCGCCCACTCATGCACTCCCCCTGCTTGTATCCCTCTCCCACCCCCTCTCCCTCCTCTCCCTCCTCTCTCTGGATGTTAAGGCAATCCCAGAATTGTTTGCTGCCATCTCTCTTTGCTTGTGATGAGACCTGGAGTATATCTGGATCTGCATACCTTCAGGGCTGTGTAAAAGTAAAAGTGTGATCAGCAAAGCCTTGTTTCATTACAGCCCTGACCTCCTTCCACTGTTCCTTATAGCCTGGGCTCCTCTATTCAGAGATGCAGGCTCCAGTAAGCATCATTGCATAATAATAATAATGTTGGTATTTGTTAAGCGCTTACTATGTGCCAAGCACTGTTCTAAGCGCTGGGGTAGACATAGGGGAATCAGGTTGTCCCACGTGGGGCTCACAATCTTAATCCCCATTTTACAGATGAGGGAACTGAGGCACAGAGAAGTTAAGTGACTTGCCCACAGTCACACAGCTGACAAGTGGCAGAGCTGGGATTCGAACTCATGAGCCCTGACTCCAAAGCCCGTGCTCTTTCCACTGAGCCATGCTGCTTCTCCAGCGTGCAGTATGCAGCATTGCAGTATGATTAGTATTTTTAAGATCTGCAAGGTGGTGTTGGTAAATTGCTGCCTGTGATTTTGATCTCCCAGGCATTACATTCAAACCCGTCCCGGTATTTTCTTTTAGAAACCCTATAGGCTTAAAGTCTGTATTATAGAGTATCATTCAACCAGAAATATTTATTGAGAACTGGCTCTGGGCAGAGTACTGGACAGAACCCTCGGGAAAGTATACTTGAGTTACTAGGCCTGATTCCTGTCCTCCAGGATCAATCAAGCAATCAATCAGTATTTGTATTCTGTTTTTACGGTATCTGTTCAGTGCTTAGTATATGTTAGATACGGTTCTAAGTGCTGGGGTAGAAATACAAGTTAATTCGATTAGGAAGGCTCTCTCACCCACATGTGGGAAGGAGAACACTTATTGAATCACACATTTTACAGTTGAGGAAACTGAGGCACAGAGAAGTGAAGTGAATTGCCCAAGGTCACACAGCAAGGAAGTGGCAGAGCAAGTGGCCCATGCTTTTTCCACTAGTTCACACCGCTTCCCTAATCAGTGGTATTTACTAGTTACTGTGGGGAGAGCACTGTGTTTCAGTGCTTGGGAAAGGACCATACGGTACAGTTGGCAGACACATTCCCTGCGTACAAGGAGCTTAGAGTCTACAGAAGTTTGCAGTCTAGCTGGAGAGACAGACACTAAAATAAATTACAGGTAGAGTGAAGCAATAAAGTTCAAGGTTATAATAATGACAGTAATTGAATCTGTTAAACGCTTACCGTGTCAAGCACTAAATGCTGGGTTATGTACAAGATAACCAGTCAAACACAAGCCATGTCATATGGGACTGAAAGGCTAAGGGGGAGAGAGAAACAGATGAGGAAACTGAGGCACAGAGAGGTTAAGTGTCTTGCCCAAGGTCACCCAGCAGGCAGGTTGCGGAGCTGGGATTAGAGTCCAGTACCCTCTGACTTCCACGCACGTGCTCTTTGTAATAAGTCACACTTCTTCCCAGATTTGGCTGAGACGATGGGAGAGGCCAAATAGAGGGATAAAAAAACGCAGGGGAGATTTTAGGTAGATCACACCTAATGATTTCAGTGGCAAGGTCAGTAGCGACACAAGATGAGGGGGACGGGGAGGATGGGGTTTGAAGAGGGCGTCAAAGTCTGAAACATTTATCGTGGATAATGAACATGAGAGTCATTAAGAATGGAGAAGTATTGTTGCCAGGCACAGAACAGAGTTGAATTAAAGCAGCTGGGGATGAAGTTGAGATGGACGAGGTTGGCCTAGTGTCTGGATTCGACCAACAGTCCTCTGCAGCTTGAGCACGAGAGCAGAGGAAGTGTGCAGTGGAGGTAATCTGGGGTTACAAGCTGATATGAGATTGGCAGAAGGATGGGAGCAAGGGAGTTGAGTTCAGTGCATCAGTAGAAGGTACTTTGGGTAGATTGAGGCATGATTGAAAAATTGGAAGGGGTCAAGAAATCAGAGGTCCCTATGGGGAGCAGGACAGATTTTGTGGGGAGGAGGTATGTGGGAGAGAAGGCAGGTGAAGAGGTTGTGGTCGGAAAGAGGAATTTCAGGGTTAGTGAGAAGAGAGGTTGTATGGCGACTAGAGGCGATGAGGTCAAACATGTTTCCAAGTTGGTGGGTGAGGTGGGGTCGAGCAAGCTGTTGAAATTGAGTGAGAGGAAGAGTTGGCAGCAGGAAGGTCTCCAGGAATATCCATGTGGATATTGAAGTCTCTGAGGATCAGTGTAGAGACAGCGAAGGATTGTGAGAAAGGGATCATGGTAGTTGGAGGTGGGGCCTGGCGGCGGGTGTGAGGAAAAATGACTGTGACCAGTAACTGGAGTCAGGGGTAGCAAAAGGAAGCAAAGGAAGCAAAAAAGGGATGGCCAGGGAGGGATGGGGTGACCCTTAGCCCTGGGGGGTGGAGGAGAAGGAAGCCAACGCCTCCCCAAGCATTTTTCCTTGTGCAGAGATAAGGTCCTTGGCTGAAGTCCAGAGAGCTTTTTATCCTTATCTTTTAATGGTCTGGTTTCTGTTGTACACTCCCAACTGCTTAGTACAGTGCTCATCACATAAGCTCTCAGTAAATACTAATGATTGATTTTAAATGACCCCTCTACTCAATAGGACAATTGCCAATTTTTCCTGTTTGCAGTACTCATATCCTAAAATGGCTCCCCAGTAGCCTGTGCAACTAAATTAAGAAACCAGTATGGTTTTTGTTTTCATTCACAATACCCTCTTTTGATTCTGAATTTTTGTATTGTTTGCTGTTAAATCGCTTGAAGGAATGGTGTTTAATTTACTGAAACGTGTGGTATTTGCCAAGCACTGTAGTGAGCACTCTGGCAGATACAATACAATTAGATCAGAGACCCTTTCCTAAGTGGGGCTAACAGTCTAAGTAAGAGGGAGAACAGGTGGCTAATCCTGAGGAAACTGAAGCACAGAGAAGTAAAATCACTAGCCTAAGGTCACATAGCAGGCCAGTGGTGCAGCTGGGATTGGAGCCCTGGTCCTCTTACTTGCAGGCCTGTGCTCTTACTAGGCCACTCTGTTATTTAGTGACCAATTCTTTAGCCATCTGAGTCACTGTCCACGTTTGACCTCATCCTCTCTAGTCACTGTACAATTTCTAACCTCACCAATACTTAAGTAGTTGGGAAAGTGCAGTACATTGCGGGCAGGGAACACGTCTACAAATCTGTTGATTGTTCTCTCCCAAGCTCTTAGGACAGTGTTCTGCACGTAATAAACACCTGGTACCACTGATTGATAGTCCATACGCACACGGAGCTTACAGTCTACAAGGGAGACAAACATTGAAATAAATTACAGATGGGGGAAATTAATAGAGTGTAAGGATGTGGACGTGACTGCCGAAGGGCAGACGTGTAACCAAGTGTTTTCAGGATTCAAAGCGCAATGTAGTTATGAGATGTGGCTCTCTGCATATGAAGGCCCTTGAAGAAGCTTATGGTAAAGGAGATGGTGATGGATGAGGTCAGCAGGTGCCTCTGGGTAGACATTGGAGTGGTGCTTATAGATAAGAAACACATGGAACATGTCTACCAACTCTTGTTGATGAACAAGAGAAGAGAAGCAGCATGGCTCAGTGGAAAGGACACGGACTTTGGAGTCAGAGGTCATGGGTTCGAATCCCAGCTCTGCCACTTGTCAGCTGTGTGACTGTGGGCAAGTCACTTAACTTCTCTCTGCCTCAGTTACCTCATCTGTAAAATGGAGATTAAGACTGTGAGCCCCACGTGGGACAACCTGATTCCCTTGTGTCTACCCCAGTGCTTAGAACAGTGCTCTGCAGATAGTAAGTGCTTAACAAATACCAACATTATTATTATTATTGTCCTCTCCCAAGCACCTAGTACAGGGTTGTGCACATGGAAGCTCTCAACAGATATCGTTGTTGATGAAAAGGAAGGATGTCCCCCTCCCCCCAACCCCGTCCTCCCGAATCTGCAAACAACTCGGGGGATGCTAGTCGTGCCAGAACTTTGGAAGCAATAGAGAGCACCTAGGACAGGTTAATACTTGTGTTTGCTTTGTAGCGTATGCCGAAAGCTCCCAATTTTTCTGGCTACTTTTTACCCAACAATCGCTAACTTATGTAAAAATGAATAAAAATCTTCAGTTTCACGTGATCGTGGTACAAGTCAGTTTTGTAAAACATCCGTTGAGACGCATGTGCTTTTAGAAGAAGAAATTAGCAACCCTGATTTCTCAATTTTGGCTTGAATCGTTGGTTGTCTGCTCCACTCCTCATTGTTTTTGAGGAGAGAGGGGATTGACCTGCCAGAGTAGACATGATTTGGGCATTGGGGTCTCTAGAGGGAAGATGACATGGGCTTGTTGGAAAGGGGAGGCTAGGGACTGGGCTAATGAGAGTGGGAATTCGGGGAATCGCCAAGCAGTGCCCACTTACCCGGAAAACGGAAAACCTCTGGAGGGGGGAGGGGGAAGGGCGGGGAGAGTTGGGAAACAGAAGTGGAACTACTTGTTTCTGTCCCCTGGATGGGTCTGGTGCCCCCCACACTGATAGCCTCACGAATTTACGTCCCTTGAGTCCAAAGCCCCTACGCCCTACCAAAGCAAGCTCTTAAGAAAATTCTCATTCTTTAAGCCAGAGACATAGGGGAAAGGGCAGGCCATGTGTGCCAAGAGATATAAAACGTTGGTAACTGACTTGTCGCTCCACATCCTTCTTGATGTTCTTGCAAGAACTGTGTCCCACTTCCAGACATTGATTTAAGTGGGGCTTCCAGACTGATCATTTCTTGGTTGAGAGCAGCGAGAAAAAGAAAGTGCCTGAAAAGAGGGGGCTTTAACCAGGCAGTGATGAGGGAGTCTTAAGGTGGGTGTTTTGAACACAGAGCTGCTGGGCTACAAGTGGGTGTTAGGGTGCATATGTGGCCAGCCTAGGACTGCTAAAGTGGCAACAGGGAAGCTGCCGGAGGGAGAGGAAGAGATGGAAGGCTACTAGAAGCAGGGCTTTTCTGGCAGCCTGGCCCTGGAGTGGAGGTGCTGCCGGGGCCTGCTTGCAGAAGTGGGGAGGGCCACCTTACCCATAGCTCCCCTGGGCTGGACACCCCAGAGAGCAGCCCCTGGCTGGCACCGGGCAGGGGGTTGGCAACTCTGGTCCAGAGCAGGAACCAGACTGGTGGCCAGAGTGCGGCAGGGGCACCTCAGACCACACGTTTCCCACCCTCCTCCCTGCTGCCCCAAAGGGGGATGATGTCATCCGGGGGAGTGCTCTGCTTTTGGGCCTCTGCTTGATGCCGAAGGATCTGGGAAGCCAGAAGCTTTCCTGGCGCTGCTGAATGCCCTTTCCCTCCAAATCCTCTAGAAAAAGCAGTTGCAAATTAGGTATTAATTCTCGTCCCCTCCCTCCCTGCTAGAAGTAATCAAATTGATTAAGTCGAGCACTTAGTACAGTTCTCTGCCCATGGTAAGCGCTCAATAAATGCGATTGAATGAAATGCTTGCTGTGAATGGAGCACTGTCTAGGAAGTGGAAATGAATAGCTTTCTCTTCACCTTTTGTAGCGTAAAGCTGGGGATAAAAACAAAATACGGACTGACCAGACCTCTGCCTTTTAAGAACTAGACAAGTTGTTCCACTCAGCTGAGTTTATTTCTTTTTGAATATGGCTTCACAGATGTGAATTTTAGTCAGACCACTCCACCCTCTACCTTGACTGCTATCTGCTCTGTGACTCTCGGGTTTCCAGGATGTAGCACTCCTCTTCTTTCTGTTCTCTGCAGATTCATGAAATGGCCACAGATGATAAGGCGTCACCAACCCCGGACTCTGCCAGTGACTTGCCCAGCTCTCCTGCTAGCCCTTCTCATCTCACGCACTTCAAGCCTTTGACTCCAGACCAGGACGAGCCTCCATTTAAATCAGCCTACAGCTCTTTCGTAAATCTCTTTCGTTTCAGCAAAGGTAGGGGGTGTCCTGGGGAGTCAAGCCGTGCATCAGTCCTGACTCGGGAGATCACTGAGGATCGCTGGCCTAGCACCCTCACGGACAGGCCACTGGCAGTTCTGTAGCTTCCGTGTCACTTGGCAGTCTTTGACTGCCAAAGGAGGGAGATGTGGAAGCTGGCTATACCGGGGCAGTGGTTTCATGTTGAAAGCCTAAAGCTTCAAAGAAATTCATTTAGGAAGATGGTCATGGCCTCTCGTTTTCTGCTTTAATTCTGCTGGAACCTTGAAGAGCATCTTCTTGTGTTTTAACTTCAAAATTCAGGCATGTCAAGTCAGTCAGTCTTCATCATTCAGTTGTATTTACTGAGGGCTTACTGTGTACGGTACTAAGCTCTTGGGAGGATACAACATAACAATAAACAGACACATTCCCTGCCCACAGTGAGCTTACAATCTAGAAGGGGAGACAGACATAAATATAAATAAACTCTTATTGTGTGTACTAAGCACTTGGGAGAGTACCAGATAACAGAGTTGGTAGACGGGTTCCCCGCCCACAAGGAGTTTCCAATCTACAATCTAGATCTATATTTCGTCCGTCTTTGTGAGAAAAAGCATTGCTAAGTGAAGTGGGCTGGGTGCGTTAAATGAGAGCAATTAATTAAAAGGATTACATTTTAACAAGTCAGAATACAACATGGAGCCTGTTACTGACCAAACCCATTAAACATTAAAATTAGTTGAAGGGTTTAAATCCTAACTGGGCGAATACCTTCCAAAGAAATGCTCAGTTTAGCTGGGAGGGCCTTCTAAATACCAAGTAAAAGTGGAAGCTGAAAAAAGAGGCTTTGCCAAAATCAGTTTTTGCTTTGAGGCTACATTTCACAGAAGTATTTTTTTCTGGAACCAATCCAAGCTGTATTCCTTAGTCTGCAAGTGTTGTGTGTTTTATCATTTAGTAAATGTTGGGAGAGACATAAAAGGGTCATGGAGCTGTAATGATTTTGTCCCTGGGCTTTTTAAAATGCCTTTCCTCAGGAACATTCCTTTGTGTGTTGAAGGGATTTCTCCTTCTAAATGAAAATTCCTGGGCTGGAAGGTTGGAGGGTCCCATGCCGGCTTTCTCCTTCCCCTTCAATGTCTTGACCTCCTTGCCCTCACCACTGTTGGTTGGCTTCATTCTTTCAGATGAGGGCAGGCTTTCATCTGCGCCAGAGAGAGCGGAAGGTGGACAGGAAAACCAGCAGCCTCTGAACGCAAGTTTTACTCGTCCTCAGCACCCAGCCAGGACGCCAACCGCCAGATCTCCTGGGCCCTACACGAAGCAGTTAAATGAAGAGCTGCAGCGAAGGTCCTCTGCCATCCTAGGTAAAACCAACATAGTGGGGCTTCTAACACTGCCTGGGTAGGACCATTGCACAGAAGGTTGATCTTGTGACCATATGCTCCCTTGAAGCAATTGGATCTCCGCCAGAATAAGTAAAACAACTACTCAACAGAACTGGCTGAGCCTAAAAAATTGGCATGTATTTCCTTGAACTTTAATCTAGGCTAGCCAGGGTCCCTCGACTGACTTTTAGTTGGGTTTCAGAAGAGCTGAGCTTACTTGTTTTTAGGAGAATTAGGTTAACTTAAGCGAGCTGCTACTTAAACCAAAATCATAGTTTGAAAATCAAAATTCAAGGACAGAAATTATCTGTAAAATGTCCTGTAAAGTTCTCCAGATCCTGTTTAGTTCATGTATTTCTATATCATCTATTTGGCCCTAACATGATTTCTCTTTAAGAAGTTTTCTCTATAGGTCATTAAATCTGCCAATGAATCTCCCAACTCCGTTGTACTGTACTCTCCCAAACCCTTACTACAATGGTCTGCACACAGTAAGCGCTCCATAAATACCATTGATTGATTGATATGGAGTTTGCTGAAATATAGGAGCTCAAAAGATAGGGTATTTTTTCCTAACCAAATTTTTCAAGTAGCCGTGCAAACTTCTTTCAGAAATCTCCCCCAGACATGTGCGAGTCTTTTCACCTTAAAGTCGATGCTTTATTCCAGTCCTGTATGCAACAAATCAGCACCATTTCCTCTTCTGTGGCTTTAGAATACTTGGAATCAATCTGCTGACCCTGGCCTTAGAAATGGAAAGTGCTAGCTCAGGATGGCTTCTCGCATCTGAAGCCCTTCTCATCTCCAAGGCAGGAAAAAAATGAACCACCCCTCATATCCCGTGTGGTGTCGTCACATTACTCTCTGTACATGTGCCTCGTTTTCAATGTCATCACCGTACGCTGCCCACAAATGTAGCGTTCTGTATGGCATCGTTGTTGTGCCCGTTATCACAGGCAGAGCCTGTCACTGGGAATGGGCTGTGACCACCCCCATTGGTTCAGTGCCATTGATTTTTCCCTTCCGTTCCCGGTATATCCAGTTTCTATTTCCAACTCGGCCCGGTTGCAGTCATATTCTTAACCATGCCCGTGCTGCCGTGACCCCTCTTGCTAGTGCACCCTAGGGGTGGTGATTGCTGTCTACTCTTGGTCCCCAAAGGTCCCCCAAATCTTAGTGCCCTGTAAGGAGGACTCAGCAGGGAGCATTTTTCTTGCAAAGCTTTTTCCAAAGGAAAACTACAAATGGGTATTCCCTCGTTCCTAGCAGTTTAATCAATTTTAATCTGAAACCTTTGCAGAAATGATAACTACATTAATGATAATAATGGTATCTATCGAACCATTCCTAGATGCCCAAACTGGGTGCTGGGCTTTGGGGTAGATGCAGAAATTCAAATCAGAGAGTCCCTGTTCCATACGGTGCTTGTGGTCCGTTGACCGTGGGGCAAGCTGGTTTCTCGTACCCATTTTACAGATGAGGAAACTGAGGCTTAGGGAGGTTAGTGACTTTCTCAAGGTCAGAAAGCAGATTAACAGCAGAACCAGGTCTCCTGACTTGCAGTCCTTGTTCTTTCCATTAGGCCACGCCGCCTACAGAGTTTTTGGCAAGCATCTGATTTTCAGGTTTTCTGCAGAGCAAGATGTAGTCAAAATATCTGAATGTCAAGATGCAAAAAGAACCTTTAAGATGGATCCAGATTTTGAGCTTGTAAGGTTTTTGTTCTCTGCTAATTTTTCCTTTTTAAATAAAATTTTTGCTAACCCTGTTTTGGCCTTCTCGGTCTAGCATCTCCTGGTGCGGAATCCTCTGGGGGTCTTAGATGATGCATCACTGAAGTGGGAGAAAGTCAGGGCCCACATCTGTGTTTGATTTTCTCAGGTTTTGGTGGCCCTGGATACTGGAAGACCATTTCAGGGAATTTCACCAAAACTTTGTGAGAAAATCTTCATCCCTGCCTGGGGAAAAGAGACTTAAAGAAAAAGCTGGACTTTCTTTTGCAATAAAAACAATGAGGTTTCAGGAAGGTAATCTTTGCTGGGTGCTAGAGATAAAGGCTAGCAGATCCCTGAGAGTTGGCATTGGAAGTTGGTCAGGAACGAGTCTCGAAGGTTCTTCCTGAGGAAGTGGAGTCTGATCTCCTGCCCTCCCAGTTATGGATGGGCTGCCCCCACTGCTACATATGGAGGAAGAAGTTCAGGGCCAAGCCACTCGCCCGAGCTTAGGCCCTTCTGGCCTTGGGGCCCCGGGCTCAATCCAGCTGATTTTTGCTGCTGTTAAAGCTCTGGCCAGGCCAAGTTGCCGCAGGGGTACCACTGCCCCGATTTGGTCAGAGCCAGACCTGGCCAGACCAAAGTGGGGGCCAGACAGGGCTGCATGTGTGCAGCAGCACTGTGTCTCCCACCCCAAGGGGCGTGCGGTCTGAGTCAGCTGCTGGGCAGGAGCAGCTGTCGAATGGCCGGCCCCACCTCTTACTGGTCCGGAGGTTTTGGAAGTCGTCTGGCCACTGTGCTGTACAGGAACAGGACCGGCAGGAATGCCAGGGTGTGAGCGGCAGCCTGCAAACCACCATCAATCAGTCGGTAGTATTTTTTGAGCCCTTACTCTGTGCAGAGCACCCTACTAAGCACTTGAGAGAGTACAGTACAACACAGTTGTTGGATACGATTCCTGCCCATGAGAAGCCAACCTACTAGAGAGGGAGAGAGAAAAAATAAATTACCAATGGATATGTACTTAACGTGAAGTGGGGCTGCAAGTGGGTGAATATCGAAGTGTCATTTGGGGTGCAGATCCAGGAGCCTTGCAATGCAGAAGGGAGGGCAGATAGGGGAAGAGTCTGGTCAGGGAAGGCCTCTGGGAGATGTGATTTTAGTAGGGCTAGGGAAGTGGGGAGAGTGGTCTGTCGGATATGAAGGGGGAGGGAGTTTGAGGCCCGAGGGAGGATGTGGGCAAGGGTCGGCATTGAGATGGATGAAATCGAAGTCCACACATGTTTTGTGGGGTGAGGAGGGGGATAGAGCAGAAGGAGGGAGCCGGGGCGATGGGGAGGGGAGGAGGTGCTGCGGAAAAAGGGGTTCAGTCTGGGAAGGCCTCCTAGAGGAAGTGAGCTCTCATTAGGGCTTTGAAAGGGGGAAGTGTGCTAGTTTGGCGGATGTGAGGAGGAAGGGAATTAATTACAGGCCAGAGGTAGGACCTGGGCCAGGGGTCGACAGTAGGACAAGCAAGAACGAGGCACAGTGAGGAGGTTAGCAGCAGAGGAGTGAAGTGTGTGGGTTGGGCTGTAGAAGGAGAGAAGGGGGGTGAGGTAAGAGGGGACAAGGTGATAGAGAGCTTTGAAGCAAATAGTAGTTGCTTTTGACAGGCAACCCCTGGAGATTTCTGAGGAGGGGGGTGACATGCCCAGAGCGTTTCTGCAGAAAGATAATCCGGGCAGCAGAGTGAAATACAGACTGAAGTGGGGAGAGACAGGAAGTTGGGAGATCAGAAAGGATGCTGATACAGTAATAATAATAATAATAATAATAATAATAATGTTGGCATTTAAGTGCTTACTATGTGCCAAGCACTGTTGTAAGCGCAGGGGTAGATCCAAGGCCCACTTGGGGCTCACGGTCTTAAATCCCCATTTTACAGATGAGGGAATTGAGTCACAGAGAAGTTAAGTGACTTGCCCAAAGTCACACAGCTGACATGTGAGGGAGCCGGAATTGGAACCCATGACCTCTGACTCCCAAGCCCGGGCTCTTCCAGTTGGGACATGATGAGTGATTGTACTAACAAGGTAGCGGTTTGGATGGAGAGGAAAGGGTAGATTTTGGCGATATTGTGAAGGTGAGACCGGCAGGTTTTGGTGTCAGACTGGATGTGTGGGGTGAATGAGAGAGCAGAGTCAAGGATGACACCAAGGTTGTGGGGCTTGTGAGACGAGAAGGATGGAAGTGCCGTCCACAGTGATACCTGTCTACTTGTTTTGTTTTGTTGTCTGTCACCCCGCTTCTAGACTTTCAGCCTGTTGTTGGGTAGGGATTGCCTCTATTTGTTGCCAAATTGTACTTTCCAAGCCCTTAGTACAGTGCTCTGCACACAGTAAACGCTCAACAAGTACAATTGAATTGAATGAATGAATTTGGGAGCCATCTGCACAGGGATGGAAGTTGAAGCTGTGGAAGTGAGTTCTCCAAGGGTGTGGGTGGAGAATAGAAGGGACCCAGAATTGAGTTTAGAGGAACTCCCACGATTAGAGGGTGTGAGACATAGGGGAAACTTGAGAAAGAGACTGGGAGGGAGCAGGCAGAGAACTAGGAGAAGAACTAGGAGACGACAGTGTCAGTGAAGCCAAAGTGGGATATTTAGTTTGCGGGGGAAGGGAGGGGTCCACAGTGTCTAAGCCAGTTGAGTAATCGAGGAGGATTAGGATGGAGTAGAAGTCATTGAATATGGCAAGAACGTGATCATTGGTGACCTTAGAGAAAGAGGTTTCAGTGGAATGAAGTGGTGGGCACCAGATTGCAGGGGGAGAGTTGGGGGAGAGGAAGTAGAGGCGATGGGTATAAACAAGGGAGTTGGGGCGATAACTGGAGGGGATCGTGGGGTCAAGGGAGGGTTTTTTTTTTCTTTTAGAATAGGGGGTAGATGGTTATGTTTGAAAGCAGAGGGGAAGGAGCCCCTGGAGAGTGAGCAGTTGAAGATGTCTGTCAGGGAGAGAAGAGGAGAAGGGACAGGTATTTTAATAGTGTGCTGAGTGAAGCAGATTGTTTAGAGGAGGCGGGGATCTCATCTTGAGTTACTACTGGGAGGATGGGGAGTTGAGACTGGAGAATTGCAGGGGAGGTTTTAGGGACTGATGGTTTCAATTTTTTTGATGAAGTATGTGGTAAGGTCATTAGGGGTAAATGATGGGGCTGACAACAGGGCAGGGATTTGAGGAAGGAGTTAAAAGCCTGAAACAGCTGGTGTAGCCAATGGGCGTGGGAGTCAATAAAGTTGGAGAAATATTTTTTCTGGGTGGAGGAGCGCAAGTGAGGATGAGTTTGATGGATGAAGTTGGCTTGATATCTGGATTTCAGGACAGGGATGGGGTCATTAGAGGGAAGGGAGTGAGCGGATATGGAGAGGTCAGCAAGGTTTTAGCACTATCCATTTTTTATGCATGTTCTCAGTCCCGAAGCATAGAGTAGTATGGAAGTATGTTTCACTCCCACCGTGTTAAAGTACTTTGAACAGATATTTGGTTTTAGCTTGCAGATACAGGAAATGAATAGATGAGGAATATCATAAATTTCTAATTTAAAAATATAGTAGCTTTTCAAGATGTCTTGAAGTAAAAAATATATATTGTACCATAGTTAAGGCCAACAAATCAATTGTCAAAATAGGCCAAATTAGTCCAGGAGAGAGGGCCTAAGGTGGGGACAGTTTGGTGAGAAATTTTTGTGTAAATTCTCTGTAGAGCAGTACAAACTGTCAGATAGGTATACAAGGAACAATTCCGTTCAGACACAGAACATGCTTTTGGTTTTCATGTTTAGAAAACAAGAGTTTGTAGAAAGAAAATTCATACTGAAAACACCCACATAAGCTCAAACTTTATGAACTTCAGGGGTTTCTTAAGCCAAAATAGGATTCCTTGCCGTCTTCTAGGGCACTGACGGCCTTGGCTATGATTTGTTCATCACAGTTTGTTGGCTGTTCAGATAGTTCCGATGAAAAGAGCCATTTCCCATGATCCATCATCACTCAGTCAATGGTATTTATTGAGCTCTTACTGTCTGTGCATAACACTGTACTAAGCGCTTGAGAGAGTACAGTACAACAGAGTTAGCAGGTACATCCCTTGCCCACAGTGAATTTACAGTCTTTAGGTTAAGCTCGTCATCACTGAAGGTATTTATTGAGCTCTTACTGTCTGTGCATAGCTCTGTACTAAGCACTTGGTAGAGTTCAGTAAAACAGAGTTGATAGACATGTTCCCTGCCCACGAGTTTACAGTCTAGAGGGATCAATAACACCTCCTTTTATCCTATATTTATGTTGCTGAAAGCTCCATAAGGTCAGGTAATGGGCCTAGTGATTGTTAGACTCTCTCAAGTGCTTAGTATAGAGTTCTACTCCATGAGTGAATATCTGTTGCCGAATTGTACTTTCCAAGCGGTTAGTACAAGTGCTCTGCACAGCGTAAGCACCCAATAAATACGATTGAATGAATGAATACCATTGATTACATATTAGGTCTCCTACTTCTAGGACAATAGCAGATGCTGAGACCTTGATTCACCTTGTAGCCGGTAGGTTTTTGTTTTTTCTTTTGAATGGTATTTGTTCAGTGCTTTCTGTGTGTCACACACTGGTCTAAACTCTAGGGTAGGTACAGATTAATTAGGTTGGACATGGTCCCTGTTCCATATAGTTCTTTCCACAGTAGTTCTTAAGGTTAATAGCTCGTTATTCCTGTGGTTGTGGAAGGACCCTACCCTCACTCTCCCTGCCCTTTCCCCCTTTCTCCATAAAGACATGAATGTTAATCTGAATTCATTTGTGGTTCTGAAGAAGGGAAATAAGTGCAAAACATTCTTTGCCAGGCAGCAGAAATGAGGCTGGAGTCTGACAGTACTAAAGAGAAAGTAAATAAGATCTTGTATTTTCTGAGTCACTCAAGATTTATTAGTGTAATTTAGTCCTGCAGTCCCTCGTGATTTTTTTCTTTTTAACTCTTCCCCGTAATCCAGTCAAAAACTGGTGGACAATTGGCCATAGGTAGGAGTTTTGAGCCCCACCTTGTTATGACCTAGATAAATATAGGCCATCTGGTGGGTGTTCCCACACCTTGCTTAAACAATTTCCAAAAGCAAGCCCACTGACATGCCCAGTTGCTTATCATTTGGGAAAAGAAGTGCTTGGAAACCGCTCCCCCCCCAAGAATCTGGTCTACCCAAGAGGGGGTCATGGGTGATCATGCACACCCAAGGATCACATGAAAACCTTTAGTGAGGAGTGGGGCCAGTCAGTCAGTCAATTGCATTTATTGAGCACTCACTGGATACAGAGCTCTGTACTAAGCACTTGGAAGAGTACAGTACAACAATAAACAGACACATTCCCTGCCCACAATGAGCTTACAGTCTAGAGAAGGAGATGGACATAAATATAAATCAATTACAGATATGTACAGAAGTGCTGTGGGGCTGGGAGGGGGTAGTACAAAAGGGCAAGTCAGGGAGACACAGAAGGGAGTGAGAGAAGAGGAAAAGAGGACATTGTGAGGGAACGCCTCTTGGAGGAGATGTGCTTTCAATAAGGCTTTGAAGGTGGGGAGAGTAATTGTCTGTCGGATATGAAGAGAGAGGGCGTTCTAGGCCAGAGGCAGAACATGGGCAGAAGGTTGGCCGACAAAATAGATGAGATGGAGGTACAGTGAGAAAGTTAGAATTAGAGGAACAAAGTGTGTGGCCTGGGTTGTAGTAGGAGAGTAGCAGGGTGAGAAAGGAGGGGGGCAAGTTGAGTGAGTGCTTTAAAGCCAATGGTTAGGAGTTTCTCTTTGATGTTGAAGTGATTGGGCAGCCACTGAAGGTGCTTCAGGAGTGGGGAAACATGGTCTGAACAGTTTTGTAGAAAAATGATTCGAGCAGTGGAGTGAAGTATGAATTGGAGTGGGAAGAGACAGGAGGCTGGGAGGTCAGAAAGGAGGCTGATACAGTAATCTAAGTGGGATAGGTTAAGTGATGAATTAATGTGGTAGCAGTTTGGGCGGAAAGAAAAGGACAAATTTTAGTGATGTTGTGGAGGTTGAACAGATAGGATTTAGTGATGGATTGAATATATGGGTTGAAGGAGAGAGGAGCCAAGGTTATGGGCTTGTGAGACAGGAAGGATGGTGGTTCCGTCTGCAGTGATGGGAAAGTCAGGGGGAAGACAGGGTTTGGGTAGGAAGATAGGAAGTTCTGTGTCAGAACTGTTAAGTTCAAGGTGACGGGAGGACATTGAAGTAGAGATATTTTGAAGGCAGGAGGAAATGCGGGACTGCAGAGAGAGAGATCAGGACTGGAGATGTAGGTTTGGATATCATTCTTAGAAGTGGTAGCCATGGGAGTGAATGAGTTCTCCAAGGGAGTAGGAATAGTTGGAAAACAGAAGGGGACCCAGAACTGAGCCTTGAGTGACCCTCACAGGGGGTGGGAAGCAGAGAAGGAGTCCATGAAAGAGACTGAGAATGAGTGGCCAAAGAGATGTGAGAACCAGGAGAGGATTACATCAGTGAAGCTGAGTTTGGATAATGTTTCCAGATGAAGGGATTGGTCCACAGTGTTGAAGGCAGTTGAGAGTTCGAGAAGAATTAAGAGGAAGTAGAGGCTATTGGATTTGGAAGAAGGAGATCATTGGTGACCTTTGAGAAGGCGGTTTCTGTGGAGTGAAAGGGATGGAAGCCAGATTGGAGGGGGTCAAGGAGAGAATTGGAGGAGAGGAAGTTGAGGCAGCGGTGTAGACAATTTGCTCAAGGAGTTTGGAAAGGAATGGTAGGAGGGAGATGGGGTGATAAGTGTAGGGGACTGTGGGGTCAAGGGGGGGTTATTTTTAGGATATCTGAAGCATGGGCATGTTTGAAAACAGTGGGGAAGAAGCCACTGGAAAGCTAACAGTTGAAGATGGTTGTTATGGAGGGAAGAAGAGCGTGAGCACGTGTTTTCATAAGGTGCGAAGTAATAAGGTCAGATTCACAGGTGGTGGGGTTGGATTTTGAGAGAAGGCAGGAGATCTCCTCTTGTGATACTGCTGGGAATGATGGGAGAGTTGAAGAAGGGGCGGAGGGGAGGGAGTAGGGAGGAGCAGGGAAAATGTTAGGGAGATAACGCCTCATAGTGTCAATTTTCTCAGTAGAGTAGGTGGCCAGGTCATTGGGAGCAAGGGATGGGTGAGTCTGGGGGCAGGGGATTTGAGGAGGGGAAGAGGTGTGTGGGGGAGAAGGCAGGTGAAGAGATTGTGGTCAGAGGGATTTCAGGGTTGGTGAGGGCAGAGATTGTGCAGTGGCTAGAGATGATGAGATTAAGTGTGTGTTCAAATTGGTGGGGTGGGGCAGGAGGTCAGTGGAGTTGAGGAGTGATAGTGGGCAGCTAAAGGGTCATCAGGACCATCTGTTTGGACATTGAAGTCCCCAGGGATCATTGTAGGGGGAGAGAGAGGGAATGTGAAACCGGAATCAAAATGGTTCAAAAAGTCGGAGGTGTGACCTGGGGGGTGGTAGATGACCATTGTTAGAATCTAAAATGGGTGGTAGAGGCACATGATATGGGATTGAAAGGAAGGGAAAGAAATGGATGGGGAGGTAAAATGGTGTGCAGGTGGCATTGGGGCTCCAGAAGGAAGCCAACACCTCCTTTCCCAGTGATTCTGGGGGAGTGGATGAAGATGACACCCCCTCTGAAGAGAGTTGCAGGGGAGACCATGTTGTCTGGGGAGAGCCAGTTTTTGGTGATGATGAAGAAGAGTAGTGACTGGGCCAGGAACATGTCAAGGATGAAGGGAAGCTTTTCCAGGATGGAATTGGGGTTCCACAGGCCGCACTTGAGGCTGTGGGGTGTGTTCTGGGGGAGGTGATGGTTTGGGGTAGGGGAGTTGGGTGAGAGTGAGTTGACAGCCTGGCCCAGGGCGAGGGGGATGAGAGGTGGTGCTGGGACAAGATAACATGGAAGGGGCGGGGAGGAGGGGTGAGGACGGCACCGGGGGTGGGGAGGAGTTGGGTGGAGGAAGGGAAGATGTGGTGGAAGGGGAAGACTGAGATGTGCTGACTAGAGAGTGGGGATTGAGGGGTCACGGTGGGGTGGGATTGAGGGGTCATGGTGGGGTCAATGAAGCTGAAGCGCTGTAGGTGAGGTAAAAGAGCAATAACTACTGAACCCAGTGATTCTCCGAGGAGATGGTTGTATTGCCCTTGGGTCCTGGTGAAGAGGCCACAGTGTTTAGGAGAAAACAGGGGCTGGGTTGGTGTGAACAGAGGATAAAACAGGGGTCCACCTGTTCTGCTGGCGGCGTGTAAATAGTGGCAATTCTTGCCCTTGAATCTTCTCTTTCCCTCAACATCCCCTGGCCCCACCCTTTTGCTGCTTCCTTGTTCCTCCCATGGGATTCTGAGCAGCCCCAGGCCTGGTGTTCCAGTGGAGTGACAAGTAGGACCCCGGAGATCTGACTGGCCTCTGCAGGAGGGTAGGGGCAGAAAGTCAGATTGACTGGGGTGCAGGAGACTGCTGCTCCTCATCACTCATTCATTCATTCATTCAATAGTATTTATTGAGCGCTCACTATGTGCAGAGCACTGTACTGAGCGCTTGGAATGAACAAGTCGGCAACAGATAGAGAGAGTCCCTGCCATTTGAAGGGCTTACAGTCTAATCGGGGGAAACAGACAGACAAGAACAATGGCAATAAATAGAGTCAGGGGAAGAACATCTCGTAAAAACAATGGCAACTAAATAGAATCAAGGCGATGTACATTTCATTAACAAAATAAATAGGGTAATAAATATATGCAGTTGAGCAGACGAGTACAGTGCTGAGGGGATGGGAAGGGAGAGGAGGAGGAGCAGAGGGAAATGGGGGGAAAAGAGGGTTAAGCTGCGGAGAGGTGAAGGGGGGGTGGTAGAGGTCCTTGGTCCAAGGAGGTCCAAGGTCCTTGCTTGGCAGCAGCAGCTTTCTAAAGACCTGCTCTCTGGGAGGGGTGGGGAACTCTCTTGGAGGCACAGGGCCAAGGGCAGTTTCCCCTAGGCCCAACCTTACGTCACTCCAGCCAGTGATCCGTGGTGAAGAGGGGCACGGGAGTCGACCAGAACTGGATCCACCCACCCAGGGTGTGTTGGCAGGCCCAGACTGGAGCAGGGGACCTGTGTCTATCCCAATCTAGATTCTTCTCTAGAGCGGCCTGGAAACCCAGTCAGCGGACAGGGTTCTGATGGAATGGGGGCATCCTGACTCCTGGCATGTGTCCAGTTACGTGTTCTCACCAGCAAGTTCTTACTGTGAGTGTGAGGACCTTTGTGTTTTGTATCCTGTATGAGAGCGATCAGAGAAATAGAAGATGCCATCCCTGTTAATGGTGTGTAGTATTTAATGAGCCCCCACAGTGTGTGGGGCATTGTCAGCACCCGGGAGAGTTCAGTAAGATTAGTAGGAAGGTAGGCACCCAACGTCGGAAGCCTACACCTTACCCCTTCCAGCAGGGATTCACCCAATTTCCCATCCCTAATCAATGCCAAGCCACCTGAATCTTTCATTCGATCGTATTTTTTGAGTGCTTCCTGTGTGCAGAGCTCTTGGGAAAGTATAATACAACAATAAACAGACACATTCCGTGCCCACAGTGAGCTTGCAGTCTAGAGGATCATTGTGGTATTTGTTAATAATAATGGTACTGGTTAAGCGCTTACTATGGGCAAGCACTGTTCTAAGCGCTGGGGTAGATCCAAGGTAATCAGGTTGTCCCACATGGGGCTCACAGTCTTTATCCCCATTTTACAGATGAGATCACTAAGGGCCAGAGAAGTCAAGTGACTTGCCCAAAGTCACACAGCTGATAAGTGGCAGAGCTGGGATTAGAACACACGACCTCTGACTCCCAAGCCCGGGCCATGCTGCTTCTCCATGTTAAGCCACTTACTGTGTGCCAGGCACTCAGTCTGTCACCAACTCCTGTCAGTCTCATCTTCACAACATGGCCAAGATCCTCCCTTTCCTCTCCTTCCAAACTGCTACCTTGGTGGTACAATCTCTCGTAATATCCTGACTGGATTATTGCATCAACCTCCTTTCTGACCTCCTGACCTCCTGCCTTTCCCCACTTCAGTCCACACTTCACTTCTCTACCTGGATTATCTTTCTACAGAAACATTCAGGGCATATCACCCCTCTCCTCAAAAATCTTCAGTTGTTGCCTATCCACCTCTGTATCAAACAAAAACTCCTCACTATTGGCTTTAAAGCTCTCCATCACTTTGCCCCCTCCTACCTCACTTCCCTTCTCTCTTTCTACATCCCAGCCAACACACTCCACTCCTCTGGTGCTGACCTTTTCAGTGTGCCTCCAGCTAGCCTGTCTCGCTGCTGACCCCTGGCCCATGTCTTCCTCTGGCCTGGAACGCCCTTCTCTCCTCAAATCTGCCAGACAGCCACTTTTTCCCCCCACTTCAAAGTCTTACTGAAGACGCACCTCTTCCAAGAGGCCTTCCCAGACTAAGCCTCACTTTTCCTCAACTCCCACTGCCTTCCACATCACCCTGACTCACTCCCTTTGCCCACCCCATAGCACTTATGTATTTATGTGTACTGATGCCTGTCTTCCCCCATCTAGACCATGAGCCTGTTGTGAACAGGGATTGTCTCTCTTTATTGCTGTATTGTACTTTCCAAGCACTTCGTACAATGTTCTGCACACAGTAAGCACTTGGTAAATACAACTGAATGAATGAATGCTGGGGTAGATACAAGTTAATCAGGTTGGACACCATCCCTGTCTACATGGGGCTCACGGTCTTAACCCCTATTTTATAAATGAGGTGACTGAGGCACAGAGAAGTTAAAGTGACTTTCCTAGATCACACAGCAGACACATGCCAGAGCTGGGATTAGAACCCAGGTCCTTCTCACTCCCAGACCTGTACTCTATCCGCTGGGCCACACTGCTTCATGCCTCTGCTCACATTTCTGGGCAGAGAAATGACATTTCGTTGGGAGAACCCAACGAAATGCAGTCTACCTCTCTCATCCATGCTTGTGCACACGTGGAGAACCCCTCAATACCTAACAAAGCCTGCCTCATTCTTTGTAGACACTCGAAGAAAAGTGGAGCCTACTCCTGGAGGTCATGATCCTCGGACAGCAGTTCAGCTTCGAAGTCTCAGCACAGTCTTGAAACGCCTCAAGGAAATAATGGAGGGGAAGAGCCAGGTATGGCTTCAGGGCTCGAATGGGTTATCTGTAAAGAACTGTGAATAATCCAGAATAGGGGTGAAAACCAGTAGCCGAAAATGGCAGTTGTTTTAGGCTGTCTGCTCCACCACTGTCCCAGGTCAGCACCTGTCTGAGGAGAGGAAAGAACAGGGGTTCACCATCATCCTAACTGAGGGAGGGATCAGCAGAGTCCCAGAGGCTGGAAGCACCCACTGCCCCTGGGTTTCCTCTTGTTAACTGTGGGGAACACTCAGCTAAGGTTGGGACTTTAGGTCTCTTATCGAGTGTGGCCTCGGTGGCCTGACCTGGTCAGAAAATGAGCAATCGATTGCTTTCTTGTGGTTTTTACAGTGTTTTTTTCTTTTAAACAAACGATTAGTAACCCCAGTTGTCTCAACCCCTACCTCTTTCCTCCCTCTTCCCCCTTCCACCCTCTTCCTTTCCTGTTCTGCTCATCAGGAATTTCCTCCTTTGCTGCCTTTGACCCTTGCCTTCCCACTGGGCCATCAGAGGGAAGGGATCCACGAAAGGGATTCATCCACCCCTGGGCCCTCACCACCTGTTCTTAGGAATCCCTGTCATTGGCCTCTTCTCTAGGCTGTACCTAAACTGAGCTTTCAGATACCATGGCACCTGCTGAGATTCTTGTTTTGGAGAAATTGAGCCTAATAGACCCTGACTTGAGTCTCCTATGTGTGTCTGAGGTTCTCAGCAAGGCCCGAAGAAAGTGGAAACTTAGAAACCTAGTGGTGTTTCTGAAGTCCCTGAAAATTCAGGCAGGTCCTTGAATCTCAATAGTGAAGAGGGAGTAAAGGCTGAATGTTAGTGTTGTGTTTTCCTGTTCACTATGACTTTTCCTTGGCAAAACCCAAACTGCTCCTTGGGCCTTTATGGAGTGCAAACCAAAGCTTGGCACGGTGGGCCCTTGGGTACTTCTTTTTCATTAAGTATTTCTTCCTATAGCTACTCAGATGCAGGTAAGTTTAGGGATTTCCTTTAGGTCACCACTTTTGTAATAACGGCTGTGACTGGGTGAGTTGTGTTCAACCCAGACCAGCCTCTGTTCATTGCAAACCTAGCATTTGCCATGGTAGTTTTTTTTAGCCCAAGAAACTATCCAAAGGTACCACCGTAGGCTTTGCAAAGATCTGGGAAATGTTAATGTCAATGTCCGGTCACACTTCAGCTGCTCTCGCCTGCCTGTGGGAGGATGAGGTCCCTGGAGGTTTTTGTGGAAGGAATCAAACAGCTGCATCTTCATAATTCCACCTCTGTCAGGCACCCTGAAAGTTGGTCTGTTTTGGTTTTGAGTTGACTTTTGCTGTTGCAGGACAGTGATTTGAAACAGTACTGGATGCCAGATAGCCAGTGCAAAGAGTGCTATGACTGCAATGAGAAGTTTACCACCTTTCGGCGTAGGCACCACTGCCGTCTCTGTGGACAGATCTTCTGCAGTCGTTGCTGTAACCAGGAAATTCCTGGGAAATTTATGGGTTACACAGGTGAGCCAATGCTTCGGCATCATTTTCACAGTTCCGTTTTTCTCCCAGACACAGTTGAATGCCGGGCTGGCAGCTCTTCAGTCCTGGCACCGGGGCTTTCATGGGGAGTGGAGAGGATCAGGGTATGGACGGGACGTTTCCAGGGGGCAGGGCTCCAGTGGCAAATATGGGAAAGGGCTGGAGAAAGAGGACGTCACAGGCAAACCCAGGATTTGGGAGGTGAATATGCTGAAGGACTCCCTTGAGACTAGGAAAGCAGACCAACAGGTTCACTCGGGGCTCAGGGAACTCCCAGGGAAAACGGTCAGGCCTTGGGTGATGTCTGTTCCCGCCCTGAAGCTGCAGATGGGAAAGAATCATGTCCTGGATCCGCGCTGTGGCTTGCAGCCAGCCTCCATTTTACCTGAGGGGAGGCAGCCCGAGAATCTATGTCGGGAAGCCGAACAAGTTAGTTGTGCTCTCAGGCTCAGTTTTGAGTGGCAGAGAGTGCCTTATATATGTGGAGCTGTAGCACCTTTTCCCAGTGGAATTCCAGTTCCCACAGGAGCCCCACTGAGCTGCCGTAACTGAGTTGCCTCATTTCAGCTCTTTCTTTAAACAGATATGTGAACAATTTGTTCTGTTATTTCCTGTGACACCTGTTACTCGGTGGGGGCTCAGGGCTGATGGCATGAATTCACTCTCTTTTCTGTGCAAGAAAATGTCTTAATTTTCTATAAACGTGATTGTCGTGTTACAAGCCTGCCTTGGCAAGAATTGAAATGGCTTTATTAGGTGAGTAGCCACTGGGCCCTTGTGTTCAGATTAATATTCCAGACCAACAAACCCCTTCAGCCTTCCTGAGAATGACAAAACAAGGCAAGAAACTCGACAGGAACTCTTCTCCCCAAGCCAGACTAACTCCATGCGAAGGCCCCCTGCCGTAGCCTTCACCTGAGCCTGGTGGCTAAGTGGGCCCTCTCAGGCCCTGGTGGGAGCAGCGGCACCTTCATTTGGCCAGAGTTAGAGACTTCAGCACCTGTCTTGGGTTCATGGTAATTATTTTCAGTAGATTGGTCCGGTGACTTTCCTCTGAATACCCTTAAAGTGTTTTCTTAGAGGATTTACTATCGTGAAACTTTTTTTGATTAAAAAAAAGGAAAACAGAAGGAAAGTGGGAAGAAAATTGAGACGAAAGCAGGGGCAAAGGTTTGGTTGGTGGGCAGAGTAGGCGAGGGCAAATAATGTAATTATGGTACTTGTTATGTGCAAAATACTGTTCTAAGTGCCGGGGTAGACACAGGTTAGACACAGTCCCTGTCCTACATGGGACTCACACTCTTAATCCCCATTTTACAGTTGAGGTAACTGAGGCACTGAGAAGTCAGGTGACTTGCCCAAGATCACACAGCAGACATATGGGGGAGCGGGATTAAAACCCTGGTCCTTCTGACTCCCAGGCCCATGCTTCATTTTCTATCTTAACAGCAAGTTAAAATACCCGTCCCACTTAATCTTTGCAGGTTCAAGTCTCTGCTTTCTCAGGCCACCACTGTTGATACCAGACAGATCGGCATATAGGAAAGACCTTGCACTCCCTCACTTTCTGTCTGGGTGCTACTGACTGACCCTCAGAAAGTAAGAGGGCAGAACACAGAGAGGCTGGTCTTTGGGGCCTAAGTCAAGGTGTTACTAGCAGCATGGCCTAGTGGAAAGCACATTGGGCTGGGTTGTTGTCCTGGTTCTGCCCCTAGCCTGCTGCGTGACCCTGGCTGAGTCACTTAACCTCTGTGGACCTCTTTGTCTTACCTGTAAAATGGGGATAAAACTATCTTCCTCTCCTTGTTTCACAGAGATGTTGGGAGGTTAAAATGAGACAAGTGTCCTGAAAGTGCTTCAGAAAAGTAAAAGCGTTATCTCATTATTATTATTATAATTATCATCATGGTATATGTTGAGCCTTTAATGTATGTCAAGCACTTTTCTAAGCACTGGAATGTATACAAGTTAATCAAGTTGAACCAAATCCCAATCACATTGGGTCTCACAGTAGGAAGGAGAACAGGTTCTTAATCTCCATTTTACAATTAGGGAAATTGAAGCATAAAGTAAAGTGACTTGCCCAAGGTGTCACAGCAAGCAGCTGGCAAGGTTGGGATTAGAACCCAGGTCCTCTGAGTCCCTGGGCTTTCCTCTTTCCATCAGGCCATTCTGCTTCTATGAAAAGTATTCTTGTCTTATGCCATCAAGTTGTTTCTGACCCGTAGCGACTCCATGGACACAACTCTCCCAGAACGCCCCACTCTCCCTCTGCAGTCATTCTGGCAGTGTATCCATAGGATTTTCTTGGTAAAAATAAGGAAGCGGTTTTCCAATGCCTTCTTTGGCATGGTCAACATGAGTCTCCACCCTTGACTCCGTCTCATGCTGCTGCTGCCCAGCACAGGTGAGTTTTGACCTGCAATAGATTGCCTTCTGCTCTCTAGCCTCTGCCCATGCTAGGAATGGAGTGGACAGGCCTCTGCTTGACTCTCCCCCACATAGTCGAGACTGGTAGAGTACTGGAAACTTCAGGTGCGATCCTGAGAGGGGTTGAAAAGTATAGGTGCATGTTTCACATTCACTTTGTAATGATACTTGAAGCCTATCACTTTCTTAGAGTTTGCTGCTTATTTAAAATGCCCTTCCCAAAACAGGGAAGTCGAATGAACTCATTTTTAAAAGTACGACCACTAGAAATGCATAAACCATTAAAGGCATATGCTCAAAATATTTATCTGTTTTACAGGGACTACTGACTATACAAAAGACAAGTAAAGCTGTATTAGTATAGCTGTGGTTCCTCACTGGTTTTACTTTGATTCAGGCTTACACATTGTCACAACTGGCCAGCAGTTACCGGGCAGCTCGGTTGGGCAGATTTCCTATGCAGTTTGAAGTCAAACACGTCCTTCATTTCCTGTTTATTCTTATTTTGGTGACGTTTTGTCCTACCACCTGGGACAGACACCCTCTCCTATCTGGAACTGCACGGTTAATTGGCTTCTACTGAGGGTCCTGCCCTCCAGCTCTTGATATCCTAGAGCAAACTGATTTGGAAAATGTATTTTGTAGTTTCAAGGTCTCCCTTGGAGTATTCCTCCTTCCCATCCTTTCTTCCTTTGTTCTTTGGCCTATTCCCTTTTCTCCCTCCTCTGGCCCTCCCTTTCTCCCGACTCCTCCTTTTCTCTGTCTCCGAGACAGACACACACACGCACATTTCATGTGTTTTCCTTTGTGTTCTTTTTCCTCTGTTTTTCGAGTTTTTAAGCCTGCCTTCTGTTGGATGACCTTTTTCATTTTTGAGGCATTTGTTTCAAATTCTTGAAACAAAGAGTTTGCCAGGAGAAAAATAAATGAGGCCACTCACAAAAGTCATTAACTCAGTGGTTCCACAACTCACATATTCAAGGGCAGGGCAGGGAAAAGTTAATCAGTTTTAACAAGTGGCTTGTCAACAATTTTTGCTCTTGTCAACCTCATCTATAATCCATAAATTTCTCTGACCCCACCATGTCCTCTCAGTCCCTCCAGTCAGCACATCCCTGTCCTCCCTTCCCAGTACCCTCCATAATCCCACTCAATCCATTCCCCCATCCCCGCCCCTCACCCCCATGCTCCTTCCCCACCCTATCCCTGTTACCCTGTCCCGGTGCTGTCCCACATCTCAGTGCCCCCCATCAATCCCTGGCATCTCATTCCCATCCATTACTTCCCCTCACCTCAGCCAAGTGCAGTTTATGGAACCCTGCTCCTCGTTGCCATCACTGAAATCTGGCTCTCCCAATTCAATTCAGTTGTATTTATTGAGTGCTTACTAGGTACAGAGCACTGTACTGAGTGCTTGGGAGAGTACAGAATAACAATAAACAGGCACATTCCCTGCCCCCATTGATCTTAAAATCTAGAGGGGGAGACAGACAATATAAATAAATTACAGGTATGCATAAGTACTCTGGGGCTGACTCTCAGGTTCTTACCTGGAGAGTTTTCAGTACTCTACCAGTCTCCACTATAGGAGGGAGAGTCAAGCAGAGACATTTCCATTCCTAGCTTGGCCAGTGGCTCGTGAGTGGAAGACAAATTGCTAAAAGTCAAAACTCATCTGTGCTGGGCAGCAGTGGCGTGACAGAGTCGAGGATGGAGACTCAAGTTTACTTCATATAAGGAGGCAGTGGTAAACCACTTCCATATTTTTTACCAAGAAAATTCTATGGATCCACTACCAGAACGATTGCAGTTGAAGGTGGGGCATTCTGGGAGAGAGATGTCCATGGCATCGCTATGGATCAGAGATGACTCGATAGCAAAAGACAAGGCTAGCTATGGGGCTGGCAGGGGAGACGAATAAAGGGAGAACAGAAGAGAGTGGGAGAAGAGGAAAGGAGAACTGTCAGGGAAGACCTCATGGAGAAAATATGCCTTCAGTAAGGTTTTGAAGGTGGGGAGAGTAATTGTCGGATTTGAGAAGGGAAGGATGTTCCCGGCCAGAGGCAGGACATGGTCTAGGGATCGGCAGCAAGATAGAGGGTCTGTGACGAGATAGACAAGATGATTCATTCATTGTCGTATTTATTGAGCGCTTACTATGTGCAGAGCACTATACTAAGCACTTGGAAAGTACAGTTTAGCAATGAAGAGAGACAATCCCTACCCACACCGGACTTACATTCTAGAAGAGATCAAGGTACAGTGAGAAGGTTAGCGTTAGAGGAGAGAAGTGTGCAGGATGGGTTGTGGCAGGAGAGTAGCAAGGTGAAGTAGGAAAGGGCAAGGTGATTGAATGTACCGAGATGACGTGGTCTTTCTGCTGCTCATCTCCCACTCCCCCAGACTCCTTGGGAAAGGGGGAGGAATGGGCTTCCTTCTTGCTCCCCAGTGCCCCCTTTGCACCATTCCACCTCCCCTATCCCTTTCTTTCCCTTCCTTTGAAGCCCACTTCATCCACCTCTACCACCCACTCCAGATCCTAGTCACAATCATCTACCACCCTCCAGGCCCCACCTTCAACTTTTTGAACCATTTTGATTCCGTTCTCAAATTTCTTCTTTCTCCATTACATTATGTTGATGTTTGGGGATTTCAATATACACGTGGATGTTCTTGATCATTCTGCTGCCAGCTTTTATTACTCCTTTATTCCCACCTCACCCACTCATCAACTTGGACACACGCTTGCATTTATCATCTCTAGTCACTGTTCACTCTGTACCCTCAACAACTGTGAAATCCCTCTATCTACCACAGCCTCCTCACCTGGCTTCTCTCCCACCCACCCTCTCCCCACAACTCTGTCCTCTTCCCCACCACAGACCTCCAATCTTTTGACACCATCTAATTTTCTCAATTGGATTTAGCCTCCACATCCAAACTACCTTCCCTTGATGACCAATTGACGCCCACCACCTTCTCTACTGAACGCAGTTCACCCACTTCCCTTTCCTTTTATCAATCTCATATCACTAATCTCATACCACAGCCCTGGATTATCTCCATAGTCCACTTCCTTCATCCCTGTGCATGAGCTGCAGGTCGCTGCTGGTGAAAATCTAGATATCAGGCCGACTATGACCACCTAAATTTCATCCTTGCCTGCTTTAGCTTTGCCCTCCTCTACCCGGCAACGTTATTTCTCCATCCTTATTGACTCCCATGTCCATTGCTGTTAGCAGGTACTCCAGACATTTAACTCCCCCGTCCTCCTGCCTCCCCCATCTCTTGCCCCTAATAACCTGGCCACATACTTTATTGAGAAAATTAAAACCATCAGTCATGATCTTCCTAAAATCTCCTCTGCCCATCACCAGTCCCTCCCCAGTCCTGCCCCTTCTTCAACTCTTCCAACTTTTCCAGCAGTATCTCAAAAGGAGAGCTCCTGCCTTCTCTCAGAATTCACCTCCTCCACCTGTGCATCTGACTCGATCCCTTGGCACCTTATCAATTAACTTACCCATACCCCTTCACCCCTTTGTCCCTCCCTTACTGCCATCCTCACCTGTTCGCTCTCCAGTGGCTCCTTCCCCACTGCTTTCAAACATGTCCATGTCTACTCTGTCCTAAAAAAAAAAACAAAAAACCTCTTCTTTGACCCTATGGGTCTCTCCAGTTTTCGCCTCATCTCCCTCCTCCAATCCTTCCAAACTCCTTGAGCGAATTGTTTGCACTGGAGTTTCAAGTTCCTTTATTCCAATTCTCTCCTTGACCCCTTTCCCGTCTCGCTTCTGTCCCCTTCACTTCCCAGAAACCGCCCTCTCAGAGGTCACAAATGATCTCCTTCTTACCAAATCCTATGGCCTCTGCTCCAACCTAATCCTCCTTGGCCTCTCAGCTGCCTTTGACACTCTTAACCACCTTTATCTCCTGGAAGCATTACCCAACCTTGGCATCACTGATGCTGTCCTCTCATGGTTCTCATCCTATCTTCCTGTCCACTCATTCTCAGTCTCTTTCGTGGGCTTCTCCTCTGCCTCCCACCCCTGAACTGTGGGAATCCCTCAAGGCTCAGTTCTGTCTCCTTCCATTCTCCATCTACACCCACTCCCTTATAATAATAATGGTATTTGTTAAGCACTTACTATGTGCAAATCACTGTTTTAAGCGCTGGGGGTGGGGGGGATACAAGGTGATCAGCTTTCGCACGTGGTGGTTAGTCTTAATCCCCATTTTACAGATGAGGTAACTGAGGCACAGAGAAATTAGGTCACTTGCCCAAAATCACACAGCTGACAAGTGGTGGAACTGGGATTAGAGCCAATGACCTCTGACTCCCATGTCTGGGCTCTTTCCACTGAGCCACGCACCTGGCTTCAGCTACCATCTCTATTCTAATGATTTCCAAATCTTATGTACATATCTGCAATTTATTCATATTGATGTTTGTCTCTCCCCCTCAACTTTAAACTTTTTGTGGGCAGGGAACTTGTCTACCAACTCTATTACATTGTACTTTCCCAGGAACATACTTACAGCACACAGTAAGTTCCCAAATAAATATTGTTGATTGATTGAAGTGGGTAATTACCTCTTAAAACCTACTGGCCTCTTTTTTCCCTTTCTTATCTCTGTTCAAAAAACTGTTTTGTGGTTGTAAATTAGGAGCTCTGTGGTCTGCGCAAAGAGAACGGGCCGGGAACTCAGAGGACCTGGGTTCTACTCCCAGCTCCACCATGAACCTGCTCTGTGACCCTGGGCAAGTCACGTAACTTTTCTGTGCCTCAGTTATCTAATCTGTAAAATGGGGATTCAGTACCTTTTCTCTTTCCTACTTAGAGTGTGAGCCTTGTGTGAGAGTGGAACTTGGCCTGACCTGTCTTGTATCTTCCCCAGTGCTTAAAACTGTGCTTGATATCTAGGAATCACTTACCAAATACCATTATTATTATTATTATTATCATCATCACTATTATTAGTAGTAAATAGACCCCTTGTTTTAGGGCCAAAACTCTTGGGCTAGATGTCGCCTTTTTTTAATACAGAGAAGGTAAAGTAACTCTATTAGAAAACCTCATGCTTCTGTGTCTGTTTTCTCTTAGGGGACCTCCGAGCTTGCACATATTGCCGGAAAATAGCCTTGAGCTACGCACACTCCACAGACAGTAACTCCATTGGTGAAGACTTAAACGCCCTTTCCGATTCTGCATCTTCCGTGTCTGTGCTTGATCCCGGAGAGCCCCGGACGCCTGTTGGGAGTAGAAAAGCGAGCCGCAACATTTTTTTAGAAGATGATTTAGCATGGCAAAGGTACTGAGAGTCTATCTGGAGTCCTTTCATCTTCAACTATTTCCAGAAATGGCCTGGAGAGCTCTCACTACTGAGGGGTAGAGCAAAGCCTCCCTCCTGGAGAAGAATGGCCCACTGAAGACTCTCCTCAGCCCACCGACTAGGAGGGAGTGAGGCTGTGCCTCCCCTTTCCCATTCCCTCATCCATTCCATGCTGGGGAAGCAGCATAGCTCAGTGGAAAGAGCCTGGGCTTTGGAGTCAGAGCTCATGGGTTCGAATCCCAGCTCTGCCACTTATCAGCTGTGTAACTGTGGGCAAGTCACTTAACTTCTCTGTGCCTCAGTTACCTCATCTGTAAAATGGGGATTAACTATGAGCCTCACGTGGGACAACCTGATTACCCTGTATCTATCCCAGTGCTTAGAACAGTGCTCGGCACATAGTAAGCACTTAACAAATACCAACATTATTATTATCATCCTTGGTTATGGCCCTGGGCCAAGACCAAACTCCCCTCTGCTCCCTTAGCAGCCTGGATCCCCCCAAAGAGGGGGCCCTGAGGACCCAGAAAGACAGTCAATAAGGCTCAAATCAAACCTTAAAGCAGCAGGAGGAAGCGGATGATGATGACTGATGAAGGCCCAGACCTTTTTAGCTCCTTCAGCTTTAGCAGCAGGGAGAGAGGGAGGGTCAGTGAGGAGAGGGCGGTGATGTCGGTGGGAGGAGAAGGGAAAAAAGAGACAGGATCTGTCTAGGGCAGCTGATGTCAGTGGCAGGGTGAGAAGCAGTGAGAAAAGAACAGGTGTGTGAGATGGAGGAAGTGGGGAGATGGACTGTTTCCATATAAAAATCCTCAAGGATCAATTTGTGCTCAGAGGAGGGAGGAGTGAAAATGGGGTCAGATTTGACAGTGAGTGGGGGGACGCTCTCACTCTTGGATCTCACTCTGGCCAGAGGCCCTCTGCACAGTTTAAAATAGGATGAAGGGGGTCTGCCGGCTCAGGGAGCAGAAGCACTGAGTGGAAGTCTTTTTCTCCAACCCTTGGTCGTTCTCCCTACCGCCTCCGCTGCTCCCTCGGGCCCACCAGTTTCTCTCAAGAGACATTTAGCTCCCTGCAAATCTGACAGGAGCTTATTGGTCTCTCAACTTCTTGTTCAAACTGGCCACGCTTTCACTCCTTTTTCTTTTGTTTTCTCTCCAAGAGAGTAACAGAGGAGCTCTGTTTTACGTAATGACAGTTCTGGAAGGATTTCTTTCAATTAACCATCTTCCCCTTCTGGTGGAGGCTGCCTGAGGAGCTTGGGTTACTTGAGTAACAGTAAATTAGGAGCTCAAGTTTCACGGGAATGTCATATTTATTTTCTTCTTTTTGAGGTTGCGGCAGCCTTTGATACTCCTCTTCTACTCCCACCCCAGCTAGCACTGACACCGTTGGACTGTTGAAGCTCTAGTGATAACTTTTTTCTTCCGTGCAGAATCTGCCGTTGATCTGGCCACGTGAAAAGTCACCTATTTGGTTGGTTATTTTAAGGATTGTGAGCCCCCGGTGGGTCCGAAACTGTGACTGGTCAGATTTTCTTCTGCCTACCCCAGCGATTAGTTCAATGTTTGACCCCCTAAGAAGCTCTTCCTGAAGACCATTGTGACAAGCAGCGTGGCTCAGTGGAAAGAGCACAGGCTTGGGAGTCAGAGGTCATGGGTTCTAATTCCGGCTCCGCCGCTTGTCAGCTGTGTAACTTTGGGCAAGTCACTTAACTTTTCTGGGCCTCAGTTACCTCATCTGTAAAATGGGGATAAAGACTGTGAACCCCACGTGGGATAACTTGATCACCTTGTATCCCCCCAGTGCATAGTACAGTGATTTGCACAGAGTAACTGCTTAACAAATACCATCATTATTATTATTATTATTAGGGAAGGGGCATTATGTGGTGAATTTTTCTTTTAGGCTTTTTCTAGGGTTTTTAGTTACTTGTGCCATTTTTAAGGAAAAATACTAGTTATGTAGACACAGTTGAGCTAAACTTACTTGCTTAACTAAGCATATGTTCCAGGGATATTTAATGTCACCGAAGTGTTTGTAGCATTGAGTCCTTAGCCCAAATTTTAAAATAATAGGTTGCAACCCACTTTCTCCAGGAATTCTCTCCAGTGAATTCCTCCTATCCTCCACTCTGCGAGCCTGGTCTGTGATCTAATCATGCATACATATAGCTACTATATTTGCCAGCTATTCCTCTTGTCTGTCCTGTTGGGTCTTAAACTTCAGGAATGATGTTTAATCCTGAGAGTGAGTGTTCCCTGAGTGTCTAATTCAGTATTCTGCCCTCAGTAAAACTTGTTGACTGTCTGATTCCCAACCCTGCCAAAAGGCCAGCCAAGAGAGATGGCTGACCAGGGCTCTTTTTTTCTCTCTCTCACAGGGTGAAGAGGGGAAAACACAAGGCAGGGTCTAGATTGCCTATTTACAGCTTGGGATTGGGTGGGCCTCTGAGCATCCCTTTTCTCCTGAGGCTTAAAACAAGAGGGAGTCGTGGCCTGAAGTCCTGTCATTGTTTCAGCTTCTGGCCAGTTCTCATCTGATGGGCATTCGAAAAAGCTAATGGCTTCCTTAGGATTTGGCTTCCAGGGCCTGAAGGGAGCTAAAAGGCAGGACTACTTTATCCACCCTGGTGCTCCATGTTGGGTTCCCACGGAAAGCTCCAAAAACATCTGGGGAAGGGAATGTTCTTCCATAGGCCTAACGTCAACAATTTTGACAAAGCCTTTATCCCTTGTTTCACTGACTTTTGCAGAACTCTTTCTTGTTTTCTTTCAATGGTTGACATCCCTTCTTGTTTTCTCATTCCAGTTTGATTCACCCAGATTCTTCAGGTACCACTCTGTCATCACGGCTTATATCTGTTCAAGAGGATGCTGGAAAATCTCCTGCTCGGAACAGGTACCTTCTAAATGATATCTCCCCACAGCGAATCTGTTTCTCTTCAAATCAGTAAGGGTAAGACACTGTTGGTCCATCCCATGTGCTCGGGCAAGTTTGTTTGAAGTGACTGCTTCAGTAGTGTGTTGGGGAGAGAGCCTGTTCTTTAGGTAAAGCCATTTTCATATCAATTGATTACACGGCCCAGAAGAATTCAATCTCTTCTACCTTGGCCAGGCAATTTCTCTGCTTTTTAAATTTTTCTCAGGCAGTCTGAATCTGCTCCCCACCCTCCGTTTCACAGTTTTAACTGTGTAATTATGGGTTGGGAGGAAACCATTCTGTTACGAAGAGAAAACTGGTCCAAAGATTGAAAACAAAGGCCATTTTTTGTGGCGTAGCGGCTAGAACATAGCCTGGTGTTTGGAAGGCCATGGGTTTTAATTATGACCCTGCCACTTGTCTGATGTGTGACCTTGGGCAAGTCACTTCACTTGTCTGGGCCTCAGTTACCTCTTCTGTAAAATGGGGATTGAGATTGAGAGTCCCACGTGTGACAGGGACTGTGTCCCACCTGATTTGCCTGTATCCACCCTAGTGCTTAATATAGTGCGTGGCACATAAGTACTTAACAAATACCACTATAATTTTTGTTATTATTATTATTACTAACATGGAGAAGTGTTTTGTTTAACATCTTCAAAAATAATCTGGAACAAGGAGTAGGCAGCACAACATTAAAGCTGGGTCTTCTGGGTAGTGAAATACCATATAGATGGGGAGAGACTGCAGGAAAACCGTCAAGAGTTGAAAAATGGCATGTGACCTCTGATGTGAGCAAGTGCCCAGAATTGCACCCAGGGAAAAAATCAACTAAATTACAACTACATGATGATGGGCATGGAGCTGCAAATCGTGAATCAGAAGAGATATCTCTGAGTCATTGTTGACTCTCTTCTTTGTAATCTTTAGTCCACTTGCAGCTATAGACAGAGGACTGGTAGAATGCCAGCTATCATCAGGAAGGGCGTACAGAGGAAATCCAAAGGTGACGTTTCTGACCTAGAATACCGGGCGTAAATTCTGGTTCCCCTAGTGTAATTGCTGGAGAAAAAGTAGAGAAGGGCACCTGAGATGATCGAAGGAACGGAGAATAATAATGTTGGTATTTGTTTAGCGCTTGCTATGTGCTAGGCACTGTTCTAAGCACTGGGGTAGATCCAGGATAATCAAGTTGTCCCATGGGGAGCTCTCAGTCTTCATCCCCATTTTACAGGGGAGGAAACTGAGGCCCAGAGAAGTTAAGTGACTTCCCCAAAGTCACACAGCTGACAAATGGCGGAGCCAGGATTAGAACCCACGACCTCTGACTCCCAAACCCGGGCTCTTCCCACTAAGCCACGCTGCTTCGTTATGAGAACAGAGCAAATGAGTTAGGACCCTTTAACCTAAAAGGATGTAGACCAATCAATCAGTGCTATTTATGGAATGCTTACTGTGTGCAAAGCGCTGTACTAAGCTTTTGGAGGAGTACAATACAATGTATAAGCAGTGTGGAATAGTGAATAGAGCTTGGGGCCTGGGAGTCAGGAGGACCTGGGTTCTAATCCCAACTCCACCACTTGTCTGCTGTATGACCTTGGGTAAGTCACAACTTCTGTGTCCCTCAGTTACCTCATCTGTAATATGGGGATTAATAATAGTAATAATAATAATTATCATCATGATGGTATTTGTTAATCGCTTAGTATGTGATAGGCACTGTACTAAGCACTTGGTTGGGTACAAGCAAGTCCCTGTCCAATGTGAGGCTCAAAGTCTCAATCCCCATTTTACAGATGAGGTAACTGAGGCACAGAGAAGTGAAATGAGGCACAGAGGAAGTGAAATGACTTGTCCACGGTCACATAGCAGACAGGATTAGAACCCATGATCTTCTGACTCCTAAGCCCATGTTCTAACCGCTGCGCCATGCTGCTTCTACAAGACTGTGAGCCCTACGTGGGTCAGGGACTAGATCTAATGTGATTATCTTATATCTATCTTGGCACATAGTAAGCGCTTAACAAATACCATTATTATTAGTAGTAGTAATAGTAGGACTGCTTCCTGCACATAAGTAACTTGCAGTCTAGTAGGGGAGACCTACATTCAAACAAATTAAAGATAGAGTTTAACGTTATCGGGGGTTCTCAGCCCTTTAGGAGTTCTCAGTTACTTTAGGAGCTCCTGGTCCTCAGGCATCCTCTGCTGGGTTCTGAGACCCTTCAGTTCTCCCATTCTAACCCAGGTTTGAGGGGGGGGGCATCCTCACTGCTCCCTAAGACCGTATACTCATATTGCTGCCATCCCTCTACGACCAAAGCCCTGACGTCTCCCTGAAGGCATAGAGGTCGTTGGGGACTGGCCTGCCACCTCCCTTTTGGGACTGGCTGCAGGAAGCCCATGGAAAAAGCCCTCCTTCCCACCCCTTTGCCTCCTTAGCTCCCAGAGCTTCTCCCTGAGCCCCCGCCACAGGCAGACACTACTATCCGAGATTTTAACGATAGTAAGTTCTTGACGAGGTAACAAATGAAAACCAGTCCAGGTAAAACCATCTTTGTCTAGATCTACGATTGCCCCCCTTCCAGGACCCTTTTTACTTCCCCAAAGATGTCCCAGGGTCACGTTGTTCTCTCCTTTGGAGAGATGAGCCTCGCCTCTCCAGAACTCTAGCCCCTGGACCCCGAACCTCCAGGGATCCTCTCCGATCCTTCCCTTTGTCCATCCAGGGTCCACAGCGTGACCTCTCCCCATGTCCTGTTTCTCCAGGTTCACAGCTCGCTATCTCTTGCCTCAGGATGACCAAGGCTCATTTTCTTCCCTTTATTCTTGACCTGTTTCTAATCCAGTCACTTTACCACCTTGCTGTCACTGAAACTTGGCTCTCCTTAGGTGAAATGGTCCCCCCTGCCACCCTCTGTAGAGGAGGCCTCTTCTTCACCTCCTCCTCAAGACTCATTGGGGAAGAGGGAGGAGTTGGCTTCCTTCCCTCTCCCCAGTGGTTGCTTTCACACCATTCCACCTCCCCCATCCTTTTCTTTCCCTTCCTTCGAAGCCACCCACTCCAGATTCTACTAAGAGCTTGCCCCCGCCCCATGGCCCCGCCTCCAATTTTTTTGAATGATTTTGATTCTCACATTCCTTCACTTTTTCTCCATCCTACATTAATCCCTGGGGACTTCGGTATCCACGTAAGTGTTCCTGTTGACCTTTCCACTGCCCATTTTCTATCACTCCTCAACTCCACTGACCTCTTGCTCCACCCCAGCTCTCCCACTCACTACCTTGGACACACACTCAATCTCATCATCTCTAGTCACCGTGAAATCTCTTCTAACTTCGAAATTCTGTCCGACTACAACTTCATCTGCCATTTCTCCCACACACCTCCTCCCAGCAAATCTGTACTGGTCCCCCACAGAGACCCCATTCCCTTTGCTCAAGTCATCGTGTCCCATTTACCCTACATAATATATTAATAATAATAATTGTGGTACTTGTTAAGTGCTTACTATGTGCCAAGCACTGGGGTAGATACAAGGTAATCACATGTGGAAGCAGCATGGCTCAGTGGAACGAGCCCGGGCTTGGGAGTCAGAGGTCACAGGTTTGAATCCCGGCTCTGCCACTTGTCAGCTATGTGACTGTGCGCAAGTCACTTCACTTCTCTGTGCCTCAGTTCCCTCATCTGTAAAATAAGGATGAAGACTGTGAGCCTCACATGGTATAACCTGATTACCCTATATCTACCCCAGCATTTAGAACAGTGCTCTGCACATAGTAAGCACTTAACAAATACCAACATTATTACACTGTCATCCCCATTTTAGAGATGAGGTAACTGAGGTTCAGAGAAGTTAAGTTCATTCATTCATTCAATAGTATTTATTGAGCGCTTACTATGTGCAGAGCACTGTACTAAGCGCTTGGGATGAACAAGTCGGCAACAGATAGAGACAGTCCCTGCCGTTTGACGGGCTTACAGTCTAATCGGGGGAGAAAGTGACTTGCCCATGGTCACACAGCAGACATGTGGTGGAGCCAGGATTTCCAACTATTTCAAACTACATTCCCTAGACCATATTAACGCCCTCAACACCACCCTTTCTACAGAACTAAATTCACTTGCTCCCCTCTCGCTTTGTTGATCTGGTCCCACTAACCCATAGCCCTGGATCACCTCCACAGTCCGTTTCCTTTGCTCCTGTTTATGAGCCGCAGAGTGCTGCCGGTGGAAATCCAGATATTAGATTGACCTCGTCCACTTCAAATTTATCCTTGTGTACTTTAACTCTGGCCTCTCCTCTGCCCAGCAAAATTATTTCTCCATTCTTGTTGACACCCATGCCCATGCCCTCCAAAGTTGTTCCAGACAGTTAGCTCCTCCTCAAACCTCCGTCCTGCCTCTCCCGTCTCTTGCCCCTAATGACCTGGCCACCTACTTTATCGAGAAAGTTGAAACTATCAGGCATGACCTCCCTAAAATCTCCCTTTCTGATCTCCAGTTCCTCCCTTCTCCTGCCCCTTCTTCAACTCTCTCATCTTTCCCAGCAGTATCTCAAGAGAATTCCACGGTGTTCTCTCAGAATCCACCCCCTCCATCTGTGCTATTTGACCCCATTCCTTCACACGTTATCAGAGCACTTGCCCTCCTCTCTTGTTCCCCTTTCTGACTGCCATCTTCAACTCTGCTCGCCAGTGGCTTTCCCCACAGCCTTCAAAATATGCCCATGTCTCCTCTATCCTAAGTAAATCCTTCCTTGTCACCACAAACTTATCCAAAACAGAACTCCTTATCTGCCCACCCAAACCCTGTCTTCCCACTGACTTTCCCATCTCTGTAGGCAGCATCACCATACTTCCTGTCCCGCAAGCACGCAGCCATGGCAATACCCTTGACTCTTCTCTCATTCAACCCCTATATTCAGTCTATCATGAACTCCTATCAGTTCAATCTTCACCACATCGCCAAAATCTGCCCTTTCCTCTCCTTCCAAACTGCTACCACATTAATCTATGCTCTTATTCTGTCCCGTCTTGATTACTGTATCAGCCTCCTTGCTGAACTCCCAGCTTCTTGTCTCTGCCCACTCTACTCCATACTTCAGTTTTCTGCCCGGATCATTTTTCTTCAGAAACATTCAGTCCATGTTTCCCCACTCCTCAAGAAACTCCAGCGGTTACCCATTCACCTCCACATCAAACAGAAACTACTTAGCATCAACACTCGATCACTGTGTCCCCTCCTACCTCACCGCTCTCCTATTACAATCCTACCTGTACACTTCACTCCTCCAATGCCAACCTACTCACTGTCCCTTGATCTTGTCCAACTCACTGCTGATCTCTCGCCCACATCCTGCCTCTGGCCTGAAACACCCTCCCCCTTCATATCACTCTACCCCACCTTCAAAGCCTTATTGAAAGCACATGTCCTCCAAGAGGCCTTCCCTGACTAAGCCCTCACTTCTTCTCTTTCCACTCCCTTCTGCATTGCCCTGATTTGATCTTTTAATTCACCTCTCCCTCAGCTCCACAGCACTTATGTACATATCTGTAATTTATTTGTATTCGTGTCTGTCTCCCCCTCTAGACAGTGAGCTTTTTGTGGGCAGGGAATGTGTTTACCAGCTCTGTAGTACTATTCTCAAGCACTTAATGCAAGTACTCTGCACCCAGTAAGTAATCAATAAATATAATTAATTGATTTCTCCCCCACCTGGTCCCTCTTCTTCCTTCCCAGACTCTTCTCTGATGAGTTTGGCTAAATCTTTACATTTCCTTCGGGGAGAGCGCCACAGTCCTGGGCTCCCTCCTCCTCTCTCTAAGTGTGAACACCAGTGGACCTGGTCATCTCACAGGGTGAATTGGAGAGTATAATGATTAAAATCTACAAAATTGTGAAGTAGAAACATGGTGAGCACAGAATTCTTGCTCTGCAACTCCTCTCATACTAGGGTGAGGCCAGGTCCAATGCAGCTTGAAAGTGGTAGGTTCAAACACACAAAAGAAAGCACTGATTCACCTACTGAGGATTAAGCAGATCAGATTCATTCCCACAAGAAAAATTGTCTAGGCAGAAAGTATCAATAGATTTACAAAGGGTTTGGATAGATTCATAAACAAGGGAGAAGCAACGTGGCTTAGTGGAAAGAACACGGGTTTGGGAGTCAGAGGTCATGGATTCTAATTCCGGCTCCACCGCTTGTCAACTTTGTGACTTTGGGCAACTCATTTAACTTCTCGGTGCCTCAGTTACCTCAACTGTAAAATGGGGATTAAGACTATGAGCTCCGCGTGGGACAACTTGATTACCTTGTATCTACCCCAGCTCTTAGAACAGTGCTTGGCACATAGTAAACACTTAACAAATACCATCATTATTATCACTGTTATCATTAAGGGAAGCACCGTGGCCTAATGGAGATAGATTTACCTTGGACAAATCACTTCTCTGTGCCTCAGCTTTGTCAACTGTAAAATAGGCATTCATTACTTGTTCTTCCTCCTACTTAGACTGTGAGCCCCTTGGGGAACAGGAACTGTGTCTGATCTGAATAACGTGTGTGCACCCAAAGGTTTAGAACAGCGCATGGCACATAGTAAATGCTGAACGGATACGCTAAAGAAAATAAAGTGGTCTCTACTAGGTTTCTAGGTGAAAGGTTAGTGATGTTTCAGGGTTCATCCTCAACCGTGGTGGGGATGGGGGTCCAGACAGACACCATTACATGGTTACTGTTTGCCTCCTGCTGCCTCAACTCAGTGTGGCTCAATGGAAAGAGCTCGGGCTTAGGAGTCAGAGGTCGTGGGTCCACCACCTGTCATCTGTGTGACTTTGGGCAAGTCACTTAACTTCTTGGTGCCTCATTTACCTCATTTGTAAAATGGGGATTAAGACTGTGAGCCTCATGTGGGACAACCTGATTACCCTATAGCTACCCCAGTGCTTAGAACAATGCTCAGCACAGAGTAAGCACTTAACAAATACCAACATTATTGTTATTATTATTATTATTATTCCTCTGAACCAGTAATGGCATTTCTTATATTCTTCTATTCAGTTGTCAAACATTACCACTTTGTGGAAGAATAAATCAATTAAAGGATTTTACTTAAACCATACTTCTAATGTGTAGTTAGACTGCCTTCTATCCCTTCTCAACTCCACCTATCTCCTGCTCCATCCCACCTCGCCCAGTCACCAACTTGGACACACATTCGATCTCGTCATCTCTAACCACAGAACAATCTCTACCCTCACCAACTCTGAAATCCTTCTTTCTGACCACAATCTCCTCACTTGCCTCCGCTCCCACACACCTCCTCCCCATATATCTGTATTATTCCCCCATAGACACCTCCGATCTTTTGACCCCATCCGATTTTCTCAACTCATCGTGCCCCCCCTAGCCTCCATAACCAAATTACCTTCACTTGATGACCAAGTTGACGCTGTCAACACCACCCTCTCAACTGAACTCAGCTCACTCGCTCCCCATCCCTTTGTCGATATCGTACCACTAACCCACAGCCCTGGATCACCTGCACAGTCCTCCTCTTTAGCTCTTGCTCAGTATAGATAGAGTACTGCCGGCGGAAATCTAAATATCAGGCCAACTCAAGTTTATCCTTGCATGCTTTAACTCTGCCCTCTCCTCTGCCTGGCAAAATTATTTCTCCACCCTTTTGACACCCATACCCATTGTCCTCACCAGTTGTTCCAGACATCTAACTCACTCCTCAGATCCCTTGTCTCCCCACCTCCCCCATCCCTTGCCCCCAGTGACCTGGTCACCTATTATATTAAGAAAATTGACACTATCAGGTGTGAGCTCCCTAAAATCCCCTCTGCTCCCCCTCAGTCCCTCCCCCTTCTGGCCCCCTTCAACTCTACCATCCTTCCCAACAGTATATCTAGAGGAGATCTCCTTCCTCCTTTCAAAATCCACCCACATCTGACCCCATTCCTTAGCACCTTTTCAAAGCTCTTGCCCTCTCCTAACAGCTATCTTCAACTGTTCATTCTCCAATGGCTTCTTCCACACTGCTTTCAAACATCCTCAAGACTCCCCTATCCTAAAACATCCTCCCTTGGCCCCATGGGTCCCATCAGTTATCGCCCCATCTCCCTTCTACTCTCCAAACTCCTAGAGCGAGGTGTCTCCACCCACTGTCTCAAATTCCTCTCCAATTCTCTCCTTGACCCCCTGCAATCTGGCTTCTGTCCCCTTCACTCCATAGAAACTGCCCTCTCACATGTCACCAGTGATCTCCTTCTTGCCAAATCCAATGGCCTCTACTCCATCCTAATCCTCCTCAAACTCTCAGCTGCCTTATCACCCTCTTCTCCTGGAAACATTATCCAACCTTGGCTTCACTGACACTATCCTCTCCTGGTTCTCTTCTTATCTCTCTGGACTTTCATTTTCTAACTGTGGGGATCCCTCAACGTTCAGTTCTGGCGCCCCTTCTATTCTCCACCTACACCCACTCCATTGGAGAAATCATTTGCTCCCTTGGCTTCTACTACCACCTCTATGCAGATGACACATCTTCCATCCCGATCTCTCTACTTCTCTGTGGTCACACATTTTCTTTTGCCTTCAACACATCTCTTTTTGGATGTCCTCCTGCCACCTTAACTTTAACATGTCCAAAACAGAGCTCCTTATCTTCACACCCAAACCCTGTCCTCTCCTTGACTTTCCCATCACTGTAGATGGCACCACCATCCTTCCTGTTTCACAAGCCCATAACCTTGGTGTTATCCTTGACTCCTCTCTCTCATTCAACCCACATATTCGATCCATCACCAAATCCTGTCGGTCCCACCTTTGCAACATCACTAAAATCTACCCTTTCCTCTCCATCTGTACTGCTACCACATTAATACAATCACTCTTCCTATCCTGCCTGGATTATTACATCAGCCTCCTTGCTGATCTTCCAGCCTCCTGTCTTTCCCCACTCCAGTCCATACTTCACTCTGCTGCCAGGATCATTTTTCTACAAAAACATTCTAGACATGACACCTCGTTCCTAAAAACACTCCAGTGGTTGCTCATCCACTTCTGTATCAAACAAAAAGTCCTCTGCATTGACTTTAAAACATTCCATCTACCTCACCTCCCTCCTCTCCTTCTGCAAACCAGCCAACACACTTCACTCCTGTAGTGCTAACCTTTTCAATGTGCTTTGATCTCTCCTGTCTCGCCTTCAACCCCTAGCCCATGTTCTGCCTCTGGCCTGGAACGCCTTTCCTCCTCTAATCCGACAACCACTCTCCCATGCTTCAGAGCCTCATTGAAGGCACATCTCCTCCAAGAGGCCTTCCCTGCCTAAAGCCCCACTTTTCCCTCATCTCCCACTCCCTTCTGTGTCATCCTGATTTGCTCCCTTTGTTTTCCCCATCCCAGTCCCAAATCACTTATGTAGATATCTGTATTTTTATTTATGCCTTTGCTCTTCCCTACTCTCAGCCCCAAAGCACTTATATGTGCGTATCTGTAATTTTATTTATTTGTATTGATGTCTGTCTCCCCTACTCTAGTCTGTGAGCTTGTTGTTGGCAGGGAATGTGACTGCTTATTGTTGTATTGTACTCTCCCAAGCGTTTAGTTCAGTGCTCTGCACCCAGTAAGCACTTAATAAATATGATTGAATGAATGAATGTTAATGCCATTCTTTCACCAACCTGCTGTGGTTAGGAAACAGCCAAATGTAGCTCAGTCCTGCTCAGAGTACTCAGTGGAGTAGAATTTGGATATGGGACAACTGATCTCCTTTAAGGCTTTATTTCTTTAGGCATCTTACACAGTCTGAGCTTCAGTATTTATTAGTCCATCGGAGAGCTAATCTCTTGACTGAATTCTTGCCCTTTTGTGGTTAAAAAGAACATAGGTACACGGTAAGGCATCTGTGGGCATTAAAAGAGATCAGAAGAGCCAAAGTCCCCAATAAGGGGCTTTAAAGATTACAGATGCCTTCAGATTACTAGCTCAGTCATGGTTTTTTAAAAATCAAAGCAACTGGCTGGTTGCGCTGGTCAAGTTAATCAGACTAAACCTGGTCCTGCCCAGCAAGCTCACGGGCTAAATGCAGGTGGGGAAAGAGCATGGGCCTGGGAGTCGGAGGACCTGGGTTCTAGTCCCAGCTCTGCCACTTCTCTGCTGTGGGACCTTGGGCAAGTCTTCACTTAACTTCTCTGAGCCTCAGCTTCCTCATCTGTCAAATGAGGATTATATCCACTTCCCTCTGACTCTGTGAGCTCCAGGTGGAACGGAGACTGTGTCCAACATTATTGTCTGATATCTACCCCAATACTTAGTAAACTTTTATAAAGCCTCCCAGGCTAAGGCAATATGAGACTTTGGAGGATGAGGAGCAACAGATAAATCACACTAGTGATTTTCCAAGTTGTCAAGGAAGGTGGAGAGACTAGTATATGTTAGTCATGGTGTTTATTATTAAGCACGGAGTGCATTCTGGCTGGGATATTTATGAGGTAAACAGATTAAAAATGTTTTTTGTCGCACATAGGACTCAGTCTAGAAAGCAGTAAGAAAACGTAGAGAAGAATGATAGTGAAATACAAAGATACATTAAAGCGAAGTCAACAATCCAAGATAGCACTGTTAGGGTAGGTAAACATCATTCTGGGAGATTGGATTCCTCAGGCTCCAGGCACAGTCATTTTTGACAGATCTTGGTGGCCTTCCTAGCTGTCGACACTTCTGAGGTAGGGAAGGGGTCACCAAGGCTAACCTGGTATCGGGTGATGGTGAGAGTTCAGTACCCCCAGGCATGTAAAGGGCTCTTGGGCAATAAGCGGCTCTGCTAAAGTTTACCTGTCCCTGCTTCTGTAGGGCAGTGGAGCTCCTGAGTGTGGGCAGTGAGAAATCAACAGTTCTCTAACCGGGATGCAGCCCAAAAAAATTGGAAGGCTACAAACATGAAAGAGCTCCAGAGCTGCACTGACACAACTGCAGAGGGAAAGTGTATGAGGATGAGAAAATGATAGGAGCTGTTTGGAGGGGACTGGTCCCCCCCCCGCCCAGGATACGCAGGAGGAAAATGAGGAGGGCAGTCTGCCCACCTGATGGGAGAAACTGGGGCTGATATTCTCATCTGCCAAAATAAAAATAACTCAAATGATATCTGAATGCCCTGAGTGGAACAGTGTAAACTAACTCTCTTTCCCTTTTCAAAGCCCTACTGAAGATCACTTCCTCCAGGAGGCCTTCCCAGATTGAGCCCTCCCTTTCCCTTTGCCCCTCCTCTCCTCCCCATTCCCCCTACTCCCTCCCTCGGCTCTACCCCCTTCCCCTCCCTACAGCACTTGTGTATATTTATATTTATTATTTATTACTCTATTTTATTAATGATTTGTATATATCTATGATTCTATTTATCTATTTTGATGGTATTGATGCGTGACTACTTGTTTTGTTTTGCTGTCTGTCTCCTCCTTTTAGACTGTGAACCCATTGTTGGGCAGGGATTGTCTCTATCTGTTCCTGAATTATACATTCCAAGCTCTTATACGGGCTCTGCACACAGTAAGTGCTTAATAAATATAATCGAATGAATGAATGAATAAACAACATTCTCCAGGCAAGAGGAATACCTTGGAATCCCTTGCTGTAGAAATTGCCAACTTCCTGTTTCAGTGCTCTGAGGAAAGCAACTTGGAAATATTTAGTGGAATTAGTAAAGCGGCAAAAGCAGGGTAGGCAGTAATAATAGGAGAATTAAAATCATCATCACACATACTGTCCAAATAACTCATTTGGAAAAGAAGTGGAGGTAAAGGCTTTGGGCCAGAAAAGTGTTTTGGAGCCCACAAGGAAAGATAATGTGCTGCATTTAATTCTGAGAAGTGAACAGGATATCGTACACAAAGTACTGTATGTGTGAGATAATCAAAATGCACCAAAGTTCATTAATATCCACTCTAGGGAGCAGCGTGTGAAGCACTGTGGCTTAGTGGCAAGAGCACGGACTTGGGAGTCAGAGGTCATGAGATCCAATCCCAGCTCCGCCACATCAGCTGTGTGACTTTGGGCAAGTCACGTAACCTCTCCGTGCCTAAGTTACCTCATCTGTAAAATGAGGATTAAGACTGTGAGCCCCACGTGGGACAATCTGATTACCTTGTATTTACTGCAGCACTTAGAACAGTGCCTGGTACATAGTAGGCGCTGAACAAATGCCATCATTTATTAGGGGAAAAAAGGAATCCAAGTGTAATAAATCAGCAGTATTTATTGAATGCACTGCATGCAGAGCACTATACTGATCACCTGGGAGAGTACAGTAAAGTAAGTAGGCATGATCTTTGCCCTCAAGGAGCTTACAATTTAGTGGGAGAGACACCTTTAGGAAAGGGAACCATGGGAGAAATGTGAAATTTAGTTAGGGAAAAGTTGAAAAGAGTAGCTACAAAAGCAAGCAGTGTTTCAAATATCTTATTAGAAGCCCAGTGAGTTGTTTGCTCATGCTGAAGGCAGTTGTGGAGGAAGCTTCAGCATACAACGAAGAGCTAGCTGCAGGTTTACTGACTCAGGATTGAAGGTCATTTTTCTCCAGTCAGCTGGAAAACCAGCCTCTGCCACACACAGTGAGAGATATGTCACGGAGGATAGATACCCGTGGGCTGAAGGGCCATGTAGTTTTAGGAAGGGTGGATCTGAGAATTGGTTTAGTAGAACCAGAAACAGGATTTGACATCAGTACCTTTAAGGGGCTAGTAATCTACTTTAATATATTTTTCCCTTTGAATTTATAAAAGTTGAAAAATCATTGCTGAGCATATCTTTTTAGGCTAGGGCTTTACATCTGTTTTCTTTGAAAGACTAAAATGAAAAGTTATTTAAAGTCAGGATTACAACAGTCTACTATTGAGCACAATTTCTACCAAAAGGACAGTGTGGACACAGGAAGAAAATGGATGCCCAAGAAAGGGAAATAAACTTTTTGTTTGTTGGTTCTTTTGCTTTATTAAATGGTAGGCTGAGTGCAGAATATTTATTGCATTAAGCACTGTGGAGATAAAACAGAAGCTGAGGATGACTCCCTGCCCACCAAGAGGAGCCTACACTAACTCAGGAGATAGGTAGAAATATTGAATAAACATAGCTACACAAGTGTAGAGGATGGAGACATACATAAATACATCAGTGCAGGAGGGAATGAAGGGCTGGGAAGAATCGGGGTACTAATAATTAGTTGTGGAAGGCTTGTTGGAGTCAAGTGGAGAAAATTGGTGGAAAGCCTTAAAGCCAGTGATAAAGGAGGCTACTTGATGCAGAGGGAGATGAACAACCATCTTGTTTTTATTAATAAATTCATTTGAAAATATACCTCCTCATCTTCCTCCTTATCCAGCTGCTTGGAGAGAAAATGATCTTGCAGTCCTGAGTCCGTGAGCCTGCAGCAAGCTCTTCATTGTATTGTGATTGCTTTCCTTATCTTCTCCTTCACTTAACAGATCACAGTTGACAATATCACCATCCTCTCCCTAACCGAGGCCCTTGTGTTCTCTTTTAGCTCTCATAGCTAGCTAGTTTATTGCTAAATCCTTTTGATTTTTTTCCCCCGACATTTTCTGGATCCATCCTTTCCTCTTCAACCAAAGGGCTACCATGCTGCGGTCAATATGCTGGTCTGAGCCCAGCTCGACACTGCCCGAGCCTCCTCAGTGGTCTTTCCCTTTCTCCAGTCTCTCTCCTTTCCTTTGTATACGTCACACTGCTGCCTGGAACATCTTTCTAAAAAGTCATCTATATCCATCCCTCCACTACTTAAAAACTTCCAATGGTTACACGTTCACCTTGGCATCAAGCAGAAACTCCTGACCATTGGCTTTCAGGCATGCCAACATCTCTGTCTAATCCAGCCACTCTCTTTTTCTGCTGTACTCTTGTTTGCACTCTCCATTCCCCACAAGCTCACTTCCCTGGGCTTTGTTTTTGATTCCCTTCCTTCCCCCCTTCCTGGAACTCCCTCCCTTCTGAAATCTGCCAGGCCATGGCTCTATCTTCAGCACCCTCCTGCAAATCCACCTCCTCCAGGAGGCTTTCCATCATTTATTTTTCTTCTCCCTAGGTCACATCTTCTCCACTGTCATCTCAGCACCTTGGCGGCACCTTAGCATTTTGCCACTCACTGCCCCTCACTGCATTATCATACACATTGATTTATACACTCTACTGTTAGAACACTTCTTTTTCTGTAAATCAGTTTATATCCATCTCCCCTGTTAGATTGTAAGATCCTCGAGGGCAGGATCTATGCCTTTCTCCTCCTGTTCTCTCCCAGGTGCAAGTACAGAGCTCTGCATACGGTAAGGGTTCAGTAAATACTACAAATTAACTGGATGAGATGCTGCTGCCTACCAGATGAAAGAAGGTCTGTGCTGGTAAACTCGTTTTGGGCGGGGAACATGTCTACCAACTCTATTGTAATGCGTTTTCCCAAGCTTAATATAGTGCTCTCCACACAAGAAGCGCTCAATAAATACCATTGATGGATTGATGGTTCCGTGGCCATTGAAACTCTGAATCAAGGTCCATTCATTCATTTGATCGTATTTAATAAGGGCTTACTGTGTGCAAAACATCATACTAAGCACTTGGGAGAGTACATTATAAGAACAAGCAGACACATTCCTGCCCACAACAAGCTCACAGTCAAAAGGGGGAGACGGACATTAATATAAATGAATAAATAGATAAATATTGTTCTATAATACAGAGAGCGGTTAGGATGTTAGCCCCATAAAAGGGCATGTTTTGTGAACACTGAAGGGTAACAAATTGCATTCTTGATCCTCCCGTAAGGCATATTTTCTTAAACCTCTGAATGGGTAGAACTCGTTCTTCTGATCTCTTTTTACTTTGATATCCCATATTGTTTTCTGGCTCTGTTCATTTCCTCCCTCTGCTCAACATTCCATAAAGAGGCTTCCTGGAGTGGGTTGTGGTGTGAGCATCCTCTGTTTTTCCCTTTGAGGATTCACCACCGTTTCATCCTTCAGACTCATCAGACCAGGTGCAGCACCGTGGCTGGTCTGGACCAGTGGCCCATCCAACCCAGAACACCAGGAGGAAGAGGGTGGTCATTGCCCTCCTTCATGGTTAGGGGAAGATCATCTAACTTCCTTAACATTTCCTTAACATCAGTAGCTAGCCCATGATGCAGTCCCCATCCATAAATTTATCCAGACCCTTTTGCACAACTTCCCTTCATTTACCCCAACAAATTAGACATTTACCACCTGCTTGGACAAGATCGTGGTTGATTTTTTTTTAAATCCCCTTGGTTTTGAACTTACCACCCTCAAGCTTTATTGTGGATTTTGGGGACAGTATATTTGTTAAGTGCTTCCTCTATGCCAGGCACTGTACTAAGCACTGGGGTAGATACAAGATAATCGTATCCTTACTTTCTTCCCCTTCAAAGCCTTATAAAAGGCACATCTCCTCCAACATGCCTTGCCTGACTAAGCCCTCCTTTCCTCTTCTCTCTCTCCCTTCTGCGTCACCCTGACATGCTCCCTTCCTTCATTCCCTCATCCCAGCCCCACAGCACTTATATACCTATTTGTAATTTATTTATATTAATGTCTGTCTCCCTTTCTAGACTGAAAGCTCGTTGTGGGAGGGGAATGTGTTTATTGTTATACTGTACTCTCCCAAGTGCTCAGTCCTCGGCACACAGTAAGCGCTCAATAAATACGATTGATTGAATGAATGAATGAAAGTCCCACATGGGGCTCGATTTCTAAATAGGAGGAAGCACAGATATTGAATTCCAGTTTTGCAGATGAGGGAACTGTGGCACAGAGAAGTTAAGTGACGTGCCCTAGGTCACACAGCAGGTAAATGGCAGAGCCAGAATTAGAACCCACATCTTTCTGGCTCCTGGGCCCGTGCTCTTTCCACTAGGCCATGCTGCTTCTCTAACTGTTGCGTGTTCAGGCTGTCCTCCACCTTCATGATTTTTGTAGGCTTTGATGCTATCTACTTTGAACCTGTGCCTTTCTAGCCTGCAGGTTCCTAATCTTTTCAGACTACCTAATCTTTCAGCCTCTTCTTCCTCCTGATCATCTTGTTTGTCTTTCTCTGAACCTTCTGCAGGTCTGTTACGCTCTTCCTAGATGGCAGCGACCTGGATTGTTTTCTGACTGCTGGGGTAGCGGAGTTCTATAGCGCGGCAAACCCTGCCAATTGCTTTTTGGGTCTCCCCTTCCCGATGATGCTTTTGGTATGAGGGTCTAAATTGGCAGAAGAGAAGCAGCATGGCGCAGTAGAAAGAGCTTGGGAGTCAGAGGACCTGGGTTCTAATTCCGGCTCTGCCACTCCCTTCTTTGTGACCCTGGGCAAGTCTCTTAACTAATCTGGTTCTCAGTTTCCTCAAATGGAAACTGTGACCTGTTCTCACTCCCCCTTAGACTGTGAGCTCCATGTGGGAGAGGGATCATGTCTAAACTCATTATTTTGTATCTAACATAGCACTTACTTGCTTGGCACAGTAAGCACATAACAAATTCCATTCTCATCACCTGAATTTTGAGACCTAAAAATATATTTTGGTGTTCATTTTCATGATATTTCAAGCCCTCCGCCTCCCCTCCCCAAAAAAACAACAAAAGAATTTCACCTGATTACCTAGATAATAAAAACCAAAGTGTATTGGTATGAGTAATGGGTGGTAGTCATAGCTGTGTGGAGAAATCCAGATGTCTGGGAAAATGAAATTAAAAAAACAACCAAAAACTGTTATCTGGGATCTCTGACCCATCAGAGTAATTAATTAATTAGGACCCATCAGGACAATTAATTTAAATTACTTTTCATCTTTTTAATGTTGTTACCTTTATAACAATATTTGAAATATAGCCTTTTATTCATAGACAAACCACAAAAGGAAGCTTTTATCATTTGTAACTGGACCCTGGTTTATTCGTTTTTCAACTGAGGAATATTGGGGTTCTTCTGTTGATGGCCAGTTGAAATCCTGGATCTTGACTGGGAACCCTGTGTGCAGAAGGCGAGGGAATTCCGGAGACGTACTGGAGGAAGTCGAGGGGGGGTGGGTACACACCCGACCACCTCCCTACTTTTCTTATTCAGTTGCGCCTCGTCACCACGAGGAGTTCAGATGGTGTGCAAACCCAGTTTCAAATTTGAATAACCACCTACGAGCCAGTCAACGAGCTGCTTTCTGTGTATATGAGACACACCTATTAAATCCAAGCTCAACCAAAAGTGGCATGGGAATTAAGTATACAATCTGACCAGAAGATAATTTCATGACGACCTCATTAATCTACCCTGAGAGGTATTTTTTAAGATGAAGGTTTTATGAAATTATAACATCCTGGGTATTGACTTGCTCTTTTGTCTTCTGTTATTTTCAGATCGGCCAGCATAACTAACCTGTCCCTGGATCGGTCTGGATCTCCCATGGTCCCCCCATATGAAACATCTGTTAGTCCCCAGGCCAATCGCACATATGTGAAAACCGAGAGCAGTGAAGATGAGCGCAAAATTCTTCTGGTACCCACTGTGTTTCTTGTGGTTTAGAGTGGTGGGGGGGCGCCGTGTTTCATCGCTGTTTGCTCATCAAGGATCAGCGCAGAAGACCATTCAGAACAAACCCTGAAAGTGACATAAAAGAATCTGTCTAAAGCTTCCAGCACTCATTCTCTATCCTCAGCAGTGTCCCCTGGTTGGTGCAGCTTGAGCCTGCGACCAGAGAATGGTGCCTGAAAAGTGTCTGAGATACTTGAATTTCATGGTTCCTGGCTCTTAGTTTAAATCATGTTCAGTATGCAGCATTGGCTGTGACAGAAGTTGCCTTTCCAGGAATTCACTGTTGTACTTGCCTTTCTTGGGTCTACCCCAGGGTTTAGCCCAGTGCTGGACACAGAGTGAGTGCTTAATAAATGTTATGTACAATACTAGAATCAATATTGTTGTTAGTAGTAGTAGTAGTAATAAGAATAATCATTTTATGCTAGATACCTGTCAACTTTCCCTTTGAATATGTTGAAGTCACTTCCTTCTAACAGTTTCCTTCCAGGTAATTCGCTTAGAAGGAAGGGACTTCAACATATTTATCTTTTTGAGCACTGACTAATACAAGATAACCATTCCCCTCAGTTCAAATTGATTTTTCTTTTAAGGGAAGCAGAAGGATAAAAAACAATGTGAAGATTGAAACCACCTGCCTCCTAAATGAAATGATCTGTAGGTAATAATTTCGGCACTAAACCCCTCTAAATGCCCTGCAGGATTCTGTGCAACTGAAGGACTTGTGGAAGAAAATCTGTCATCACAGTAGTGGAATGGAGTTCCAGGACCACCGCTATTGGCTGCGGACACATCCCAATTGCATTGTGGGAAAGGAATTGGTCAATTGGCTGATCAGAAATGGGCACATAACCACTAGGTATTCTCTTTTTTCAAAATGATGTGTATGTTCTGTAGAGAATTGAAGTTTGTGGTTTTGTAGAGTAACTAGGACAAAAATAATTGCATAAGACCAAGTGGCTCCTCATTTTAAGCTGGAGTATGTCCTACACCTGGGACAAGGTAGGGGAAGTCTGAAAGGTTGGGGACATTGACTCACTTGGGAGTTGAAATTTGGACTGGTGTCAAGGTGTAAGTTTTAAACTGGCATTTGAGCTATGGAAAATGTTAATGGTTGATGACTTAATTTCGGAAGTCGTTTGGAAGACATTATTTAAATGATCCCATACTAAATCACTGAGGTGAGTTATTTTGATTATTTTTTCTTTAATAAGAAGGAGAGTTTTGGAATCTTTCTTTTGTGAGATTATCCAGTTATTGGGAGGAAGGCATGGAGAAATGAAATCTCTAGATAACCCAAATTTTACACGTTCAACCTCCTTGCTGCCTTTTCCTGGAGCTTCATACCTCTTTTCCGTTCCATTCCATTCTTCTGATTTAGAGGTGTTAATGAAGAGGGAAACAGCTAAAAGGCAGGAATCAGTAAGAAAAATAGGGACAATATGACTGTGGGTATTTCAGTTTTTTAAAAAAATAATCCACTGGTAATGTTTTTGTATTTCAAAAATTCAAAACTGTCAGATGTGCTAGTCAGCCATGACAGAGTTAGGATGGTTTTGTAAATTTGTTTAAGTCCCTCTTGGCAGTTCAAATATTAAGAAAAATGTAGCAATAAGAAAAAGAATTTTAAAAAATTAGCCTCCCCGCAGAAGATTCAGAAGTAAAAATCAAATTAAATTGGATGAAATCCTAAAAATCTAGATCCTGTGGATAATCCAGGAATTATGAATTCCTGTATAATTGAGAGTGACTACTTGTTTCCTTGGCAAATGGGAATTACATTTTTTCCTCAACCCTCTCCTATTTAACTCTGCTTCCCTTTGAACTTGTGTCTGGTCATATTAAGGCCACAGTGGATCTGGGATTGGGTCACGGGGTTGGGTCACCGCCCAGGGGCGCTTTCAAAGCCGAAAGAGCTTCTGGTGGAACGAGCTGGAAATCAGCCCCCCGACTTCATCATTCATGACGTGCCCCTCCCTTCCTGAGCCTCAGAAGGGTCTGAGAGAACATGCCTTCCCGAGAACGCGGGAGACTCTTGTCCAAATCCATTATCTTATGGCTGTGAGATCATTCCACCGTGGGTCCTTTAAAATCTTGTTTTTTGTCTGTGTCTGTCAGAGCTCAAGCCATAGCCATTGGACAAGCGATGGTAGATGGACGTTGGCTGGATTGTGTTAGTCATCACGATCAAATCTTTCGGGACGAGTATGCCCTGTACAGACCGCTGCAGGTACGGGACTCTCCGTTACTTGTTGGCGGGAAGGTCAGGGTGGCGAGGAGCCGGGGTTTTGCTTGGCTCTTTTCCTTCTTCGGTTGCCCCAGAATGTCTTCTAGGCAGATGCAACGGTTGCCTCCTAGACTGTTGGGTCTCTCAAAAGCAGGGGGAGGTCTTGTCAGAGCTGGTGCGAGAAGCTTCAGGGACTTCTCGCCCACCGCCACCCCACGAGACGAGGTTTGTTCTCCTCCCAACTCAGCCTTGGGCGGGGGATTGCTGAACAGGGAGACCCTCCCTCACAACATTCCACAAGAGGAAAGAAAACTAGCAGCTCTAGCCCCTCTAGGGAACTTCAGAAGGGTCTCCGTATATATCAGTCTGTATTGTTGACCGGGGGGCAGAATCACTTCTTCCTCCTCCCTCTCCCGTATCACTGATTCACCTGAAATCTGGGGTGCCTGGTCCGCACAGACAAAATGGCATCCTGTGGGACCTTATGCTGAAGTCTATAGAGCGTAGAGCATTTCACTGCGGGGTAGGGCTCTGCCTCCCATATCCTGACCCCTTTCCCACTTTGCTCCAGAGTCTCCTCCCAAGTCTCTGGCAGGTTCTGGTGTCAAGCAAGAGAGCAGTCCTACCTCGTCCTATGGCTTGTCCTCATTCCTTTTAGAGGGCGAAAGCCCCAGTGGGAGTTTCTCCTTTGGGCTGAACCGGCTAGGCTAGGCCCTTCACATAGGGAACTGGGCAATTCTCTTGAACTGCCAGATTCAGCGGCAGGAGGTGGTGCAGGGTCTGGGCACCTTGTTCCATGGGGTCTCCATGGTGGCTGGCCTTGGATTTCCAGTGTTGAGGGAACCGCCCTGTCTTGTGCTCACCCTCCTCCCTTTTGGAGGGTGAAAACCTCTTGGCAGGGACTCCCCCTTTGTGCTGACCCTGGCTAGGCTAGGCCCTTCAGATAATAACTGGGTGTTTCTGGAAACCTCTGGGATTGGGTAGACCGTTTGCTCTTTAGAACTCCTCCCGGAGGGAAAGCTTTGTTTCTTTAGATGCCAGTTGTAGTAATTGATGATTGTCTGGTTTTTAGGCAAAGAGAGAGTTTCAGTAGTCTGCATGTGGTGAACCTGCCAATTTGGAGAGATTCATTATTGTAGGAAAGGGTATGAGCATTAGACATGCCCTCCCAAATCTAGCAGCTGGGCCACAGAGGTCAGGGCCCATTAATTGAATGCTTCTCACACCATTTGCAGACTAAGGCTAAGACATAGATGGTGACAGAATCTACTTGGTCTTGGTTGGAATGCACTAGCATAGGACTGCTAGGGTCCCTAACATTAACCATGTTAAGCTGTTTATAATTAGAATCCCGGGAGTGGAACCCAGGAGTCCTTTCTCAGAACATGCTTGGCATGGCATCGCCTTCCCCTGTCATCCTAGAAGAACAGGCCAGGTTTTCACTGCCCAGGGAGTACCCTTTCTTCCGTACACATGAGTGGGAGAAGTGGAAATAAGGGCTTAATTGAGGAAGGCCTCTTGGAGGCGATGTGCCTTTAATAAGACTTTGAAGGTAGAGAGGCTGATGGTCTGTCAGATATGAAAAGGCTAGAGGCAGGATGCGGGCAAGAGGTTGGCGGTGAAATAGATGAGACTGTAAGCCCGTCGATTAGACTGTAAGCCCGTCAAACGGCAGGGACTGTCTCTATCTGTTGCCGACTTATTCATCCCAAGCGCTTAGTACAGTGCTCTGCACATAGTAAGCGCTCAATAAATACTATTGAATGAATGAATGAAGGAGACTGAGGAACAGTGTGTAGGTTGCCATCAGAGGAGAGAAGAGTGCGGGCTGAGATATAGTTGGAAATCAGGAAGGTAAGGTAGGAGGGGGCAAGATGATTGAGTGCTTTAAAGCAAATGGTAAGGAGTTTGTGTCTGACACGGAGGAGGTGGATGGGCAATCACTAGTGGTGCTTGAGGAGTAGGGAAATGTGGACTGAATATTTTTTTAGAAAAAAGATCCAGGCAGAAGAGTGAAGTGTGGTCTGGAGAGGGAAGAGACAGGAAGCAGGGAGGTCAACAAGGAGGCTGTTGCAGTAATCGAGGTGGGATAGGATAAAAGAAGCATGGCAGAGCTTTCCTCGTCCTGGAAGTCATTCTGCTCTTCTTCCCAAGCGATGGATGGGAGAGTGAAGAGGCTTCCTACATATCCTCCCAAGAAACTGATTTTGAGGAGGCCTAGCCTTTTGGAGATTTTGAAGATGAAAGTTGTAAGATGTTCAGAAGAGCAACTGTTACACTGTTCTACCAGTATCAGTCAGTGGTATTTATTGAGCCCCCCTGTCCTGAACACTGTAGAGTTGATAGACATGTTTCCTTCCCACAAGGGGCTAAAAGTCTAGGCAGGGAGACAGACATCAAAATAAGTTGCAGATGGAGGAATGGAAGAGTTTAAGAAATGGGAGTGTCCATAAATGCTGAGGACCTGGAGGTAGGATGACTATCAGGTACTTAAGGAGTACAGATCTAAATGAGTAGGTGTCAATAAAGGAGGGTGAATAGGAGAAGTGAGAGCCTAATTATTTCTATCATCATTTCATCCAAGGGTCCTTTTACCACTCTGGAAGACTTGAGTCCTGGGCTGGATAAATCTCGGGCCTGATTCAATAATGATCTTGCCCATGGTATTATGTTAGGAGGCTGTCTATTCCCCCAAAGCTCAGCGAATCCTTCTAAGATGTCCAGGTTGGTTACCAGTGAATGATCTGATCTGACCTGACCTGACCTGACTTGTGCGTGCGTGCGTGCAGTGAAGTTGTGAAGGAACGTTGCCTCATGGTAAAAGCATAAGCCTGGGAGTCAGGAGACCTCTGGGTTTTTTTTTCCCTTGAATTATTATGGTATTTAAGTGCTTACTACTTGCCAGGCACCATATTAAGCGCTGGGGTAGATAATTAATGTTGGTATTTGTTAAGCGCTTACTATGTGCAGAGCACTGTTCTAAGCGCTGGGGTAGACACAGGGGAATCAGGTTGTCCCACGTGGGGCTCACAGTCTTAATCCCCATTTTACAGATGAGGGAACTGAGGCACAGAGAAGTTAAGTGACTTGCCCACAGTCACACAGCTGACAAGTGGCAGAGCTGGGATTCGAACTCCATTTAGACACAGTCCGTGTTCCACATGGGGTTCACAGTCTTAATCCCAATTTCACAGATGAGGTAACTGAGACAGAGAAGACAGGTGACTGGTCCAAGGTCACACAGCAAGCAAGTGGTAGAGCCAGCATTAGAACCCAGGTTTTTTTTCTCCCAGGCCTGTGCTCTTTCCACTAGGCCACACTGCTTCTGGGTTCTAATCCCAACCCTGCCACCTGCCTACTGATGGATTTTGGGCAAGTCATTTCACTTCTGTTTGCCTCAGTTTTCTCATCTGTAAAAGTGGGGATAAAATGCCTGTTTTCCCTCCCCATGTGGATCAGGGACAGCCTGACCCGATCACCTGTTATCTTCAGGGCTTCAAAAAGGTCTTGTCAAATAGGAAGAGCTTAATCGGTCAGTCAGTCATATTTATTGAGCACTTACTGGTTGCAGAGCTAAGCATTTGTGAGAGTACAGTGTAACAGAGTTGGTAATCATGTTCCCTGCACACAAGGAGTTTGCCTAGTTTATAAACTAGACAAGGAGACATGCATTAAAATTAATTATTAATATGAACTCCGGGGCTGAGAGTGGGGTGAATAAAGGGTACAAATCCAAGAGCAAGCGTGATGTAGAAGGTAGAGGGAGAAGAAGAAAATGGCTCAGTCGAGGAAGCCCTCTTGGCAGAGTTGTGATTTTAATAAGGGAATCAGCGAGATAAGATAAGAGGGGATAGGCGAGGATAGGGGAAGGGAGAGGAGAGGAATGAGTGCTTTAAAATCAATGGTAAGGGGTTTCTGTTTGATGCAGAGGTAGATGGGCAACCCCTGCAGGTTCTTGAGGAGTGGGGAAGCATGGACTGAACAGTTTTTAGAATAGCGATCCAGCTAGCAGAGCGAAGTGTGGACAGGAGAGGGGAAAGGCAGGAGATAGGGAGGTCAGTGAGTAGTCTGATGGAGTAGTCGAGATGGAATAGGATAAGTGCTTGAATCAATGTGGTGTTAGTTTGGACGGAGAGGAAAGGGCAGATCGTAGCGATGTTGGGAAGGTAGAATCGACAGGATTTGGTGACAATTGAATATGTGGGTTGAATGAGAGTAATGATTTGAGGATAAGGCCAGTGTCATGGGGTTGTGAGACAGGGAGGCTGGTGGTGCCAAAGGGATGGGAAAGTCATAGGGAGGACAGTGCTTGAGAGGAAAGATGAGTTCTGCTTTGGAGGTTCTTGTATTGTACTCTCCCAAAAACTTAGAGCAGTGTTCTGCACTTAGTAAATGCTGGATAAATACCATTGACTGATTGATTGACATGTTAAGTTGGAGGTGTTGTAACATCCAAAAGAGATGTCCTGGAGGCAGGCGGAAATATGAGACTGCAGAGAAGGAGGGAGATATAGATTTGGGGATCATTGCATAGAGGTGGTAGTCGAAATCACAGGAATGAATGTTTAATGATAAGCACAATTTTTAGGTCAGACAATGAATATTAGAATGTAGGTATGATTTGGGTGCAGTTGCTGCCCCCAAGACTCCTGGCATAAAACCGTGGTCAGGTCCACAGCTTGGGAAAGATCTGGGAAATATCATGGGGTAAAAACTAGCAGAATTTACAAGCAGACTGATTGGAAATTGAAAAAACAAAGAAAGGTCCTGCAAAGGCTGCGAGCTTCTGGACGGGGAGGATGACCATGTCACTGGGCTTCACAGTCTACCTGATTGATGGACTGACGATACGTAGAGCCACCTCTGGGCAATGCAGAGATTATTCACCCAGAACTCTGTCCTCCAAAGGCGTATGGTGGTATCAGCATACCTTCTTGTCTTCTGGTGTGTGGGCTGTGTCTACCTCTCAGATCCCACTCTGGATAGAGATCTGGAGGGGATGTAGGGGTGAGGCTCTCCTGCTGTGGTAGTACCAGGGTGGGGAGAGAGGGAGAGGCTTGCGACCCTCTCTGGCAGAGCAGCCCCTGAAGCTCTTTACAGCAGCACTTGGAAGGGATGTATGAAATGAAGCCCCCGAGCAGACCACATGCACCTTATGGAGAACGAAGTAGCAGAAAAGTAACCTGTTTTCTCAAAGAGTGGTTGGCATCTGTGTGTCTGTCTCTCCTGTCTCCTGTTTGACCCACTGTTCCACATGTGACGGGGAAGATCCTACCCAGATACCTGGGAGGTTGTAGAACTTTCTGTCAGTAGAAATACTGTCATCCAGGGTTTAGCAATTTCTTTGCCCAGAAAAGCCAAACAGAATGTAATTCTGACAAGTTGGTGTGCAAAGACCCAATTGTTCCTTTTAAATACATACTAACTCTCATGGAGGTAAAAAAAAAAATAAATAACCGTGATGTTAATTTAATGCTTACTTTACTGAGCACTGGAGTACAGATGAGGTAATTGGGTCAGAAACAGTCCCATTCCCGTATGAGGCTCGAAATCCAAGGGAGAGGGAGAACAGGTGTTTGATTTCCATTTGTCAAATGAGGAAACTGAGGCCCGGGGAAGTTAGAGAAGCAGCGTGGCTCAGTGGAAAGAGCACGGGCTTGGGAGTCAGAGGTCATGAGTTCAAATCCTGGCTCTGCCACTCGTCAGCTGTGTGACTGTGGGCAAGTCACTTCACTTCTCTGTGCCTCAGTTCCCTCATCTGTAAAATGGGGATGAAGACTGTGAGCCCCACGTGGGACGACCTGATTCCCCTGTGTCTACCCCAGCGCTTAGAACAGTGCTCTGCACATAGTAAGCGCTTAACAAATACCAACATTATTATTATTAAGTGACTCGCTCAAGGTGGCAGAACTAGGATTAGAACGCAGGTCCTCTGACTCCCAAGCCTGCTCTTTCCATTAGGCAAAGCTTGTGGTGTATTTATGAAACATTGAGAGGAATAATAATTTAAAGTTAACATCGAACTGACATTTAAGCTTTTTTAAAGGATCTTAGAGTGAAAGAGGGAGAGGAGTAGAAGGGATAGAAGAAGGAAAAGGAGAAGAGAAAAAGGAAAGGGGGAGGAATGGGGAGAGAATGTGAGAAAAAGAGATAAAGCAACCTTTTTTCTGGTGGTTTTGGTTTGGAATCAGGAATCAGGGAGCGAGGATGGCAGAGTTGCTAAGCACCATTCATTCATTCATTCATTCATTCATTCATTCAGTTGTATTTATTGAGCTCTTACTGTGTGCAGAGCACTGTACTAAGCGCTTGGAATTTACAGTTTGGCAACAGATAGAGGCAATCCCAGCCCAACAACGGGCTCACAGTCTAAAAGGGGGAGACAGACAACAAAACAGAACAAAGTAGTCAGGCAACAATACTATCAAGATAAATAGAGTCATAGATATATACACATCATTAATAAAATGGAGAAAATATACAAATATGCACAAATGCTGTGGGGAGGGGAAGGGGGTAGAGCAAAAAAAAAAAGGAGGGAGTAGGGGGAATGGGGGCCGGGGAGAAGAGGGAAAGGGATGGATCAGTGTGGGAAGTTCTCCTGGAGGAGGTGAGCTCTCGTAGGGCTTTGAAGAGGGAAGAGAGTTTGGCGGATCTGAGGAGGGAGGGCATTCCAGGTCAGTGGGCCCTCGTCCTCCTATTCCTAAACTACCACTGCTGCTTTGTTTTTCTGGTCCAGACAGTCAGGGGACTGAATAATAAGAACAATGATGGTATTTGTTAAGCGCTTACTATGTGCCAAGCACCATTCTAAGCCCTGGGGTAGATACAAGATAATCAGGTTGTCCCACTTGGGGCTCACCGTCTTAATCCCCATTTTACAGATGAGGTAACTGAGGCCCAGAGAAGTTAAGTGGCTTGCAGACAGGTGTTGGAGCTGGGATTAGAACCCACGTCTTCTGACTCCCAAGACCATAGTCTTTCCGCTAAGCCACAATCTCCAGCAGTTGTGAGATCACATTGAGCTTGGCCAGCATCTGGCCGAACTCACCCCCTGACCCGGAGCTTCCCAGCCCAGCGTACTGTCTACCATCACCACTATCAGAGCGCGTGTCTACTGGCCCAGAGGCTCCCCATGCCCCCTGCCTGGGCACCTGTGGGAGATGAGCGGTCTCCTTCCTGCCCAGCTTGGCCCAATGCCTTTGTACCGCTGCTTGCTCATGGTGGCATGCGAGCAAGGAGGGATGAAAGGGAGCCGTGTGCCATCAGCATGGAGGATGGGTCACCCCCATGGGTGCCGTTGGTGCGGGGGGCAAGAGGGCGAGGAGGAGGGCAAGAGAAACCTCAGCTCGCCCCGACCTCTGGTGAGGATGAATCCGGGGCAAACAGTGGAGTCACCATCTAGGATCCACCTGGGGCCTCTTGCTCACAGAGGCAGGGTGGGCCAGCTGCTTCCTGCCCAGAAAGCACTGGGTGCAGAGCCAATAGAGAGCGGTGCTGTCCCCGTGCCCAGGTCATGGAGACCTGCCCTTGAGAGTCCGGTTGGTTCCACATAGAGCCAGATGTGGCTCGCAAACTTTAGGTTACAAGCCCCTGCTCTATCCCCTTAACCAAGGTGCTGCCATATCTGTCTCATATCTAGACTGTGAGCCCGTTGTTGGATAGCGATTGTCTCTATCTGTTGCCAAATTGTACTTTCCAAGCACTTAGTGAAGTGCTCTGCACACAGTGAGCGCTTAATAAATACGATGGAATGAATGAAAAGCAGTGGTTCATTCTGTTTTAGTAGTTCTGTGTATAATAATGATAATAATTATGGTATTTGTTAAGCATTTACCAGGTGCCAGGCATTGTTCTGAACGCTGGAGTAGGGACAAGGTAATCATGTTGGACTCAGTCCCTGTCCCACATAAGGCTCACAGTCGTATTTCTTATTGTATTGATAATAATAATAACTGTGGTATTTGTTAAGCACTTACTAAATGCCAGGTGCTGTACTAAGCACTGGGGTAGTTACAAGATAATTGGGCTGAACACAGTCCCTGTCCTGCACAGGGTTCATGGTCTCAATCCCCAGTGTACAGTTGAGGTAACTGAGGCCCAGAGTAGCAAAATCACCTGCCCAAGGTCGCACAGCGGATAAGTGGTGAAGTTGGGATTAGACCATTTGCTTATGCTGTTAAATCTTGTGTAATGTTACTAAGCTTTGCACAGCTTCCCCTCAAGAAGGGATACGTGTATACTGTTGGGGGTCCGAGATTAGTGGTCATGTCAGGATGGCCACAGATTTGGGACTTGGGTAGACATGATCTCAAGAAGCTCTCCTCTTCTTGATCTGGTAAAGTTTCAGGATGCCTCCTCCTCCTCCTCCTTTAAATCTTTGGCAAGAGCACACGTGCAGCAGAGCCTCTGTAAAATGACCCTAAGGTCTGTCGTGGGATTAAATTGCCCTGACGCTGTTCCTACAGAGCCCAGAATTTTCTGCCAGCCCTTCTCCGGACAGTGACTCGGGAAACTCTGTGGAAGGGCACTCGGAGCCCTCCTGGTGTAAGGACATCAAGTTTGATGACAGCGACAATGAGCAGATGGCCGAAGAAGGGGAGGATTCATTGGCCAGTGAGTCTCACCTTTGACCTGTTTGCTTCTTAGGAAGAGGAGTTGGGGGGCTTCGTTCTCTTTGGAGATTGAAGGAAATCGAGACGCTCCCCAGTAACCTCGTTCTGTCGGTAGATATGGTATTTTCTCATTACATGCTTGGAAGGGTGTTAGCGTTAGGAAGCATCCCCCTAGTCTCTAATTCGCAACAGCTTAAAAATAACTGAGCTAATAATAACACTGCTGACAACTTGCTCGATTCATCACTCTGGTAGCTGACTTTCTTTTTGCAGAAGATCCAGCCCACCTCTTTGGTTTTCACACCAGTTCTCTGCTTAGCTTCCTCACATTGATGAAAAAGCCATCCAGAACGTATCCATTTTGGTATTGCACATTGGGCTTGTGTATTAAAGACCGTTTTTCTCCTTCCCCCTCCAATCCCCTAATGCTCCCCGTTTTTACTCCCCTCTCCTCCCTGTATTTCTTTCTCCCCACCCCGCCCAATGGGAAAAGATTCCGCGAGCCCTAGCAAGCGTCCGTCAGTCAGCAGCTTCCAGTCCACAGTGGACAGTGACTCAGCGGCTTCCATCAGCTTGAACGTGGAGCTGGACAACGTGAACTTCCATATCAAGAAGCCCTCCAAGTACCCACACGTACCCCCTCACCCTGCCGACCAAAAAGGTAGGAGGCAGTCACCAGTGGCCTGGAGTCCAGATGCAGGAAGGAGAGCCTGGACCGTGACCTGGATTTCGTTGCATGAGTTCCTCCCCAGCTTCCCTGCCCTCTCCTCCCTGGATGGCAGAGGGGCTTTTCTCTCTCTCGGTTTTAAGTTGGTTCCTTTCCGTTTGTTTTCTCCCTCAGTGTCTTGAAGTCTGGTGGGATCCTGCGGCCCCTGTAGAGGGCCTTTGTCCTGCAAGGCTTCCCTCAGCCTGTCATTTCTTTGAAACCATCTCCTGGACGTTCTGTTCCGCTCTTCGTCCTGTTCCTCTATTTGCAGCATAGATTTTCAAGACTGAAAATTTCCTGTACAGTAGGGTCTTTAATTTGGGAAATGTCCATTCAGGCTAATTATCCTTTGTTATACTAGTTTGGTTAAAAAAAATCCCTATCTCAGCTGTTAAGCATTTCCTAGCCATTCAATGGATCCACTGGCCATAGTCTACCCTCTGGTTAAGAACTGATACTCCTCTCCCATTAAGTAAAACAAATAAACAAACCAAAAAAAAATAATAATTCCCAAACAAATTCCTGATTCAGCTCTGGCTGGGCTCTTCTTCCACTTTCCGAATGGAGTCAGGAATAATTGAATTCAAGGAACAGGTGAGCCGTATTCTCCCAGTGAATAAGCTTTTCCCTGTCCGCAGATGAATCCCTCTGCGTTATCCTTTTCAAACCTCTAGATGCCCACTTCATGCATTTCTGCTCCCTTGCCTAATGGGGTCTCGGTCAGAGAGACATGCTAACCCACTGTCCCGAGCACTGCCAGTTGTGGATCACGTAAGCTGTAGTTAGCCTTTGGTTTTTCTGGCTTCAGCCCGGTCGGTCACCCCACTCTCCTGGAAATTCTTGTCTCTATCTCCGTTTCTGTGGCTTTAGGGAGACTTTACCCACCCACTCCCTCCCCTCTTGCCTCGAGGCTCCTAGAACTACAAACTTGCTAGTTTGCTTTCTCCTTTTATTGTTTTTAATGGTATTTGTTAATCACTTACTATGCATCAGACATCGTTCTGAGAACTGGGGTAGATAGAAGTTAATTAGGTCACTGTCTCTTTCCCGCAGGGGACTCATGGTCTAAGCATTGTAGCCTAGTGGATAGAGCCCTGGCCTGGGAGTCAGAAGGACCCGGGTTCTAATCCTGGCTCTGCCACTTGTCTGCTGTTTAACCTCGGGCAAGTTAGTTATCTTACCTGTTCCTCAGTTGCCTCATCTGTAAAATGGGAATTAAGACTGTGAGCCCCAGTGGGACAGGGAATGTGTCCAACCTTTTTAGCCTGTATCTACCCCAGTGCTTAATATACTATCCGGCACATTGTAAGTGCTTAACAAATACCAAAAACAAAGTAGGGAGAACAGGAGAACTGAGGCACAGTGAAGTCAAGTGAGTTGCCCAAGGTCATTCAGCAACCATTTGGCAGAACCGGGATTAGAACCCAGGTCCTTTGACTCCCAGGCCCATGCTCCTTCCACTAGGCCACGCTGCTTCTCTGTATCCGGATATCCTGCGATGTGGCTATGGAGGGAAAGTGTGGTGGAGACTGGATGGGCACTGGTGTGGCAAGGGAGTGGTGCGGTGGTGGTGAGGTATAAGTTTAAAGTAGTGTATCATTGGTAGGTGTGGGTTGGGGTGCAAGTAAAGAAAAAAACGGCTGAGTATGACTGACCCGGTCATTAACTGGAAGTGACAGGGACCTTTCTGGAACCTTTACCAGCAGCAGTTTGCCAGTGTGGGCTTCCATTTTTCTACAAAAACGTTCAGGACAGCCTAAAGGGTGTCCTGATACCATGAAGTCAGTGCAGCATCCCAAAGGGCCTTCCTTGGGCAAGGACCTGGCTTGGCATCGGAAAAGGGAAGAAATGCAGTGTAATTGAAGTTGTTGATTCCGTACACCTGGATGCTAATTTAGAATAAGGGGCACAGGGATTTTCCTGCCCAAAAGATGGAGCACCAAAAGAAAAACATATTACTGCTCAGAACTTGGGTGTCAGTTTTGTGGGGCAATAGGGATTGCTGTCCCCATTAGTTTCTTAGGAAGAGCACTGTACTTGGGAAGAACACTTGGGAGAGTACAGTAGCCTCTGTACTCTCTGTACTCTTAGGAAGACATAGCCTCTGCCCTCAGGGAGTGTACAGCCTAGAGGGGAGGAGATAGATATGAAATAACTTACAGATAGGAGAAAAAGAAAAGTGGACATGTCGATAAATGCTTAAATAGTAGGGTATTAATAGTAGGATATTAAGTTGATTTGCACTTAAATGCCTATTTGGTGCAGGAATGCAGAGGTGGTAGTTGGGACTATGACCTGGGGAGAATATTTCAACTCTATAAAATTAAATTGGGTTCCTTTGAAATTCTTGATATATATGCGTGTGTGTGTGTATGTATGTATTTTTTCTCCAGAACTTCCACCTATTAAGAAGTTAATTATTAGAATATTATGTAACTACACAAAGACAAAATAAATGAAAAAAAACCTAACTAAAGCCTAGTTTAAAATTTGTACTTCTGCAAGGCATCAGTTAGCCACTCAAGATTCTTGTGAGAATAATACCTTTTAAATCGAGTTGTCCTTTCCAAGTTGCTTAGTACAGTGCTCTGCACACAGTAAGCGCTCAGTAATTACGATTGAATGAATGAGAGAAGAAGGTGATAGTATTGAAGGCTGTTGATAAGTCACAGAGAATTAGGATGGAGTAGAGGCTGTTGGATTTGGAAAGGAGATGGTGATGTTTGAGAACACAGTTTCTGTGGATTGAATGAATGAATGAATTAGAAAATTTACATCTTGATAAACTTAATCTCCTTATCCTGTTTTATGTAAGTTGTAAATGTATGAAGAGGAAACAGGCTCTTTAGATAAAGTGATTGCCAGATAGAGCTGGCTAATGTTCTCACTAGGCTTCTATTTATCAGACTGGGAGATCCCTGTTAACTACTGAATGAGATTGAGATCAATCTTACATCATGGTTGGGAGGTGAACTTTTGGAGAGTGTTTTGTAATGAACATTGTATATTGTGAAATTGCATGCAAAACTGAGGTTCTTTAGAAGGATGTATGAACTTGGTTGGACTACATCTATCAAACTTAATTCTTTGACTGTTACTTTGAGATTGAGATCAATCTTACATCATGGTTGGGAGGTGAACTTTTGGAGAGTGTTTTGTAATGAACATTGTATATTGTGAAATTGCATGCAAAACTGAGGTTCTTTAGAAGGATGTATGAACTTGGTTGGACTACATCTATCAAACTTAATTCTTTGACTGTTACTTTGAATTTAAAAACAAACCCGAAACCTAAAAAACCTTCCCTTGACCTCACGGCTCCCTCCAGCTAGCACCCCATCTCCTTTCTACCATCCCTCTCCAAATTCCTTGAGCAAGTTGTCTACACCCACTCACTCTAGTTTCTCTCCTCCAATTTTTTCCTTGACCTCCTCCACCCTGGCTTCTACCCCCTTCACTCCACAGAAACGGCCCTCTTCAAAGGTCATCAAAAATCACCTTCTTGCCAAATACAACAGCCTCTTCTTTATCCTGATCCTCCTCAACTTCTCTGCTGCCTTCGACCCTGTCGACCAACCCCTTCTCCTGGAAACGTTATCCAACCGTGGCTTCACTGAAGCTGTCCTGTCATGGATCTCCTCCTATCTCTTTTGGCCATTCATTCTCAGTCTCTTTCATGGGCACCTCCTCTGCCTCCCACCCCAAACTGTGGGAGTCCCTCAAGGCTCAGTTCTGGGTCCCTTTCTATTCTCCATCTACACCCACTCCCTTAGAGAATGCATCGGCTCCTAAGGCTTCATCTCTATGCAGATGATTCCCAATTCTACATCTCCAGCTGTGATTTCTCTCTTCTGCAGTCTCACATTTCATCCTGCCTTCAGGATATTCCGCCTACAGCTCTAATGTAACATGCCCAAAATAGAACTCCTTATCTTCCCACCCAAATTCTGTCCTCCCTGTGACTTTCCCATCACTGTAGACAGCACCAGCATCCTTCCTGTCTCAAAAACTTGTAACCTTGGCAGTATCAGTCAGTCAGTTGTATTTATTGTGTACAAGAGTAAAATAAAACAATAAACTTGCAAGAGTAAAATATAACAATAAGCAGACATATTCCTTGCCCACAACGAGCTTACAGTTTAGAGGGGGAGACAGGCATATAAATCAATTACAGATATATACAAGAGTGCTGTGAGGCTGGGAAGGGAGGTAATGGAGCAAGTCAGGGTGACACACAAGGGAGTAGGAGAAGACGAAAGGAGAAGTTAGTCTTAGAAGGGTTCTTAGAGGAGATGTGCCTTCAGTGAGGCTTTTGAAATGGGGAAGAATAATTTTCTGTCGTTTATGAGGAGGGAGGGCGTTCAGGCCAGAGGCAGGACATAAGTGAGCGGTTGGCGGTAAAATAGACAAGGTCAAGGTACAGTGAGAAGGTTAGCATTAGAGGAGTGAAGTGAGCAGACTGATCTGTAGTAGGAGGGTAGCAAGGTGAGGTAGGATGGGTCAAGGTGATGGAGTGCTTTAAAACCAGTGGTGAGGAGTTTCTGTTTGCAGAGGTGGATGGACAACCACTCGAGTTTCTTGAAGAAACTCGAACATGTCTTGAACATTTTTGTAGAAAAATGATCCGGGCAGTAGAGTTCACTCATTCAATTGTGTTTATTAAGCACTTATTATGTGCAGAGCACTTGGGAAAGTACATTACAACAATAAACAGTGACATTCCCTGCCCACAACTGGCTCACTGGAATGGAGAGAGACAGGGGTCTGGGAGGTCAGCAAGGAGGTTGATACAGTAATCAAGGAGGGATTCATTCATTCATTCAATAGTATTTATTGAGCGCATACTATGTGCAGAGCACTGTACTAAGCGCTTGGAATGAACAAGTTGGCAACAGATAGAGACAGTCCCTGCCGTTTGACGGGCTTACAGTCTAATCGGGGGAGACGGACAGACAAGAACAATGGCAATAAATAGAGTCAAGGGGAAGAACATCTCGTAAAAACAATGGCAACTAAATAGAATCAAGGCGATGTATATTTCATTAACAAAATAAACAGGGTAATGAAAATATATACAGTTGAGCAGACGAGTACAGTGCTGAGGGGATGGGAAGGGAGAGAGGGAGAAGCAGAGGGAAATGGGGGGAAACGAGGGTTAAGCTGCGGAGAGGTGAAGGGGGGGTGGTAGAGGGAGTAGAGGGAGAAGAGGAGCTCAGTCTGGGAAGGCCTCTTAGAGGAGGTGAGTTTTAAGTAGGGTTTTGAAGAGGGGAAGAGAATCAGTTTGGCGGAGGTGAGGAGGGAGGGTGTTCCAGGACCGCGGGAGGACGTGGCCCGGGGGTCGACAGCGGGATAGGCGAGACCGAGGGACGGTGAGGAGGTGGGCAGCAGAGGAGCAGAGCGTGCGGGGTGGGCGGTAGAAAGAGAGAAGGGATAGGATGAGTGATTGTATAAATGTGGTAGCAGTTTGGGTGGAGAGGAAAAGGTGGATTTTAGCGATGTTTTGAAGGTGGAACCGACAGGATTTAGTGATGGATTGACCACGTTGGTTGAATGAGAGGGAGGAGTCAAGGATAATGCCAAGGTTACAGTCTTATAGTAATAGTGGTATTTCTTAAGTGCTTACTATGTGCAAAGCACTGTTCTAAGCCCAGGGGTGGGGGTTACAAGGTGATCAGGTTGTCCCACGTGGGGCTCACAGTTTTAATCCCCATTTTCCAGATGAGGTCACTGAGGCACAGAGAAAGTAAGCGGCTTGCCCAGAGTCACACAGCTGGCAAGTGGCAGAGCTGGGATTAGAACCCACAACCTCTGACTCCTAAGCCCAGGCTCTTTCCACGGAGCCACGCTGCTTCTCATAGTCTTATGAGACAGAAAAGATGGTGATGCTGTCTACAGTGGTGGGAAACTCAGGGGGAGGACAGGGTTTGGGTGGCAAGATAAGTTCTTTTTTAGACATGAGTTTGACATGAAGGAGGGACATACAAGTAGAGATGTCTAGGATATGCGAGACTGCAGAGAGGGAGAGAGATCAGGGCTGAATATGTCAGTTTGGGTATCATCCACAGAGAGGTGGTAGTTCAAGCCATGAGAGTGAATGAGTTCTCCAACAAAGTGGGTGTAGGTGGAGAACAGAAGGGGACCCAGAACTGAACCTTGAGGTACACCCACAGTTAGGGGATGGGAGTCAGAGGAGGAGTCCACGAAAGAAACAGAATGAGCGGACAGAAAGGTGGGAGGAGAACCAGGAGAAGGCAGTGTCAGTGAAGCTGAGGGTGGATAATGTTTCCAGTCCCCTAGCTGTGAGCCCACTGTGGGCTGGGATTGTCTCTCTTTATTGTTGTATTATTCTTTCCAAGGACTTAGTAAACTGCTGTGCACACAGTAAGCGCTCAATAAATATGATTGAATGAATGAGAGAAGAGGATGGTAGATAGTGTTGAAGGGTGTTGAGAAGTCACGGAGAATTAGGACAGAGTAGAGGCCGTTGGATTTGGCAAGGAGATGGTGATGTTTGAGAGCATGGTTTCTGTGAAAAAGCCAGAGTCCAAGGGGTCAAAGAGATAATTGGAGGAGAGGAACCTGAGACAGTGGATGTAGACAACTCACTCAAGGAGTTTGGAGAGGAATATTAATGATGGAATAATAGTATGAGGAATAATAATGAGGAATGGTAGGAGGGAGATGGAGCGATAACTAGAGGGAGCACTGGTGTCAGGGGAGGGTTTTTTTAGGATGGGGAGACACGAGCAGGTTTTAAAGCAGTGGGGAGGAATCCATTGAAGAGCTAACAGTTGAAGATGACAGGGAGAGATGAAGGGAGGGGACAAGTATTTTATAAGATGCGAAGGAAATGGGGTCAGATGTGCAGATGGATTTAAAGAGAAGGCAGAAGGTCTCCTCTAGAGATACTGCTGGGAAAGGTGGGAGAGTTGAAGAGTCGGGTCGGGAGAGGGACTGGGGAGGGCCAGGGGAGATTTTAGGGAGATTTTCTCACTAAAGTAGTTGACCAGGTCATTAGGGTCAAAGGAGTTTGAGGAGGGAGTGAAACTTCTGGAACAACTGGCAAGGGCAGTGGACATGGGTGTCAGGAAGGTTGGAGAAATAACATTACCGGGAAGAGTAGAGGGCAGAGTTAAAGCGTGCAAGGATAAATTTGGAGCGGACAAACTCAGTCTGATGTCTAGATTCCCACCAGCAGCGCTCTGCCACTTGTGCACAAGAGCGAAGGAGGAGGACTGTGGAGGTGATCTAGGGCTGTGGCTTAGTGGTACAAGATTAAGGAAGGGTTAGGGGAATGAGTTGAGTTCAGTAGAGAGGGTGGTGTTGAAAGCATTAATTTGGTCATCAAGGGAAGGTCATTAAGTATCCTCGACTCATCTCTCTCATTCAGTCTTCACATTCAACCTGTCACCAAATCCCATCGGTTCAACCATCAAAACAATGCTAAAATCCACCTTTTCCTCTCCATCCAAATGTACATCGTATTAATCCCAAGCCCTTATTTTATTCCGCTTTGATTGCTACATTAGCCTCCTTACTGACCTCCCTTGTCTCCTTTTTCGCCCTACTCCAGTCCATGCTTCACTTTGCTGCCTGGATCATTTTTCTACAAAAACGTTCAGTCCGTGTCTTCCCCTTCCTCGAGAACCTCCAGTGGTTGCCCATCCACCTCCACATTAAGCCAAAACTCCTTACCATTGGCTTTAAAACACTCAATCAACTTGCCCCTCCTACTGTTCCTCCCTGATTTCCTCCTACAATCCAACCAGCACACTTCACTCTTTTAATGCCAAGCTACTTACTATACCTTGATCTCATCTGTTTTGCTGATGTCCTCTCTCCTGTGTCCATCCTCTGGACTGAAATGCCCTCCCTCTTCAGACTATCACTCTCACCACCTTCAAAAGTCTCCTCCAAGAGACTTCTACCTAGGACACCCTTATTTCCTCTTCTCCCCCTCACTTCTGTGTCACCCTTGAACTTGGACTTTTACCCTTAATGTATACCTTCCTCAGCCTCCAACACTTAAGTACATATCATAGAGAAGTAGCGTGGCTTAGTGGAAAGAGCCAGGGCTTGGGAGTCAGAGGACATAGATTCTCATCCCAGCTCTGCCACTTGTCTGCTATGTGACCTTGGGCAAGTCACTTAACTTCTCTGTGTCTCAGTTACCTTATCTGCTAAAAAGGGGATTAAAGGTGGGACAACCTGATTACCTTGTATCTACCCCAGCGCTTAGAACAGTGCTTGGCACATAGTAAGCACGTAACAAATACCATAATTATTATTACTATATCTGTAATTTATATTCATGTCTGTCTCCCCCTCTAGACTATAAGCTCGTTGTGGGCAGAGAATGTGTCTACCAACTCCATTATGTTGTACTCCCTCAAGGGCTTAGTACAGTGCTCTGCACACAGTGAGTGCTCAGTAAGTACGATTGATTGAACTTCAGGGCTCATTGAGGACTCCTGCTCTTAGTCAAAAACCTGACACTTAGGATATCTAAATCTTAGTCTTGTGAGCCATGTGGGACAGAGAACCGGTCCAACCCAGTTAGCTTAATAATAATAATAGTTGTGTATTAGGTAAGTGCTTACTCTGTGCCAGATACTGTTGTAAGCATTGGAGTAAATACTAGGTAATCAGGTTGGACACAGTCCCTGTCCCACATGGGGCTTACAGTGTCAATCCTCATTTTATAGCTGAGGTAACTGAGGCCCAGAGAAGTTAAGTGACTTGTGCCAGGCCACAAAGCAGGTAAGTGGTAGAGCCAGAATTAGAACCCAGGTCCTCTGACTCCCAGGCCCATGTTCTGTCCACTAGGCCATGCTGCTTCCTTATCTATTCCAGCGCTTTGAACAGTGTGACACATAAGTGTTTAACAAATGCTACAATAGTAGTAACGATAGTAATAATCATGATAAAATGGGTGGGTTCAAGGAATTGAAGGAGATGGAATCCACATAGGAGGAAAAAAGTGATGGCCGAGCATGGCTACCTTTCAGTGTAGGAGGCCACTTACGTACATAATCTTCTACTCTGCCACTTCTCCTACGCACAGTTTATTGTAATATCCTCATCCCCTGTTATATTGTAAGTGCCTCGAGGGCAGGGATCATGTGTACCAACTCTATTGTATCATACTCTCCTGAGCACAAAGTAAGCATTCCAAGATACTATTTATTGATTGAGAAAAAAATCATTTCTTAGTAAGTGGAAAACTCACCTGAGCGAGAACAGGAAAGCAAAGTGTGTTGGGTCAAGAAGCAAATAGGAAATGAAAGGGCCCAAAGAGAAGTTTTAAGAGCTTCTTGCAAGTGATGCCAAATTCAATAATAATAGTCTGTTCACCATATGCCCTCAGAATCACTCTAGGCTTCAAGGCTCTCCATCACCTTGCCCCTTCCTACCTCTCCTCCCTTCTCTCTTTCTACTGCCCACCCCGCACGCTGCGCTCCTCTGTTGCCCACCTCCTCACTGTCCCCCGTTCTCGCCTATCCCGCCGTCGACCCCTGGGCCACATCCTTCTGCGGTCCTGGAGTGCCCTCCCTCCTCACCTCCGCCAAACTAATTCTCTTCCCTTCTTCAAAACCCTACTTAAAGCTCACCTCCTCCAAGAGGCCTTCCCAGACTGAGCTCCCCTTTTCCCTCTGCTCCCTCTACCCCCGCCTTCACCTCTCCGCAGCTAAACCCTCTTCTCCCCCCTTTCCCTCTGCTCCTCCCCCTCTGCCGTCCCATCCCCTCAGCACCATACTCGTCCGCTCAACTGTATATATCTTCATTACCCTATTTATTTTGTTAATGAAATGTACATCACCCCGATTCTATTTATTTGCTATTGTTTTAATGAGATGTTCTTCCCCTTGATTCTGTTTATTGCCATTGTTCTTGTCTGTCTGTCTCCCCTGACTAGACTGTAAGCCCATCAGAGGGCAGGGACTATCTCTATCTGTTACCGATTTGTACATTCCAAGCGCTTAGTACAGTGCTCTGCACATAGTAAGCGCTCAATAAATACTATTGAATGAATGAATGAAAGTAGGAAACTGATTAGGGAATGAGAGGGGCCATCTGATGATCGTGGGTTGAAAGGCATCCTTTATGAAGTGTTAGAGAGATTAATAAACCCAAATTGATTGTGCAGCACTCAGAAATTGCATCAAATTATGGTGATTCCCCCAGGATACGTCTTGAGATCAAATTGATAAACTAATAATAATAATAGTTAGTATTTGTTAAGCGTTTACTATGTGCAGAGCACTGTTCTAAGCGCTGGGGTAGATTCCATATTCTTAGTAACTTGGCACTTACATGCTTACTCTCAACAAAGAGCAGGGTAAGTACAAGTTATAAGATCAGCCACCATCCCTGTCCCATACAGGGCTCCCCTTCTATCTTCTCTCCATTTAACAGATGAAGAAACTGAGTCACAGGGAGGTTAATTGACCAGTCCAGGGTCACAAGGTAGGCTGGTGCTGGAAATGGAATTTGAACCCAAGTTTCCTGACTCCCAGCCCCATCTCTTATTAATGGATGACAAGCTTTAGTTGGTGTTGCGACCAAGAGTTCTGAAGGAACTTGGAGGAGAAATTGCATCATTAGAACTGAAGAGTGTGTTTCCTGTCTTTACAGAGGGCATTAATCCTGGAAGGTTGAGGGGTTGCTGATGTAACTCCCATGCCAAAAGAGTCCCCAGCATTATCCTCTGAATTGTAAACCAGTGAACCGTGCTTCTGCAGTGGTAAATTGGTCAAACTGTTGAGATTAAGTTGAGGATCAGTCAGAACTTTTGTTTAATGGTATTTTTTAAGTGCTTAATATGTTCCAGGGCACTGGGGTAGGTACAAGATAATCAGGTTGGACAGACTCCCTGTCCCACATAGGGCTCACCTTAATCCCCATTTTATAGGTGAGGTAACTGAGGCACAGAAAAGTTAAGTGATTTGCCCAAGGTCACACAGCAGACAAGTGTGCTTGTCACACAGTAGACAGACTCTGTCCTCCCTCTGACTTTCCCATCACTGTGGATGGCACCACCGTCCTTCTTGTCTCACAAGCCCATAACCTTGGCGTTACCCTTAACTCCTCTCTCTCATTCAACCCACATATTCAATCCATCACTAAATCCTGTCCATCCCACTAAAACATCGGTAAAATCTACCTTTTCCTCTCCATCCAAATTGCTACCGTGTTAATACAGTCACTCATCCTATCCCTCCTGGATTACTGTATCAGCCTCCTTGCTGACTTCCCAGCATCCTGTGCTTTCCTACTCCAGTTCATACTTCACTCTGCTGCCCAGATCGTTTTTCTCCAAAAACATTCAAGACGTGTTTCCCCACAAAACTCCAGTGGTTGCCTGTATACCTCCGCATCAAACAAAAACTCCTCACCATTGGATTCAAAGCACTCCATCACCTTGCCCCCTTTTACTTCATCTCATTACTCTCGTACTACAACCCAGCCCACACACTTTGCTTCTCTAATTTTAACCTTCTCTCTGTACCTCGCTCTTGTCTACCTGGCCACCCACCCTTTGCCCATGTCCTTCCTCTGGCCCGGAATACCCTCCCTCCTCAAATCTGACAGACACTTATTCCCCCCCGCCCCCCCAAAGCCTTATTGAAAGCACATCTCCTCCAAGAGACCTTCCCTAAATCCCCCTTTCCTCTTCTCCCACTCCCTCGGCAATACCCTGACTTTCTCCCTTTGTTTTCCCCCCTCCCAGCCCCACAGCACTTACATACATATCTGTAATTTATTTGCACTGATGTCTCCCCCCTAGGCTGTAAGCTTGTTATGGGCAGAGAATGTTTTTGTTTATTGTTTTATTGTCCTCTCCCAAGTGCTCAGTACAGTGCTCTGCACACAGTAAGCGCTCAATAAATATGATTGAATGAATGAATGAACAAGTGGTGGCACCAGGATTAGAACTCAAGTCCTCTGACTCCCAGGCCCAGGTTCGTTCCATTAGGCAACACTGCTTCTCTAGAGTGTTTAGTAACACGTAGTCAGTTTCTGTAAAGGGAAATTGTGCTTCACTAACCTGATGGACTTATTTGAAGGGGGCCAATGGGCAGATGGAAAGAGGGAAACTAGGAAGTATCATTTTTTTTTCCCAAGTATCTGACAAGTTTCCACACCAAAAGCTCTTAATAAAAGGGGATAATCGTGAAATTGGAAACCATATTTTCCTAGAGATAGAAAACTACTAAAAAGTAAAAAATAAGGTCAGAAACAAAATTCTGGAACGAATGACCTTTTTTCAGTCCAACAATGAGCTGGGAACAGTTTTACTTAACATTTTCAAAAATGATCTGAAAGAGGAGTGTGCACGGACACACAAAATTGGCACTATGCTTTTTTGGGCAAGCAAATGCCGCGTTAGTGGGAATAACTGTGGGTTCACAGGGCCTTGTTTAATGAAGTAGGCAGAGTCAGTTTCCTAGAGCTCAGCCCTGCTCGTTGGGTGCATTCTTAAAGTCATTATGTTCCATGATCTAGTGTGAAGCAGGTGATGAGGCTGGCCATAGCTAATCTGTTTTACAACATGGTGGCGTCCTGCCTTGATCTCATCACCCTCACCAGTTAAATTGGGACAGTATAAGACCTCTTTCAGGTTTGTTTGGAGATGTCTTTCAGCTGAATTCTCCTCTAGAAACTTGTCTGGGCATGGTAGGAATGTTCTCAGGGTGGCCTTGATCAGTGACTAGGCTGACCGCTTCCTTTTTCTTTTTTTTCCTTGTTTTGGGGGGGATGTATCTCCAGGCCCTGGCCCATAATTGGAAGGCTTGGCACAAAGAGAACAATGAGAAACAGCGTGGTCTAGTGGAAAGAACCTGGACCTGGGAGCCAGAGAACCTGAATTCTATCCTGGCTTTGCCAGTTCCTGCTGTGTGACCTTGGGCAAGTCACTTCTCTGCCTCAGTTTCCTCCTCTGTAAAATGGGGATTCGTGTCAGCTTAAACTCTGAGCCCCATGTCGTTCAGGGCCCGTGTTCAATCCATTTAACTTACATCTACTCCAGTGCTTTTAGAATAGTGTCTGACTCAGAGCAAGTGCTTATACTAATACTAGACAAAGCTTTCTGAAAACTGCCCGAAGACCTTCAACGGAAGCAAGTGCAAGGGAATTCACCTAGAGAAAAATCTCCAAATTGTAACTCACGATGATGGGCTCAGCGCCATCAGTCACAACTCAGGAAGGAGATCTTGGGATTACTATTGGAATGTTTTGTTTTAAATCATGAATCCAAAGTGAAGCCAAAGTCAAAAAGGCCAACCAAATGCCCGCATCATCAGGAAGGGAGGGGATAGTTTTCCTTCTTTGTTTGTAGAATACTGTGTGCATGATCTGGTTGCCCCATTTTAGGAGAGACAAACTAGAATGGGAGACACTACATAGAAGGGCAACCAAGGAGGTCAAATGTAAAGAGAAACTTCTATAAGAAGAGAGGCTAAAACAGTTAAACATCTTCATTCTGGAAAGATGCTAGTTGAGCATCTGGTTGAATGTCTAGAGGATTCATTCATTCAGTCGAGGTTATTGAGCGCTTACTGTATGCAGAGCGCTGTACTAAGTGCTTGGGAAAGTACAGTACAATAATAAACTGTGACATTCCCTGCCTACAACGAGCTCTCACTCTAGAGTGGGGAGACAGATATCAATACAAATAAATACAATTACAGATATTTGCATAAGTGCTTTGGGGCCGGGAGTGGGGGAAGAGCAAAGGGAGCAAGTGAGGATAATGCAGAAGGGAGTGGGAGATGAGTAACAGTGGGGCTTAATTTGGGAAGGCCTTTTGGAGAAGGTGTGCCTTCAATAAGGCTTTGAAGTGGGGGAGATTGCTTGTCTGTCAGATTAGAAGAGGAAGGGCATTCCAGTCCAGAGGCCGAATGTGGGCTAGGCTTGGCGTTGAGACAGGTGAGGTCGAGGCACAGTGAGAAGGTTAGTACCAGAGGAGTGAAATGTGTGAACGGGAAACACTGACAAATCCCACAAATTTTCCCCTCCCAACCTTCCCCCAAATTCATTCATTCAATCCCCGTTGGACTGGCACCCTTTGAAGCTTGAAGGGATAGGTTCAAAACAACCCAAATGACACAGTACACTAGGGTCTAGTATGCTGGTGGAATTTGCTATCCCAGAAGTTTTAATAATATATGTTAAGGGCGTACTATGTGCCAAACACTGTACTAAGCGCTAGGATAGATATAATCAGGTCAGGTACAGCTCCTGTCCCATATGGGGCTCATAGTCTAACAAAGAGAGAACAGACATTGAATCCCCATTTTTCAGATGAGGAAAAGGAAATGAGGCACAGAAACGTTAAGTGACTTGCTAGAGGCCACACAGCAAGCAAGTTATGCAGGCCAAAAATGCCAGTAGGTTTAAGGGGTGCTTGGTGAAATAAAGGGATCAATAGACCAGGAAGGGTTAGTAGGGGGAGACTTAGGGATGTAGAGGCAAGTTAGGGGTGTGGGGTGGAACATCGTTTTGATTGGTTGTCCAGTAGGGCTCCCATCACAGTGTTCTTCCAATCACCTTGGTCCCCCTGTCAGAGACCACACTGGCCTGGACACTCCCCCAGCCTGCTCCGGATTGGCATTGCTTATGGTCTCATCTTAAATCCTCACTGTAGGGGTTCAAGGAGAGAGAGAGTGTCAGAGTCAAGGAGTAGAAGCAGCTCATTTGAGCAGAAAGGGGGAGTTGGAATTTTTTTCAGAATAGGGCGACTAGAGCGTCGATTGTAAGTTCCCCGCTAGGTTGAAAACTCCCTGGGCTCTCCTAAGATCTAATAAAGTACTTGGCACAGACTAAGGGTACATTATGATGGATTGCAGAGCAATCAAAACGGAAGAATCAGGAGGGAGGTGAGAGAGGGAAGGGTGAGAAAATGAGTTCTTAGAAGGTTTAGAAAGCACAAATCAGTTATGATTTCTTGGTGTCTGGGGGTTTTTTTTTTGTCATTGTTTACATTCATTTTGTTTATTATCTCTGTTTCTCTACCACAGACCTTTGCGTAGTGAAACCTTCTTATTTTCTTGGACTAATTTTTAACATCTTTAACACTTTTAAAGCCTCTCTCCCTTTAGGAAGTCTAATGAAAAACTTCCCTTGCCTAGAGTGTCTTGTTTAATCAGTTTATTCCTTCTTTTCAATGACATTGATTTACTTAACTGCTTGAACCCCAGAAGAAGCCCCTCTCTGCGGAAAACAGTTTAATAGGCGAAAACAAGTAGTATAGAACATTTGAGGGGGCATGAACTCGAGATCTGATTTGTGATAGAGAGAGATTAGTGCTGGCAAAGGAAATCAAGAAAGATGGCTCTGCTGACGTGGTTCCTTCCATGACAGTATCATGTAGTAATGAACAACGCTAAGGATGATGGGACATTTGGGCAGATCACGTTAAACAGAATAGTTTTGTGTAATGTTAAACAGAATAGCTTTCAGTAATTTTTCCAGCCATGACTCACTGTGTATGAGTAAGACTTCTGTGGTGTGGGTGTGTTCTCTTGTAATTATCCTGGCGAGTTAAAGTAATACTGTCTTTTCTTTCCTTTTTTCTATGCTTTCTCCTGGTATCCAGAGTATTTAATTCCTGACAACGGAGGACAACAGATCTCAATAAGCGATGCCTTCATCCAAGGTAAGTTAGACCCAAACCTGTCCTCGAATGTCCGGAAACAGTCTTCCAGCATTGGTGTTGATTTTACGGCTCGGAGAACTCTGCGTGACAGGGCTAAACTTGAAGCCCGAGATGTGCTTAGTGACAGCTGTCATATCCCAGATAGTTAACAATAGGTGATTGCTTCTCGTTGTTCATTTTAAGGCTAAACTGGTCTATCATCTCCTACCTCAGGAACTGAGTGTTTGAATCTGGCCTGGTTGTGGTTGACATTTGGCTTGCAGAAGAGAGCTTCTCCCTGCCCTCAGTGCTGGCCCAGGGCCAGCTGCCACTCTGTGGGAGTGGAGGAAAGTGGTGACGAGATCTGAGGCCTCCTTCCCTCCCTCCTTCCCTCTTCCCGAAGGAGAACCATAGCCTAGAGCTGGTGTGCCACCCTCTCCCCGTCTCCCTTTCCCACTCACAGTGAGGGTCTGTGTGTGCCTGGCAGGCTTCCCCTGCTCTCATCTTAGGGGCAGACCGTCAACTGATTCGCATCCTCTCTCCTGAGTGTCCAATCCCACAAGGACTTTGGGGCAGGTAAACCTAAGCCCTTGAACTGTAAAGGAAACCAGTGGCTGAGCCCTGCTGTCTGATCTCAGGTGAGTAAGTTTTCTCTCAAGCCCTCCTCTTCCCCTTGCCGACACAGAGGAGAATCCTGATTTTTAGAATCAGCTGTGAATATTCTGTCTGGTAGGAGGAATTTCTCTGCCTGAGGAATTCTGCAGCCGGGAAAGACACTGCTGATCCCCTCAAGTGGTACCAGGCCCACCCTAAAGACAGATCCTCTGCGGTCTCTCCAAAATAGTTTCTGGCCCTTCCCCTCTCTCCTAACCACTGGATACTTTTTAGAAGTTTTTTTTGCTATTATTTGTTAGGTTTATTTGCACCATTGCCTTTTAAACCTGTTTGACGAGTATCGATTTGTCTTTTGGCTTTTAAAAAAGTTAAACCCCCCTATCTTTGCCTTTCTGTTATTAATAATAGAAAAATAATAAAATACTGCCAGTAATATTAGAAGTGATAGTAGAAGTATTTGTGACAGCTAAAGTTGTTAAGTTGTTTCAGCTATTCAAGTAAGCCCAGGGGAATATTGACTCCATCCCCTCTCCCTGGCCTGCAGGGAGCCCATTACCCACTTGTCTGGGGTCTCCACATTTCCTCCTGCCTTCAGGACGTTTACCTCCATACGAAATAGAAACTCTTACCATCAGCTTGAAGGCACTCAATCCAACTACGTTACCGGAATGATCAACTGCTACAGCCCAGCCCATCTACCGGGCTCCTCTAATGCCAGCCTACTCTCTCAACTTTTTGCCTACATCCTCCATGCCTCAAACTTCCCCCTCCTTCGTATCCAATAGCCCACCCCTCTTCCAACTTTTAGAACCCTCCTACAATCACATCTTCGCAAGATCAATCAATCAGTGATATTTATTGAGCATGTATTATGTACGAAGCATTCTACTAAGTGCTTGGAAGCGTACGGTATAACCGAGTTGGTAGACACGTTCCCTGCCCACAAGGAGCTTACAATCTGGAAGGGAGGCAGATATTAAAATAAATAAATGCAGGAAGATGTGGGCAAGGGGTCGATGGTGAGCTAGATGAGATTGAGGCACAGTGATCAGATTGGTGTTAGAGGTGCCAAGTGAAAGTTCTGGGTTATAGTAGGAAATCAGTGAGGTAAGATAGGAGGGGGCAAGGTGATTGAGTGCTTTAAAATTGATTGATGCATTCATTCCTTCAGTTGTCTTAAGCGCTTACTGTGTGCAGATCACTGTACTAAGCGCTTGGAAAGGTACAACAATAAAGAGTAACAATCCTTGCCCACAAGGAGGTCCCAGTCTAGAGTGGGGGAGCCAGGCACAATACGAAAAAATAATAGCTATATACATAAATGCTGTGGGGCTGGGAGAGGGGGAAAGAGCAAAGGGAGCAAATCAGGGTGACGCAGAACGGAGTGGGAGATGAGGAAGAGTGAGGCTTAGTTTGGGAAGGCCTCTTGGAGGAGATGTGCTTTCAGTAAGCCTTTGAAGGTGGTGAGAATCATTGTCTGGAGGATTTTAGGAGAGAGCAATCCGGGATGTGGGCCAGGGGTTGGCAGTGAGACAGGCAAACCGAGGCACGGAGAGAAGGTTTGCACCAAAGGAGCGAAGTGTGCGGGCTGGGTTGTAGAAGGAGAGAAGCGAGGTGAGGTAGGAGGGGGCAAGGTGATGGAGTGCCCTAAAGCCAGTGGTGAGGAATTTTTGTTTGATACAGAGGGGGTTAGGCAACCACTGGAGATTTTTGAAAAGTGGGGAGACATAGGCTGAACTCTTTTTAGAAAAGGGATCTGGGCAGTAGGGGGAAATATGGGGAGAAAAAGACGGAGAGATTAGCGAAGAGATTGATGCAGTAATCCAGGTGGTATAGGATAAGATCTTGGATCAGAACTTGAAAAGCAGTGCAGCTTAGTGGAAAGAGCATGTTCTTCGGAGTCAGAGGTCGTGGGTTCTAATCCCGACTCCACCACTTATCAACTGTGTGACTTTGGACTAGTCACTTAACTACTCTGTGACTCAGTTACCTCATCTGTAAAATGGGGATTAAGTCTATGAGCCCCATGTGGGACAACATTGATTACCGTGTATCTACCCCAGTGCTTAGAACAGTGCTTGGCACTTAGTAAGTGCTTAACAAATACCGTCATTATCAGCATAGTAGCCGTTTGGATGGAGAGGAAAGGGTTGATTTTAGTGATTTCGTGAAGGTCAGAATTGGTATTAGTTTGAATATGTTGAATGAGCGAGATGAGTCAAGGATGATGCCACATTATAGGTTTAGGAGAAAGGGAGGATGGTAGTGCTCTCTACAGAGATAGGGAAGACAGGGTTTTGGTGGGAAGATTAGGAGTTCTGTTTGGACAACTGTAGTGGGGAATCGTCCCCATAGAGATAGTAGTAGAAGCCATGGGAGCAAATGAGTTCTCCAAGGGAGTGTGTGTAGATGGGGAATAGAAGGGGACCAAGTACTGAACCCTGAGGGACTCTTACAGTTAGAGGATGGGAAACAGAGGAGGAGCCCAGACAAGAGAGTGAAAGTGAGCAGTCAGAGAGATAGGAAGTGAACCAGGAGAGGGTAGTGCCAGTGAAGCTGAGGTTGGATAATGTTTGAAGTGTTGAAGGCAGTCCCTTAGGACTCAGTACTCAGTAAAAATGATAGTATATTTTCTTGTTTGTATATGTGAGGGTTCCATGCGTACGCTTGCTTTTAGGTGAACTTCATCTTCAGTGGCATTTTTTTCAGTCAGCTGCTAGTACTTCTTGAGGGCCCACTCAAGAGGATTATGAAGAGGATTTGCTTGAACAATTTAAAAATCTCACTGTTCTCTTCACGTGCTCCTCTTGTGCCCCTGAGTAATAATGAACCAGTATCCTCGTGTGTATATTTCCGTGGATTAAAGAAAAAAAAACCTTTCAGAAATGTCTCACTGTACCCTGAGGTACACTAAAATGTAACTTTGGATTTTCTTTAGAGTCTCTCTTCAATCGGAGGGTCGAGGAGAAATTCAAGGAGCTGCTTTTTACACCACTAGGTTGGCATCACAGCAACCTGGAGCTGCTGAGAGAGGAGAATGGGGAGAAACAAGCCATGGAACGATTACTGTGAGTCACTGCCCTCTGAGGTTCCTACTCTCTGAATTCCCTGTCCTGGCTGGTGTCCAGCTCTCTCTGAGACGTGGAGCGCTCCTCCACAGTTTAAGAAGAATTCCAAAACAGAACTCCTTATCTTCCCACCCAAACCCTGCCTTCCCCTTGACTTCCCCATCCCTATAGATGGCACCACCATCCTTCCTGTCTCACAGTCCCATAACCTCGACTCCACTCTCTCATTCAATGCACACATTCAGTCCATCACTAAATCCCGTTGGTCCCACCTTCACAACCTGGCTAGAATCCACCCTTTCCTCTCTATCCAAACTGCTACCATGTTAATACAGTCACTCATCCTATCCCACCTGGATTACTGCATCAGCCTCTTTGCTGACCTCCCAGCCTCCTGTCTCTCCTCACTCCAGTTCGTACTTCACTCTGCTGTCTAGAATCGTTTTTCTACAAATGTCTCCCCACTCCTCAAGAAAACTCCAGTGGTTGCCCATCCACCTGGGTAGGGCATCAAACAGAAGCTCTTTTCTGGGTAGGGCTGAGAGTTTTTAGTTCTGGTCATTCACGTCCGTAATTCCCAGGGGACATCCCATATCTAGAGATCGTAAGTGACTTCTGTCCCCTGACCACCACTCCCCCTGGAACACACCCTAGATAGGATCAATCATGTTAGCTGATTTGAGTTATTTTTAAGTAAACGGATTTAACCTTACAGATCAATCTGCAATCTAATTAAAAGAAAACCAAAGATCTAAAAAGTCATAGTCATGAGGGTATTGAATTGGAGTACAAGTTTTTCAGAGGTCAGAAGGGGCCAGAGTCTTTATGATGTTCTGAAGTGCACAAGGCTTAACAATTTAAAGGTGCTCAAATATGAACTGATTTCCAGTGGTTTTATTTTATCGTTGTTCTCTGTCCCACTGAGATTTGAAGGGTCACTTTTACTTTTATTCGCTAGTGCAACCATTGTTAAGAAAAACACATTGGCCATGCGTATGGTTATTTTAATTAAAACACAGAAGACAGCACAGAATTCTCACTGGGCTCCCCATTCTTTTTGGATTCCTGTTTGGCTCATTCTCATGAAAGAGACGTCTTTACTGTTGTGTTAGAACAATGTGCTTTTCACACTGTCCAAGTTGGTTTATATGTGGTTAGGTGAGTCTCAACTGTTTCCAAGTAGGATCTTGGTCTTCTTTGAAAATTATTGTTTCCGTTACCTACTTTATTGACAACCTGTGCGTCTGGTCCTCTCATAGTCTCACTTTTATGAAAATAATGAAAGCAAAATTTGTTTCCAAGAATTTTGGAAGTTCAACATTTTTCCCTTTTTTTGAATTGTGTTATTTCTTTTCATTTTTCTTCCCTACCACCTCTCACTATTTCTGTGTAAGGAAATAGATACCCTTAGAAGAATCTATTTGGAGAGACTTTTCAGTCCAGGAATCTTCCTCCCTCATGTAGTTTTTCCCAGACTGCACTGAGCTGGAAAAAGTAGAACCAGTGGCAAGTAGCAACATGGCGGAGTGGAAAGAGCATGGGCCTGGGAATCAGAGGACCTAGATTCTAATGCAGGCTCTGCCACTTCTCTACTGTGTGACCTTGGGCAAGTCACTTAACTTTTCTATGCCTCAGTACCCCCCTCTGTAAAATGGGGATGAAGACAGGGGACATGGACTGTTTTCTAGCTGATTAGCCTGTTATCTACCCCAGCACTTAGTTCAACATCTGTCACATAGAAAGCTCTTAAGACATGCCATTAGAAAAAAGAGAGAGAAAATCCCGAAATCTCTGAAGATTTCATTTGGGAGATTCAGTACATTCATTGTGTTCTTTCTCCCGGATCCATTGCCTTTAAAGCTGAAGAATATAGTGGGATTACTCAATGAACCTTTTAGCGATAAAGTATGGCGAAACTGATTTTCTTCCCTCCTCGTCTGTCACCTGTACAGTTCAGCTAACCACAACCACCTGATGGCTCTGCTTCAGCAGCTGCTCAACAGTGAATCTCTGTCCCTCTCTTGGAGAGACATCATTGTGCCCCTGGTGTGCCAGGTGGTGCAGACCGTCCGCCCCGATGTCAAAAACAGGGACGATGATATGGATATCCGGCAATTTGTCCACATCAAAAAAGTGAGTGTCCCCAACCGCCAGGGTTATACCTGAGGGTCTGGTAACGAGGTCACTCTAGCCCAACCCACACCAGATGCCCCTGCTGTTGCCGAGACCATGGCAGAGCATTTGGGTGAGTGAAGGACCTTGTTCTTGGCCTCAAGGAAACTGTACTCTGCACACAGTACGTGCTCAATTAAATACCATTGATGATGATGACAAAGGAAATTCGTTTTATGGAACCCCTTGACAGATTCGGGAGGAAGGAGGACTGAAGAGTGGTATGGTCGGCTTTTTTGGGTGTTACCAGAGCAGAGCGATAATAGGAAAGAAGGGGTGTTAGTGGACACCATGAACTGAGGTGCCCTGTGGTAGTTGACACTGAAATTGTAAAGGAAGAAGGCAGTGGGTGCTTGCTTTCTATGGCCTGAAAGATGACATTTTTATCAGCTGTTTGCTGGAAGCACATACTAGTTTTTCATTATTTTTCCCTAGCAAATTAAATGCTAATAAAATTCACTGAGACAATTTGTAAGCGTGTTTACTGTGATACGTTAAATAGACTTTAAAGAATACATTTTAATGGTCATCTCCAATTCTCTGTGCTAGATCCCAGGAGGAAAGAAGTTTGACTCTGTGGTCATCAATGGCTTTGTTTGTACGAAGAACATTGCGCATAAAAAGGTATCTTGGGTCAATCAACTGTATTTATTGAGAACTTATGGTGTGCAGAACACTGCAGTAAGCACTTGGGAGAGTACAATGAAACAGAGTCAGTATGCATGCTTCCTGTCCACAGGGACCTTGCAGTCTCGAGGAGGAGAATTGGGAAATAGAAGACATTGACTTGCCAAGGGGGAGCAGGTGCTCTGGGCCATAGAGGTATTGTAGTGCAGTTATAAAGGAAGATTTTAAACCTGTCATTGAAAAGAAACACCTTTAAGATGAATTTACAGCCTATCTCTGGAGCAAGTGATTTCATCTTTCGAATTTGGGGAAAACATAAGAACCTTAAATATATATATAGTTTCCCAGGACTTGAAAACAGTCCTTATCTTCAATCTAGCTGTAAACCAAAGCTTTTCTGGAAAAAAGCATAATTTTTGGTGGATGTAGCTGTGAAATGTTTGCAGCTAGATATTGGCGTGGCCTTCATCGTCAAAGGTAGGAGAGAGATTTGAGGGTAAAAGAGGATCCCTGGAACAACCATGCAGCGAGGGTGATAATTACGGAACTTGTTAGGCAGTTACTATCGACCAAGCATTGTACAAAATGCTGGGGTAGCTACAACATAATCAGGTTGGACAGGTCCCTGTCCCACCTGGGGCTCATCGTTTTACTAGGAGGGAGTAGGATTTAATCCTCATTTTGCATATGATTAAATTGAGGCACAGAGAAGTGAAGTGACTTGCCCAAGGCCACCCAGCAGACAAGTGGCAAGCCAGGATTAGAACCCAGGTCCCCTGGCTTCCAGGTCCATGCTGCTTCTCAAGGGAGCAAGGTAGAGATGTAAGTGGTTGGCCAGGTTTGATGGCAGAGAGGGTTTCATGTAGGACATGCAAAAGTTAGACTTCTTTTTTTTTTAACTAGTACGTATCAAGCGCTTATTACACGCCAGGCACCATACTAAGTGCTGGGGTAAATAGAAGATAAACTGGTTGGATACAGTCCCTGTCCCATATAGGGCTCATGGTCTTATTCCCCGTTTTACATGTGTGGTAACTGAGGCCCAGAGAAATTAAGCAACTTGCCCAAGGTCACACAGCAGATAAGGGGTGGAGCTGGGATTAAAACCCAGGTTCTCTGACTCCCAGGCCTAGGCTTTATCCACTAGGCCACACTTCTTAAGTTAAATGGGTGAAAGATGTTGACTCTCTGCATTATCTAAAAACTTTAAATTTTTTATTTTTAGATGAATTCTTGTATAAAAAATCCCAAAATTCTTCTGTTGAAATGTTCTATTGAATATCTGTACAGAGAAGAAACCAAGTTTACTTGCATTGACCCCATCGTCCTCCAGGTAAGACTGCACCTCTCTTGATTCTTTCCGTGTTGACCTCTTGCTCACACCCTCCCACCTATTTGGAATTCCCTCCCTCGTCATGTTGGGTTGACTACCCCCTCCCCATCTCTAAAGCCCTACTAAAGTCTCAGCTCTTCTAGGAATAGTAATAATAATAATGAAGGTATTTGTTAAGCACTTACTATGTGCACAACACTGTTCTAAGCGCTGGGGGCAGGGAAAGAATACAAGGTGATCAGGTTGTCCGAAGTGGGGCTCACAGTCTTAATCCCCATTTTACAGATGAGGGAACTGAGGCACTGAGAAATTAAATGACTTGCCCAGAGTCACACAGCTGACAAGTGGTGGATTTTGGGATTAGAACCCATGACCTCTGACTCCCAAGCCCGGGCTGTTTCCACTGAGCCTTTCCTGACTAATATTACTCTTCTCCCCAACCTCCTCCCACTCTACTGCATCATCTTTCCAGATTTAGGTTCATGCTCCACCCCATACCTCCCACAGCACTCTGGTACATATCTTTACAGGGATTGCTTCCCGTTCCTGTAATTCATTTTAGTGTCTGCCTCCCGTGCCCTGCCCTACTTGAGCACAGGAATTGTGGCCATGTAATAGTAATGACAGTAATGATGGTGGTAATAATTATAATCACCATCATCATCGTTATTATTATTGTATTTATTAGGCATTTACTATGTGCCATGAACTGAACTAAGTGCTGGAGTAGATGCAGGATAATCAGGTCGGACCCAGTTTCCTGCCACATGAAGCTCAAAGTCTAAGGGGTAGGGAGAACAAGTATCTATTACCCATTTTACAGCTGAGAAAATGGAAGCACCAAGGTCACACAGCAGGCAAGTGGCTGGCAGGGATAGTGGTTACAACCTGCATAATATTCTCTTCCAGCAGCTGGTCACGCCCTCACCCCTTTTAAGTCGTTATTGAGCGAGACTGTTCGGGGGTTTTGATCAGTGTTCAGGGTCTCTTTGTTGGGAGTTAATTCATGTTCTACTGAGTTAAAGAAGCCAAAACCATACCATAAAAAAAGACATCAGAGAAAAGCTATCCCAAACAAAACTAGAAGAGGAATTAGTTAAATAGCAGGTGTAGTAAAGTGGACCAGCTCGTGGGACTGTGGAGGCGATGCCCCACTGCAGGAACCACCAGGCAGGGGCAGCTGCTAAATGCTTGTAGCTCCTCCATCTGCCGGTGCCGAACCTGCTGCCACCACGGCTGTTAGTCCATCAGCCCAGAGGGAATCTGGTGGGAGGCGGCCAGTGTTTCGGTCTGCATGGGAGGGCCCCTGCCTGATTCACCCCCTCCTGACTCACATGCCCATTAATCAGTGCCTCGTGTCCATTTCCTAGTCAGTCACAAACCAAGCAGCCCTTTTCTCTGTACCCCTTTTAGAAGTGATGGTAGGGGCAGTATAATAGCATTTTACAGAACTCAAATCTTCTGCCTTTCCTTTAACAGCACAGACTGTCCCTGGATTGTTAGCCCAGCTGTCCGAGGGAAGTTTGCACCTCATTCTCATATCTCACTTCACTGTGGAGCTCCACCCCTCTCAAATCCATCAAACACCTTCCTCCTCACCTTTAAAACTTCCTATAAAGTCACCGCTCCAGGAAGCTTTCCCTGTTTAACCCCCACATCCCTGTCATGTCATCCCATCAGCCACCCTGAGTGTTTACTCATATATCCTTTTTCCCCCTTAATTATTTTTGATTGCTTTTGTTGTTACTGGCTGTTTCTTTGTTTTCTCTCATTTCTCCTCTGTGTGTGACTGTCTTTCTGTCTGTCTCCCCTTTTAGGCTGAACTATGTGCTTGGGAAAGTACAAAACAAATAAAAGGTCCATTCCTTAACCAAAAAGAGCTTAAGATCCACTGGGGAAGAGTGGGCGAAGAGTGGGAGCCTTAGGAAGAACCAGGAACAGATAGGGAGTAGTTTGAATTCCCAGAAGGAAACAGAATGCAGAATTGAATGTACAATTGAGTACCCCAAAGTGTTGAGAATGGGTATAAATTGTACCCCAAAGTCTTGAGTATGGGTGTAAATACGTAAGTGCTGGGGGTTGCAGGGTTCTTGTGTTCTTCTATTATACATTCCTTTGTTCTTAGTATATTGCTCTACATGTGTAGAAACCTTTTAAGTACAGTGCCCAGAACATTGCTCTCCACACAGCAGGCATCCAGTACAGCGCTCAGTTCCAGTGGCATTCTGCAAACTGCAGGTGCCTAGTACAGCACTTTGGTCATTAATAGTACAGTACGGTGCTGTTGCTGAAGTAAAATGATTCAGTGCCGAAATGTCTATGTAATTGAATTTTAATCCCATATTCCTAAAGCTTTTGATAAAATAAAGAATTCATAACCATATAAAAACCTATGAAGTTTTGAATATCATAGTAGCATTGTGATTTTGGCTTAGGAAAGAGAGTTTCTGAAGAACTACGTGCAGCGGATAGTTGATGTCCGACCGACTTTGGTCCTCGTTGAGAAGACGGTATCCCGGATTGCTCAGGACATGTTACTGGAACATGGAATTACTCTGGTCATTAATGTAAAACCGGTAAGTGGCAGTATCTCAGAGGTGGAAGTTTTGCTCTTTAAATTAGGTTGGATATTTATTTCCGTAGCTCAGAGAGTGAGGATGCTGATGTTCTGTCAGCTTCTTACCTGGACAAATGCATTAGGAATAATAATAATAATGTTGGTATTTGTTAAGCGCTTAACTATGTGCAGAGCACTGCTCTAGGAAAGGGAGCAGAGAGCCAGGAGGTAGCAGGACAAGCAATGATAACCTCATCTTTTCCCAAATGACAGTTCTTGTCTCAGGGTGCGCTCAACTGCAGAACAGCTTCCTGCAAATAGCACTGGGCTGTTACCGGAACGTTTCTGCCATTGCTTTTCTATCTACTCTCCCAAGCACAGTTAAGCGCTCAGTAAATACCATTGATTGATTGGTTACCAGTCTTGCATGGTGCACTGCTGGGGTTCACGAGGGAAATTGAAGGAGCTCATGAGCCAAAGAGGATGAAGCCCGAATGCATTTCAGAAACAGAAAGGGCATACAAATGAACCCAACTCATCTTACTCTATAAGCAGGTGACAGATTAAATAGGCCTGTACTTGAAGTAAATGAAAACAGATTGAGTGATTTCTGCTTACAGCCTGGTCAGTGAGAGAAAACCCCCTAGTTAGATATTCCAGTTAGGAATAGCTCTCTGATCCTCTTATTTTCCCATAGAAAGGCTGTGTTGGATGGAGGGGAGGGCCCCCTAAGATTCAACTTTGGGTTGCTTGACAGGCTCCACTTGAGTGAGCCTTATTCTACTTCCCTCTGTAATGTTGCCATTTTATTTTTTGTACAGCAAGTTTTAGATCGAGTGAGCCGGATGACTCAAGGTGACCTAGTGATGTCAATGGATCAGTTGCTCACAAAGCCACACCTGGGAACCTGCCACAAATTTTCCATGCAGATGTTCCAGCTTCACAATGGTGAGTGACCTGGAGCCTGCTTCCCACCGGCTGATTACATCACGTAACTCCTCCGATTTAGTCACCAGAGCTATCCGATGAGGTGTTCGTGGTCTCGATTGACCAAGCTCTTGAGAACGAGTAACGAGAGGCGGCTTTTTCCACCTAAATTGAGGAGCTTTTTTTCCACCGGAGAGGTTGAGTTTGGCTGTTAGAATCACTCTTTGGATTTGTATGCACCTGATTTCTTGTTTTCTTCTGACTTCTAGATCAAACAAAAACGCTGATGTTTTTCGAAGGATGTCCACAGCACTTGGGCTGTACAATCAAGCTAAGAGGAGGCTCGGATTATGAGCTGGCTCGAGTGAAAGAAATCCTGATATTCATGATCTGTGTGGCTTACCACTCTCAACTGGAAATCTCCTTCCTTATGGATGAGTTCGCCATGCCTCCTACCTCACCTCAAAACAGCTCCTTCCACTCTCTGATCGAAGGGTCCGGAGAAGCTGGGCCTGGGCCAGCTCTCTTCAGCGGCAGTCCCCTCTCTGACAGACTGCCGGTGATATCTGAAGCGGCTTCCTCCGACAACAGTGGCCTCCCGGAACTGAGGGTCCAGATCGAGCAAACTAACGAGGATGCCGAAAGCTGCCCACAGGAAGCTTCGTCTCTGAAACCCCGAGAGTTGCTCACAGCTGCTGTCGGTGTGCTCCCACTCCCTGCTCCCCTCCTTCCGCACATTCCAGAATCACTGTTACCTTTGCCCGGGGAAGACCAGGAGGACGATTTGGGTGGGGAGCAGTCAGAGAGCTTACAGGACCCCAAGAACAACCAGAGAGTATTCAGAGACCCGCTGCAGGATGACACTGGCATATACGTTGCCGAGGAAGTCACCTCTTCAGAAGATAGGCTCAAGACCTATTCTTTGGCCTTCAGACAGGAATTGAAAGATGTGATCCTCTGCATCTCTCCGGTGATCACGTTTCGAGAGCCCTTCCTCTTAACTGAGCAGGGCACGCATTGCCCTACCCGCGATTACTTTCCAGAGCAAGTCTACTGGTCGCCACTCCTGAATAAGGAGCTGAAGGATCTGGAGAGCCGAAGGAAGAAGCAGTTGTTGAGAGAACTTCCTGGGCTCCAGAGCGTCAATGGGAGCATTCAGGCCAGGACCATCCAAGTCCTCCCCTCCCACGAGCTCGTCAGCACAAGCCTGGCGGGACATGTCAGCGGTTGCCAGAGTTTGGGCAGGCTACTGGCGGATTATCGGGCCCGGGGCGGCAGAATTCAGCAAAGGAATGCCGACCCTTTCACTCAGGCGAAGGACCTACTGGGAACCCCTGGAGGAAAGCCTGGAAGTAGAAATGAGGGTGATGAGGAGAGAGGGCTGATTCAGAATGAGGGACCCTGGGCAGCCAAGGTGAGTGGCGAGTGACACAACAGAGTTGGGAAGACTGGTGACCTCAGAACTCAAAGAACGGTCTTTGGATTGGGGGAGAATCAGAGATCATTTTTCCTACTGATCTAAGTCTTCTTTGACTTGGCACATATCTGTTCACATGCTAGATTTTCTGGTCACTATTTAGGGAGACCAAGTTAAGGAGCTCAGAGTACACTTAAAAAGCAAGACAGAATGAAAACACACAGTCCCTCTTTGGTTGCGTTGGGGCCCATTGAACACTGGAGAATTTCTCTTTTAAAGATAACTTGGGAGAGTTGCTGGTGTCTCTAAGATGTAATTTAGAAAGGTTTGGCGGGTGTGGTGCTTCTCACAGCCATGGGAACCCAGAAGCAAAATCCCATCTTTTCAGGTGTGAAAACTCAGGCAGGGCAGGATTTGCTGGAGACCACGTGATGGATTGGTGGATTACTTAGGACCAGAAGTAAGACTAGAATCCAGCCCCGGCTTTTAGGGCAGTGCTATGACCCCTAAATTTCCTCTGCCTTTGCTGTTTAGGTGCAAAGTTTTATCCCTCATTCTGCTCACTGCTACCTGCTGCTACTCGTAGAATGGCTTTTAGGGGTACGGTCTCCTGAGGCATCCATAATCACCATCCAGTGTTTGAAGTAATTGTTATTTTGGGCTTTCTCCTTGAGTTGACTTGGGACCCCCCCCACATCTTGAGGGAAGAAAATTATTTAGGACACTCTGCTAGTGTACTGGTTTCCCAATAAGTGGACAGTAGCCCAGCCAGGAGGATGCAGGAAAACTTGTTACTCTCCCTCAGTCTGCCGGTGCTTAGATGGTGTGGGTTGTCAATCAGGCCTCTGCTGGGGGAGATGGAAATAGGCTATAAGATCACATGTCCACCACTGGAGAAACTCTCCCTTTCCTTCCAGCAAAAATGGCCAAAATGGCAGAATTTCTAAGAACTCAGGGAACAAGTATAATAATTTGTACTTCCACTCTGATGAGATTGTTGTAACACCAGAATAGTTTTCATATTTTTTTCTTTTCATAGCAGAAGTAAAATACTTTCCCATGATTTGAGGCTCACATTTATAGATTCCGCAAACACATCCCCATCAATTATCATTTGAACAACCTCTGTAACCTAGGTTCTGTCTCGGAAAAAATTACTGCAGTTAATCCAAGCACTCCCCATATTGAAGGGCTTTCATCTTGTTGAGTTTATAAACTGCTTTAATCAACATCCTCTATCCTTAAAGAAGCAGGTAGTTAGTTTGATTCAAAAGATAAGTTTTGGCATAGAGTGATCCCTGACCAGCATCTTCAACTGCTCTGGCTCCCGCTCTTCCACTCTGAGATACCCCCTCATGTCTCCTATTTTAAAACAACCTCCCTCGGCCTGACGGCACTCTTCATTCATCTCCCTCCAACAGTTGCTTTCATCCACTGCCTCCTTTTCTTCTCCAGTTCTCTCCTTGAACCCTGAGAATCTGGCTTTTCCCCCCTCCGCTCCATTAAAACAGCCCTCTCCAAGATCACCAGTGACCTCTTTCTTGCCAAAACCAAAGGCTTCTACTCCATCCGAGTCCCCCGAGGCTTGTCAGCAGCCTTCAACCCTGGACCAGTCCCTTCTCCTTGAAACACTGTCTAACCTCTGTTTTACTGAGCATGGCTTAGGGGCTAGAACACGGGCCTGGGAGTCAGAAGATCATGGGTTTTAATCCCAGCTCCACTACTTGTCTGCTGTGTGACCTTGGACAAGCCACTTTGCTTCTCTGGGCCTCAGTTACCTCATCTGTAAAATGGGGATCGATACCATGAGCCCTCCCCCGCCCCGGGACAGGCACTTATATCCACCCCAGCATTTAGTACAGTGCCTGGCCCAGAGTAAGTGCTTAACAAATACCGTACTTATTATTATTACTATTCTCCTTCCCTTCTACATCCCTTATGTGCTTGCTTTCATGCCCAAGCCCTTACTCAGCCCATCCCCACCCCAGAGCACTGAGGTACATGTCCCTCTATTTTCTTGCTTCCCCTCTCTGTAACTTTTTTTATTGTCAGTCTCCCCCCACTAGATTTTAAGCTCCTTGTTTGAGGGATCATGTCTACTAACTGTATTGTGCTCTACCAAGCGCTTAGTGCAGTCTCACTGGTGGAATGCATGATTGAAACCATTTTTAAATGGTTTTAACCCAGGTCTAAGAGGGAAGTGGTTGCTAATGAAGTAATCGATCAATGGTTCCAAGTTCTTGGGGGAGTATAGTGGTGATGTTTTCTAAAGGCTTTCACAACTTGACTTACAGATAGACTGTCTGAGTCCCAGAAGCCACCAGAGGCTGTGCGTGCTTTTCAGTAGCTCCTCGTCCCAGTCCAGTAATGCGCCCAGTGCCTGTGTCAGTCCTTGGTAAGATGTCAACTGTTTTTTCACCGTTTTGGTCAAAATCATGGATTTTCCCAGGTTCTTTTGTCTTCTCGATTGGGTGATTCCCCTAGTCGGTCTTAGAATTTGGATGTAACCTGCGGAATTTTTGTCACTGAAGGGTTGTCTCTAACCACATTGGACCTCCTCCCTCCGTAAACCCCATATCCCCCCTGTCCCGGCCAAAGTTGTTTCATTTTTAATTGGATTCTGTGACTTGGAAGGAAGTGTGTTCCTTTGGTTACAGGAGAGTGCAATCAAGATCATTGTTTGGGGTTGTTTACTTCCAAAGTCGGGAAGGGGACAAGAGGAAAATTGGAACTTTGCACAATCAGGTGGTTGAGATCAGGGTGTTAATTTGGAGGAAGATTTCCATTTTGTTATGCTCGTGAAGGGCTCTGTGGTCAATGATGTTAATACCATATTACAAGACCGGGAACTGCTGCTCTGTCCGATCCAGAGTACAGGTGAGCTACTGCATTTTGCAGGGTAGATCGCACATGACACCAGATCTTGAGATCTCCTTGGTGGAAACAGATACCTACAGCTTCTGCTGGCCAGTGTCTACAGCTGCCTCGGCTCCTGTCATGATCTGCAGAGAGCCGCCCATCCCTTCTCCCCGTACACTGCTGAGGCTGTCAGCTCATGGTGTAGGTTGTTCCTCTAGCGTGTGGGTAACACGAGATCTTTTTGTACCTAGGATTGTGACAATGGAATTTTATGGGAAGAATGATCTCACTCTAGGAATATTTCTGGAACGGTACTGTTTCAGGTGAGGATGCTTTTCCCCCCTTCCTTTTCCATGTATGCTGGGATGTAGAGTCCTGAATCCCAGCAGTTTGAGCCGTGGATTTCAGACTGGTGGGGTGGCCTCTTCTGAGAGGGAGGTCCTGGGTGGTAATCCAAGTCACTAAGCAACAGAGACATTTTGCACCCATGTTTGAGTTTGAAATATTAAGGTCAATCCTGAACCCTCTCACACCTGTCCATGACCCTCCCCAACCCTGAGATTTAGTTGAATAAACTTCCATTGCCATTTGGGAGTATCATATTCTAGCCTCTGATTATGTTTATTACCTGTGGTCCAAAGACAGAAGAATTTATAGATGGGACCTACTTTCTATCTTGGGCTTAATTCATGTGTACTTTGAATGTCTCCTAAGAAGAAAGTTATAGACCTACCATAATAATAACTCTCGTATTTACTAAGCACTTATAATGTGTCGAGCACTGTGTTAAGCACTGGGTTAGATTCAAAATCAAGAGGTTGGACACAGTCGCTGTCTCACATGGGGTTCCTAGTCTAAGGATGGAGAGCACCTATTGCATGCCCTGTTTGCAGATGAGGAAACTGAGACATGGAGAAATCAAGTGAATTGCCCAAGGTCACACAGCAGGCAGGTGGCGGAGCCAAGGTTAGAAGCCAGGCTCTCTGACCCCTCAACCTGGGCTCTTTCCATTAGGACACACTGCTGCTGATAATAATAATAATTACGGTATTTGTTAAGTGCTTACTATGTGCAGAGCACTGTTCTAAGTGCTTGGGTAGATACAGGGTAATCAGATTGTCCCACGTGGGGTTCACATTTTTTGTCCCCATTTTTACAGATGATGTAACTGAGGCACAGAGAAGTTAAGTGACTTGCCCAAGGTCACACAGCAGACAAGTGGCAGAGCTGGGATTAGAAGCCACGACCTCTGACTCCCAAGCCCGTGCTCTTTCCGCTAAGCCACGCTGCTTCTCCTTGACAGCCTGGTAAAAGATAGTTTTCCCCCAACCTTAGGCTGACTTCTCCCTAGAAATCTCTCTGAATGATTGTACCTTTTTTCTTTAAGGTGATGCCTGAATGTACCCTAAAGTCATTGAGTTTATGAAGTGCCTAATTAGCCTAAGAGTATGAGGAAAGGGCCTGGACAGACCACCCCATTTTGGTCCTACATTCCTAGCATGTGGGATTGACTAAAGGGTCTGACCCATCACTAACCTGAAGGTTTGCTTCACCTGTTGTTCCCAGGCCATCCTACCAGTGCCCCAGCATGTTTTGTGAGACACCGATGGTGCACCACATCCGCCGTTTTGTCCATGGGCAGGGCTGCGTGCAGATCATTCTCAAGGAGCTGGAGTCTCCAGTCCCTGGCTATCAACACACGATCCTGACCTACTCGTGGTGCCGGCTCTGTAAACAGGTACTGGAGCTGAAACTATCCTAGTCCCGTTTTAGCGACTCTCCGGGTGCTGCATTGTTTTATTAGCCCAAGGTCAATCCCATTTTTGTACAAAGTCAGTGAAACCTCTGGGCCCCAGTTTACCCCAGAACCCATCTTTGGTATGTGATGTGTGGTTTTTCTGTATTATTTTGAACTGTCTTGTTGGGCTTGAGGAACCCTGCTGCCCTGCCCAGATCATCAGGAGTGAGTGCCAGCTCAGGTCCCCTCTGGGCCCGTGCCGATCGGAAAAATGTGGTAGATTGGGCCACACCGCTGGCATTTCCTTCACCAAGACCCAGTGCCCAAACCCCTGCCTTGCCTTGGGCTGAGGCAGTAGCCTCTAGCAGAGAGGAGTTTTCCCTTACTCGAACCGTGTGTATTGAAATGTCAGCCCTCCACAGTCCTACCCATCAATCAATCAATGGTACCTACTGAGCGCAGTATTGTGCGTCGAGCAACCTACGAAGTCTTCGGAAAATGCGGTGCAACAGAGTTGGCGGATGATGTTCCCTGCCCGCAAGGGTGGGAACGTTTTCCATCTAGAGCACTCCCAAGTTGTCTTCAGTAAATCACCACCACCATGCAGTGATTTGAAGATATGTCCCCACTCCATTTCCCCTGTTAAAGCCTGGCCCGGGAAACAGCTAGGATATGCTATCCGGTCCTGCCCTAAGCTTGCACCTATAGTGCTGGGAGGGATACAAACCCTTTTCCCTCTATATACAAAAAGAGATAAACAGAAGATTGCTCAAGAAAATAATAGTTCCAAAAGTAAGTGGAATTGGAAACAGCTGTCCAGTACTGAGCAAGATCACAGCAAAAAACAAGGTTGTACTAGATCAGAACAGGTAATCCAGTCCCAAACATAAAACTCTGCCAGATTCTGTAGGTCTCCTCGAGCTAGAATCCAGGTTCCTACACATGTCAAGATGATATATCCATCCTTGGGTCTCAGCTGGGTCTTTCTTTTTTTCTCCATGTGTTTCCCTCGCCACACGCCTTTCCCGTACCTCCCCATACATCCCCAAGTTGGTGTGGATGGCAGTTCTCCTACAAATGAGCAAATTTATTGAGCACTACCTGTGTGCAGAGCACTATACTAAACGCTTTGGAGAGTATAATAAGACAGAGTTGGTAGACACGTTCCCTGTCCACAGTGAGCTTACCGTCTAGAGAGAGAGGCAGACATTAATATAAAGGAGTAAATTATAGATATATACGTAAATGCTGTAGGGCTGAGGGGGGGTAAATAAAGGGGGCATATCTAAGTGCAGGGGTGAAACAGAAGGGAGTGGGAGAAGAGGAAATGAGGGTTTAGTCAGGGAAGGCCTTTTTGAGGAGGTGTACTTTATTAACGTTTCAAAGGTGGGGAGAGTGATCATCTGTCGGATATGAAGAAGGAGGGAGTTCCAGGCCATCGGCAGGATGTGGGAAAGCAATTGTTAGCGAGATAGACAAGATTGAGGTAGAGTGAGTAGGTTGGCATTAGAGGAGCAAAAGGTGTGGGTTGGATTGTAGTAGAAAACAGGGAGGTAAAGTAGGAGGGGCGAAGGTGATTGAGTGCTTTAGAGCTGAGGGTCAGGAGTGTCTGTTTGATGCAGAGGTGGATGGGCAACCACTGGAGGTTCACAAATAATGGGGAAACATGGACTGAAGATTTTTGAAGAAAAATGATCTGGGCAGCAGAGTAAAGTGTGGACTAGGGTGGAGAGAGGCAGGAGGCTGGGAGGTCAGAAAGGAGGCCAATGCAGTAATCAAGGTGGGATATGATAAGTGCTTGAATTAACGTGGTAGTACGGCTGGAGAGGAAAGGGTGGATTTTAATGATGTTGAGAAGGTTGAATCAACGGGATTTGGTGACAGAGTCAAGGACCCTGGCGTGTGAGACAGGGAGGATGATGATACTATCTACAATGATGGGAAAGTCATGAGGAAGATAGGGTTCAGGTCAAAAGATAAAGTGTTCTGTTGTGGACACGATAAGTTTGAGGTGCCGGCAGGGCTTCCAAGTAGAGATTTCCTGAAGGTAGGAGGAAATGCAAGCTTTCAGAGAAGGGGAGAGGTCAGTGCTGGAGATGTAGATTTGGAAATCATCCACGTAGAGGTGGTAGCTGAAGCCATGTGAGCGATTGTGTTCCCCAAAGGAGTGGGTGTAGCTGGAGATTGGAAGGAGTCCCAGAACCGATCCCTGAGAGACCCACAATTCATGGGTGGGAGGCAGAGGAGGAGTCCGTGAAAGGGATCGAGAATGAGTGGTGAGAGGGTTAAGAGGAGAACCAGGAGCAGAAATTGTCAGTGAAGCCAAAGTTGGATAATGTTTTCAGGAGAAGGAGGTGATCAGCAGAGTCGAAGGCAGCTGAGAGGAGGATCAGGATGGAGTAGAGGCTGATGAATTTGGCAAGAAGGAGATCATTTGTTACCTTTGAGAGGGTGGTTTCTGTGTGTGAAGGGGACAGAAGCCAGATTGGAATGGGTCAAGGAGAGAATTGGAAAAGAAGCATTGGAGGCAGCAGTTGTATACAACTCACTCAAGGAGATTGGAACAGAATGGTAGGAGGGAGATGGAGCAGTAACTAGAGGGATGACTGGAGATGGGGTGGGAACTTATGATCAAAAACCCCTCACTCCCTGTATCTCAGTCATGTCCTCATCCACCCCTGGTCTCAGAGTCAGTTCTTTGGCTCTTTGGCTTTGGATCAGCGTCATCGATGTTGACTCAGGTGTCCTCTCCTTCCTCTCTTTCCCCTCCTCCTCATTCATTTCCTTTTCAGGCTCGGCAAGGGCCCGGAAAGTGTGCATATGCAAATAACCTTCCCATTGGTGGTCTTTAAACCTGCTAGTCCCAGGGGATGGCAAGACAGTGTAGAAAAATCATTCAGCTGGAGACATTAGGGTTTGTTTACAGACGTTAGACAGGTTTCCAGAGGCTGACGTAGGCACCTCAGGGAATCTTCGGAGGCTACTAGGTTGGCTCTTCTCCAAAATCCACCAGGAGACTGCTGTGGGATGCAGGGGCTGATTGTAAACAGAGACGGATGTTGAGGAATCAGATTAGAGTGACATGTAGCTTTGTGACATGTAGCTTTGCTAATCTTGTTACATTTTGACCATTTAGCTAAATACTGTTTCGGTACCAATCCGGCCAGATGTACTATTACTATGTACTATTAGTCGAAAACTTAGAATTTCCATATTTTGAGAAGTTGACTGGGAAAAACAGGTGATACATCATTGCCTGGTATTTTGGCTTCAAGTCCCAATTCTTGGTAGGAATCATTTGTTAATAGTAAACTGCAGGTAAAGGACGTTGAAGAAGACTATCATGGCCATCCAGACTAGGTGGATTGGCCACCATCACTTTGGTCCCCTGAAAAGGAATTGGTAGATGTTATCTCAGACCTGTTAGCTGTTCTTAAAAAAATTCAAAGATGAAAAAAAATAGCCCGGAATGGTGCTCTGCCCATCCTTTTAAAAAAGAAAATAGGATGACTTTTTATTACTTATCCGCCCATTAAACCAGGTGGTTTAACTGGGAAATGAAAGAACAAATTTATCAAGCTGCCAAAGTACTAGAAAGCAACAGACATGGTTTAGGGTGAACCTATCAAGGGAGATCGATATAAGTAATCTAATGTAAGACTAGCAGGTGACGTAGACAGAGGAAGGAGCAATAAATATAGTGCTTCATGGATTGTCTTTGAACCGTTGAGTGCCTGTTTGCCCGGAGGATGACCCCCAAGATGGTCATCAGGATCGTAGTGAAAGTCCAATTGGATCTATTGAATGGTGACTAGGGATTGGGGCTGGGGTGCTTTTTTTTTTTTAATAGTATTTACTAAGCGCTTACTATGTGTCAACACTGTCTTAAGTGATGGGGTTGGATTAGTTAATTAGGTTTGCTACAGTCCCTGTCCTGCATGGGCTCACAGTCTAAATAGGAGGGAGAAAAGGAAAACTGAGGCACAGAGATGTGAAGTGGCTTGTCCAAGGTCACACAGCAAGCAGTCAGTAAAGCCAGGATTAGAACCCTGGTCCTTGACTCCCAGGCCCATGCTTTCCTCTCCAGACCCTGGTCTCTGCACCACAGATTCGCACCTGAATAGCTTATTTTCTGTCCCTCCAAGTAGGTATGGAGGATGATTCACAAGTGACTGATTTTGTAAATCAAAAGAGTGCAAAAGAAAACCGAAAAAAATGGCCAAGAATTATGTTGTCAAGACCGTGGGCATTGGACACTTGTGTATTAGGTGGCTGCCCTAAAATTGAGCCTGCCTCTGTATCCTTGGAAAACCAATTCAGTGCACCTGGGGAACACAAGAATTCCCCAGGCAACAGACAGTATTTGAATTGTGTGAGTGTTTTGCAGAGCTGTTTGCTTTGATGGTATCTTGGTGTATAGCACCCGTAAAAGCACACAACTCGTCAACTCCACAAGAGACAGTGGAAAAGGCAGCCAGATCAAAGCAGCCCACCCCAGGGAAGCTTGGGCCAGGAAGAGGCAGGGGTACCGGGGAAAAGCTCAGCCCTGAGGAGTGCAACTTGGCCAGTCTGTTCCTGAAGTTGCCCCAGGCCACCGCTCTCTTCAAGGGGATGGGCAGGATGGAGCTGACCCATCAGAACCTCCTGACACTCACAACATTGAGTGTTGTGAGTGTCTGTTGTTGTGAGTGTGAGTGAGAGAGTTGTGAGTGAGAACCTGACACTCCTGGTTCTCCTCTTACCTCTCTGGCCGATCATTCTCGGTCTCCTACGCTGGAGCCTCCTCCCCTTCCCATCCCTCCCATCCTTTAACTGTTGGAGTTCCTCGAGGGTCAGTTCTTGGTCCTCTTCTGTTCTCCATTTACACTCACTCCCTCGATGAACTCATCCGCTCTCACGGCTTTGACTACCATCTCTACGCAGATGACACGCAGATCTACATCTCCGCCCCTGTCCTCTCCCCCTCCCTTCAGGCTCGCATCTCCTCCTGCCTCCGGGACGTCTCCACCTGGATGTCGGCCCGCCACCTAAAACTCAACATGAGCAAGACTGAGCTCCTCATCTTCCCTCCCAAACCCGGTCCGCTCCCAGACTTCTCTATCACCGTGGATGGCACGACCATCCTTCCCGTCCCGCAGGCCCGCAATCTCGGTGTCATCCTTGACTCGTCCCTCTCGTTCACCCCACACATCCTATCCGTTACCAAGACCTGCCGGTTTCACCTCTACAATATCGCCAAGATCCGCCCTTTCCTCTCCACCCAAACGGCTACCTTACTATTACGGGCTCTCGTTATATCCCAGCTAGACTACTGTGTCAGCCTTCTCTCTGACCTCCCTTCCTCCTCTCTCGCCCCGCTCCGGTCTATTCTTCACTCCGCTGCCCGGCTCATCTTCCTGCAGAAACGATCTGGGCATGTCACTCCCCTTCTTAAACAACTCCAGTGGTTACCTATCGACCTCCGCTCCAAACAAAAACTCCTCACTCTAGGCTTCAAGGCTCTCCATCACCTTGCCCCTTCCTACCTCTCCTCCCTTCTCTCTTTCTACCGCCCACCCCGCACGTTCCGCTCCTCTGCCGCCCACCTCCTCACCGTCCCTCGGTCTCGCCTATCCCGCCGTCGACCCCTGGGTCACGTCCTCCCACGGTCCTGGAACGCCCTCCCTCCTCACCTCCGCCAATCTGATTCTCTTTCCCTCTTCAAAACCTTACTTAAAAATCACCTCCTCCAAGAGGCGTTCCCAGACTGAGCTCCTATTCCCCCTCTACTCCCTCTGCCATCCCCCCTTTACCTCTCCGCAGCTAAAGCCTCATTTTCCCCTTTTCCCTCTGCTCCTCCACCTCTCCCTTCCCATCCCCACAGCACTGTACTCGTCCGCGTAACTGTATATATTTTCGTTACCCTATTTATTTTGTTAATGAATTGTACATCGCCTTGATTCTGTTTATTTGCCATTGTTTTTACGAGATGTTCTTCCCCTTGATGCTGTTTAGTGCCATTGTTCTTGTCTGTCCGTCTCCCCCGATTAGACTGTAAGCCCATCAAACGGCAGGGACTGTCTCTATCTGTTGCCGACTTGTTCATCCCAAGCGCTTAGTACAGTGCTCTGCACATAGTAAGCGCTCAATAAATACTATTGAATGAATGAACATTGAGTCAGGCTTCTGAGAGAAGTTATGGTGTCTCCACCCCTGGAGATCTGTAGAAGAAGAATTCTTGACCCTCCCCATCTATGCTGGATGTTGGGAGTCAGGGGGCTGGACTCAATGATCTCTTGAGGGCATTCCAGTGTGATGAATCCAACAAGGGAAAGTACAATTAGAAAATAAACCGTCCTTTCGGCATAAATACTAGTGGTTAAACCATCGATGAATGCTGCTTTACTTGGTGGATGATAAACTGTGCCTTAGCAGTGATTTTAGGCAACTGAAGTGTACCGATGGCTTTGGTTTAAAATTAAGCTATTTCCTCCATTTAAGCGGTAGAAGATATAATTTCTGGGGATCGGAAGTTCACTGGGGCTTTTCAGCATCTTTCAGATAGCTAGCCAAACCTTGTAATCCCTATGTGTTGGTTTATGTGATAATGTAGAACCACGTGACCAGTGTGAGTGGGATTAGGGTTGGGCAATTCAGCCAGTTCTTACTCTGTGTTTCTTATGTAGGTGCTTCATTAAAAAAACCCACAAATGGCTTCTTCCCGTGATATTGCCTCATCCAGTCATTTCACTCTGTTGACTTTCAGGTGACCCCAGTTGTTGCCCTTTCCAGCGATTCCTGGTCTATGTCATTTGCCAAATACTTAGAACTTAGGTTCTATGGGCACCAGTACACTCGCCGAGCGAATGCTGAGCCATGTGGTCACTCCATCCATCATGACTACCACCAATACTTCTCCTACAACCAGATGGTGGCTTCTTTTAGGTAAGACCTGGAAAAGCTCCTCCTTTCCCCTTTCTCTGTCGGTACACAAAGAGGAAGACCTGTATAACTCAGTGATCTCTAAAACTATCTCTCTTGGGAGCCGGGAACCTTGGGATTTATGAAATCCCTCTGAAAAGCTGCTGTAATTTTACATTTTTCAGAGACTCGCCCAAAATGGGCCAAATGATCATTATGGTAGCCGCGCCTGGGTACCCCTGGGCTTGTCTTTGTAAAACTGGAAGCTCTGCCTCATCATTGTGGTTGTAATTATGACATACAATAAATGCTTCCTAGGGCTCAAACGCTGGGGTAGATATGAGCCAATCATGTTAGACACAGTCCCTGTCCTGCATGGGGCTCACAGTCTAAATAGGAGGGAGAATGGGTATTTTCTCCCCATTTTATAGTTGAAGAAAGCGAGGGACCAAAAAGTTAAGAGACTTGGCCAAGTTCACACAGCAAGCAGTTGGCTGTTGTGTGACTTTAGGCAAGTCACTTCACTTCCTCTGTGACTCAGATACCTCATTTTGTAAAATTGGGATAAGATTGTGAGTCCCACTTAGGACAAGGACAGTGTCCAACCTGATTAGCTCATATCTATCCCAGCACTAAGTACAGCGTGACACATGGTAAGCACTTAACCAATACCATTTAAAAAATTGGTAGAGCTAGGATTAGAACTGAGAACATTTGAAACCCAGGCCTTTGCTCTTTCCACAAAGACATGCTCCCTCTCATGGCCATGCTGCAAGGTAAGCAGCGTGGTCTAGCGGCAAGGGCACAAGCCTGGAAATTAGAGGGCCTGGATTCTAATCTTGGCTCAGTTCCTTCCTTGCCGGGTGACGTTGAGTAAGTGACGCAACTTCACTGTGCTTCAGTTACCTCATTTGTAAAATGGGCATTCAATACTTGTTCTCCCTCCTGCTTAGCCTGTGAGCCCCAAGTGGGGCTGATTGGGTCCGACCTGATTATCTACAGTGCTTGGCAAGCAATCAATCAATGGGTCATATTTATTTAGCGCTTACTACATGCAAAGCACTGCACTAAGCACTTGGGAGAGTACAGTATAACCGAGTTGGTAGACACCTTGCCTGCCTACTTAGAGTCTGAAGGGGAGACAGACACTAATATAAATTAAATTATGGAAATATTTCAAAGTACTATTGGGTTTTAGGGAGGTTTGAAAGAGTGATGCAGAAGGGAATAGGAGAGGAATGAATGAGTGAGAGGAGGAAATGAGGGCTTAGTTGGGGAGGAGATATAACCTATAATAAGACTTTGAAGATGGGGACAGTGAACGTCTGTCAGATATGAAGAGGGAGAAAGTTCCAGACCAGAGTCAGGATGTGATTGAGAGGTCAGCCGCAAGGTAAAGGAGATCGAGGTACAGTGAATATGTTAGCAGAGGAGGAGCGAAGTTTGTGGGCTAGGTTGTAGTAGGAGAGTAGCAAGGTGAGGTAGAAGGGGGAAGGTGATTGAGTGCTTTAACGCCGATGGTAAGGAGTTTCTGTTTGATGCGGAGGTGGATGAGTATATTCTTAAGTGGTGGAAACATGGGAAACGTGGTCTATATGTTTTTGTAGAAAAATGATCAGGGCAGCAGAGTGTGAAGTATGGACCGGCGTGGGAAGAGACAGGAGGCAGGAAAGTCAGCAAGGAGCCTGATGCGGTAATCAAGGCAGAATAGGATAAGTGTTTGAATTAACGTTGTAGCAGTATGGATGGGGAGGAAAGGATGGATTATAGTGAAGTTGTGAAGGTTGAATCGACAGGATTCGGTGACAGATGGAATATGTGAATTGAATGAGAGAGATGAGTCGAGGACCATACCAAGGTTATAGGCTTGTGAGACAGGGCGCGTGTAAGTTTTTCTACAGAAACATTCTAACTAAAAATTAGATCCTCACTAGAGATAAACCCATTGTTTTCTATCATGTCACATGGCATTTAGCTAGACACCAGCTGAACAAAGTGTAGTATTCATGAAAAAGGCAGATATTCCTACTTAGCGCTTTTAGGAGGTTCCATGAGAAGAGTGTTGAGGGGATAGAGGGCTAAATAAATAATGGTGATCTCTGTTAAGTGTTTATTTTGTGTCAAGTACCGTACCCAGGGCCGGGGTCGTTAGAAGACCATCAGGTCGGACACGGTCCGTGTCCCATGAGGGACTCACAGTCTAAGTGGAAGGGGTAACAGCTGTTTATTCCCCATTTTACCGATGAGGGAACTGAGGCACAGAGAACTTGTGACTTGCCTAAAGTCACACAGCAGACAAATGGCAGATCCAGGATTAGAACTAAGGTCCTCCGATTCCTAGACCCAGGCTCTTCCCATGAGGCCATACGGCTTCTTATAGGAAATAATGTAAAGTGTACTACTGTGTTTCTAGAGTCTTAAAAATTGACGAAAACAATATAAATCTTTAAAAAAGTAATTAAAAAGCACAGTATAGGTACACGATCGAGTAACGATATAAATAAAGCAGAGGTTTTTGAATTTGATTTTTTATGTGTACCTATGAAAACCTTCTCCAAATTCTGTCTTTCACTTCATTCATTCAGTCTTATTTATTGAGCGCTTATTGTGTGCAAAGCACTGTACTAAGCGCATGGAAGAGTATAATATATTCAGCAACCAAAGGCATGCTAGCATGCTAGCATGTGAAAAATCTGCCATTATGTAGGCTATAGAAATGTCCCAGCGCCTGGGCTATACAGACCTATCACTGGCAAATGGTAAATTGAAGTGGAGTGTAATCACTCTGAAGTCAATCAGTCAATGCTTCAGAGATTGAGGAGGAGAGGAAGAAAGGTTTTTAAACCAAAGGAAACTTTGCATTGTTATACTGAAGGGAAGAGTGTTCTCTAAAAAATGACATTCACATTAAATAGCATTATCACAAAAGAGCACTAAAAGCATAGAATTTCAGTGGGGATGACCATACTGAAGAAAACAGACATCTTATTTCAAAAAGAATGAACAGGCCTTCTATCTGACTACAGACTCCTCACCTGCCTTCTCTCCCACACACCTCTATCCCGCAAGTCTGTGCTGTTTCCCCACAGAGACCTCTGATCTTTTGACCCCATCCAATTTTCTCAAGTCATCATGTCCCATTTAGCCTCCATACGCAAACTACCTTCCCTTGATGAACAAATTGATGATCTCAATACCATCTCACTCACCCCCCATCCCTTCATCCACTTCGTATCACTCACTCCCAGCCCTGGATCACCTTTACAGTCCACTTCTTTGGCATGAGCTGCAGAGCGCTGCTGGTGGAAATCTAAATATCTATTTCACATTTATCCTTATATGCTGTAACTCTACCCAGCAAAATTATATCTCCATCCTTATTGAAACCTATGCCCATTGCCCTCACCAGGTGTACCAGACTTAAACTGCCTCCTTAAGCCCCCCCACCTCCCCCATCCATTGCCTCTAATGACCTGGCCACCTTCTTCATTTATTGAGAAAATTGAAGCTATAAGGTGTGTTCTACCTAATATCTCCCCTGCCCCTCCCCACTCCTTCCCTGATACTGCCCCTTCTTCAACTCTCCCATCTTTTCCAGCTGCATCTCCAGAGGTCTCCTGCCTTCTCTCAAAATCCATTCCCTCCACCTCCATTTTCAATCCCACTCCTTCTCACCTTATCAAAACATTTGCCCCCTCGCTTCTTCCCTCCCTAACCACCATCTTCAACGTTTCGCTCTCCAATGGCTTCTTCCCCACTGCTTTCAAACATGTCCATGTCTCCCCATCCTAAAAAAACCCTCCCTTGACCCCACAGTTCCCTCCAGTTATCGCCCCATCTCCCTTCTGCCATCCATCTCCAAAATCCTTGAGCAGGTTGTCTACACCTGCTATCTCTATTTCCTCTCCTCCAATTCTCTCCTTGACCCCCTCCAATCTGACTTCTGTCGCCTTCACTGCACAGAAACTGCCCTCTCAGAGGTCACAAATGATTTCTCTTGCCAAAACCAGTTGCCTCTATTCCATCTTAATCCTCCTCAGTCTGTCTGCTCCCTTCGACCCTTTCAACCATCCTCTTCTCCTGGAAACATTATCCAACTTCGGCTTCACTGACATTGTCCTCTCCTGGTTCTGTCTTTCTGGCTGCTCGTTCTCAGTCTCTTTCACAGGCTCCTCCTCTGCCTCCCACCCCCTAGCTATGGATGTCCCTTAAGGTTCAGTTCTGGGTCCCCTTCTATTTTCCACCTACACCCATTCCCTTGGGAGACTCATTTGTTCACATGGCTTCAACTACCACCTCTATGAGAATGATTCCCAAATCTACATCTCCAGCCTTGATCTCTCTCCCTCTCTGAAGTCTCGCATTTCCTCCTGCCTTCAAGGCATCTCATCTTGGATGTCCTCCCATCATCTCAAACTCAGCATTTATTGCTATTGCTTTTGTCTTTCTGTCTCCCCTGATTAGACTGTAAGCCCGTCATTGGGCAGGGATTGTTTCTATCTGTTGCTGAATTGTACATTCCAAGTACTTAGTACAGTGCTCTGCACATAGTGAGCGCTCAATAAATACTATTGAATGAATGTCCAAAACAGAGCTCCATATCTTCCCATCCAAATCCTATCCTTCCTCTGACTTTCCCATCACTATAGATGGCACCATCATCCTTCCTGTCTCACAGTCTCATAACCTTGGTGTTATCCTTGACTCCCCTTTTTCATTCAACCCACATATTCAATCCATCACTTAATCCTATCAGTTTGGCTTTCACAACAATGCTAAAACCCACCCTTTTCTCCCCATTCAAACTGCTACCATGTAAATCCAAGCACTTATCCTCCCCTGCTTTGATTACTGTATCAACCTCCTTTCTGACCGCCCTGCTTTCTGTCTCTCCCCACTCCAGTCTTTACTTCACTCTGCTGACCAGATCATTTTTCTACAAAAATGTCAGGGCATGTTTCCACACTCCTCTAGAGCCTCCAGTGGTTGCCCATTCACCTCCACTTCAAACAGAAACTCCTTACCATCAGCTTTAGAGCACTCAATCACCTTGCTACTCTCCTGCTTCAACCCAGCTCACACACTTCACCCCTATGCCAACCTACTCACTGTACTCATCTAATTCGCCATTGTCTTCTCTCACGCATCCTGCCCCCTGGCCTGGAACTCCCTCCCTCTTCATATCCATCAGGTATTCTCTCCCCCTTCAAAGCCCTATTGAAGGCATGTCTCCTTCAAGAGGCCTTCTCTGATTTAGCCCTCTTGTCCTTTTCTTCCACTCCTTTCTGCATCGCCGTGAGTTGCTCCCTTCATTCATCTCCCCTTCCAGCCTCCCAGCACTTATGTACATATCTTTAATTTTATTCATTCATATTTATGTTTGTCTCCCCCTCTAGACTGTAAGCTCATTGTGGGCAGGGAATGCGTCTGTTATATTGTACTCTACCAAGAGCTTAGAACAGTGCTCTACACACAGTAAGTGCTCAGTAAATGCAATTGACGGACTGACTGATGGCTATTGTAACCTCCTTCCAAACAATGTTTCTCTTTTTCAGTTACTCTCCCATTCGACTTCTTGAAGTTTGTGTTCCACTTCCCAAAATATACATCAGACGTCAGGCTCCATCTAAAGTTTCCATTCTTCAAGACCTTAAAGACTTCTTCCAGAAGTAAGTCTCTTATCTTCCTCCTTATCCTTTGGTTTCCTTCAGCCCCTGGAATGGAGAACTCACTGGAGCTTGGCACTCTTATTTATGATCACAGACTCAGAAAATGCCTTGCATTTGAGCTCCCTAGAAGGGGGGAGGAGAACAGGGTGGGGAAGGGGAAACTACCATTTTGTTTTTTCCAGATATTCTAATTACTCTAACGTGCACGATTCCATTCGTCTCTACATCTGCAGCTGCTGAAGCCTGGACTGGACAGATGAGTAGTTGGTAGCAAAATGTTTTTCCTTCAGGATATTTCGTAACTGAGAATTAGCAATGGAGAGTGCTTTAGGTCTGCTTGAGCACTGCTGGGACATTGTATTCTCAGAATTTACTGTGAAATTTGCTTTTTCAAATGAGGCTTAATCTGCAGACTTACAAGGTGTTTTATTTTTGTCTTCCTTGAATGTTTTAGAAAATTGATTGATCCAGTGGGAAGCAATGTATTTAAAGGGATAATCTCTCAGCAGTTGGGCAAGAAGGAATTCTGGGTGACCCTGCTTTCTACATGAGGCTGCAGGGCAGGTTGACTACATGCAGTAGCTCATTGCAAATCACTCTCCACTAGAGAGATCATTCCACAGCTCGTTCTTCCTCTTTTCTCAAGTTCCTCTTCCTGACCTCAGCCAGTCTCTTCATAGTATTGGTCTTTTCTAGGGAAATAAAGTTCCAGGACTGCTTTGCGGTCCTCCAGGGCAGTAAGTAGTGGCTACTCTACTGACTTTCATTATTGGTGTCAGACATGACTTGGCCACATTTATATATGTAGACAAGTTTTGTAGACGTTTCACATATATATAAAACATTCATTCATTTTATCTATTGTACTGGAGTCTAGAAGAGCCAACAGCCTGGCCTTTTCTCTTACTAAGTACCATTCCAAAATGGGGTCTTCATTGGCTGAAACTTTGGGAGTTAATATATGTGAAGAGCACTTTGGTTCTTTGTGAGCTTAAGATGATGGACAGTGTGGACTTTAGTACCGTTTTCTTTTGTTCTCCAGAGTTTCTCAGGTGTACCTTGCTGTTGATGAACGGCTTGCATCTTTGAAAACTGATACGTTTAGCAAGACAAGAGAGGAGAAGATGGAAGATATATTTGCACAAAAAGAGGTAAGTTTTCTTTCCTCTGGTCAGAGCACCTACTGCTTGGATCATTTCCTGAAATTCTGAGAACGTTAATTCTCCTCATAGATGGAAGAAGGGGAGTTCAAGACCTGGATTGAGAAGATCCAAGCCCGGTTGGTGACCTCCTCTCTAGACACTCCTCAGCAGTTACAGTCAGTGTTTGAGTCTCTGATTGCCAAGAAGCAAAGTCTCTGTGAAATGCTGCAAGTCTGGAATTCCAGGTGACAGGAGTTAGCGTCGGGCGTTCTGTTCTGTCTCTTGTCCTGCCCACTTCTGGGTTTTATGCTAAACCCCCTGTGTAAATCACAGTAAAATGATTTGTCCAGATTTCCAATGGAAGGTGGTCCTCCGTCTCCCCCTCTTTTCCGCTCCTCGTTAAATTCTAAATCACCATTGGCAAGGAGCTAGCCAAAGCAAACAGAGGTAAAAATGCCACTTCAACGTTACTTCAGAAGCATTGTTAATGATTTGGCTTAGTTAATAGAAAGAGAGAGAGATTTTATTAAAACTTTGTTTTGTTATTGAAGGGGTATTCTTCTTTGGGCTTGTTTCCATTACTTCTGGATTGCTCAAGAATTAAAATATCTTTTCCTTAACGTTCCCACTGCCTGCATTTCACCTTGAGGGTAAGATCAGGTGGCGTAGCAGGGAGCTTGGGGCAGGAAAGGGAAGAGGGGACAATTTCCAGTCTTAACTAGGAAAAATTGAAAAGCTTGGAACACATCGAAAGCAGAGACCAATATAGAGAGGTCCAGTACGTTAGAGTTGTCAATGAACTGAAAGCAACATTCAGCCTGAAGTCTTTCTGTTTCCAATTCTTTGGGCCTAGGCTGCAGGATCTTTTCCAGCAGGAGAAAGGTAGAAAGCGCCCTTCCGTGCCTCCCAGCCCTGGAAGACTAAGACAAGGGGAGGAGAATAAGGTAAGCTTGTCTGCAGTTTTTGTAAGTTGCTTTTGTCTAAAGTTTGGAAATGCTCATGTTATTTACGTCATTTATGTCTTGGTGGCACAAATGGTTTTAGGATCTGAGTCCTAATTTCCTCAAATTATCAATGAATGGTATTTGTTGAGTGTATACTGTGTGCAGAGCACTGGACTAAGCATTTGGGGGAGTACAATACAACAGAGTTGGTAGACATGTTCCTTGCCTCTAAGTAGCTTACAGCAAATCTGTTTTTATGCAGAAAATATATGATTTTTGACTGTTTCCTCTGTGTGTGTCCTCCTTTTCCCTTTAGATTGTTAGCTCCTTGGGGTCAGGAACAACTGGAGGTGCTGGAGGAGTGGGTAAACATGGACTGAACATTTTTATAGAAAAATGATCCAGGCAACAAAATGAAAGACGGACTGGAGTGGGGAGGGACAGGGTGGTCAGCAAGGAGTCTGACACAGCAATCAAGGCGAGATAGGATAAGTGCTCAGATTAACATGGTAGCAGTTTGGATGGAAAGGAAAGGGCTGATTTTAGCGATGTTATGAAGGTCAAACTGACAGAATTTAGTGATGCACTGAACACGTAGGTTGAATGAGAAAGTGGAGTCGGGGATAATGCTGAGGTCACAGGCTTGTGAGACAGGAAGCATGGTGATTCATGGAGGTTGTTGTTTTTTTATTTTGGTGCCTGTTAATTGATTACTGTGTACCAGACACTACTAAGCCTGGGGTCGATACAAGGTAATCAGATAGGGCAGAGTCCCTGCCTCCACATGGACTGTAAGAGAGAATTTTTTGCAGAGATGAATTTGTGGAGTAAACATGAACCCGGTGATCCAAGAGGCCCCGGGAGGACCCAGGTAAATGTGGGCTCCTCTTCAGCTTCTCATTCTCAGAGGCTGATGGCCTGCCCCTGGCCTTTTGGAACTACTGGGGAGCTGGTGCAGTTTGGGTCCCCTCACTGACATCCTAGTGGGCTACACTGGATGGGTTTGAATTTTTTCCATTTGTGGTCTTGTGGGGTCGGGGGCATTCTCTGATTCTCTGGTTGCCTGCAAACCGTGAGGCCTACTTTTGGTCAACTATGAACGAACAGATAAACCATATGAAATTCCATGTGTTGCCTTTGTCTGCAGCCCTGCAAAGCATGTGGGCTGACCTGGATGTACCTCTGGGCCTAGCTATTCTGTTCCATTACCTTCAGTCCTTTACTTCCTCTCTACCAAAACCCCCACTGCCCTTAAGATTGGGGATGTGGGGCAGAACAGGAAGAGGGACATTGCCACCCTCACCCCAGCCATCATCTTTCTGTTGCCAATGCTGGGTGAGCCCCAGGAACAGGAAGGCTGCCCAGAGCACTTGGGAGCAGCCCATGGAGAGCTTAATCCACACATGGGATAAAGGGAATAATGCAAGCATCTTTCCCTTTCCTTCCCACTAATCCTCCTTCCCTCCCCTCTCCGCCCCATCTCTCTCACCTCCCACCTACTTCCGGTTACAGAGCAGGAAAGAGCTAAGGTGTGGTCCAGGGGGTACTCAGGAGAGAAGGGCAGCCCCTTCTGGGTACTATCACGGAGCAATGAAGTTGGTAGGCTTCTACCCTCTCCCACGATTTGACTGTCTGAAAGGAAAACAAAAGCAGCAAAGAAACAGACCAATGGAAACAGAACTGACAAAAGAAAGTCAGAATAAGGAAAGGACAGAATTCAGCCTTACCTCTTTGGGCCTCTGATAGAATAAGTGATGGAAGAGCTAAAATGCAATAAAACACTCCGGTATCTGGTCTCTGTGTGGGGATGGGGCGGGGGATGGGGCAGGCTTTCCAAAATCTTAGGTAACTAAGAACCAGGGCTGTTCCTTGAGGCTTTGTAAAGTCACAGCTTTGGCCTGGAGAGATTTGTTTTTTGCTAATCAGATTCACAGACGCCTTTCATGGAAATGTGACTGATCAAGCCAGTCTGCTAGAACTCCCTAGGAGAGCGTCTTAATAACAGTAATAACGATAATAGTATTTGCCAAGCACTCTACTAAGCCCAAGTCAAAGTCCTTGCCCCACATGGGGCTCACAGTCTAAGTAGGAGGGAAAACAAATATTGAATCTCCATTTTACAGACAGGGAAACTGAGACCAAGAAATTAAATCACTTGCCCAAGTTCTCACAACAGGCAAGGGGCAGATTTGGGATTTGAATCTAGGACCTCAGGCTCCCTGATCTGTCTTCCTTCCACCAGGCCACACCAGTTCTCTGGATCACCAGGAGAGCTCCGAGAGCTTCTGGTCTGTGTAAACTTCTCCTCGGTCAGTCATTCATTCATTCAATAGTATTTATTGAGTGCTTACTATGTGCAGAGAAATGTACTAAGATAACAACAGATAGAGACAGTCCCTGCCCTTTGACGGGCTTACAGTCTAATAGGGGGAGACAGGCAGACAAATACAATGGCAATAAATAAAGTCAAGGGGAAGAACATCTCATAAAAACAATGGCAAATAAATAGAATCAGGGTGATGTATATCTCATTAAACAAAATAAATAGGGTGATGAAGATATGTACACTTGAGCGGACGAGTACAGTGCTGAGGAGGTGGGATGGGAGAGGGGGAGGAGGAGAGGGAAAGGGGGGAGAAGAGGGTTTAGCTGCGGAGAGGTGAAGTGGGGGTTAGAGGGAGCAGAGGGAAAAAGGGAGGAGCTCAGTCTGGGAAGGCCTCTTGGAGGAGGTGAGCTTTAAGTAGGGATTTGAAGAAGGGAAGAGAATTAGATTGTCGGAGGTGAGGAGGGAGGGCGTTCCAGGACCGCGGGAGGACGTGGCCCAGGGGTCGACAGCGGGATAGGCGAGACCGAGGGACGGTGAGGAGGTGGGCGGCAGAGGAGCGGAGCGTGCGGGGTGGGCAGTAGAAAGAGAGAAGGGAGAAGAGGTAGGAAGGGGCAAGGTGATGGAGAGCCTTGAAGCCTAGAGTGAGGAGTTTTTGTTTGGAGCGGAGGTTGATAGGCAACTACTGGAGGTTTTTAAGAAGGGGAGGGACATGCCCAGAATGTTTCTGCAGGAAGATGAGCTGGGCAGCGGAGTGAAGAGTAGACTGGAGCGGGGTGAGAGAGGAGGAAAGGAGATCAGAGAGAAGGCTGACACAGTAGTCTAGCTGGGATATAACAAGAGCCTGTAGCAGTAAGGTAGCCGTTTGTGTGGAGAGGAAAGGACGGATCTTGGTGATATTGTAAAGGTGAGACCGGCAGGTCTTGGTAACGGATAGGATGTGTGGGGTGAACGAGAGAGACGAGTCAAAGATGACACCGAGGTTGCGGGCCTGAGAAACGGGAAGGATGGTCGTACCATCCACGGTGATAGAGAAGTCTGGGAGAGGACCGGGCTTGGGAGGGAAGATGAGGAGCTCAGTTTGGTCATGTTGAGTTTTAGGTGGCAGGCCGACATCCAGGTGGAGACGTCCTGGAGGCAGGAGGAGATGCGAGCCTGAAGGGAGGGGGAGAGGACAGGGGCAAAGATGCAGATCTGCGTGTCATCTGCGTAGAGATGGTAGTCAAAGCGGTAACAGCAAATGAGTCAGTCATCTGGGGTTCCTCTTATATTGGGTGAATCAAAAGTGCCATCCCTAGGGCAAGAACCAGGTAACACATCTTGGGCTAAGTTTGAGAAAATCAAGCTGGTGATAGCTGGGAAGTGTCCTTCCCAAGAAAGAAAATTTAGCCAGCACTGAAAAAATGAAAAGGAGATAAAACCTTCCAAGAAAAGCCCAAAGAGAGGCATGGGAAAAGGTCAGGGAGCAAGAAATGAAGGAAGAGTGAACGCTGATGTGAAGAACAGATGTTTCAATCAATCAATCGGTAGTATTTTTTGAGGTCTTATTCTGTGAAGACTACATAGTACTCTGGGAGAGTACAGTACAAATGTTTGGGTAGCCACTGTTCCTACCCACAAGGAACTTACAGTTTAAGTGTTCCCAGCATTATTTGTTAGCGAGCTTTAAGGTATATTCGTAAAGCAGAAGGCTCTCTACTGGGCTCACCACCTCAAAGTGCTCTCATTGACTTGAAGGTCGCTCTCTGCGATTAGTTGAAGGGGCCGGCCATGGTATGGGACTATGCAGTGGGAGGGGAAGAAGCCCAGCCAGGTTAGTAGTAATAGTAGTTATAATAATAGTAATTATTAAGTGCTCACTGGATGCAGAGCACTGCAGGAAGATCTGGGAAGGCATATACAGGTGGGAAGTAGATATGGCCTCTTTCCTGGAGAAGCTCATGGTTTATGAATATAGGTGGTAATGTTGGGGGGCGGACTGGAAATGGACACACTGGGAGCGAAGATACTTTAAAACATTAAAACAGCATGTGGGACTAGAACAGATATGCAAAATCAAAATAAAAGTCAGTGGGGAGCTGTGGTTGTAGGAGCAGAATTTCTCATTGTGAGTCCAAAGCAATGAGTACTTAATCACTAGATTGCCCAAGGTTCTGAGAGGCCTCATGCCGCAGTTCTCTCTCCCGCCAGGGCAGTGGAAAGAAGGGTGGGATGGGGTCTCCTTGGTGGTATGGAGGGTCCTCGTTTAGCAGGATAAGAGGGCAGGTGAGAGCACCCTGAGAGATAAAGCTGCAAATGTCAGATGTTTTGTTCAGCTCAAGGTGAAGAGGGGCTGAGAAGGCAGAGCAGCATCTTTTATACTGGTTCCAGACTGTACAGAACAGGCTGGGGGCAGGCAGAGCGTTCCTCTGCGTCCGTGGAGGGATGGGATAGGGTTGTTACACTCGACTGTAGAAGAAGACGGTGTAGAGAGGCAGCACAGTGACTTTAATTTGCAACCCAAAGTGCACAGAGCTTGCTCAGGACAGGAAGAGAGTTCCTCAGCCTCAGGAGAAGGGAGGCTGAGGCTGCACAGAGAGCATATTTCGCTCAACTGTGGTGGAAGAGGAGGTGGTGGGAAAATAAAAGGAGGTGGGGAAAGCTGGAGCTGAGGAAGGAGGAGGAAAGAGCCTGGGACACATTGGGGCCGGAACCTGCAAGCCCAAAGCCTTCAAGGCCGCTTCGGAGAGAGAAGCGGCGGAGCCCATTCCTGGGAAGAGTCTGACAGCGAAGGAGGCAGGGACAAGAGCAGTGATCAAATCGGTAGTATTTGTGAGTGACCTTTAAGCTATATGTATAAAGCAGAAGGTTCTCCCCTGGGTTCACCACCTCTAGGAGCTCTGATTGACTTGGCGGTCACTCTCAGTGACTGGCTGAAGGCGCTGGCCATGGGGTGGGTCTAGGCAGGGGGAGGGGAAGAAACCCTCCCCACTAACAAATAACAAACCAGGAATTGTTATTACTAGCAAAATTTTAGTATTACCAATAAATTATGCCGAGAAGGTAAGATTTAGACTAACATTTAGTGGACAGTAGAAACCCATTCGTGAGTTGCAGTGTTTCTCCCTCAAAAACAAGTGTTCTCTTTTTCTGTAGATTAGTACAATGGAGGCATCACCCCGCAATGCTTCCCCAGGACTTCAAAATGGAGAAAAAGGTTTGTCTGGGAGCCCAGAGAGCCCATATTACTTTTCATATCTAATTTTCAAAAACCTTGATTTTCAAGGATGATGAATATAGCTGAATAGTTGTTGTAACTCTAATGGGGTTTGCAAAAAATATATCATCTTGGGTGTGCTGAGATTTCTCTCCAAGGTGAGTTGTTATGCACTGGAAGGGGAAGTATTTTGGAGAACAGTTTGGTGAAAGAGATGGGGAGGACTGGAGACAGACACGTAGGCAGCAGTGAAACAGTAAAACTTGGAAACAGCATAAGGGATGAGGACCAACATGCAGTACACAAAATAAAAACAAAAGTGACAGGGAAAGACAGAAGACCGAGAGAGGGCCAGGAGGGAAAAGAAGGGTGAGGCAGAGCTAGCGATAGCTCAGACTTGAGCTCCATCAGTCACTTCACTCGAAGTATGATTTTTCTGAGAGGGGTGCTTAGATTGCCCCTGAAGGTCTTGGCCCAGCCCAGTCCTGCAAAGGAGCAGCTGTGCCCAAAATGAACACAAATGGATTATTTATAATCTCCCTAACAACTGTGAGGAAAAACACGGTCTTTTTCCAGACAAAATTGAGAAGGAAAAGTTCCTGTTTTGCTTCCATATCTTCTGCCGAAAGAAAATTACCTCTGTTTGACTCTTTGTATTAAAGCCCTGAGCCTCAATTAAATGAGGAATTTTTGCACAAACAGGACGTTCTCTTCCCGGAACGGGCACTCATTTGAGGTATTGTTCCTCTGCATCAAGCTGTGTTCTATTTTAGAAGATGGAAATACTAGGGCCTTTTCTACAACACAGGCTAAATAAAAATGAAAGAGATGTTTGAAACAGTTTGTCCCAAGTACTGCTTCTTTTCATTCAGAGGATCGCTTCTTATCAACTTTGTCAAGCCAAAGCTCCACTAGCTCCACGCATCTGCAGCTGCCTACGCCTCCTGAAGTTGTATCTGACCAACTCGTGGGAGGCCCCTCTGAGCCTGACAACATCAGCAGTTCTGAAGGTAGAATTGGGGAGCATCCGTAAGGAGCTCCATGTTTTCCTTCTCGCTCCCTCGAGCTTCCCCGGTTCAGGGATCCATAGCATTGAGCTGGGTCATGGAATCTGTCATATCTGATGGGACTCCATATCCAACATTGCCATGATAATTATAATAATTGTGATATTAATATTTGTCATGATATTTGCATTGTGCCAAGCACTGTAGTGTGCACTGGGGCAGATACAAGGTAATTAGGTTGGACATGGTCCTTGTCCCATGTGGAGTCCAAAATCTTAAGGGGAAGCAGGAACACATATTGAATCTCTGTTTTACAGGATATGAAACTGAGCCATGGAGAAGTGAAGTGACTTGCCCGAGGTTACCCAGCAGGCAGGTGGCGGAGCCGGGATTAGAACCCAGGTCTCATGACTCCTAGGCCTTGCTGCTTCCAGAGGCAGTTTCCTCACCCTCAGATGACTATTTCCACAAAGAAAGTCGAGCTTTTACTGGGCCTTAGATTCTCTGAACAAGATATTCCATGTACCCTCCTAGGAATTTTAGCAAGCTCACTGGGGGGAAAAGACCTGATACGTCAGTTTTGAAACCAGTTGCTCCCACAGGGGTCTTTCATTAGTCCAAGAGGAAATCCCAGAGGATGAATTACATTTGATACGAATGGACTGCTCATTCATTTGCATGCCCATGGACTCCTCTGCTCCATTCTAGATGTCTTTGATGGGTATTTGCTGGGATCCACAGACAGCCAGGTGAAGGAGAAATCAACCATGAAGGCTATCTTTGCCAATCTGCTGCCAGGGAACAGCTATAACCCAATTCCCTTCCCATTGTAAGTATCAGGAGGCCCAGGGTTGGTTGGCCTTTTCCTGGGTTTCTGGTGTGATCGGGTTCCTGAACCCACCCAAACATTCACGGCTAGCTGAGCTGCTGGTCCCAGCAGCGGGTGGCCTTGATTCTTCCCGTGGGCGGCCAAGGAAGCATCTGGTGCATTATGTTCTATCCCTCTTTTCCACAGTGACCCTGACAAACACTATTTAATGTACGAACACGAGCGTGTGCCCATCGCAGTCTGTGAGAAGGAACCCAGCTCAATCATAGCTTTTGCTCTCAGGTACTTGATTCGTTATTCTGTATACATCTGTGTCCTATTCAGGTGCAAAAAGAGCATTCATTGTGAGCCATTGCTCATAGGTCACACAGTAGTGAACTGCTGAGAAGAATGCTTAGTTACAGTGCCTTTCTTCCTACACTCCCATAAAAATCCTCATTTTGGTTCCTCTCCTGGGACCCTCCCCCACCTTCTCCCACCCTCGATGGGAATAAGAGCTCATGGGGCCTAACCTCCCCCGTTCCCTGGCCCCCACCATCCACAGAACTCAAGCTAAGCTTCGAAGTCAGACTCTAAGTTGGGGTATCTGACCCAATTCTCAAATTCAAAATGACTTAGGGGGCCAATTTCTAAATCTTGGACATGCGCACCCCGAATCCCCGTTCCTTTGCTGTCCTTCAGTCTCCTATCCACGCCCTCATCCTCGGGCAGTTCATTCAGTCTTATTTATTGAGCGCTTACTGTGTGCAGAGTACTGTAATAAGCACTTGGAAAGTACAGTTCAGCAATAAAGAGAGACAATCCTTGCCCACACCGGGCTTAGAGTCTAAAAGTTCATTAGCAGAATGCACGACTGCTGCCAGAAGTCGAGGAAGCCTGGACTGTCTATCGCCATTTCTCTTCTCTTCAGTGGCAAGTCAGCACTGGGGATATCGGATAGAGGGGAAGGAGGATCCAAGAAACCGGAAAGACTTTCCTTCTTGGCTGCCTCCCCTCAGCCCACTTTTAGCCCCCACAAGCTATTGCAATGCCAGGGTCCTTCAGCCCGCTGCAGCTGCTGCTGCCGCCTGAGAACAACAGTGTTCTGGAACCTGCTATTCCTCAGGCTCTAGCTATCAGAAAAACCTCCTTGGCCTCCCCCTCCCACCCCAGCAGGCCTTTTCCTCTACCCTGACCATCACCGTGACCATCCTGGGCTGTATTTGCTGGATGTGGGCCCCTAGCAAGCCAGTTCCAACTGCCTGTGTCACTGACCTCTTTCACTTTTCTTCCAAGTTCTGCTGGTTTTATAGGAGAGGTGGAAGTTTGTGGATGCTGAGTCTGAAAGTGATTTTAGGTGGTTTTTTTCATTCCCAATTTATGAACACAGTAATTCTGGACATTCTGCCAAACACTAATTTATGGGAGTACCTAGCTTTGGACTACCAAGTCGTTGTCTTCCCTCATTAAAGCCCTGGATCTGTACTACGTCACTTGGCTCTTTTCTTCTTAGGGAAATTGGTTTGTTCCTCCTTCATGCTCCTTATGGCATTAGTATTGATGAAAGCTAAATGTTTTCAACCAAATTATGCTCCCAAATTATATCGTTTTAGGTAGTACCCTCATCAGTTTGTATCCTGTGAGGTCCACGGAACGCTAGGCACTAGTCCAAGCTTCGGGGATTGGGGAGGGTCAAAGTGGTGGCAGCCCAGAGGGCTGAAGGAGGAGGGGGATCAGAACAGCTTCCACCACTTCGGCAGCACTCTGGAAGCGTAAGCTCTTTGTGGGCAGGGAACGCTTCCGTTTGTTATTCGATATTTCCCAATCATTCGGTACAGTGCACCACACCAAATGGGTGTTCAATTATTCCTTCTATTATTGCTTCATACCTTCCGCATCATCCTGCTAACAGTGTGGCCAAATTCTGGGACTCTAAATCCCCATCTAAATCTAAATCTAAAGCACACAAGCCCCTCCTCTTGTTCTAATTTCTGCCAGAATAGGTGGATGAGTCAGCAGGGAGACAGTTGGGAAATAGGACAGGTAGGGGATGCTAAAACCTGATCCTGCCTGTGTTCTCTTGTGGCTTAGGTCTCACTAGGTTGAGCGGGGGTAAGAGAGGATCTCATAAAACGTAGTGAAGAAGACTCAGTCTGTGCCTTTGAAAAGCTTGCATCACAGGTTCTTCTGACAACTTGATTGCACATTAATCCATGGTACCCATCTCTCTAATGGACCTTTTGTCCATACTGTTTGCCTTAAAAGTGTATGAATTGATTAGACTGACTTGTAATTAGTAAAATATTTTTCAACTTCTTTCCACTTTAAGTTGCAAGGAGTACAGAAACGCCTTAGATGAGTTGTCCAAAGCATCTCTGAAGAACAGCGCTGAAGAAGGGCTTCCATCAAACAGGTGACTATTTAGAGAACATACTGTCCTGGAATTCTGTCAACATTTTTCCAAAAGCCATTGGGAGAATTGGGAAGAGTAAAATGAATTTGTAAATCTGTCACCTGTTGGACAAATTTTGTCATCTGAATTGTGAAATTGGAATGCCACCTCTGTCTGATTTTCTAAATGCAGAGTAGAACTCTTCTGAGTTTCCTCCGAAAACTTCCAAGAACAGAGTCCCCCTCTTCCCCCAGTCATGTTAGTTATCCTTCTCTGTACATTCTCCAGCTCTTTTTTCATCCTTCCTGAAGTGCAGTGACAGAATTGCACCCATTATTTCCTAGTGTGCGTGTTCTTGGGTTTATATAGTTTCATAATCGATTAGACTGTAAGCCCGTCAAATGGCAGGGACTGTCTCTATCTGTTGCCAACTTGTTCATCCCAAGCGCTTAGTACAGTGCTCTGCACATAGTAAGCGCTCAATAAATACTATTGAATGAATAATCATGCATTTAGTTTTGTCTTCTGTGCCCTTCCTGAAGATGAGTAGCTTTCCATTGGCCTCGTGGGCTGCCGCTGCTGCATCGAGGGAAGAGTCGGAAGAGATTCCGAGATCTCTTTTCTGAATCGTGATTGATAGCTGCAAGTCCTCCGTCTTGTAGTTGTTATTTGGATTTTCCCCTGGGTGCATTACCTTGCACTTGCTGACACAGAAGTTCATTTTCCCTTTTTCTGCTCACACACTCAGTTTTCTAAGGTTCTCTTGGAGTTTATCCTCATCTGCACATTTCCCCACCCAGAAGAGCTTAGGGTCATCAGGAAACTTGGATATTTCCCTACATATGCATCTAGCCAGCACCAAAACAGATCCCTGGGGAGCCCCACTAGTTCTCTGTCCTGCAGAGGGATTACAGGCCTCGAGAGAACAAAACTGAAGTTTGTAAAATCATGAAGGGTAAGGACCCGGCCAAAACAGAATTGTTATTTACCAGATCTCAGGATGAGGGGGCCCCGTGGAAGTTTGAGAGCAGCAGGTTCAAAATGAACAAGAGAAAGCACTTTTTGACTTAGTGGGGGTAAATTCCAATATCTGTTATTATAAGAGGAAGTTGTGCAGACAGAAAACATCAGTAAGTTCAAAGGGGTGTGGTTAAATTCATGGACAGGTGGTCTAAAATAGGTTAGGGGTGTGGAAGGAATAAATCAGGTGCGTGACGGCCTATCACTAAATATTAAGGTGGATGTCAGGGAGGGTAACTATTACATGATTCCTTCAGGAGTTCTGTTACCCCTCCTGGACACCAGATACTGAGGCTTGGTAGACCAGTGTTCTAACTCATTAGTGGCATTTCTTGTCATCTTTCGTTGCCTTTGTTTCCTGTCTTTGAACTAGCCAACAGGACATCCCCTTCAATCCCCGTGATTACTTGGTTTTTAAAAAAGGCTTTGGAGTGGGATCTAGGTGTAGACCTTTTGAAAATCTAAATAAATACTCTTTTTCTCTTCAAGAAGCTCCAGCAGTTTAAAGGGTCATGACTGCTTCCTCACCATGTTACTTTCCTGAAACCATATTGCTTTTCCCCGAAACACTTGTGTTTTTCTAAGAGTTTAGTGATCCAAAACTTGGTTGTAGAGTTTTCCCAGGAGTAAAGGTGGGAAACCCAGGTTTGCAGTTCCCGAAGTCAGTTTCCTAAAAGGATCTAGAGGTAAAATAGTAATTTAACTCTCCGTGTTGGCATTTTAAAACATACTTTGACATTGTTTTAACGACCATGGATTCATTTTAAGATACCTGCGAACCTAATAATAATGATAATTATTATTAAAATTATGGTACTTGTTGAGGCCACACTATGGGCCAAGCATTGTTTTAAGCACTGGAGTAAGTATAAGTAAATCAGCTTATCCCACATGAAGCTGACAGTCTAAGTAGGAGGGAACTAGGATTTAATCCCCATGTTACAGATGAAGTAACCGAGGCACAGAGAAGTGAAGTGACTTGCCCAAGGACACACAGCAGACAGGTGGCAGAACCCATGACCTCTGACTCCCAGGCCCGTGCTCTTTCCACTAGGCCGTGCTGTGTCTTTACTCATGGTATTAGTCTCTTAGCCAAAAACCACAAACCTTAGGCGTATTCGATAAATGACCGATGTCCTCTTCAAGAGCTTCCAGATGAGTTGTGAACCATTACTTCTCCCCTGGTCATTTTCCATGTTCCTGAGCCAAGGATCAGACTGCTGGTATGGTGAGGGATTACTACTCCAGGAAGTGACTGTCTGAGCCAAGCCAAACAAATTTTTTTCCCCTATTTCAGTTCAGTGGACAACAGGCCGAAGAGTAGCAGTCCGGTCAGATTACCCGAGGCCAACGGGGGACAAATGGGCCGAGCAGGAGAAGGTGAACCACAGCCTCGTAAGAATGAAAAATCTTTATTCTTTTCACCAAAAGGAACTTAAGCAAATTGCTTGGTGATCGGATAGGCATAGTTGCAGGTGGGGATTGAACCACTCTCAGAAACGCAGAATGGACAGTCTCTGTCTCCTTGCTTTTTGATTTTTGTTTATGAGTGTCATCCCGAGTATCGCTTTGAAATGGCTGTCTTCCTCCTTTGTAGACGGGGGTCTGTTTCAGCATTAAAGAAGAAACTGTCCTACGTTAGCACCAGATTTTAAGTAGTTACAGTGTACAGCTGTCCTTCCCCCACCAGGTTAATTGCCCGTTTCACACTTGAATGATTTACTGTTTAACATTAAAAGTAATCAAAAACCAAAAAGGATCTGCATGTGAACAGGTTAGGAAATAAAATACTATAAAGCAGAAACATCCTCCTAGTTGTGAAGGTGGTAAGAGGTTTCGGAACAGTTCTGCGTTTGCTCTGTCCTCATCTTTCATGCTTTTGTAAATTTCCATCATGTCTCCTTCCATAATGAAGAGTCTGAATTATTTTAGGCTCTCCTTGTACGAAACTTCTCCATTTACCTGATTATCTTGGTTTTCCCTTTTCTAGACCTTCTCCAGTCTCTTGTCCTTGATGAGACACTGATCAGACCCCCACCACGTGATCACATGTGGGTCAACAGTGATTTAAAAAAAAACAAAAAACTAGCAGAAGCTGTGCCTTCTGTTTGCTGAGTCCAGCATCTCTGGTGGTATGCTTTTTTTTTTTTGCTGCCTCCACTTATAGGATCAGTGGTGAAGAAACAGATATGGTACTAGTTTGCTTCTCCTCCTACCTCTTTGGTCTCCAACTCGGGTCTCCTTGCCGATTCTCTTTCTGTGCATGAGATCTCGTTAGGTTCTATTTTGGATCCCCTGTCCTTAATCCTAGACACTTTCATTAGCTACAGTGGTCATCATCAGGGATTTCACCCATCCACTGCTACCCACTACTGAACTCTACCTACCTCTTAACCTCCCCTCCCAGCCCCCAGACAGCCGCGAGCCAATTTGGATTTGGACATGCCCTTTATTGCCAGACACCGCACTATTCCTCTTCTCTCCAACCCTGAATTGCCACTCGCCAACCATAGTCCCCATACCTGCTATCCGTTCCATAACCCCCATCTCTCCTCTGTCCCTCAAGAGACTCCCAAACTGTAGACCCTGCCTACCTGTCCTGTACAGCCATGCCCCACCTGGACTTCCTAACATCCATCCACAACCGTGACAGTAAAATCCACCCACTCAGTACCGTTTGTTCTCCCAAATTCAATTGCCTCTTCTTCCATCGACCTTGCAGCACCAGTTCCCAGTCTTTCCCATGTACCTGCACTTACGTTAACTGAACTCTGTCATCTGAAATCTAGAAAGTCTTACTTCTACCACTTTAAATTTATTCTTTTCTTCTGCTCAGCAACATTGATTTTCCTCCCTCTTTGACTCCCACGCCCATAGCCCCCTATCAACTCCCTCCTGAAACCTCCAGTATCCCCCCGCCCCTTCTCCCCTCTCTCTAATCCCTCATGGCTTCATCAACTACTTTATTGACAAAATAAAAATACCTTATCAGATGTGAACTCCCCAAAATGCTGATCTTGCCTCTCCAACCCATCATGTTCTGGCATCATCCTCACTGCCTCCTGCCTGCTGTCAATATCCAGCCCTTCCTCCTTTTCCCTGGGCCCATTCCTTCTCACCTCTTCAAACTCTTCTTCCCACCTTTTCAATTGCCTTACTGCACTATTTTCAAACTCTCAATCTCCATTAGCTTCTTTCCCTTTGTTTAAACTTGCTTGTTAAGTTTCTTCTCCACTGAAACAGCTTTCCCTGGCTGTAGCTGCTGCACCTTGTAGCTACTGTCCATCCCTCTGCTTCCATTCCTGTCCAGACTCCTCATTCATTCAGTCGTATGTTTGAGCGCTTACTGTGTGCACTATACTAAGCACTTGGAAGAGTACAATATAACAATAACCAACACATTCCCTGCCCACAAAAAGCTTATAGTCTGGAAACAAAGAGCTCCTCACTCATGCCCCTCCTCCTGCCTTGGACACTCTTCCGCTTAAATCAGTCATACCAGAGCTCTTCCCAACTTCAAAACCCTCCTGAAGGCCCACTCCCTCCAGGAAACCTTCCCCAAGAAATTTCCACAATTTCATGTTGTGGCAGTCCAAAAGCCATCCTCAGCACTTAATCCTGAACTTATTTCAGTCCACGTGGGATGTTTTATTCCTTCAGCATTTTACTTTTGAAGGTCTTGCTATTTCTGCCTTTAAGTTACATCTCCTGTCCCCCATTAGAGTGTAAAGCTCCCCAAGAACAGATTAGACCCTTTCATTCTACTGTGCTTTCTTAAGGACTTCTGCAGTGCTCTGCACACAGTAGATACTCAATAAATATTTTTGATGGATATATTAAGGCTCTGAGTACCAGTTGCAAAGAGGGTGCATGGTATTCTTTGTGAAATGGCAAGTTTCCATTAGCCCCACTGGTGGGTTAAGAGGGGAATGGAACATGCAACCCTCCCTCCCCATTATTTACAGGCAGTTTGCTCCCTGGCTAGATGATTACTCTCTTCTTCTGGCTTGCTTCTGACGGGCGCGGAAGGAGGAGGGAGGGCAAGAAGAACACTGAGCCTTTCCTGAGTCACTGTCATCTTAGAGCCTCCCTTGTCGTGCAGCTTCATCCTTTGGACTAACAGAAGAAACTCCTACCTTCAGACCCAGTGATTTCCTGAGTCTCCCAAGTGCTTAGTACACAGTAAACACTCAATAAATATCATTGATTGATTGACTGATTTTGTTTACCCAGGGGTCTGAACCCACGGGTGTTGTTAAAGTGGTACTATTTTAAACCACTTCCATTTCTCAGTTTTTTCCTTTTTCCTAAAAATTGTATGGTTTGTTTCAAACCTAACTGCAAGCTCTCCAGGGGAAGTTATTTTCTATTAATGTGATAAAAAAGGAAAGGGTGGTAGGACCATGAATTTTTAATGGAGCACGAAGACCCTCCCAAAGAAAAGCCACAGTTAAGTCCCAGAACACAAGTAAGGCTAAGTCATATGTCCCTGTCTCAGTTCCTGACTGGGAAATAATAGTATTGTCAGGAAACCTGGGTTGTTAATATCCTTTAAAGAGAAAATTGCTTCATTGGTCAATCAATGAATCAGTCATTGGTATTTATTGAGCACTTACCATGTTCAGAACACTATATTAAATATTTGAGAAGATGCAGTACAAACAGGGTCAGTAGACATGTTCCCTCCCATAAGGATTATGCAGTATTCAGGAGAGGACAGACCTTAAAATGGATTAGGAACTGGGGAAATAGGAGAGTGTAAGGCTACGTACTTAAGTGCTGTGGGGCTGGGTTGAGTATCAAAGTGCTTAAAGGGTACACAGCCAACTGCATAGTCATTGTACGGGGAGGGTGGATTGAGGAAATAAAGGGGTTAGTTTGGGAAGGCCTCTTGGAGTTGTGATTTTAGGATGGTTTTGAAGGTGGAGAGAGGGGCAAATTGTCAAATCTGAAGGGGGAGAATAATACAAAGATGAGGCCATGAAACTGCAGTTCTTCTTGTAATTCCCTGACATTGCTAACACACCACCTACCATCCTTTCCATCTAGCCGGCCAGGTGCGGAATGGCTAGGCAGACTGGAGCTGCCACTGGGAAATTGCGGGTGGGGGATGGGGGTTGGTTCCCATCTTTATTTCCCGACTCCTTGTTTCCCCCATGTTCCATTCCTCCTCCAAACTCACTGATTACCCCTGTATAGTTTTTTCTGCAGACTTCCAGGAGCTGCGATGTTTCCATGTCCCCAATAGACAGGGCAGTACCATGACAGTATGAAAGCTGTGAAGGGAAACAGATGGATTCTCAGGCCCAATCAATTTCACACTTACTCTTTTGGACCTTTCTCATGGAAGATTTCAAAGAGTTAGCTTTGTAAAGTATATGAAATCATCAATCGATTGATCATATTTATTGAATGCTTGCTATGTGCAGAGGACTGTGCCAACAAGAAGCAGCATGGTCTGATGGAAAGAGTATGGGAGGTAGAGAACATGGGTTCTAATCCCAACTCTGCCACTTGTCTGCTGTGGGGCCTTAGGCAAGTCACTTAACTTTTCCCAGTTTCAGTTTCCTCCTCTATAAAATGGAGATTTAATATCTCTTCTCCCTCCCCTTTCGAGTGTGGAGTCCTGTGTGTGACAGGGAGTGTGTCTGACCTAATTAGCTTGTATCTGTCTCCAAACCTAGTACAGTGCTAGATTCACAGTAATCTCATAACAAATATTAATAGTACTTATTATGTTGTTATTGTTATCATCATCATCATTATTAAAGTAGGATCCACATGTGGGTTAGAAACTGTGCCTGACTTGATTATCTTGTATCTTTCCCAGAGCTTAGTACAGTGCTTGGCACCTAGTAAACACTTAACAAATACCACAGTTACTACTGTTATTATTGGGAGAGTTCAGTATGACAGAGTCAGTCGAACAATCCGTCCCCTCAAGGAGCTTGCAATCTAGCCTCACGTACTTAGTTTAAGAGACTTTTCCAAGTAAAAATCCAGCAATCCGTTCTTGAACTTAATCATTTGCTATTTATTTGTAGCCAAAAAAGCATCAGGAGTGTTGTCCTTCTTCCGCGGCACGGGAGGGAAGAGTCCCGATCTCTCTTCCCAGAAGAAGGAAACCTTACGCGGGGCCGATAGTGCTTATTACCAGGTGGGACAAATGGGCAAAGAGGGCCCAGAGCACCAAGGAACAGAACCCCAGGGTGAGTAGGCCAGGCCAAAATTCAGTTTCTAGGTCCAGATATTCAAGGCTCCTCTTGGGAATAATCTTAAACAACAGAGCCTTCTGCTACAAAGGGGCCAAGCCTTAGCTAGAGAAAATCTGACCGATAGATACGGGCTTAGCATCAGAAAAATCTCATGGCCCAAGTACGCTACTCGTGTGCTCATGACTGAAAGCAAAAAAGAATCAGGGAGATGTCTGAGCCTGCCTCTCCACATCAGGTTTTATTCCCCTTATCCTGGGCTGTAAATAAAGCAGCTGGGAGCTTACCTGTGGCAGGTCGTTTGGTTTTGACAGCCCACTTTCCTGCTTTCACCTCATCCACTTGCAACCTTTTGCCGATCGTTTCAGTTGAATAGTTTTTTTTTTTAATGATTTTTGAGGTTAGGAAGAAATTGCTATTTCAGAGGATGAGAGCAACTTTTCTGCAGACAGTTCTCAGTTTAATACTGTTCCAAGTCAGGGTGACCGGCCCCTATAGCGTTTCTAAATTCATACCCTCTTCTGGCTCTTCGACACATTGGTATTGATTTTCCAATTCCAGCCTTTCTGGGGGCCCTAGAGTTGAGGCCCAGTGATAAAGATTGAGGTGGGAGGAGGGAAGGTTTAAAGTAGGTCATCATCATCAGTGGTATTTATTGAGCACTTGCTATGTGCAGAGCACTGTTCTAAGTACTTGAGAATACAGCAGAGTTGGCAGACACGTTCCCTGCCCACAGCAAGCTTACAGCATAGAGGACTCTAGGCGTGGGGACGGGGTTGTTGGCAAGGAGGGTGGCCAAGGTTGCCTGGTTGGGGTTGGGAAGATCTCCAGGTAGAGGCGGAACAGTCACCAGGGCCAGTTAACAAGTCCATTGTACTTCTGATGAAGGAAGAGTGGATTACTCTAGCGTGGAACCTCTCTGACTCCAGATAAATACATTAATGTCACTCGTGGGTAAGTAATGGAGTAGACGAGGGATAAGGGTAGGGTGCCCCATCTTGGCTCAGGAACCAATCCCCCTCATAAGACAGTGTTTATCTAGGAAAGTTCATTTTTGGCTTACGGTGTTTCAGTATACAGTGCATTTCTCAGAAACCAGTTGTGTGGGAAGTCCCAGGACTGCCCATATGTTTTACCAACTTCCCTGGTCTTCCTTTTGTTCATGCCTAAGCTCATGTTGTACATTTTTCAGAGGAGGCAGATGGAGGAGACACCCAAAAGAAACAGCTAGGCAATCCTCATGTAGAGCTCCGTAAGTATGAAACCATTTAGAGTCTCATTGGATGGGAGAGATTGCAAGCCGTCCTCCCATGCACAGTTTCTGGCTTCACACCAAATATTTTGGTGAAATATAGAACTGTCTGTGATGTGTTCATTCATTTTTGTATATGTGGTGGCTTCACAGTTCTGGGTTTTGAAGTAGGATTTAGACCAGAGGTTTGGGATCGGATTCAAAACAGGCTGATTTTATTGTTTGGTTCTGGGAAGAGTCTGGCAGAAGCCAGATAATGTCTTACTCCATATCACTGGTGTATAGTAGACAAAGGTGAAGAGATTTTTAAATTAATTACGTGCTGCTGGTAAAAATCCCGGAAACGAAGCAGTGTGTGTGCAAGATTGATTTTCAGCTACTCCTTCTTGTGCATTGCCTGGAAGATCCAGGCAGTTCTAGAACCTGTATTTTTATTATGTGTTTTGGGTAGAGCTCTACAGGAGAATTGGAAGCATTTTTGGAACAATGAAAGTCTTTCCGAAGGAAGGACAAAGCAATACCTTGAAGAGGTTTTACTCATTCACACGGTGTCGGTCGAGGCACGGGTACTCTGGCACAAGTTTTCTGTAATGCAGTGTTCTTCGGTTCTCGGAAAACTGACTGTATGGGGATGTGGCCTGATTTCTATTTAAATGTTGCCTTCCAAGTAAGACCTAATGAAAAGCAATAGTGAAACTGCTTTTCCTAAAGGAAAATGTGTCTTTCCCTTACCTTACAGAATTTTCGGATGCTAATGCCAAGTTCTATTGCCGCCTGTACTACGCTGGGGAGTTCCACAGGATGCGGGAAGTGGTGTTAGGGAACAGCGAGGAGGATTTTACCCGGTCCTTGGCTCACTCTTCCCCGTGGCAGGCACGTGGAGGCAAGTCAGGAGCAGCCTTCTACGTGACGGAAGGTCAGTCTCTTTGCTCTGGGCTTCTGTCTCTTCAAAGAATTGTTCATTCATTCAGTAGTATTTATTGAGTGCTCACTATGTGCAGAGCTCTGTACTAAGCACTTGGAATGTACAATTTGGCAACAGATAGAGACAGTCCCTGCCCAATGACGGGCTCACAGTCTTATCAGGGGAGACAGAAAGCAGAGCAAAACAAAACAAAACAAAAATGAGACAGCATTATCACAATAAATAGAATCAAGGGGTTATACACCTCTTTAACAGAATAAATAGGGTAATAATATATACAGATGAGCACAGTGCTGAGGGGAAGGGAAGGGGAAAGGGGGAGGAGCAGAGGGAGAGGAGGGGGAGCAGAGGGAAAAGGGGGGCTCAGTCTGGGAAGGCCTCTTGGAGGAGGTGAGCTCTCAGTAGGGCTTTGAAGAGGGGAAGAGAGTTAGTTCGACGGATGTGAGGAGGGAGGGCATTGTTGTGAACAGGCTACATGTCACTCATCTCTGTTGTATTGAATTCATTCAAGCTCTTAGTACAGTGTTCTGCACACAGTAAGTGCTCAATAAATACCACTGATCGATAGATGAAAGGCAGGCTGCTTTTCCTGCCCTTCTTCAATCTCTTGCTCACACCTAACCTGGAGCTGCCCCCCTTGGAATGAGGAATCCAACCACAGTTCTCCTCCTCTCCAGAGCCCTCCCCAAAACCCACCTCCTCCAGAAGTCGTTCCCTGATCCACCTTCCCAGGTCACGTCCATCCAGCAGCCCCCCACGTGCACGCACACGCACACACAGTCTCTGTACTCTACTTATTCACTTATTTATTCATATATTCATCTTAAATGCTCTCGGTTTTAGCAGTTGAATCATCGTTATGCTTCTGCTTCACTAAATGTAAATCATTTTATGTCTGCTTATCTCCTCTTTTGGTTTGTAACCTCCCTGAGGGTAGAGACTGTGTCTTCTAATGTCCCCTATGCAGTGAGTTTAACGGAGTGCTCTGTACACAGAGGACACTCAGTAAATACTGATTGCTACTGATGGATCGGTAGCTGGAAAATACAGTATTATACTGGGCTTAGCTTTCTACACTTGAAGAAGGCACTGAAGCTTCCACTCGCCCAGCCTGAACTGGGCGTGGTGACGGAGCAGCGATATGCAGGTCTAGTGGTCAGGTGCTGGTCAATACCCAGAGTATTGAGTCTGTCAATCTGTGGTATTTATGGAGCACTTACTCTGTGCAGAGCACTGTACTAAGCCCTTAGAAGAGTACAGTAGGGCAGGTAGATATGCCTTCTACCTTTAAGGATCTTACAATCTAGTGAGGGAGACCGATGTTAAAATAAATTTCAGGTGGGGAAACAACCCAGTTTCAAGAAAGGTACTTAAGTGCTGTCGGGGGCGGAGTGAGTATCAAAATGTTAAGTCCACTTCCGGATTTAACATATGAGATCCATCTGGGTTCAAAATAGGCAATGGGCACAAAGGTCAATAAGATCTGTGAGGAAAGTCTGAGAAAATGAGGTGATTCATTTTGGAGGAGAGAAAGCTTCAAGGCTCCCACTGAGCCTAGGAAGGGTTTGTGTCCAGATCCCGGGAGGCTCAGCTCTTTAAAGCCCCTGGGGCCCAAACAAGAGACAAAGGCTTAAACTACAACAGGAGGCAAGGGAGAACATCTCGCCAGTGAGGGCCTTGAGTCTCGGGAAAGGTTCCCGCGAGGGTCTGACAGGTTGGTGAAATAAACCCAGGGAAGATTGGTTTGGAGTTCAGTAGGAGTTCTGGGTTTCCTAGGGGAAGGGGCTGTGGGTTGCTGGCCTTTGACTGCGGCACGGGAGCTGATGCTTCTCCCGTTGTTCCTCCTGTAAGGGCTGCTCTGTTGAGGGTGGCATTTCAACAAGGCCTCCCCACTTCATCCCCACCCCCTACCTCCACCACTTCCCCACCCCCACTCCTGCAGTTTGGACCACAGGGCCTGGCCTGGAGCCATTCTATTCCTATCCTGTAGCTCAATACAAGTTTTCCTTGGGCCTTCAGGGGATAATCATTAACAGTACGTACCAATCAGATCCTTCTTGATTTCAAGTGAGTGGTTGGTGTAAGTGGCCTCAGTATCAGTGTAGTGACTGTGTCTGCAAGTAGTAATTTTTAAACACTTACTATGTGCCAAACATTGTATTAAACCTTATGACAATTCACCTTTTCAGATGACCGTTTCATTCTGAAGCAAATGCCTCGCCTGGAAGTTCAGTCGTTCCTTGATTTTGCTCCTCACTACTTCACTTACATTACAAATGCTGTGCAGCAGAAGGTAAGGGCTGAAGACTTTTCTCCAAAGCACACATTCATTTACGGGGGGTGTTTGTATGCACTCACACCCACACACACCTGCATATACACACCCATTTCTGTACTTCAGTTTTCACATCCCAAGTTTTTGGTACAGGCCAATTGCCCTGACTTGCAGATGTGAATACTGAGAAGAGGGTGGCTGTGGCCATCAACTGGCTACTGAACCCAGTTGCAGTTTCCCCACTCTGCCACAGATACGTTGTATGAATTCCTACAAGTTGCTTTTCTTTAATGTCCTTCATTTCTCTCATTATCTAACTGGATTCAAGGCATTAAGAATTGGTAGAAAAAGTGCTTTATTTCTAGAAGGGAATTGCAATTTGGGTTGTCAACAAAAATATAAAACCTAACTGGATCTTGAGGAGGTAAAATTTACATAGTGTAACAGTTTCCTCTCTGGCCTCCCTCCCAGGAGTGAGAAGACTGTTAAGTTCAAGTAATGAAAATGGAAATATTAAAATAAGATGGTCAAGAGTGGGCCAGGTGCATTTTGGATTTCAGTTTCCCTGGAAACCCATAAGTCAGTCAACCCATCTGATGAAAATGAGATTTTGCTGCGCTGTAAATGTTTTTATTCCTGATCTTTTTTCTGTATGTGTGTTTTTTTTTCTTGAGCAGAGGCCTACAGCATTGGCTAAAATTCTTGGCGTGTACCGAATTGGTTATAAGAACTCTCAAAACAATACGGAGAAGAAGCTGGATCTTCTGGTCATGGAAAATCTGTTCTATGGCAGGAAAATGACCCAGGTAGTAAATTTTGGATTTGGTAATGCAATCAACATCCAAACTCTATATGGTGGAGTTGAATGCAATTCTGGCACCAGTATCAATCAATGAACAGCATTTATTGAGCACATACTGTGTGCAGAGCACTGTTCCGAACATTTGGGATGGCACAATAGAGTTAGGGGAGACGAGCCTTGCTCTCAAGGAGTTTACAGTCTAGTAGGGAAGACACACACTAACTAAATATCAGGTAGGAGGAAATAATGTTGTATGGAAGATGTGCGCAAACGTGCCCTGGGGAGTTACAGTAGAGATTAGATGGTGCAGAAATAGCAGTTGGGATTATAAAGGAGGAGGGGTTAGAGATTAATTAAGGCAGGCCTCCGGGGGGAGCTATGATTTAGGAAGGGCTTTGAAAATTTGGGGAGTTCAGCTCTGAAGGATCAGGGAGTTCAAGACAGTGCAGGGCATGTGAGCAAGAAGTTGGCGGCAGTAAATAAAACCAGGATGCCCTGAACCTGGATCAGGGAATTGCAGACTGAAATGTCAAGCTTTCTGTTAGCTTGAAGGCATGGATAGGACAGGATAGACCTGCGGGGTAGGCCCCAGGACGACGGTACCAACCAGAGGGACTCTTGACCCAGCGCCATTCGAGGCGGTTGCCACGGCTGGGTTGCATTAGGGTTATTTGCCAGCTAAAGAGCCTCGTGTTTAGGAAAGAAGCAAACTTGCCATGTGGAGGGCCCACCAAACCCAACAGTGACAAGAGGCAAGGAGCCAAAAAGGGCTGAAAGTCGAGGCAGGGTTCCCCACCCCCAGGAGTTTATTCATGATCTGCCCTCCTCATGTTGGGTCCCAGACAGAGCCCCTTTTGATCCAGGAGGCTCCCTGCTGGCTGAAGAGTCTCTGAGCACATCCTCGACACTCCGCATTCAGCTCCCCTTTACTCTCTTCACCCGGGGTACACAGCCCCCGGCTTTTCTCCTTAGGGCCGGTCCCAATGGGAGACCCTCTCTGCCTTCTGGCAGCCCCGTCTCCAAGGCATGGTGCTCCACACACTCAGAATCCTCCTCCTCACTCCAGCATGGCCTAGTTCATTCATTCAGTCATATTTATTGAGCACTTACTGTGTGGAGAGCACCGTACTAAGTGCTTGGGAGAGTGCAGTATAACAAAAAATAGACACATCCTTGCCCACAGCAAGTTTAATCTAGAGGATGGGCCTGGGAGTCAGAAGGACCTGAGTTCTAATCCCAGTTCCACCACATTTCTTGCTGTGGGACCTTGAGCAAATCACTTCACTTCTCTGTGCCTCAGTTACCACATCTGTAAAATGGGGATTAAGTCCGTGTTCCCATTTGATACAGGAACTGTGTCCAATCTGACTTGCTTGTTTCCATACTGGCGCTTCATACAGTGCTTGGCATATAGTAAGCACTAAACAAATCCACAATTATTAATATTAATATTATTGATGATAATTATTTCCATGGAGGCTTCGAACACTCTCTAGTTTCCCAGACGGTGGCGGTAACTGGACTGAGCACATTGTTTTAAGGAGAAAACTTGTGACATTCACAGACTCTGTCAAAGGGCAGTCTGCTTCTCCAAACCCCCTCCTATCCTTTCACACACCCAACCTCCACGGGGACAGGTTACAGGAGGGAGGGAGGAGGGAGAAATAAGCGGTGGAACTCCCCGGGCAGTGCCATATCTCCATGGTTGTCTGCTCGCCCCTCAAACCAATCCTAAAGCTCACTTCTTCCCCACAGAGTGGCTTTGCAGCTTAAAGGGGATTCAGGGCCCCTGCTTGGCCTTACTCTCGGGAAAGTGGTGGCTATTAGAGGAAAGTGAAAGGAAAAAAACAGTTCCTGACGGTCCCACTAAAACCTTTTTGCCCTTTATGTGGTTCTGCTTATTAGGTTTGAGTATAGGTAAGGCTGATTAGGCACAGATGTCTTAGTTGCTTAGTTTATCAAGTCTTCTCCTTGTTATCTTCTTGCTAGTGTTTCTTTTGTAACATGGAAATGACCTTGTTATTCAGCACTTGCACATGATTTTCAAATGCGACTGTATTTGTGCTGGCCCCTTTCTTTCCAATAAAGGCTCATAGGAGATGAAAAATCATCTTTTCACCGACTGCAGTGGGTGTTGTTCAGACCCTCAGAGAAACTTCAATTACCCAATTAATTACTTTTGACACCGAATTGTGCAGGATCTTTCAGACAGACCTTCGAGTCCCCCCTAGTGACAGTTTTCTCTCTGGCAGGTTTTTGACCTGAAGGGCTCTCTGAGGAATCGAAATGTGAAAACCGACACTGGTAAAGAAAGCTGTGATGTGGTCCTGCTAGACGAAAACCTTTTGAAGATGGTGCGGGATAACCCTCTGTACATCCGATCGCACTGTAAGGCTGTACTGAAAGCCTCCATCCACAGCGACTCCCACTTCCTCTCGAGCCACCTCATTATAGATTACTCTCTGTTGGTAGGCCGAGACGACACAAGCAATGAGCTGGTGGTTGGAATTATCGGTAAGTAATATCTGTAGGACATTTAAATTCATTTTTATCTTTAACCAGCAACTACACGATTTCGCACCCTCATTTACTCAATAATGAAAATAATTATAATTTTGTTCAACACTTAACTTTGCTTAACTCTGTGCCCAGCACTGAGGTAAATCCTGCATCAGTCTCAGTCCTTGTTCTACATAGGGCTCACAGTCTAAAGGGGAAAGAACAACCCATATTTCATTCAGTTGTATTTATTGAGCACTTACTGTGTGCAAAGCACTGACAAAGAAGTACTGACATTCCCTGCCCGCAAAGAGCTTAGAGTCTGGAGGCGGGGGAGACAGATATCAATACAAATAAATAAAATTACAGATATGTAGATAAATGCTCTGGGGTTAGGTGGGGGTGGAGGAAGGAGAGCAAAGGGAGTAAGTCAGAAAGACGCAGAAGGGGGTGGGAGATGAGGAAAAGTGGGGCCTCTTGGAGGAGATGTGCCTTCAATAACGCTTTGAAGTGGGAGAGAGTAATTTTCTATCAGATTTGAGAAGGGAGGGCGTTCCACGCCAGAGGCAGGATGTGGGCTAGTGGTCGGCAGCACGGCAGTGTGATCTAGGCACAGTGAGAAGGTCAGCACTAGAGGAGTGAAGTGTGGAACTGGGTTGTAGAAGGAGAGAAGTGAAGTGAGATAGGAGAGGGCAAGGTGATGGAGTGCTTTAAAGCCAGTGGTGTGGAGTTTTCGTTTGCTACGGAGATGGATGGGCAACCACTGGAGATTTATGGGAGCGGGGTGACTTGTCCCAAAGGTTTTTCTTGAACAATGATCCAGGCAGCAGAGTGAAGTGTAGGGACTGGAGTCGGGAGAGATAGGAGGCTGGGCAGTCAGCAAGGAGGCTGATTAAGTAATCCAGGTAAGATAGGATGAGTGATTGTATTAATGTGGTAGCAGTTTGGATGGAGAGGAAAGGATGGATTTTAGCGATATCGTGAAGGTGGGACTGACAGGACTTAGTGATGGATTGAATATGAGAGTTGAATGAGAGAGAGGAGTCCAGGATAACACCAAGGTTAAGGGCTTGTGAGACAGGAAGGATGGTGGTGCCATCTACAGTGATGGGAAAGTCACAGGGGGACAGGATTTGGGTAGGAAGATAGTTCTGTTTTGAACATGTTAAGTTTGAGGTGATGGGAGGACACTCAAATAGAGATGTCTTGAAGGTGGGAGAAGATGTGAAGCTGAAGAGAGGGAGAGAAATCAAGGCTAGAGATGTAGATTTGTGCATCGTCCGCATAGAGATGGTAGTTGAAGCCATAGGAGGGAATGAGTTCTCCGAGGGAGTGGGTATAGATGGAGAATAGAAGGGAACCCAGACCTGAACCTTATGGGACCCCACAGTTAGGGGGTGGGAGGCAAAGGCGGAGCCTGCAAAGGAAACTGAGTATGAATGGCCAGAGACATAAGAGGAGAACCAGAAAAGGGCAGAGTCGGTGAAACCAAGGTTGGATAACATTTCCAGGAGAAAGGGGGTGATCCACAGTGTCGAAGGCAGCTGAGAGGAGGATTAGGATGGAGTAGAAGCTGTTGGATTTGGCAAGAAGGAGATCATCGGTTACCTTTGAGAGGGTGGTTTCTGTGGAGGGAAGGGGATGGAAGCCAGATTGGAGGGGTTCAAGGAGAGGTTTGGAGGAGAGGAATTTGAGACAGCGGGTGTAGACAGCTCTTTCCAGGAGTTTGGAAAGGAATGGTAGGAGGGAGCTGGGGGCGATACCTGGAGGGAGCCTAGGGGTCTAGGGAGTGTTTTTTTAGGATAGGGAAGATAAGGGCATGTTTGAAAGCAGTGAGGAAGAAACCATTGGCGAGGAAGCTGAGGCACCCAAAAGTAAAGCAGTTTTCAACACCCAGCAGTCAAGTGGCAGAGCTGGGAATAGAACCCAGGTTTCTGGGAAGCAGAGTGGCTGAGCGGAAAGAGCACGGGCCTGGGAATTAGAAGACCTGAGTTCTCATTCCAGCTTTGCCACTTGTCTGCTCTGTGACCATTGGAAGTCACTCAACTCCCCTGTGCTTCAGTTACCTCGTCGGTAAAATGGGGATTAAGACTGTGTCCAATCTGATTAGCTTGTATCTTTCCCAGCACTTAGTACAGCGCCTGGCACATAGTAAGTGCTTAACAAACACCGTAAAAAAAGGTCTCCCTACTCTGTCCTGTGCTCTTTCCAGTAGCCCCATCTGCTTCTTATATTGCTTCAGTAGTCTACTTAATTAAAATACTTTCCTCGAGGCTAGTAGGAGTATAACGAAGCAAAATGACTACTTTTACACTCAAATAGGGCTTCAGAAATGGCTCCCCTTCACTTCAATGTCAGCTGCAGCTCAGGTTTATGAACATTGTTCGTAAGATTTAGGCATTTTCTTGACTTTGGACTCCTGCAGAAGTGGTCCTCACATACCTGCAGTTACGTTCAAGAAGGAATTTGTTTCCTATGAAGTCCTGTGAGAAGCAACATGGCGTAGTGGAGAGAGCACAGGCCTGGGATGTCAGCAGGTCATGGGTTCTAATTCCGACTCTACCACTTGTCTGCTGTGTGACCTTGGGCAAGTCACTTCTCTTCTCTGTGCCTCAGTTCCCTCATTTGTAAAATGAGGATTGAGACTGTGATCTGCTTGTATCCACCCCAGTGCTTAGAACTGTGCTTGGCACATTCATTCATTCATTCATTCAGTCATATTTATTGAGCACTTACTGTGTGCAGAGCACTGTACTAAGTGCTTGGAAAGTACAGTTCAGTAACAGAGACAATCCCTACCCAACAATGGGCTCGCAGTCTAGAAGGGGGAGACAGACAACAAAACAACTAGACGGGCATCAGTAGCATCAGAATAGATAAATAGAATTATAGATATATACATATCATTAATAAAATAGAATAATAAATATGTACAAATATACACAAGTGGTGTGGGGAAGGGAAGGGAGTTGAGCAGAGGGAGGGAGTAGTGGCGATGGGGAGGGAAGGAGGAGCAGAGGGAAAGGGGAGCTCAGTCTGGGAAGGCCTCCTGGAGGAGGTGAGCTCTCAGTAATAATAATAATAATGTTGGTATTTGTTAAGCGCTTACTATGTGCCGAGCACTGTTCTAAGCGCTGGGGTTGACATAGGGGAATCAGGTTGTCCCACGTGGGGCTCACAGTCTTAATCCCCATTTTACAGATGAGGGAACTGAGGCACGGAGAAGTTAAGTGACTTGCCCACAGTCACACAGCCGACAAGTGGCAGAGCTGGGATTCGAACTCATGAGCCCTGACTCCAAAGCCCGTGCTCTTTCCACTGAGCCACGCTGCTTCTTCCTTGAAGTGGGGAAGAGAGCTAGTTTGGCGGATGTGAGGAGGGAGGGCATTCCAGGCAGAGGTAGGACGTGAGACAGGCGAGAATGAGGCACAGTTAGGAGGTTAGCGGCAGAAGAGCAGAGTGTGCAGGCTGGACTGTAGAAGGAGAGAAGGGATGTGAGGTAGGTGGGGGAGAGGGGATGGAGAGCTTTGAAGCCAGCAGTGCTTTGTGTGAAGGTTGATAGGCAACCCCTGGAGATTTTTGAGGAGCGGGGTGACATGCCCAGGGCATTTCTGTAGAAAGATTATCCGGGCAGCAGAGTGAAGTATAGACTGGAGCAGGGAGAGGCAGGAGGATGGGAGATCAGAAAGGCAGTAATCCAGTCGGGATAGGATGAGAGATTGTACCAACCAGAAAGCGGTTTGGAATAAGCACTTAACAAATACCATTATTATTATTCTTTGGTTTTTCACCCCCAAACTGAGAACATAAATACAAAGGATTTGAGCAGAAACTACAAGTATTGGTAGTGTGGCAGATATAACAGAAACCATCAGAACAAATGGAGGTGAAGTGCCATCTGACCTAGAGAAGGAAAGAAGACATCTCATGTCTATTCTCAGAACGTACACTGTAGAGTTGTATTCTAAATCAGGCAAAATCCTTTCTAGCAATGTCTCTCTAAATTTACCCCAAAGGGATGTGCAATTGTGAGGCTGGTAAACTGATACTGATTTTTGCTCCCCAGTTCCTGTTTTTTCCTTCTCCCCTTTCATCCCAAAAAGCTATAACTTTACTTTCAATTTTTGTTTCCATCAGATTATATTCGAACGTTTACATGGGACAAAAAGCTTGAAATGGTGGTGAAATCAACAGGAATTTTAGGTGGACAAGGTGAATCAGTCTTTTCTTTTGATACATTATGCATCTTGTCTCTTTCTACTTTTTCTTTCCTTTTAATTTTTCTATAAATGGCTTTCCCTAAATTCTCCTATTTCTAAGCTTCCTGAAAACTGATGTTCCTCTGGGCTTTTTTGTTGATCTATTTATTTTTGGTCCTTGAGTTCCAAGGCTCGCCCACGAACCCATCTCTCAAGTTTTAAATTTAGTCCCTGAGTCTAGAGTCATCAATGCTATGGCCTTTTAACATTTAGCCTTAATAGATGTCTACGCAATTAGATTTTCTTGAATTATTATTGCTACTATTATCACCAACATTGATAAAGCCCTTATAATTAGAAGACACTAGTAGGGAAGCTATTCTCAGAGTTCCGGACTTTGGATATAGATTTATTCTTTTTTAATCCATTTTTTGCTCAATCTATGGCCACAAAGCAGATTACAAGCCTGGGATTATTTTTAGGTATTGGGTGCTCCCACGAATCTGCAAGAGTGGATAAATTTTAAGTTTCATAGGACATTGTAACATGCTTGATGTCATGAGCTGCTAGCTGTTCCTTGTCCACAAATGCCATCACTGCTTGTGAGGAGTCCAGAATACGTCTGGGGGAGAGAGCACTTCCTCCCAGGTCTCCCAAGGCAACTTCTAGGATATGGAGCAGAGCTCAGCCCCAGGACAGGATCAGGGCAGGAGCAAAAGCAAGAAGTGGGCTTCCTTTTTGCCCTTTCACTGTTTCTCTGCAGGTGTTTGTACTTCCCAATCAATCAATCATATTTATTGAGCGCTTACTGTGTGCAGAGCACTCTACTAAGCACTTCGGAGAGTACAGTACAGCAGAATTAGTGGACACGATCCCTGCCCATAACGAGGTTACAGTCTAGAAGGGAAGAATGATATGATTAATATAAATAATTTATAATATGTATTTTAAAGATTTATACATAAGTGCTGTGGGAGTAGGAGGGGGTGAATATCAAGTGTCCAAAAGTCACAGATTACAGTGCATAGAGGACGCAGGGAGAGGGTGAGCCAGGGAAAAGAGGGCTTAATCGGGAAAAGCCTCATGGAGGAGATGTTAATAATAATGCTTTGAAGGTGGAGAGAGTAGAGGTCTGGCCTGGATGGAGTGGGAGGGAGTTCCAGGCTATGGGGAGGATGTGGGAAAGAGGTCGGCAACGAGATAGACAGGATCAGGCCACAGTGAGTAAACTGGCCTTAGAGGATTGGGTTGTGTGGGCTGGGCTATAGTAGGAGGTTATTGAAGTGAAGTAGGGTGGGGTAAACTGATTGAGTAGTTTAAAGCCAATGGTCAGGAGTTGGTTTCTGTTCCCCTAAAAATATCATCTCTGTGTCACGTTCTCTATGAGCAAGGTCTTTCTTTCTTAATTCTCTCTGGGAGCAACCAGTACCTCAGACCAAAATATAAGGCTTCTAACTTGAGGAGAGAGTCAGTGGATGGAACTTAACTGAGGCCTTTCTAATGTGTGGTGCCTTTGTGGTGGCTTGTTTTCAGAACGTGTCTGTGGAGGGCCTAACTGTATTTTTTTTTTCCATTTATTTTCAAAAAACCTCAGGAAAAATGCCAACTGTTGTCTCTCCAGAGCTGTACAGGACTAGATTTTGCGAAGCAATGGACAAGTATTTCCTCATGGTACCGGACCACTGGACAGGCCTGGGCTTGAACTGCTGAGAGGATGCCCATGGCTTGGATGGTTTGAAAACAGTAAGGACAAGAGGGGAAGAGCTACCTGTCCCCTTCTCATCCACCTCTGAATGCACTGGCCTCCCTGGACAGTAGCCACACGGGCTATAGACGTCTGATACGTACAATACACATCTGTCTGCACTTTAGTTTTTTTTTATACAAGTGGATTTTCTGGAGATTTAAAAGAAAAGCTGGACAGAGCCGTCTTTTTCCTCACTGAAGCTGAAACCTGAAGAAGTATTTAACAGGGTCAAAGGGGAAATGTACAGTTCAAGGGGCCAACTAAGACGAATCCAGCTGTAGGAAGACACACTGGCAGTGTCTAACATGGTGCTTTCCCACTGAAAGCATTTTTGTAAATTAGATGAACTCTTGTTTTGTGTTTCTTGTACATAATCTAATATAAATTGTTCTCAAAATGTCTGGAGCATCTGTGTCGATGCAGGGAATTAGATGGCACTAAGAAAAATTCCTTTATGGTCAGCTAAGCCTGCCGGCAGTGTGCGTCACTGACATGTCTCGGTCGATTTAGTGTTTTTGCCCTTTTGCTCAGAATCACGTCACAGTTAACGTCCGATTGACTTATGGTACAATAAGGTAGAAATTACTTGTTTAAATTCCGCCTGTTATTGTTTTACCTAACTGTTGACAACAGATTTTACTGCTAATCATTTGGAAATTTTCCATTTTATTGAGACAATAATTGGGACAGTTCATGCATTTTAATTTCACACGTACCCAAACCGCGCCCTTCCCCTCAAATTGAAGGGTACATAAATCAGATATGGAAAAGAGAGCTGAGTGGATTGTTTTCTAGATCTCTGGGTTACCTAAAAATAAATCGAGCCGTGTCATACAATTGAGAAGGAAGTAAGTAGCTCATTTAGTGATGGTGTGGCCACTTTTTCCAAGGCACTTTATTAGATGGGAGCTTTTCTTGGGGGCTGACAAAATTCTGTATTTCCCCACTAAAGCCGCACTTCCAGGCGCCGTGCAAACCTGCCGAACTGTGCCCCGTCGGCCTCTTATTTGTGAGTAATAATAATAATAATTTTGGTATTTGTTAAGCGCTTACTATGTGCAGAGCACTGTTCTAAGCACTGGGGTAGATACAAGGTAATCAGGTTGTCCCACGTGAGGCTCACAGTTAATCCCCATTTTACAGATGAGGTAACTGAGGCACAGAAAAGTTAAGTGACTTGCCCATAGTCACACAGCTGAGTAGTCCCTTGGGCGGCAACTTTCCAAAGCGCATGTGGGGCATCTCCTCTCAGGGCGCGATAAACAGTCAACTGCCTTGGCCGCATTGGTGTCGGCGCTTAGAACAGTGCTTGACACGTGGTGAGCGCTTAACAAATACCATCATTCATTCATTCATTCATTCAATAGTATTTATTGAGCGCTTACTCTGTGCAGAGCACTGTACTAAGCGCTTGGGATGAACAAGTCGGCAACAGATAGAGACAGTCCCTGCCGTTTGACGGGCTTACAGTCTAATCAGGGGAGACGGACAGACAAGAACAATGGCAATAAATAGAGTCAAGGGGAAGAACATCTCGTAAAAACAATGGCAACTAAATAGAATCAAGGCGATGTACAATTCATTAACAAAATAAATAGGGTAATGGAAATATATACAGTTGAGCGGACGAGTACAGTGCTGTGGGGATGGGAAGGGAGAGGTGGAGGAGCAGAGGGAAAGGGGGAAAATGAGGGTTTAGCTGCGGAGAGGTAAAGGGGGGGGTGACAGAGGGAGTAGAGGGAGAAGAGGAGCTCAGTCTGGGAAGGCCTCTTGGAGGAGGTGAGTTTTAAGTACGGTTTTGAAGAGGGAAAGAGAATCAGTTTGGCAGAGGTGAGGAGGGAGGGCGTTCCAGGACCGCGGGAGGATGTGGCCCAGGGGTCGACGGCGGGATAGGCGAGACCGAGGGACGGTGAGGAGGTGGGCAGCAGAGGAGCAGAGCGTGCGGGGTGGGCGGTAGAAAGAGAGAAGGGAGGAGAGGTAGGAAGGGGCAAGGTGATGGAGAGCCTTAAAGCCTAGAGTGAGGAGTTTTTGTTTGGAGCAGAGGTTGATAAGCAACCACTGGAGTTGTTTAAGAAGGGGAGTGACATGCCCAGATCTTTTCTGCAGGAAGATGAGCCGGGCAGCGGAGTGAAGAATAGACTGGAGCGGGGCGAGAGAGGAGGAAGGGAGGTCAGAGAGAAGGCTGACACAGTAGTCTAGCCGGGATATAACGAGAGCCTGTAGCAGTAAGGTAGCCGTTTGGGTGGAGAGGAAAGGGCAGATCTTGGCGATATTGTAGAGGTGAAACCGGCAGGTCTCGGTAACGGATAGGATGTGTGGGGTGAACGAGAGAGACGAGTCAAGGATGACACTGAGATTGCGGGCCTGAGAGACGGGAAGGATGGTCGTGCCATCCACGGTGATAGAGAAGTCTGGGAGAGGACCGGGTTTGGGAGGGAAGATGAGGAGCTCAGTCTTGCTCATGTTGAGTTTTAGGTGGCGGGCCGACATCCAGGTGGAAACGTCCCGGAGGCAGGAGGAGATGCGAGCCTGAAGGGAGGGGGAGAGGACAGGGGCGGAGATGTAGATCTGCGTGTCATCTGCGTAGAGATGGTAGTCAAAGCCGTGAGAGCGAATGAGTTCACCGAGGGAGTGAGTGTAAATGGAGAACAGAAGAGGGCCAAGAACTGACCCTTGAGGAACTCCAACAGTTAAAGGATGGGAGGGGGAGGAGGCGCCAGCGAAGGAGACCGAGAATGACCGGCCAGAGGGGTAAGAGGAGAACCAGGAGAGGATGGAGTCCGTGAAGCCAAGGTGAGATAAGGTATGGAGGAGGAGGGGATGGTCGACAGTGTCAAAGGCAGCAGAGAGGTCAAGGAGGATCAGAATGGAGTAGGAGCCATTGGATTTGGCAAGAAGGAGGTCATGGGTGACCTTAGAGAGAGCAGTCTCGGTAGAGTGGAGGGGACGGAAGCCAGATTGGAGGGGGTCTAGGAGAGAATGGGAGTTAAGGAATTCTAAGCATCGATTGTAGACGACTCGTTCTAGGATTTTGGAAAGGAAGGGTAGTAGGGAGATAGGGCGATAACTGGAGGGGTAAGTGGGGTCGAGAGCAGGTTTTTTTAGGATGGGCTAGACGTGGGCATGTTTGAAGGCAGAGGGGAAGGAGCCATTGGAGATTGAGTGGTTAAAAATAGAAGTTAAGGAAGGGAGGAGGGCAGGGGCGATGGAATGGGGTCCGAGGCGTGGGTGGAGGGGGTGGCACTTGCGAGGAGGGAGGAGATCTCTGAGGATACTGCAGGGAAGGATGGGAAAATAGGGGAGAGGGTTGGTGGGGGGGAGGGGAGAGGCGGAGGGGTGACTTTGGGGAGCTCAGACCGGATTGTGTTGATTTTCGTGAGGAAATAGGTGGCCAGATCATTGGGGGTGAGAGATGGGGGAGGGGGAGGAACAGGGGGCCTAAGGAGAGAGTTAAAGGTCTGGAACAATCGGCGGGGGTGACGGGCATGGGTGTCGATGAGGGAGGAGAAGAGGTTTTGCCTGGCGGAGGAGAGGGCAGAGTTAAGGCAGGAAAGGATAAATTTGAAGTGTGTGAGGCCGGCTCGGTGCTTGGACTTTTGCCAGCAGCGCTCGGCAGCTTGAGCATAGGAGCGTAGGAGGCGGACGGAGGAGGTGATCCAGGGCTGTGGGTTAGTGGAGCGAGAGCGGCGGAGGGAAAGGGGGGCGAGAGAGTCGAGATGAGTAGAGAGGGTGGAGTTGAGAGCGGAGACCTGATCGTCGAGAGTGGGAAGAGAGGACAGGGCGGCAAGGTGAGGAGAGATGCTATTGGAAAGACGGATGGGATGGAGAGCGGAGGTCTCTGTGGGGCAGTAGCGAAGATTTGCAGGGGGAGGGAGTGTGAGAGATGAGGCAGGTGAGAAGGTTATGGTCAGAGAGAGGGATTTCAGAGTTGGTGAGGGAGGAGATAGTGCAGTGGTAGGAGATGACGAGATCGAGGGTGTGACCCAGTCGGTGAGTGGGCACGGTATGGTGGAGGAGGAGGTCGGCAGAGTCGAGGAGGGATAGCAGGCGGGCGGCAGAGGAATCGTCGGGTACATCCGTATGGATGTTGAAGTCTCCAAGGATCAGAGTGGGCAGAGAGAAGGAGAGAAGGAAGGTGAGAAAGGGGTCAAGGTGGTTGAAGAAGTCGGAGGTGGGACCGGGAGGGCGGTAGATGACAGCGACAAGTATCTGGAGGGGGTGGTAGAGGCGAATGATATGGGCTTCGAAGGAGGGGAAGGAGAGGGAGGGGGGAGGAGGGATAGTGCGGAAGCGGCAACGGGGCGAGAGGAGGAAGCCGACGCCTCCTCCCTTACCGGTGAGTCTGGGAGAGTGGGAGAAGGAGAGGCCTCCACCGGAGAGAGCGGCGGCGGAGACCGTGTCTTCGGGAGAGAGCCACGTTTCCGAGAGGGCGAGGAGGAGGATAGAGCGGGAGAGGAAAAGGTCATGGACGAAAGGTAGTTTGCCTGTAATAGAGCGGGGGTTCCAGAGGCCACACTTGAAAGTAGCTGTGGGTGCAAGGGGGGGAGGGAGGGAAGGGCGGGAGGAGGGGAGGGTTTGGATGGGAAGGAGGTGGCGGGGCCCTGGACGGGGAGATGGGGATGAGGGGTAGCGGTGGGACAAGAGGACTGGGATGGGGCATGGGTGGGGAAGAGAGAAGGGGGGAGGGGGAAGAGGGGTAGCGCTGGTAAAGTGGGGTTCTAGGGCGGGGGAGGGGAAGGGGGGAGACAGAGGAGAGAGCGGGAAAGAGATGAGCGAGAGAGGGGAAGGGGAAGGGCAAGGGGAGGATAGGAAGGGGCGGGGCGGGGGGGCGGCGAGGAGGGACATGGCGAGGCCAGAGAGGTGGGTGGCAGCACTGACAACAATTAACAGTAATAAACGAAATCGGTAATATAGCAACATGATACAGTATGATACAATACAGTAGTGCTAATATAGCAACATGACACAGTATGATACAATATAGTAATGTTAATAAACGGGCGAAGACCACAGTCGGGGGTAGGCTCAATTAAGGGGCGACCTCCGTGGCTCAGTGGAAAGAGCCCAGGCTTGGGAGTCAGAGGTCGTGGGTTCAAATCTCCAGCCGCTGCTCAGCCATGTGATTCTGGGCAAGTCATTTCCCTTCTCTGTGCCTCAGTTTCCTTATCCGTAAAATGGGGATGAAAACTTTGAGCCCTCGTGGGACAACCTGATCACCCTGTATCCTCCCCAGCGCTGAGAACACTGCTTGGCACATAGTAAGTGCTTAACAAATGCCATTATATTATTATTATCATTATTATTATTATTATTAATAGGGTGCTCGGCCCGGCCCACTGAGTGGCTCCTCTCCTCAGGGCTCTCAGCTTCTTCCTCCTCCACTTCCCAAACTGAACCCCGGCGGAAACCTGGCCAGCTGCCTGCACTAATGAACTAGAGAAGCAGCGTGGCCCAGTGGAAAGAGCAGGGCCTTGGGAGTCAGAGGTCGTGGGTTCTAATCCCCGCTCTGCCACTGATAAACTGTGTGTTTTGGGGCAAGTCACTTGACTTCTCTGTGCCTCAGTGACCCATAAAATGGGGCTGAATAACGTTGGTATTTGTTAAGCGCTTACTATGTGCAGAGCACTGTTCTAAGCACTGAGGTAGATACAGGGTAATCAGGTTGTCCCACGTGAGGCTCAGTCTTAATCCCGATTTTACAGATGAGGTAACTGAGGCACAGAGAAGTGAAGTGACTTGCCCACAGTCACACAGCTGACAAGTGGCAGAGCAGAGATTTGAACCCATGCCCTCTGACTCCCAAGCCCGGGCTCTTGTCACAGAGCCACGCTGGAAGGCTGAAGACTGTGAGCCCCAGGTAGGATAGCCTGATTACCTAGGATCTGCCCCAGCGCTTAGAACTGTGCTCTGCACATAGTAAGCACTTAACTACCATTATCATCATTATTATTATTGTCATTATTATTAACGAACGGGAACCGAGAACGCCTCAGCCTTGGGGAAGGCACGGCGCACCTAGCTCTAGAACCCCTGATGGGAGGCGCGGGGCTCAGTGCGCAGGCGCAGTCGCGTCCCTTCATCCGCTCGCGCGGGGCCGCTCGGCCTCGGGGTTGCCCCCGCTGCGGCGCTACGCATGCCCCGAATCGCAAACGGCCGGGCTACCCGCCAGGCGTCTCTGGTAGTGAGCATGCGCCCGCGCTTCCTCCCGATAGGGCCACAGCGAGCGGTCCCGCCTCCGGCGGCTCCTGATTGGTGGGTGGCCGGGCCCGCGGGGGTGGAGTCCTATATACGGCCGGCGAGGCTGCTCTCCTCATGCCGCGGCGGGAGGGACGCAGGCGCAATTAGGGGGCGGGGGCGCGCAGGACTGGGGGGAGCGCGGCCTAATTTAGTTAATTACGGTATTTGTTAAGCGCTCCCCAGGTGCCAGCCACCCTTCTAAGCGCTGGGGTAGAGATAAGCTCATCGAGATGGACACAGCCACTGGCCCGCATAGAGCTCATGGTCTTAATCCCCCTTTTTACGGGTTCATTCAGTCGTGTTCATTGAGCGCTTACTGTGTGCAGAGCACTGTACCCAGCGCTTGGAAAGTACAACTCGGCAGCAGATAGAGACAGATAGATAATCCCTGACCAACGACGGGCTCACAGTCTAAACGGGGGAGACAGACAACAAAACAAAACAAGTAATCAGGCATCAATACCATCAAGATATGTACATGCATACAGTCATAGATATATACACATCATTAACAAAATAGTGTAATGAATAATATATACAAATAAGCGCTTAGTACAGTGCTCTGCACATAATAAGCGCTCAATAAATACTATATGAATGAATGAATGAATGAATGAATGAATGAATGAGGGGAAGGGAGAATGGTGAAGAGAGGAGGAGGGAAAGGGAGGGCTCAATCTTGGAAGGAATAAGTCCCTACGGATGAGATAAACTGAGGCCCAGAGAAGTGAAGTTCCTTGCCCAAGGTCACACAGCAGACAAGTGACAAAACGGGAATTAAAATCCTCCGACTCCCAGCCCCATGCTCTGTTCCCCAGGCCATACTGCTTTTCTAGTAGATAGAGTGGATAATAATATTAATAATGGCATTTGTGAATCGCTTACTATGTGCCAAGCACTATCTAAGTGCTGGGGTAGATACAAGGTTGTCAGGTTGTCCCACATGGGGCTTATGGTCTTTATCCCCATTTTACAGATGAGGTAGCTGAGGCACAGAGAAGCTAAGTGACTTGCCCAAAGTCACACAGCTTATCAGTGGCAGAGCCGGGATTAGAACCCACTATCTCTGACTCCCAAGCCCGGGCTCTTCCCACTAAGCCACGCTGCTTCTCTTATAGCATAGTGGATAGAACACGGGCCTGGGAGTCAGAAGGTCATGAGTTTAAAATACCGCACCCCCACTTATCTGCTGTGTGACCTGGGGCAAGTCGCATCCTTTCTCTGGGATTCGGTTACCTCATCTGTAAAATGGGGCTTGACTACAAGCCTCACATGGGACAGGGACTGCGTCCAACTCGATTTGCTTGTATCCACTCCAGCGCGTAGTACAGAGGCTGGCACATAATAAGCGCTTAACGGATACCATTGTCATCATCATCAGGGGAGTCACTCACCTGCCCCTCCGGTCCCCAGCCCTCTGCGAGGGTGTACTCCAATCCAGACTCACCCGCAAAGAGTGTAATCTCTCAATTGTATTCATAGAGTGCTTCCTTTGTGCCACACACTCTGCTGAGCACTTGGGAGAGGACAGTATTGCAGAGTTGGTAGATATGTTCTGTGCCCCCAAAGAGCTCACAGTCTAGAGGGGGTAAAAACACTCTCGGAAATTAAACTGATGATGATGATGGCATTTGTTAAGCGCTTACTATGTGCTAAGCACTGTTCTAAGTGCTGGGGAGAAACAAGGTAATCCCATGTGGGACTCACAGTCTTCATCCCCATTTTACAGATGAGGTCACTGAGGCTCAGAGAAGTTAAGTGACTTGCCCAAAGTCACACAGCTGACAAGTGGCGGAGCCAGGATTAGAACCCATGACCTCCGACACCCAAGCCCGGGCTCTTTCCACTGAGCCACGCTGCTTCTCTAATAATGTTGGTATTTGTTAAGTGCTTACTATGTGCCGAGCACCGTTCTAAGCGCTGGGGTAGATACAGGGTAATCAGGTTGTCCCACGTGAGGCCCCCAGTCTGAATCCCCATTTTACCGATGAGGTCACTGAGGCCCAGAGAAGTGAAATGACTTGCCCAAAGTCACCCAGCAGGCAAGTGGCCGAGCGGGATTAGAACCTGTGGCCTCTGACTCCCCAGCCCGGCCTCTTTCCGCGGAGCCACGCTGCATCTCTGCTTGGAGCCACCCAGCGTTTAGTACTAGAAGGGTGGTCCTGGTCCACAGGTCGCCAGCCACGGCCAACCACCCGACAGCCGCAGATTTGGAAGACCCTCCTCACGACCGTGGGGCGACCTGCCCCATCCTCTCCCCACAGGACGTCGGCGGGGGAGAGGGCGTCATTTCTGAGGTGCTGCTGGGCTAGCCCAGGGAGTGATATTTGTTCCTTACAGCTGAACGGGCCCCTAGTCAATAGATCTTTTTAATGTGTGTTAAAATCCTTTTCTGTCAATCAATCAATTGGTGGTCCCTGCAGTGCATACTCTGTGCAGAGTACTGTGCTAAGTGCTTGGGAAGAGAAGCTTGCACCATGTGAAGAGCCAGATTTTAGATGTATAAATCAAGTATTTGCTATAGTTAGCATTTAGGGGAGTACAATAATAGAAATAAGGGTATTAAGGGTCACCATCAACGGTGGTGTTTATTGAGCACTTACTGTGTGCAGAGCACTGTACTGAGCGCTTGGGAGAGTACAGTATAACAGAGTTGGTAGCCACTTTCCCTGCCCACAGTAAGCTTATAGTCTAGAGGGGGAGATGGGCATTAATATAAAAAAACGTAATTTCTCGGTATGTATATAAGTGTTGTGTGTGCTGGGGTAGAGAAGCAACATGCCCTAGTGGAATGAGCATGGGCTTGAGGGTCAGAGGACATGGGTGCTAAATCCCATCTCCACCACTTGTCTGCTGTGTGACCATTCAGTTGTATTGAGCGCTTGGGCAAAAGACTGTACTAAGTGCTTCAGAGAGTACAATATAACAGAGATATTCGTGCCTGCTACGAGCTACCTCATCTGTATAATGGGGTTTAAGACCGTGCCCCAACCTAATTAGCTTTTATCTACCCCAGCATTTAGTACAGTGTCTGGTGCATAATTTATCTTAATGTCTGTTTTCCCCCCTCTAGACCGTAAACTCATTGTGGGCAGGGGTTGTGGTGTTATGTACTCTCCCAAGCACTTAATACAGTGTTCTGCACACAGTAAGTGCTCAGTTAATGTGATCGAATCAATGAATAGTAAGCACTTAGTAGACACCATTTTTAAAAATCTGGTCAGACACATCTCCTGTCCACCTGGGCTCAGAGTTTGAGGAAGTAGGATCTAATCCCTATTTTATAGGTGAGGAAACAGTCACAGAGAAGTTGACTTACCCAAGGTCATGCAGAAGGCAAGTGGCAGAGCTGGGTTTACAGAGAAGTAACACTTGATCACTGCCCTCAAGGATTCTGTTCCATTATTGGATCTTCCTTTAGTGTCTTTCTCTTCAGCCCCAACCACTCACGTACTCTAATCTTACATCTCCTCCTGCTTCTGAGGCTCATCCAAATAAAGATGTCCCATCAACACCTTTCTCAGCATATCCAGAGCTGAGTTTCATAGTTTCCCTTCCCACAATAATAATAATTGTGGTATTTGTTAAGCACTATATGTGCCAGGCACTGTACTACAAGCAAATTAGGGTTGGACACAGTCCCTGTCCCCAGTCTCAACCCCCATTTAACAAATGAGGTAAAATGTCAACATCCCCTTCTGGAAACGCTATCCAACCTTGGCTTTACTGACGCTTTTCCTCTCCTGGTTATCCTGTCTCCCAAGCCACTCGTTCTGTCTCTTTGGTGGACTCCTCCTCTGCCTCCCATCCCCTAACGAGGTTCAGTTCTGGGTCCCTTCTATTCTCTGTCTACACCCTCTCGGAAAACTCATTCAATCACATGACTTCAAGTACCACCTCTATGCAGATGATATCCAAATCCAAATCCTGATCTCTCTCCCTCTCTACAGGGTCGCATTTCCTCCTGCCTTCAAGACATCTCTACTTGGATGTCTTCTTGTCACCTCAAATGTAACGATTTCTGTTTTAGACATCCTAATCTTCCCACCCAAACCTTGTTCTCCCCCTCACTTTCCCATCACTGTAGATGACACCACCATCCTTCCTGTCTTCCAAGCCCGTAATCTTGGCTCCTTACTCATTTGACCCCCATATTCAATCCATCATTAAAGCCTGTAGGTTCCAACCTTCACAACATCGCTAAAATCCACCCCTTTCTCTCCATCCAAACTACCGAGTTAATACAATCACTTATCCTATCCCACCTTAATTATTGTATCAGCCCTCTTGCCGACCTTCCAGCCTTCTGTCTCTTTCTCCACTCCAGTCTGCTGCCCGGATCACTTTTCTATAAAAACATCAGGTCATGCTTCCCCTCTGCTCAAGAGCCTCCAGTGGTTGCCCATCCACCTCTGCATCAAATGGAAGCTCCCCATCATTGGCTTTAAAATACACGGTCACCCTGCCCCCTCCTACCTCACCTCGCTACTCTCGTACTATAACCCAGCCTGTTTCGCTCCTCTAATGGACGTGGACATGGGTTCTAATCCCGGCTCTGCCGCTCGTCTGCTGTGTGACCTTGGGCAAGTCATTTCACTTCTCTGGGCCTCAGCTATCTCCTCTGTAAAATGGGGATTAAAAGTGTGAGCCCCACATGGGACAACCTGATTACCCTTTATCTACCCCAGTGCTTAGAACAGTGCTTGGCACCCAGTAAAGGCTTAACAAATACCATAATTATTATTATAATGCTAACTTTCTCACTGAACCTCAGTCTCGCCCATCTCGCTGCCGATCTTTCGCCCACATCCTGCCTCTAGCCTGTAATGCCTTCCCTCCTCATCTGACAGACATTTACTCCCCTCCCTGCCCCAAAGCCTTACTGAAGGCACATCTCCTCTCGGGCCTTCCCTGACTAATCCCTCCTTTCCTCTTTTCCCATTCCCTTCTGCGTCGCCCTGACTTGCTCCCTTTATTCAACCCCCATCCCAGCCCCACAGACTTTATGTATGTATCTGTAACATATATTTATATTAACGTCCGTCTCCCCCTCTGATCTGTAAGCTTGATGTGGGCAGGGAATTTATCTGTTTTATTGTACTCTTCTAACTGCTTAGTGCTCTGAACAAAATAAGCACTCAATAAATACAATTGACTAAGACCAGTGATCCTCCATGTCCCTGAAGGTTCGTCTTTGAGACCTAACATCCAGTTAACTGCTGAATCTTGCTCATTCTTCCTCCCTAGAAATGCTGTTGGGTAATGGAAGGAGCATGAGTATAGGAGTCAGGGGACCTGCTTTGCCATTTAATAATAATTGTATGTAAGTGCTTACTGTGAGTCAAGTGCTGGGGTAGATACAAGGAAATCAGGTCCCACATGAGTAAGGTCCCAAACTGGAAGGAGCACAGATATTAAACCCCCATTTGCGGACAAGGAAACTAAAGCGTAGGAATGTGAAGTGACTTGCCCAGGGTACACAGCAGACAAGGGGAGTAACCAGGATTAGAACCTGGGTCCTTTGACAGGCCTGTGCTTTTTCCACTAGGCCATGCTATTCCCCGCTTTCACTTTCCTGCTACATTATAATTGTTATTATTACAGTATTTAAATGCTTACTATGTGTCAGATGCTCTACTAGGCGCTGGGGTGAAAACAAGCAAATTGTTTTGGACACAGTCCCTGACCCACATGGGGCTCACAGTCTCAATCACCATATTACAGGTGAGGTAACTGAGGCCCAGAGAAGTAAAGTGACTTGCCCAAGGTCACACAGCTGACAAGTGGAGGAGCTGGGATTAGAACCCATGACCTCTTACTCCAAAGCCCGTGCTCTTTCCACTAAGCCACGCTGCTTTCCAAAAGCATCTTTACTAGGATAAAGCATCTTTATAAGGATTCAGCACCTTTTCTTCCTCCTACTTAGAATGAGCATCATGTATCTGATGAGACTATCGTGTATCTACCCTAGTGCTCATTATAGTGCTTGGCACATGGTAAGTGCTTAACAAATACCACCTCCTCCTCTGACCCCTTAGGTCATGTTGTTTCCCCAGCCTGGAACTCCATATCAACCGACCTCCCAAATCCAGCAGATCATGGTTTTCCCCCCATCTTTAAAACCCTCCCAAAAGCCCACCTCCTCCCGCAAGCCATCCCTGATTAGTTCACAACACCCACACTAGGCAAGTGTGGATTCTAACCCTCTCAGTGCATGTGTATATTTTTAAGTTCACTGTTTGTGCATTCAGTTACTCAGCTGTTATATCTGTTCTGTTTTGTACTTTATACCTATTCTTCCACTGGTTTTAACTCTTTGGAGAGCAATTTTTCTTTACCCCCGTCATTGGATTGTTAACTCCCTGAATACAGGAATTGTGTCTGCCAACTCTGTTACTCTCTCAAGTACTTAGCCCGGACCTCTGCACACGACAAGAGACCCTTAATAAATATTGTTGATTTTGGCAGATGGCAGTTGCCCTCTGCTCGTGGTAGCTTCAGGCTCCCTGTGCTGGGACAGTTCTGAAAATATTTCCAGTAGTCACCTGCCAGTAGCATTCTAAACAGTGTTTTGGACCAAGAACTGATGTGACTGAGACTGGCAGGACTTCACCTCACCCATCCCAGTTTGAAAGTCATGTTGGTGCTGGAGTGGCCCGGGCCTTCTCCCTCCTGCTGTTTAGGCCCCACCACGGATGAGGCAGAAGGTGCCTACATCTACATCTCTGCCCCATCCTCTCTCCCTCCCTTCAGGCTCGTATCTCCTCCTGCCTCCAAGACGTCTCTACCTGGATGTGTGCCCGCCACCTAAAACTCAACATGACCAAAACTGAGCTTCTCATCTTCCCTCCCAAGTCCTGTCCTCTCCCTGACTTCCCTATCACAGTGGATGGTACGACCATCCTTCCCATCTCTCAGGCCCGCAACCTCGGTGTCATCTTTGACTCGGCTCTCTCGTTCACCGCACACATCCGATCCGTCACCAAAACCTGCCGGTCTCACCTTTATAATATCGCCAAGATCCGCCCTTTCCTCTCCACCCAAATGACTATCTTACTGCTACAGGCTCTTGTAATATCCCGGCTAGATTACTGTGTCAGCCTGCTCTCTGATCTCCCTTCCTCCTCTCTCTCCCCGCTCCAGTCTATTCTTCACTCTGCTGTCCGGATCATTTTCCTGCAGAAAAGCTCTGGGCATGTCACTCCCCTTCTTAAAAACCTCCAGTGGTTGCCTATCAACCTCCGCACAAAACAAAAACTTCTCACTCTAGGCTTCAAGGCTCTCCTTCACCTTGACCCTTCCTACCTCTCCTCCCTTCTCTCTTTCTACTGCCCACCCCGCACGCTCTGCTCCTCTGTCACCCACCTCCTCACCGTCTCCTGTTCTCACCTATCCCGCCGTTGACCCCTGGGCCATGTCCTCCCGCGGTCCTGGAATGCCCTCCCTCCTCACCCCCACCAAACTAATTCTCTTCCCCTCTTCAAAACCCTACTGAAAGCTCACCTTCTCCAAGAGGCCTTCCCAGACTGAGCTCCCCTTTTCCCTCTGCTCCCTCTACCCCCCTTTCACTTCTCCGCAGCTAAACCCTCTTCTCCCTCCTTTCCCTCTGCTCCTCCCCCTCTCCTATCCCATCCCCTCAGCACTGTACTCGTCCACTCAACTGTATATATCTTCATTACCCTATTTATTTTGTTAATGAGATGTATATCACCTTGATTCTATTTATTTGCTATTGTTTTAATGAGATGTTCTTTCCCTCGATTCTATTTATTGCCATTGTTCTTGTCTGTCTGTCTCCCCCGATTAGACTGTAAGCCCTTCAAAGGGCAGGGACTGTCTCTATCTGTTACAGATTTGTACATTCCAAGCGCTTAGTACAGTGCTCTGCACATAATAAGAGCTCAATAAATACTATTGAATGAAGGTGAGGCCGGGGGAGCTCAAGTATCTGTTTGCCTTTCCTGGGAAATGCCAGCTCTTACAATAGCTCTGTGCCTGGGAACAGTTGAACCATTTCTAAAAATGGGTAAAATAACTCCTAAAGGAAAATGCCAAGAGATGATGGCTTCTGATAAGGTTGCTCTATGGTGCTGACAAAATGAAAAAATAATTGGTGTTTGAGTTAGCTCAGCCCCAAGCCTGTCAGACAGAGGCTATGGGAGGACCCATGCAGAGCTCTTAAATGCTGAGAAGGGACCCATATTTCCTGCTTTCATGCCTCACGATCCTCATCTAGCACACTAAAAGGCTGTCACCTCTGAGGGGTTTGCCTCCCATTAAATAAATCAAGGGGGCTTAAAGTAGTTTTGCCTCCTATTAAATAAATAAAGGGGGGTTAAAGTAGTTTTGTTTTATAGATGCCAAAGACCGGTTCTTCTTAAGGGTCTGGGCTGGTTCCCCTTCGCACCTCTTAAGCATCCAAATGGGAGAGACCTAGTAGGTGGTCCTGCCTAGTGTGTGCTTGTTCCCTGGGGTGAGCTCTCTAGATGCTTCTGACAGTCCTCAAGGACAGGAGGAATAGACCGTTTGGGCTGGAGAGCACCACTTAACGAGGGTCAGGCATTTCTTGGTATTACAAGAAATTCCCGCCAATGGGAATAGGAAGCAGCATAGCCTAGGGGATAGAGCAGTCTGGAAGTCAGAAGGACCCGGGTTCTAATCGCGGTTCTGCCACTTGTCTGCTCTGTGACCATGGGCAAGTCTCATAATTTCTCTGGGCCTCAATCACCCCGTCTGTAAAATGAGGATTAAGAGTCTGAGCCCCATGTGGGACAGGGATCAGGTCCAACCTGATTAGCTTGTATCTACCCCAGCACATAGAACAGTGCCTGACACAGAGTAAGCCACACAGATGGTAACAAATACCATCATTATAGCCATTCACAGGATGTTAGTTTACAGGGCCCTTTACCTTATACACACTCTAAACTTGGCGGTAGTGATTTATGAGTTTGTAGGTAGATGATAGTACATGCATAGGAGCAAATGTTTGTTCCTACTTGAGTTAAAACTCATATCTCTCTTTTTCTTATTTGTATCAAGACACTTTTATAATCAGACATGACTTATTCTTCTGACTCGGATTGCCAGAGTTGGGTGAGGCTTTTCTAAATAAAGCTGTCTTTTAACAATTTGGTTGTTTCCTGTATTTCTCAAATGTAACCTTTAATGGAGGTGGAGGGAGGAATCAGAAATGCATAATTTGGGCATCTGTCAATGCTAAATCCAAACTCACCCTGAATAATAAGGGAACTGGAATAGTAAGGGAAAGGAAAACTTCTCTTAAAGGGCCCTCTGTCTGTCCCTCACCCCCTACCTTGTTCACTTTCAAGAGAAGTGAAAGTATCCATCAGCCTTGGGAGGAAATTGTTTTTAGAGTACATTTTACCCTTAAAGAGGGGGGAAAATAGATTATGTAATACTAGTCTGAACAGATCTCTCAGAAGTTAAGTGTCCCTGTTACCATAAGTGCATCTGTTTAAATCACAGCCTCTGACAAAAGTAATTTCCAAGCTGATATTGGGACCAAATCACCCAGCTCTGGATTGCACTAGCCTAGACTGCTTCTCCACTGTTGGAATTAGAGTTCAGCCAGGGGTTGCTGCTTATCGGGAATGAAGGTGATGCTTTCTTTCAGTCTTCCCGCTGAGCCTAAAAGCCCTCTGCTAAATACAGTTATCAACTTAGCCGCAGCTGGGAAATAAGCAATTAGTTTCCAAAGTGAGAAAGCAAATGCCACAGACCAACCAAGAATAAGTTTGCATATGATTTTTTTTTTGAGACTATTGCTTTTTAAGTATTACCAAGTGTCCTTATAGTGACGGGAGACTTTTTTCATGAAAAATAATTCCAACATATTTTTTTTTGCCTGTGGCTGCCTGTAAATAAATAATTATGGCAATTAAAGAGATTTTAATGGCAGCCTTTTTAATAACTTCTTACTGTATGTCAAGCACTGTTCTAAGAGGTGGGATAGATACAACGCCCCAGGTATCAGGCAGATATATGGGGCTCCCAGTCTAAGGGGAAAGAGGTATTGAAATCCCCATTTTTGCAGCTGAGGAAAGTGACTCAGTTAAGTGACTTGCCCACAGTCACACAGCAACAAGTGGCCGAGCCGGGTTAGAACCCAGTCCTCTCCCAGGCCCGTGTTCTTTCCACTAGATCAGGCTGCTTCCCCATTTCAATTAATTATTTTGAAACTCGAGATGTTACCTTCAAAATTCATGCACAAAATTTTCCAAAGTCCCGGTTAGAATAGCCTCTTTGAGACTAATTAGTATAGAAAATCTGACTCATGCTCCCTGTTAATAAAACGTATTTTCTAGCACACTAATGAAGAGTAAGAAATGTATTGGATTTTGAAAAAAATAGCTAGAAGGATCTTTCTGATTTCATGCTCAAGTTTTTTTTTTTAATTCGATTTGTTTGAAGAACAGAATTAGTAGTGGAAAGAGCACGGGCTTGGGAGTCAGAGGTCATGGGTTCGAGTTCCGCTTCTGCCACTTAGCAGGTGTGTGACTGTGGACAAGTCACTTAACTTCTCTGTGCCTCAATGACCTCATCCTGTAAAATGGGGATTAAGACTGTGAGCCTCACGTGGGACAACCTGATTACCCTGTATCTACCCCAGCACTTAGAACAGTGCTCTGCACATAGTAAGCACTTAACAAATAGCAACATTATTATTAAGTAGGAGAGAGAGGGATGAGGAAACAAAAGTGACCAGTAATTAAAAACAATCTTTAATCCTATTCTAAGTTTGATTATTCCTTTGTTTTCTGCCATGATGTTGACTTTTTTCTGGGGCCATCTTTCTCTAGTTCTGGAGTGCAGGAGCCATAGGCCAAGTGGGGGACTCAATCAATCAGTGGTATTTATGGGGCACTTAGTCCACTATGGACGGAACCATTACTGGGAAGAGCACCCAGGTGACCACATAAAAACCATGGCTGCTGACCTCCATCTGGTCTTTGTCCACCAGGAGGTTGGGGGTGCCAGTGCCAGGCAGCTGGGTGGAGGTGCTTCTCTGGATGGGGCAGGAGGGGCCCCAAGGAGGCCAAGGATCCAGTCCCCCACCCTGGGGGCAGGGGCAGAAGGGCTCAGGGGACATGGGGATTCAGTAGGGCTGTTGGGACCAGGGAGTTCTTGCCCCATTCTTCCCAAGGAAGGGATTCACCACCACTTTTCAGAGGGGATGTCACCTGCCTTCTCCCCAGAGGATCCCAGGGGCTAAGCAGCTCTTCACAGGACTGGGAGGGGATGCAGGAGAAAGTGAGATGAAGGCAGATGTGGTTTAGAGTCAGAATGACAAGGGGTTAGGAAGCAGACCGGAGCTTCAAGCTTATAGAAGGGCCAGCTGGTCAAATAGACTCTGCTCAAAAGTTGCCAGATTTGGGTTCCTGGCACTCAGTGCTTTACTGAGACTTGGCTTCCTAGAGGAATGGGAAGAAAGTCTTGGAGAAATCTTGGAACTGATGTGTTTCTTCTAAGAATGAATTTCACATGGGGCTGCTGATGGAGTCGGGACCCTGAGATGTTCAGTCTCAGAGCTATGTTTTGCAGTTTTTATTTGGGGATTCTATGAATAGCTTCCTCAAAGAGTTTTCTGGTATAGAGTACTCTTCTGAGATTCCTGTAGGAGCTCTCTAGATTGTTAGCTTCTTGTGGGCAAGGATGATGTCTACCAGTTCTGTATATTATACTCTCCCAAATACTTATTACAGTGCTCTGGTATATAGTAAACAATAAATGTGATTAATTGATTTATAGGAGCTGAATTGTTACATTAACCTGAGGGAGCCTACCTCTCAGATTCTATAATCTAGCTCTTTTCCTTATTCCCCTTAAGACCTGGAGTTTATTTGAGCCAGCCCTGAGCGCTGTCACTGTGACAGTAGACTCAAGATACAAAATTTGGCCTCATGGCAAAAAGAAAAATGATGGACAGTGCAGTTAATTGTTTGACTTTGATCTCATCTCTGCCCCGTTGGATGCCATTCGCACAGAATCAATGCATTTTTAGCTCCTCTGAAAAAGAAACTTTCCACAGACCAATTCTTTTGGAATTGAAAATAACTTAATTTCCCAGCAGCATCTCCCATCCTGCAAGCTAGTGGAGTTAGCACAGAGGAACAGGAAAGTTAATATGCAGAAATGTCACCTTAAACTTCTTAACTACACACCCACATAGAGGCTTGAGACTTTTCAGGGTTGAAGTTGTGAATGCCTCACCTTCTGTTCGACAAAGGATCCACAGAGACTTTGACCATGAAAAACTGTCAGTTTTTCTCTAGGAAGGCTTTAACAATAATAAAAATAACAATAATAATGGTATTTTTTAAGTACTTACTATGTGCTAAGCACTGTCTTAAGCACTGGGGTTGATACACGGTAATCAGGTTGGACGGAGTCCCTGTACCAAATGGGACTCAGTGTCTTAATCCCCATTTTACAGATGAGGGAACTGAAGCACAGAGAAGTTAAGTGACTAGTCCAAGGTGGCACAGCAAACAAGCGGCAGAGCAGGGATCAGAACGCAAGTCCTCTGACTCCCAAGTCTGTGCTCTTGCCACTACGTCATGCTGCTGTGTGTGTATTCATTCATTCATTCATTCAATAGTATTTATTGAGCGCTTACTATGTGCAGAGCACTGTACTAAGCGATTGGGATGAACAAGTCGGCAACAGATAGAGACAGTCCCTGCCGTTTGACGGGCTTACAGTCTAATCGGGGGAGACGGACAGACAAGAACAATGGCACTAAACAGCGTCAAGGGGAAGAACATCTCGTAAAAACAATGGCAACTAAATAGAATCAAGGTGATGTACAATTCATTAACAAAATAAATAGGGTAACGAAAATATATACAGTTGAGCGGACAAGTACAGTGCTGTGGGGATGGGAAGGGAGAGGTGGAGGAGCAGAGGGAAAAGGGGAAAATGAGGCTTTAGCTGCAGAGAAGTAAAGGGGGGATGGCAGAGGGAGTAGAGGGGGAAGAGGAGCTCAGTCTGGGAACGCCTCTTGGAGGAGGTGATTTTTAAGTAAGGTTTTGAAGAGGGAAAGAGAATCAGTTTGGCGGAGGTGAGGAGGGAGGGCGTTCCAGGACCGCGGGAAGACGTGACCCAGGGGTCGACGGCGGGATAGGCGAGACCGAGGGACGGTGAGGAGGTGGGCGGCAGAGGAGCGGAGCGTGTGGGGTGGGCGGTAGAAAGAGAGAAGGGAGGAGAGGTAGGAAGGGGCAAGGTGATGGAGAGCCTTGAAGCCTAGAGTGAGGAGTTTTTGTTTGGAGCGGAGGTCGATAGGCAACCACTGGAGTTGTTTAAGAAGGGGAGTGACATGCCCAGATCGTTTCTGCAGGAAGATGAGCCGGGCAGCGGAGTGAAGAATAGACCGGAGCGGGGCAAGAGAGGAGGAAGGGAGATCAGAGAGAAGGCTGACACAGTAGTCTAGCCGGGATATAACGAGAGCCCGTAATAGTAAGGTAGCCGTTTGGGTGGAGAGGAAAGGGCGGATCTTGGCGATATTGTAGAGGTGAAACCGGCAGGTCTTGGTAACGGATAGGATGTGTGGGGTGAACGAGAGGGACGAGTCAAGGATGACATCGAGATTGCGGGCCTGCGGGACGGGAAGGATGGTCGTGCCATCCACGGTGATAGAGAAGTCTGGGAGCGGACCGGGTTTGGGAGGGAAGATGAGGAGCTCAGTCTTGCTCATGTTGAGTTTTAGGTGGCGGGCCGACATCCAGGTGGAGACGTCCCGGAGGCAGGAGGAGATACGAGCCTGAAGGGAGGGGGAGAGGACAGGGGCGGAGATGTAGATCTGCGTGTCATCTGCGTAGAGATGGTAGTCAAAGCCGTGAGAGCGGATGAGTTCACCGAGGGAGTGAGTGTAAATGGAGAACAGAAGAGGGCCAAGAACTGACCCTTGAGGAACTCCAACAGTTAAAGGATGGGAGGGGGAGGAGGCTCCAGCGTAGGAGACCGAGAATGATCGGCCAGAGAGGTAAGAGGAGAACCAGGAGAGGACAGAGTCCGTGAAGCCAAGGTGAGATAAGGTATGGAGGAGGAGGGGATGGTTGACAGTGTCAAAGGCAGCAGAGAGGTCAAGGAGGATCAGAATGGAGTAGGAGCCATTGGATTTGGCAAGAAGGAGGTCATGGGTGACCTTAGAGAGAGCAGTCTCGGTAGAGTGGAGGGGACGGAAGCCAGATTGGAGGGGGTCTAGGAGAGAATGGGAGTTAAGGAATTCTAGGCATCGATTGTAGACGACTCGTTCTAGGATTTTGGAAAGGAAGGGTAGTAGGGAGATAGGACGATAACTGGAGGGGGAAGTGGGGTCAAGAGCGGGTTTTTTTAGGATGGGGGAGACGTGGGCATGTTTGAAGGCAGAGGGGAAGGAGCCCTTGGAGATTGAGTGGTTAAAAATAGAAGTTAAGGAAGGGAGGAGGGCAGGGGCGATGGTTTTAAGAAGGTGAGAGGGAATGGGGTCCGAGGCGCAGGTGGAGGGGGTGGCACTTGCGAGGAGGGAGGAGATCTCCTCTGAGGATACTGCAGGGAAGGATGGGAAAGTAGGGGAGGGGGTTGGTGGGGGGGAGGGGAGAGGCGGAGGGGTGACTTTGGGGAGCTCAGACCTGATCGCGTTGATTTTCGTGAGGAAATAGGTGGTCAGATCATTGGGGGTGAGAGATGGGGGAGGGGGAGGAACAGGGGGCCTAAGGAGAGAGTTAAAGGTCCGGAACAATCGGCGGGGGTGACGGGCATGGGTGTCAATGAGGGAGGAGAAGAAGCTTTGCCTGGCGGAGGAGAGGGCAGAGTTAAGGCAGGAAAGGATAAATTTGAAGTGTGTGAGGTCGGCTTGGTGCTTGGACTTTCGCCAGCAGCGCTCAGCAGCTCGAGCATAGGAGCGTAGGAGGCGGACGGAGGAGGTGATCCAGGGCTGTGGGTTAGTGGAGCGAGAGCGGCGGAGGGAAAGGGGGGCGAGTGAGTCGAGATGAGTAGAGAGGGTGGAGTTGAGAGCGGAGACCCGCTCGTCGAGAGTGGGAAGAGAGGACAGGGCGGCAAGGTGAAGAGAGATGCTATTGGAAAGACGGATGGGATCGAGAGAGCGGAGGTCTCTGTCGGGCAGTAGCGAAGATTTGCAGGGGGACGGAGTGTGAGAGATGAGGCAGGTGAGAAGGTTATGGTCAGAGAGAGGGATTTCAGAGTTGGTGAGGGAGGAGATAGTGCAGCGGTAGGAGATGACGAGATCGAGGGTGTGACCAAGTCGGTGAGTGGGCGCGTTATGGTGGAGGAGGAGGTCGGCAGAGTTGAGGAGGGATAGCAGGCAGGCGGCAGAGGAGTCGTTGGGTACATCCGTATGGATGTTGAAGTCTCCAAGGATCAGAGTGGGCAGAGAGAAGGAGAGAAGGAAGGTGAGAAAGGGGTCAAGGTGGTTGAAGAAGTCAGAGGTGGGACCGGGAGGGCGGTAGATGACGGCGACAAGTAACTGGAGTGGGTGGTAGAGGCGAATGATATGGGCTTCGAAGGAGGGGAAGGAGAGGGAGGGGGGAGGAGGGATAGTGCGGAAGCAGCAACGGGGCGAGAGGAGGAAGCCGACGCCTCCTCCCTTACCGGTGAGTCTGGGGGAGTGGGAGAAGGAGAGGCCTCCGCTGGAGAGAGCGGCGGCGGAGACCGTGTCTTCGGGAGAGAGCCACGTTTCCGAAAGGGGGGCGGGGGGTCAGCATCTCTGACTCCGTGAGTCAATCGGTGGTATTTATTGAGCACTTACTACATGCAGAGCACAGTACTAAGGGCTTGGGAGAGTACAATACAACAGAATCATGAACATGTTCCCCTCCCATAATGAGTTTACTGTGTAGAGAGGGAGACAGACATTAAAATAAATAAATGACTAATTTATAATATTTAATTTAAAGATATGTAATATAATTTGAATAAGCTGAATTCCCCCTTTGTCTCCCCACCCCCTTCCCATCCTAGCTCCCATTCAAGCCACCAGTCAGTTGTGTTTGTTGAGCGCTGACTGTGGACAGAGGCCTGAATTAAGCATAATTCGAAGAGATCCCAGCCCTGTGGGCCTGCCTCCCGGAAATCCTCCCAGCCACTGCTCTGGAGAAACCTTTGGCAACCCTGGAAGCTCTCGCTGCAACACACATCTTGCGGAGGATGGACGTTCAGGGCCATAGCCAAGGTCCCTAGCCCAGAGGTTGGGTAAAAGATGTTCCAGGATCCTATTTCTGCCCCTGTCACGGTGGAGAAGAGAACTCCTGGGGTTCATTTCTTTCCCGGGGTGTAAAAGAGACAATTAGGCATCTTGAGGAAAGGGGGTCAGTGGGGAAATTCTTCACAGGCAGCCAGCTGGTCTCTTCCTGCTGCCAGAAACAATCCCCCAGGCTACTGTGGGGAGGAGCCGGAGTCCCTGAAGCTCTGACCTTCAGATTTGGCCGATGTCCAGTTGCCACCCTTGTGCTCGAGGGATTTTGGTTGGGAGCCAAGCACAGTTGCTGGAAGACCTCAGGGGCAGAGTGCTAGAGTGCTGCAGGGATCTTCTACCGGGAAACTGACCTCAGGTTGCTTGGCAAGGGAGGACTGAAGAGGCTCTGGGCTTCTCTCTGCTTCCTCTCCTCCTGACTGTCACTTGTTGTGCCCTCATTTGCTACCAGGGAAAAAGGAACAGTGACTGTCCCTCCTCCATCAACCTTTCTCAGAAAGCTTACTTGGTTTATTTTCCAAGGAACCATTCAATTCCACTGGTTTCGCCTCTCTACCCAGGAAGATCTACTTGAGAGAGAGAAGGGCAAAGCTACCTCGTTTAGGGTTTCTTGAAGTCAAAATCATTTCTTATTTTTCCTTTGCCTATGAAAAGTTGTGCCCTTCACTTCAGGATATGAATGCATAAATTGACCTTTGATCAATAAAGGGGATTCTGCTAAATTAGTTTGTATGTTCAGGGTTCACCACAAGTTTGATCTTTGCGAAAGTATAGTTTTAATGTGATTTTTGTGTGTGCCTGTGTCTCTGTGTGAGGGTGCTGGTTATGGTATTTAGGAAGTACTTACAATGGGCCATGCACTGTGCTAAGCACTGGAGAAGATTACAGACAGTAGATCAGACATCATCCCACAACTCAAAATTTAGGTGAGGGTAGACAGATAATAATGATAGCACTGGATTGCCAACAGCAAGAAACAGTCAATAGACCAAGACAATCAATCAGCCAATCGATAGTATTTATTGAGCGCTTACTGTATTCTGAGCACTTTTGTAAGCCCTTGGGAGAGTTGGAAGACATGTTCCCTGCCCACAACGAGCTTACGGTCTAGAGGACGAGCCTTATACATTAAATGCTGTGGGGCTGAAGAGGGGGTTACTGTCAAATGCTTAAAGGTACAAAATCTAAGAAGGGAGAGGGAAGTGGCTTAATGAGGGCTTAGTCAGGGAATAGGTAGACTATCGCTCACTGTCCTGTTGGCCTGGAGGAGGCTGATCCAGGCGTGGGGCAGGGGTGACATACCCCAGAACCCAAATCTGAAGAGCGTTCTAAGCCACGTGTGACTTTGAGAGGCGGCTTGTCCTAATGGGGAGAGCACTGGCCTGGGATTCAGAGGACCTGGGTTCTTATCCTGGCTCTTCCACTTGTCTGTTGTACGAAAATGGATGTCAATTAAATGGGGACTCAAAAGCTGTTCTCCTTCTTTCTTAGAATGTGAGCCCCGTGTGTGACAGGGATTGTGCCCAACCTGATTAGCTTGTATCTACCCCAGGACTTAGTACAGTGTCTGGCACATTTTAAATGCTTAACAAATACCACAATTATTATTAGGGTGGCTAGAGGCCTGAGATTGGACTGGGATTCAACTGGACAGCCTGGTTTCCAGTTGGCCTCTTCCTTGTCCTGTTACGATACAGTGCTGGGCGCTCTTATGTCCAGTTGCTGCATTTATTTCCCATGATGCCTGGCATTGTTTGGCTTTATCCCTAAGCGCTTAACAAATACCATAAATAAATTTTAAAAGGCACATCAAGACTCCCCAGCCATTCTCCATCTTACATATCAGTCTCCTTCACCTGCTACACCTGATTAAGACTGGTTGGGGCTACACCTTCACCTGATTAACACTCTGAGCCCTATGTGGGACAGGAGTATGTCCAATCTGACGTGCTTATATCCATCCCAGGGGTTAGTATAGTGCCTGGCACATAGTAAGCGCTTAACAAATACTATATTATTATTCCAACTTGTTCTCTTCCTTCATCCCAAACAGAGTCATATATCACTCTTGACTCTTCCACTTCAATCCCCTCACTCACAGTTCCCCCCTAACCCCAACCTCCCTCCCTCCCCAAATCCAACACACCAGAGCCTTCCCCCATTCAAAGCCCTCCTAAAATTCCAACTCCAACAGCCCTCTTGGATAAATTCCCAACACCTCAAGGCATCTAAATAATGGGGGTATTTGTTAAGCGCTTACTATATGCAAAGCACTGTTCTAAGCACTGGGGGGAAGACAAGCTGATCAGGATGTCCCACATGGGGCTCACAGTTTTAATCCCCATTTTACAGATGAGGTAATTGAGGCACAGAGAAGTTAAGTGACTTGCCCAAAGTCACACAGCTGGCAAGCAGTGGAGCCGGGATTAGAATCCATGACCTCTGACTCCCAAGCCAGGGCTCTTTCCACTGTGCCACGACTGTGAGCCTGTCACTGGGCAGGGATTGCCTCTATCTATTGTCAAATTGTACATTCCAAGCGCTTACTACAGTGCTCTGCACATAGTAAGTGCTCTATAAATACTACTGAATTAATCTAAACTCACCAGTCTCTTCTAGCACTTTTGTCTTGATTTCAACCCATCCTCAGCCACTGTGTGTTTACATACAGTCAGCTGTACATTCAATTATTTGTTTTGATTACCCTATTCATAAATACGTTTATGTCTATCTCCCACATTAGAGTGCAAGCTTCCTCTGCACACAGTGAGTGCCTAATAAGTACGATTGAATGAATTACTGCATTGTACCTAGTGGATGTTAGCAAATAAATATACAACTATTCCTATGTCCAGAGTTAATTCCTAAGGACAGAATCTCCTAACATCATTCTGCATTCTAGGAGAAACCTCTGCCTACCCATTTTCTCTCTCTGTGTCCCAGGGCAGCAACAGCACCTGCAGGGATTGAGGGATTGGGCATTGAGGTTGGATAGGACTGAACTGGGATTGGTGTTGGACTGGGCTAGGACTGGAGCTGGGAATGGATTGTCCTCCCTGGAATGGATCTGGACTGGAATGAGGCTGGGCTGGACTGGATTGGGTGGGCCCAGGCTGGGGCACAGCTGACATGCTTGTAAGGTGGAAGGGGAAGAGAGAGGCATAATATCAAGAGATAGCAGCCTGGCTCAGTGAAAGGAGCATGGGCTTGGGAGTCAGAGGTCATGGGTTCTAATCCTGGATCCCCCATTTGTCAGCTGTGTGACTTTGGGAAAATGACTTCACTTCTCTGCCTCAGTTACCGCATCTCTAAAATGGGGATGAAGACTGTGAGCCCCACCTGGGACAACCTGATAACCTTGTGTCTCCCCAGGACTTAGAACAGTGTTTAGCACATAGTAAGTGCTTAACAAAAACCATCATTATTATTATTCACATGCACAGAGTATCAGCCTTGAAACAAGGCCACTAAAAGTCAATTTCTCTTGGTCCCTTTGATCCATTTTGGGCCTGAGAGATGGAGAGCAGGAGAAAGAGTTAATGACTTTTGTCTTAATATTGTTTTCTCCTGTTTTCTCTCCCCTTTTCAGACAGGTCCCTGCATCAGACGAAGGAAGGCAGCCACAGAGCTGTGTGTGTTGCTTGGCCCTGGTTGGACTGCCCCATCTCGTGTTTCCTGGTCTTTGAGATGGGATTGTTAATTGCCTCTCTGCCGAGCAGAAGGAGTAGGCGAACTGGTCTTTGCAGATGGATTCACGCATGAACAGCTTTTAAGTGCTTTCTGTGGGTTTTGTGGATGTTTTCTCTTTATGAAACACAAACAGTCTCTAGACATTCTTTCAGAACAGGCTGGCTTTGTTCTGTGTTGAGAAACCATGAATCAGTTATGTTGTCGAGCACTCACTTTGTGCAGAGCACTATACAAAGCACTTGGGCGAGTACAATGTAACAGAGAGGGTAGACATGTTCCCTGCCTACAAGAAGCTTACAGTCTAGAGCGGGAAACAGGCATTAAAATAAATTATGAATATGTACGTAAGGGCTGTGGGACTGAGGGTGGAGTGAATGTCAGGTGCTTGAAGGATACATATCCAAGTTCAAGGGCGATGCAGCAGGGACAGGGAATAGAGGAAATAAGGGCTTAGTCGGAAAAGGCCTCTTGGAGGAGATGTGATTTTAATAAGGCTTTGAAAGTGCGGAGGCGAGTGGGAGTGGTGGTCCGCCACATATGAAGGGGTAGGGAGTTCCAGGCAAGAGGCAGGATGTGGATGATGGGTTGGCAATGAGATAGATGAGACTGAGTTACAGTAAGTAGGTTGGCATTAGAGAAGCGGAGTGTGTGGGCTGGGTTGTAGTAGGAAAGCAGCAAAGTAAGGTAGGAGGGGACAAGGTGATTGTTTTAAAACCAGTGGCAAGGAGTTTCTGTTTGATGCAGAGGTGGATGGGCCACCACTGGTGGTTTTCGAGGAGTAGAAAAAAGTGGACTGAATGGTTCCTTAGAAAAATGATCTGGGCAGCAGAGTGAGTGAAGTCTGGACTGGAGAGGGGTGACACAGGAGGCAGATAGGTCAGCAAGAAGGCTGATACAGTAGTTAAGTGGGGATAAGGTAAATGCTTGGATCAAGATAGTAACAGTTTAGATGGAGAGGAAAAGGTGAATTTTAGCAGTGTTGTGAAGGTGGAACTGAAAGGATTTGGAGATAGATTGAATATATGGGTCGAATGAGAGAAATGAGTCGAAGGTAACACCAAGGTTAAGGGCTTGTGAGACAAGGAGTACAGTGGTGCTGTCTACAGGGATAAGAAAGTCAAGGGGAGAGTAGAGTTTAATTGGGAAGATTTCATTCATTCATTCATTCATTCATTCATTCATTCATTCAATAGTACTTATTGCAGAGCACTGTACTAAGCGCTTGGAATGTACAAATCGGCAACAGATAGAGACAGTCCCTGCCCACTGATGGGCTTACAGTCTAATCAGGGGAGACAGACAAAAACAATAGCAGTAAATAGAATTAAAGGGATGTACATCTCATTAAAACAATAGCAATAAATAGAATCAAGGTAATGTACATCTCATTAACAAAATAATTCAGGTAATTAAAATATATACAAATGAGCAGACGAGCACAGTGCTGAGGGAAGGGGAAGGGAGAGGGGGAGGAGCAGAGGGAAAGCGGGGAAAAGGGGGCTTAGCTGAGAGGAGGTGAAGTGGGGGGTAGAGAGGCAGCAGAGGGAGCAGAGAAAAAAGGGGAAGCTCCTCTTGGAGGAGGTGAGCTCTCAGTAGGGCTTTGAAGAGGGGAAGAGAATTAGTTTGGCGGAGGTGAGGAGGGAGGGCATTCCAGGACAGCGGGAGGATGTGGCTCAGGGGTCGACGGCGGGATAGGCAAGAATGGGGGACGGTGAGAAGTGGGCAGCAGAGGAGCGGAGGGTGCGGGGTGGGCAGTAGAAAGAGAGAAGGGAGGAGAGGTAGGAGGGGGCAAGGTGATGGACACCCTTGTAGCCTAGAGTGAGAAGTTTCTGTTTTGTGCGGAGGTTGATAGGCAACCACTGAAGGTTTCAAGAAGGGGAGTGACAAGCCCAGAGTGTTTCTGCAGGAAGATGAGCCGGGCAGCGGAATGAAGAATAGACTGGAGCGGGGAGAGACAGGAGGAAGGGAGATCAGAGAGAAGGCTGACACAGTAAATCCAGCCAGGATATTTTGAGAGCCTGTACCAGTAAGATAGCCACTTGGGCGGAGAGGAAAGGGCGGATCTTGGCGATATTATAGAGGAGACCAGCAGGTCTTGGTAATGGATTGGATGTGTGGGGTGTATGAGAGAGCCGAGTCAAGGATGACCCCAAGGTTGCGGGCTTGAGAGACGGGAAGGATGGTCGTACCATCCACAGTGATAGAGAAGTCAGGAAGAGGACAGGGCTTGGGAGGGAAGACAAGGAGCTCAGTTTTGGACATGTTGAGTTTTAGGAGGTGGGCAGACATCCAGGTAGAGACGTCCAGGAGGCAGGAGGAGATACGAGCCTGAAGGGAGGGGGAGAGGACAGGGGCAGAGATGTAGATTTGTGTGTCATCTGCATAGAGATGATAGTTGAAGCTGTAAGAGCGAATGAGTTCACCAAGGGAGTGAGTGTAGATGGAGAACAGAAGAGGGCCAAGAAGTGACCCTTGAGGAACTCCAACAGTTAGATGATGGGAGGGGGAGGAGGAGCCTTGAAGGAGACCGAGAATGAACGGCCAGAAAGATGAGAGGAGTTCTGTTTAAGACTTGCTAAGTTTGAGGTTGTAAGTGGGACATCCAAGTAGAGTTGTCCTGAAGGCAGGAGGAAGCACGAGATTGCAGAAAAGGAGAGAGATCGAAGCTGGAGATGAAGATTTAAGAATCATTTACGTAGATAGATTTGGGAATCATCTACATAGAGATGGTAGTTGAAGCCGTGGGAGCAAATGAATTCTGTAAGGTATGGAAAATAGAAGGGGTCCCAGAACTGAGCCTTGAGGGACACCCACAGTTACAGGATGGGAAGCAGATGAGAGCTTGTGAAAAAGAATGATAAAGAGTGGCCAGCGAGATATCAGGAGAACTAGGAGTGGACAGTAATAATAATAATAATAATAATGTTGGTATTCGTTAAGCGCTTACTATGTGCAGAGCACTGTTCTAAGCACTGGGGTAGACATAGGGGAATCAGGTTGTCCCACATGGGGCTCACAGTCTTAATCCCCATTTTACAGATGAGGTAACTGAGGCCCAGAGAAGTTAAGTGACTTGCCCACAGTCACACAGCTGACAAGTGGCAGAGCCGGGATTCGAACTCATGACCTCCGACTCCAAAGCCCGTGCTCTTTCCACTGAGCCACGCTGCTTCTCTATCAGTGAAGCCAAGTTTAGATAATGTTTCCAGGAGAAGAGGATGGTTCACAGTGTCCAAGGCAGCTGAGAGGTTGAGGAAGATTAGGATGGAGTAGAAGCCTTTTGATTTGGCATGAAGAAGATGATTGGCGACCTTTGAGAGAGCAGTTTCAGTGGAGCGAAGGGAATGGCCCGCACACTCCAGTCTGGTGCTAACCTCACTGTGTCTCGTTCTTGTCTGTCCAGCTATCGACCCCTGTCCCACGTCCTACCTCTGGCCTGGAATGCCCTCCCTCCTCAAATCCACCAAACTAGCATACTTCCCCCCTTCAAAGCCCTACTGAAAGCTCACTTCCTCCAGGAGGCCTTCCCAGACTAAGCCCCCTTTTCCTCTGCTCCCCCTCCCCTCCCCATAGCCCTGACTCGCTCCTTTTGCTCTACTCCCCTCCCTGCCCCACAGCACTTGTGAGTTTATGTACATATTTAAAATTATAATTCTATTTATTTTTATTAATGATGTGTATTTATTTATAATGATCTATTTATTTATTTATAATGCTACTGATGCCTTTTTACTTATTCTGATGTCTGTCTCCCCCCTTCTAGATTGTGAGCCTGTTGTGGGCATGGATTGCCTCCTTTTGTTGCTGAATTGTCCTTTCCAAGCGCTTAATACAGTGCTCTGCACACAGTAAGCACTCAATAAATATGATTGAATGAATACCACTGAATAAATGAAAGATTGGAGAGGGTGAAGGAGAGAACTAGGGACAAGGAAATGTAGGTATCAGGTCTAGGCAACTTGTTCAAAGATTTGGAGAGGAATGGTAGGCGGCTAATGAGGCAATAGCTAGAGGGTCAAGGGAGGGGAATTTTTAGGCTAGGGGAGACGTTGTAGCAGTGTGGTCTAGTGGAGAGAGCACAGGCCTGGGAGTCAGAAGGGACTGGGTTCTAATCCTGGCTCCACCGCTTGTCTGCTGTGTGACGTTGGGCAAGTCACTTCACTTCTCTGCGCCTCAGTTCCCTCATCTGTAAAATGGAGATTGAGACTGTGAGCCCCATGTGTGACAGGGACTGTGTCCAACCCGATTTGCTTGTATCCACCGCAGTACTTAGTAGAGTGCCTGGCACATAGCATGCACTTTAAAAAAAGGCCATTATTATCATTATTGGCTATGCTGGATGTGCTGCCAGGAAAAGTCCCGGATCCCAGCTGGGATGAGCCTGTGGTGGCTGGGGGAAGGGGGAGGGGAAGAGGGAGGAGGGGGAACTTTCAGCTTTCCAGCAGCATCAGTGTGGGTGATAGAGAACCACGCTTGGTCTCAGATGCGGACAGGAGCGAGGCGCGTGCACATCTTGTGGAGAACTCAAGCTGCCGTGCTTCATCTGGGGTGAGGGAGGGCTGCCCTGGTACTGGGACGTGTACAGAGGTGGGGGTGGGGGACTCCCACCTTGCAGAAAGCTCAGGCTGCTATGGGGCTGGTGTACCCACCCCCCTACTCTTCAGAGATTGGAGCCCTGGTTCCAGCCTCTCTTCACCCCCATGTTCTGTAAGTCTAGTGTGGGCAGGGATCGTCTCTCTTTATTGTTGAATTGTTCATTCATTCATTCATTCATTCATTCATTCATTCATTCAATAGTATTTATTGAGCGCTTACTATGTGCAGAGCACTGTACTAAGCGCTTGGGATGAACAAGTCGGCAACAGATAGAGACAGTCCCTGCCGTTTGACGGGCTTACAGTCTAATCGGGGGAGACGGACAGACAAGAACAATGGCAATAAACAGAGTCAAGGGGAAGAACATCTCGTAAAAACAATGGCAACTAAATAGAATCAAGGCGATGTACAATTCATTAACAAAATAAATAGGGTAACGAAAATATATACAGTTGAGCGGACGAGTACAGTGCTGTGGGGATGGGAAGGGAAAGGTGGAGGAGCAGAGGGAAAAGGGGAAAATGAGGCTTTAGCTGCGTAGAGGTAAAGGGGGGATGGCAGAGGGAGTAGAGGGGGAAGAGGAGCTCAGTCTGGGAACGCCTCTTGGAGGAGGTGATTTTTAAGTAGGGTTTTGAAGAGGGAAAGAGAATCAGTTTGGCAGAGGTGAGGAGGGAGGGCGTTCCAGGACCGCGGGAGGACGTGACCCAGGGGTCGACAGCGGGATAGGCGAGACCGAGGGACGGTGAGGAGGTGGGCGGCGGAGGAGCGGAGCGTGCGGGGTGGGCGGTAGAAAGAGAGAAGGGAGGAGAGGTAGGAAAGGGCAAGGTGATGGAGAGCCTTGAAGCCTAGAGTGAGGAGTTTTTGTTTGGCGCGGAGGTCGATAGGCAACCACTGGAGTTGTTTAAGAAGGGGAGTGACATGCCCAGATCGTTTCTGCAGGAAGATGAGCCGGGCAGCGGAGTGAAGAATAGACCGGAGCGGGGCAAGAGAGGAGGAAGGGAGGTCAGAGAGAAGACTGACACAGTAGTCTAGCCGGGATATAACGAGAGCCCGTAACAGTAAGGTAGCCGTTTGGGTGGAGAGGAAAGGGCGGATCTTGGCGATATTGTTCCAAGCGCTTAGTATAGTGCTCTGCACACAGTAAGCACTCAATAAATACAAATGAATGAGTGAATGGAGTTGAGCGGAGAGGGGAGCCTGGCCTGATGTCCCCAAGTGGTTTCTTCACTTCCTGCTCCCCAAAGTTTAGCCCCTCAGGGGCGGGGATCCAGGCTCTGTCATGTCACCACCACCCAGCACTCGAAACCCTGACCCTGAGTGAACTCAGTTTAGCGGGTCCCAGCATCCCCCACCAGGAGGAACAGGCACTAATGGTGAGCACTGATTGACGAAAGGAACACACTGACAGCCTAGCAATGGATGGAAGCCATGGAGGGTTTGTGCTGGTGTGACTGCCTTGGGGAGGGATTATGTCAGTGACCAAAATCTATAAAATTCCAGGTTTGCTGGCAACGCATACTCAGCACCGGGACACATGGACCTGTGCTGGGCCCACCCGGTGGGGAGTGGGAATAAAGGCACTTGGACTGGGATTAGCTGCTGTTCATGTGTTTTCTATGCTACACTCCTTGATAATAATGTCACTAACCGAGAGCCCATTAGGTAAAATGTACAGTTCAGAGCACATGAGAAAGTAAAATGGAAATATATACCAGGTTTCCTACCCAAGCGAATTGGAGCATAAAGCTAATAGAACATAAAATTGTAGAAGAGTGTTTGCTAAATTTAGGGGCCTAAATATTTATCACATTACAACCTGCTAGCTCACTGCACTCCTGTATCCCCGAGGAATCATTACTGGCAGGGAGGGGAGAGTGCAAATGATAAACCACAGTCACTATAATCAGCTCCTGTGTGAAGCTTCTTACATAGAGTCATAATGGTCGTGCCACAGTAGCTTTGCATTTAAAAACTGAAGCCCCACTTTAGGCATATTCAGAGGCAACAATGAGGTCGTAGCCTGGTGATGATATTCTAATCATGGATTCTTATACTCTACGCTGTCATTCCTGGTGAGGGGTAGCTTAGAGAACACAGAGTCCACAGCTATCTCCAAGTCACCTTTAATCTCACTCCCCCTTGGTGGGCTCAATACACAACCCCCAGTCCATACGGTGAGTGTGGGCCGCTTACATGAGTGAGGCTTTAACATCCTTTTGTTGGCAAAGGCCTGTCTCTGGCTGGCCTGGGCAGGTCCCCTTGGTCCTCCCGAAGATGCTCCCAACAGAAGCGAACTCTCGTTAGTTCCCGTGCTCCGTCGGGTTCTGGGTTCTTCTCACTGGTGGTTGAGCACAAAGATGGCATCTCTCATTCCCCAGTAGTCCCATTTGTCATTCTTAGTCCCTCCTTCAATGGTCCACTGATCTCCCCCTCTTGCCCAGATCCGCCATCTTCGAGCCATGTGGCCTGGGGAGGTGGGGACCCCTCCAAAATGCCAAGGCATTGGGGAAACAAGGAACGCTGGGGTCAATCTCAAGATAATAATAATAATGGTATTTGTGAAGCACTTACAATGTGCCAAGCACAGTTCTAAATGCTGGGGTAGATAGAAGGTAATCAGGTTGTCCCACGTGGGGCTCACAGTCCCCATTTTACATATGAGGTAACTGAGGCACAGAGAAGTTAAGTGACTTGCCCAAAGTCACACAGCTGAAGTGGCAGAGGTGCAATTAGAACCCACACCCTCTGACTCAAGCTTGTGCTCTTTCCACTAAGCCACGCTGCTTCTATGAAAGGGATGTGATGTGAAAGCGTGGGACCTTTCAAGCCAGTCAGGCAGAGGAGCTGGGCTCCAAGACTGATAGGGGGTGGAAGGTGCTGTGCATGGGCACAGAGAACCTCATAAAAGTTTCCTAAGGTGGCGTGGGCCTGGGAGTAAGAAGATCATGGGTTCTAATCCTGGCTCCGCCACTTTTCTGCTGTGTGACATTGGGCAAGATATGTCACTTTTCTGTGCCTCATTTACCTCATCTGTAAAATGGGGATTGAGACTCTGAGCCCCACATGGGCAGGGACTCTGTCCAACTCGACTTGCTTGTATCAATCCCAGGGCTTAGAGAAGCAGCGTGGCTTAGTGGAAGGAGCACGGGCTTGGGAGTCAGAGGTAATGAGTTCTAATCCTGACTCCGCCACTTGTCAGTGTGTGACTTTGGGCAAGTCACTTAACTTCCCTGTGCCTCATTTACCTCATCTGTAAAATGGGGATGAAGACTGTGAGCCCCACATGGGACAGCCTGCTTACCTTGTATCTACCCCACAGCTTAGAATAGTGCTTGGCACATAGTAAGCACTTAACAAATGCCATCATTATCATTAGTATTATTATTTATGTACTTAGATCTGCTCTGAAAACAGAGGGTGAATCCGCCCTGTTCCCGCAGCTCCTACAGCTGCTGCAGGACTCGTGCCTGGGGCCGGGCATCATCACGGGCAAAAACCCAGATGAGGGTCTCCAATGCCAGACCCCCAGGTGCTGGCCTGCCTGCCCAGACAATTCATCTCATGTAAGGTGTTGAGACACTGACCTGAGGCTGAGAATGCTGTAAAGAGAGCAGGGAGAATAACCTGAGCCTGACACCGCATCAAGGAGATGTGATGCCCAAATCTTTCCACATCAACTCAGCCACCAATGACTTGTTAACATTCACCCATTCACTCTTAAGATTCCCCCAGATGGGAGTTGCTGAATTCCCACCCATTTGAAGAACCTGCATTAATCTCTGGACTCTCCGGATTAGCTGCAATAGCTCCAGAGTTTCTTAGATGCCTCGACATCCCCTAGCTCGATCATGGGAAAATTTCCCTACATCCTTGACCTGCTCTGGACCCAGTCATTCCTCCTCCTCACATTAGGTGGGACACAGTCCATAGAAACAGCCCTCCTTCTTGCCAAATCCAATGGCCATTACTCTATCCTAATCCTTCTTGCCATCACTGAAACCTGGCTCTCACAGATGACACTATCTCTCCTGCTGCTCTCTAGAGGGGGGCTAATCTTCTCCCACTCCCCAAGAATCACTGGGAAATGGGGAGAAACTGTCTTCCTTCTCATCCTCCAATGCCATTTTTGTACAATTCCACTCACCCATCTTCTCTTTCATTTCCTTTAAAGACCACACCATCTGCCTCAACCAGATACTCCGATTACTCGTTGCACTTATTTATTGCCCCCCAGGCCCCACCTCCAACTTTCTGAACCCTTTTGACCCCTTTTACACTTTCCTTCTCACTTTCTCCATCCCTACACTCATCCTTGGGTACTTCAAGATCCCCTTGAATATTCCCCTATAACTGCCTGCTGCCTCAAACTCATCAACTCCTCTGACCATCATTCCTTCATTAATTCATTCATTCATTGAATTATATTAAGTGCTTACTGGGTGCACTAAGTGCTTGGGGAAGTACAATGCAACAATAAAAAGTGACATTCCCTGCCCACAATGAGCTCACGGTCTGGGAGGGGGGGGTGTGCCACCTATCCCTTAACCAACTTGAACAACTCTCAATCTCATCATCTCTACTTAATGCATAATTTCTAACCTCACCAACTCAGAAATTCCACTCTCGCCTGCCTCCTCTCCTATTCTCCCATCCCTGAAAATCTGTCCCGTTCCCACACAGAAACCTCTGTCCTTTTGACACCCTCCTGCCCTGATTTCTCTCCTTCTCTGCAGTCTCATATTTCCTTCTGTCTTTAGGACATTTCTACTTGGATGTCCAGCCGACACCTCAAATTTAACATGTCAAAAACAGAACTCATCTTTCCATCCAAACCCTGTCCTCTCCCTGTCTTTTCCATTACTATAGCAAGCAACAACATTCTCCCTGTCTCACAAGCATTATCCTCTGCTCATCCCTCTCATTAAACTCCCATACTCTCATTAAACTCCCATTGAGAAACAGTATGGCTTAGTGGAAAGAGCACAGGCTTGGGAGTCAGAGGTCATGGGTTTGAATCCTGACTCTGCCACTTGTCAGCTGTGTGACCTTGGGCAAATCACTTCTCAATGCCTCAGTTACCACATCTGTAAAATAGGGATGAAGATTGTGAGCCCCACATGGGGCAACCTGCTTACCTTGTATCTACCCCAGTGCTTAGAACAGTGTTTGGCACATAGTAAGCGCTTAACAAATACCAACATTATTATTATTATTATTATTATATTCAATCTGTCATGAAATCCTAGCTTTTATACCTTCACAACATCTCTAGAATCTACCCTTTTCTTTCCAGCCAGAAGGTCACCACACCAATCAATCAGTGTTATTTATCAAATGCTTACCGTGTCCAGAATACTGAACTCTACTGTACGATTGGGAAAGTACAATGCAATAGTGTGAGTAAACATTTTCCCTGCCCATGAAGAGCTCTCATTCTAGAGGGGGAGAGAGACATTAAATAAACTGTAATGTGTGCATGTGTTAGACTGTAAGCTCCTTGTGGGCAAGGACTTCTGTTTATTTTACATATTTCCTCATTTCTCAAAACCTCCAGCGGTTGCCCATCTCCCTCTGCATGAGAAAGAAACTCCTTACAATCAACTTTAAGGCCCTCAATCAGCTCTCTCCCTCCTACCTTGCCTCGCTGATCAAGTATAACCTGACTCACGTACTCCACTCCTCTAACACCAACCTACATTCTGTACCTCAATTTTCATCTGTTCTGTCACTGATCTCTTGTCCGCATTCTCCCTGGGGGCTGGAACTCCATCCCCCTTCAGATCCAAAAGTCCACCACTCTCTCCACCTTCAAAACCCTCCAAAAATCACATCTCCTCCAGGAGGCCTTCCCTGACTAAGTCTTTATTTCCCCTGTCCACTTTCACCCTCAGATTGACTATGCATTTGGCTGTTTACCCCTTAAGCCCCACACCACACATATAAATATTCTGATACCCAATTGCCCCCTCCGTGATTAATTTTAGTAATAAAGATGGATGGTATTTGTTAAGCGCTTACTATGTGCCAAGCACTGTTCTAAGCACTGTGTCTCCCCTTGTAGACTGTAAGCTCTTTGTGTCAGGGATTACCTCTACCAACCTTTTGTATTGTACTTTGCTAAGCACTTAGTAAAATGCTCTGCACACAATAGGTGCTCAATAAATATAATTGCTTGATTAATTAGGTGTCAAGCATCATGTTAAGTACCTGGTAAGATATGAGATAGTCAGATGAGACCAGCCCCTATCCAACAATCAATCAATCATATTATTGAGAACTTACTGTGTGCAGATCACTGTACTAAGCACTTGGAAGAGTGCAATATAACAGAGTTGGTAGAAACACTCCCTGCCCACGATGAGCTTACAGTTATAAGGGGCTCACAATCTAAATAGTATAACATTTTCGGGATTTCTAACATCTTTAGCCCTTGGGTTCATGAAAAGAGCATAGAACTTGCTATTTGAAGACGTGATCTTAGCTGCCATTGAGTGCTACTGAAATTGTCCATAAAAGAGCACACAAGATGTCTGAAGCTGTAGAAACTCTGAGGGATTGCAAGCGTGACTGTTCCGAAGACAAAAGAGGCATTGCAGGGTGGCCTAAGTGGAAAGAGCACAGGCCCGGTAGTCAGCGGACTTGGGTTCTAATCTCGCCCACTTGTCTGCTGGATGATCTTGGGCAAGTCACTTAACTTCTCTGTGTCTCAATTACCTCATCTGTAAATTGGGGATTAAGACTGTGAGCCGCCCCAAGTGGGTGACTGTGACTGTGTCCAACTTGATTAGCTTGCATCTACTCCAGCATTTAGTACAGTGCCTGGAACCTAGCTTAACAAATGCCATTTAAAAAATTGCATCACCAAGATAATCGTGACCCTACTGCAGTGATTTAGTCAGGAATTGAAGGTAAGAAGCTAGCAGTTTAAACTAGAAGTCTAGATCATCTCTAGACAAAGAAGTATATCCTCAAGAAATGCTTTCTACAATTTGCAAAAGGACACGGTCATCACAATCTAAACTTTTGTATTGATGAGAAATTGAGGACAGAATTCCTAATGTATCTGTTTCCCTAAGAATGTACCTTTAATAGTGACAAATTGCTTGGCCAAGTGTTCTTCCAGTAAATTAAGTCCTACCAAGAATAAATTGCAACCAACAGTGAGAGATGAAAGACTTAAACTTTAACGCCACTGAGCAATGAGAATGAATTGAGGTGAGGAATCTGCTTGGAAACCATCATCCTGCACTTGGGGGATGCTAAACTAAGAAAACATAAATTCTTACAGATACTGTCAAAGTGCATCTTGAAAGATGGATAAGTATTGAATGTAACCCAGCACCAATCCATTTATGAGCCTTGAAAATGAATATGATGGACATGTCTCAATCAATCAATCAGAAGGATTTCCTGAGTGCTTACTGTGTGCAGAGTCTGATTCTGTGTGCTTAGGAGAGGATAGTAAAATTCATACACATGATCCCTGATCTCAAGGAGTTTAAAATCTATCAGGAGAGACCCTGAAATTGATTACAGAGTGTGTCTGTGTGTATATAGACACTAAACTAAGTGTTTGGGAGAGTACAATATAACACTTGGTTGACATGTCCCCTGGTCAAGCCAGCATATGACAAGTGTCTGAACCAGTATGATGGCCTTTCAGATGGACAGGAAAAGGTGGATTCCCAGATATATTGTGGAGGAACGACTGACAAGATATGATGACAGACTGCATGTAGGGGTTTAAAGAGAGGTAGGAGTCAAGGTTGTGAGCTTGAGAGATGGGGAGTTTATTGTACATTCCAAGCGCTTAGTACAATGCTCTGCACATAGTAAGCACTCAATAAATACGCATGAATGAATGAATGAATGAATGGTATGATCAACTATGTGGGGAAAGTGAGGTGGAGGCATGGATTTGTGGTGGAAGATAAGCAGCGTGGCTCAGTGAAAAGAGCCCGAGCTTGGGAGTCAGAGATCATGAGTTCGAATCCCAGCTCTGCCATTTGGCAGCTGTGTGACTGTGGGCAAGTCACTTCACTTCTCTGTGCCTCAGTTACCTCATCTGTAAAATAGGGATGAAGACTGAGAGCCTCACATGGGACAACCTGACTACCCTGTGTCTACCCCAGCACTTAGAACAGTGCTCTGCACATAGTAAGCGCTTAACAAATACCAACATTATTATAAGGAGTACAGTTTTAGACACACTGAGCCTGAGGTGCTGACAGGACATCCACATAGTAATGACCTGGAGGCTGAAGTTTTCTGATCTGTGGCCTTTTGCGTTTATGATTATGTTGATGAAAATAGATCTTCCAAACAGAATTTAACATGGAAATGTAAGACCGAATTATCTTTCTAATCAGTAAGCAAAAGCATTGTATAGGGAAAATGCCACCACGCAAATTAGAAAGATTGAAATAGCCATCAAGCCATGGATTGGTGTAGTGGATTGAGAAGCCATGGATTGAGAAGCAGCATGGCTCAGTGGAAAGAGCACGGGCTTGGGAGTCAGAGGTCATGGGTTCGAATCCCTGCTATGCCACTTGTCAGCTGTGTGCCTGTGGGCAAATCACTTAACTTCTCTGTGCCTCAGTTACCTTATCTGTAAAATGGGGATTAAGACTGTGAGCCTCATGAGGGACAACCTGATTACCCTGTATCTACCCCAGTGCTTAGAACAGTGCTCTGCACATAGTAAACACTTAACAAATACCAACATTATTATTATTATTAGGTTTAATACTTGCCTAATATTTGCAGAATACAAAGGTCCCCTCCCTCAAGGCCCCAGACCTCCCAAAGCCTTAATCTAACACTACCAGTGGGTGCTTGGAAGCTTCAGGGAATTGTAGGTGAACCTCAAAAACTCACTGGACACTCTGCCCTCTGCACTCCACTAGGATACCAAGATTCCTTCTCTCATGCCCTTGTCATTCACCACCCCAACCTCCCTCTTGACTTGTGATTTGGATGTCATCACTCCAGATAGTTTCTACCTTGTTTTTAACTCATTTGGAAGAATTATTCTCTTTGAGACCATGAAGAAAGGACTAACTGGAACCATCAATTGAAGGGAGACTGGGCCAAAGGAAGAATGAAGGGAGAGAGAGAGAGAGGAAGGGAGAGCCTCACTGGAGGACATTAATGTCCATGGGTTTAATCACCTCTCCACCACCTCTTTATTTCTGGTCCAACCTCCACCTCTCTCTTTGGTTCTCCTGCACCCCTTCTCTCCCATGTTTGAAACCCCCCTGGGGTGGAACTGCCTTCCTCTTTTGACCATCCTGTCCCCCTCACCTATGGAGTTGTCCAGGCTCAGAAAGTGGGAGGGGCAACTCTATCTTCTCCTAGCAAGTTATTTGCAGGCTACCATGGCACTCAGCAAGAGAGCCAGGGACCAGGGGCTCAGAAAGGACCATCTATTCGGGCTTTATGGCAGGAGAGCCAAGGAGCTCCCTGAACCTCAATCCATTTCTGAGCTTTTTGATTTCTGAAAAAGCATTTGGCCCCAAGCTGGAGGCTGAGGAACTCCAGCACCAAACGTGGGTTTTTAATACTTTCCAAAAGACATCATTGGTGATGGACACAGAGGATTGATCCGAAGGTGGGAAGCAGCATGACCTAGTGAAAGGAGCACAGGCCTGAGAGTCAGAGGACCTGGGTTCTAATCCTGGCTCTTCCACTTGTCTGCTGTGTGACCTTGGCCAAGTCACATCACTGCTCTGGGCCCCATTTACCTAATCTGTAAAATGGGGATTAAGACTATGTGAGACATGGACTGTGTCCACCTGATTAGCTTCTATCTACCCCAACACTAGGTGCAGTGCCTGGCACATAGTAAGTGCTTAATGAATAACATTATTACTATTATTAATCATAATATTAATAATAACTAATGCTCTAAAAAAGTGACAGAGCAAGGACAAGCACCCGGATCCTCTGACTTTGCCTTTGTTTCTTCCACTAATCCACATAGCCTTCCCCTGCTATGGCCACGAAGCAGAGCTGAGTGGAAAATAGCCTTCATGTGAGACTCCCTCCGGCCCCACGGGTGGTTCCAGAAGTGGAACCCCTCACAGCAACTGCTATCCAGCTTTTGAAGCGTCTCGAGCTCACTGGTGGGTATCATGGTTGGGGCTGTAGTGGAGCCCAACCCGATGCTCTTCCATGTTGGAGCAACCTACTCTGACCCAGCAGAAGCCATGGGGGACATCTGGGGAAGGGGGACAGAGGCTTGAGGTCCATGCGAAGTGAGGGCCAGGCACTGGTGGATGTGGGCAACCATCAGCCAGCACTGGCTGCACCTTTCAGACATTTTTCAACAAAAACATTCAGTTCATGACTCCCCACTCTTCAAAACCTCCACTGGCTGCCCATCCATCTACGCATCAGTCAGAAACAACTTACCACTAGCTTTAAAGACCTCGATCAGCTCACCCCTTCCTTTCTCACCATATTAATCTGCTACAGCCCAGCCCACGTACTGCAATTGTCTTCCGCTAACTTACTCACTGTGCCCTGATCTTGTCTAAATCACCATTGATCCCTTTCCCACATCTTTCCCCTGACCTAGAACTCCCATCCCTTCTATATATGCCAGACACAACTCTCTCCAACTTCAAAGTATTATTAAGATCTCATCTCTTTCAAGAGGCTTTTCATAATTAAGCCATCTTTTCCCAGCTCACTCTCCCTTCTGCATCATCTATATACTTGGATCTATGACCTTTGGGTATTTGATATTTGCCCCATCCTCTATCTCACAGCACTATCTACATATCTTTAAATTATATATTATAAATTAATTATATTGATGTCTGTCTCCATCCTCTAGGCTGTTAACTGGTTATGGACAGGGAATGTTTCTGCTAATTCTGTTGTATTCTCCCAAGTACTTAGTACAGTGCTCTGCACATAGTAAGTGCTCTGTAAATGTCACTGATTGATTCAGTGACTAGCAATGAGCAACATCAATAAAAAGTATTAAATGGCACCTAATGGTGTGGCACTCAGCTACATTATCTACTTGTTCCTGAATAGTCTTGTCTTATCCTGTCTAGTCTTGCCCAATCCATAGCAACTCCATGGACACACCTCTCCCAGAATACCTCACCTCCACCTGCAATCGTTCTGGTTGTATATCCATAGAGTTTTCTTGGTAAAATTATGAAAGTGCTTTACCATTTCCTTCTTCCGCACAGTCAGCTTGAGTCTACACCCTCAACTCTCTCCCATGCCTCTGCTGCCCAGCACAGCTGAGTTTCGACGTGTAGCAAATTGCCTTCAACTCACACTGGTCACTGCCCAAGCTAGGAATGGAGTGGGTAGGTCTCTGCTTGACTCTCCCTTCCATAGCTGAGACTGGTAGAGCACAGGAAACTCTCCAGGTACAATTCTGAGAGGGGATGGCAGAACAGACGTACCTCAAATGCACCTGACACTCTATTCTCTAGGTAGGTCGAGCCAGAGGGACAAAGGGACACTAATTTGGAGTTTAAGAAAGCTAGCTTTACAGTAGATGGTTTTGGTGAATTAGACTGCAGAAGGAGAAGTGGATTATTCTATGTGGAACTCAGAGGGTTGCACGAGAAGTTAAAAGGGTCGGGTATTTACTGTGGATTGTGAGAGGAAACCCTGACACTCATGGATGGATATTTTGTGGCTTTCCAGGGATGAGCAAGAGAAAGTCCCTAGCATCACTTGTCCACTCTTGATCCACAGGCATTTCCTGTAGGGAGCCTGAAAGCTGCTGATTGATCCTAAACTGTGAATGAAGAGAGATGTGCTTCATGAGAGACTTTAAATAGCATTTGAATTGAGATATCACTGGACAGAACAAGAAAATTCAAGAAAAAGATACATTAAAAGCATCCCTGGGGACTATCGCTAATGGCTGTTTACTGAAAGAAGATGAGATTCCATTTTCCTTTCTTTTGCTCCAATGAAAGGAAATGGAATATGAAGGCATTGTGTGTTTTATATTCCAAAAGACTTCATGCCTTTTTTCCCCTTGATCCACGTTTTTCTTTCCTCTGATTCCTCTGATTTTATATTCCAAAAGACTTCATGTCTTTTTTCCCCTTGATCTATATTTCTTTCCCCTGATTCCTGATTCTAATTCTCCCAGATGAACAGAGACCCAGCTTCACCCTACGCCCCCTGCATTATCACTTTTTCTGATGAACTGTTTTCTCTTTCCCTGAGTAGTACTGAAGTGACCCAGAATTGTTGTTAATATGTGGAATCCATGAAACACTGCCATTGTCTGGGGACGTAGCATAGCTTTCACACTATCGCACCCTCACCATCTCTCTCACCTATTCTTCCTTCAAATCACACTGTCCACCCACCACAGCTAGTTACAATAATGATAATAATGGCATTTGTTCAGCACTTACAATATGCCAAGCACTAAAGTAGATTCAATAAAAGCAGATCAGACTCAGTCCCTGTCTCAAATGGGGCTGTCATTCTAAGAGGGAGAGAGAACAGAGTTTGAGCTGAGGAAACCATGGTCACACAGCTGGCAAGTGGATTAGATCCCAGGTCTCCTCACTCCTGATTCTGAGATCTTTCCTTTAGGCCATGCTGCTTCTAGTTTCTCTTATTTAATAATGTTGGTATTTGTTAAGCGCTTACTATGTGCAGAGCACTGTTCTAAGCGCTGAGATAAACACAGGGGAATCAGGTTGTCCCACGTGGGGCTCACAGTCTTAATCCCCATTTTACAGATGAGGAAACTGAGGCACAGAGAAGTTAAGTGACTTGCCCACAGTCACACAGCTGACAAGTGGCAGAGCTGGGATTCGAACTCATGAGCCCTGACTCCAAAGCCCGTGCTCTTTCCACTGTGCCACGCTGCTTCTCGCCTCCTTGCCCCACGTCTAAATCAATTGATCACTCATTGGTATTTAGTGAATGCCTATGAGCATGAGGTACTCTGCTAAGTGTTCAGGAGAGTATTACAGAAGCAAAACTCCTATTCCCTGTCTTCAGAAAGCTCACAATCTAATGGAGGAAGCAGACAAATGAAAACGTGTTTACAAATAGTATGCACAGAAGTCTAGATCAGTAAATAGTTCAAATTTGAAAGGATGAAACAACAGAATAAGTAATTGAATGTACGAATGAGGATCAAATATGTTTTAAAATGTGTGTGTTTGTGTGTGTGTGTGTGTGTGTGTGTGTGTGTTGGGGATAGAAATAAAGTGAACTACCTAAGGGTTAAAAGTGGCTGTTGAGTATATACTAACTGGGTTGCTGTGAATTACTCAGGAAAGACTTCATGTGGGAGCTGGGATTTTAAGAAGGCTTTGAGGATTGGGAGAGCTGTGGCCTGGTGGCTTTGAAAAGGGAAGAAGTTCCAGGATAGAGGAACAGCATGAGCAGGGGTAAGAAGCAGCATAGCACAGTGGATAGAGCATGGGCCTGGGATTCAGATGGTCATGGGTTCTAATCCCAGCTCTGCCACTTGTCTGCTGCGTGACCTTGGGCAAATCACTTCACTTCTCTGTGCCACGGTTACCTCATCTTCAAAAAAAGGGATTGAGATTGTGAGCCCTGTGTGGGATAGGCACTGTGTCCACTCTGATTTGCTTGTATCCATACCAGGGTTTAGTACAATGCCTGGCACATAGTACGTACTTAACAAATACCAATTATTAATTATTATTATTAAAGTGGAAGACTCCAGGATGAGTCAGTAACAAGGAACATCCACACCATCCTTCACTAACTTATTCACTCATTCATTCATTCATCCATCCATTCATTCACTCCTTCATTCATCCATCCATCCATCGTCTGTGTTTTTTTGAGCATCTAACATTATACAGAGCCTTGGGGAAGGATGAAATAACAAATATATCAGAAATGATCCCTGGCCTGAAAGAGGATTGCAATCTAAAAAGGAGGACAGGATAGATGGTGACAGGCGCACAAGGAAAGATTGAAATGCTGAAGATGGAACAAAAAATTAACCTAAATCAGCAAGAAATGTGAAAAGAGCTCCCCAACCTGGAAATCACTGTCTGCTTCGTTACTGCTTAGGCAGGGCTGTCCAGAGCCCAATAGAGTCCACGAAGCAGCCCCAGTCCTAAACTTCCCAACAAAGCTTGTTGTGAGTTTTTGAGGTTCACCTATGTTCCCTGAAGCTTCCAAGCACCCACTAGTAGTGCTACATTAAGGCTTTGGGAGGTCTGGGGCCATGAGGGAGGGGTCCTTTGCATTCTGCAAATATTAGGCAAGTATTAAACCCATTACACCAATCCATGACTTGATGGCGATTTCAATCTTTCAAATTTGCATAGTGGCATTTTCCCTATACAATACTTTTGCTCATTGATTAGGAAAGTAATTCTTACATTTGCATGTGAGCTCACTCAGCTCCGGCCAGGAAGGTCCGGGACCCCCTAGATGGGGCGAAGCTGGTGAGGCGCTTCCCAGCTGGTGGGACCTGGCTGTATGGTCAATAAAAATAATGATAATAATAATAATTGTGGCATTTATAAAGTGCTATTATGTGCTAACCACTGTACTAAACTCTGGGGTAGGTACAAGATAATTAGCTCCCACATGGTTTTCATAGTTTCAGCAGCAGGAGTAACAGGTATTGAAACCCCATTTTGAAGATGGGGGATCTGAGGCCCAGAGAAATTAAGTGGCTTGCCCAAGATCACAGAGCAGACAGGTGGCCAAGTCGGGATCAGAACCCAGGTCAGCCCATGTCCTGCCACTAGGCCACGCTGCTTCTCGGAAACCATTGCTTGAGAGGGGTGCCAGAATGGGGAGGAGCAGGCAAAGGCTGATAGGAGGATGGGGGCGAGCAGGTGGAGAACCTTGAAACTGAGCCGGGAGAGTTTTTTCTTGACAAGGAAGCCATCGGAGACTTGTGAGGAGTGGAGGCTGTGGAGAGAACCTTCAAGAAGATGATGCATGTAGCAGCATGTGGGAGCAATAATAATAATAATAATAACCGTGGTCTTCATTCAGCACTTACTGTATGCCAGGCACTGGGGTAAGTACAATACAGTCAGATTGGATCCAGTCTCCTACCCCACTAGGAGCTCTCAGAGACTAAGGAGATTGAAGCAGAGGCTGGAGGCAGGGAGACCAAGGAGGAGACTGTTACATTCCTGATTTTGATGTTGTTCTTTCCTTCCTACTGTCATTTCCCTCTCCTCTGATACTCCACAATGATGATTCCTCTCTCAGCTAACCACTCCCTCACACTACTTGCCCCCTTACACTATGCACTCAGCTGGCCTCTTGCTTCATCCCACCTTCAACCTACTTCAGCCAAACACCAGCCTGTTCACACACTAGGCAACCATCATCTTCAGACAAGGCTTCACCTACTCCAGTCATCCACAGCCTCCCCACCTGTCACCTCCCAATTGCCAATCCTGTCTTCATCCCCCTACCATGACCTCCAGGCATGAGACCCCGGATATCCTGTCCCAGGCTACCACACCCCTCATGGCCTGGAAAAATCTGTCTTCTCACCTAAATGCAACTCCTTCATCCACTGTCCCTCTGTCACTCTTACTCCACCAACCCAAGGCCCTAGATCACCCACAGAGTCCGCTTTCCCCACTCCTGCTTTTGTGCTCTTGTGCAGCTAAACGCTCATGGCAGAAATCCAGCCAGCAAGTGGTCAGACATCACTGTGCTCTACAGGCATACACCCAAGAAGACAAGCAAATGATTCCGAATGGCTTTGCCAAGTCGGCCAGGTGCTAAGGCCAAATGATCAGTAAGAAAAAGACTGAAGTAATGTATCAACCTGGAAAAGGAAACCGTACAGACAAAATCCACACTGGCAACCCAGAGCTTAACCCCATCACTGAATTCTCTTACCTAGCAGCACACTATTAGTATGATAGATAAGGGAAAAGAACAATGAGTGAGAAAGACCAGCACAGAGACAGACAGAATGTGGTGGCAGTGAGATATTAGCGTTCGGATCACACACACATATCCAAACGGCTATCGTGCTGGTATAAGCTCTCATAATATCCCGGCTGGATTATTGTGTCAGCCTTCTCTCTGGTCTCCCTTCATCCTGGCTCTCCCCACTCCAGTCTATTCTTCATTCTGCTGCCCAGATCATCTTCCTCCAGAAACGCTCTGGGCATGTCACTCCCCTGCTTAAAAACCTCCAGTGGTTGCCTATCAACCTCCACACGAAACAAAAACTCCTCACTCTGGGCTTCAAGGCTCTCCATCACCTTGCCCCCTCCTACCTCATCTCCCTTCTCTCTTTCTACTGCCCACCCTGCACACTCCGCTCCTCTGCCGCTCACCTCCTCACCGTCCCCTGTTCATGCCTATCCCACTCTCGACCTCTGGCCCACGTCCTACCGCTGCCCTGGAATGCCCTCCCTCCTCACCTCTGCCAAACTAACTCTATTCCCCTCCGCAAAGCCCTACAGAGAGCTCACCTTCTCCAAGAGGCCTTCCCAGACTAAGCTACCCCCTTTTCCCTCTGCTCCCTCTCCGCCCTCTGCTCCTCCCCCTTCCCCCTTCACTTCCCCTCAGCTAAGCCCCCCTTTCCCTCTGCTCCTCCTCCTCCCTCTTCCCCTCCCCTCAGCACTGTGCTCATTTGTATATTTTTTATTACCCTATTTATTTTGGTATGAGGTGTACATTCCCTGATCCTATTTATCTTGATAATGTTGTCTTATTTTTGTTTCGTTCTGTTTTTCTCTGCCATCTTTCTCCCCGAATAAGACTGTGAGCCCATCATTGGGCAGGGATTGTCTCTATCTGCTGCCAAATTGTACATTCCAAGCACTTAGTACAGTGCTCTGCACATAGTAAGTGCTCAATAAATACTACTGAATGAATGAATGAACACAGATGGTGAAAACCTTGTCCTGGGCAGTGGGACGCTGTTTCCAGCAGCCACTAGAAGGTAGAGAAGCATCGTGGCTTGGTGGAAAGAGCACGGGCTTGGGCGTCAGAGATCATGGGTTCTAATCCCCAATCAGCCACTTGTCAGCTGTGTGGCTTTGGGCAAGCCATTTCACTTCCCTGTCCCTCAGCTCTCTCATCTGTAAAATGGGGATTAAGACTGTGCATCCTGCATGGGACAACCTGATAACCCTATATCTACCCCAGTGTTTAAAACAGTGCTTGGCACATAGTAAGCACTTAACAAATACCATTATTATTATTATTATTATTATTATGAAATGTTCTCTTGGGGCTTCTCCTGGCCCTCTGGACAAACTGTATGTGCGGTTCAGGCTTCATTCATACTTGTGGCACATGCTGTCCTCATCCACGGGGAATGCCACACATGGGTCATGCTTACACTGCGCACTCCCACACAAGGAGCATGGGGTCCATGCTACAGTGCCACAGGTCCTGCACATATGGTACATGCATGGTGCCCAAATGTCATGCTTGATATATGCTGCACCTATGGGACATGTACCATTTTCACTGCGTTTACACACCTGACACAAGTATGGTACGCACTGTACTTGTACACGTGGCACAAATGGCACATCTTGAACAAATCCTGTCAGTCCCACCTTCACAATATTGCTAAAATCCACCCTTTCCTCTCCATCTAAACTGCTACCACGTTAATACAGTCACTCATCCTCTCCTGCCTAGATGACTTCATCATCCTCCTTGCTGACTTCCCAACCTCCTGTCTCTCCCCACTCCAGTCCATACTTCACTCTGCTACCCGGATCATTTTTCAATAAAAACATTCAGGACACGTCACCCCACTCCTCAAGAATCTCCAGTGGTTGCCCATCCACCTCTGTATCGAACAAAAGCTCCTCACCATTGGCTTTAAAACACTCCAACATTTTGCCCCCTCCTACTTCACCTCACTTCTCTCCTTCTGCAACCCAGTCCGCATTCTTCGCTCCTCTGATACTAACCTTCTCGCTGTGCCTTGACTTCTCCTGTCTCACAGCCGACCTCTGACCTACGTCTTCCCTCTGGCCTGAAACTCCCTCCCTTCTCAAATCTGAAAGACAGTTACTCTCCCCACTTCAAAGCCTTATTGAAGTCACATCTCCTCCATGAAGCCTTCCCAGACTAGGCCCCATTTTTTCCTCATTTCCCACTCCCTTCTGCATCACCCTGACTTGCTTCCTTTTCTCTCCCCCCCAACTCCCAACCCCACAGCCCTTATTCATTCAATCGTATTTATTGAGCACTTACCGAGTGCAGAGCACAATACTAAGAGCTTGGAATGTACAATTCGGCCACTGATAGAGAGAATCCCTGCCCAACAACAAGCTCACAGTCTAAAAGGGGGAGATAGACAGCAAAACAAAGCCCTCATGTATGTATCTGTAATTTTATTTATTTGTATTGATGTCTGTCTCTCCCCGCCGCCCACCTGCCCCAAGACTGACTTGCTGTGGGAAGGGAATGTCATTGTTTGTTGTTGAATATTCTACTTTTCAAAGTGCTTAATACAGTGCTTTGCACACAGTAAGCACTCAGTAAATACCATCGAATTGAATTGAAATGAATGCATGCTGGTGCCCGTGTGACATACAGTGCTCACTGTCTGCACTGCATGCTCTGAATGCTCAATAAAGATTTCAAAATTAAATTGGTTTTGATCATGCTGCATTGAAACTCTTTGGCTTAGTCTAATGTTTAAAGATTGAATTTACTTTTTCCTTTTCTTTAGTTTTTTTATGGAATTACCATGTCCCAGGCACTGTAGTAAAAACAATAATAATAATGGTGGTATTTATTAAGCACTTACTATGTGTCAAGCCATGTACTAAGGCTGGAGTAGATATAAACCAATCAGGTTGGAAACAGTTCATGTCCCACATGGGGCTCACAGTATTGATCCCCATTTTACAGATGAGATGACTGAGGCACAGAGACATTAAGTGACTGGCTCAAGGTTACACAGCAGACAAGTGGTACTTCTGACTCCCAAGCCTGTGCTCTATCCCCTAGGCAACACTGCTTCAATATTGGGATGGGATCGGGGGATGCCCTGCCGAAGGACGTATAGATTAGAAGCAGCATAGCTTAATGGAAAGAGCATGGGACTGAGTCAGAGAACCTGGATTCCAATTCTGGCTCAGCCACATGTCTGCAGTGTGACTTTGGGCAAGTGACTTGACTTCTCTATGCCTCAGTTCCCTCTTCAAAATGGGGGTTCAATGTCTATTCTCTCTCCTATTTAGACTGCGAGCACCATGTAAAACCTGATTATCCTGTATCTATCCCAGCACTTAATACAGTACTTGGCACATAGTGAATGCATAACATACTGTTATTATTATTATCATTATCTTTGTTAGGGACACTATAGGGAAATTGTCCATGGATGATGTTCCCAGGGATTTCAGTGCATCAGCATCAAACAATCCCCCAACCAAGGATTTATTGGTGAAAGTCAAATTTCTCATCGGGTGATGATTTCTCTAAGGGTACTTTTCTCTTTGAGTTATTACTAGCTAAACTCTTCAGTCCCCTCTCCTTGCCGCAGACCAGTGACCATGGATCCTAATCCAGAAGGGCAGCAGGAGCTCCTCTAATGCCAACCTACTTAGTCTCATCTCAGTCTCGTCTATCTCGCTGCTGACCCCTCGCCCATGTTCTGCTTCTGGCCTGGGATAGCCTCCCTCTTTATATCCAACAGACGATCGCTCTCTCCACCTTCAAAGTCTTATTAAAATTACATCTCTTCCAAGAGGCCTTCCCCGACTAAACCCTCTCTTCCTCTTCTCCCATTCCCTTCTGTGTAGTCCTTGAACTTGGATTTATGCCCTTTATTTACCCCTCCTTCAGCTCCTCAGCACTTATGCACATATCTGTAATTTATTTATTTGTACTCAAGCCTGTCTCCCCCTCTTGACTTTTAGCTCGTTCTGTTATATTTTACTCTCCCAATCACTCCAGTTCTCGGTATACAGTAAGTGCTCAATAAAATGATTGATTGATTAATTGATTGGTCTCCCTGGCCCCCTCTCTCCATGCCCTCCATGACCTCCTAGTCCCCCATCCTCCCTGGCTTCCCTGGATTTCCTGCCCTCTGTAGCCTCCTTGTTGTTCCTGGCTTCCTTGACTCCCTGGTTTCCCTAGCCTTCTTAGCATTTCAGGGCTCCTGGCCTCCCTGGCCTCCTTGGGCTTCCTGGGATTCCTGGACTTCTTGGACTCCCTGGACTCTATGGCTCCCTGAGCAACACCCTGACTCTCTGGGCCCTCTGGCCTCCCTGAATTTTGTGGATTCCTGGTTCCCTGAGCTCTCTTGGCCTCTGTGGTCCTACTGTCCCCACTTGCTTATCAGTCACCCCTGAATTCCCTGCACTCCCTGGCCCTCCTGGCCTCATGGACTTCCTGGCACCCTTGAGTCCCCTGCCCTCCCTATCTATGACTGCTCCTCTAGGTACTCCTATCCCCCCTGGAGTTCTTGCACTCTTGACCTTCCTGAATCCCTTAAACTCCCCAGGCTCCATGGCCTCCTTGAGCTCTCTGAGTCCCCTGGCCCCCAGACCTCTCTGGCACCTTGGCATTTCCTGTCTTCCAGGCATCCTGGGCTCCCTATGCTCCCTACTCTCCCTGGGCCCCATGACTCCCCTTGCTCCCATGGTCTTCCTGAACCCCCTTGTTCCTCTAGTTCCCCTGACCTTGTGGGCTAATTGAGCTTCCTCACTTCCCTGGGGTCCAGGCCTTGCTGGGTCCCCATTCTCTCCTTGTCACCCTTGCCTCCCTGGAGTCCCAGGGTTCAGTGGGATCCTTATGTCTCCCTGACTCCCCTCATCGTTCTGAACCCTGGCCTCCCAGGTCCCACAGCCTCTCTGAGCACCCTAGGCTCTGGAACCTCCTTCCTCCCCATCTGGGATAACTGGCCTCCTTATCTATTGTCCCTGGGCCCCATGGCCTCCTTGGCCTTCCTGACCCTCTGGGCTCCCAGGGCTCCTGGGGCTCACTGGCCTCCAGGGACAGCAAGGGATCCCTTGTCCTCAAAGTCCCCTGGATTCCCTGGTCGTCAAGGCTCCCTGTGCTCCCTGGACTCTTGATCTTCCTGAGCTCCCTGGGTCCCCCTGAACTCCTGGACCAACTGGGGTCCCTGGGTTCCCTGGGCTCCCAAGCCCTACTAGCCTCACTGGACCCATGGGCTCCCTGGTCTCCTGAACTCCTTTTCTTCCTGGCTTCCCTGGACTCCCTGTCCTCCCTGGTCTCTTTGGCCTCCTGACTGCCATGAGGGTCAATGGACTCCTTGGGCTTTTTGGGAACTTTAGCCTTCCTAGCTTTCATGCTCTCCCTCATCTGCCAGGGCTCCCAGGGCTCCCTGCCACTCAACTGGTTTCCCTGGGATCCCTAAATTCCCTAGTTTCCCTTGTCTCCCTCTGCTCCCTGCTCTTCCTAAGCTCCCTGGAATGCCTGCCCTCCCTGGACTCCCAGGACCCCTGGTCTCACGACCTCCCTGGGTTCTCTGGGCACCTGGGCACACTCTCCCTGGCACTTGAGACCCCCTCAACTAAGTGCTCAGTACAGTGCTCTGCCTAGAAGAAGCACTCAATAAATACCATTGATTGATTGATTAATTAGACTTTCTAGGCTTCCTAGGTTTCAAGAGCTCTCTGGAGTCCCTGGTCATTCATTCATTCATTCAGTCGTATTTATTGAGCCCTTACTGTGTGCAGAGCACTGTACTAAATGCTTGGAATGTACAATTCAGCAACAGAGAAAATCCCTGTCCCACAATGGGCTCACAGTCTAAAAGGGGGAGACAGACAGCAAAACAAAACAAGTAGTCATGCATCAACACCATCAAAATAGATGAGTAGAACCATAGCTATATACACATCATTAACAGAGTTGAGTAATAAATAATATACACAAGTGATACAAATATACACAAGTGAATAATGATGGTATTTGTTAAGCACTTACTATATGCCAAGCACCGTTCTAAACACTGGGGTAGATTCAAGGTAATCAGGTTGTCCCACTTGGGGCTCACAGTCTTAGTCCCCATTTTACAGATGAGGGAACTGAGGCACAGAGAATTGAAGTGACTTGCCCAAAATCATAAAGCTGAAAAGTGGCAGAGCCAGGATTCGAACCTACGTCCTCTGACTCCCAAGCCCGAGCTCCTTCCACTAAGTCATGCCGCTTCTCAATGACCCCCATCTACTCCCTGGCTTCCTGACCTCCCAGGCCTCTCCAGTCTTCCTGGGCTCCCCAAGATTCAAGGCTTACTTGATACTCTGGGCTCCCTGGGCTCCCTGCTCACCTTTGAGCCTCCTAAGCTTCCTGGACCCCTTGGTCTCCTTGGGTTCCCTAGCCTCTCTGGGTTCCTTGGGCTTCCTGGCTCTAATGGTCTCCCCTTCTCTTTTGAATCCCTGGTTCTTCCTGGCCCCTTGGTCTCCCTAGGTTCCATGCTGCTCTCTGCCCCTCCCCCATCCTCTCTGTCCTCCCTGTCCTCCATGCCTCCCTGTCATATCTTCCACCCTGACCCCCTTCACCTCCCTTGTCTCTGTGTTTCTCTGACCTCCCTTGCCTGCCAGGCATCCTTGGCCATCTTGGGCACTTGGGGTCTCTGGGCCTCCTGGCCTCCATGCCTCCCTGACCACTCTGGACCCACTGCAACACCTGGTCTCCCTGTTCTCCATGACCCCTTTGACCTTCCTGGATTCCTGAGACTCCAAGGTTTCCCTGGTGCTCTAGGCACCCTGGCCTTCCTGATCTCGTTGGTCTCTAGCCTCTCTCGGATCCCTGGCCCACTGGGCTTCCTGGGATCCATGCCCCACTCTGGTCCTCCTCACTCCCCTGTCCTTTCTATTCTCCCTGGCCTCTTTTGCCTTTGTGCCTTTGGACATTTGATATTTGCCCTACCCTTAACCCCAATAGCACTTATGTGCATATCCTCACATTGGATACTATAAATTATTTATGTCTATTAATGCCTGTCTCCCCTTCTAAACTGTAAGTTTGTTATGGGCAGGTAATGTGTCTGCCAACTCTGTTGCACTGTACTCTCCCAAGTGTTTAGTACAGTCCTTTGCACATAGCAAGCACTCAATAAATATTATTGATGATGATGATGATGATGATGATGATGATGATGATGCCTCCTTGGTTTCCCTGATTTCCTTGGCATTCCTGGACTCCGTGGCCCTCTTGTCCTCCCTGGGCTCCCTGGCTTCCCTGACCCCACTAACCTCCCTATAATTCCTTGGCCCTGCTGGGATCCCTGACCTCTCTGCACTCCCAACTCTTCTTGGGCTTCAAAGCACTCCCTGGCTTATAATGTTCCCTGGCCTCCTTGGATTCTCTGGCTCCCATTGCTCCCTTGGCCTCTGTGGAGTTCCTGTTCCCTGGCCTCCCTGGCCTTTTGGGGTTCCTCGATGCCCCCACTAGTCTTCATGTTCTCCCTGGGCTTCGTGAACTACTTGGTCTTCCTGGCTTCCCCGGCTTCAGTGGCTTCCTTGGCCACCCTGGTTCCCTGGTCTCCCTAAAATCCATGACCTTCCACGGCTCCCTTGGTTACCTTGGGATTCCTATGCTCCTTATGCTCTCTGGCTCCTTGAATCCCTGGGGTTCTCTGGTGCCCTGAACTCCCTGGGCTCCCTGGCCCCCTCTGGCCTCCCTAGCCTCCTAGCCTACTAGCCTTCCCTGGACTCCTTCCCAACTTGTCCTTCCTTGGTTCCCTGGCCTCCTTGCTCCAGCCCCCCCCTCACCCCTACCCAGACTTTCTGGCCTCCCAGGCTCCCTAGGCTCTCTGGACTCCGTGGGCTCCCTTGTCCCCTTGGGCTTTGCCTATCTTTTTTTATTAATGGTATGTGTTAAGCTCTTACTATGTGCCAGGTTGGACAAAGTCCCTGTTCCACATGGAACTCGCAATCTTAATCCCCAGTTTTACAGGTGCAGAGTTACAGATATTCTTGGACTCCCTGGCCCCCGCATGACCTCCTTAGTATTTTGGCCTACCTGTCCTCTCTGAGCTTGTTGGGCTCCCTGGGCTTCTTCTTTCCCCTTGGTCTCTCTCAGCTCCCTGGCTTCTCTGCTCCCTGCTCCCAATCTCCTGGTGCCCATGGTTCCCTGTGTTCTCTGGGCTCCCTGGGTTCCTTTGACCCCTTGGGCTCCCTGATCCCACTCTGGCCTCCATGGGCTCCCTGAGCTCCCCGGTTTCTCTGGGCTTCCTGGCCTTTCTCCCATACAGTCAAGTGGGCCAAACTCCCTCAGACTCAGAAATAAGCCCTCCTCAAGACTCAGATTCACTGCTCCCCACTGGCCATAGTGCTAGAGAATGAGGTCCCACTCTGTTCACATGCTCTCACACACAGGAAAATAGAAGTAGCTTTGGAGCAATCCTAGGAAATGTTGAGAAGGTAGGAGAGGAGATGGAGGAAAAAGAAGAGGAGGGCATGCTCTTCTCACGCTTTGCCCTTCCAAAGCTACCAACTCTCCCATCTCCTAGCCGTTGCTCAAATCCTTCTCCCTACCTACAGTTCCCTCCCCCTTAAAATTCTTCCCAAACCAGCTCAAGCCCATCTTCAAAGCCTCCCAGAGACCCAATTCCCCTGGAAGTGTTCCCTGACTAGCTCCCACTGCCCCAGTCATATCATCATATCAACCACCCACTAAACACTTTGGTGGAATTATCTGTTTATTTATTTCTTCTCTTTTCAGTGGGTCTTTCATCTCTTTCATCTTTTTCCATTATATCTTTGCTCTCACTCTTGTTCACATTAAATATTTTCAATCTATGTTTACTGGTCTTCCCAATTAGACTGAAAGCTCCTTGAATAAGGCAGCATGGTGTAGTGGATACAGCACAGGCTTGGGAGTCATAATTATCATTATTATTCAATAAAAATAATAATGGTATTTAAGTGTTTACTATGTGCCTGGCACCCTTCTAAGTGCTGAGTTAGAAACAAGATAATCAAGTTGGACACAGTCTTTGTCCTACCTAGGGCTCACAATCTTAATCTTTATTTTACAGATGAGGGAACTGAGCCACAGAGAAGTTAAGTGATAATAATAATAAAAATTGTGGTATTTGTTAAGCACTTATTGTGTGTCAGGCACTGTACTAATCGCTGGGGTGGATACAAGCAAATCGGCCTGGACACAGTCCCTGTCCCACATTGGGGTCACAGTCTCAATCCCCATTTTGCAGAAGAAGTAATTGAGGCACAGGGAATGAAGTGACTTGACCAAGGTCATACAGCAAACTTGTAGTGGAGCCAGGATTAGAAGCCAGGTCCTTCTGATTCCAAGGCCCCTGTTCTATCCACTAAGTCATGCTTCTTCTCTATGACACTGGGGCCAAGGATAGTGCCTTTTGCTGTTGAGTTGACCTCCCAAGACCCTAGAAAAGAGTAACTTACACCAAGGACAAAAAAGAAAGAATTCAGAGAGGGTGGAAAAGGAGAGGAGGAGACATCATGCATTGCCCCAGCCAAACCAAGCTACCTTTTGCTATTCCATCACAACTCTCTCTCCACTATTGAGAAGGTTTAATTGGCGAAAGCTTGGGAAAGGAAAATCAAAGTTTTTTGTATTAAACCAAACTTAGTTAATGAAAAATTCTTTGCATGTCGACTTTCAGGCTTCCACAATCCAGGGACTAGGGACTAGGGACTTCAGAATTTTGGAAATTTCCAAATGAGTGCACACCTAATTGGGTGCATGATTGCTCTCTAGATTCCAGACTGGTAAACTAGGGGATCTGGGGGCTGGGGAGCTGTGGGCAGGGCTCAGGAACTAGGGGTCTGGGGGATGGTGTCTCCCAACTTTCAAATGTGGGAGGTGTCTCAAGTCTCATTTCTGGGTCCCCTTTTATTCAGCAACTACACCACTCTCTTGGAGTACTTATTTGATCCCACGGCTTCAACGACCACCTTTAAATGGAAGATTTCCCAATTAATCTTTCTAGCCCCGACCTCTCTTTCTTTGCATTCTCACATTTCCTCCTGCTTTCAGGATATCTCTACTTGAATGACCCACCGACACCTCAAACTTAAAACTTGTCCAAAACAGAACTCCATCTTCCCATTCAAAGCCTGTCCACCCCATGAGTTTCCCATCACTGTAGACATCACCACTATCCTTCCTGTCTCACAAGCCTACAATCTTGTTATTGTCTTTGACTCATCTCTTATTCAACCCACATAGTAAATCTGTCACCAAATCCTGTCAGTTCTACCTTCAGAAATTCTCTAGAATCTGTCCTTTCCTCTCCTTCTGAACTGCTACCACATTGATCCAAACTGAGCTGGCAGACTCAGGGCTGGGGGGACCGTGGGCTGGCAGCTGGCGAGGTGGGAGTTGGTGCTTAGCAGAACTGGTGAGCTGGTGGCCTGGGGGCTGGGAGCTGGGAATTGGCAGGGTGGTGAGCTGACAGGAGCACACAGTGGAAAAATGCCTCAGTATTTCATTGCTATTCTCAGCTTGGCTTTGACTGTCAGCAGGGTCCAGCCTAGGAAAGATCTAGTTGGGGATAATGTCTACAGGAAGAGTGAAAGCAAGGCTTGGGTCAGTCAGTCAGTCAGTCACATTTATTGAGCACTTACTGTGTGCAGAGCACTCTAAGTACATGGGAGAGTAAAACAAAAAAAAATAGACACATTTTCTGCCCACAATGAATTTACAGTCTAGAAGGTTTGGCCCTTCCCTGTCCATGTTGTGAAGCATTTGGGTTTGTCAGTGCTCTTCATGGTGAGGAACAACCAGGATCCCATAAACTGGAAAGAACTAGGCCACCTGCCATGCCTGCCTAGGAGAGCTGTGTCTTAGGGAAGGTTCTCTGAACTTTGAGGGCACATCTTTGGTTTTGAAGGGATGAGGGAGTGGGCTTCTTAGACAGCTCACCCACCGGAAGGTTTCAGCGGGCATAGTTTGCTGACTCTTAGTCTAAATCTGCAGAAGCTTAATTGTTTATTAACAATACTTCCGTTGCCCAATTGTACTTTCCAAGTGCTTCGTACAGCGCTCTGCACAAGTAAGTGCTCAATAAATTTGATTGACTGAAGAGAAGTAGTGTTCTGAAGGCAACTGCTGATGCCGCCACCCCTGCCACCGCAATGCTAGGAGAACTGACCCTGATGGTTCCATTACTACTTGGCTGGCACTGACTGTGGCCCATCAGTGACTGCACAGCTGTCCAAAGTGCACTCAGGCGCTGTGGAACTGCTGCTGGTCTCCTGGTCACAAGGTCAGCTTCCCCTTGGGCCCCTGCAGCCCTCTGGCCTGGGGCATTCTCTTGGTGCTCAGCAGAGCACAGTTAGCGGGGATTTGATGTCTTGTAAGTTCCCAGCTTCATAAGAACTGTGGTAGATGCAAGATAATCCGGTCGGATGCAATTCTTGTCCCACATGAGGCTCATAATCTGAGGGAGGGAGAATGGGGTATTTTACCCTGAATTTACAGATGAGGAAACCAAGGCAAAAAGAATTTAAATGGCTTGCCCAAAGTCACCCAGCAGGAAAGTAATGCAGCCTGGATTAGAACCACGGTCTCCTGACTCCCAGTCCCATGCTCTTTCCACTAAGCCAGTCCAGACAAGGCCTGGGGCCCCTGCTTTCATGTGGGAGTCACTGATGAAATGGGCTTCCAGTCAGCAACCTTCCTGGATTCCCTGTGCCTTTCTGAGTCGATCAACCAGAGCCCCACAGTCAGTCTGGAGTTTCCAGGCAGAGGAGGAAAAGAGTGCCTCCGTAGCATGAGCCAGGAGCCAAGAAAAATTTCAACTTTCTCCTTGGTTTTATCTCTGTCTTGCCCTGAGCTAGACCCTGATTGAAGAGTGAAGGGCTTCCTTCTGATCTGGTCAGGTCGACAGGAAGGGCAGAAGGTGAAGAAGAAAGATTTAACGTGGCTCAGTGGAAAGAGCCCAGGTTTGGGAGTCGAGATCATGGGTTCTAATCCTGACCCCGTCATTTGTCTGCTGGGTGACTTTGGGCAAATCACTTCACTTCTCTGTGCCTCAGTTACCTCATCTGTAAAATGGGGATTAAGACTGTGAGCTCCATGTGGGGCAACCTGATCACCTTGTATTCCCCCACTGCTTAGAACAGTGCTTTGCACCTAGTAAGCACTTAACAAATACCACCATTATTATTATTATTATTATTATTAACAGGGATGAGGGGTGGGAAGGGTGAGGGGAGAGGGCTTAGCAGAAAGAGCATGGGCTTGGGAGTCAAAGGTTGTGGGTTCTAATTCTACTCCACCAACTGTCAATTGTGTGACTTTGGGCAAGTCACGTAACTTCTCTGTGCCTCCGTTACCTCATCTGTAAAATGAGGATTAAGACCTTGAACCCCATGTGGGACAACCTGATAACTTTGTATCTACCCCAGGGCTTAGAACAGTGTTTGGCACATAGTAGACGTTTAACAAATGCCATCGTTATTATTATCTGCTGTCCGTTTGTCTTCTCTGTTATATTCCCCAGCTCCACACTTCCTCTGCTGACCATGGGGGCAGGAGGGAAGGAGGCAGCCATGCACGTAATTCACTTCTGCAGGAAGCAGGAGCTGGCCCATTGTGAATGAAGAATAAGAGAGTGGACAATACGGAGGGTCATGTGGCTCTTGTCCTCTCTGCAATCTGAACCCCACTCCTTTGACCAGAGGGAGAGTGGGGCCCTCTGGGTGTGGAGTGGGGTGATGATCTTGGAGGGAGTGGAGACTACTTTGATTATGACCACTATTGCTGCCTGCCTTGAGCCAAAGGTGTCACCTCAGTGAAGGAATGTGTGTGTGTGTGTGTGAGTGTGTGTTTGTGTTGGGTGGGGTCTGCCACCATAGCTTGTGAATCTGTCTCAATCGTTTCACAACCAATCAGTGGGATTTAGTGAATAATTTTGTGTGCAGAGCACTGTACTAAGTGTTTGAAAGAGTAGAGTTCCGATAGTAAGACAACACCTACTCTGAAGGAGCTTACAGTCTAGCCAAGAAAACAGACATTAAAATAAATTACAGATAGGAGAAGCAACTGAATATAAAGATACATACATAAGTGTTGTGGGGCTGAGGGATTGAGTACCAAAGAATTAGGGAGCATGAACTCAATTGTTTAGGTGATGTAGAAGGGAGGGAAAATAAGGGAAGGAAATGAGAGATTAGTCAGAGACAGTTTACTGGAGATGTGAATTTAAGGAGGGTTTCGGAGATGGGGAGAATGGTGGTCTGTCAGATATGAAAGGGGAGGGAGTTCCACCTAGAAAAGGAGGGTGTGAGTCAGGGGTTAATGGTGAGACAGATGAGTGAGGTACAGAGGGTATATTGGTGTTAGAGAGTAAACCATACAAGCAGGATTTAGCGAGAGATCAGCGAGGATAGGTAGAGGAGGGAGAGTTGATTGCCTTAAAGTCAATGGAAAGGAGTTTCTGCTTGATGCAGAGTTGGATGGGAAACCCTTGGAGGTCCTGGAGGAGTGGGGAGATATACTCAGCATGATTTTTTAGAAAAATGAGATGGACAGTATAGTGAACTCGAAAGGACTGAGAGAGGAGTCAGGGACATCAGTGAGGAAGCTGATGAAGTAGAAGTAGGATATGACAAGTAGGATATGAGAAGCAGCATGGCCTAGTGGATAGAGCATGGGCCTGGGAGTCAGAAAGACCTGAGTTCTAATCTTATCTGCGGTGTGATCTTGGGGATGCCATTTCACATCTTTGTGCTTCAGTTATCTTGATCTGTAAAAAGGGGATTGAGGCTGTGAGCTCCATATGGGGCATGGACTGTGTCCAACCTGATTACTTTGTATCTATCCCTGTGCTTCGTACATTGCCTGGCACATAGGAAGTGCTCAACAAATACAATAAAAAAAATTACCAGACTAGGATGATAGCAGTTTGATGGAGCTGGAGTTGATGTTGGTAGTTGGATGTCTTCCTGTCACCTCAAACTTAATAAGGCTAAAACTGAACTTAATCGGTCCACCCAAACCCAGAACTCCCACTCACTTTCCCATCATTGTTGACAGCCCTACCATCCTTCCTGTCTCATAAACCCATAACCTTGGCATTATCCTTGACTCCTCTCTCTCGTTCCACCCTCAAATTCAAGCCATCACTAAATCCTGTCAGTTCTACCTTCACAGCATCACCAAAATCAGTCCCTTCCTCTCCACTGAAACAGCTACCAGATTAACGCAAGCACTTATCCTATCCCACCTTGATTATTGTATCAGTCTCCATGTTGACCTCCCTGCCTCCAGTCTTTCCCCACTCCAGTCCATACTCCATTCTGCTGCCCAAATCATTTTCCTTCACAAATGTTCAGACCGTGTTTCCCCACTCCTCAAGAAACTCCAGTGTTTGCCCATCCACCGCCGCATCAAACAAAAACTCCTCCCCATTGGCTTTAAAGCACTTAATCACCTTGCCCTCTTGTGCCTCACCTTGCTACTTTCCTTCTACAACCCAGCCCGCATACTTCATTCCCCTAATGCTATCCCTCTCACTGTACCTCAATCTCATCTATCTTGCCGATGACCTCTCGCTCACATCTTGCTTCTGGCCTGGAACACCCTCCCTCTTCATGTCCGACAGATAATTGCTCTCCCTCACTTCAAAAACTTATTGAAGGTACATCTCCTCCAAAAAGCCTTCCCTGAATAAGCCCACCTCTCCTCTTCTCCCGCTCTTACTTGCTCCTTCATTTATCCTCCCTCCCACCCCCACAACACATATGTATATAGCTGTATATATCTGTAATTTATTTATTTATCTATTTATTTATATTTTAATGTCCATCTCTCCCTCTAGATTGTGAGCTTATTGTGGGCAGAAATGTGTCTGTTTGTTGTTTTATAGTACTCTCCCAAAAGCTTAGTACAGTAAGCACTCAATAAATATGATTGAATGAATTAATGGATAAAGGGGAAGGAGAAGATTCTAGAGATACTGAGAAGAAAGAACTGATAGGATTTGGTGACTGATTATGGGAGTTGATGAAGGGCGATGAATCAAGGATGACACCAAGGTTGCAGGTTTTTAACATAAGGAGGATGGTGGTGTTGTCAGTGGTGATGGGGAAATCAGGGAGAGGAAAGCTTTTGGGAGGGAAAATGAGGAGTTAGGTTTTGAACGTTTATTGCTGCATCTGGTCCCTTTAGATTCAAACTACTCCTTCCAAGGGGTGAGCCTTTCATGTCCTCCAGTTTCGACATGTCAGCATTTTGCTCCCCATGACCACCCTCAGGTGCCTGCCAAATGATCCAAATAACTGCCTCAAGCTCCTGCTTTCTTTCAGATGAGAGGTCTGAGGAATGTACACCCTGGGGTTCAGGGCCATCCATTAGCACCCATCAACACCCATTGACACCCATTGGTACTCATCTCAAAATAGAGTATTTACCCACAATGCCCTGAGATGCATGCAGGTGTTCAAAGCAGAAGACTGATGATCTTCTCCCCTTGTAATTCTTTGCATTTTATTTTTCTTGGAGACAGAATCACCACGGAGTGAGAAAAGAAGCAAATTACTACAATTAGCATTTAAACTTCCTAATTCAATTAGAGTTTCTGCAAACACTCATTATTTACCAAAGGGCTGCATGTCTACAGTTTATCGATCCCATTTGGTTTTCTTTAGAACAAAAGTTCCTAGAAGGTAGGAGTCATGAAGCATGCTTTACCACCTATGATCTGTGTCTGGGAGATGAGGATCTTTCACAGATGGTTGTTTCAGCCGTCGGAGAGTTACACTCAAGCAAGCAACTTGTGGGGCACTGGACCCTGAAGCCTTATGTTCTCCCCTTCCTCCCTCCCTCTGTTTCCTCTCCTTACAGGCCCTCAGCCCCAGAACAGAGCCAAGGATCCAAAGGGCCCTTTGCAGATTTTGAGAATATTGAGAAAAAAGCAGCAGTTTTATCCCACAGCACTGATTGGTTCCCCCCCACCGCGCCCCCGCGTGTCCTTTCCTCCTTCCTACCACTCCACTCCCTGAGCCTGGTTATCACTCTCTCCATCCCCACAAGCTCAACACCTTCCAAAATCTCACCCCTGTCCCTTACTTCCCACTCCATCATCCTCCCCTGACTCCATGCCCTACTCCCACAGCTCAAGACCATTGTGGTCTGTGAGGCCACTACTCCTTTATGGGCCCTTTCTGTCTTGACCTATACCTGATCACCCAGTCTTACTCCTTGTCATTCTGGAGATTTGGACCTCATCTGATGACACAGTTGCCTCCATTCTGACTTCTCTTGGGGGTGTTGGATGAGGGGCATTTCACCTTCTCCCACTCTCCCTGACTCACAGGGAAAGGGGGAAAAGTCAGCCTGCCCCTCGCCTCCCAATATTGTCTCTGTCTCCTTCTCTTCTTTGAATCCAACGTCGTCTATTTCTACCACCCTCCATAACTTCTAGTTGCTGTTACCCTCTGCATGTCATACTGCTTTTCTCTCTTTCCTGCTCTCACTTCCTTTTCCCACTCTCACACATAGGGTCGTCAACCCCCAAGTTAATGATCCCTCTCACTCCTCAACCCAATATTTCCAGTGCCTCCTCTCCTTCACTGGCCTCTTACTACACCCCAATGCAGTGCACAGACACACACTTGATCTAAACATCTCCAAGTGTGCCTCAACCCCAACCTTACCAACTCAGACTTACTATTTTCTAATCAAATCTTCTTACCTGCAGCCTCACCCCCACCCTCCACACCTTAATTTTGGTTCTCATCCTCTGTTACCACCTGTGAACTCTAGACCACTCTGCGTATCCCAGGCAATCTCCCCAGAAGTTGAGGTTAGGACACTCTCTTCCATCTCAGTAGGTGCTCAGTACAATGTTATACAGACTGGTAGGTGCTTAAGACATTATTTTGATTAATTGATGGATTGAACATTTTCTACTTTTGCATGACAAAGAATCCCAAGTTTTGTATCTGGAAGGTATTTTGAAATTGAAATAGAAGGTTCAATTCCCCTTTAAATCAAAACAGAAAGGAAGCTGAAAACATGAATGGAGATGCTGCTTGGGTGAAGCTGTATCAGACCTAAATAATCATAGTTTATAACCTGGAAGAGAAGACACACTGCAGGTGTGGAGCAAGTGAATAATTAGAATATTTACTGGTCGAGTCCTGTCAAGGGCCCAAGATGCTTTCCGGCTCATGGGTCAGCCAAAAGGAGGGAACTGCCAGCTGTTTTCATAAGTTCAGGGGGCAGGACAGGAAAATAAAATCCAACAGCTGCAAACAAATGACCGTTTCCCAACCCGTCGTGGGTGTAATAGCTGTGGTGGTCTCTGGAGCCAGCAAGGGGAGGTCTATGCTGGGACTTCACTTCAGCCATGGAGGAAACAACCCAATTTAAAAATCCATTACAATCAATCAAGCATCAAAGCAGCTTTGTTCAGAAACCAGTGTGAGTCCTGAGATGGGCCTTAATTACAAATGTGTTCCTCCTGACTGGGACATGGGGTAGAGATGTCATATTTTCCTGGAGAGGTGGGGTTGGAGTTGGGCCTGTGGATAAACTAGCTCTGCATGTCAATGGGCAGATGCCCCAAAATTCCCTCATCATGGACAACAACAAGATGGATGGCATATCCAGGCAGGCAGGTAGGTGTTAAGGAGGAGGGTGAGTGGGCATAGAGACAGGCATATATGTAAATATTTGTATATATCTGTAATTTATTTATTCATTTGTCGATTTTTTTTTATATTAATATCTGTCTCCCTCTCTACCTTCTCAGGATCACACCTGAAGAGTTTCCAGAACTCTACCAGTCTCGACTTCAAGTGGGAGAGTCAAGCAGAGCATACATTCCATTCCTAGTTTGGGCTGTGGCCAGTGTGTGGAAGGCAATCTGCTACAAGTCAAAACTCACCTATGCTGGGCAGCAGCGGCATGGGAGAGAGTCGAGGGCAGAGACTCATTTACTGTGCAGAAGGAGGCAATGGTAAACCACTTCCATATTTTTACCAAGAAAACTCTATGGATCCACTACCAGAGCAATCGCAGATGGGCAGTGGGGCATTCTGGGAGAGATGTGTCCATGGTGTCACTATGGGTCAGACATGACTCGACAGCATAGGACAACAACAACTCCCCCTCTAGACTGTGAGCTCGTTGTGGACAGGTAATATGTCTGATGTTATATTATACTTTCCCAAGATCTTAGTACAGTGCTTTGCACAGAGACAGCAGTCAATAAATATGATTATTAGTATTAACAATAATAAGCAAGCAAATGGGAAGTCAGATGGGCAGACAAGCAGGCAAGTGGGCAGGCAGGCAGGTAGACAGTCACTCATTCAACCTTATTTATGGAGCACTCACTGTGTGCAGAGCACTGTATGAAGGGCTTGGGAAGTACAATTCAGCAACAATTCAGGACTGTGTGCCTGCCCACAATGGGCTCACAGTCTAGAACGGAGGAGACAGACATCAAAACAAGTAAACAGGCATCAGTAGCATCATTATAAATAAAAAGAATTATTGATAGATATATACACATCATTAATAGAAATAAATAGAATTTTATAAATATGTACATATGTACACAAGTGCTGTGGGGTGGGGAAGAGGGTCCCTCACAAAGAGAGTGATTCGAGGCAATAGGGAGGGGCAGGGGAGCAGAGGAATAGGGGGACTTAGTCTGGGAAGGCCTCCTGGAGGAGGTCAGCTTTCAGTAGGGCTTTGAAGGGGGGAAGTGTGCTAATTTGGCAGTTTTGAGGCAGAGAGGTAGACAGGCAGACAGGGATCTGGAGAGGAGCTGACAAATTTCAGAGAACCCCCCCCCCTCTCAGCTGTATTCTAAGATCATGGGGGAATGCAAGCAAATCTCAGATGAGCATTCAATTAGTCAGAGAGCCAGGGAGGCAGACAGTTGTCCAGATAGGCAGGCAGATAGGATATGAATACAAGCCAGCACACATTCAGCAGTTGCACAGCTGAATTAAAGAGACAGATAAACCTGGGAAGGCCTCCTGGAGGAGATGGCTTTTTAGAAGGCTTTAAAAATGAAGAGGGTTGGCTTGGCAAGCAAATTTGCATCAGAAGTGAGTTCTTTCCAAGGAAGGGGTTTACACCAAGGGTCAGAGACAGGGGGAAATGTGGTGGGGAAGGGGTGGGGGATAGGGAGGAGGGAGGCGGTGCAGCTAGGAGTGAGTTTGAGAGGTGTAAAGAGCCTAAACTGGGATATAGTGGTAGAAGAGATAAGATAGGTAAGAGGGAGCCAGCTAATAATTAGTCAGGTAAGAGGGAACCAACTAGTAGTTATCCAGGTAAAAGGGAGACAGTTGGAAAGTCAGTGGAGATTTTTGAGGAAGGGGGGATGTGCTCTCATCAGGACTCAGAAAGGAAATGAAAATGCTGACTGTAGAACGGTCAGAATGTCTAGTAAGTCTGCAAGTCCAGACTGTAAAACTGGAGAGGAAAGGCTAAGAGCAGGAAGACTGAAAGGATGCCATTCCAGCAGAGAGCAGATTGTTAATATTCCCCGTCATTGTGAAGGCATGTAATAACTATTCACGGGTGATGGTTTGAAAATGATTCACAGCTCAGATAGTCTTTTGATAGAGGCTGGAAACCACCAGTCAAGGACTCCGCACAGATTCTGATATGTGGACTAATCCATAATAGCATGTCTGGCTGGGTCAAGGTCGAAGGATCGTTGGCAGTTGCTTTCCTCAGAGGCCTTTGGGAGTAAGCTAATACCAGTGAAGTAAAGCAGGTCCAGACCAGATCCAGCCAACAGATTTGACACAATATAGTTTGACGTGGCAACAGGAAATCTGGAAATACCAAAAACTCTCCAAGAAACTCAATCAATCCATACTATTATTGCCTACTGTATGCAGAGTACTGTATGTACTTTCCAACTGCCGCCCTATTCCGAACAAGAGAAGCTGTTACTGTGACCTTGAAGTCACAGATGCCTCGCTGAAAAGCTTTCCACAAGGACATATGATAAGTCGATGTTGCTAACTTTGGTGTGTAAACCCAGGTTAGGTTAGGGAACAGTATCAAATGAGGGGCAGGGTGTGGATAAACCAGAATTTTGGGTTGAGAAGGTCTATGCCTAATTACTGTTGCTGTTACTTATTCCAAGGTAAAGGAGAATGAAGGGTCTGGCTTGGACAAAGTAGAACAGGTTCTTGGCATTCTTGGATGTTTTTGTTTGGGATTTCACCTTTTTGTTGTAAGCTGTACTCATGCTCCCAGCTGTGGTGATGGAATACCCTGCTCCCCTTCAACCCTCCAGCCCCTGCTCTCTGCTTTCTCTACTTGTCACTCCAGGAGGAGATTTACTCTCTAGACTGAAAGCTCTTCACTAGACTGTAAGCTCAGTGTGGGCTGGGAACGTGTCTACCAACTCGGTTGTATTGTAATCTCCCAGGCACTTAATACAGAGTTTGGCACATAGTAATGCCAATAAATACCACTGATAAATAATGCCTCTCCTTGAGAGGAGGTTAGTAAGAGCAGATACTAAAGTCTTTTGTGGCACTGACTCAGAACCCAGCCAATCGAAGGGAAGGATTGAGAAGGATGAAGGCCAGGAAGAAAGGGGAGGGTGTCTCAGCTATTTTGGGAGTAGAAGGTACAGAGATGTGATCACATCTCCTGGGAGATCAGGACAAAGTAAAATCCACAACCTGCACATAACCACACATTCAGTCACCCAACCCCTTGATTCTAACTTCACAACATCTCTAGAATCTTCCCCCTCTTCCTTTCCCTCCAAACTACTACCATGCTAGTCCAAACCCTTGTTATGTTCCTCCTCGATTAATGCTGACCTCCATTCCTCCAGCTTCTTCCCTCTCCACTCTGTACTTCACTCTGCTACCTGGATCATTTTTCTGAAATACTCAGTTCAAATAATACTAATAATGATGATGATGATGACTTTTGTTAGACACTTACTGTGTGTCAGGTATTGTACTAAGCACTGGGGTGGTTACAAACAAATCAGGTTGGACACAATCATTGTCCCATATTGGATTCTCAGTCTTAGTTACCACATCTGTAAAATGGGAAATGAGACACAGAGAAGTTAAGTGATTTGCCCAAGACTACACAGCAGACAAGAGGCAGAACCGGGATTAGAACCCAGGTTCTTCCAACTCCAAGTCCTGCACTCTATCCACTAGGCCACGCTGCTTCCCATCTCTCCACTCCTCAAAAAATCACTGACTGCCCACCCACCTCCACATCAAAAAGAATTTCCTCCCAACTCTTTTAAAGCACTCAATCACCTCTATCCCTTCTGCCTATCCTTGTCCCTCTCTACAACGTAGCCTGCATACTTTGCTCCTCTAAAAACAAACTACTCATTTTGCCTCATTTTCATCTCTTTCACCATTGACCCCTTACTCATAGTTCTGCCTTGCCTATAATTCCCTCCTCCTTAATATCTGACAGACCACCACTCCCCAATTTCTACTAAGATCACATTTCCTCCAGGAAGTCTTCCCTGAGTTATCTCTCATTGTCCCACCCAATTTTCCTCCCTTCTGCGTCACCTATGCACCCCCAAAACACTTATTCCCCCTCGCTCACAGCATGTATGTACATATCCTTGTAGTCAGTTATATCCCCTACCTGTAATTTATTTCAGTGTCTATCTCCCTTGCTAGATTTTAAACTCCTTGAGAGTCCTGCATTAACATCCTTGCTGACCTCCCTGCCTCCTGTCTCTTCCCGTCCCCACTTCATAATTCACTCTACTCCTTGGATAACTTTTCTAATAGAACTTTCCATCCACATTTCTCCACTCCTCGAGAACTTCCAGTGGTTGCCCATCTACCTCTGCATCAAATAGAAACTCCTTCCATCAGCTTTAAAGCACTCACTCACCTCCTATCTTACCTTACCTTACCTGACTTTACCTTTCTGATTTCCTACTACAATCCAGTTCACACACTAGCTCTTCTAACACCATCTTACTCATTTTCTACCTCAATCTCATCTGTCTTGCTGCTGATCCCTTACCCACATTCTCCCTCTGACCTAGAGAACTCCCTCCTCCTCCATGTAGAGCAGGTCACTACTCTCCCCCCTTTAAAGTCATTAAAATCACATTTCCTTCAAGAGACCTTCCCCAGGTAAGCCCTCTTTTCCCTTATCTCCTCTCCCTTCATTACCTACACGTTTGGATCTGTACCCTTTAAATACTTGATCTTCACCTCATCATCAACCCCATAGCACTCTATAATTTATTTATATTAACATCTGTCTCCCTCTAGATTGTAAGCTACTTGTGGCATGTCTACCAAAGCTACTGTATTGTTCTCTCCCAAGCGTTTAATACAGTTCTCTGTACTCAGCAAGTATTCAATAGATACTACTAATTGATTGATTGATTGACTGATTGATAAGAGGGATCTGAGATGTGACCGTGGAGGGTTAGAAGGCCGAAAGGATTTGGGGACCTGAGGTTAGGACTCCAGAGGAATGGGGCTCCTATCTGTAGGGGAGAAAAGGCAGTGAGATACTTGGGGAGCTAGAAAGCCTGAGGGAAAGACTGGGAGAGGGTAAGATTAGAATGTGGGACACACCAATAGAAGAAGGGAAAGGATCAGAATAAAATGAGCACCAGGATGCCTATTGTGAAGGAGAACGTGTACTGCTGGAGAGAGGGGGAAAACTTGCCGGGGAAACAGCATGGCACAGTGGATACAGCAAGGGTCTGGGAGTTAAAGGACCTGCGTTCTAATCTTGGTTCCACCATTTGTCTGTGTGGTCTTGAGCAAGTCTCTTAACTTTTCTGCATCTCAATTACCTCATCTGTAAAATGGGTTTTAAGATTGTGAGCACCATGTGGGACAGGGGCTGTGTCCAATCCGGTTTGGTTATATCCACTCTAGTGCTAACTACAGTGCCTGACACATAGTAAGCGCTTAACAAATACCAAAATTATTATTATTAGAAGTAGGGAATGGTGGTGTGTATAAGAATTCTCTTCCACTCTTTTTTAAAATTTTACATGGTGTTTGTTAAGCACTGTACTAAGCCCTTGGGATAGATAAAAGCTAAACAGGTTGGACACAGTCCACTTCCCACATGCGGCTCACAGTCTTAATCTCCATTCATTCATTCAATCGTATTTATTGAGCGCTTACTCTTGTGCAGAGCACTGTGCTAAGTGCCTGGAAAGTACAATACGACAACAGATAGAGACAATTCCTGCCTAACAACAGGGCTCACAGTCTAGAAGGGAGGAAACAGACAGCAAAACAAAACAAATAGGCATCAATAATCCCCATTTTAGAATTGAGGTTTTTGAAGCACAGAGAAGAAGTGAAGTGATTTGCCCAAGGTCACACAGACACAGAAGACACATGACATAGGCAGGATTAGAACCCAAGTCCTTCTGATTCCCAGGCCCGTGCTCTATCCACTAGTCCACACTGCTTCTCTTGTTTAGCTCGTTACCTGGTTAACACACCAAAGATGTTTATTAAAAGCTTTTGAGATCTCTTATCTTGGTGTCTGCCTGCAGTAGGAGATGGAAGAAAGTTTCAGGGTCCAGAAGGGTGCTTTCTGTAGCTAGTGGAGGTGTATGGGGAGATGTTAATCCGGAAATGATCCTCTTGCCTTAGGGAAAATGCCTGGGCTTGAGAGACAGGGGGTGGTGGCTTCAAAATAAGGGTTCAGGAGCTGGGGTTTGCTAAGCTTGTACCAGTTTGTATCAGGAAGGGAGAAAATAGAGGTCTTTAGGATCCAGTGGAAGCTAACAGGGGTCCTTGAGGGGAGGCTAGTTTGTCTAGGATTTAGAGCTGAGAAGCCCCCCTACCCGCACTCTACCCCCCCCTCCCCACACACATACACACATACCCAGGCAGGATCACAGCCAGCACCCACAGTCCCATCCCTTCAGTGTTTGCCTGGAGACCTCCGTTGCACCTCCCCCAGGCTTCTCATCTGTCCCTTTGCTCCATTCTTGCCCTGAAGTTGGCTGAGTTCCTCCAGGTGATGTATCTAAGGTCTGCAACTCCTCTGAAAAATGAATCTGTAAATTAATCTCCTCAGGGAGGGGCAGCTCCCCCATCAGAGCATACAGTTTTGCTGCTTGGAGTAAATGCAAGATAATCAGATCAGACACAGTCCTTGTCCTACATGGGCTCACTCTCTAAGTAGGAGGGAGAATGAGTATTTAATCCCCATGTTAGAGATGAGGAAAAAGGAAGAGAGAAACATTAAATGACTTGCCCAAGGTCCTCAATAATGATAGTATACAGTTTTAATTTAAGATTTTGATCTAAAGATTGTTTGTCTAATTACCGCTGCTACTTGTAACTTTTACACAGTGCTGAGAAACTTGAACTTCAGTATTTGATTCATATATATAATCATCTCTGCAATGAGAGTGTTTTTGTTCTGCAGTTTGGATAGAATGTGATGGAAGAATGGGGGGACACAGTTACTCTAGCAGAGCAGTGATTTGGTTATGAATTGGTTATAGTGTGATGCAGATTTGTCAGAAATTCTGGGGCAAGCAACATGACAGGATCCTTGGTAATGTGAGCAAGAATGGGTCAGAATCAGTGACCACCACTACTTAAATTGTATCTCAACTCTTAGACACTCTCTTTGCTGAGCCTCGCCATCTCTGCCACTTGTCATCTCTGCCATCTCTGCCCCGCCTCTGCCACTTGTCAGTTGTGTGACTGTGGGCAAGTCACTTAACTTCTCGGTGCCTCAGTTACCTCATCTGTAAAATGGAGATTAACTGTGAGCCTCACGTGGGACAACCTGATTACCTCGTATCTACCCCAGCACTTAGAACAGTGCTCTGCACATAGTAAGCGCTTAACAAATACCAACATTATTATATCTGAATTCTGAACCATATGATTCCTCCTTTTGGATCTCTTCAATTAAGGGAAAACTTGGTGACTCTCCTAAATGAGAATAAATTAACATTGACTTCTCCATACCTAGTTGGCAGTGCCTAGCAACCCCTCACACCTTTTTCCATTTCTCCTTCACTTGAACTCATTCAAGCCTGATCAAGGAGTTGGAGTTTTATGGTGATTATTTTCTCTTTAGGGAATGTTCCACTATTTGAGGTTATCCTCACACTGGACTTCTAAATACCTAAGATCAGACTTCAACTTTCATGATAACAAAAGATACAGGTAGAGTAAAGGTTCGATGCTCCTGATTTGTTTGGCTAGTTGAAACAAACAGCCAGAACATTATAAGCATGAATGGTTCCTTGGGAAAAAAACACAACACAATCAGAAAAATTGATGTCTAGCAACTGAACTATAACAAAGTAGAATAAAATTATATTTAAGCTCTTACTACGTTCCAAGCACTATGCTAACAGCTGGAGTAGATGTGATATGAAAGATCAGATTCAGTCCCTGTCCCACCTGGAGGTTTCAATATGTACCCATTTTACAGATTTTTTCCATTTTACAGATGGAGAAAATCAAGGCTCAGAGAGGGTAAGTTGATTTGTCTGGAGTCACACAGCAGACTGGTGGCAAAGCTGAGCCTAAACCCAGATGTACCGACTCCCAGTTCTGAGCTCTTTCCACTAGTCCCTGCTGCAAATCTCTACTCAGTACTTTCAGGGGACACTTTGCACTAGACTTGGTTCTTGTGGATCTGATTAGAACAGAAAATGCAACAGTGGGGAAGACATTTCCTGGGACTGTTCATTCCTCAGCTGGCTGGCCCTAAGGGAAAGGAGCTGCTGTAGAAGTCAGAGGACCCAGCCTCCTAGCCCAGGGACCTGTTTACAAAGAGCAGAGTGCCTAGCTTCCTCTACCAGAGGGAAACAGGGAGCTTACCTTTTGCCTACATCAGTTTTCTTTTTTTCAAAGGGTTTAAAGGGACTTCAGAAGGTCACCATGAAGCCAACTGGCTTTATGGACAACAATCCTCCTGTTTGCCAAATTCCTCAAAGACAAACTCTTTTTGAGGTACCTTATCTAAATGACTCTTCCCTTTCCCCAATGTATTAAGGCTCAGTTTAGGTCCTGCTGGCCAGAAGGCAGTGGTGTAGGGGGATGGAGAGGGTTGGGAGGATCAGGCAGAGTGGGACCACCTACTTGCTCCCTCCCATCTCTGGCCATCGGCCCATGCAGCAGCAGCCAGTCAGCTCACCAGGCAATTCCTGGGAGATTTGCGGGGAACCAGGGGAAAACCTGCCAGGTAATGGGGCCAGCCCCCCAATCTCTGTCTCCCTGCAGCCCCTATTTCTCTCAGTAATTCCTCCAGTCTCAGAGGAAAGCCCTCTTATCCCACAGTGAGACCCTCCTGGTGGTATTTCTTTTGTAGCAGTTCCACCCAGCTTTCTCCTTGGTGTCTGGCATAGCACAGAGAGGCATGGGGTGACTGGCTGTTACAACTTTGGACACTAAACAGCCCTGTCTGGGTGCTGAGGAACCTGAAACCTTAACTCCTGTATTTATCCTTGTCTTTATCTTTTTATGTTGTTGTCTGCTTTTTTGGGTACCTTTTCAGAGGCCCAGAGCCATTCGACAGGAATCATGAGTGAGTCAGCCCCTTTCTGGGGCTAGCTGGAGGCTTCCAGGGGGAGGAGATGGGAGGTCTCCAGATATGAAACAGTCTCAAATGAAACACATCACTCCCACATTCCCTTACCCCCTGGCTCCCTTATCTCCTATGTACAGATTTTTAACCTCTCTTAGTTCCTCCTATCGGTAATTTATTTTAGTGTTTGCTCCTTGGGGGTAGGGACTTGTCTATTAGTCCAGTGCTCTGGACTAATCCAGTCAATGCATGCTATTAATTGATTGATCAAGTGAGTACCTGGGGGAAATTTTGCCTGTAGTTTGGAGAGAGAGAGACATAGAGAGAGTACCTCTCAGTTTCCTTATCAAGTAAAATGGGGATCTCTCATCTCCTTAGACTGTAAGCCCCATACAGGATAGGGACTGTGTCCAAAATGATTTTCTACTTCCTCCAGCAAATATTTAATAAGTACTCAATAAATGCCAAAAGTATTGCATAAATGAATGCTCCCTCTATCCCAAATGAGAGTGGGTGGGTGTGTTTGTGTGGTTATTTTAGTTTCCTCATTTATAAAATAGGGACTCAGTGACAGATGATTAGGAGACCTGGGTTCTAATTTAAGAACCAACACTAACTTGCCCCAAGGTCACCAGGGAAAGTAATAATAATGATAATAATAATAATTAGAGCAATAATGGTATTTGTTAAGTGTTTACTGTGGAGTAAGCACAGTACTAAGCATTGGGGTAGGTGCAGAATAATCATGTCAGACACAGTCACTGTCCCACAGGGGCCTCACAGGCTTAAGTGCTAGGCTTCCAAGACAACACCTTTTATCTTAATCTCCATTTTACAGATGAGGTAACTGAGACACAGAGAAGTGACTTGCCCAAGGTCACACAGCTGATAAGAGGCGGAGCTGGGATTAGAACCCACAACCTCTGACTCCTAAATCCGTGCTCTTTCCACTAAACCATGCTGCTTCTCTATTGCCCTATTACAGTAGCCTTCAGGAAAACCTCAGAACCCAAACCTCTACCAATTAGTCAGTCAGTCAGTCAATTGTATTTACTGAGTAGTTACTGTGTGCAGAGTACTGTAATAAGCGCTTGTGAAGTGCAATATAGCAATATGAGTCATTCCCTGCCTATAACAAGCTTACATTCTAGAAGGGGAGACAGATATTAATTTAAATAAATAAATTATGGACATGTACATCCAAAGGGCTATTCTACTTGTGCCTCACATACAATACCAGGATCTCTAGCAATCTCAGCAAGGGATGTGCCATTTTTTATTTTGTGTAGTTTCCTGGGCATTTTTTTCCCTATATTTGTTTCCTTTCACTTATTGTCAGACCATAGCACTGTGCCAGGGTTTACAAAGGGATTCATAATCATCTGCATGTCTTCTTGCATCTATCCTTCAAGTTCCGGGTGGATATCATTGAGCAGCACCTGGATGACCACTGCTGGTTTACCTGTTGAGTTGGAACATAGCATCAGGAACACATTCTTACTCCAACACATTCTTACTCCAACTCCAAGCTTCTCACTGCACTAAGAAGCATGGTTGCATAAACAGGTTATTGATGATGAAAGACCTACATCCTCAAGTGCTAATCTGAATTCACTATAGCATGAAGACACTGAAATCAGACTCCTCTCCCCCCCCCCCCCCCCCCCCCCCCCCCCCTCGACACACCAATCATAACCAATGAAAGCCTATCTAGGTAACAAAGGGAATGAGTCATGGCAGTTGAGATGCCTGTTTCCTCTTGAAACAAGCGAGGAGTGGGTTTTGTTTACAACAGAGTCAGAAGTGCTTTGTGATGGCTTATTTCTTATTTGATTGCAGGAATGCTGTCAGCACTGGGTATTAGCTGCCCTCATAGATGCAGGAGAAGCAGTGGGCCAGCATAGGCTTTCAGAGGTTAATTACGGATAATGTATGTCAATGGGCTCTTGAGGAATATGCATGGTATGTTTTGTTATTGGCACTGGGAATGGGCCTCAGGTCTGCCTCTAGAAGGTCATATCTCTGCTGCCTGTTGGGTTTCTGAGCATCAAATCCAAGTGGACTAACCTCTCCAAGTCTGATGGGGAGGGCTTGTGGATTCCCAGAAAGCATTCTTAGCTGCAGAAATGTTCCAGTTCACCACTGGCTGCAGCTCTTCACTGCAAAAAGAAACAAGACATTACCCCTGCGTAGAGCTACATTTGGGCAGGATTTGGACAGGGTTTGGGAAGGAATATAGGACCTCTGTCTAGGACATGTTGAGTTCTGGGTGGTGGGACAAGTAGAGATGTCCTGAAGGCAGGAGGAGATGCGAGCCTGGAGAGAAGGAGAAAGAACAGGGAAGGAGATTATAGATTTCGGTGTCAAGATATAGATTTGGGTGTCAGAATGGCCCATCTCCATTTGCAATCACTCTGGTAGTGTATCCACACCGTTTTCTTGGTAGAAATATGGAAATGGTTTATCACTGCTTCCTTCCGCACAGTAAATGTGAGTCTCGTCCTTGACTCTCACATTTCGCTGCTGCCCAGCACAGGTGAGTTTTGACTTGTAACAGATTGCCATCTACTCACTAGCTATTGGCCAAACTATGAATGGAAAGGCTATGTCTCTCCTTAACTCTCCCTCCCATAATCGAGACTGGTAAAATACTAAAAACTCTCTAGGTGTGACCCTGAGCATCACAAGCAATATAATACTCGATATCACATGGCAGGAAAAGATTACCAACTATGAGGTCCTGAAATGCCATCAGCTCACCAGCAGTGGTGCTCACTCAGTCATACACACACATTCCTCCACATACTGTGTTTGTTTTCTGTGTTGTCGATGAAAAGGAAATCTCTATGTATAGAGTTTGGTATATGACCTTGGTTTTCCCTGGGCTTCTTTTCTTTCCTTAGTGCTGTGTCAGATCTGCAAAAATAGTTGATAATCATTTGCATTTCTTTGTCTGTGTGTGCCTCAAGAACAGAGTCACCCACATACAGCAGGTACCTAGGTGACTGTCTCAAAGACTTTTAGGATGTTTGCAGGTTGTTGAGATGGAAACATTTTCCACTGCATCAGAAGGGTAAGCAGGGTGAAAGCAGGGTGGCCTAGTGGATAAAGAAGGGGTCTAGGAGCCAGAAGACCTGGGTTCTAATGCTGGTTCTGCCCCTTGCCTGCAGTGTGACAATGGGCAAGTCTCTTCCTTTCTCTGTACCTCAGTTTCCTCAACTGAAAATTGGGGATTCAATAACTCTTCTCTCTCCTGCTTAGACTGTGTCCTACCTGCTTAACTTGTATTTACCCCAGTGCTTAGAACAGCGCTTGACACCTATAAATGCCATACATAGTATGTTCTAACTCAAGCTTCTAGAACTACCCTTAAATTCTTCTTTGCTGGAGATGGCTGACTCTATAGGGGAGCCTGGGAGTCCTCTGACATTCTGCAGGTCACCTATATATTGAAGAAGGATCATGCAAATGACTGCTTGCTTGGAGATTTCTGCAGGAGTAATCGGGGTCCCTCTTTAATAATAATAATAATAATAATGTTGGTATTTAAATGCTTACTATGTGCAGAGCACTGTTCTAAGCACTGGGGTAGATACAGGGTCATCAGGTTGTCCCACGTGAGGCTCACAGTTAATCCCCATTTTACAGATGAGGTAAGTGAGGCCCAAAGAAGTAAAGTGACTTGCCCACAGTCACCCAGCTGACAAGTGGCAGATCCAGGATTTGAACCTATGACCTCTGAATCCCAAGCCAGGGCTATTTCCACTGAGCCACGCTGCTTCTCTTTGCATCCTCAAGCATCACATCATACCATCAGATGAACAGGATTGGGCCCACTACTCCCTTGGAGATGAGAAAAAGGTGACACAGTCAGGGCTGGATGAACTGAAGCCTGGGCTCAGGGATGGACCACCTGGCATCGTCTCCATCATGTGACCAGATGCCAGCCTGCTGCCATCATCACACTATTACAGCACCGACAGACAGAGTGGTATCAGAGACAGGAGAGGGTTATGGGTAGTATCAGCGGCTGGTGCAGAGGTAGGGAGAAGGGGATCGGGGAAGGATTCAAGTAGATTCCCCTCACCGTACCATTGCCAAGTGGTGTTTTCTGGCATGATATTCCTCCTCCCTCTCCATGTTTGCCTCACACCTTGCTCTTCCGGAAAGCTGGCTGTAAGGTGAGGGGGTTGGGGGAGGAAGAGGAGTGGTAAGGCATCCTTCAGTCATAGTGACACCCCACCCCACAGTGCAGTGGGGTAACAGGCCGATGAGTGAAAACACACACATGCCCACATGCCCACACATACAAACACACACAAACACAGATGTATACATATGAGATGTCTCAGCTTTGCAGAGATTCCTGCCTCTCCATTCTAGGTGAGACCTAAACTGCCTCAAGCACCAAACTCATATTTTCTAATGGTATTTGTTAAATGCTTACTATATGCTAGGCATTTTACTAAGTGTTAGGGTAGATAAAAGCTAAGCAGGTTGGACACAGTCCAGGTCCCACATAGGGCTCAAAGTTTAATCCCATTTTACATATGAGGTAACTGGGGCACAGAGAAGTGAAGTGACTTGCCCCAAGGCCAAACAGCCAACACATGGTGAAACTGGGATTAGAAGTCAGGTCCTCTGACTCCCAGGCCTGGGCTCTATCCATTAGGCTGCGCTGTCTCTCTCTGGCTTTCATAATCTATTAATTGATTTTGTCTGTTTTCCCGATTGAATTGCAAGCTCTTTGAAAGCAGGGAAGTGCAACCTTGCTCCTATTGTATCTTCCAAAGCATTCAAAAAATCAATCAGTCAGTGTTTGATTGAACGCTTACTATGTTCAGAGAACTGCACTAAGTGCTGGGGAGAGCACAACACAACAGAATTAGTAGTTATGTTCCCTACCTATAATGAGGTGTGCAGTGCTTAGCACTAAGTGGGTCCCATAAACTGAGATAGATGTGGAAATCTCCCACCAAGATGAGAGCTGAAGCCAGTGCTCTTCAAGACCTTCTTCTTTGGTTTGGTCTGAAACTTGCTGCCATGAGAGTGCCATGCTTTGAGGGACCTGGACCTGGCTTGCAATGGCCATTCATTCATTCAATCATATTTATTGAGCACTTACTGTGTGCAGAGCATTGTACTAAGTGCCTGGGAGTCAATACAGAAATTAACAGACACATTCTCTGCCCACAACCAGCTTAGAGTCTAGAGGGGGAGACACACATTAATATAAATAAATTACAGATCTGTACATAAGTGCTGTGGGGCTGGAGGGGGTTGGTGAACAAAGGGAGCAAGTCAGGGCAGTGCAGAAAGGAGAGGGAGAAGAGGAAAGTAAGGCTTAGTCAGGGAAATTCTCTTGGAGGAGGTGTGCCTTCAATAAGGCTTTGAAAGGGGATTGAGTAATTGTCTTTCAGATTTGAGGAGACAGGGCTTTCCAATTCAGAGTTAGGATGTGGGTGAGAGGTCATCAGTGAGATTGTCGAGACAGATTCAGTGAGAAGGCTAACATTAGAGGAGCAAAGTATATGGGCTGGGGTTGTAGCAGGAGAGTAGTGAGGTGACCTGGAAAGTGGCAAGGTAGTTGAGCATTTCAAAGCCAGTGGTGAGGAGTTTTTGTTTGATGTGGAGGTGGATGGGTAACCACTGGAGTTTCTTGAGGACTGGGGAAACATGTACTGAAGGTTTTTGTAGAAAAATGATTCGGGCAGCAGAGTGAAGTATGGCCTGGATTGGGGAGACACGGGAAGCAGGTTGGTCAACAAGGAGGCCGATAAAGTAATCAAGGTGGGGAAGGAGAAGTGATTGGATTAATGTGGTAGTAGTTTGGATGGAGAGGAAAGGATGGATTTTAGTGATGTTGTGGTGGTGGAATGGATAGGATTTAGTGATGGATTGAATATGAGAGAAGAAAGGGAATGAATTGAATGAGAGAGATGAGTCAAGAATAATAATAATAATGATAATGTTGGTATTGGTTAAGCGTTTACTACATGCAGAGCACTGTTCTAAGCGCTGGGGTAGATACAGGGGAATGAGGTTGTCCCATGTGAGGCTCACAGCCTTCATCCCCATTTTACAAAATGCTTCCCATTTTGGGAAGCAGCGTGGCTCAGTGGAAAGAGCCTGGGCTTCGGAGTCAGAAGTCATGAGTTCAACTCCCAGCTCTGCCACTTGTCAGCTGTGTAACTGTGGGCAGGTCACTTAAGTTCTCTGTGCCTCAGTTCCCTCATCTGTTAAATGGGGATTAACTGTGAGCCTCACGTGGGACGACCTGATTACCCTGTATCTCCCCCAGCGCTTAGAACAGTGCTCTGCACATAGTAAGCACTTAACAAATACCAACATTATTATTATTATTATTACAGATGAGGGAACTGAGGCAAAGAGAAGTGAAGTGACTTGCCCACATTCACACAGCTGACAAGGGGAGAATAATACCCAGGTTCCAGACTTGTGAGACAGAAAGGATGGTGGTGCCATCTACACTGATGGGAAAGTTAAAGTGGGAAGATAAATTTCAGTTTTAGATATTAAGCTTGAGGTGATGGGAGGGCATCCAAGTAGAGATGTCTTGAAGGCCATATGTGACAGTGAGCACAGTCCCATCAAGACCATTTTTGTTTTTTTTTTAGTGGTATTTGTTAAGCACTTACCATGTGCCAGACATGTAAAAAGCACTGGGGTAGATGTTCACATAGTGGTGGCAAGGTGAAATCACAAAGTGAGAGATTTGAAACACTGCCACTTCACTTGAATCTGAAGCAATGCTCATCACACCAAGCTTTCAATGGGCAAGCCGGTGAGGAGAATGAATGACAGTGGATGAGCTGACATGATAATAATAAAAGCAGCGTGGCTTAGTGGAAGTCAGAGAATTCCTGGGTTCTAATGCTGGCTCTGCCACTTGTCTGATGTGTCACTTAACTTCTCTGGGCCTCAGTTTCCTCCACTGTAAAATAACTCTTCTCCCTCCTACTTAGACCGTAGCTTCATGTGGGACGGGAACCGTGTCTAAGTTGATTAACTTGTATCTACCTAAGTGGTTAATGTAGTGCTTGACAAAAAGTAAGTGCTTAACAAATATCAATGCAAGTAAAAATAATTGTGGCATATGTTATGTGCTTACTTTATAACAGCCATTGAACTGTAGACAAGAGAATCAGGTCAGACCCTGCCCCACCCAGAATTCACACTCTAATGGAGGAGAGAGAGACTATGTTCTTAATCACTATTTTACTGATGAGGAAATTGAGGTAAAGAGAAGTTAACTGACTGCCCGAGGTCACACAGTAGGCAAGTAATGGGACCAGGATTAAAACCAAGCTCTTCTGATCCTGGGGCCTGTGCTCTTCCTACTAGACCATACTCCTTCCCAAAGAGATAGGGAAAACATAACCAGAGTGGACTATGGGAAGGTTTTAAAAGCACAGTGAAAGGAAACTTCAAACAGTTGTGCATAGTAGTGGAAAGTTGGGAGAGAGCAGTTGAAGACAGATTGGCTTAGAATCTAGAAATCAGGAATTCATTCATTCATTCAATTGTATTTATTGAATGCTTACTGTGTGCAGACCAATGTACTTGGGAGAGTACAATACAACTATAAACAAACACATTCCCTTCCCACAAAAAGCTTACAGTCTAGAGGGGAGACAGATGTTGAAATAAATAAATAAATTATAAATAAATAACAGATATGTACTTTAGTGCTGTGGGGCTGGGAGGCGGGATGAGCAAAGGGCAATGCAGAAGGGAGTGGGAGAAGAGGAAAGGAGGGCTTAGTCAGGGAAGATCTCTTGGAGAGATGTGCTTGTCTCTCGGATTTGAGGAGGGAGGGCATTCCAGGCCAGAAGGAGGATGTGGGCAAGGGGTCAACGGCAAGATAGACAAGATTGAGGTACAGTAAGAAGGTTAGCATTAGAGGAGCAAAGTGTGTGGGCTGGGTGAGGTAGGTAACGAGGTGAGGTAGGAGGGGGCAAGGTGAGTGAGTGCTTTGAAGCCAATGATGAGGAGTTGTTTGATGTAGGGGTGGATGGCCAACCAGTGGAGTCTCTTAAGGAGTGGGGAAACATGTCCTGAATGTTTGTGTAGAAAAATGATCCTGGCAGCAGAGTGAGGTATGGACTGGAGTGGGGAGAAACAGGAGGCTGGTAGGTCAGCAAGGAGGCTGATATTGTAATCAAGGCAGGATAGGATAAGTGCTTGTACTAATGTAGCAGATTGCATTGGATCAGAGGTTTTAGGAAAACTGTGACTCCTTGGAGAAGTGAAAACCTCATCTGTCACTGTGGTTAGTATTGCACACACAATCAATCCAAAGGAAGCAGTGTGGCCTAGTGGAAAGAGCACAGGCCTGGAAGTCAGAGGACTTGGGTTCTAATCCTGGCTCCACCATTTGTTTGCTGTGTGACTTTGATCAAGTCAATCAATGTTGATAATATTAATGCCTGTCTCTCACTCTAGACTAAGCTGGTTGTGGTCAGAGAAAGTGTCTACCAACTCTGTGCTCTGCAGACAGTAAGTGCTTAATAAATATAACTGATTGATTGATTGACTTCTCTGCGCTTCAGTTACCCATCTGAAAATGGGGATTAAGATGGAGCACCATGTACAACATGGACTGTTTCCAACCTGATTAGCTTGTATCAGTGCCTGGCAGTGCCTGATACACAGTAAGCATTTAACAAATACCATTTCTAAAAATTGGGAAAAGGAGGGAGGGGCATTCATTTGTCTTATCAGGAACATTCAGCAAACACCCACAGAAAAAAATCTTGCCACCAGTAGCACACCCTTCAAATCCACAGGAGAGCAAACTATATTCTTCAGTTATCTTCTCCAGAACAATTCTGTCTAGAATCTTGCCAGCCAGGGAAATTACTGAGATGGGCAATGAAACAGTGGCTTGTGTTGGCTAGTATTACAAATGGTCAAATGAAGGAACTCCAGCTGTCTGTGATAAGCAGATTCTTTACTTTCTCAAAGGGGTGGGATTGAACTATTTTTCATTGGTTACCATTAACCTCTGGTTCCTACTCTAAATCATTTCTTACTGTTTCAGAAGTGTTTGGGACTATCTCTTCACAATGGGAATTCTTCAGAGACATTGAGCCCCTGCTTCCCAAACCACAATTACTCTAAAATTCCCACTTAATGCCTTGTTTCGCATTGATCAAACACATTTTTTTCATATCAACACTTTAATAAATGTGACATAGTGGGCTGTAGTCCTTTGATTTTCCTTTAGTTTCTAATTATTTTCATTTGGTATCAATCCAAACTCCTGGAGGTGAAAAGGTGAAGTTTTAATTGGCTACACCAGAAAAGAAGTGATAGAAGCTCTGAATCTCTTCCCATTAAGGAGATTGGAGCTGATTTGAGTTGGCTGCTGAATTCAACTGAGTATTTAGATGTTTGCTTCATTACTGATCATTTCCATCTTTCTCTTCACCAAAGTCAGTGTGAACAACTCCACTAAAGAGCTTGAAGAAAGTCTTATTTTTCTGAGTTTTTTCCACTCCCCTTTCAGAGTGCCTGTGCTTCCCTTTTTGATGTAGTAAATGGAGCCAAGGAGAAACTATTCCTTCAGTTCACCATAGGAAAATGTATTATGACTTTGGGTATTCACTTTGTGTCATTAGTGTGTGATTTCTTAAAGGAACAGAGCAGTTGTGCAAAAACACACTACTTACAAATGGCTCATGTACCTCTTTCTTGGTGCAAGTTGAATCAACTTGTGATTCAACATCCAAAAACTTCTCCCCTGTTTTTGCCCTTCTGGATCTGAAATAATTAGATCAGAGTTTCTCATTCGCCTCTCAAAAAATAGAAGGGAGGTTGTCTGCCTCAGGTATGCCAAGCAATTCTTTGGGTAATCAATCAGTACGTCAGTAGTATTTATTGAACAGTCATTGGGTTCAGAGTACTGTTCTAAGCACTACTGAGAGAACATAGATTGTGAGCCCCAGATGGGAGAGGTACTATGTCCAACCTGATTATCTTGTATTTACCCCAGTGCTTAACAAATCAGTCAATCAGTCATGTTTATTGAGCACTTACTTTGTGCAGAGCACTGTACTAAGCCCTTGGAAGAATACAGTATAACAGAGTTGGTAAACATGTTCCCTTCTCACAACAAGCTCACAGACTAGTGGGGGAGATAGATATTCATATAAATTAATATATTTGTAAGTACTGTGGGCAGAGAGAAGGGTGAATAATAAGTACAAATTCAAATGCAAGGGCAATGCAGAAGGGAGTGGGAGCAGAGGAAAGGTGGACTTAGTGTGGAAAGGTCTCTAGGAAGAGACGTGCCTACAATAAGGCTTTGGAGGTGGGAAGAGTGATTGTCTGTTGGATATGAAAAGGGCAGACATAACAGGCCAGAAGCAGCATGTAGGCAAGAGGTTGGGGGATAGATAGACAAGATCAAGGTACAATGAATAGTTGGGCATGAGAGGAGCAAAGTGTGCAGGCTGGGTTGTAGTAGGAGAGCAGCAAGATGAGGTAGAAGGGAGTGAGGTGATTGAGTGCTTTGAAACTGATGTAACCTGGTGTTTCTGTTTGATAAGCCCCACTTTTCCTCATCTCCCCCTCCCTTCTGCATCATGCTGACTTGTTCGCTTTGCTCATTCCCCCTCCTAGTCCCACAGCACTTATGTACATAACTGTAGTTTTATTTATTTGTACTGGAGCCTGTCTTCCCAACTCTAGACTGTGAGCCCATTGTGGGCAGGGATTGTGACTATTTATTGTTGTATTGTACTTTCCCGAGCTCTTAGTACAGTGCTCTGCACACAGTAAGTGCTCAATAAATATGATTGAATGAATGAGGAGATAGATGGGAAACCACTGGAGGTTCTTGAGGAGTGGGCAAACATGGACTGAATATTTTTGTAGAAAAGTGATCCAGACAGCAGAATGAAGTACGGACTGGAGTGAAGAGAGACGTGAAGCAGGAAGTCAACAAGGAGGCTGATGTTGTAATCAAGGTGTGATAGGATAGCACGGTTGTAGTGGATAACCGTCCTGAGAGCCAGAAGGTCATGGGTTCTAATTCTGGCTCTGCCTTTTGTCTGTTGTGTGACCTTGAGCAAGTCACTTAACTTCGCTGTGCCACAGTTGCCTCATCTGTAAAATAAGGAGGGAGACTGTGAGCCCCCCAGGGGACAAGGTACTGTTTCCAACCTGATTTGCCTGTGTCCACCCCTATGCTTACTACAGTACCTGGAACATACTAAGCACTTAATAAATACCACTATTGTTATTATTATAAGTGCTTGGCTTAATGTTGTAGAAGTTTGGATGGAGAGGAAAGGGCAGATTTTAGCAGATGTTATGAAGGTTGAACCTACAGGATTTGGTGGGAGATTGAATATATGGGTTGAAGGAGAGAGATGAGTTGAGGATAAGGCCAAAGTCATGGGCCTTACTTGGTGTCCAATATGGCTCTTGAGAAGGGCCTTGGGCTAAGGGGACTCCCCCACCAAAGAGTTACAGTGCCGCTTCCTCCACACGCCACTGCAGCTGCCAACTTGCTAAAACATCCTATCAGGTGTTGTGGGGCTGTTGGAATCTGTCCAGCCTATTGCCACTTGGGCATGGAGAAGCAGTGGGGCCTAATGAAAAGAGCAGGGAATGCAGGAGATCTGGGTTCTAAATCCCAGCTCCACCACTTGCTTGTTCTGTGACCTTGGTCAAGTCACTTCACTTACTCTGTGCCTCAGCTTCCTCATCTGTAAAATGCTGAGGCAGGAACGGGGTCTAAATCAATTGTCTTCCGTCTACCCCAGTGCTTAGGGTAATACTTGGCACCTAGTAAATGTTTAACAAATACCACAATTATCATCATCATCATCATTATTATTATTGTTAGGGAGGGCAGGGCAGGGCATGGGTGGAGGAAAGGCAAGAGGCAAGGAGAAGTTAACAACAGGCTGCCCCTGGACCACCTGCTAGAGGCAGGCAGCCCCCCAGAGCCTTCACCGGTTCAGGTAGATGGGGCCAATCCCCAGAAGTCCAGGATTCCAGATTCCCCATCCCCACTTCCCCACTTCCCACACACAGTGTGCCCGATTTGGAGTCAGACCCCTATCATACCACTCTTATGGTCCATCCTGTGCCACTCCATCCATCATGGAGGGGAGACATCTGTCACAGGGGACCCCTGGGGTTTCAGAAGTTCTAAAGCTGGGTTGCAGGGGGGGAGGACTGTGGGCAAAAGCCAAAGCAGAAAGGCTTGGACTTCCACCCCGCAACCCCTGGAGGCCCCCTTTTCCCTCCAGAGTAGACCAGCATTTACCAATTGTTGGCCACGGGACCAAGGAGGGAGATAGTGCTGTTCCATTCTGAGTCAGGAAGAAAAGGACAGACCTGTCTTCGGACACCATGTTGAACAGTCACCATGGGTTATGGGGAGGGGCTACTTCCTCCACGGGGGTCCAGAAGGTGAAAGCAGGCAGCCATTTCAGAAATGTCCAAGAAGACTTTGAGGACAGCTTTAGAGAGCTCACCCCTTTTGTGAACAAATGCGAGATCATGATGTTCCACTGGTAGATGGCAAAAAAGACTGTCCCTCACCTGGACTATGATGATCAACTGTGCTGAATCAACCCCTTCATCAATCAGCAGTATTTATTGATGGCTTTCTCTATGTGGAGGCATTATTCTAAATGGTCAATAGAATACAATAGAGTTAGTAAACATGATCCCTGCTTTCAAAGATCTTACAGTTCAGAAGAGGAGTTTATTGTGACATCCTTTTGCCTCATTAGACTTGTTCTTCTGAAGGGGAGAGGGAAAGGAGGTGGGAAAAGAGGGAGGGGGGTAGGAGTCACAGAAGTTCTTTCTTCAAGAGATTAAAATTGGACATCTTTGAGTAACCCTAAACAAAGGACCAAAATTAGACATCCTGTATTTAGGGTGCACAAGGAAAATAGATTAAGAACTCAATCCAGGATCCAACTGAGAGTTCTGTGAAAGGAGAGGAGCAAGCTGGGTTGTAGTAGGAGAGCAGCAAGTTGAGGTAGAAGGGGGTGAGGTGATTGAGTGCTTTGAAACTGATGAAACCTGGTGGTTCTGTTTGATAAGCCCCACTTTTCCTCATCTCCCCTTCCCTTCTGCATCATGCTGACTCGTCCAGAATTCTCTAGTGGCTTCAGGGTACAGGGCAGGGAGTCTGTGTCTCTGCTGTCTTCTCTGGTAAGCTCATCTCAGGTCTGTGACCTTGCTGCCTAACCCTCCCACCTTATGACCTACATGACCAGAGGCCAAAAACCACACCTTCATGTGCCTGCTACTACTCCTACAGAGAGGACAGGGAAGACAGTTCGTTCTAAGTCAGGCATCTTCATTCCCACTCATTCCAAAGAGTTTTCAGCACGTGGCTACTGGTCCAGGCATTGAGAATGGACTTCTTACAAGTGAAGTGTTTAACCCATCTTTCCTTTTACATAGTCCCACTCTTGCTGATTCAGTCAGCTCCTCTTGTCCCTCCCATTGCTGATCCCACCTGCGCAAATCATCAATTGTCCCTGAGCTGTCATTTGGATTCTATGTCTTCTCATTGTTGGTGGTTGAACAGGAAATCGGCTCCCCTGAAGTCAGTCAGTCAGTCAATCATATGTATTGAGTGCTTGGTATATGCAGAGCACCGTACTAAGTGCTTAATAATGTTGATATTTTTTAAGCGCTTACTATGTGCAGAGCAGTGTTCTAAGTGCTGGGGTAGACACAGGGGAATCAGGTTGTCCCACTTGGGGCTCACAGTCTTAATCCCCATTTTACAGATGAGGTAACTGAGGCACAGAGAAGTTAAGTGACTTGCCCACAGTCACACAGCTGACAAGTGGCAGAGTTGGGATTCAAACCCATGACCTCTGACTCCTGAGACCTCCGTGCTCTTTCCACTGAGCCATGCTGCTTCTCCAAGTGCTTAGGAGAGTACAATATAATAGTATAACAAACACATTCCTTGCCCACGAGCTTACAGTGTAGAGGGGAAGACAGATGTTAATATAAATCAATAAATTAGAGACATGTACCTAAGTGCAGTGGGGCTGGGCGTGGCGATGAATAAAGGGAGCAAGTCAGGAAAAGGCAGAAGTCGTCTCCAATGGTACCAGTTCATCACTCTTGATCCCTCCTCCAATGTTCCAGCTGGCATGCTAACTCTAAGACTTTCATGGTGACCTCAAAGCTATCTCCTTGATCTCTGATTCATGGCCACATCTGCCATCTTGAAGCCATGTCATCTAGGAGTAAAGGGGGAGAGACACCCCTCCCAATACCAAGGTTTTGGGGTAACACAGGGTGTTAGAGTCAATCCCTAGGAGTGATAGAGTGGAACTGATAGTGCTCTGCGGTGACAGCAGCTCCAGGAGATGTTGTGGAGCTGCATTCTGGTACAGGAGTGGGTTACACCATGGCACCCTGATGGTGGTGGACATATGGGCCATGATCCTGGGGCTTGGGTCTGGGACAGGACACAGAGGTGTCCACAACAACTTGGTTGTGTTCCAAGGCAGCAGCAGCTCCAGAAGTTGCAGCACGACTGTGTTCCAGGGCAAGGGTGGTGTGCACCATGGCACCTTGGGAGTGTGTATGTATCTTTGTGTCTGTGAGTCTGTGTTGGGATGGGAAGGGTGGTCCTGGGTCACTGGAATTAATCTGACCGTGAAGTCTGACTCTGGGACTAGTGGTAGGATGGATGTGGGGCTGCCTGGGGCATGGAGGCACAGGACTATCATAGCACCCTGGAGGTGCTTCACAGTGGCAGCGTCTCTGTGTATGAGGCCCCTGGGGAGCACCGTGGATGAGAGGGAATGGAGGGTGATGTATTTGGCTCCATGGTGGGAGTGGCTCAAAGCCCCTCTGTGTAATGGAGGCCACTCTGGGCTGCAGGAATAAAGGTTGTCGGGGAGAACAGAGAGATAGGGGCAGATCGCTGTGGCAGTCTGGGAGTGTCTTTTGCCAGCAGTACCTCCATGTACTGGGATCTGTGGCACTTGAGGCAAACAGCAGAGTTGGGAGGCACTGGGAGAGACACTGGCATTGCCTTCATGGTAGAAGCAGCTCAGGTCCCACTTCTTTGTCATGGAACTCAATGTGATCACAGTGATGGATTCCCTTTGACCTATTGAAAAACTCCTCCACTAGACTGTAGGTTTGTTGAGGGGAGGGATAATGACTTCCAACTCAACTTTATTGTACTCTCCCAAGGGCCTAGTTCAGTGTTAATCACACAGCAAGAGCTCATTAGATACCACTGATTGATGGATTGATCCTGGGCCCCAAGTATGTTTCACCAAGCCAGTCATATGGTTCATCCACTCTAGGCATGAGCTGAACCTTTTGTCAACTAGGATAGTGTCCATAAATTAGTAAACAAGGCACTCCTCTCAGTCTTCTGTCTTCTAACTCTTGGACCCCCTCACTGGTCTGCGAGTATGCTGCTTCTTGGAGGATTTCCACACTACCTCTCAGTCTCACCAAGCCCAACCTGATGCCAGGAGGCTGTAGGATTCTTTTGTAATGGTGTTTGTTAAGTCCTTACTATTTGCCAGGCACTGTATGAAGATCTGGGGTAACTACAAGATAATCAGGTTGGACACAGTCCATGTCCCACATGAAGCTCACAGCTTTAATCCCCATTTTACAGATGAAGTAACTGAGGCATAGAGATGTTAAGTGATTGCCTAAGGTCACATAGGAGACGACACAGGATCTGGTTGCCATCGGTTTAGTGTCATTGTGGGTTTATTCGCTGCTGAGGAAGGAGAGAATGATCCTAGACAATGACAAATCTATGTTAAATTAACACTGGATTCGATGTCCAGAGAACAGGAACTAGTTTTTTCCCATGCCGTATAAGGCTTAGCTCTGGACCAGGTTCTCGCAACTTGGCTTCGCCCTTTCTAGACTGTTCTGCCCCTCCAGATGGTAAGCTCCTTGTGGGGAGGGAACTTGCACTCCAACTAACTCTGTTACACTGTACATTATTACAGTGCTTATTACAGTGTTCTGTACACAGTCAGTGCTCAATGAATACCACGGATTGATTGACTGACTTTGGAGCCCTCAGATTCCTTAGGATTGGGTATGGGAGTGGCCTGCTCTGGGGTCCCTTGGCAATATCCATCTGTACCAATACGGTGAGGATGTTTCTTTTGGGATATCCTCCGTTGGCACTCTCTTGTTTGCTGCCTTTGAAGCCATTACCATTTCTCTAACCCTCTTCCATGCTGGAGCAGAAAACTAAGATTGTCCCTGAGATCTCAGCTACAATCATGCCTTCAAACTGAAGTTGGTCGGTTATGGACAGGGAAAATGTCCACTAATTATGTTGTATTGTACTCTCCAGCACTTGGTATGGTGCTCTGAAGATAATAAGAGCTCGATAAATACCACTGATTGATTGATTAAAAGCAGGCTGGCTCAGTGCAAAGAGCCCGGGCTTGGGAGTCAGAGGTCATGGGTTTGAATCCCGGATCTGCCACTTGTCAACTGTGTGACTGTGGGCAAGTCACTTCACTTCTCTGGGCCTCAGTTACCTCATCTGTAAAATGGGGATTAACTGTGAGCCTCACGTGGGACAGCCTGATGACCCTGTATCTCCCCCAGCGCTTAGAACAGCGCTCTGCACATAGTAAGTGCTTAACAAATACTAACATTATTATTATTAAAAAATGAAATTCCCAAAAAAGAGCAGCAAGGGACCCTCTGAATAATCATTCTCTAGTATTGGTTACATTTGATTGAATAAAATTGGAAGTAGGTGAGCCACAATAGTTCATTAATCAAATATTCTAGTTACAAAAATCTTAACACTACCCCTGAAAGTAGGTCTTCCCAACCACTGAATGTCCTGGATCTAAATGCTGAAGGCTGTGTCCTCTGCCTTTTTTTCCTTCTTTTCCTTATTGTCCATAAAGATTAGGGATGAAAGTACAGAGAGAGGCTTTTAAGCCATTAGAAAATTTAGAACATAATGTGTAGAGAAGCCGGATGGGCTAGTGGAAAGAACGTGGGTCTGGGAGTCAGAGGATCTGGGTTCTAATTCTGGCTCCACCACTTGTCTGCTTTGTGACCTTGGGCAAGTAATCTAACTTCTTTGTGCCTCAGTTCCCTCATCTGCAAAATGGGGATTCAATACCTGTTCTCACTCCTACTTAGGCTATGAATCCCATGTGGGAATCTGATGATCTTATATCTACCACAGTGCTTAGTAAAATTCTTGGCACATAGTAAGCACTTAAAAAATGCCGCAATTATTATTATCTGTGGAAATATTACCTTAACCTTTAACCTTAACCACCTCTACCCAACTAGATTTTCATTTCTTCTTTTCTTCCCAAGAACTGTCTTACATTTTTAAAAATTCCAGAGGAGCTCTTTGCTGAAAATAGTGTAGTGAAAAGCATAAAGGGGAAAAAAATCTAAGGAGACTCTTTAAACCTCTCCCTCATCCTATACACTCACACATACTCTCATATACATGAATTATAGGTCCACAAAAAAGTTTGGAGATCATTGTATGAGAGTGCAGTTAGAATTAATTTTACTTTAATTTTACTGAGATTGAAGACCAAATAACATCAGAGATAATAACAGTGTTTATAGAGTATCTATTTTTGTATCCTGATTACAGTTGGTAATTTTTAGTTGTCTTTTGTAAGAAAAAAAACATGGGACCACAGGATGCTTCAACTATTATCTCTATGCAGATGATACCCAAATCTACATCTCCTCACCTGTTCATTGTTAAGAAGCAGCATGGCTTAGTGGAAAGAGCACAGGCTTGGGAGTCAGAAGTCGTGGGTTCTAATCCCAGATCCGCCACTTGTCAGCTGTGTGACTTTAGGCCCGTAACTTCAATTCTCTGTGCCTCAGTTACTTCATCTGTAAAATGGGGATTAAGACTGTGAGCCCCATGTGGGACAACCTGATTACCTTGCATCTACCCCAACATTTAGAACAGAGCTTGGCACATAGTAAGTGCTTAACAAATACCATTATTGTTATTATTTTATCTCCCTCTCTCTAGGCTCACATCTCCTACACCTCTTCCTGGATATCCTCAGCCACTTAAAACTCAACTTGTCCAAGACAGAGCTCCTTATCTTCCCTCCTAAACCCTGTCCTCTCCCTGACTTTCCCGTCACTGTGGACGGCACTACCATCCCTCCCATCTCAAGAACCCACAACCGTGGTGACATCCTTGACTCCAATCTCTCATTCACCCACATAGCCAATCCGCCACCAAAATCCGCCAGTCTCACCTTCACCACATCGCTAAGATCCACCTTTTCTTCTCCATTCAAACCACTACCATGATAGTACAAGCACTGATCATATCTCGACTGGATTACTGCATCACCATCTTTTCTGATCTCCCAACCTCCTTTCTCTCCCCATTTCAGGCTATACCTCAATCTGCTGCCCAGATTATCTTTCTACAGAAACGTTCTGGGTATGTCACCCCACCTCCTCAAAATTTTCCAGTGGTTGCCTATCAGCCTCCATATCAAGCAAAAACCCCTCACCATTGGCTTCAAAGCTCTCCATCCCCTTGCCCTTTCTTACCTCACCTCCCTTCTCTCCTTCTACATCAAGCAGCATGGTTTAGTGGAAAGAGCATGGGCTTGAGAGTCAGAGGTTGTGGGTTCTAATCCCGGCTCTGCCACTTCTCAGCTGTGTGAGTTTGGACAAGTTCCTTAACTTCTTTGTGCCTCAGTTACATCATATGTAAAATGGAGATTAAGACTGTGAGCCCCATGTGGGACACCCTGATTACCTTGTATATACCCCAGTCTTTAGCACAGTGCTTGGTACATAGTAAGAGCTTAACAAATACTACTATCATCATCCCAGCCCACAAACTCCATTCCTCTGGCACTAACCTTCTCACTGTGCCTCGTTCTCGCCTGTCCCACCATTGACCCTTGGCCCATGTCCTACCTCTGGCCTGGAATGCTCTTCCTCCTCAAATCTTCCAAACTAGTGCATTTCCCTCCTTCAATACCTTACTGAAACCTCACCTTCTCCAGGAAGCCTTCCCAGACTTAGGTCCCGTTTTTCTCTGCTCCCCACCTTACTCACTCCCTTTGCTCTACCTCCCTCCCTGCCCCACACACGTGTGTATATATGTACCTATTTACAATTATAATTCTATTTATTTCTATTAAGATGTGTAGATATCTATAATTCTATTCATTTATAATAATGCTATTAATGCTTGTTTACTTGTTTGGACTTCTGCTTCCTCCCTTGTAGACTGTGAGCCCTTTGTGGGGAGAGGTTGTCTCTGTTGTTGAATTGTGCTTCCCAAGCGCTTAGTACAGTGCTCTGCACACAGTAAGTGCTCAATAAATACGATTGAATGAATAAAAGATGATGAAAATCTTGCTTTGAAAATATGCAGGATCTAGTAATCTCAATCTTTCTTTTGAAACATGATTGTAGTTAAGTATTATAAAGGGATATTCTGGTAGAGACATATTCATTCATTCAATAGCATTAATTGAGCTCTTACTATGTGCAGAGCACTGTACTAAGCACTTGGAATGTACAATTCGGCAAGAGATAGAGACAATCCCTGCCCAATGATGGGCTTACAGCCTCATCGGGGGAGACAGACAAAAACAAAACAACATAATCACAATAAATAGAATCCCACATCATTAACAAAATAAATAGGGTAATAAAAATATATGCAAATGAGCACAGTGCTGAGGGGAGGGGAAGGGAGAGGGGGAGGCGCAGAGGGAAAGGGGACTTAGCTGACGGGAGGTGAAGGGAGGAAGAAGGAGGGAGCAGAGGGCGGAAGGGGAGCAGAGAGGGAGCAGAGGGAGCAGAGGAAAAATGAGAAGCTCAGTCTGGAAGGCCTCTTGGAGGAGGTGAACTCTCAGCAGGACTTTGAAGAGGGGAAGAGAATTAGTTTGGTGGACGTGAGGAGGGAGGGAATTCCAGGACAGCGGTAGGATGTGGGCCAGAGGTCGGCGATGGGATAGGCATGAACGGCGGATGGAGAGGAGGTGAGCAGCAGAGGAGCGGAGCATGCGGGGTGGGCAGTAGAAAGAGAGAAGGGAGATGAGGGAGGAGGGGGCAAGGTGATGGAGAGCCTTGAAGCCCAGAGTGAAGAGTTTTTGTTTCGTGAGGAGGTTGATAGACAACCACTGGAGCTTTTTAAGGAGGGAAGTGACATGCCCAGAGCATTTCTGCAGGAAGATGATCCAGGCAGCGGAATGAAGAATAGACTGGAGTGGGGAGAGACAGGAGGAAGGGAGATCAGAGAGAAGGCTGACACAATAATCCAGCCAGGATATTATGAGAACCTGTACCAGCATGATAGCCGTTTGGATGGAGAGGAAAGGGCAGATCTTGGCAATATTATAAAGGTGATACCGGCAGGCCTTGGTGACAGATTGGATGTGTGGGGTGAATGAGAGAGCTGAGTCAAGGATGACACCAAGGTTGCAGGCTTGAGAGACAGGAAGGATGGTCGTACCATCCACAGTGACAGGGAAGTTAGGAAGAGGACAGGGTTTGGGAGGGAAGATAATGAGCTCAGTTTTGGACATGTTGAGTTTTAGGTGGTGGGCAGACATCCAGGAGAAGATGTCCTGGAGGCAGGAGGAGATACGAGCCTGAAGGGAGGGGGAGAGAACGGGAGAGGAGATGTAGATTTGGGTGTCCCCCCCTTTACCCCCCCCCTTTACCTCTCCGCAGCTAAAGCCTCATTTTCCCCTTTTCCCTCTGCTCCTCCACCTCTCCCTTCCCATCCCCACAGCACTGTACTCGTCCGCTCAACTGTATATATTTTCGTTACCCTATTTATTTTGTTAATGAATTGTACATAGCCTTGATTCTATTTAGTTGCCATTGTTTTTACGAGATGTTCTTCCCCTTGATGCTGTTTATTGCCATTGTTCTTGTCTGTCCGTCTCCCCCGATTAGACTGTAAGCCCGTCAAACGGCAGGGACTGTCTCTATCTGTTGCCGACTTGTTCATCCCAAGCGCTTAGTACAGTGCTCTGCACATAGTAAGCGCTCAATAAATACTATTGAATGAATGAATGAATGAAGAGATGATAGTTGAAACCGTGGGAGCGAATGAGTTCACCAAGGGAGTGAGTACGTATCTGCTCTTTAACATTAAATGCCAGACTCCGTTATATTATACTATCCCAAACACCTAGCACAGTGCTCTGCATGCAGTAGGCATTCGATAAATGTGATTGGTTATCAACATAGTGGAGCTGGGATTAGAACCCAGTTCCTCTGACTCTCAGGCCCCTCTAAATCCCAGGCCCCTGCTCTTTCCACTAAGCCATACTCTGGGTTTAAAAGCAAAAGCTCTGCTGCCAGTTGGATAATCCAGTGCTGGGGAAAGAGGACTACAGTGAAAGATCAGGGTGATTTCTCTCCACTAATGCAATACCTTTACAGATTAGGACAACAGGAGAATCAAATACCAAATGGCATCACAGTGACCTAATGCAAAGGAACAGCAGAATAAAATGCAAGTCTCCACCTTGTATTCTCTCCCATGTCACTGCTGACCAGCACAGGTGAGTTTTGATTTGTAGCAGATTGCTTTCCACTCACTAGCCATTACCCAATCTAGGAATGGAATGGCTAGGCCTCTGCTTGACTGTCCCCGCCATAGTTGAGACTGGTGGAGTACTAGAAACTCTCCAGGCATAACTCTGAGAGGGGATTTAAACCATACTCAACATAAAATGGCAGTACAGGTAACTGACAACCATGTCCAGGAGCCCAGTCAGCCCACAACAACACAACTCCACTGACCAGTCCATGAGAGGAGATTTTATGGCAGCTGGATACCCAATCAGCTGCTGTATGTAAATATGCAAACCAGCTGGCAAGATAAATGATTTAAAGACATAGTGACATTATATTTCGAGCAAGATAACATAGCAGAGCACTGTTAGGAGCCATCCCAGGGGGCAGACCAGCCTGGAGGGCAAAAATAAGAGTGTTATTCTTCAGCAAAGCCTTTGGGAACCTTCAGAATACCATGAGGCAGACTTGAAAACGGAGACAGATCTGAAACGGGGTAAGCCTGACAGCACAGCAGGGATTTATTCTTCTAGGTGAGCAATGTGGAAAAGGTCAGTCACCCAACCAACTTTTCAGCCACATCCACAAGCGAGGTGTGATCTCCCCATCATTACCACCACATTCAAAATCCAAGAGCAATTTATTGCTATTTATTTGTGTGTTGACATGCAAGGTTGCATGCTTGAGAGTAAGTACATGTGTCTTTTGTTGCCATTCTTTTTTTTTCTTTCTCTCACTGCTCCCAAAGACCTGCCTTTCCCTCTCCCTTTCCAGCCTCCTGGGCCCCAGTCCACTGAAGCCCTGCACTCTGTCCTGTTGATCCCAGTACACAGCCCCACAGTGGGTGTGGAGACCACAGCCTGGGTTGCTTTCCTGAGCCCGGGGTTTCCTGCTGGCAGAGGAGAACAGCTGCTTTGCCAATTTAAAATCTGAATTTTTGTTGACTCATTCCTGGCTCTTTGGGGTTGAACTCAGGCCATGCCAGGCCAATGAGGTAGGAAGCTCTATCCCCATTCTTACTTCCCCCAGAATATTGGAAAACCAGGGAAGAGCACTACATCATCCAAAGAATGTCTCTCCTAGCATCCAGGTAAACCATTCAGTTCTATGGCATGACTCTTTCTGCTCCATGACTCCATACCACCCTAGGACTGTGGTGTTAACACTTGAACCAGTGGGTGTGCTGCCTGCTTATTGAACCTGGCCCTGGACCCCCGTCCCACCAGCTACTCTGAGGCCCCTTCCTTCCAAGACCTGGAAGCACCATGTGCCCTCCCCTCAGAGAACATCACTGCTCTACAACTCTAAGAGCAGAAAAATGGAAGGTAAAATGGTGATTTCTTCCCTTTATCAGGGAAGCACAGCATTACTTGACACCCTGGCTTCACCTTGCCAAAGAATCTGAGTTCCCCTTGGAACTGGAAACCAACAGATCTTCTGGGCAAAGATGGCAGTTCTGAGGGTGAGCGAAGCAGCAGGCTCAGGGCTTTCATGTTTATAACAATAATAACAATAGTAATAATAATAATATTAACTTGATTTTGATATTTAATGAGTGCTTACTATGTACTGTATCAGACACAAGATAATCAGGTCAGCCACAATCTCTATCCCACATGAGGCTCCCTGTGTAAAAGGGAGGGAAAGAGAACAGGTCTCCATTTTACAGATTAGGAAAGAGAAGTTAAGTGACTTGCCCAAGGTCACAGAACAGACAAATGTTATCCCTCTAGACTGCAAGCTTTTTGTGGGCAGAGAATTTGTCTGTTATTTTGTTGATTGTACTCTCCCAAGAGCTTAGTATTGTTCTCTGCACACAGTAAGCAGCATGGTTAGTAGAAAGAGAATGGGTTTGGGAGTCAGAGGTCATGGGTTCTAATAATCCCAGTTCCACCACTTGTCAGCTGTGTGACTCTGGGCAAGTCACTTAACTTCTCTATACCTCAATTACCTCATTTGTAAAATAGAGATTAAGACTGTGAGCCCCATGAGGGACAACCTGATTACCCCAGCACTTAGAATAGTGCTTGGCACATAGTAAGTGTTTAACAAATACCATTATTATTATTATTATTATGTACTCAATAAATATGATTGACTGACTGACTGACTCCAACTTAGAACATGAGCCTCATGCGTGAAAGGGACTGTGTCCAACCTAATTCGCTTATATCTGCCCCAGTGCTTAGGACAATGTTTGACTATGTATCTGAGGCAGGATTAGAACCCTAGTCTTCTTATTCACAGGCCAGTGGTTTTTCATTCATTTATTCATTCATTCACTCATTTAATAGCATTTATTGAGCACTTATTGTGTGCAGAGCACTGTACTAAGCGCTTGGAATGTACAATTCGGCAACAGATAGAGACAATCCCTGCTCAATGACAGGCTCACAGTCTAAACAGGAGAGACAGACAGCAAAGCAAAACAGAACAAAACAAAAACAAGACAACGTCATCAAGATAAATAGAATCAAGGAGATGTACACCTCATTAACAAAATAAATAGGGTAATAATATATACAAATGAGCACAGTGCTGAGGGAAGGGGAAGGGGGAAGAGCAAAGGGTGGGGGGGTGGTGAGGGGAGAGGAGGGGGAACAGAGGGAAAGGGGGGCTCAATCTGGGAAGGTCTTTTAGGTCACAGTAAAGTTAGGAGCAAGATAGCCTTCACCCCAATCCTAGAGCTAGCCTTGTTCCTGAGCTGGCTCTAGTAGCTTGTTGGAGGAAGGCGGCCTTGACATTGAGCTTGTCTAAGTGTGAGTGGAAGAAAAAGTTGTCCAGAGATGGAGAGGCTTTGCAGAGTTAATTAGCAAAAACAGTAGGGATATCTGGATAGTCCAGCATCTTCCATTAGTCACAGTGCAGGAAAGAAAGCTGCCCTGCCAACATGCAGAGGCTTCTGTTCACTTCCTGTTAGGCACTAGCAACAACTTTATGTGGAGTGGTAATTACTGTGCTAATGATCCAAATGTCTGAGATCCCAAGAGAAGACCCCTGCCAGTAGTGCTGAGGAGGCAGAAGAGGAAGAGGAAGTGGGGATGGGGACAGGGCTAAGAACACTCCCAAACATTGCAGCAAAAAGGTCAAATAATTTACTGACGAGACACTCACTCTCCTCTCAATAAATACCATTAAATATCTGTTCTCCCTTCTTCTTAGATTGTAAGTCCCGTGAAGGATAGGAACTGGGTCTGATTTGTTTATCTTGATCTATCACAGTCCTTGGCCCTCAGTAAACCCTTAATAACTACCATCACAATTATGGCATCTTTAGTTCTGGATTCCCCTCTTCTGTACTCTACCCCTCCCCCAGCCCGTTTCTAATTTCAGACAGGGTGATCTGGTCTTTTCTTGCCTGGTCCCGATCCTAATCCCAGGAATCCAAGGGCTCCAGAGATCAGTGTTTCTTGTTTGTCCTACACGAGGTCACTGATGAATAGGATAAGGAATGAGAAACAGCAAGTGGAATTGATGGGGTTTGGCTGTCATGTGTTTTCCTCCCACTCAACAATCTTGCTGCTGAGGCTCCCTTTGAGGTGGAACTGAGGATAAGGGAAAGATATTTTATTGTCTGTCTCCGCTGCTGCAGTGCAAGATCCTTGATCATGTCTACCTACTCTATTGCCTTGTACTATTTCCAACTCTTTGAACAGAGCACCGCACACATTAAGTGCTCAATAAATACCATTAATTGATTGACTTATTGATCATTTTCCAGACCAAATGATTCTGACTGATTGAATACTATCACCTGTTGAGAATCTACTTTGTGCACAGCATTGCATGACAAGCACTAAACTCTGCCCTCTCCACCAGTCTCAACTCCCTTGTCCACGTCCCTCTTCCCTGCTCTCCCACTACTAGTCCACAGCTCAGATCATCTTCTTAATTTGCTTTCCCAGCTCCTGTGCCCATGCAGCTGAATACAGTCAGGGGAAATGCAGACAACGGTCTGCCTTCTGCCATTACAAATTCATTGTGTCCTGTTCCATCTGAACTCTCTCTTCCACTCGACAATTCTTCTATTCCTCCCTCATCAAATCCCATGCTCACAGACCCCATCAACTCTTCCGAACTTCTAACTCTGTCCTTAAACCCTCACTGCCTCCACCATCTCCCTCAACCCTTGATGACCATGTGACAGGATAAATTTACCAATCAATCAATAGTATTTATGAAGCAGGTACTGTGTGTTAAACATTGTAATAAGCACATGGGAGATCCTAATGCAGTAATTCCCTGACCTCAAGGAGCTTACAAACTACTGGGGGAGACAGACATTAAAATGAATTACAGATAGAAATGGCAGAATAAAAAGGATATATACATTAGTACTGTGGGGCTGGGGGAGGGGGGAGTGTCAACTTGTTTAAGGGGTAAAGACCCCGGTGCACAGGAATCAGTGCATAGGAATCACAGAGGAGGAGGGTGAATAGAGGGGAGAAATGAGGGGTTGGTTACGGAAGGCTTCTTGGAAGAAATTTTATTTCAGTAACGTTTGGAATAAAGGGAGAGTGGTGGTCTGTCAAAAATGAAGCAAGAGAGAATGCCAGGCAGGAGGGAGAATGTAAGCAAGGGGTTAACATTGAGAAAGACAAGATTGAGGTACAGTAAGTAGGTTAGCATTAGAGAAGTGAAGTGTGTGGGCTAGGCTGTAGTGGTGGAGGCTTAAGGGTAGATATTATCCTCGACTCATCTCCCTCATTCAACCCACGTATTCAATCTGTCACCAAATTCTGATGGTGATGTTGGTATTTGTTAAGCACTTACTATATGCCAAGCACTGTTCTAAGCGCTGGGGTAGACACAGGGGAATCAGGTTGTCCCACGTGGGGCTCACAGTCTTAATCCCCATTTTACAGATGAGGTAACTGAGGCACCGAGAAGTTAAGTGACTTGCCCAAAGTCACACAGCTGACAAGTGGGCAAGCGGGGATTCGAACCCATGACCTCTGACTCCAAAGCCCGTGCTCTTTCCACTGAGCCACGCTGCTTCTCTATCAGAAATTCTGTCAGTTCTACCTGAAATCTGCTGAAATCTCTGAAATCTACCCTTTCCTCTACATCTAACTGCTGCCACATTGATGCAACCACTTATCCTACCCATCCTTGACTACTACATCTGCTTCCTTGCTGACTTCCCTGATTCCTGACTCTCCCCTCCAGTCCATACTTCACTCTGCTACCTGGATCATTTTTCTAAAAAAAAATTCAGTCAACAACTCCCCACTCCTCAAGAATGGTTGCCCAACCAGTTCGGCATCAAACAGAAACTCCTTACCATCAGCTTTAAAGCACAGAATCACCTTGTCCCCCGAACCTTACCTTGCTGATTACCTACTACATACAACTCAGCATATTCACTTTGCTCCTCTAGCACCAATCTATTCTCTGGACCTCGAGCTTTATCTATCTTGTCACTGACCCCTTGCCCACCTCAGTCAGTCAGTCTTATTTATTTAGTACTTACTGTGTGCAGAGCACTGTATTAGGTGCTTGGGAGAATACAATATAACAATATAACAGACATATTCCCTGAGCACAACAAGCTTACAGTCTAGAGGGGAAGAGAGACACGAATACAAACAAATAAATTACAGATATGTACATAACTACTGTGGGGCTGGGAATGGGGATGAATAAAGGGAGCAAGTCAGGGCAACACAGAAGGGAGTGGGAGAAGAGGAAAGGAGAGTTTAGTCAGGGAAGGCCTTCTTAGAGGAGACGTGCCTTCGATATGGCTTTTAATTGTCTGTCGGATATGAGGAGGGAGGGCATTCCAGGCCAGAGGGAGGATGTGGGTGAGAGGTCGATGGTGAGATAGATGAGATCATGGCATAGTGAGAAGGTTAGCTTTAGAGGAGTGAAGTGTACAGGCTAGGTTGTAGTAAGAGAGTAGCAAGATGAGGTAGGAGGGGGCAAGGTGATGGAGTGCTTTAAAGCTAATGGTGAGGAGTTTCTCTTCAATGCAGAAAAATGATCCGGGCAGTAGAGTGAAGTAGGAGAGTGGAGAGACTCGAGGCAGAGAAGTGTGATTGCTTGATAAGCACTTGGACCAGCATGGTGGCTGATTGGATGGAGAGGAGACGGGGTGGATTTTGGAAATGTAGTGAAGGAAAAACTCACAGAATTTGGCAACAGTTAATAGAGGCTGAAAAAGGTGGGGCAAGGATAATGTCAAAGTTACAGTCTTCACAGTTGGGAGAATTGTGGTGTTGGCAACTATGATGGGAAGGATAGGTGGAGAAGACGATTTGGAAGAGATGAGGAGTTCAGTTTTAGATGTATTGCGAATAGTCAATATAAACATGTGGTCCCTCTATATTGTAAGCACACTTTGGACAGGGGAAATGTCTATCAACTCTGTTGTATTGTACTCTTCCAATAGTAAGAGCCAATAAATACCATGTATTGATTGATAGTCTCCAACAGTGCAACATAGCAAAGGACTTCAATCAGTCAATCAATTAATGGTATTTAGTGAGCACTTACTATGAACAGAGCACTTTACTTGGGAGAGTACAGTACAACAGAATTAACAGACATGTTCACTGCCCATGACAAGCTTACACTCTAGAGGGGGAAACAGACATTAATATGAATAAGTAATTTATAATATATAATTTAAAGATACATACACAAGTGCTGTGGGGTTGGAGGTGGGGTGAATATCAAATGTTCAAAGATCGCAGATCTAAGTTTACAGATGACATAAAAGGGAAAGCAAGCCAGAGATAAGAGGGCTTAATTGGGGAAGGCTTTGAAGTGCTTTGAAGTCAATGTTAAGGAGTTTCTTTTTGATATGGAGGTGAATGGGCCACAATTGAAGGTTCTTGAGGAGTGGGGAGACATGGACTGAATGTGTTTGTTAATAAATGATCTGTGAAGCAGAGTGAAGTATGGATTGGCATGGGGAGAGACAGGAGGCCGAGAGGCCAGCGATGAGGCAGATGCAGTAGTCAAGATGGGATGGGATAAGGGCTTGGATCAGCATCGTAGCATTTTTGATGGAGAGGAAAAGGAGGATTTTAACACTGTTCTGAAGGTAAAACCGACAGGCTTTGGTGACAATATGTGGGTGGAATGAGAGAAATGAGTCAAGGACAATGCCAAGGTTAGGGGCTTGTGATGTAGGGAGGATGGTGGTATTGTCTACAATAATGGGAAAGACTGGGGGAGAATAGAGTTTGGGTGAGAGGATAAGGAGCTCACTTTTGGACATGCTCAATTTGAGATGTCAGTGAGACATCCAAATAGATATGTCTCCAAGGCAGAAGGAAATTTGAGATTGCAAGGAAGGAGAGCGGTCAGGGCTGGAGAAGTAGATTTGGGAATCATCTGCATAGGGATGGTAATTGAAGTCATGGGAGCAAATGAGTTCTCCAAGGATGGGTTTACAGGGAGAATAGAAGGGGACCTCGAACTGAGCTTTGAGAAACACCTACTGTCAGAGGGTGGGAAGCAGAGGAGAAGTCAACAAAAGAGACTGAGGAGTGGTCAGTGAGCTAGGAAGAGAACCAAGAGAGGACAATGTCAGTGAATCCAAGGTGCGTAAAGTTTCAAGGAGAAGGGGGTGGTCTACAGTGTCAAAGGAGGCTGAGAGATCTAGGAGGATTAGGACAAATTAGAGGACATCAGATTTGGAGAGAAGAAAGTCATTGATTACCTTAGATAGGCATGTTTCTCTGGAGTGAAGGGGGCAGAGGCCAGTTTTGAGGAGATCTAGGAGAGAAATGGAGGAGAGAAAGGGAAAACAGCAGGTGCAAACAACTCTCTCAAGAAGTTTGAAGAGATGGTAGAAGGGGGATGGGGCGATAATGGAGGAAACCGTGGAATCAAGGGAGGGTTTTTTTTAGGATGGAGGTACATAAGCTTGTTTGAAAACAATGGGGAAGAAACCACTGGAAAGTGAACAGTTGAAAATGGCAGTCAAGGAGGGAAGAAAGGAGGGTGTGGGTGTTTTAAAAAGGTAAGATAGGATGGGACCAGAATCATAGATTGAAGAGGCAGATTTAGAGAGAAGGTGAGAGATTTTATCTTGAACAACTGCAGGAAATATAGGAAGAGTCAAAGAGCGTTGGGGGAGTGGTTGAAGATTCATTCAACAGTATTTATTGAGAGCTTACTATGTGCAGAGCACTGTACTAAGCGCTTGGAATGTACAATACGGCAACAGATAGTGACAATCCCTGCCCAATGATGGGCTCACAGTCTAATCGGGGGAGACAGACAGACAAAAACAAGACAATATAGTCACGATAAATAGAATCAAGGGGATGTACACCTCATTAACAAAATAAATAGGGTAATAAAAATATATCTAAATGAGCACAGTGCTGAGGGGAGGGGGATAGAGAGGAGGAGAAGCAGAGGGAAAGGGTGTTTAGCTGAGGGGAGGTGAAGGGGGGGAGGAAGCAGAGGATTGAATGAATGAATGAATGAATGAATGAATGAATGAATGAATGAATGAAAACCCGGCCACCGTGTTTGAGAGGCAAATCCCATCAGAGTCCTCAAGGACAGTGGGTTCAGTGATCGAGCTAGTATTTTCTGTTTCTCTGGCATCATTTTTTTCCCCTTATCTACTAGGGAGATCATGCCTGATGGTTTCAATTTTGTTGATGAATTATATGGTCTGGTCATTAGGGGAAAGACACTGTGGGGGTGGGGGGAGAGGAGGTTTGAGGAGGGAGGGCTGGAACAGCTAGTGGGCTTAGTGGATATGGGAATGAATTACGAAGGAGAAGTACTGTTGTCAGGCACTGGAGCAAGCCAAATCAAAGCAGATATGAATTAATTTAAGGTGGACAAGGTCAGAGAGATGTCTGGATTTCTTCCATCAGTGCTTGTCAGCTCACATACAGGAGCGGAGGAAGCATACTGTGGAGATGATCCAAGGAGGTGGGTTAGTAATATGAGACCGATGGAAGGACATGGCTCCAAGGGAGTTCAGTGGACAGGATGGTACTGAGTGTGTCAATTTGTGTGTCAGGTAGTTAGGTTATGGAGACCAAATAGGGTAGGATGATGTAGAATACTGGAGAGGGTCAAAAGAACAGAGGTCTGTCTGGGGGAAAAGGACAGATTTGCGGAGAGTGGGCTTATGGGAAAGAGAGCAGGTGAGGAGATTGTGGTCAGATCAAGATTTCAGAATTGTTGAGGGTAGAGACTGAACAGTTACTGGAGATTATAAAATCAAGTGTGTGCCCAAATTGGTGAGTGTGTGAGGTGGGGAGGAGCAAGAGTGGAGTAAAGGAATGAGAAGGCTGTGACAGTGTCAGGAATGACAGTGGAGCAGCGTGGCTCAGTGGAAAGAGCGTGGGCTTTGGAGTCAGAGGTCATGAGTTCGAATCCCAGCTCTGCCACTTGTCAGCTGTGTGACTGTGGGCAAATCACTTCACTTCTCTGTGCCTCAGTTCCCTCATCTGTAAAATGGGAATGAAGACTGTGAGCCCCACGTGGGACAACCTGATTCCCCTGTGTCTACCCCAGCGCTTAGAACAGTGCTCTGCACATAGTAAGCGCTTAACAAATACCAACATTAAGGATCATCAGGTACATCCACAGGAATGTTAAAGTACCCAAGGATGATGATAATTATAATAATAATAATGATGATGATAATGGTGTTTGTTAAGCATATATTATGCACCGAGCACTGTTCTAAACGCTGGGATAGCTACAAGGTAATCAGGTTGTCCCACATGTAGCCCACAGTCTTAATCCCCATTTTATAGATAAGGTAACTGAGGCACAGAGAAGTTAAGTGACTTACCCAAGGTCACACAGCAGGCAGGCAGTGTCAGGATTAGAACCCACATTCTCTGACTCCCATGCCCATGCTCTTGCCACTAGGCCATGCTGCTTCTTTATCAATGTAGGGATGGAGGATAAGAGAAGAAATGTTTGAAAGGGATCAAAATGGCTCAGAAAGTTGAAGGTGGGGCCTGGAGGGGGCGGTATATAACTGACTAGTAATTGGAATGGATGGTAAAGGCACTAGATATGGACTTCAAAAGAAGGGAAAGAAAGGGATGGGGGAGGTGGAATGGTGCAAAAGCGACACTGGGGAGCAAGAAGGAAGTCGGCTTCTTCCCTTTTATCCAGTGAATTTGGGGGTATGGGAGAAAATGAGGCCCCCTGTAGAGAGAGTGGCAGGGGAGACTTTGTCATCTGGGAAGAGTCAGGTTTCAGTGATGGCAAGGAGAAGCAGTGACTTAGGAACAGATCAATAACGAAGGAAAGCTTCTCTTTAATGGAGTGGTGGTTCCACAGGCCACAGTCAGTTAAGGCTATGGGGAAGGTGTGAGGGGTAGGAAGGGGTTGTATGAGGGGTGAGCTGGTGGGGCCAGTGTGGGGTGAGGAAGATGAGGGGTGCTGGGACAATGCTGGGACAAAATGACAGGAATGGGGCAAGGGAGAAGGGTGGGGGTGGCACAAGCCGTGGGTAGGGGTTGGGTGGGAGTGCACTGAGGAGGGCCAGCCTGTGGGGAGGGGGATGAGGAAGGGAGCTGGAAGTAGAGGGCAGGGCAGGGGAGAGCAGAGGGAGGGGATGGAAGGCCTATGAGGCTAGGGCATAAAAGAAAGAAAGTCCTGAGCTGCAGCAGCTGATCTGTAGACTCAGTGGCCAATGCAGGTTCCTCTAGTTGGAGGTGACTAGACAGCTCCCAAATGGGGAGAATCCACAAATTCTGAACTGAGATGAGTGATTCACTGAAGTGTCTGTCCACAGCGAATGGGCGAGCAGCGCTAGCAAGTCTTTAATTATTAATGGATCCTTGTTAACATGTCCTTATTTTTTTTAATGAGTTGCTGTCCTGCTTCTTTCACAGGGGTGGAGTTGGTGGGAGGATTGATGATTCCTTCCTCGTGCAGACCCAAGTCCTGCATGCAGGGAGTGGGAATGAAGATGCTGGTGTCCCTTCCTTGGGTGCAGTTCTAGGCCCCAGGCATGGGATTGGCGGCAAAAGAAAGGCTCAGAGGGCTGGGGTCTCTTCCCTCTGGGTAGTCCTGGACCTCGGGTGGATAGGACTGTGGTGGCAACAACCCTCATCTTGGCTTAGTCCAGAGGCTCCCACATGCAGTGGGAGACCCTTCCCGCAGGCACGATCCCAGTTATGATCCTAGGCCTCCAGAGTAAGGTGAGGGGCGGAGACTCCGCTTCCCTTCCATCTGTGGCTATCTCAGGCTCTTGAAGAAGCTCCATGATGATGAGAACTTTTGGTTTTGTAAGTCCCCAAGTCAATCATTCAGACACAAGAGTGATTGTATAGCAATGATTTTGAAGGGGAAGGGAGACTGGAGAATGGATGTTAAGCAGCTCCTGTTCTCATCTGAAATAGTTAAATCAGAGTGAAGAGGAAAGCAGGAGCCAGCATAACAGAGGAAGAAAACAGAATTACCAGGGTCAGTGCAAAAACCTCTTTATTATTTCTTTAGATCTATTAATGTCCAATGAGATGTACTAGAAGGACAATTCTATTTTTACATCATTAAGATTTCTGTTTTAAGTCTTTGACCCCAAAGGTATCAGGCTATGGCCAGGTTGGGGGAAGAAAAGGGGAAGGGAAAAAGCTGAGACTCTCTTCCCTGTCTCAGTCACTCTGCAGGGTGAGGACTGGGTTCTTCACAGCTGCAGGGAGATTGGTGAAGATCAATCCACCAGACAGTCAATTAATGGTATTTATTGGGTGCTTACTGTGTGCCAAGGTTCTTGGGAAAGTACAGAACCATAGAATTGGAAAACACGATCCTTGCCTATAAGGATCTTAGAAACTAGAGAGAGAGATGGACATTACAGTTACAAAAAGGGGAACTGGCAGAGTGTAAGGATATGAACATAAGTGCTTTGAAGTTGAGGGTGAGGTGAATATCAAGTGCTTAAGAGCAAAGAAATGTATACAGGTGACTCAGAAGTGTGGGTAGGGAAAATGAGGGCTTACTTGGGGAAATCTTCTTGAAGGAGGTATGACTTTAAGTAAATCTTAGAAGATGGGGAAAGTGGTGAATATGAGGTGAGAGAGAGTTTCAGACCTGGGGGAGGACATGGATAAGGAGCGGTGGCAAGCACATCAGATGCTTCACATGAGCATCGGACCCCATTCCCTCACACCTTATTCATTCAATAGTATTTACTGAGCCCTTACTATGTGCAGAGCACTGTACTAAGTGCTTGGAATGTACAAATCGGTAACAGATATAGACAGTCCCTGCCCTTTGACGGGCTTACCTTATAAAAACTCTTGCCTCTTCCCTCCTCTCCTCCTTTAACTTCCATCTTCAACCGCTCACTCTCCAATGGCTTCTTCCCCTCTGCCTTCATATATGTCCAAATCGCCCCCAACCTAAAACAAAACCCTCCCTTGACCCCACAGCTCCCTCCAGTTATCACCCCATCTCCCTCCTACCCTTCCTTTCCAAACTCCTGGAGTGAGTCATCTACACTCGCTGCCTCAAATTCTCCTCCAACTCTCTTCTGAACCCCCTCCAATCTGGCTTCTGACCCCTCCACTAACTGAAACTGAGAATAGAGGGGATGAGCTGATTGAGTGCCTTAAGACTGATGGTTAGGAGATTCTGCTTGATGGGGAGTCAGTTGGTCAACCCCAGAAGATTCTTGAGGAGTGGGGCCAAGGACTCAACTTTTTTTTAGAAAAAAGATTCAGCCGGGAATAGCCTTCTGTTATTGTGGCTTTGTTACTGTGTAGGACTCTGGTATCATTTGAACCTCCTGAGGGATCCTGCCTACCTAAATGTCTCATCACCAGCACATGGTGAGAAGACAAAAAGGCAAAAAGAAGCTGAAGAAACCAATGATCACAGCCTCACCCTGGATAGTGGAGGATGGTGGGTTTTCTGTGCAGGTCGGGCCAGACCAGCTGGGCTGGAAGAGGTGCTCCCATCCCCATAACATCCTCCTGCTCTGGGATTAAAGCACTGCAACTCATTGGTGCACAGTAATCATAGTAATTGTGATACTTATTAGATGCTTAATATGCGACAAACATTGTAACTACCCCTGGGATAGATATAATACTATCAGGTGAGACAGTCTTTTTCTCACCTGGGCTTTACAGTCTAAGGGAAAGTGAGAACTGGCTTTGAATCCCCATTTTGCAGTTGAAGAGACTGAGTTACATGGAAGTTGAGTGACTTGCTCCAGGTCACACCGGAGCCAAGTGGTATAGCCTGGATTAGAATCCAGATCTTCTGTCTCTCAGGCCCATCATCTTTCCACTTGGCCACATTGCTTCCTGGAAGAGAAAACTCTATTTTCTCTCTCCCCTTGACCCTCCATCTTGTCCTGTCCTCCACCAGCCCGGTGAAAGAGGAGAATGTCCAGAACCAATCTTGGTCCATAAATAGGAAAGCTCAATTTTAAATAAAGCAAAATCCCTTTGACTGTGACCCTTGTCTAGAACCCAGCTCACCTGGCTCTGTTCTGGTTCTACTCCTCTCAATTTTACATTCATTCTCTCAGGAGCTAATTAATTCACATAGCCTCAATTACCATCTCTGCTCCCAATCTCCCAATCCCAATCTCCCTCTCTAACTCCAGCCTCTCACCTGATTTACCATCTCCTGTCTCTTTCTGCCTCTGGGACATTTGCTCTTGGGTGGCCTCCTGCCCAGTTTTCTCCAATGACTCCAATTTAGTCCACAACTCTTCTCTAACTTTTGCCTCCCTCCTTCATTTTGCCTTTATAAACTGCTGGTTCTTCATATTTAGTATTTTGTGAATCTACTCCTTTTTCTCTCCCTTTAACATCACCACCACCCTATGTGGAGGCTTTCTATTTCCCAAGTGGATTCCTGAGCCAGCCCCTTTACTGGTCTTCCTGACTTCCCCCATTTAGTCTATTTTATATTTTGTGGCCCAGATCATTTTGCTAAAACACCATTCAAACTATGCAATTCTCTTCTTCAAATAACCCATTTCCTTCACATGAACAAAGCCACTGGCTTCAAGACTCTCTTTCAACTCTCTCCCTTTTTCCTATCTGCTCTCTTCTCCCACTATCCTGCATCCCACACTCTTTACTCCTCTCAAGCTAAGTTTGTGACCATTCAGTCTCCAATTCTATGTCTCTGATTGGAACTCCCTCCCCCATCCTTTCAACCAAACCAAATTCCTCACTTGATTCAGAAGACTCTTACAAACCACTTATTCCATTAGCCAGTGACTCCCTGATCATGTCATCCCATCAGCCATTTAGGCACTCATATGGGAAGCAGCATGGCTATGGGAAGCAGCATGGCTTAGTACAAAGGTCTCTTAGAGGGCAGGCCCCACAACATCTGCATCTTGTATGTTTCCAAGCACCCAGTACAATGTGATGATCTCTGTGTGTTGAAACTACACAATGAAATCTGCTGACACTGATGATGCCTCAGGAGAACAACACATTTTGTTGCTCCCTCTCCCCCACCAAGCTCCCCCCTGCCCCGAGGTTGGCCTATACAAATCAGATCAAGCCATAGAGAGTTGCCGTAACTATTCTGATATCTCTAGCAACCATTAAAGAAAAAAAATTATAAAGCAGGTGAGGTGAGAACTGCTTTTTTACACCATGCGTAAATCACTAGCAAATTATTCATTCTCATCTCTGAAAACAACAACAACAACAACACTCATCCCAAAGCCGGAACAGTGGCAGGTGGGAAGCAGCGTAATGTGGTGGAAAGATTAGGGGCTTGTAAGTCAGAGGACCTGGGTTTTAATCCTGGGTCTGCCACTTGTCTTCTATGTGACCTTGGGCAAGTCAATTAACTTCTCTGTGCCTTGGTTTCCTTATATAAAATGGGGATTAAATCCTACTCCCTCCTACCTAGACCTTGAGCACCATGTGTATTAGAAACTGTATACAAGCTGATAACCTTGTTTCGACCCCAGCATTTAGAACAGAGTTTGACCACATAGTAAGTGCTTAAAAAATACCATTTAAAAAAAAGATTTGAGCCATGTTTGTAAGACTGTGATGTATTATATTCAGTTTGGAGAAAGATGTGTAAGTTACAAAAATCCAAAGGTTCTGTTGGAGGTTGACAAGGAAATTGCAGAGAAGGAAAGGAGAAACTACATTTCCCAGGAAGCAAAGGGGTCAGCGAACTTTTTGTGACACAGTAAGGCACAAAAGTAGTTTTGGACAAGGACAAGATCCCTGAGTTTTCTTGGTAGGAAGTGGAAAAAATATTGCACTCTCTCTTTCCTTCTCTCTCTTGGCTCCACAGAGCAGGTTCCACATGAATTAGAAGATCCTATACCCTAATTTATCTGAGAGGCAAGTAGGTACCCTAGACTAAGCTCATTGTGGTCAGAGAATGTGCCTGCTAACTCTGTTTTGTTCCTGAATTTTGGCTACACTGTCCAATAATGCAAGGACAAAGAAAGAGAAATCCAAATTGAGAAGTCTGGCATGTCATTTGGAAGACTGATGGATGTAAGGTTCTAAACTTCAGTGTTATCAAACTTCAGACCAGATTAAAAATCTGTAGAAGAATCGCAGTGTCCAGCCTTCCTTATGAATGTGAAACCTAAACTTATCCCATACGCCCCATTGGACTGAAGTCCCCAAACCCACCAGCATCCAAACAGTGTCTGTCACTTCCCACTTTTGCAAGCTAAGTAGGGATGGTAGCAGGATACCCAAATAGGTGCTCTATGATGAGCTGAAATGGGGAAACTGTAAGCCGAGGGGGAAATACAAAAGTTTTTTGTGAAAAGCTTCTTGATGAAACAAAATCTCAGCAGCGGGCGTCTAGGGGGCAGCAGCAGCAGATGGACCAGTCTGGCAGTCAACAACCAGAAACACATTGATTGTTTTGTAGGAACAGTTATGAGACATTTGCAATACCATGAGAAAGAAGCAAAAACAACCCTGAGGCCAAAATCTTCCCCAACTGGAGCCTGCAATCTCTTGAAGGAGCAAAACTTCTCAACCTGGGATTCCCTTAGCACAGCAAAGGTCAGAGACTGAAAGGTTGATAGATATCAGATTTTAATGTCCCCCACATAGCATTTCACAAGATCCAACACAAAAGAGTTCAGCATCAACTGAGGATTTCAGGACAACGTCCTTCGCTCAGAAACTTTCATGTAGAGTGAAAGTTCTCACTCATCCAAAGGGGCAGATCCCATAACAACTGGAGTGAAGGGTTGACCTTTGGTCCTGTGGGTTGGTTCATGCAACAACAAGCACAATATGATGGGCCGTATCCGAGTTTCACAGTTTGTCACTAATTTGAAGTTCCATTCCAGTTCCACTAATGTTCCTAATCGCTTCAAAAATCTTTGCTCTTTCCAGACCTTTCTTCAGGCTTTGTTTAATGGCACACTTACACACAGTGCTAATCACACTATACAGAGGTTTTGCCAAAGCAATTCAGAGTGAGAAACAGAGAAACAGAGAGAGAAAATGGAAGGAAAAGAGAAGGGCAGCATCTCAGTTTTGAAATGAAAAACATTCAAATTTAGATAAGAGCTTTACTGAAGAACCAGAGCGACCTGGACATACTTCTGATCCTTTTGAATTTCAAGTCATTTTCTAAGGCCCATGGGGCCGTAGGGGAATAATATAGCAGTGATGTGCATTAGCACCAAAGCTTCCACGCCTCTAAACTGAGGATACTTTTATGCCAAAATAATTCAATGAATCATCTCATCAGGAATTCTTTTTTTTGCCATTGATATCTTCAGGGCTCAGAGAATGGAGATTCAAAACCCTTGGAGATGATATTTGCCACAGAACGAAATAGCAGCAGATTGGGATTGAGGCAAAAAGGTCACGGGGCTGGGGGGGGCTGGTGCTGCTGCCATGATGGATTGGATGGGCTCATTGAATTCTAGCCCTAGCCTAACACCATTTTGTCAGAGTGCATCCTCAGTTTCAGTCTGGTTCCCCACAGGGTTTGAGCTCACATCCACGGGCTTCATAGTCTCCTTCCGTGATTGGTCCCCCACGCCAGTCCCCACATCTTCGGTCGTGTCACCATGAATCCAGGGAGGCAGGGTCTCCTGCTCAGAGTTGCTCCGGACATAGCCTGGTAAGTTCATATGGGGTTCCGCCTGCCTGCTGGCAGTTCGGCTGCTCTTGCTGGTCAGCAGGACCATGCGGGAGGTGGCCACTATCTGCGACTGGCTGCTGGTGCTGTGCGTCACGTTGGTCAGGACAGAGCCATATCTATAACTGCCACATGGGGTCGTCCTCTTCCAGTCCACAGCCACGTTCCACCTGCTCCAAGTCTTCTTGATCTCCGCCTGAACCTGAGCCATTACCACAGCTTTAGCCAGGGGGCTGCACGGAGCCAACCAAACTCACCATCCCAGTACCGTGGGTCCTTGGGGGATTTGGGGACATAGGAGAGGTTGCTGAGTAAAGGGAAAAGTTTGGGGAAGATTGTGAAGGAAGAACATGGGAGTGGGTAGAGATGTGCCACTTTGCTCCCCATTTCCTGAAGAATGCCAAAATAATAATGATAACAATGTTGGTATTTGTTAAGCGCTTACTATGTGCCAAGCACTGTTCTAAGCACTGGGGTAGATACAAGGTAATCAGGTTGTCCCACGTAGGGCTCACAGTTTTCATCTCCATTTTACAGATGAGGTACCTAAGGCACAGAGAAGTTAAGTGACTTGCCCAAGGTCACACAGCTGACAAACGGCGGAGCTGGGATTAGAACCCATGACATCTGACTCCCAAGCCCAGGCTTTTTCCACTAAGCCATGCTGCTTCTCAGAGGAGTGGCTGAAGAAAAACCTGAGAATGAAATGGGTGAGGGGAAATGTAGTTATGGGGGTCCAAGACCATCCCCATATTTTCTGACTCTTGTCTGCTTGGGCTGTTTCTGGTGCATCCTGGATCCAGGGCAAGGAGGACCTGACCACGCCTAAGGCTTTTTCCCAGCCTGATTGAGCCAGCCTCCCTGTGCAGTGCCACTGCTGCTGCTTCCAACTTACCTCTCCATTGCAGTAACAATAGATGATAGAAACGAAGAAACCCTAAAGGACAAAAGAAATAATAATCAGGCAATGTATATGTTGAGTGGTGTATTTTGAGTTGTTGGAGGTGAATAATTGGGCTCAGAAAATATGTGTCCCTCTCAAAGTGTGTAAATAAATAAGGTGGTTTCCTAATTCTCTTTCAAAAATCCAAGAAAGCTCTCTTTTCCCTAAGGGTCAAGTGTTTGCCAATGGCAATTTACACTTCAAATGTTTGTCCAAATTCTTTCCTCAAGGGGAAGCACACATCCTGCTGGATTGTCCTGAGTGGCTGAGGGTGGCCTAGTTGATTTTTGGAAACAGAAAAATATTCCAGGTTCCAGATAAAGGTCCTGGTCTACCAGAGAGCCTGCCCTTGACCAACTCCCAACTGCTCTGCTTGCTTCAAGTGTTTGATGACCGTAGTTGACCTACAGCATGGTCAGTCCATACTTGTTTGAGGGCCTAAAGTATTCTGGAACATGTAGTTCAGATGCCCTGGAACCTTGAGGGGATTTAACCCCCAAACTGATCATCTATTTCCTCCCATGCTGGTCTAGTTGATGAGACAGAAGGGGATGGGTGCCAAACCTTGGGTGATGAGAAGCAGCATGACTTAGAGGAAACAGCATGGATCTGGGAGTCAGAGGACCTGTTCTAATCCCAGCTCTGTCACGTGTCTGTTGTGTGACCTTGGATCGCCACTTGACTTTTCGATGCCTCAGTTACCTCATCTGTAAATTGGGGATTAAATCCTACTCCCTCCTACTTATTTATTCAATTATATTTACTGAGCTCTTACTGTGTGCATAGCACTGTACTAAGCACTTGGGAGAGTACAGTACACCAATAAACAGATATATTCCCTGCCCACAATGAGCTTAAAGTCTAGAGGAGAGGAAACAAACATTAATATAACTAAATTAATTACAGATATGTACTGAAGTGCTATGGGACTGGGAAGGGGGAAGAACAAAGGGAGCAAGTCAAGGCAACATGGAAGGGAGTGGGAGAAGAGTGAAGGTGGGCTTAGTCAAGGAAGGCCTCTTGGAGGAAAGGTGCCTTCAATAAACCTTTGAAGGGGTGGAGAGTAATTGTCGGATTTGAGGAGGGAGTGCATTCCAGGCCAAAGGCAGGACTTGGGCAAAAGGTTGGTGGTGAGTTAGATAAGATCAAGGCACAGTGAGAAGGTTATCATTAGAGGAGCCCCCTATGTGGGAAAAGGGACTGTGTTCAACCTGATTAGCGTTTATCTACCTCAGTGCTTAATTATTATTATGGTGTTTCAATGTCCTCTTTTCCTAAGTTTGATCACCCTGCCTCCCTAGAGCGAACTCCTGGGTAAGGCTAGCCAGGCCAGTCAGAAGACATTGTGAGATCCCTACTGAGGAACAAAACAGCCAGACTGGGCTGAGCAGCAAACCCACCTGTAATTCCACCCCCAAGCCAGTCCTGATGCTATTACTGATATTTATCAAGCTCTTAGAAAACCAAAAAATCCCCCAAACAAAAAGATATGGGATGGATGTTTTTTTCTTTTAAATTGGTTTTCACTTCAGCTGTTTGGTCCATCACTTTGGACATGTACATCCTATGGCTGTCCACAAGCACCAGCAGGCCGTCAGAGCCAATCCTGGCCTGGGCTGATTAAGGCACCGGAAAGCATGTTAACCCTGAAACTAACCCCTCAACTCCCAGTTCACTGACTCCACTCACTCCACTGAAACCGCCCTCTCAAAAGTCACCAATGACCTCCTTCTTGCCAAATCCAATAGCTCCTGCACCATCCTAATCCTCCTCAGCCTCTCAGCTGCCTTTGACATTGTCGACCATCCCCTTCTCCTCAACATTTTTTCCAAACTTAGTTTCACGGACTCCATCCTCTCCTGGTTCTCCTCTTATCTCTCTGGCCATTCATGCCTCGTCTCCTTCACAGGCTCCTCCTCCCCCTCCCATCCCCTAAATGTAGGGGTTCCTCAAGGGTCAGTACTTGGTCCCCTTCTATTCTCCATCTATATTCATTCCCTTGGTGAACTCATGGTTTCAACTACCATCTCCACACAGATGATACCCAAATCTATATCCCCTCCTCTGTTCTCTCTCTCTCCCTCCAAGCTCATATCTCCTCCTGCCTTCAGGACATCTCTACTTGGATGTCCTCCAACCACCTAAAACTCAACATGTCCAAGACAGAGCTCCTTATCTTCCCTCCCAAACTTTGCCCTCTCCCTCACTTTCCCATCACTGTGAATGGCACTACCATCCTTCCCATCTCACAAACCCTCAATCTTGATGTCATCCTTGACTCTGCTCTATCATTTATCCCATATATCCAATCCATCACCAAAACCTGCTGGTCTCACCTTCACAACTTCTCCAAGATCTGCCCTTTCCATCCAAACCACTAACATATTAGTGCAATCATTCATCCTATCCCGACTGGATTACTGCATCAGCATCCTTTCTGTCTTCCCAACCTCCTGTCTTTCCCCTCTTCAATCTTTACTTCACTCTGCTGCCCAGATTATCTTCCTACAGAAACGTTCTGGGCATGTCACCCTCCCCCTCAAAAATCTCCAGTGGTTGCCTATCAAGCTCTGTATCAAGCAAAAACTCCTCACTACGGCTTCAGAGCTTTCCATCATCTTGTCCTCTCCTACCTCACCTCCCTTCTCTCCTTCTACATCCCAGTCCACACACTCTGCTCCTCTGTTGCTAACCTTCTCACTGTGCCTCATTCTCACCTGTCCCGCCATCAACCCCTGGCCCACGTCCCACCTCTGGCCTGGAATGCCCTCCCTCCTCAAATCCTCCAATCACACTTCCCCCCTTCAAAGTTCTACTGAAGTCTCACCTCCTCCAAGAGGCCTTCCCAGACTAAGGCCCCTTTCTCTCAGCTCTCCCTCCCCTCTGAGCCACCCTGACTTGCTCCCTTTGCTCTACCCCCTCCCTGCCCCACAGCACTTGTGTGTATATGTACATATCTATAATTTAATTTATTTACATTAATGCCTGTTTACTTGTTTAGATGTGTATATGTATACATCTAAAATTCTATTTATTTATATTGATGCTATTGATGCCTATTTACTTGTTTTGATGTCTGTCTCCCCCTTCTAGACTGTAATCCCATTGTGGGCAGGGATTGTCTCTTTTTATTGCTGAATTGTACTTTCCAAGCACTTAGTACAGTGCTCTGCACACAGTAAGCGCTCAATAAATACAATTGAATGAATGAATTACTCCCAGAACAGATCTGACAGTGGGAGACTGTTCCATTCAGATTCTCGTCCGGCAACTGTCCCTACTCTTTCCTTCAGCTTGGAAGTTCACTTTCTTCTTTAAGCGTGAGCTTCAGAGTGGGATTTGCTCTTGGTGGTTGGCTCTCAGGCAGACAGGGAGTGATTAGCAAGGGATTAAAAAAAAAACACACTGAGGCAGAATGAACTCAAACACAGTCAGGGGACAGGGGCATCCGAGAGACGGGAGATGCCAAAATACACACATGCACAAGTGCCCCCCTGCCACATGCCCACACACATACAAACACATATATGCACATGTCCCCTGTGGATCTGCTCGCACATGCCTGTATGTGCACACCTGCACTTCTGCATACGTGCGCACATACAAACACAAGCACATATACACAGGCACAAAACCATCCACACATGGACATTCACACATACCCACAAATGCATGTTCCCACACAGCTGTCACTTTACCCTCTGTACCTGAAAAGAGTTGAAGAAGAGTTCACAGTGCAGGCGTATCTCCCACCCAATGCCCGAGAGGGTGTGGGGCAGACATACAAACACAATGTAGTGCACCCCGAAGACAAACACCAGGACCAAGGTGGACTTGGCCAACTTCCTGCAAGAGAATAGTGAGGCAGAGGCTCAGTTTCCAGGCTGGAGAGACTCCTGAGAGAGGAAACAACCCTCCCAGGACTGGCAGTCTCAACCCCTCAGCCCCTGCCCCTCTCTGACCCTGCCTGAACCTGAACTGTGCTGGGCTGGGTGACAGAAGTCCACTGACACCAACCTTCTAGGCTGCCAGTCAGGCTCTCCTGAGGTGGAGTTCTGCCCACCGCCAATGGTAGGATTCCTGCAAGAGAGGCAGGGTCTCCTGTCTTAGCTCGGGTGCAGTTGAAGCCAGGCCATTTGATGAGGACAAAGTCTACCTTTGAGTAGGTGGTGCCCCAAGCAAGGTTAGCCAGGCCAGTCAGGAGGCATCTGTGAGATCCTAACCACAGAACAAAACAGCCATCCTGGGTGGGACTGAGGGAAGTGTCCAAGCAACAAACCATTTGTAATTCCAGCCCCGAGGCCAATCCTGAAGCTGTTACTGATATATACCAAGTCTTAGTACAGTGCTCTGCCCAAAGTAAATGCCCAATAAATGTGATTGATTGATTGATTATCCTGATACTGATGCTGCCACCGATAATGACACTGGAATTCTCACTGATGTTAATATCAGTACCATTACAGATGCTATTCCTTGCATAATTTGCTTTCTTCATGCCAGAACCATTACTGATGTGGTTCCTGTTATGATATCTTAAGAGCTTTCATTGATGAGACTATTCTTGATGTAGATACAACTGACACTACAAAAATACCTTATCAATGCCATTATCCCTGCCATTAGCATTCTCAGCTTTGTTTGCTGACTCCTCCTCTGTCTCTCATCCTCTTACTCTGGACATTCCCCAAAGCTCTGTTCTGGGCTCCATGCATTTGCGTTACACTCACTCTCTCAGGGAGCTCATACGCTCACATGGCTTCGACTACCTCCTCTCTGTGGGTGACTTCCCAAGTCTATTTCCCCAGCTCCAACCTCTACTCTGACTTGCAACCCCGAATCTCCTCTTGCCTCTACTCCACTTATCTCCACTTATATGCCCTCCTAAGATCTCAGACTCAACATGCCTAAAACAGGATTTGTTACCTTTATTCCTACACCTATTCTTCTCCCTAACTTTCTGCTCTCAACTGATAGCACCACCATCCTCCCCATGCCAGAAGTACTCAGTTTTTCCTCTCTGCCCAAACTGCTACCACCCTGGTACAAGCTCTATCAGCACCATCTGCAGTTATTGAGCTTCTCTGCTATTCTGTGCAGGGCAGTATACGGGGTTCTGGAAAAGATACAATAAAAGCAGATGGCACTTATGGTCTCTGCCCTCGTGGAATTTATAAGGAGGCCAAAGTAGAGGCTGGGAAGTGAAGGAGCATCATGCCTTAACTGAATGCATTATGCATTTCCTCTTTCACCAAATATACTTGCACCAACTTGTGGGTTGTATTATACCAGAACAGACTCATATTATGGAAAGGACAGCCCCTAATTTTTGCATCATGCCAGCTCCAAATTTGTGTTATAGCAGAACTGTTCTAATCTTTACCAATTAGACTACTTACAACCCTTGGACAAGGAACCATGTCTAAATCAAAACGCTTCAACCTTCCCCCAGAATTTGGTATAGTATTTGGTTAGGGGAAGCTGCGTGGCTCAGTGGAAAGAGCCCGGGCTTGGGAGTCAGAGGTCATGGGTTCGATTCCCGGTTCTGCCATTTGTCAGCTGTGTGACTGTGTCACTTCACTTCTCTGTGCCTCAGTTCCCTCATCTGCAAAATGGGGATTAACTGTGAGCCTCACGTGGGACAACCTGATGACCAGCTCCCAGCACTTAGAACAGTGCTCTGCACATAGTAAGCGCTTAACAAATAGCAACATTATTATTTAGAGTAATAATACTAATAATAGAGTATGAACATATAATAAAAATAATGATAATGATAACAAGGTTTCAAAGATTCCATTACGATCACCATCTTAAAGAAGAGAAACGAGAGAACTAATTTTGGAAACTGCTAAGGTATGCCATGGTTCTTCATTGATGACAAAATCCTAGACAGATTCTTTATGGAGAGACTACAGGAGAACATAGTTAATTTAACTGGGCACTTCCTGAATCACTGACCAAAGTGCAGCACAACAGGTACAAACTTTGCAGCACGACAGTTTCAAGAAAATCAATCGACCAATACGTAGTATTTATTGAATGCCTTTTATGGGCAGAACACTGCACTAGGCAATTGAGAGATAACAATAGAGAACAATAGTAGCCATGACCCCATTCTTCAATCAATCAGTAGTACTTGTTGAGCTCTTGCTGTATGCAGAGCCTGTGCTAAGCACTTGGGAGTCAGGAGATAGGGACAGGTTTGTCATCGAAAGCAAGTGAAGTAAGTTTGAAATTACAGGAATCCCTTGTCATAATCATCTTTTTTCCATGTTCTTCACAATAATGCCATTTTTAAAAATGGTATTTGTTAAGCACTTAGTATTTTCCAGGCACTGTACTATGCGCTGGAGTAGTTACACACTAATCAGGTTGGACTTGGTCCAGATCCCATCTGGGGCTCACAGTCTTAACCCCCATTTTACAAATGAGGTAACTGCACCACAGGGAAGTGAAGTGACTTGCCCAAGGTCACACAGTGCACAAGTGGTGGAACTGGGATTAGAACCCAAGTCCCCTGATTCCTAGGCCCAAGCTCTTTCCACTAGGCCATGCTGCCTCTGCTCTTGAATTTTAATACCAGTATTTTTGACAGCATTCTCTTGCATCAAATTAACACCCTGGATTTGTAGAACGTGCAAGCATTTACCTTGGCTTCAACACCTCTCATCTCCTCTCACTCATTTTCGAAGTATTTTGACTGACTTGAATGGAGAGATAAAAGTCCAATTCAACAGTTGTTCTCTAGTTAAGCTTTAGATAATGACAAATCTAGTGTGTTTTTCTCAGAATAGTACATGAAAGACAACATTTTGAAATGTAGTATTCACATATGTATAGATGAAAAATTGAATTAATAATTGTTTAATACTGGCGCATATCGACCATGCTATTTGATTACATAATGATATTAATTACATTTTAAATCACTGTTTTTGGATGTTGGGGGAGCATTTAAGCACTTTCCATCATTTCCTAGGGTAATTACACCTCATTTAGAATTCTTCACAGAATCAATTAAAGAGTACTAACTGGGAAGTCCCTGTATTCATATTTGGTCTCTCTGTGAACCAAGATGTTGTGCGGATTGGATTTCCAGGAGGCAGGCTGAAAAACAGAGATAGACCCTAAGTGGGACAAACCCATCAGTAGAAGTAAGAGCTGCTTTTATGGGTAAAGAATGAATCAGAATCTTGGTCCTGCATTTGCACCTTCAGCCGCAGCTGCACATTTGCTTAAGACTTCAAGGTCGATAGCCTCTAAGTCTTCAAAAATAAAGGCAGCTCAGTGTGAAAGTATGTAATGTAGAACGTACAGAGTGCTTTTCAAGGTAACTGGAAATAATTAAGAGGGGCCTAATACCTATCTTCCTCAGAAATGGCTGTCTTTGGACCTTTTGAGCTGACCTACCAGGAAAACATCTCATCCTTGGGAAAAGAATCACAGGTAAAGATTGTTGTAGATTTCTGGCTTTGAATTACCGATATTGCTTCCTTGTATCATATCCGACTGCATTGGTCTCCCAAATTTTAGTGGCCAGGACTCTCACCGTGTTGAGGAAGAGAATGAAGTTGAGCTGCAAAAGACAAAGAGATTTGAGGAGGAAAGATTTAGTGGACCACTCGTAAGGGCTTTGTTTTCCTTCTAGGTCTCCTGAGGACCCTTACTCCATTAGTAGTTGGGCTTAGTGTCTTGAAGGCAGTAGGACACAGAGTCATAACCTAGGAGAACTTTGGTCAAGCAGATTCTCTGAGTAACAGTCCCTCTGGAGGGAGGCAAGAAGGGCACTCTGGGAGGGAATCGGGTCTTAGATTGGGTTAGCAGAAGACCTTGGGCATTGTAGGTTGTCTGGCAGGAAGGCTGACTACTCATCTTTCCATTCAAACCCTGTGCTTCCCTTAACTTTCCCATCACAGCACCACTATTCCCCCTGTCTCACAAGCCCATTACCTTGGCATTATCCTTGACTCATCTCTCTGATTCAACCCGCACATTCTATGTCACCAAATCCTGTCTGTTCTACTCTCACAAAATTTCTAGAACCTTCCCTTTCCGCTCCATCCAAATTGGTATCATGCTGATCGGAGGACTTATCATTTCTTGCCTTGATTACTGCATCAGCTTCCTTCCTGACTTCCCTGCCTCCTGTCTCTCCTCTCTCCAGTCCAAATTTCACTCTGCTGACTGGATCATTTTTCTGGAAAACCACTCAGTCCATATCCCTCAACTCTTCCAAAACTTCCAGTGGCAAAGATAAATGCCTTAGGCACTCAATAAACTGTCTCACAGCATGCTCTCTTCATTCCTCTCAAGCTAAACTGCTCACTGTGCTTCATTTTTGCTCTGGAAACCATCCTTGTCCCTCCTCCCCTCTGGAAGCCCTGGGGCCCTGTCCAGCTGTTCTCCGTGGCTGGGTGAGGCACTAGTTTTCAACCTGAGCCACCCTCTGGTGGTGGGGGTTGAGTCTTGCTGGGGAGCTCCTCAGACCCCATGCCGCCCCTTCAGGAACCCTGCCTATAACAGGACAGTTTGCAACCCATGGGTTGGACCTGCACTCTACATGAAAGACTCTTGAGGCTTTGTGCTGGTCCCACCAAATACAAATTCTTCAGAATTGCCTGGAGATTTTCCTCCAGGAAACGTATCCTATTGAAACCCCAAAGGATAAAGGAATTTCTCTTTTAAATAGTAGAGAATGGGATTAGGAAGGAGTGAAGGTGTGGGGACAAGAAGGAAAAGGGGAAGGGAGGAAGAACAATAATTTAATCAATCAGGGGGTAGGCACCAGGAGATTAATGGTCTGAGCTGCTTTCTGGAGCCATTGCAAAAAGGGCAGTGCCAGTTCCTCCTGAGCTGGCAAGGGGCTGAGCTCAAGTTCTCCAGCATGACTTCCAGACCTTCACACAGCAAGTTCAATTGTGCCCACAACTTGGCTGCCAGGGCCCCTTCCCTGAACTTCTTCCAGCAACACCTGCAGCAAGTATGTCAGCTATGTCCCACAGGGGGGTGCTTTCAGCTTGAATCTGTGGCCAGGAGGAGTTTATTTGATGACGCTCAAGATGGGCCTCCTGGCTTGTCCCTGTACTGAAGAGCTGGACAAGGTTCCAGCATGCTGAGGCTACTGCTTCAGTAGACTTTGGGGGAGCTCCAGTCTGACTCCCCCGGCAAACTAGCTTCCCCTTATCTGGCTCTCCTTTGTTCTGGGAAAGGGTTGGGGGCTGAGGGGGCTCCTCCTCAACACCCAGCCCCTCCTCTGGTTGGAGCCTTTCATAGTCCTGGTCCAAGGGCCCTGCCTCTCTACACTAACTGCCTCCCTGCAAACTAATTGGGGTTCCTATGGCAACCCCCTTCATGTCAGACAGATATGAATTTCCAAATTTTCAGGCAGCTCCTTGCCCACACTGCTGCGGGACTGGCCCATTCCTTGCTGTTTGAGCAACAGGGGTTCCTGGAGTCTGTGCCCAGACAAAACAGAGATATCACCAGCACTGCTTCCTGGGGGTCAGCTGTCCAATCCCCTACGATCTGGGCTGCAAATGATTTCAGTTCTCCGCTTACCCCAATGGCTGCCAAAATCGGTGCTTGGTAAATCCACTTGACATCTCCAGCACTGAGCTCCCAGCACCTGTGAAAACAAGGAAACAGCCATGATCCGTTGGACGAAACTAAAGGTAAGACATAAGTTCAGTATTTGGAAGTCATAAATAAGGACTCTAAAGCTACAACCCTTCAATCCTTCCCCAAATCACTCCCTGAAGTTGGTTAGTGCAAATCTCCTCCAAGAGGCCTTCCCAGACTAAGTCTCACTTTTCCTCATCTCCCACTCCCTTCTGTGTCACCCTGAATTGCACCCTTTGCTCTTCCACCCTTCCAGCCCCACAGCACATCTGTTATTTAATTTATTTGTATTGATGCTTGCCTCCCCCCACTCTAGACTGTGGCTCACTGTGGGCAGGGAATGTGACTGTTTATTGTTGTTACTTCCCAAGCACTTAGTACAGTGCTCTGCACACAGTAAGGGCTCAATAAATACAATTGAATGAATGAATGAATGAATGAATGAATGAAAGTTAGTGGAAGAAGTGACTTCACTGATTAAGAGGCTGTGGCCTTCAAAGCTGAACATTGAGCGAATAGTTGAGGCTGATGTATCCTGGCTCTCCAAATGAAGCCATAAAGTCACTAGGAGCTGGGTCAGAAATGTCTCTGTGGGGACCCATGGGGACCTGGCCTCTCACTGGTGGAGAAGAAAACACTACTCAAAGCCCTTGCCCTCCACAGATCCACAGGGTGTTCTCCCTGCCCCTCACAAAAAGGTCCCGCTGAACTTTCATATTTCCTCCCAGAGGCAGAGTAGGTGACACAGGAAAGTGCTCTTGCTTTTTCCACAAAATATTTGAATTGATTTGATGTTCTGGTCTTGTTGGTCTCTTTGAGGTACAGAATCTGGCTTGTGCACCTGCCTCCCCCCCAGGAGTAAGATCAGTCATCAATCCATCAGTGGCATTTATTGAGCACTTGCTGTGTGCAGATAACCTGGAAAAGTACCATGCAACAAAATTGGTAGATAATAATAATAATAATAATGTTATTTGTTAAATGCTTACTATGTGCCAAGCACTGTTCTAAACACTGGGGTAGATAATCAGCTTGTCCCATATGGGGCTCACAGTCTTATTCCCCATTTTACAGATGAGGGAACTGAGGCAGAGAGAAGTTAAGTGACTTGCCCAAGGTCACACAGCAGATAAGCGGCAGAGCTGGGATTAGAACTCCCTCTGACTCCCAAGCCCGTGCTCTTGCCACTAGGCCACTCAGGAGATGCAAACCCTGCCCTCAAAGAGCTTACAGTCTACAGAAGAATATAGACTTACATAAATAGCTATAAATCATATATTATAAATTATTTATTTAGATTAGCAACTGTCTCCCCCTCGAGATTGAAAACTCATTGTGGACAGGGAACGAGTCTAATAACTCCATTGTATAGTACTATCTGGCCCAGTGCCTAGAATAGGGCTTTGCACACAGAAAGCTCTCAATAAATACAGTTTATTTATTTATTGACTGATTGATCGAAGAAGACTGGGGAAGTAACAATTCCCTCTCACCCTTCAGCCAAATCAATACTGCCTGGTTCATCAACACTTGCCCATCTATACGTTCCAGTGAGTAGAACGTTTCATGCAACTTGTGTACCTCAGAGTAGGTGGTTTTTCCACTCCCAGGCCCCACTGAGGTGACTGCTACTGCTGTGGGGTGTCATGTGCCACTACCAGGGAGCTAGTGGGCTGGGGAATTGATATATCAGGGACTTGGGCCTTTTGCATTCTGCATACAAGAATGGTGGAAGACTGATTTTGTTATGGAAACATTCAAATCCCATTTCCAAAGGAAAGAAGAGAAATAACTTTCAGGGGGTAGTTCCAGTGGACAGGCATTTTTAGAAGGAGAGAAAATCTTCTTCATAAACTCACAGAGACCTCCAGCTTTCTCCATCAGATATTTCACTGAAATTCCTGCATGTCCTCACTCAGTGATTCAGCACAGAGGCAAGAAACCTTAATAATGATTTTCCCAAGTGTTTTTTTGAAACAACCATGCAGGATTTTGCAGGTGTCTCAGAAATATTGGGTGGGTTAGAAATGGGGCGAGGCAGAGGGGAGGAGAGAGAAAGGTGGCTTCCAGAGCAAAAAAAAGGGCACAGTGAGTAAGTTAGTTTGACAGGAATGAAGAGGTAAAACTGGGAGAGAGCTGAATGAGTGCCTTAAAACCAGTGGTAGGGCATTTCTGCTTGATGCAGCGAGAAATGTATAACTGTGAGTAACATAGCCTAGTGGAAAGAGCATGGGCCTGGGAGTCAGAAGACCTGGGTCCTTATCCTGATTCTAATAGTTGTCTGCTGTGTGACCTTGGGAAAGTCACTTCACTTCTCTGGGCCTCAGTTTCTTCATCTGTAAAATGAGAATTCAATGCCTGTTCTCTCCCCTTCTTAGACTGTGAGCCCCAGGTGGGATGGGACAGGGTCTGACTTGATTAACTTGTATCTAACTCAATGCTTACAGCAGTGCTTGACACATAGAAAGTGGTTAAGAAATACCATAATGATAATAAGACCTAGTAGTGCAATACTATTAATTTAGGGCTTACTGTTTACAGTTTCTGTGTACAGTAAGCACTGGGAAATAATGATAATAATAATAAATGATGGTATTTGTTAAGCGCTTACTATTTGCCAAGCACTGTTCTAAGTGATGGGGCAGATACAAGGTATTCAGGTTGACCCACGTGGGGCTCACAGTCTTAATCCCCATTTTACAGATGAGGTAACTGAGGCACAGAGAAGTTAAGTGACTTGCCCAAAGTCACACAGCTGACAAGTGGCGGAGCTGGAATTAGAACCCACGACCTCTGACTTCCTAGCCTGTGAAAGAAAACAAAGGTGGGAATTAAATCTAGTCCCTGTCCTTTGCGGGGCTCACAGTCTAGGTTTTTGAGGAGTGGGGAAAGATGTGAAGAATGACATTTGAGAAACATGATCTGGTAGAAGAGTGAGGTATGGACTGGAGAGAGGAGAGACAGGAAGCAGGGAGACAGTGATATAGTAAGTAGTCTAATCAGGATAATATATAATATAATACCAGTCACTGTACTAAACCCTGGGATATATACAGGATAATCAGGTTGGAAATAGTCTCTGTCTCACATAAGGCTCACAGTCTTAATCCTCATTTTACAGATGTGATAACTGAGGCAAGGAGAAGTGACTTGCCCAAGGTGACCCAGCAGAAAAGTGGTAGAGCTGGGATTAGAATACAGGTTCTCTGACTCTCAAGCCTGTGCTGTTTCCATGAGACCATGCTGCTTTTTGACCTTTTGGATAGGGAGGAAGAGTGGGATCAAGGAAATGTTTTGGAAGAAGTAGTGGCAGCCTTTGGCAGCAAATTAAATGAGATCTGAAAGACAGAGAAGCAGCGTGGCTCGGTGGAAAGAGCATGGGCTTTGGAGTCAGGGCTCATGAGTTCGAATCCCGGCTCTGTCACTTGTCGGCTGTGTGACTGTGGGCAAGTCACTTCACTTCTCTGTGCCTCAGTTCCCTCATCTGTAAAATGGGGATTAAGACTGTGAGCCCCACGTGGGACAACCTGATTCCCCTATGTCTACCCCAGCGCTTAGAACAGTGCTCTGCACATAGTAAGCGCTTAACAAATACCAACATTATTATTATTATTATTAGTGTGCCTAGTGAAAAAGCACAGTACTGGGAGTCAGCAGACCTAATTCCAGCTTCATACTTGCCTGCTATATGACCTCAGGCAAGTCATTTAACTTCTACACACCTCAGTTTTCTCATCTGTAAAATGGGGATTGAATCCCTCTCGCTCCTCCTTAGACTGTGAGTCCAGTGTGGGGCAGGAATTGTTTTGGATCTGATTATTTCAATTATACCTTGGCACATAGGAAGCACTTAAAACCAAAATCATTATTATTACTATTAGGAAGGAGTTGAGAATAATGCTAAGTTTGTGGCCTTCTGGTTCAATAAGAGGGCGGCGTTATCATAAAAGATGGGAAAGTTAGGTGAAGTCAGGAGGGAGAATGACTAGTTCATTTTTAGACATACCGGGTTTTAGGTGGCGGTGGGGGTACTTATGAGAGATGTCTTGGAGGCAAGAGAAAATTCATGATTGTAAAGGAGCAGAAGGGTGGGGACTAAAGAGGTAATAATAATAATGTTGGTATTTGTTAAGCACTTACTATGTGCAGAGCACTGTTCTAAGCTCTGGGGTAGATACAGGGTAATCAGGTTGTCCCACGTCAGGCTCACCGTCTTAATCCTCATTTTACAGATGAGGTAACTGAGGCCCAGAGAAGTTAAGTGATTTGCCCACAGTCACACAGCTGACAAGTGGCAGAGCCAGGATTCGAACCCATGACCTCTGACTCCCAAGCTTGTGCTCTTTCCACTGAGCCAGAATTGGGAGTCATCCACATGGAGGAGTTATAAGAATAAAAATAATAACTGTGGTATTTGTGAAGTTCTTACTATGTGCCAAGCACTATACTAAGAGCTTGGGGCAGTTACAAGATAATCAGGTCCCACATGAGACTCACAGGCTAAGTAGGAGGAAGCATAGGTATTGAATCCCTATGAGGGAACTGAGGCACAGAGAAGTTAAGGGACTTGCCCAAGGTCACACAGCAGTAAGTGACAGAGTCAGGATTAGAACCCAGATCCCCTCACTCCCAGGCCTGTTCTTTTTCCACTAGGTCACTTGACCACACTGCTTCCAAGGGCACAAAGCCAAGGGCACAAATGAGCTTGCCTAGGGAGGAGGGGTAAAGTTAGATGAGAAGGGGACCCAGAAATGAGTTCTGAGAGACCCCCACAGTTAGGGGATGGGAGGCTGAGGAAGAGCTGGTGAAAGAGACTGAGAAGGAGCAACCATATAAATAGGAGAACTGGAAAGAAAACTGTCAGCAAAACCAAAGTTGATCACATTTCCAGAAGAAAGGAGTTGTCCATTGTGTCAAAGGAAGCTGGGAAGAGGATCAGGATAAAGTAGCTTTTGTTAGCTTCGGCAAGGAGGACAGCATTGGTGACACTTGAGTGTGCTGCCTCAGGAGAGTTGCGGGAGAGGAAATGGAGGCAGTGGATGTATACAACCTGTTCAGAGTGCTTGGACCAAAAGAGAAGGCAAGAGATGGACTGTTACCTGAATAGTGCATTTGGATCCAGAAAAGATCTTATTATTGTCAGGGAAACATGAGCATGTTTGAAGGAAGAAGGGAAGGAACCATTAGAGAGTGAGTGATTCTAGACGGCAGTCAAAGAGGGAAGAAGAGGGTACCCAAGCAGTTTGGGAGGTGAGAGGAGATGGGGCCAGAGGCATAGGAATAGGGGTTGGAATGAAAGCAAATGAGAGATGATAATAATATTACTTGTTAAGCAGTATGTGCTAACCACTGGAGTACGTACATGATAATCAGGTTAAAAATAATAATAATAATGTTGGTATTTGTTAAGCGCTTACTATGTGCAGAGCACTGTTCTAAGCACTGGGGTAGATACAGGGTAATCAGGTTGTCCCACGTGAGGCTCACAGTTTTATCCCCATTTTGCAGATGAGGTAACTGAGGCCCAGAGAAGTGAAGTGACTTGCCCACAGTCACACAGCTGACAAGTGGCAGAGATGGGATTCGAACCCATGACCTCTGACTCCCAAGCCTGGGCTCTTTCCACTGAGCCATGCTGCTTCTCAGGTTGGGCACTGTCTCTGTCCCACCTGGGGCTCAGAGCTCGTAGTCTAAGCAGGAGGGGGAACAGGTATTGAATCCCCACTTTACACATGAGGAAACTGTAGACAGAGTTGTAAGCTCATTGTGGGAAAGGAACACCTACCAATGCCGTTCTTTTGTTTTATTGTACTTTCTGGAGCACTTAGTACTGCACTCTGCACACAGTAAGCACTCAGTAAACATTGTTGATTGCTTGACTGATTAACAGATAAGTTAAATGACTTCCCCAAGGTCACATAATGGTCAAGTTTAGAACCAGGATTAGCAGCCAGGTCCTCTGAAGCCTAAATTCATGCTTTTTCCACTAGGCCATGCAAAAGATGCTGGTGACCTCCATCTTCAGCAATGTCAATCTAGCTGTACAGTCAGCCTCAGCACCACATTGTTGATGGCTGGGGTGTTTTTATGACCTTGAGCATTTCACACCCTAATGGCCAGTTAGTACTCTAAAGGATGCTCAGTCCCTCGGGTCTTCCCTGAGGAACTTCTTGGAACAGCAGTGATCTCCAGATAAAGAGGGCTGTTTTTGTTAACAGAGAGTTCGGATGCTTGGAAACTTCCATCTGTACCAGCTTTGGTTCTTAAGGTGAAGGTCAGAGTCTTCTAATTCCCATCTGAATTTGGGAAAGCTTCTCCCACTATTTAGCGACTGGCTCTAGGGCATTCAGGACTTATTTAGTTTGATTGTTCTGGGGTTTGCTTCCACATCTATAAGTTTTTTAATCATCCCAGAATTCAAGTCTGTGAGCCCTATTTCTCTTAAACCTCTGCTAGAAACTCCAGAAGCACAAGGAGTCTGATCGCCTCATTTCAGTATGGATCATGCCTGCCATCTCTGCAAATTGGCAGCTAGAACTCAAGCACAACCAAATTCTGAAGATCCATCCTGTGACATACAAAAGGATCAGGATAAGACACGAATCTGCAAAAGATCAGAGGCTTTTGGAAAGAGGAGACCGCCTTTCCTCACCCTTGTTACTCACCTGCCATCTGCCAGCAGTGCTCGAACTGCTGCCCACGCCACCACAAACACTGCCGGGAACCCTAAGATCAGAGAAAGGTTACCTGGTGCCTGCAGGGACAGAGTCTTTCAGAATAAGAACTGTAGAGCAAACAGACTTGGAGTAAATAAACAGCTGAACCAATTCCCCACAAAGTTGGATAGGCAAAGCATAAGTTGGATAGGCAAAGCATTGTCTTTAGTTGAAATGAAAGCAGAGTAACCTGCACTTTCCAACACAGCCTGGTCACCAATCTGTGATTCCAACATAGCCCAGCCACCATTCCATGATTCCAACACAGCCAGCCATCTATCCGTGATTCCACAGTAGTGAGTGCACTGAGAAACTGAGGCACAGAGAAATTAAGTGATTTACCCAAGGTCACACAGCAAACAAGTGACAGACTCAGGGTTAGAACCCAGATCCTTCTGACTCCTAGGCCCATGCTCTGTGGTCTCTGAAATCACAAATCCATCTGACTTGCTAGCCACTGAATAGAATATGCACACGCATTATCTAATCAATCAATCCATGGTATATTTTGAGCACTTACCATGTGCAGAGGACTGTACTAAATCCTTGTGAAAGAACAATAAAAGAGTTGGTAGACACAGTCCCTGCCCACAAGGAGTGTACAGTTTACAGAGGAGCTTATAGTCTTCAAGTCTCCACATATTAAGTAGACTAAGGCAGTTGCTTGGAAGCATCCACTCAGTGGCCAGTGTTGCAGACTCTGACAATGACTGTTCACTCCATCATCTGTCTATTACCTGAACTTAATAAAGGAAGATGATCAATCTACCAATCAATCAATTAATTATATTTATTGAGCACCTACTCTGTGCAGAACACTGTACCAAGTGCTTGGGAGAGTACAGTATAACAGAATGGGTAGACACGTTCCCGCCCACAAGGAGCTTACAGTCTAGATGGCGAGACGGGCATTAATATAAATGAATAAATTACAGGTACGTACATTAATGCTGTGGGGCTGTGGAGTTGAGGGTGGGGTGAATAAAAGGGAGAAAATCCAAGTGCAAGGGTGATACAGAAGGGAGTGGGAGAAGAGGAAATGAAGGCTTAGTCAGGGAAGGCCTCTTGGAGGAGATGTGCTTTTAATAAGGCTTTGAAGGTGGGGAAAGTGATGGTCTCTCTAATGTGAAAGGAGAAAGAGTTTCAGGCCAGAGACAGAACATTGGTTGTGAGGTTGATGACATGATGAGATGATGATGAAATGATGAGAGAGCCAAACAAATCTGTGATTTTGCAAATATCAATCACCAATGGACTTGGCAAAACCAATTTATGGTTTCTCCCTACTAAAAGAAAGAGCATATCAGGAAGAGTAAGGGAGAAAATAAAAGTGTGAAACCATACATGTACATGCAAAAGAAAAGAAACTAAATCTAAGAGAAGCAGCAGGGTCTAGTGGATAAAGCAAGAACCTGGGAGTCAGAAGGACTTGGGTTCTAATCCTGATCCACCACTTGTCTTCTATGTGATCTATGTGACCCTAAGCAAGTCACTTATCTACTCATCTATAAAATGGGGATTTAGACTGTGAGCCCATGTGAGACATGGACTATGCCCAAACTGATTAGCGTATATCCAGCCCAGAATTTAATGCATTGCCTGGCACAGAGTAAACTCTTAAACAGATACCTTAAAAAAAACTAGAGGTTTGAAAAACCATCTTCATCAATTGTCACCTCCAGAAATGTACTCTCAAGAACTAAAGTGATGGATTTTCTTTTTATTTGCTCTTGCCTAGGTTCTATTTTTTAAAAATTAGAGTCAAGTGAACACAAATAGCAGCACTATCACCTGAGGTCTCAGAGATAAACAAGGAGCAGCACGGGCCTGGGAGTCAGAGGACCTGGATTCTAATCTGCAACTTGTATTCTGTAACTTGCTTGCTGTGGGACTTCAAGCAAGTCACTTAACTTCTCTGTGCCTCAGAATGCAATTTCTCTTTCCTACTTAGACTGTGAACTCCATTCATTCATTCAATAGTATTTATTGAGCGCTTACTATGTGCAGAGCACTGTACTAAGCGCTTGGGATGAACAAGTTGGCAACAGATAGAGACAGTCCCTGCCGCTTGACGGGCTTACAGTCTAATCGGGAGAGATGGACAGACAAGAACAATGGCAATAAATAGAGTCAAGGGGAAGAACATCTCGTAAAAACAATGGCAACTAAATAGAATCAAGGCGATGTACATTTCATTAACAAAATAAATAGGGTAATGAAAATATATACAGTTGAGCAGACGAGTACAGTGCTGAGGGGATGGGAAGGGAGAGGGGGAGGAGCAGAGGGAAATGGGGGGAAAAGAGGGTTAAGCTGCGGAGAGGTAAAGCGGGGGTGGCAGAGGGAGTAGAGGGAGAAGAGGAGCTCAGTCTGGGAAGGCCTCTTGGAGGAGGTGAGTTTTAAGTAGGGTTTTGAAGAGGGGAAGAGAATCAGTTTGGCGGAGGTGAGGAGGGAGGGCGTTCCAGGACCGCGGGAGGATGTGGCCCAGGGGTCGACGGCGGGATAGGCGAGACCGAGGGACAGTGAGGAGGTGGGTGGCGGAGGAGCGGAGCGTGCGGGGTGGGTGGTAGAAAGAGAGAAGGGAGGAGAGGTGGGAAGGGGCAAGGTGATGTAGAGCCTTGAAGCCTAGAGTGAGGAGTTTTTGTTTGGAGTGGAGGTTGATAGGCAACCACTGGAGTTGTTTAAGAAGGGGAGTGACATGCCCAGATGGTTTCTGCAGGAAGATGAGCCGGGCAGCGGAGTGAAGAATAGACTGGAGCGGGATGAGAGAGGAGGAAGGGAGGTCAGAGAGAAGGCTGACACAGTAGTCTAGCTGGGATATAACGAGAGCCTGTAGCAGTAAGGTAGCCGTTTGGGTGGAGAGGAAAGGGCGGATCTTGGCGATATTGTAGAGGTGAAACCGGCAGGTCTTGGTAACGGATAGGATGTGTGGGGTGAACGAGAGAGACGAGTCAAGGATGACACCGAGATTGCGGGCCTGAGAGACAGGAAGGATGGTGGTGCCATCGACGGTGATAGAGAAGTCTGGGAGAGGACCGGGTTTGGGAGGGAAGATGAGGAGCTCAGTCTTGCTCATGTTGAGTTTTAGGTGGCGGGCCGACATCCAGGTGGAGACGTCCTGGAGGCAGGAGGAGATGCGAGCCTGAAGGGAGGGGGAGAGGACAGGGGCGGAGATGTAGATCTGCGTGTCATCTGCGTAGAGATGGTAGTCAAAGCCGTGAGAGCGAATGAGTTCACCGAGGGAGTGAGTGTAAATGGAGAACAGAAGAGGGCCAAGAACTGACCCTTGAGGAACTCCAACAGTTAAAGGATGGGAGGGGGAGGAGGCGCCAGTGAAGGAGACCGAGAATGACCGGCCAGAGAGGTAAGAGGAGAACCAGGAGAGGACAGAGTCCGTGAAGCCAAGGTGAGATAAGGTATGGAGAAGGAGGGGATGGTCGACAGTGTCAAAGGCAGCAGAGAGGTCAAGGAGGATTAGAATGGAGTAGGAGCCATTGGATTTGGCAAGAAGGAGGTCATGGGTGACCTTAGAGAGAGCAGTGTCGGTAGAGTGGAGGGGACGGAAGCCAGTTTGGAGGGGGTCCAGGAGAGAATGGGAGTTAAGGAATTCTAAGCATCGATTGTAGACGACTCGTTCTAGGATTTTGGAAAGGAAGGGTAGTAGGGAGATAGGGCGATAACTGGAGGGGGAAGTGGGGTCAAGAGCGGGTTTTTTTAGGATGGGGGAGACGTGGGCATGTTTGAAGGCAGCGGGGAAGGAGCCATTGGAGATTGAGTGGTTAAAAATAGAAGTTAAGGAAGGGAGGAGGGCAGGGGCAATTGTTTTAATAAGGTGAGCGGGAATGGGGTCCGAGGCGCAGGTGGAGAGGGTGGCACTTGCGAGGAGGGAGGAGATCTCCTCTGAGGATACTGCAGGGAAGGATGGGAAAGTAGGGGAGAGGGTTGGTGGGGGGGAGGGGAGAGGCGAAGGGGTGACTTTGGGGAGCTCAGACCTGATTGTGTTGATTTTCGTGGGGAAATAGGTGGCCAGATCATTGGGGGTGAGAGATGGGGGAGGGGGAGGAACAGGGGGCCTAAGGAGAGAGTTAAAGGTCTGGAACAATCAGCGGGGGTGACGGGCATGGGTGTCGATGAGGGAGGAGAAGAGGTTTTGCCTGGCGGAGGAGAGGGCAGAGTTAAGGCAGGAAAGGATAAATTTGAAGTGTATGAGGTCGGCTTGGTGATTGGACTTTTGCCAGCAGCGCTCGGCAGCTCGAGCATAGGAGCGTAGGAGGCGGACAGAGGAGGTGATCCAGGGCTGTGGGTTAGTGGAGCGAGAGCGGCGGAGGAAAAGGGGGGCGAGAGAGTCGAGATGAGTAGAGAGGGTGGAGTTGAGAGCGGAGACCTGATCATCGAGAGTGGGAAGAGAGGACAGGGCTGCAAGGTGAGGAGAGATGCTATTGGAAAGACGGATGGGATCGAGAGAGCGGAGGTTTCTGTGGGGCAGTAGCGAAGATTTGCAGGGGGAGGGAGTGTGAGATATGAGGCAGGTGAGAAGGTTATGGTCAGAGAGAGGGATTTCAGAGTCGGTGAGGGAGGAGATAGTGCAGCGGTAGGAGATGACGAGATCGAGGGTGTGACCGAGTCGGTGAGTGGGCGCGGTATGGTGGAGGAGGAGGTCGGCAGAGTCGAGGAGGGATAGCAGGCGGGCGGCAGAGGAGTCGTCGGGTACATCCATTTGGATGTTGAAGTCTCCAAGGAACAGAGTGGGCAGAGAGAAGGAGAGAAGGAAGGTGAGAAAGGGGTCAAGGTGGTCGAAGAAGTCGGAGGTGGGACCGGGAGGGCGGTAGATGACAGCGACAAGTAACTGGAGCGGGTGGTAGAGGCAAATGATATGGGCTTCGAAGGAGGGGAAGGAGGGGGGGGGGAGGAGGGATAATGTGGAAGTGGCAACGGGGCGAGAGGAGGAAGCCGACGCCTCCTCCCTTACCGGTGAGTCTGGGGGAGTGGGAGAAGGAGAGGCCTCCGCCGGAGAGAGCGGCGGCGGAGACCGTGTCTTCGGGAGAGAGCCACGTTTCCGAAAGGGTGAGGAGGAGGAGAGAGCGGGAGAGGAAAAGATCATGGACGAAAGGTAGCTTACCTGTAATAGAGCGGGGGTTCCAGAGGCCGCACTTGAAAGTAGCTGTGGGTGCAAGGGGGGGGGAAGGGCGGGGGGAGGGGAGGGTTTGGATGGGAAGGAGGTGGCGGGGCCCTGGACGGGGAGAGGGGGATGAGGGGTAGCGGTGGGACAAGAGGACTGGGATGGGGCGTGGGTGGGGAAGAGAGAAGGGGGAGGGGGTGAGGAGGGGGTTTGGTGGGGGGAAGAGTAGGGGGAGGGCGAAGAGGGGTAGCGCTGGTAAAGTGGGGTTCTAGGGCGGCGGGGGGGGGGAGGAGACAGAGGAGAGAGCGGGAAAGAGCTGAGCGAGAGAGGGGAAGGGGAAGGGGAGGATAGGAAGGGGCGGGGGGGGGGGGGGCGGGAGGAGGGACATGGCGAGGCCAGAGAGGTGGGTGGCAGCACTGACAACAATTAACAGTAATAAACGAAATCGGTAATATAGCAACATGATACAATATGATACAATACAGTAGTGCTAATATAGCAACATGATACAGTATGATACAATACAGTCGTGTTAATAAAAGGGCGATGACCAGGGTCGGGGGTAGGCTCGATTAAGGGGTGACCTGATCAAACTCAAAGTCTGACGACAATAAACAATAACAAGCGAAATCGCTAATATAGCAACATGGTACAGTAAGACACACTACAATAGTGTTAATAAGCAGGCGATGTCGATGTAGCACAGGAACTTGTTCTTACCTGATTAACTTGTATCTACCCCAGCACTTAGACCAGTACTTGACACATAGGAAGCACTTAACAAATACAATAAAGTAGAGCTCACCTCCTCAAAGAGGCCTTCCCAGACTGAACTTCCCCATTCCTGTGACTCTGCTCCCTCTGCTCCCTCTCTGCTCCCCCTCTGCTCTCTGCTCCCTCCCCTTTGCTCCCTTCACCTCCCCTCAGCTAAACACCCTTTCCCTCTGTTCCTCCCCCTCTCCCTTCCCCTCCCCTTAGCATTTGTATATATTTTTATTACTCTATTTATTTTGTTAATGAGGTGTACATCCCCTTGATTCTATTTATCGTGATTATGTTGTCTTGTTTTTGTCTGTCTGTCTCTCCCGAGCAGCGTGGCACAGTGGAAAGAGCCCGGGCTTTGGAGTCAGAGGTCATGGGTTCGAATTCCATCTCTGCCACTTGTCAGCTGTGTGACTGTGGGCAAGTCACTTCACTTCTCTGTGCCTCAGTTACCTCATCTGTAAAATGTGGATTAAGACTGTGAGCCCCATGTGGGACAACCTGATTCTCCTGTGTCTACCCCAGCGCTTAGAACAGTGCTCTGCACATAGTAAGTGCTTAACAAATACCAACATTATTATTATTACTGTAAGCCCGTCATTGGGCAGGGATTATCTCTATCTGTTGCCGAATTGTACATTCCAAGTGCTTAGTTCAGTGCTCTGCACATAGTAAGCGCTCAATAAATACTATTGAATGAATGAATAATGAAAGTCTAATTCCTGATATTACAAAATTTCTTTTTATTCAATATATAACCAAGCCCAACTCACACACCTTTTAAAAACAAATATATTCAAGCATTTCTCATCATATATTATCAGGTTTAGAAATATATACTTATATGTGTAATTCCCCTTGATGTTGGAAGATAGTTCTACTGACACAAGAACCTATCTATATAAGTGGGTATGGCTGAAAAGACTGCATTGGGACCAAAATTCCATTCCAGACTGAGCATGGAAAAAGTTCCCCATTACCACATGGTTGTGCTAGTGCCAGGCACTCAACAAGAAGATTTACCCACTAATTGTATCTAGTCCCAGGGAACAAATTGGAGGATGGTGGGGCGGGATGGCCAATGTTTTAACTGGAAGAATCCCCAAATTGAAAGGTGATCAGATGTCTTTCGTTTCCAAGAGATGTTGGAATTTGTGAGCTGCCCAGTCCTTGTGCATTTTTGCCAGGCTCTTCTAGAACCTGCCTCTTGATCTCTTGATCTTCCCAGAGCCTTTGCTCAAGGAGAAAAAACCTCTACTGATTACCACCCACCAGGCAGGGAAAAATGAAATGAAAGGTACAGCATTATAAACAGGGATCTTGTTTAAATCGCAAAGATGCTTCTCTTGCATAGGAAAAAATCATTTGGAGGAATCTAAGAAAATCATGTTCTTTGATTTCAGTTCTCTTTTATTTCTTGAACATTTAGAGGAAAGTTGGGAGCTGATTTTAGGACTTCTACATGCCAATTCTTAGAAGCAGCATGACCTAGTGGAAAGAGCACAAGCCTGGAAGTCAGAGGACCTGGATTCTAATCCAGACTCTTCCAATTGCTTGGTGTGTGATCTTGAGCAAGTCACTTAACTTCTCTGTGCCTCAGTTTCCTCAACTGTAAAATGGTGATTAAATATGAATTTAGTTTGAATATGAAGGAGCCTTCAAACTTTTTTTCTGGAGTGCAAATTCCCGGATCATTTCCAGATGGAGACCAACATTGAAACTGAAGCATAAAGACGTTCTACAGAACAGAATTACATTTTCTGCTTGCTCATGCATGGTTAACAATGATAACAAACAGCAGTAGGGAGCACTAGCATTAGACTTTATATTTGCAAATATAAAGCACCACTAATGAGTCTGCATAAAATTAAACTCAAGAGCATTTACTACTGAGTTATCAGCTCACAGATAAGAATGAATCCAGAAGTGTGTCAGACTTCAAAGAAATTCCTTAAATTCATTCATTCATTTAATCATATTTATTGAGCACTTACTGTATGCAGAGCACTGCACTAAGCACTTGGAAAGTACAATTCAGCAACAAATAGAGAAATCCCTACCCAACAATGGCTTACAGTCTAGAAGGGGGTAGACAGACAACAAAACAAAACAAGTAGACAGGCTTGTATATGTAGAAAAGATTGCAATTTACACTATTTTTTCAGGAAATATGGTTTTTAAGAGGAAGTTGAATTCACAAGCAATAATAATAATAATGGTATCCGTTAAGCACTTATTAGGTGCCAAGCACTGTTCTAAGCACTGGGGTAGATACAAGGTAATCAGTTTTTCCCATGTGGGACTCACAGTCTTAATTCCCATTTTACAGATGCATATTTTACTGATGCACAGAGAAGTTAAGTGGCTTGCCCAAGGTCACACAGGGGAGAAGTGGCAGAGATGGGATTAGAACCTATGCCCTCTGACTCTCAAGCCCATGCTCTTTTCACTTAGCCAAGCTTCCATTACTAAGTCAGATCCATCCTCCGTGACTCCACTAGTATCGATAAAAAATGCTAGGAGAAAGCTTCCCTGGCACTGGTCCTAATATTTGGGAATAGACAATTTGCCAACCCGGACTTTCCCCTCTACATTCTAATTTATTATATACTGCTCATTCATAAACTATAGCTACTAGAACCCATTGATGTTTTAGACTGCGCAGCTTCATTTGGGAACCACCCACCTGGTGAAGAAATTAATCGGTCAATCGATGGTATTTATTAAAACTTTGCTGTGTGCAGAGTAATGTACTAAGGTCTTGAGAGAGAAAGAAGAGAATGGGGAGGTGGACATGTAAGTGTTAGAGTGGTTAAATAGGAAAGCATAGAAATGGATATGTACCGAAGTGCTGTGGGTAACAATCAAAGGATCAGTCAATGGTATTTACTGAGAACTGCTCAGAAGATTGGGAAGCATGGGATAATAAGAGGCAGGTTCAAAAACAGTAACGTGCTGCAAAGTGGCAAAAGCATTAGCATAGTAAAGGACAATCTTAATGGGCAAACAATAATCATAATAACTGTGGTATTTGTTAAGCACTTACTACGTGCAAGTCACTTAACTTCTCTGTGCCACAGTTACTTCATCTGTAAAATGGGAATGAGGATGAATCGAGAAGCAGTGTGGCTCAGTGGAAAGATCCTGGACTTGGGAGTCAGAGGTCATGGGTTCGAATCCCATCTCTGCCACTTGTCAGCTGTGTGACTGTGGGCAAGTCACTTCACTTCTCTGTGCCTCAGTTACCTCATCTGTGAAATGGGATTAAGACTGTGAGTCCCACGTGGGACAACCTGATTCCCCTGTGTCTACCCCAGCACTTAGAACAGTGCTCTGCACATAGTAAGCGCTTAACAAATACCAACATTATTATTATTATTAGGTCATGGGTCGAATTCCGGCTCTGCCACTTGTCAGCTGTGTGACTGTGGGCAAGTCACTTCACTTCTCTGTGCCGCAGTTACCACATCTATAAAATGGGGATTAAAACTGTGAGCCCCACGTGGGACAACCTGATCACGCTGTATCTACCCCAGCCCTTAGAACAGTGCTCTGCACATAGTAAGCACTTAACAAATACCAACATTATTATTATTATGAAGACTGTGAGCGTCACATGGGACAACCTGCTTACCTTGTATCTATCCCAGAGCTTAGAACAGTGTTTGGCATATAGTAAGCACTTAACAAATACCAATGTCATTATTATTATTATTACTAAGCACCAGTGTGGATACAAGCAAAGAGGGTTGGACACAGTCCCTGTCCTACTCACAGTCTCAACTTCCATTTCACAGATGAGGGAACTGAGACCCAAAGAAATGAAGTGACTTGCTCAAAGTTGCATAGCAGACAAGTGGCAGAGCTGGGATTAAAACCCAAGTCCTTCTGTCTCCCAGTCCAATGCCCCATCCACTAAGTCACGCTGCTTCTCTAAAGCAATACAGAAGATATCTTCTGCCCTGCCTCAATCTTGCAGTCCTTCCCGCACACTCAGCTAAGGGCCTCACCACCTTCTTCCAACACTAAAGGGTGGTGCTCTCTGCCCATGGTAGGGTCACTCTTATAGGGAGTGAGGAGTCATATCTTCTCTTTCTGGATATCTCTCTGCACTGTGGGTTCACTAAGAAATCTTACAGTGACTCTGGAACATCAGTCTCTCCATCTCTCCAATTTTGCAGTAAAGTGACACCTGTCCTCCCTTACCCCGAGGCTTAAGGCCATTCACAGAGTTTTCAATCAGACCCAAATGCCTTGAAGTTAGTGAGGTTTAGAAGCTCTGGTCAGTGGCTGATTGGACCTGTCTTAACTGAATTATAAGGCAACAGCAGACCCTGGGCTTGGGAAGCCTTTGTTTGAGACCTGCCATGCTTCCCTGGAGTAACAGGGTGCCAGTTATCCAAGGTGGCATCTCACAGGGCTCAGGGGTAATGGGCCAAAGGGTTCTGACCAAGACTAGATGAACAAATTCAGCAACTGCATTGTCAACTAGCATTTGCAAGTAGAAAAAGACCAAGCACCCCCCAAATCCTCCTGGAATTCCCCAAATGTAGTGTTCAGGAAAGGAGGATGTTTTAGTGATGCAGAACTCTTCATTAGTGGAGCCACAGATTCCAGTTTCCCAATCCTTGTTGAATATTTTCTGAATGTCCACACTGCAGGAGAGGAGAGCTATTTGGCTGCAAACGGCCAACAACAACCCAAGAAAGCAATGTATTTTGGGCTCATTAACTGCTAGTGAAGGATTGGGGAGCTTAACAGGGAAAAGCACAGTGTTGGAGAGGGGAGGATTTTATTCATAATGATTATTCTAGCTTAATATATAGAATGCCAGACTAAATCACTAAATCTGGAGGATTTTTAATGAACTAATGTGACCAACAGGATGACTGGGTTTTGGATTTTTACAGACAGAAACACACTAGGGCTGAACAAGTGCCTGTATGTGCCTCTTATTTGGAAGTCTCTTGACAATAAAATCACTGGTCGGGACTGGAGAAATTCCCACATCTTTTATGTATTTTCCCCTGGGATTCAGCTCTTCACACAATGTGGACAGGCAGGAAATATTAACTGATAGTGACAAAGTCCATATTAATCCCCAGGGGCCTAGTATAACTTGTATACACCAGGCTTAAACCTCTCTTTAGGGCTGGGGAAAATGCATAGTCCAGGCTTGTTGCTTACTTGTTGCTTCCCAGCCATAAGCCACCAACTCACCCTTTCAGCCACAGGGTCGCCCTTCATATACTTTCTTGCCAAATTTGATTTTTTTAAATGGTATTTGTTAAGACTTTAGCACATAATAGCTATGTTCCAGGCCCTGTACTGGTGTAGATACAAGATAATTAGGTTGGACACAGTTCATGTCCCACCTTTGGCTCACAGTCTTAATCCCCATTTTACTGCTGAGGTAACTGAGACACAGAGAAGTTAAGTAACTTCTCTGAGGTCACACAGCAGACAAGTGTCAGAGTTAGAATTAGAACTCAGATCCTACTGACTCCCAGGCTCATGCTCTATCCACTAGGCCATACTGCTTCTTAATTCTCCTATCAGTTCTCTCTTGGCAGAAATGGAAAGAGGAACCGGTCCAGTCACCTACCTGGCTTGGGGACTGGGGACAGGGGCAAGATTCGTACCCTGATCCTAGGTTTGGGTTCTGTAGGGGTAAGTGGAAGCTGGACACTTGGGTAGTCTCCAATTATTGAGAGCCTAAATTACAGCTGTTCTAGTCTGGGTTTGCACCAGGACAGCAGGGGCCAGCCACATGAAACTAGTAGTGGAGTCTTACTTCCATTTCCCAATGGGCCAACTGTAGAAAGTTGTTTCTCCAGGGAACCACAGGGCAGAAGTGCTGTGTCTTCCCCGCTGACCACTCCCTGCCGTCCCATTCCCTAGCTCATCCTTCTCCCTCTCCCTCTAAGGAAATTTGCATGTCCCCCAGCCACAAAGACATCCATGATGAGAGAAGAGACCTTTCTCCTTACCCCAGCCCACCAAGGTGAAGCCCCACAGGTACTTGGTGTCCGAAAAGAAAGCCACAAAGATGAGACTGTGCAGATACAGGCCTTCCACCAGGATCCAATAGTAGTTTGTGGCCAGGAAGTAAATGAACAGTACCACCGCCATCTTGCAGCCCACCTGTGACCAATCACCAGAGAGAGGCACACCATGTCAGAAAGCCAATGGGTTCTCATGCAGAGCAGAGAATCACCCACCAAAGGTGCCAATTTTTAGGACTCTATTGTGCACTTTTGTCCAGGCTAGGGCAAGAAAAGGGAAAGCAGTGCTATGTCTCTAGGGCATTTTACCTCTTCAATCAAATGTGTCCATGCCCCTCAAGGACAAAATGGGGGCCCCATTTCTTTCTGGGAAGTGGAGAGGAAGGAAACCATATTTACAGCATGTAGATTGAGAGCATTGTCAGAGCCAGAGTCAGAGCCAACCTATTCTGTAGAGCCCCAAACCCAAGGCAGAGGTAGAAGAGGTCAATCGATCAACCAAGGGCATTTATTGAATGTTTACTGATGCAGAGCTCTGAATTAAATGCCTGGCAAAATACCAAAGAGTCGTAGACAGGGTCCCAGTCCTTAAGAAGCGTAGTGACATTAATGTAAATTACAGTTAGGGAAAACAATCAAGTATTAGGCTATGTATCTAAGTATGGTAGGACTCGGAGGATAGTGAGCGAGTACCTAAATGCTTAGGGGGTGAGAACTCAAGCACAAGTATAATGCAGTAGGGAGGGAGAATGGGAAAATAGAGATGAGTCAGGGAAGGCTTCCTGGAGAAGTAATTTAAGTAGGGCTTTGAAGATGGGTAACATTTATCCAATGGGTAGGGGGAGTTCCAGTTAGAAGAGAGGACACAAGCAAAGGGTCCAGGGTGAGACATATGAGAACAAGGCATGGTGAGTAGTCCAAGACCACCAAGGCAGTCTCTGACCAGCAAAGGTTTGGAATTCCAGTCCACAACCCCTCCACCCAAACCCAGGGCAGGCAGAGGGAGGCTGTAGAGCACAGAGGTCAAGCCTCAATTCCTAAGGGGAGAGCTAAGGTGTTGGCAAGTTGTTTGTCAACCTTCTTGGGTCAGTGGTCCAGTGCTCTGCAGAGGCAGACAGCAGGTAATGGGGAGGAGGTACGATGAGCAGGTGGGCAGGGTAGCAGTGGTAAAGAGCAAACAGTGGAGATGACCTGGGCAGCAGACTAGCTCTTTCTGCCTGCCAATGCTACTTACGTAATGAAATGGGTCCTGGGAAAGCCCCACTGCTGAACTCTGCAGATCGTTCATAAGCAAAGACTCTCCCTCTTTCACACCAATGTAAGCGTGCACCACTTGATCTTTGAGAAAGATGCTTGCAGCTCTTAGCATAAATGAGACGAACAGGTGCATGTGAATGTAGTTCCTGGTGCAGTGAAGCCTCCTGGAGAGGGACATAGAAGAAGAATGTGGAGAGTTAGGGGGACAGTGTAAGAAGAGAGCAACTGATAGGGGAGAATCAGAACTGAATAGGGCAGTCTGGATCGGGACTCCAAAGGTTGAGGGCACCCATCAATGGAGCCGAGATGTCTTGGGCTTTGGGGAATTGTGTCAACCAGATCTGATACACCTCTGCTAGATATGAGAAAGCTTACTCCACCTAGGAAAGCTTTGAAGGAGCCAGAAGAAGGCTGACTTAGAAAAATACAAACTCAAATTCAGCCCTTACATATTCTGATCTTACAATTTGTTCCCACCCTTCAGGCAGGCTCACATGTACCTGGGGCATGGCCTGTGGCAAAGGAAATTCTCACAAGAACCAATGGTCCTTAGTTACCCAGTCTAGACACCTGGGGTCCTCAGCAATGAAACTAGAGTAGGAGGGCAGACCAAAAGAGAAATAAATTTGTTCTATCTTTACCACCCTGCCCCTTTGGAGGTGGGGAAACTCCGGTCAGCTAAGAGTTTCGGGTAAATGGGATAAAGTTTCACTGAAATGCCCTGGCAATGGACGAGCATCCCAGTGTCTAGTGAAGCAGTTAAATTTGAAAGTAGGCTCAATGTTTCACACCAACGTTGGGGTGTGCTCCTTCCATTCATTTGGGTGAAACAAGAACTTCTTCTCATCTCACTTCTGCAAAGGCCCCTACTAGTTGGACATCTTGAGTCTGGCTTCCTGAAACAAGAAAAACAATCTAGAATTTCATTCAATAGTATTTATTGAGCACTTACTATATGCAGAGCACTGTACTAAGTACTTTGAATGTACAATTCGGCAACAGATAGAGACAATCCCTGCCCAATGATGGGCTCACAGTCTAATCGATATTATGATACCCACTGGGAAGCAGTGTGCCTTAGTAGATATGGTACGGGTCTTGGAGTCAGAAGAACATGGGTTCTGATCCTAGCTCTACCTACTTATCTGCTGAGTGATCTTGGGCAAGTCACTTCACTTCTTTGTGCCTCAGTTACTTCATCTGTAAAATGGGGATTAAGACTGTGAATCCCATGTGGGACAGGGACTGTGTCCAAACTGATTACCTTATATCTACCCCAGCATTTAGAACAGTGCCTGGCACACAGTAAGCACTTAAAAATATTAAAATTATTATTATTATCATTATTATTATTATTATGAATTCCTAGTATGCCTAGATCTGTCCTTGCCCTTCTTGTGATTCTGGGGAAAAGTTCAGCACTTTGGCCTCCACACCCATTTCCAGGAGTGAAATAAGCCATTGATGGTCCTTGTCAGGGCTTACTAAACTCTTAGCAGATCGGACAGTCAAAATAAATGACTTCAGGGGGGCTCTAAAAGCTCCAGCAACTTATGACACATATATTACGGTTTGGAAAATAGGTATGGATTTTTCCAGGTCCTAAGGTCCAGGAAGACCACAAAGCCTTGTTTTGACTGGATGTACATAACACATGGGAAAGAAATGTGTTCAACAGCACAGAAATGCCCTCCCATCCAACCCAGGCCCCCAAATGTCAGCTGCTCACCGGAAATAGCCGATGATGAAAATGGCCACCGCTAAAGAACTGAAGGAGATGGAATATCCAATTGTGTACATGATGGACAGCCGTTCTAAGAACTCCCTCTGGAAGGGAACAAACAGAAAATATCAGTTACCTCTTGATGCTGGAGGGGGGAGAGTAGGAGCTTTGGGCTGGGATTTGTCCCTTCAATCTGCTGGATTCCAGTGAAAGTGTTCAGAATGGAAACCCACTGTGTCCGCCCCATCCCACACTTGCAGAGACTGCCAGATCTAGTACTGTCATGCTTGTTGTTTGCAGAGCTGATTGTCATTTTGGACTTATACTCTTCATCCCATGAAGCTTCTGATGGAAAAGAGCTGCTCCTTTATTGCAGTGATCTGGTTGCTCCTGCTGAATCACCCTATTGTCTGAGGTCATACCTTACTGATTCTTTAAAACATTTCTTCTTTCCTACTTGCTTTTGGTTGTTCCAGTTAACCACACTATGCAGCCGCTGCTTGGGTGTCATACTGCCATCCATCCTCTGCATATGTTGCACCCAGCAGAGCTGTATTGAAGTCAGCATAGCTTCAACAACAACAGTCTAACATTTTTGCAGGACTTTGCTATATGTGATCATGTCTTTCTACTAGATGTTGAGAATGATCTTCAAGAGATAATAAAGTAGGCAGTTGGAGGTGCTATGTGAGAAAATTAGATCTTCTGACTACATAGTAATTGGACAGAATTTCAGGTTTGATGACCTTCAGTTTGGTTGGAAGCAAGTTGCCCAACTCTAACTGCCAATGTCCCTTTAATGTCTTGTTTTCTACATCTTTATTTTTCATTGTCTCTTTTAGAGAGTGTGGTACCTTGGTAGCAGAATTCAGTGATGGCCTGCAGCATTAAGTTGTCATGTGAGATATGTGCCTCAGTAAATCTTATGGGCATTTCTGTTCATTGTAATCTTTGATTTTAGCTTTGGTCTTTTCACTTTTTATTTAGTAGAAAGCCTGTAGTTTTTCAAGAAATTAGTCCAGTGTTCTGCACACAGTAAGTGCCTAGTGGGTAGAGCATGGGGCTGGGAGTCAGAAGAACCTGGGTTCTAATCCTGGCTCCACCACTTGTCTGCTATGTGACCTTGGGTGAGTCACTTCACTGCTCTGTGCCTCAGTTACTTCATCTGTAAAATGGGGATTAAGACTAAGAGCCCTATGAAGGACATGAACTGTGTCCAACCTGATTATCTTGTGCTTACCTCAGTGCTTAGAACAATGCCTGACACATAGTAAGTGATTAACAACTACCATAAATACGATTGATTGATCAATTGATTGTCACAGAGCTGTGTAAGTCTGCTTTATTGTTCTCTTCCAAGTTCATACTCTGCATATAGTAAGTGCTCAAGAAATATTGATTGATAGTATATTTGATTCCCTTTTGGTTCTAGTCTGTTGTCTTGCTTAAGGAGGCAATCTGAGATATGCAAGCTGGAGTCCAAATACTCTTCCAATCCATTGGAAAACTTTTCCAGCTCAAAAGGCCAAGAGTATCTTCCAAAGTCTTCCAAAGTTCAGAAATTTCTTTATGTAGGTGACTGAGCCCTGGAGGCATGCACACAAAGCAAATGTGTGGTACTGAAAAGCACTATGGACTGTCAATAACTCCGAAGAAAATGGAAGCTGGGTACCAGCCTACACTCAGGAAGTTTTACACTTAACCAAGGATTTTCACTGACAACCCAGAACTTAGAGCTGTCACCACATTTTGCTACTTAGATAGCAAGCAGTCCAATGATGCACAGATATATATGGAGCTAAAAAACAAGAATCAAAAAGCCTTCCACAGGCTGCAAACCAGAGTGAGGTAACAATGGGACTTCAAACTCCACATCAAGTTGTAGGTCTGTAAGGCTGCTGTGTCCCCCATCTTTTTTCTAGGACTGTGAAATTTAGACTTTTTCTTTATCATAGTAGGCTACGTAGCTCATATTTTTAGCATTTTAAAAATCATATTTTTAAGCACTTTCTGTGTACAGAGCACTGTACTAAGTAATTGTGAGGGTACAATATAACAACATAACAGAAACATTTCCTGCCCATGAGTATACAGTCTGAAGGGGGAGGCAGACATTAAAATAAGTAAGTAAGTAAATAAACAAATAAATAAATAAATAACAGATTAGTACATAAATGCTAGACTCTCAGGGTCACACCTGGAGAGTTTCCAATACTATACTAGTCTCGACTATGGGAGGGAGAATCAAGCACCACTCCTAGCTTGGGCAGTGACTAGCAAGTGGAAGGCAATCTGCTACAAGTCAAGACTCCCCTCTGCTGGGCAGTGGTGGCCTGGGAGAGAGTCAAGGGCAAGAGACTCAAGTTTACTGAGCGGAAGGAGGCAGTGGTAAACCTCGTCCATATTTTTACCAGGAAAACTCTATGGTTACACTACCAGAACAAGTGCAGATGGAGGTGGAGCGTTCTGGGAGAGATGTGTCAATGGTGTTGCTATGGGTTGGAGGTGGCTCAGCAGCATAAAATGAGACAAAACATAAATGTTGTGGAACTGGGGGTGGTGAATATAGGGAACAAGTCAGGAGATGCAGAAGGGAGTGGAAGAAAAGGAAAAGAGGGCTTAGTCACCCAAACCCTGTCCTCTTCCTGACTTTTCCATCACTGTAGATGGCACCACCATCCTTCCCATCTCACAAGCCTGTAACTTTGGCATTATCCATGACTTCTCTCTCTCATTCAATGCACATATTCAATCCTTCACCAAATCCTGTCAGTTCCACCTTCTCAACACTGCTAAAATCTGCCCTTTCCTCTCCATCCAAACTGCTACCACATTAATACACTCATACCTGCCTGATGCAACATCCTTGCTGACCTCCCAACCTCCTCTCTCTCCCCACTCCAGTCCATACTTCACGCTGTTGCCCAGATCATCTTTCTACAAAAAAGTTCAGGATTGTCACCCCCTTCCTCAAAAATCTCCAGTGGTTATCTATTCATCTCTATGTATCAAACAAAAACTCCTCACCATTGAATTTAAAACACTCCAGCACCTTGCCCCCTCCTACCTTACCTTTCTTCTCTCCTTCTACAGTTTAGCCCACACACTTTGCTCCTCTGGTGCTAACCTTCTTACTGTGCCTCGATCTCACCTGTCTTGCCGCTGACCTCTAGCCCCCATCCTGCCTCTGGCCTGGAACGCTCTCTCTTCTCAAATCCGACAATTACAGTCCCCCCTTTGTGAAGACATGTCTCCTCCAAGAGGTCTTCCCAGACTAAGCCCCACTTTTCCACATCCCCCACTCCCTTCTGCATAGCCCTAACTTGCTCCCTTTGCTCTCCCCCCAGTTCCCAGCCCCACAGCACTCATGTATATGTCTGTAATTTTATTTATTTGTATTGTTATCTGTCTCCCCTCTGCTGCCCCCCACAGACTGTGACCTTGTTGTGGACAGGGATTGTCACTGTTTATTGTTGCATTGTTCTTTCCCAAGTGCTTAGTACTGTGTCCTGCACACATAAATACCAACATTATTATAAGTCCTTAATAAATACAATTGATTGAATGAATGAAGGAAGGCCTCTTGGAGGAAATGTGCCTTCAATAAGGTTTTGAAGTTGGGAAGAGTACCTGTCTGTTGGACATGAAGAGGGAAGGCATTCCAGGCCAAAGGCAGGAGGTAGGCAGCAAGATAGATGAGACCAAGGTACAGTGAGTAGGTTAGCAAAGGAAGAGTGTGTGGGCTGGGTTGTAGTAGAAGACTAGGGAGGTAAGCTAGAAGGGGGCAAGGTGAATGAGTCCCTTACCCCATTAATACACACCCCCGAAGTCATATTAATCCAGAAGTCAGTGTTATTTATTGTCCACTCGTATATAGATCACTGGACTAAGTCTCAAGAGAGTACAACAGAGCAAAGAGTCATGATCCTTGCCCTCAGAGAGCTTACAATCTGGTGGTGGAGGCAGATACTGTAAGCTTCTTGGGAGGCAGAAATTAGCCTATCACCTCTGCGATATTTTACTCTCTCAAGCCCTTAGTATCGTGCTCTGTACACAGCAGCATGGCCTAGTGGATAGAGCCCAGGCTTGAGAGTCAGAAGGACCTGGGTTGTAATCCTTGCTCTTCGACTTGTTTGCTATGTGACCTTGGGCAAGTCACTTAACTTCTCTGTGCCTCAGTTACCTCATCTGTAAAATGGGGATTCAATACCCATTCTCCCTCCTCCTGAGCCCCAGTTGGGACAGGAACTGTGTCTGACCTATTTATCTTGTACCCTCCTCAGTGCTTAGAACAGTGCTTGACATATAGTAAGCACTTGACAAATGCCAATATTATTATTAGTAATAAATACCATTGATTGATTTTTCTCCCACTCTAAACTGTAAGCTCCTTGTGGGCAGGGAAAGTAGTTACCAACTCTTATATTGCACTCTCCCAAGCACTTATGACAGTGTTATGCACATAGTAAGTGCTCAATAAATACATTTGATTAATTAGTTGAATGATTGATAAATTACTGGTAGGAGGGAACCACAGATTCCCCATCCACAAACGGCTTTCAATCTAATAGTAGGAGCCAAAAGAAAAACCAGGCCCCAACAGGTAGTAGAGCAAAAATGTCAGGATGAAATATTGGAATAAACCCATGTAAATAATTGGGTTTACAATTACTTGAATTACCTGAATGATGTACAGTTCTTTTCCAGCACTGTGCCTTTGCATTCAGTAGTTTCCCAATAAATGGGATTGATTGAATGATTGATTGTTAAGCATTTTAGATGGCTCTCTTTATGTTCCTTGTCCTGGTCAAAGGATACATTTCAGTAAGGACCAAGGAGGACCACCAGGGGATTCACACAACTCCTTGCTGCATTCTTGCATTTATAACCCACGATTCCTTGTCTGGTCTTCATTTCTCCCTCTGCTTGAAGCTTCTTCCCTGAAATTCACTTGACTTCTGATTGCTTACACCTCAGCCTGACCTTCCTTCTTCTGCTGCCTCCTAACCATCCACTGCTATGCCAAAATGCTAGAACTTTTACTTTGCTAGTCTCTTTAAAGTATTTCCCCAGCCCACCTTGCCCTCAGTGTTCCCATTTCTGCTTGCTACAGAGGAGTTGTCATCCATACTCCTCACATGTCCACACATGAAGATGTGATGTGACATGCTTTCCTTTGATGTTTGTAATCTGTGTTCCAGGTCCTCGTGGTTTGAACCCCTGCCTTGTCTGTTGCTGTTAAACACTGTACATAAGTGACATGGGCGAAACAGTTCTCCGAGTCAGATGGCTTTGGTCCAAGTCTCTCAGTCATAAGTACACTGCAAGGTTGGATATTACAATTGTCCTGTACACCTTCTCTTTGGGCTGACTCCTGATGCCATGCAGCACCCAGTCTGTCTTTTCATCTTTGTAGGGACTTCCTAGTTTTCCTAGTTTTTCATGTCTCTTCAAGGAGTAGTGTAGCCTAGAGAAAGGAATCTGGGCCTGGGAGTTGGAGAACTTAAGATGTAATCTTCACTCTGTCACTTGCCTGCTGTGCAAACTTGGGCAAGTTCCTTCACTTTTCTGTGCCTCTGTTTCCTCATCTGAAAATGGGGATTCAATATCTGGTCTCCTTCCTACTTAGACTGTGATCCCCATATGGGTCAGAGAATGTGTTCAACCTAATTTTCTTGTATCTACCCCAGAGCTCGGAACACAGCATGTATTTAACAAATACCAAAACTACTATTCTAGCATCACTGTGTCCTACACAAGTCACAGAGTACGGTGATGACATTCACTTAGTTGCTCTTGTTCACTGGTGGATGAATGCAGAATTTTCCAGGTCACACTGGTATAGCTTAGGGAATAGAGGAGGTTGGAGGTTCTCTGGCTTCTCTCATATCTAGAGAAATTCAAGTTTTGTGGAAAATAAGGCTGAAGCAAAGCACCCTAAGCAGGTCAGACTCTGAGGATGCAATGCATTGTACTTCTCATTATACCAGCAAGTCCTTAGCATCCCATAGAGAATTTAATGGTGATGAGTTGGAGCCACAGTTGTCAGCAAAGTTATGGTCACAATGAAGATTAAGCAGGTAAAATTAATTCCCTATGAAATAGTGAAAACCTGATGATCCAGTGACAGAGAAAAATCACGAGATCACAGACACAGCCTTTGCTAAATAGGCCACGTTGCTAGCCATGGCCAAGGAAAACCACGTTGGCTCCAAACTGCATATTATGGTCAAGCGAATTGTCTTCAGAAAACAGGACTTTGTGAAAGAAATTTGTATACAGCCGTCCAATTTAAAAATGATACTACTGATGGCAAAGTCCTGTGAGTGTGAGAAAACTGTACACTGTAAGCTCCTTATGAGTAGGGATCAATCATCTTTATCAACTCTATCAAAATGTACTTTCTCAAGCACTTAGAACAGTGTTCTCCACACACTAAACTCTCAGTAAAAGCCACTGATTGATTGATTGAGTGGGGGACTAACAGCCTTACCCTCATGGATGGCACAGTAAGACTACATCCCTGCAACGATATGGAGTTTGTCCTATATGGGAGTAGCCTTTGTTTTCAAGCCTGCCCCTTGGTATTCAGCTCTTTCCAAAGTCTTTGCTCTAGGAGAGCCATTTCACTCCCATTTTCTACCTTCTGGGCTACCCTGTCTGTTGTGGTGATTGTGTTGCATTGTTTAACATCATGTTTCATTGTGTCTTTAAATCATTTAGTCTACCCTACCAGTTTGCTTGGGTCCCTTTTATTTCTCCAGGCAGTGGTTACAAGGCACACTCCACACGCCATTTGCCTCAAAAAGAAGGATGAGTCAAGTCCAGAGCTTAGCTTGCACCCCCCAGCCCCATGACTAGGTGATTTGGGGGCTCATGAGTTTGAGGATCCTTCCAAGAGTATTATATGCCATCATCCCTTGGCTTAGGAGGAAGGCAGAAGCATCCCGGCTTCCAGAAACATTTAGAAAATTGGAAACTGCTGTTTCTGAGCTGGGGTTTGGGGACTGGGGAGGGCTAGGGTTAGACTGAATGATTGGAAGTTAGTTTTTTTTCTATGTGTTTTTTCTCTCCCAAATTGTAGTTTTCTTGAGGCAGGGCTATGTTCAAGCAGAAAGTTCAGTAGGAAACATAAGACAGCTGAATCCGAATAATCAATTAATATAATATCCCTCTATTATCTACTCTCCTCACATATCTGGCCCGTGTTGATGCAAGCATTCCTTCCATGCTGTTGAACTGATTTTTGTCCAGAGCCTTGCTGCCTTCTGATGATGAATTCAGCCCATAGATGAGGTGGGTAAAGTTGTTCAAGAACCTGGATAAAGATTCTGTAGCACATCCCGGGTCGGAGCGAAGGTTGGATGCCTCAACAACAGCTTTATATGCCTGCATCTTATTATGAAGCTTAAGGTCTTACTGTTGCCATCACACTCTGACAATCAGTCAAAAGCCAAGCTGGTTGTTTTAATTATTTTTTTTATCTCTTTTAGCTACTGGTGCACTGTTGAATGGTGAACTACAAGATAGAAGAGGAGACAACAATAGCATTTGGTTCTGAGTTGCTGATGGAAATCTTTGGTTGTACGTAGGGTTGTTTGCTACCTCACTTGGGAGAAGCAGCTTGGCTTAGTGGCAAGAGCATGAGCTTGGGAGTCAGAGGGCATGGGTTCTAATCCTGGCTCCACCATTTGTCTGCTGCGTGACCTTGGGGAAGTCGCTTCACTTCTCTGTGCCACAGTTACCTCATCTGTAAAATAGGGTTTAAGACTGTGAGCCCATGTGGGACAGGGACTGTGTCCATCCTGAAGACCTTGTAACTATCCCAGTACCTAGTGAGTGCTTAAAGGATATCATAATTATTATTAGTTCAAAGTGCTGTACTAACTCTGCAAAGATATTTGATTTCAACCGCATGTGTTCTTGTCTGGTTAGCTCCAGGGCAAAGCTGTCTGAATATAGGAGTTACTGAATGGCTGTTTCAAAGACTTTTGATATTGCTCTTAGCCTGCAGGGCTGGGAGAGTTTCCCAGTGGATTAGAAGTGTACTTTGGCTCCAGCTTCCAGATCTATGTGGAAGATAGGATTGGTGATTTTAAGCTGATGTTTGACACATTCACTGAGCAGAAGTAGAACTTTGCTATTTGCTTTCCATTCTCATGGGGTCCAAGGACTTTATTCCATGTTACAACATCACTGCTCACCCACGCACTGAAATCCCCCATGCAGATCAGACTGCCAGATTTGGGATTCAAAATGACAGGCCTATCCACATCCCTGCAGAATTTTTCTTTCTCTCTGTTGCTATTTGTTATTGCTGGGCTAGTGATGGTAGCCCAGGTTTTTTTATGCTATTTGCTAAGCGTTTCCTATGTGTCATGCATTATACAAGCACTGGAGTAGATAAGATACGGGGTAATCAAGCTGGACACTGTCCTCTCCCACATAGGGCTCATGATCTTAATTTTACAGATGAAGTAACTGAGGCACAGAGTAGTTAGGTGACTTAACTAATATCACGCAGCAGACAGCTTTTGTTTCAGAGGAAGGTGTAAAATCATTGATCTGGACAGAGCTGGACCAGCTGAACATATAACATGCGACTGAGCCCTGACTACGGTGGGATCATACAAAGATTGTCTTCCATTGTGCCATCAGTCTTACTGCTTGCTATGTCTGAGCTGCTTTCAAATTTGCCTCTTTGCTTCAGGATTCTCTCAAAGATTCCCTTCCAAAAGAGCAGAATGCCAGTTGTCTTCCACTTCTGAGAAGTTTTTTTTTCGATCTGAGGCTTCACATTCTTGCATCTTTAAAGATTTCCTCCATCCCTATTGTTTTCAATGGCCCTTTTCCAGGTTACCATAAAACAACTGTTTGGGTAGCCAAGGGTAATACATTCCCCTTACATGTTCCACCCAGCTAAACTGTGTGGAGTTGAACATAACTTTTTTGGAGAGAAGACTAATTTCATTCGAGGTCCCCTTGTTTGTGATTTTACTAACTGGGGTTGAGTTTGGGCTGTTAAGTGACTCTCATGGAACTGCTAAAGGAGGCAATGAGTGGAATCTGTTGGGGAATTCAAATCTTACAGATATGGAGATTGTTGGAGAGGCTGTATCTGGGTGGGCTTATATTTTGTTTCAACCAAATAAATATGCTGCTGCTACACTATATATGCAAAAGGATGTGGTGATCCTCTTGATTAGATATTCTATTTTATCATCATCATCACCAGTGGTATTTATTGACTGCTTATGGTGTGCAGAGCATTATACTAAGCAGTTGGGAGAGTTCAGTACAAGAGTCGGTAGACACATTCCCTACCCACAATGACCTTACACTCTAGAGGGAAAAAATATGGAATTCTTCATGAATTGGCATGTTGTCCTTGCACAGGGGACAGGCTAATCTTCTCTGTATCATTCCAATTTTAGTATCTGTGCTGCTGAAAACAGCATAATTCAACTTCTTTTTCTATTTTTGGATCATTGGCCATTGTACTGCCTAGGTAAGAGAATTCTGTTGGCTTGGTTGTTCCCTGTTCTAGGATGCTACATCTCTTAGATTTTCTTCAGATTATTGCCAGTCCATAGCACCTTACTCATTCAGGAAAGTACTTAAAGATTATTAGTATCTCTTCTGGGAATTATAGCTCAAGGATGCAATCTTAAACCTGTTATTGGGCAGGGATTTTCTCTATCTGTTGTCAAATTGTACATTCCAAGCGCTTAGTACAGTGCTCTGTACATAGTAACCCTTTTCCCTCTGCTCCCTCTCTGCCCCCACTTCACCTCCCCTCAGCTAAGTCCCCTTTCCCCCTTACCCTCTGCTCCTCCCCCCTCTTCCTTCCCCTCCCCTCAGCACTGTGCTCATTTGTATATATTATTTATTACCCTATTTATTTTGTTAATGAGGTGTCCATCCCCTTGATTCTATTTATCGTGATTAAGTTGTTTTTGTCTGTCTGTCTCCCCCGATTAGACTGTGAGCCCATCAATGGGCAGGGATTGTCTCTATCTGTTGCCAAATTGTACATTCCAAGCGCTTAGTACAGTGCTCTGCACAGAGTAAGTGCTTAATAAATACTATTGAATCTTGTACATAGAACGATTCTTGAATTATTGCTTCTAGAACTGTGAAAGATGTTTCTAGTTGGATATTGTTGTGGAAGAGCTCCCTTTGGATCAGAAGAGTATTCTAACACCTGGACCCAGGTTCTTTGTTGAATCTTCTAGCATGGATGTGCATAATAAATAGAATAATCCTACTCCCTCCTACGAAGATTGTAGGCCTTATATGGGACAGGGACTGTGTCCAAACTGATTAATTTATATCTTTCCCAGTGCTTAGAACAGTGCTTGACATATAGTAATAGACATACAGTTTAATTATTATTAATAGACTTGCATCTCCTCCACTTCTGGCTTTGCCCCACTGGCAATGGGCAATGGATTAGATGGTACCCCCATTCTGACATTCATCACAAAGCAGCTTCAGAACTTTAATAAACTTCTCAAGATTACCACATTTACTAAACCATTTCCAAAACCTGGATCTCCATCTCCTGAAAAGATGGAGTCCACTGTTCTTGCAGAGTTTATATAAACTGAATAGCGATCATCAGTACTGCTACCTTCACTTCTGTATTCAACATGCTGCAATGTTGGCTGTACCTTGCTATGGTCTGAAGGCACACTGTGATTCTGCGAGCCTGCAGTCATTGGAATTCTTTGGCATCCCATCCAGAAGGACTCTGGCTACGATCTTACCAGCCATGGAGAGTATAGTTAAGTGCCATGATAATTTCCTCAGGAGCTGATGGTCTTCTGAAGCTGCAAAATGTCCATTTCTTGGATGACGGGGCTGGTGGGATGCAGAAGGAGCAGAAACAGGACCATGCTGCTCAGAATTCTCCAGGCCTAGGAAATACCTTAAAACCAAAATCCATCTTTTCTCCTTTCTACATCTCACTTGTTTCTTAGTACTAAGCCTAGAAGAGTCTTCAAAGAAACTGGATGCATATCATAGAGTTCAAAGGACCAGAACTAAGCAATCTATGTTCTCTAGGACCCCAAATCACTACAAAGACACTACCTTTTTGGTGCTGATTTCCGGCTGGACTAAGTGAAGGCAGTCTGAATAATTGGCCCAGGTTTTATTTAAACCTGGTATAAAATCCCATGATCCATTTGGAGTGCAGTGCCTAAATGCAAGTCCTGTGAAGATAAGAAGGAAGACATTATGTGGGAGCAGTTCTCTTCAGATTGACTGCAAGATGAATGCAACTCTACTTTCCGTTCTTTCCATGGGAGGTGTTTGAGGCAGTCTCTCTTTGGTAATGATGGTTTGGTCTCAGCCATCAACTGAGGCCCTGCCCAAAGGAATTGATTATAGTGATCATGGTTTGCATAGTGCAGTGAAGTCCTAGTAATTGGAATGCAATGAGCTACCAGGCGACTAGAGTGCTGAATATTACAGATTGCACATGGCAAATTTCTTATGGGCAAGACCTATTTTTTCCTGCTTTAGCTGTTTGTAGCTGTGCTATAGTACCATGACCCAGAAGGGAGTTACCTCAGGAGCTGCTGCAGTCTGTAACCACCCATATTGGTCAGCTATTTTTTCTTTTTTTTTTAAGATTACCCCTGTCCATCTCCCAGTAACCCTTAGGTATGTCTTTGATCAGAAACTTTCAATGCTAATGGCATAGCCATCATGGGCAGATCTGGCTCTCCTTCTTATAAGAGCAGTTCTCTCTCCATTGGAACTAGAATAGGACTTGGGGGACATATATCATATCAAAGGAAGCATTTTAGGGGGGAACACATCCAGTGCCAAAGAAGGTATTTCAGGAGTGTGATATTTTGTGGTACTACACAGCTCCTCACCCAATTGGGAGAACCCCAAAGATCATTGTTGGGAGTAGGGGTGTGAGCTTTTGAACACTCGGATTTCCCCAGTGCCCCAAACTCTCTATCCCTCCCCCGGAGAGGAAGTGCGTCAGGACCCTGAAATCAAGCCCAACCAGTTTCACTGCCTACAAACACTCTTAAAGAGGCAAATGGATATTTTAAGGTTCAATCAGCCAACTCTCTCACCAATCATCCTGTTACCAAATCCTGTCTGTTCTACTTTTACCACATCTCTAGAATCTGCCCTTTCCTCTTCATTCAAATAGCTATCACACTGATCCAAGCATTTATCATATCCCACCCTGTCGACTGCATCAGCCTCCTCACTGAACTCCCACTTCTCCAATCCACACTTCTCTCTGCTGCCAGGATCATTTTTCTAAAAAACTGTTTAGTCTCTGACTCTCCACTCTTCAAAATCTCTCAATCAATCAATCAATGGTATGTATTGAGCATTTATTGTGTGCAGAACACTGTTCAAAGCACTTGGGAGAGTACTTTCCTACTGTACCTTGCTAATCTCCTCAATCCAACTTGCACACTTCACTCCTCTACTGCCAGTCTACCTACCTTGATCTCATTCATTTCATCACCAACACCTCGCATATGTACTCCCTCTGGCCTAGAGCTCCTTCCCATTTCATATCAGACAGACCATCACTCATCTTCAAAGTCCTACTAAAAACACCTTTCCTCCAAAAGGCTTTCTCTGACAAAGCCCTCACTTTCCTATCTAAGCCTTCCTTTCTGAGCCACCTAGGCACTTGGGTCTGAACCTCTTCAGCACCTCTTCACTCCGTCCTCCAATTCCTTAGCACTTATGTGCATATCCATCAGGAGTTTATTTTAATTTCTGTACCCTTCTAGACTGTAAGCATCTTGTGGACCAGGATCTTGTTTACCAATTCTATTGTTTTGCACTCTCCCAAGAGCTCCGTACAGTGTTCTGTGCACAGTAAACAATAAATGCCAACCAATTGTATTTATTGTTTATTGAATACTTATTGAGTGTAGCAGTGTCTGTTAGTTATGAAAGGTCAGGACATTCCAGACCAGAGGCAAGATATGGGAAAGGGGTCAGCCGTGAGATAGAGTAGGTTGGCACTAGAGGAGTGAATCTAGGTTCTTTTTCACCTCTCGGAAGGCACCCAGCCGCCCACCCTGACATAAGCATTTAATAGACAGATTAGTAAGATGCATTTCTCAACAGGAGAAAGCAGAACAAAAGTCAGAGCTAGAACTGCGTAGCCCCAATCTGCACAGTCCCGAAAAGGGGTTCAGCCTTCCCTCCTATCCCAGTCCCTCCACCATTCCTTATGAATTCCTGGAGATATTCACGTCAAAATCCTTCTGGTCAGTTCCTGCCTGCAGCTGGCAGCATCTCTTGTTACATCCAGTGGCTCAGGGTTGCATTCCTTTATTCACACTCCAGTTCCTTAGAACAAGGATTTATGGAGGACTTATACTCACTGGTCCCCAAATCTAGATTCCATTTTCTGTCACATTTTTACATAGTAGTTGCCCTTCTCCTGGCTAATTCATCTCCTTCCTTTTCTTTGATTGTTTTTGTCTCTTGATTGTCAGTGACAAAATATACGGTTCCTAAGAGAAATTCTTCTTTGGGGTTCATTTTCCTCCATTTCCTCTTTGACCCAAAGATTCACTCTTGGGAAAAGATTTCCCAGGCTTTTCTCCTGTTTCAGTTTGCTTGTACGCCACTCAATGGAATACCCTCTAACTAGAATGAAGATATTCTTTTCTCTCAGAACCTGATTTTATGTGGGATCTTGTTTTTAGCCTGGTCTTTTCAATTGTTGGTAACCAGTCTTTTCTTTTCCCAAAGACCCAATTTCCCAGAAAATTATCTGTTCCCACAATTTTACTTTTTTTCTTCTCACACTTCAGTTGTGAAATCGCATTTTTAGAGGAAACAGATCCTGTCCTCTCCTTGACTTTCCCATCACTGTAGATGGCACCACCATCCTTCCTGTCTCACAAGCCCATAACCTTGGTATTATCCTTGACTCCTCTCTCTCAACCAACCTACACATTCAATCCATCATTAAATTCTGTCAGTCCCATCTTCACAACACTGTTGAAGTCTGTCCTTTCCTCTCCATCTCTATTGCTACCATGTTAATACAATCACTCATCCTATCCTGCCTGGATTACTGCACCAGTCTCTTTGCTTACCTCCCAGCCTCCTGTCTCTCCCCACTCCAGTCCATACTTCATGCTGCTTCCTAGATCATTTTTCTACCATAATGTTCTGGGCACATCTTCCTGCTCCTCAAAGAACTCCAGTGGTTGCCCATCCACCTCAGTATCAAACAAAAACTCCTTGATGAAGCCATCACTTTGCCCCCTCCTACCTCACCCCACTTCCTTCTTACAACTCAGCCTGCACACTTTGCTTCTCTAGTCCTAACCTTCTCACTGTGCCTCAAACTCGCCTGCCTTGCTGCTGACCCCTAGCCCACATCCTGCTTCTGGCCTGGAACAACCTCCCTCCTCTAATCTGACAGACAACCACTCTCCCCAGGTTCAAACCCTTGCTGAAGGCATATCTCCTCCAAGAGGTCTTCCCAGACTAAGCCTCACTTTTTCTGAGCTTCCAATCCCTTCTGCATCACTCTGACTTGCTCCCTTTGCTCTTCCCCCTCCCAGCCCCAAAGCACTTATGTACACATCTGTAATTGTATTAACTTGTATTGATATCTGTCTCTCCCGCTCAAGACTATGAGCTGATTTTGGGCAGGGAATGTCACTATTTATTGTTGTATTGTACTTTCCCAAGTGCTTAGTACAGTGGTCTACACACAGTAAGTGCTCAATAAATACAATTGGTTGAATGAATGAATCAATCAATGGGGACCTGTTGCTGGGGAGTCACCAGACAGGGATGCATGAAGTACCTTTGTGATTGAAGTCATAGATGTAGGCAGGGCAGGGAACAGCCACCATATGTCCCACGATCCCTCTGGGCCAACATATGAGTCCATCCCATTCTGGAAAACAGCTTCCCTCTGAAAGAAGGAAGTGGGAAGGGAGAGGAGTTAACAGATATATCTAAGCAGACATTGCCCATTAAACTTTTTCTTCAGTATTTTTCCAATCTCAGCCTTTTTGAAACCTCAGTGAAGATGGAAGAAAGAGATATGGAAGGAAATATGAGGCCTACGAGTGACCTGAAGTCAGTATCTTTGCTGGCTGCTCTGTCAGTATTAACTTTTACGAATTATGGCTTCCTATGTGCCAACTACTGTGCTAAATGATGGGCTAGATACAATGCAATCAGATCTATCTCACAGTCTAAAGAGGAGGCATAATGCGTATTTAATCTCCATTTCATAGATGAGGAAACAGGCCCAAAGAAGTGATTTACTTAAGGTCATGCTGCAGGCAGTGAACGTTTCGGGGATTAGAATACAAGTCTCCTGATACTCAGACCTATGTTGTGGCCACTAGGCTACGTAAATGTGAAAAACCTTTGCAGACTCCCCAGGAGAGCTGGAGAGAAATCCAAATTTAGGGCATTGGGCCTGGCCTTTGCACAGGTCTTCCAGCTCAAGTCAGAAGTGCTTTCTGGGCAAGATTAGCATCCCTGTGGAACCCTGCTGTAAATGATTTGGGATCTGGTTTGAGGGACTGACATTATGCAGTCATGGGGCTGGGGCTGTTTTGACCCGTCTAGTGGGACTGCTGTGGTCTGGTGATGGGAGAGGATTGAAACAGTTATGGCTGTGCTATGATGATGACCTAGCAGTGAAATATAAGTTGTTTTCTTCTTCAGTGTTTCCTAACTCTGCTCCTTCCTCTCCACCTTATGGCTACTGGTCCAAGCTCTTGCCACCACCTCCTTAATGATCTTCCTGCTTCCAGCCTCTCCCTCTTTGCTCTATCCTACTCACTTCTCTCCTCAGGAGGCTCCAAAAGAAAGCCACTTCTCTCCACAACAAAAAGAAACTCCTGACTACTGACTTCAATTCAGTACTGAAGCAGTGAGGCTTAGTGGACAGAGCATGGACCAGGGAGTCAGAATGGCCTGGGTTCTAATCTCAGGTCTGCCACTTATCTGCAGTGTGACCTTGGGCAAGTCACTTCACTTTTCTGGGCCTCAGTTACCTTATCTGTAAAATGGGGATTAAGTGTGTGAACCCCATGTGGGGCAGGAACTGTGTCCAACTTGATTAACTTGTATCTACCCCAGTGCTTAGAACAGTGCTTGGCACATAGTAAGCACTTAACAAGTACCATTTTTTATTATTATCATTAATAAGTCTCTCCACCAACTCTCTCCGAGATCCATGTCTATATGAATGTGTGTACCTCTTTATGGATATTGTCCATTCCCTCCATTTTGCTCCCTCTTTTCTCTCTGTCTTTTTCTCTTTAGTCTGCCTTTTTACCCCCAAGACACCTCACTACAGGCATCCCAACCCGCTGACCAAGTGGATTTGACAAGTCAGAAGCAAGAAATGAATTTCACATTTGGTGGCACCCTTAGTTTCAGAGAGTCTGGAAGAGCCTCTCTGCCTATGTCCTGAGAGCAGAGTTCTTACACAGGACCTGGAAGCAAGACTCTGGATTTCACTCCCCCTGCCCTCATCACACAGCCATCAAGACCTCAAAGTCCCCTGGAGGCATTGGACAATTTATGCTCTCCCACCTTGTTCTGCTCCTCTTCTAGATTCTGACTGACCCAAACTCAGTCCCATTTCCAGAATCAGCCCCTCCCCGTCATGGGATTCATTCCAACATCCCAAATCTTGGACTGTTTCCATGAAGACCAGTTAATGTTCTGAACAAGTGGGTGTTCGTATGTTTATTCCTGGGATCCTGGTCATTATATCCTTCTGAGAAAGTACATTCTCTTGGTGAATGCTTCATCTGCAAATTTTCCTGCTTAAAAGTGCTATGACATGCCACCTTCCTTTTTATCTCTGCATTTTCTCCCTCCCCCTATTCTATTGCTGCTGCCACTGCTGCTGAATTATCTGGTGTGGGCTCTACCCCATTTCTCTTCTCCCTGTCCAGCCTGCCACTGTTCAGAGACTCAGTCACTCTGCCCTGTTCCAAAATGAAAGCTGATTCCAGATGTAATGCGGTTTTTCCTCGGAACAAGATCCAGAAACCCTGATGAGGCCAGGCCATTGGAAAGGGCCCCAACGTTAATATGGGGGTGATGCCAATTGCTGATATACTGAGGGTTAAAAATTAGATCTGAATTTCACCCAGAGAGCTTGGGCTTCCATAGTCCCTCCCACCCACCAGCCTAACTCAGTCCTGTCTTTCCAATGTCGCTGTCCTTCCATTGTCTCTCCCATCCACCAGCCTAACTCAGTCTTGTCTTTCCAATGTAGCTGTCCTTCACTGATTCTCATTACCTTGGGAGAGGTCCACCCCCGTCTCTGTCACTCTGCATCTTTTGCAGTCTCTCCTTCCTTCATCTTTCCTGTCCCCAGGCCTTCTTGCCCACACTGTTGAAACTTCAGCTTTCAAAGATTCAGCTCTCCTCAACCTTGTTTTTGGGGAGTGAGGGTGATGAAGAGAAGAGGGGAGGTTGAGACTTGAACGGCACTGGGTTGGATTAGGGTTGGAATTAGGATTGAGCAGAGGCTGAACCACGTGGGACTAGGCTGGACGGGGACAGGACTGGATAGTTAGAGCAGCTTGGGCATGCTCAGAAGCTAGGGCAATTTGTCTCAAAGAAAAAATTTTTGTTCACACCCAAAATGACAGGTTCTAATAATAACAACAATAATAAAAATTATGGTTTGGTATGCCCTTATTACCTGCCCAGGACTGTTCTAATTGCTGGGTTAGATTTGAAATAATCTGACTGGACCCAGTCCCCATTCCACATTAAATTTACAGTTTAAGAAGGAAGCAGATCGGGTAATTTAATCCCCATTTTATAAATGAAGAAGCAGAAGCACAGAGAAGTTAAGTGACATGGCCAAGGTCTCCCAGAGGCTAGTAGGAGAGCCAGGACCTAGGATCTCTGTCTCCCAGGCCTGTGCTCTAACCATTAAACCATTCTGCTTCTCATTTTATATATGTCTCTTTCTTCACAATCCCTGGATCCTATTTCTACTCCAGTTTGCCACAACCCACCGTCCCAGTCCTTAACCCCATTCTGAGACCCTTAATCTCTGAGGGTCTGTCAACTCTGGTCATTGCCCAGGGCTGCAAGGCAGACAGTACAAGGAGCCCTGCCTAGCCAAAATCCCTCTTGGCAGAGGTATTCAAGTGCCACCACAGGTGGCTCACGAGCAGTCCTTGAACCCCCCTAAACATCTGGTCCCAGAGGTTGTCAACACCTTCTCCAATGGGATGCTCCCTGTAAATCCCAGAACCTCACTCAGACACAGTGGTGGGGTGCAGTTAGGCCCAGACGTTTCAGCTGCCTGGGGACTCTCTGAAGATGAGCCTGAGTGGGTGGCTATTCTTCCAACCTCTGTTCTAGAGAAAACTGGGTTTCATTGCACAGCAAAGAGAAAAGTGGATGATTTTCCACCTCCATTTAATTGAATGATGGACTGCCCAATCTCTCTTTCCAAATGAGCACTATTAATTACTGTTCCCAAATCCTTTGTGCAGGCCAGGACCAAATTAATTAACTGGAGTTTTTTGAGCTGTGGCATTTGGAGTGAAATTAAACTTTGGAGTTGCCCATATTGAGTTTCTACTTGTCTCTCAGTTCATTCCATAAGCAAAGTGCAATCGTGATTGTAGTGGTCTGTCTGGTTCATCATTGCTGTCAGGGTAATTACAAATAATCCAGGTGGGCATATGTTTTATTAAAGCAGAGCCAGGATGAACAGTTCTTTTGGCCTCTCCATTTTGGTGGCTTGTTTATGATTCAGTTCCATTTTATGAGGTCAGAGTAAATTTTCATTTCTAATTTTTATTAATTCACTTAACACTAGTTTTTATTCAACTGTCCAATGTTTTATCTAATTGGTTTTTACATAATTGTGTGAAGCCAATTCTATAGCTTCTTGTTTGTTTCCATTAACATGGTAATGGGAAATTCAAGGCTGTGGGCAAATGACATTTTTTTTACTTTCAGTTTTTGACTATTTATTCTGGGATTATTCTTGACTTTTGCCTGGGACAATTCTCTATATCTTGAAGGATAGTTGATCAAGTTCCCTTCCTCTTTCTGTGTGGTTAAGTCTTTCTAACCTGTGGGGAATAATCATAGTTACACACCACTATTGTCTAGACAGTGGTAAACTGGATTTCTAGGTCATTTTAATCTCTTCATTTAAAAAAATCTTTTCAGCCCTCCCAAAGTTTGGCCTGAATCTTCCCTAAAACTCTCCAATATTGTGTATGTTTCCTGGCAGTAGACAAGAGGCACATTTTTAAGTATCTATATCTCTAAAACATTACAAGTGTCTATCTAATAGACAGGGAGGTCCATTTATGATGCTTCTTTTAGTACTCTTTTATGATGGAGCAGTATAATTTTAATGGTGGAATTTCTTACAATCCTCTCTCTCACTTAAAGATTATCCTGCAAAGTTTACCTGGGCATAAACTCTTCCCTTTCCTTCCCCCTCCACTTCCAAACTATTCTAATTGGCAAAGAAAGAAAGTCCACTGCAATTTAGCATTAGATAATGACATATATATTTAGGAGGAGGAGGAGGAGAAGGACCTGTAGTATCTTAGCATAATGGTAATTTCTTGCAGAATATGATTCATTCATTCATTCAATCATATTTATTGAGAATTTATTGGGTGCAAAGCACTGCACTAAGCACTTAGGAGAGTAAATTATAACAATAAACACATTGCCTGTCCACAATGAAAGATCCTCTTAAAATGTAAATATTTATCTATGTGCATGTAAAAAATTCAAAATGTTTTTATCACTGGGGTATATATTACAGATATATACATGCGCGTGAGTATTTATTTGTAAATATCTCAATTCCAATGATGAATTAGACCACTACAGTCATGATTGCACTTTGCTTATGGAATAAAATGTATATGTATATATGTATATTCACAATACAATTTAGGGAAGAAGCATGGCCTAGGGGAAAGAGCACAGGTCTGGGAGTCAGAGGACCTGGGTTCTCATCCCAGTTCTGCCACTTGCCTGCTGTGTGACCTTGGGCAAATCACAGAGAGGGGATGTGTTCGACCTGATTGATTTGCACCTAGCAAATACTAACTACTGTATTTATCGTGTTTTTACTCTCTTTCCTAATATGCCTATGCTGTATTGGTCAAATTTTGGGATCCTAGGAATGCCTTACTGGACTTTACAGCTTTCCTTTGGAAATCTATACTTGGTTTGGTGCTCTTTTGCTTAACACTAATTGGGAAGAGCACAAGCTTCGGAATCAGAGAACCTGGGTTCTAATCCTGCTCGGCCCCCTGGTCTGCTGTATGACCTTGGACAAGTCATTTAACTTCTCTATGCCTCAGTTTCTTCATGTGAAATAGGAATGCAAGACCATCTCTTCTACTTAGACTGTGAGCCCCAGGTGGGATGGCAACTGTGTCTGACCTGATTATCTTGTATCAAGAGCTAAGCACAATGCATGACACTTAGTAAGTACTTAGCAAATACCACAAAACAATAATAATAACAATAACAATAGTAATAGTAATACTCTATTTCTATTAACCCAGTTAAAATTAACCACTGGAGTACAGTAGTATATCTCTGCTTTGAGTGTCTGACCATAACTTCTCTGCACCTCCTCCTTCCCTCCACCTTTCCCCTCCTCCCCGCTCCTCTGCCTTCACCCCATCCCCTACCACTCCCTCTTTAGGGAGGCAGAAGCAGCTTAGCCATTTAGTTTATCTATTTTACCTCCTTCCTGCAGCTGGGTTGTGATGTTCTGCTCACATTGCACTTTAGCTTTCAGGACCAGAACAATCTGCTCCTCCATGGTAATGGTGCCATCAGCATCCACCTGCAAAACAGAAGCTCATTCCATTCCTAACCCCACCTCCTCTGCACATTCCTGGGCTTAAGATGCACTGAGCTTCATTTCAAAGAGAATCAGCAGAAAACTGTCACTGTCAAAAGGTTAAAGTTTTCTTAAAGGACCACATTTTCACTCTGAAGACATGGTTAGAGATGCGATGACTTCCAATAGTTCTGGAAAACCAACACAAAGCATTCCTTCACCCGAATCCAAGCACAGGCCTCTGTTCTGAGAGCATTTCTGGCTTGTGTGGTTTTTTTTTAGCCACAGGAATAAAAACAAAAAGAAAATGGATGCCAGCAGAACTAGAACTAAATTGGAAAAAATTAACAAGTAAACCAAAAAGTCTTTAAACAAGTCAAGATTCAACCTGAGATTTCAGAAATCCTCTGCAAGGAGAGATAGCATGATGAGCCAAGGGCAGCCAGAAGGGGCCTGTTTGTGGAAAATGTCACTCTAGTTGGCTTTTTTAAAAAAATTGCATTTGTTAAGTGCTTGCTATGTGCCAGACATCGAACTAAGTGCTGGGTGGATAAAAGCTAATCTGATTGGACACAATCTATGTCCACATGAGATTCACAGTCTTAATCCCCATTTAACAGATGAGGTAACTGAGGCATAGAGACTTGCCCAAGGTCATACAACAGAGAAGTGCTGAAACCAGAATTAGAACCCATGTCTTCTGACTTCCAGGCCCTTGCCCTATCCATTAAGGCATGCAGCTTCATGGCTTTCCCATGCCACCATTCATTGACCTGACTTCCTGCTTCCTACCTCTGACCCCCAGTTTAATAGCTAATCTAAGGGCCTAGATGGCTTTCAAAGGCTATGACATCATTTCTCATCTCAAACAACCAATCATTAAATCTATGTGGAACACATTCTCTTCTGAGATAGATTACTAATATGGAATAGATGAAGGCCAATGTGAAGTGAATAATGTAAGGAAAACATTTACTAAATGCTCACTATGAGCCAAAGATTGGATTAAGCCTGGGGTGGATATAAGATAGATCAGACACAATCCTAGTAAAGTAGTAATATTGATAGTATATGTAATATACCTACTCTGTGCTAAGCACTATACTAAGCCCTGGTAAAAATACATGGGGGGAAATTAAACACAGTCCCCTGGCCCTCCAGAGGTGGAAAGGGTTTTCTGACAGACACATAAGAAAAGCTGAAAACAACAGAAACCTTAAAACAACATAAAAGACAGCACTCAGAGCAGTAGTTTCCATGGTAGAGAGGACCTGAGGTGGCTCCGTAGTGCTGCCCTGACAGGTCAACAAAAGCCCAGACACAGTGGAAGATTCCCATCATTCTAGGCTGGGTAGAGACCATTTGGGCTGCAACTTGTATGTATTGTGGCCCTGCAGGCACAGGTCATGGTGGGAGTATAGGTCCTGGAAGGCACAGAGGGAAGACAACAGGAATTTGTTTCTCTGGACTTGTGGGAAGGGAAACTGAGGGGCAGACAGCCACACCTTTAGTCCTTTACAGCCCTGCATGGGTCTCACAATCTCATCCCCTATTTCCAGATGAAGAAACTGAGATTTTACAGATTTTAGTCTGTTCAGATGGGTTTTCTTAGACTGTGAGCTCATTGTGTTGTATTGTACTCTCCCATATGCGCAGAGCTGTGCTCTGTGCATAGTAAGCACTCAATAAATGGCATCAATTGATTGATTGATTGATAAGGAGTACCATCCTTGGACTTAAATCTTTTTTTATGGTATCTGTTAAGCTATTATGTCCCCGGCACTGTTCTAAGCTCTTGGGTAGATACAAGCTAGTCAGTTTGGATGCAGTTCATGTCCCACATGGGGCTCGTGGTCTTAATCCCCATTTACAGATGAGGTAACAAGAGTACAGAGAAGTGACCACAGACACAGCAGACAAGTGGCGAAGCCGGAATTAGAACCCAGGTCCTTCTAACTCCCAGGCCCTTGCTTTATCCGCTAGGACATACTACTTTTCTGAATAATCTCTTCTCATAATTCAGCTAATTTATTCTCTCTATATACTCGGTCCCTGAACATTCACTGCGGTTTGGCTGTAACGTGGCTGGAGACAAGGGGAGAGTCTGTCCGAGAGCATGAGCTGGTTTGAACACACTTGGCCTTGATGTTGGAAGTTAATGCTTTTGTGTGTGAGGCATCGGGCTCACCGAGCTCCATTAGGCGCATGTCCTTAATGGAAAGGAGCATGCACTGAATTATGGGAGGGAGATGGGCACCATGGGAAGGACCTGGGGAAACCACACCTCCTTTTGTGGATCTGCCAGCATGTTTGGTGGCCTCAAGTTTCCCGGATTTGAATTTAATCTGTGTAGGAGAAGACAGTGACTTTCTTAAAGCTACTGAGTGACGGGAAATCTCAAGAGGTGAGCCTGATCCATTAACTGTGGCAATCACTGTGATTAAAATGGCTGCAAGAACCCTGAAACTCAGCGTTTCTGTCCACACCCCCATATAGCTTTTATTTTGTTTTCTATTTATCCATGTCTTCTTTTATTTTGATCATGTGCTTTTCTTGTTCTATTTCATCCTTATGTGTCCATTGCCAGCCTCCTTCCACCATATTGTTAGGACCTAAGCTCCTTGAGGGCCAGAAACCTTGACTAATTCTCATCTGGGTATTCTTTCCCAGTGCGTAGTACACGGTTCTGCACTTACTGGCTTCTGCACCCAGTAAGTGCTTAATAAATACCATTACTACTACTGCCACGGTGTTCAAAAGTGTTATGGAAGAGCCATGAAAAATATTCAGTCTCTTATTCAAGAGGCATTGCTTCTGTTTCACTTATGATTCGTGAGTTTCCTTGACTTGTTTCAAAGATACAAGTGTAGATAGCAAAATCCCAATAGACTGGACTGAAGGACCAGTCTGGGATCTTTCACAGTGTGCTCACCAGTGTTTGTGCCTGATGAAATCTCTGTCACTGACATCCAGACAGAGTCCCATTGACTTTCCAACAGCTGATAGGGAGTTCTGTCGCCAAGCTGTCCAGAGTCATTTTGGACCCATTCCAACTGAGAAATAGATCTTTAAGCTAGAAAGTAGTCCCCAGACCTGGGAGAATGTGCTGCTTATGGACTGGGGGACACCTGATGCAATGGGGGTGTCTTGTCTACTTGTCTACTTTTGCTCTAGAGAAGGCTACACTGGAGGATCTGATGGGTTTGTGTTTAGCTAGAGTGGTGCTGGGGGAAAAACAGCTTGTTCCACCCTTTTTTGAGGTTTTCTTTGTACCTCCGATGCCTCTCTCCTTCTAAGCTGGACTGCAGGAGTAAGGGAAACTCATTCCCAGTCTGATGGGAATTCCTTTTCATAATATTTCTCTTTCTTTCAGATGAATCTAAACTCATCTCTTCCAAGTGGACATGAACATCTAAGACAGACCAAAGGATACCATCAATAAAGACAACCAATCGGTCCCAACTCTGCCCCTTGTCAGCTGTGTGACTGTGGGCAAGTCACTTCACCTCTCTGTGCCTCAGTTCCTTCATATGTAAAATGGGGGTGAAGACTGTGAGCCTCAAGTGGGACAACCTCATTCCCCTGTATCTACCCCAGCGCTTAGAACAGTGCTTTGCACGTAGTAAGCACTTAACAAATACCAACATTATTATTATTATTACTACCAATGGCTAGCACTGCTCATGCCCTTTCTCCTTGCCTGTATCCCTGCCTTCACATTTGTTAAGAGCTTCCTATGTGCTAGGCACTGTATTAAACACTGGGGTAGGTACAAGATAATCAGTTTGGACATAGTCTATGTCCTAAGTGGGGCCCAGTGTTAATCCCTATTTTACAGATGAAGTAACTGAGGCACAAATAAAGTTGATAATAATAATAATAATGATGGCATTTGTTAAGTGTTTACTATGTGCCAAACACTGTTCTAAGCGCTGGGGGGATACAAGGTAATCAGACTGTCCCACGTGGGGCTCACAGTCTTAATCCCCATTTTACAGATGAGGTAACTGAGGCCCAGAGAAGTTAAGTGACTTGCCCAAAGTCACACAGCTGGCAATTGGTGGAGCCAGGATTAGAACTCATGACCTCTGACTCCCAAGCCCAGGCTTTTTACCCAAGGTCATACATAAGTAGGTAAGTGGTGGAACCAGGATTAGAACTCAGGGCCTGTGACTCCTAGGCCCATGCTCTTTCCACTAGGCCATTCTGCTCCATGTTGCTGCATGTCTGGCAGAGATCACTTCTTTCCCCATTTTGAAAGCGATTCTGAAGTCACATCTCCTCCAGGAGGCCTTGCCCGATTAATTTCCCCACCTTACTACTACTCCTCTACTCCCCTACTGTTGCTTCAGCACTCAACTACCACCTCTATGCAGATGAAACCCAAATCTACATCTCCAGCCCTTATCTCTCTCCCTCTCTACAGTCTCACATTTCCTCCTGCCTTCAGGTCATCTCTACTTAGATGTCCTCCCATCACCTCAAGCTTAATATGTCGAAAACAGAACTCCTTATCTTCTCACCTCAATCCTTTCCTCCCCCTGACTTTCTCCTCACTGTAGATGGTACCCACCATTCTTCCTTTCTCACAAGCCTGTAACCTTCACGTTATCCCTGACTCTCTCGTTCAAACCACATATTCAATCTACCACAAAACCCTGTCAGTTCAACCTTCACAACATCACTAAAATCTTCCCTTTCCTCTCCATCTGAACTGCTACCATGTTAATCCAATCATTTATCCTACCTTGATCACTTTACCAGCCTCCTTGCTGATCTCCCAGACTCCTGTGTCTCCCTACTTTAGTCCATACTTCACTCTGCTGCCTGTATTATTTTTCTACAGAAGCATTCAGGCCATGTTCTCCACTCAAGAACTTCCAGTGATTGTCTATCCACCTCTGCGTCAAATGGAAACTTCTTATTATCAGCTTTAAAGCACTCAATCAACTTGTGCCCTCCTTCCTCACCTTGCTGCTCTCCTACTACAACCCAGCCAGCACAATTCAATCCTCTAATGCCAACCTACTCACTGTAACTTAATCTCACCTGTTTTGGCACCAACCTCTCACCCAAATCCTGCCTGTGGCCTGGAATGCCCTCCCTTTTCATATCCCACAAAAAATTCCTCTCCCCACCTTCAAAGCCTTATTGAAGGCACATATCATCCTATAGGCCTTCCCTGACTAAGCCCTTATTTCCTCTTTTCCCACTCCCTCTGTGTCCACTCTGACTTGCTCCTTTTGTTCACCACCCCCACCTCAGCCCTACAGCACTTATGTACATATCTGTAATTTATTTATTTATAATAATATCTCTTTCTCCCTCTAGAGTGAAAGCTCACTGTGGGCAGGAAACGTATCTATTATATTGTTGTGTTGTGCTCTCCCAAGTGCTTACTGCAGTGCTCTGCACATAATAAGCAGTCAATAAATACAATTGATTGATAGAATGACTTAAGCAGTTGGGTTTTCCCCCTTCCCCACTAGTACTTATGTTGTAGTGTCTTTCTCCCATCCTGGATTATAAACCCCTTGAGGGCATGGATCATGTCTACTAATACTTTTGTAGTCTTCCAAGTACTTAGAATGGTTCTCTGCATACAATAGGTGCTCCAAAAATATCATTCAATCCAGTACTTCAGGTAGTACTTTATACTTTATATTTTATAAATAAATACCAGTTGTACTTACTGCTACTACTTACTGCAATCATGCAGAAATCCAGCTTGCTGCATAAAGAGCCCCAGTCACTGAGTTCACAATAGAGGTCCTGGAATTTGTACAGTGAATGTGAAGGCCACTTTGAGAAACAACTGCATATGAAGTACAAGAAGACACAAAGAGGGAATCCTGCAGGATAGCAACAACACTTCAACAATCTGATGAATATGCCTTTCATTACCTAGAATGAGACCACCCTGAAGCACATTAGTACCTAAGAATAACCACCTGTTCTTCATTTTGGAAGACATTGGTGTTGATGGTGCGGTTCTAACCAAGGATTCCTTGTTTAATTTCTACTACCCTGGGTCAGGCCATCTTTAGCACATACATATCTAATGAGTCATGTACTTTATGTAGTTATTTGTTTATTAAATTTGTTGTCTTTCCATATTCTGGCTGTTATCACCTTTATCTCTATATCTTCTATCTCACACGATCTATAAATCATCTGTGTCTTTTTGCCTCCCCATGAGACAGTAAGCTCTTTTAGGGCAGGAACCATGACATTTCCTGTTACTCTACTCACCCAAGTGCTTGGTAGAGTGCTCAATATATTTTTGATTGATGGACTGTTGTGTGCACTGGATAGCCTCCAAGAGGTCTTCTCTGACTAAGCCCTCATTTCCCCTATCTGCCCTCTCCTTACTGTCAAATAATAATAATAATAATAATGATGGTAGTCATTATTACTATGTGCCAAGCACTGTTCTAAGTTCTGGGATAGATACAAGGTAATCAGGTTGTCCCACATGGGGCTCACAGTCAATCTCCATTTTACAGATGAGGGAACTGAGGCCCAGAGAAGTTAAGTGGCTTGCCCAAAATCACATAGCTGACAAGTGGAGGAGATCCGGGATTAGAACTCATGACCTCTGACTCCCAAGCCCATGCTCGGAGCCATTCTGCTTCTCAACTATGCACATGCCTGTCTATCCCTTAAGCACTTAATCACCTCAGCCCCTCAGCACTAATGTAAAAACACTCTAGTATTTCCCCTAGCCATAATTTATTTTAATGTCTATATTATTTTGTAGACTGTAAACCTTTAAGTGGGCAGGGATCATGCCTGCCAACTCTATTATATTATTCTTCCCTAATGAATCAATCAATCAGTCAGTAAATTTATTGAGTACTTACCATGTGTAGAGCACTGAACTAAGCTTTTGGAAGAGTACAGTACAACAGAGATGATAGAAATGTTTCCAGCCCATAATGAGTTTACAGTCTCGAGGTGAGCATACATCCTAGAGTAAGCATCTACTACAGTGCTTTGCACACAGTAAGCACTCAGTAAATCTACTGATTATTTGATCAATCTTTCTCACTTTTAACTTGTTTCTTGACCCTCTATAATCTTGCTTCCACCCTCTTCAGTCCACTGTGACTGTATTCTCCAAGATCTCTGCCAAATCTAATGGACTTTATTTACTCTATCGTAATCCTCCTCAGTCTCTTAGCTACTTTTGAAACTGTGGACCACTCCTTCTTCTGAAAAGACTAGCTAGCTTTGAATTTGTTGACATAGGTCTTTCCTGGTTCTCTTCTTACTTTTCCAGCATTCCTTCTATCATTGAAAGTCTCACTGCTCTTCCTTGACCTCTCACCCCTTAAAAGTGGGTGACCCTCAAGACTCTGTTCTGAGCTCTCTTCTCTTCTCTTCTCACTTTACACTCATTCCTTAGAGAACTCATGCACTCATATACCTTCAACTACTACCTCTCTGTAGATGACTCCCAAATCTACACCACTAGTCCTTAATATAAATTCCTTTGCAATCTCATGTTGCTTTTAGCTCTCAGCACATCTGGTTAGGGATGTCTTGCTCACACCACAAGCTCAATGCGTCCCAGACTGAACTCATTTTCCCTCCAAAATCCTCTCTTCCTCTTAAAAGTCCCATCACAGTTCATTCATTCATTCATATTTATTGAGCGCTTACAGTACAATATTAAGTGCTTGGGAGAGTACAATATAACAATAAACAGGCACATTCCCTGCTCACAATGAGCTTATAGTCTAGAAGGGGACACAGACAATTAATGTGAATAAATAAATTACAGATATATACATAAGTGCTTTGGGGTTAGGCAGGGGGATGAATAAAGGGAGTAAGAAAGGGCAGTGCAGAAGGGAGTGGGAAAAGAGGAAAGAGGGGTTTGACAGGAAAGACCTCTTGGAAGAGATGTGCATTCAATAAGGCTTGGAAGTTGGGGAGAATAGTCTGTTGGATTTGAGGAGGTAGGACATTCCAAGACAGAGAAGATATGGGCCAGAGGTCAACGGTGAGGTAGATAAGACTTAGGTACATTGAGAATGTTAGCATTAGAGGAATGAAGTGTGCAGCCTGCGTTGTAGTAGGAGGGGGCAAGGTGATTAAGTGCTTTAAAGCCAATGGTGAAGAGCTTTTGTTTGATATGGAGGTAGGTGGGCAACCACTGGAGTTTCTTGAGAGGTGAGGAAACATGGTCTGAATATTTTTAAATAAAAATGATTCGGACAGCAGAATGGTGTATGGACCTGAGTGGGGAGAGACAGGAGATAAGGGAAGTCAGCAAGGAGGTTGCTACAGTAATCAAGGCAGGATAGGATAAGGGTCTGTATTGACATGTAGCAGTTAGAACGGAGAGGGAGACTAGATTTTTGGAGCGTTGTGAAGTTAGAACTGGCAGGAATTAATGATGGCTTGAATATGTGGGTGAAATGAGAGAGAGTAGTTAAGGATAATGCTAAGTTTACAGGTTTGTGAGACAGGAAGGATGGTGGTGCCATCAATAGAGATGGGAAAGTGAGTGGGAGGACAGGGTTTGGTTGGGGAGATAAGAAGTTCAGTTTTAGCCATATAAAGTTTGAGGTAACGGAAGAACATTCAAGTAGAGATGTCTTGAAGGCTGGAGGAAATGTGAGACTGCAAGAGAGGGAGAGATCAGGACTGGAAATGTAGATTTGGGTGTCATCAGCATAGAGGTGATAGTTGAAGTCAGGTGAGCAAATTAGTTTTCCAAGGGAGTGGGTGCAAATAGAGAAAAGAAGGGGACCCAGAACTAAACTCTGAGGGACACCCACAGTTAAGGGATGGGAGGCAGAGGAGGAGCCCATGGAAGAGTCTGAGAATCAGTGGCCAGAGAGACAAGAGGAGATTCAGGAGAGGACAGTGTCAGTGAAGCTGAGGTTGGATAATGTTTCCAGGAGAAGGAAATGGTCAGTAGTGTCAAAGGCAGCTGAGAGGTCAAGGATGATTAGGATAGAGAGGAGGCCAATGGATATGGCAAGGAGGAGATCATTGGTGACCTTTGAGAATGTTGTTTCTGTGGAGTGAAGAAACCACATTGGAGGGGGTCAAGGAGAGAATTGGAGGAGAGGAACTTGAGGCAGCGGGTGTAGGCAGCTCACTCAAGGATTTTGGAGAGGAATGGTGGGAGGGAAATGGGGTAATAACTGGAGGGAGCCATGAGATCATGGGTGTTTTTTTTTAGGATAGGGAGAGGTGGCCATGTTTAAAAGCAGTGTGGAAGAAGCCATTGGAAGGTAAAAAGTTGAAGATAGCAGTTAGGGAGGGAAAAAGGGAAGGGGCAAGTGTTTTGATAAGGTGCAATGGAATGGGGTTGGATGCACAGGTGGAGGGTGTGGATTTTGAGAGGAGGCAGGAGATTTCCACTAGAGATTGTCCTGGGAAAGATTGAAGAGTTGAAGAAGGGGCAGGAGAGGGGAGGGACTGGAGAGGGGCAGGGGAGATATTTGGGAGATCACACCTGATAGTGTCAATTTTGTTGATGAAGTGGGTGACCAGGTCACTGGGGGCAAAGAATGGAGGAAGCTGGGTGACAGGGAGAGTTAAATGTCTGGAACAACTGGAGAGGGCAATGGGCATGGGTGTCAATAAGGGTGGAGAAAGAGTTTTGCTGGACAGAGGAGAGGGCAGAGTTAAAGCATGCAAGGATAAACTTAAAGTGGACAAAATTGGCCTGATAAATAGATTTCTGCCAGCAACACCCTGCTGCTCAAGCACGGGAGTGAAGAAGGAGGAATGTAGAGGTGATCTAGGGCTGTGGGGTAGTTGTACAAGAGCGACAAAGGGATGGGGAGTGAGTTGAGTCCGTAGAGAGAGCATCAGTTTGGTCATCAAGTAGTTTGTTAGTTTGGGTATGAAGGTTAAATGGGTAAGATGACTTGGGAAAACTGGATGGGGTCAAAAGATCAGAGGTCTCTTTGAGGGAACAGTGCAGATTTTTGGGGAGGGGGTGTGCAGGAGAGAAGGCAGGTGAGGAGGTTTTGGTCAGACAGAGGGATTTCAGAGTTGGTGAGGGTAGAGATTGTGCAGTGGCTAGAGATGATAAGAGCTAGCATGTGTCCAAGTTGGCGAGTTGGGGAGGTGGAGTGGAGCAGGAGGTCAGTGGAGTTGAAGAGTGATCAAAGGCAGGCAGCAGAAGGGTCATCAGGAACATCTATGTGGATATTGGGAGTTCCCAAGGATCAATGAAGGCAAGGAGAAAAAGAGAAGGAATGTGCGAAATTGATCAAAATGGGTAAAGAAGTTGGAGGTGGGTCCTGGGGCGGTGGTAGATGCAGTTGTTACCTCCATCCTCTCTACCACTTATTCTAACAACCATGACATTATCCTTGGTTTCTCCTTCTCTTTCAAACCCTGTATTCACTTGTTTCCAAATCCTGCTAGTTTTTCCTCCACATTTTCAGAAGTTTCCCCTTACTCTCCATCTAAATGGCCACTACCCTGATCTAGGTACTTGTCATATCCCAGCTTGAATGATAATAATAATAATGATAATAATGGCACTTAAGTGCTTATACTATATAATAATGGTATTTGTTAAGCACTTACTATGTGCCAAGCTCTGTATTAAGTGCTTGGGTAGATACAGAGTATGCAGATCAATAACAGCCCCAGTTCCACTTAGGTCTCACAGTCTAAGTAGGAGGGAAAACAGGCATTGAATCCCCACTTTACAGATGAGGAAACTGAGGCACAGGGATGTTAAGTGGCTTACCCAAGGTCACAGAGCAGGGAAGGGTGGGGTGAGGATTAGAACCCAGGTCCCCTGACTTCCAAAGCCAAACAGTATTCTAAGCCCTCATGTAAATACAGATTAATTATGTCCCAAATGGGGCTCACAGTCTAAATAGGAGGGAGAACAGGTATTGAATCCCCATTTTGCTAATGAGGGAAGTGAGGCACAGAGAAGTTAAGTGACTTGCCCGAGGTCACACAGCAGGTAAATTCTAGAGTGAGGATTAGAACTCTGACTCCCAGATCTGTGCTCTTTCCACTAGACTTTGCTGCTTCCCTAGATATGGTCCATATTTCACTTTCCCACCTGTATCATTTTTTTAATGTTCCTTTTTTCTGGTATTAGTTAAGTGCTTACTATGTGTTAGGCACTGTCCTAGGCTCTGGGGTAGATACACGTTGATCATGTTGAATACAGTCCCTGTCCCACATGGGGCTCAGAGTCTAAGTACACACCTCTTCACACATCTCCCCTTTTCTCAAAAACATCCATTTCCTTTCTACATCAAGCAGAGACTCCTAGCCACTGGCTTTAAGATTCTTAATCAGCTTGCTTTTTTCTACTTATCTACTCTTTTCTCCCATTATAGACCTCAGATCATCCACTTCCTTCTTCTCAAGCTAATTGACCTTACTATGCTTTGTTTTCACCACTCCTGCCATTGCTCTGAGATTTGCTCCTCCTTCACATTTAACACACTGCAGCTCAGACCCAATCTTCATAGTCCTTCTGAAACCATATCCCCTCCAGGAAGTCTTCTCCAATTTTTCTTCCCTTCCTGCCCCAGTTCTATTACCTCTCAATTTCCATTAGCACTTCTAAACGAATTGTATTTTTAATGTTCTCAGGATCATCATTCCCCTTCTGTTCCTTATGGGCAGGGAACATGTCTACCAACTCTTTTGTACTGTAGACTTCCAAGCACTTTGTACAGTGATCTGCACACAGTAAGTGCTCAATAAATACCATCAATTGGTTGATTGATGGTACTTCTACTGTGTGACCTTGGCCAAGTCATGGTTACCTTCCTCTGTAAAAATAGGGAGAAGATACCTGGTATATATCAACTTACCTACTCTACTATTTCAGGAGAAATATATTTAACCACTTCTTCCTATCTTGATTATTTCAATGTCTACCTCTTCAACTCATTTGTAAACTTTCCTACTAGATTGATCATGCCTAGTGCACTCTTCCAAGCATAGTGTTCTGCACACAGTAGGGACCCAATCACTGCAACTGATTGATTGTCATTCCAAAAGCAGCAGTAGCCAACCTTAGATTAATAAGGGAAGACAGGCTCTGTTTGATCATCATCATTCACCTCATCTTTCCCATCTTCCCCTCTCCATGGCTAGTGATCATGGTGCTTTCCTGAAAATCGGAGCATCATGTGCTGTTGTTAGTAGCTGCGGTGACACCCAACCCTCAATATGACTGTGACACCTGGTCCCGGAAAAGAAGATACAGCCAGCTTCTATAGCTCTACCAAAGAACTATACTGTACATCAAAGTCCAGGTCAAGACAACAGGGCCCTAGAGGCCAGTCAGATCACCAGAATTAAAGTAAAGCTCCCAGAAGCATAGGTCTGGTGGATGGGCCATAGGAGGAGAATGAGTAATGGCAGGATACCCAAGCAGCTGTTATTTGGGGAATGGGAATGGGGCACATGCAAACCAGAAGGGGAGAATGAGTGATTTAAAGTGAAACACAGTCTTGAGTAATGTAACAGAGCAGTGGAGTCTTGGGAAACAACTGCAGGAGACAGACCAGTCTGGTGGGCAATAATCAGGATACGGATTGCACTAATAATAATAGTTATGGTATGTGTTTAGTGCTCACTATGAGCCAAGCACTGGGATATATACAATACAAGGAGATCAGGCACTGTCCTTCAAGGGGATTAAGGTGTGTGAACCTTAATTAATTAAGATTAAGATTAAGGTGGAGAAAAGGTATTTTACCTCCATTTTTATAGAGGAGGTAACTAAAGACCTGAGAAGTTTTTTGACTTGCCCTAGTGTGCTGTGCCACTTTTCTGTGCCTCATCCATAAAACATGGATTTGATCCTATTCCCTACTACCTAGACTGTGAGGCCCATGGAGGGTTAGGGACTGTTTCCAAGATGATTATGTTGTATCTATCCCAGTGCTTAGTACAGTGTCTGCCACATAGTAAGTGTTTAAAAAGTACCATTACAAGCAAACTGGAGGAGCCAAGATTAATAATAGAGGTATTTGTTAAGTGCTACCATGTGCCACATACTCTGCTAATCGCTGGGGAGCATACAAGCAAATCAGGTTTGACACAGTCCCTGTCTCATATGGGGTTCACAGTCTTAATCCTCATTTTACAAATGAGGTAAATGAGGCCCAGGAAACTGAAATGACTTGCCCAAGGTCACACAGAGGACAAGTGGCGAAGCTGGCATTAGAACTCTTGACTTTCTGAGTCCCAGACCCGTGCTCTATCCACTGCACCATGCTTAGAAATCAGGTCTTCTGACTCCCAAGCCTGACCTCTTTCCATCAGACCAGACTGGTTCTCTGGATTGCAAGGATTTCACTCTTAAACAAATGCTCCAGGAAGAAGCAATGTTGGCCAAGTGGAGAGAGCATGGGCCTGGGAGTCAGAGGACTTGGGTTCTAATCCTGGCTCTGCCACTTGCCAGCTGTGTGACATTGGGCAAGTCACTTAACCTCTCTGTGCCTCATTTTGCCTAATCTGTGAGCCCCTCGTGGAACCTGATTATATTGTACATAACAAATGTCATTAAAAAAAAGGGAAGTCAGTAGGCCTACTAGAAAGCAGAGACTGATCATGTATGGGGAAAACTTAGTGGGGCAGCAAAGGATTACTTTTCCCTGCAAGTGAGATGGGAAGAAGGGCCATGTCACTCTATCCAGGCCCCTTAGTGCACAAACAAAACCGGTAAAGACTGAAATAAGACTGACTCTGCCTTTCACGTTCCTTTACCCAAAGGCCATTTACAAATTGTCATTCTCTGCCAAACTGAATTTGAAAAAGAAAATTGAAGAACAATATTTTCACAGTAGCTAGCCCAGGTGTAATTTACATGGCCACATAGCTGTATCTAGTTGGACCTCATTTCTGAAGATGACTACAAACATGACATCCTAACCAGGCAGAAAGGTCCTCATTTTCAAAAACAATAAGATATACCCCCTCAGGAAAATTTCAGAATAAGACAATTTGTATCAGTAACTGTAGAAAGAACTCAGTAAATATAATTTGGAGAATACACTAGTGCCAGCTTAGAAACAAACAGGTCTACCATCATTTGGGGATTTAAGGAAGCTCTGTCCATTTAACTAACAATCTCATTTACTGAACTTTTTTGATCCAATTAAAACTATTTCTTTTTCTTTTTTTAGGATTTTTGTCCATTTTATGAATCAATCACTGGTATTTATTGAGCATTTAGTGCGTGCAGAAGCACTGTACTAAGCACTTGGGAGAATCCAATGCAGTAGAATTGGTAGACATGAGCCCTGACCACAAGGAATTTTCAGTCTGGGGGGAGACAGGCTTTAAAATAAAATTACAGATAAGGGAAATGGCAGAGTGTAAGGATATGTATTTAAGTGCTTTGGGGAGGAGGGTGAGTTGACTATCAAGTTCCTAAGGGGTACAGATCCAAGTGCATAGGTGACATAGATGAGAGGGTGAGAGGGAAAATGAGGGCTTAGTCAGGGAAGGCCTCTTGGAGGAGATGGGACTTTAGGAGTGCTTGGAAGGTAGGAAGATCAATCAATGGTATTTATTGATCACTTAATATGTGCAGAGCACTGTACCAAGTACTTGGGAGAGTGTAATACAACAGAATTTGCAGACACATTCCCTGCCCATAATAAGCTTACAGTCTAAAGGGAAGAATGGTGTTCTGTCAGATTTGAATGAAAAAGAAGGTACAGAAATTAGGTTGGCATTAGAGAAGCAGAGTGTGAGAATTAGGTTGCAGTGGAAGATCAGAGAGACAGGATAGAGGAAAGAGAACTGACTGAGTGTCTTAAAGCTGATAATAAGTGAGCATTAATTTAAATGCTATAGCATGACATAGACTGTATAGAATAGAATCATATCCATGGAGACAGTTGAAATTTTATACAAGTATAAAATATATGTATTTGTACAAAGGCATATGTAGATGTCTTTTGAATTTGAAGCTCACACTGCTGAGAGCAAAATCATACCTACATTCGAATGTGTGACTGATGAGACTGAAGCATGATCAACACTGCATTGCATGTGGTGGCAATGGAAAAATTCTTCTTTGCTGCTCTTGATGTTCTGCAGCTACTGCTGTATTCAAATATACCTCTTGGTCTCCCAATTTTCCTGAAATTCTGCGCAAGAAGGGCAACCAATCTCCTGCTTTCTGGAGACCCAGCCCATCTGCCTGCAGTTTTGGCCTTCCAGCAGTTTACCACTATAACACACTGTTGGAAGTTGTGTGTCACTAGGTCCTGGTGATGGTCTGACCAGACTGCACACACTACCAGGAGGGGACAGTGCAGGTCTCTCTGCCATGAGAAGTAAAACTTATTGGAGAGGAGATTCATTTGCATGCCCTATCAATCACCCTACGAGTGACATAGGACTCTCCCACCTCTCTCACAGTCTCCCTTGGCTTGGAACTCCCTCTCCCCACAAATCTTCAGCATCACAGCTCTTCCCATATCCAAAGTCCTTTGAAAACAAGGGACCACCTCCTTCAGGAAGCTTTCCCTGATTAATCAACAGTACTCCAGCCACATCACCTACTCTGCCAACCTTGGGAACCCTGTGTGGAACAGATGATATGACCAATCTAATTAATTGTGTTCATCCCAGTCTTGGCATGTGCCAGGCCCTCAGTAAGAGTTTAATAAAAATCATTATTATTGATATAATCAATCATTCATATTATTTTTCAGTGTCAAATATATTATTCAGCTGCCTTCGATCACTCCTGTGTGCAGCGCACTGTATTAAGTGCTTGGGAGAGTACAGTATATCAGAGTTAATATATATGTTCCATGTTCTCAACAACTTTACAGCCCAGAGGGAGAGACAGACATTAAAATGCATTACAAATATGTACATAAGTCCTGTGGGGCTGTGGGTGGTGGTGGGGTAAATAAAAGGTACAAATCCAACTACAAAGATGATACAGAAGAGAGAGGGAGTAGAGATAATGAGGGCTTTGAAGGGGAAGGTCTCTTGGAGATATGATTTTAAAAAGGCTTTCAAAGTGGGGAGAATGAGTGTCTGTCAGAAATGAAGGGGGAGGGAATTCCAGGCAAGAGGTATGACATGGGGGAGGGGTCAGTGGTGAAATAGATAAGATTGATATACAGTCAGTAGGCAAACATTAGAGGAACCAAGCAAGCATGCTGGGTTGTAGTAGGAAATCAGCAAGGTAAGAGAGGAGTGGCAAGGTGGTTGCCTGCTTTACAGCCAATGGTAAAGCATTTATGCTTAATGTGGAAGTGGATGGGCAACCACTGGAGGTTCTTGAGGAGTGGGAAAATGTGATCTGAACGTTTTTGTAGAAAAGTGATCTGGGCAGCACAATAAAGAATGGACTGGAGTGAAAAGAGACAAAAGACAGGGAGGTCAGCAAGGAGGTTAATTCAGTAGCCAAGGCAGCATAGGATAAGTGCTTGGATTAACATGGAATCAATTTGGATGGAGAGGAAAGGGCAGAGTTTAGCGATGTTGTGAAGGTGGAACAAACAGAATTTAATGACGGACTAAACATGTGGGTTGAATGAGAGAGAGGAGTCAAAGACAGTTCCAAGGTTATGGGCTTGAGAGACAGGAAGGATGGTGGTGCTGCATTTGCTCTGTGTTATTTTGCTTTTTAGTTGTCAGTGGGAGATTAGGGTCTGTGTGGAAAGATGAGGAGTTCTGTACTGGACATGTTAATTTTGAGGTGTCAGCAGAACATCCAAGTAGAGATGTTCTGTAGGCAAAAAGAAATACAAGAATGCAGAGAAGGAGAAAGATCAGGACTAGAGATGTATATTTGGGAATCATCCACATAGAGATGGTAGTTGAAGTCATTTTTTAATGGAATTTGTTAAGCGCTTACCATATTCCAGTGTACTAAACACTGGGGTAGATGCAAGTTAATCAGGTTGGACACAGACCATGTCCCATGTAAGGCTCACAGTCTTAATTCCCATTTAACAGATGAGGTATCTGAGGCACAGAGAAGTTAAGTGACATGCCCAAGGTCACACAGCAGACATGTGGCAGAGCTGGGATTAGAGTTCAGGTCCTTCTGACTTGCAGGTTTTCACTCTCTTCGCTAGGACATGCTGCTACTGGGAATGAATTAATTATCCAAGGGGATTGGTGTGTAAGGAGAACGGAAGGGGACTTAGAACTGAGCTTTGAGGGACTCCCACAGTTTAGGAAAGTGTGAAAGTGACTGAGAATGAGCAGCCAGAGAGATAGGAGGAGAACCAGGAGAGAACAGCATTAGTGAAGTCAAGGTTAGATAATATTCTCAGAAGAAGGGGGTGGTCAACAGTATCGAAGGCAGCTGAGAGGTCAACGAGGATTAGGGTGGACTAGAGGCTGTTGGATTTGGCAAGAAGGAAATCATTGGTGACCTTTAAGAGGGCAGCTTTGGTGGAGTGAAGGTTATGAAAGACAGATTGGATGGGTCAAAGAGAAAGTTGGAGGAGAGGAAATGGAGACCGCAGGGGTAGACAATTTGCTCAAGAAGTTTGGAGAATAATGAGGGAAATGGGGTGATAACTGGAAGGGGCCTTGGGGTCAAGGGAGGGTTTTTTTTAGGATAGGGGATACTTGAGCAGGCTTGAAGGCAGAGGATAAGAAGCCATTTGAGTAAACAGTTGAAGATAGTCAATCAGGGAAGAGGTAAGTGTCTTGACTATGATGCTATTAATACCCGTTTATGTGCTTTGTTTTGTTCTGTTGTCTGTCTTCCCCTTTCTAAACTGTGAGCCCATTGTTGGGTAGGAATTGCCTCTGTTGCTGAATTACACTTTCCAAGCACTTAGTACAGTGGTCTGCACACAGTAAGAGATCAAGAAATACGATTGATTGAATGAATAAATTAATGAGTGGGTCAGAGGCATAGGTGGAGGGGGTAGGTTTTGAGAAGAGGCAGATGATCTCTTAAAGATTCTGCTGGGAAAATGGGAGAGTTGAAAAATGGGAAGAAAAAGGAGGGACTCGAGAAAAGCAGAAGAGATTTTAGGCAGATCATACTTGATGGTTTCAATTTGTTCAGTAAAGTACATATCCAGGACACTGGGAGTAAGAGAGGGGCTTGAGGAGGGAGTTAAACTTTTGGAACAACTGCAGAAAGCAGTGGGCATGGGCATCAGTGAGGGTGAAGAAATAATGTTGCCAGGTGGAGGAGAGGGCAGAGAGACAGCTGAGGATGAAGATGAGATGGACAACGTTGGACTCATATTTGGATTTTTGCCAGCAAAGGGGTTGTGCACAGAAGTAAGGAAAATGTACTGTGGAGGTGATCCAGGGCAAGGGTAAGTGGTGTGAAAAAGGCGAAGAGATATGGGAAAGAGCTAGGTTCAGTAGAAAGGATGTCAATCAAGGGTGTCAATTTGTGTGTCAAGAGAAGACAGTTTAGGTTTGGAGAGCATAATAATAATAATAATGTTGGTATTTGTTAAGCGCTTACTATGTGCAGAGCACTGTTCTAAGTGCTGGGGTAGACACAGGGGAATCAGGTTGTCCCATGTGGGGCTCACAGTCTTAATCCCCATTTTACAGATGAGGTAACTGAGGCACAGAGAAGTTAAATGACTTGCCCACAGTCACACAGCTGACAAGTGGCAGAGCATATGGGACATGATGACCTGAGAAAATTGTCGTCTTATGTCGTCGAGTTATTTCTGACCCATAGTGACACCACGGACACATCTCTCCCAGAACACCCCGCTCTCCATCTGCAATCATTCTGGTAGTGGATCCATAGAGTTTTCTTTGTAAAAATATGGAAGCGATTTTTACCATCACCTCCTTCCACGCGGTAAACTTGAGTCTCCACCCTCGACTCTCTCCAATCCTACTGCTGCCCAGCACAGTGAGTTTTGACTTGTAGCTGATTGCCCTCCACTTGCTAGCTACTGCCCAAGCTAGGAATGGAAAGGGTATTCCTCTGCTTGAATCTCCCTCCCATAGTCGAGACTGGTTTGAGTACTGGAAACTCTCCAGGTTTTGACGCTGAGAGGGGCTGAGAAAATTGGATGGGAACTAAAGACTGGAGGTCTCTGTGGTGGAATAGGACAGATTTGGGGGGAGAAAGTGTGTGGGAGAAAAGGCAGGTGAGGGGCTTGAGGTCAGATAGAGGGATTTCAGAGTTGATGAAGGTAGAGATTGTACAGTGACTAGAGATGATGAGATTGAGTGTGCATCCAAGTTGGTGAATGGGTAAGGTGGGGTGGAGCAGGAGGTCAGTGCAGTTGAGGAGTGATAGGAAGTGAGTAGCAGAAGGATCAACAGGGGCATTCACAAGGATATTATTATTATATTATATTATTATTCTCTCCCACAAGGATATTATTATTATATTATATTATTATTCTCTCCCACACACATCCAATCCACAAATCTGTCCTGTTCTACTGCAGAGAACTCCAGTCTATTGACCTCATCCAATTTTCCAGATCATCATGCCCAATTTGCTTTCCATACCTAAACTACCTTCCCTTGAAACACAAATTGACACTTTTAATAATAATAATAATAATAAAATAATAATGGTATTTAAGTGCTTACCATGTGCCAAGCACTGTTCTAATTGTGGGATAGATACAAGGTAATCAGGTTGTCCCACGTGGGGCTCACGGACTTAATCACCATTTTACAGATGAAGCAAATGAGGCACAGAGTAGTTAAGTGACTTGCCCAAAGTCACACAGCTGATAAGTAATGGAGCCAGAATTAGAACCCACGACCTCTGACTCCCAAGCCCAGGCTCTTGCCACTACGCCACACTGCTGATCCCTCTCTACTGAACTCAGCTGACTCTCTCCCATATCCCTTCACCTATTATTAATCTAATTATTAATATTATCACCAACCTTTACCCCCCTTAGCACAAATACATTTCATTCTTATTCTGAACACATCAATCTCCTAGTTAAAATGGAGAGCAATGTGAAGTTGTCTGTGTTCCCATTGGCTTTATTAATGGTTTCTCCTTTCCACATATGTTAGAATGTCTTTTATGTGACCTTTCCTCACTCATTCACTAACTACAGCTGGTACCTCCATTCCCGAATAGTTTGTGGTCACCAGTGGATTGGACAGCCAAAATGAGTTGTGTGCAAACTGGATCCAGGAAACAGGAGAGCCTGGATCTCTGTCTATTGTCCTTCCATTGACCAAACCCTGAAAAGAGGAGCTTTTGAAGAATCAAGGGGACCAGGCATTCGTCTGATCAGGGCCCTGAGTGGTAATGAGAATTTATTGTCCAGAAAGTATGGCAACACTTGCGAAGCAGCATGGCCTAGTGGATAGACAATGAGCCTGGGAGTCAGAAGGACTTGGGTTCTAATCCTGGCTCCACCACTCGACTGCTGTGTGACCTTGGGCAAGTCACTTCAAATAATAATAATAATGGTATTTGTTAAGTTCTTATTATGTGTCAAGCACTGTTCTAAGCATTGAGTAGATTCAAACTAATCAGGTTGTTGGACACAGTCCATATTCCACATGGGGCTTATAGTCTTAATGCCCATTTTACATCTGAGATAACTGAAGCATAGAGAAAGTAAGTGACCGGTCCAAGGTCACACAGCACACAAGTGACAGAGACAGGACTCCCAGGCCTGAGTTCAATATACTAGGCTATGCTGCTTCCCTGTGCCTCAGTTACTTCATCTGTAAAATGGGGATTAAGACTGTGAGGCCCATGTGGGACCTGGACTGTGTCCAACCTGATTAGTTTGTATCTACCCCAGCATTTTGTACAGTGCCCCACACAGAGTAAGTGCTTAACAAATGCAAATGTGTACAACTTCCTGTTATAATCTTGTCCTTATGTTAATCTGAATACTTATAAATCATGTTTTTCTTCTATTTGGACTTTTGCTTCACTCTCAGAGTCTCTAAACAAATATCATCAATGGTGAAGGTAATGATGATAATGATGATGATGGTGGTGATGACATCTTTTGGACCTTAGCCAGTTCCAGGGGTGACAGGAACAAAGGGAAGGTCAGAGGTACACAGTTTGCCACCTCTCACCTCCAAGATGGCCAAGGGTCTCCACCTCCTTCCCAATCCTTCTCTCTGATTGGCTCAGTTAAGTATTGCCTCCTCTCTCATTCAACTCACATATTCAATCTATCACTAAATCCTGTCGGTTCAGCCTTAACATCATCATTAAAATCTGCCCTTTCCTCTCCTTCTAAACAGACACCCAAATGATCCAAGCACTTATTCTAGCCTGCCTTGATTATTGTGTAATAATGATAATTACGGTATTTGTTAAGCGCTTACTATGTATCAGGCACTGTACTGAGCGCTGGGTTGGCTACAAGCAAATCGGGCTGGACATGGTCCCTGTCCTGCAGAGGGCTCACAGACTTAATCCCCGTTTTACAGATGAGGTAACTGAGGCACAGAGAAGTCAAGTGACTTATCCAAGGCCACACAGCAGACAAGTGGAGGAGCCGGAATTAGAACCCAGGACCTTCTGACTCCCAGGCCCATGCTGTATCTGCTACGCCATGCTGCTTCAGCATACTGTACCAGCTTCCTTGGCAACCTCCCTCCCTCTTGTCTTTCCCCACACCAGCCCATACTTCACTCTGCTGCCTGGATCACTGTTCTACAAAAACGTTCAGTCCATGTATTCCCACTCCGCAAGAACCTCCAGTGGTTGCCGATCTACCTTCACATCAATCAGAAACTCCTCACCATCAGCTTTAAAACACTCAATCACCATTCATTCATTCATTCATTCATTCATTCATTCAATAGTATTGATTGAGCGCTTTCTATGTGCAGAGCACTGTACTAAGCACTTGGAATGTACAATTCAGCAACAGATACAGATAATTCCTGCCCAATGACGGGCTCACAGTCTAACTTGGGGAGACAGATGGCTGAGCAAAACAGAACGAAACAAAAACAAGATATTATCATGATAAATAGAATCAAGGGGATGTACACCTAGTTAACAAAATAAATAGGGTAATAAATAATATATACAAATGAGCACAGTGCTGAGGGGAGGAGAAGTGGGGAGGGGGAGGAGCAGAGGTGGAGGGGGAGCAGAGGGAAAAGGGGGTTGGCTTCATACCTCATCTACCTGCTCTCCTACTACAATCCAGCCCACACACTTTGCTCATCTAATGCCAACCTACTCACTGTACCTCAATCTCATTTATCCCACTGCTGACATCTTGCCCAAGTCCTGCCTCTGGCATGGGATGCTCTCCCTATTCATAGTCAATAGACAATTAGTCTCCCCACTTTCAAAGCCTTATTAACACAACATCAAGAGGCCATCCCTGACTAAGTCCTCATCACCTCTTCTCTCACTCCCTTCTGCGTCACTGTGCATTTGGATTTGCACCAGTTATTCACCTCTCCCTCAGCCTCATAGCACTTATTTACATATCCATTATTTATTCATTTATTTATATTAATGTCTGTCTCCCCCTCTAGACTGTAAGCTCACTATGGGCAGGAAAAGTGTCTACCAACTCTGTTATATTGTTATATTGTATTTGCCCTAGCACTTAGTACAGTGCTCTGCACATCATAAGTGCCCAATAAATATGATTGATTGAAGTATTTTTATTTCCCTCAAGGAGGGACACCGTGGAGTGACTTTCCTGGCTTCCTTCTTCTTCTTCTAAGAGTGGGGGCAAATGGAACTCCCCGTGAAAATGAGATAGGCACATAAGTGAGCTAAGGGGTTTTGAGTACTTCAGGTCTTGAGTGGCAGGAAACTATTGTCATGATAGTTGGGAAATATAAAATGGGGAAATTAGAAATTCATTGGAGAAAGCCTCAAGGAAGAGATATGATTTCAGAGGGCTTTGAAGATGGGGAGAGCAGTGGGCCATCAGATATGAAGGGGGATGGAGTTTCAGGCAGTGAGCAAAATGTCAGAGGTGGAAGAGATGAGAATGAGGCACAGTGAGCATGTTAGCTTGAGAGGGATGAAAGCAGTGAGCTTGTGTGCGATGGGGAAGAGAATGGATAAATAGGCAGGAGGGAGCTGATTAAAAGTCTTCAACTCTATAGACAGGAGTTTTTGATGCAGAAAGAAGTGGGCAAGCATTGAAAGCTTCTGAGGAGTAGGTAGAAATGGGCCGGTGTTGTTTTTAAAAACATGACCTGGACAGGAGACTGAAGTATGGACTGGAGAGAAGAGAAATTGTAGAGAGGGAGGGAGGGAGGGAGATCAGCAAAGTAGTTGATTCAGTAGCCAAGCCAGGATATGGCAAGTGTCTGGACTAGAGCCACAGCCATCTAGTTAGAGAGAAAGGGGTAGACCCTAGAAATGTTGTGGAAGAAATACAACATGACCTGAGGACAGACTGATGATGGGGGTTGAAAGATGGTGGGGGGTGGGGGGAATCAAAGGTAATGCCATGGAGATGGGCTTGAGAGACAGGAAGGGGGGTGGTGCTGTTGAGTGTGATGATAAAGTTAGATGGAGGAGAAGAATTTGAAGGGGAAGTAAGGCATTCCATTTTAGACATAATGAGCTTGAAATACCAGTAGGTCAGCCACCTAGAGATGTCCTGGAGGTACGTGGAAATGTAAGATCGCAGAGAAGGAGGGGAGTTCAGGGCTGGCAATGTTGATTTGGAAGTCACCTGCATAGAGGTGGCAGTTGAAGTTGTGGGAGTGGATGAGTGCCCAAAAGGAGTGAATTTTAATTAATAAATGAAAGGGACCTGTATCCAAACTAGGGGGGTGAGGCAGAGGAAAAGCTGAGCTGGCAATAGAGACTGATGATTAGCCACAGAGGTAAGAGAAGGTAAGAGAAAGACAGAACTGAGTCAGTAAAAAAAGTTAGACAGTGTTTCCAGAAGAAAGCAGTGTTCCACAAAATCAAAGGCAGCCAAGACATTTAAGATGATTAGGACAGAGTATGGTCGATTAGAGCTAGTGAGGAGATCATTGGTGACTTTGGAGAGAGGGATCTTAGTGGACCGAAGTGGGTGAAAACTGAATTGTAGAGGATTGGGAAGGGAATTGGAGGAGTGGAATTGGTGGTAACGGGTGCATAGATTTCTTTAGACTTGACATCCCTCAGCTAGTCACGTATGATGCTTAGCTTGATCTATATATCGTTTTGCAGGTTTTTTTAGGCCTCCATTTTGCCACAAATAGCTCAAGATGTTGATGGGTCATTTCTTGCCTTGTGTCAAACAATATTTCCATCTGTGAGTTGTTTTGTTTGTCCCAGTCTTACTGGTGTCTCATTGCCATACCCATGGATTCAATAGTTGCCTTACTGACATCGCCTCTGGGGAGTGTCCATTGGCTATTCACCATGCTACTTGTAAGATGGGATTCTTTCTTCCAGGCTGGTTGGGGTGATGGTGTCCCAGATCACTTTAAAGCATCCCTTTCTAATTCCGAAGTTGGACACTGAGCCTTTTAGTGATTTGGATGCTGCTCCTGGAAACATTGATTCCATTGTTATCTTGAGATAGGAACACGAATGAGTCAATGGTCAGTTCAACTCAGGGTGCCTCGTGTACCTGCAAAACCCACAGGTTTCATTTCCTGTGATCCTCTTAGATCATCCTCATGATCATCTCCAGTAGGCACTGACTGCCTACTGTGTGCTGAACACTGGAGCATTCAATAGGAGTAGAAGATAATCAGTCAATAATATTTATTGAGAGCTTACAGTATGCAAAGCACCGTACTTGGCACAGTACAATATAACCAAGTGGTAGACACTTCCCTGCCCACAGTGACCTTACAGTCTAGAAGGGAAGATAGACATCAATATAAATAAATAAATTACAGATAAGTGCCGCAAGGCTGAGGGAGGAGTGAAAAAAGGAAGCAAATCCAAGTGTAAAGGTGATGTAGAAGGCAGTGGGCATTTCAGGCCAGAAGCAGGACATGGGCAAGGGGTCAGCAATAACATAAATGAAAACAGTGAGTAGACTGGCATGGCCAGGATGGGTTGTATGAAATCACAGAGGTAAGGTAGGAGGTTTTATAGCCAATGGTAAGGAGTTTCCATTTGATGCAGAGGTGGATGGGCAAGCACTAGAAGTTCTTGAGGAGTAGAGAAACATGGACTGAATGTTTCTGTAGAAAAATAATCTGGGCAGCAGAATGAAGTATAGACTGAAGTGGAGAGAGACAGGAGGCAGGGGTTCAGCAAGGAGGCTAATGCAGTAAACCTGAAAAGGAGGGATTGGATTAACGTGGAAGCAGTCTAGATAAAGAGGAAAGGGTAGATTTTAGTGATGTCACAGTCTCTTCCCTCATGGAGTTTACAATAAAAAAATATAATCAGTGAAAAGTTGCTCTTTAGAACTTGTGCTTCTATGTTTTCTTTCTCTTATTTGGAAAGGGAAAGACAGTACTGATTATTATTATTAACTGACATTTACCTTAGCCACTGAGCAAAAGTAGACCACTGCATAAAAAGGAGAAAAAAGATTAGGAAATGAGGTTGAAGGGGAGAGAAAAATGAGTGTGGGAACTGTGAAGGTTTTCACCAGGAAATAGGTTCAGATTCAAGTGACTCCAATTTGAAAAGTTTTGTTTGAAAAGCGAGCTTATATTTTTCCAGGGAAGTGTAAGACTGAATCACACACAATGCATTTCTACTTACTTTAGAAGAGTAAGATAAAAAAAGGTAAAGATAATTTAAACTTTGATTTTGAGTGATAGGAGACTATGTCCCAATGAACAACTTGTACTAACAAGTAGAATTAAGAAATAGAAAAAAACCCACTGTGGTATGGAACATGAGAATATCACTTGATGAAAGTAATGTGATTGTTCTCAAGGAAGAATGGCACTTATGTCTTGGCAAGAAGGGGCTCTCCATCCCCGCTATGTTGAAGGAAACTATTCTGCCTGGTGATGGGCAGCTCCCAGAGACTGCAGCTGGCAGTCCCTTTGAGCAGAGGGAGCAGTTATGTCTAGGCTAGTGGTGTTGGAGAAAAAAACATGTCAATGGTGCTTGTTTATTGAGACTGGGTATAGGGCTCCCAAAGGAAATAGCCCTTATTTGGTGAGACTACATCCCCCAACCCCACTCCTTCAACCCTGGAATCACAGACCTTTGAATTTTCACATATATGTCCAATCTGGGGGCACTTTCCACTTCCCATTTTCTATGACTCTCCCAAACTTCCATAGATGAATTACCTTTTCCCCCCTCCCCCTTGCACCCACAGCTGCTTTCAAGTGTGGCCTCTGGAACCCCCGCTCTATTACAGGTAAGCTACCTTTCGTCCATGACCTTTTCCTCTCCTCCTCCTCGCCCTTTCAGAAACGTGGCTCACTCCCGAAGACACGGTCTCTGCCGCTGCTCTCTCCAGCGGAGGCCTCTCCTTCTCCCACTCTCCCAGACTCACCAGTAAGGGAGGAGGCGTCGGCTTCCTCCTCTCACCCCGTTGCCGCTTCCGCACTATCCCTCCTCCCTCCTCCCTCTCCTTCCCCTCCTTCGAAGGCCATATCATTCGCCTCTACCACCCCCTCCAGATACTTGTCGCTGTCATCTACCGCCCTCCTGGTCCCACCTCCGACTTCTTCAACCACCTAGATCCCTTTCTCACCTTCCTTCTCTCCTTCTCTCTGCCCACTCTGATCCTCGGAGACTTCAACATCCTTATGGATGTACCCGATGACTCCTCTTCCGCCCGCCTGCTATCCCTCCTCGACTCTGCCGACATCCTCCTCCACCATACCGCACCCACTCACCGACTCGGTCACACCCTCGATCTTGTCATCTCCTACCGCTGCACTATCTCCTCCCTCACCAACTCTGAGATCCCTCTCTTTGACCATAACCTTCTCACCTGCCTCATCTCTCACACTCCCTCCCCCTGCAAACCTTCGCTACTGCCCCACAGAGACCTCCGCTCTCTTGATCCCATCCGTCTTTCCAAAAGCATCTCTCCTCACTTTGCTGCCCTGTCCTCACTTCCCACTCTCGATGATCAGGTCTCCGCTCTCAACTCCACCCTCTCTACTCATCTCAATTCTCTCGCCCCCCTTTCCCTCCGCCGCTCTCGCTCCACTAACCCACAGCCCTGGATCACCTCCTCTGTCCGCCTCCTATGCTCTTATGCCCGAGCTGCTGAGCGCTGCTGGCGAAAGTCCAAGCACCAAGCCGACCTCACACACTTCAAATTTATCCTTTCCTGCCTTAACTCTGCCCTCTCCTCCACCATGCAAAACTTCTTCTCCTCCCTTATCGACACCCATGCCCATCACCCCCACCAATTGTTCCGGACCTTTAACTCTCTCCTTAGGCCCCCTGTTCCTCCCCCTCCCCCATCTCTCACCCCCAATGATCTGGCCACCTATTTCCTCACGAAAATCAACACAATCAGGTCTGAGCTCCCCAAAGTCACCCCTCCGCCTCTCCCCTCCCCCCCACCAACCCTCTCCCCTATTTTTCCATCCTTCCCTGCAGTATCCTCAGAGGAGATCTCCTCCCTCCTCACAAGTGCCACCCTCTCCACCTGCCCCTCGGACCCCATTCCCTCTCACCTTATTAAAACAATTGCCCTTGCCCTCTTCCCTTCCTTAACTTCTATTTTTAACCACTCAATCTCCAATGGCTCCTTCCCCTCAGCCTTCAAACATGCCCACGTCTCCCCCATCCTAAAAAAAACCCGCTCTTGACCCCACTTCCCCCTCCAGTTATCGCCCTATCTCCCTACTACCCTTCCTTTCCAAAATCCTAGAACGAGTCGTCTACAATCGCTGCTTAGAATTCCTTATCTCCCATTCTCTCCTGGACCCCCTCCAATCTGGCTTCTGTCCCCTCCACTCTACCCAGACTGCTCTCTCTAAGGTCACCCATGATCTCCTTCTTGCCAAATCCAATGGCTCCTACTCCATTCTAATCCTCCTTGACCTCTCTGCTGCCTTTGACAATGTCGACCATCCCGTCCTCCTCCACACTTTATCTCACCTTGGCTTCACGGACTCCATCCTCTCCTGGTTCTCCTCTTATCTCTCTGGCCAGTCATTCTCGGTCTCCTTCGCTGGCGCCTCCTCCCCCTCCCATCCTTTAACTGTTGGAGTTCCTCAAGGGTCAGTTCTTGGCCCTCTTCTGTTCTCCATTTACACTCACTCCCTCGGTGAACTCATTAGCTCTCACGGCTTTGACTACCATCTCTATGCAGTTGACACACAGATCTACATCTCCACCCCGTCCTCTCCCCCTCCCTTCAGGCTCGCATCTCCTCCTGCCTCCAGGATGTCTCCACCTGGATGTCAGCCTGCCGCCTAAAACTCAACATGAGCAAGACTGAGCTCCTCATCTTCCCTCCCAAACCCGGTCCTCTGCCAAACTTCCCTATCACCGTGGATGGCACGACCATCCTTCCCGTCTCTCAGGCCCGCAATCTCGGTGTCATCCTTGACTCGTCTCTCTCGTTCACCCCACACATCCTATCCGTTACCGAGACCTGCCGGTTTCACCTTTACAATATCGCCAAGATCCGCCCTTTCCTCTCCACCCAAACGGCTACCTTACTGCTACGGGCTCTCATTATATCCCGGCTAGACTACTGTGTCAGCCTTCTCTCTGATCTCCCTTCCTCCTCTCTCGCCCCGCTCCAGCCTATTCTTCATTCCGCTGCCCAGCTCATCTTCCTGCAGAAACCATCTGGGCATGTCACTCCCCTTCTTAAACACCTCCAGTGGTTGCCCATCAACCTCCGCTCCAAACAAAAACTCCTCACTCTAGGCTTCAAGGCTCTCCATCACCTTGTCCCTTCCTACCTCTCCTCCCTTCTCTCTTTCTACTGCCCACCCCGCACGCTCCGCTCCTCTGCCGCCCACCTCCTCACCGTCCCTCGGTCTCGCCTATCCCGCCGTCGACCCCTGGGCCACGTCCTCCCGCGGTCCTGGAACGCCCTCCCTCCTCACCTCCGCCAAACTAATTCTCTTCCCCTCTTCAAAACCCTACTTAAAACTCACCTCCTCCAAGAGGCCTTCCCAGACTGAGCTCCTCTTTTCCCTCTACTCCCTCTACCACCCCCCCTTTCACCTCTCCACAGCTTAACCCTCTTTTCCCCCCATTTCCCTCTGCTCCTCCCCCTCTCCCTTCCCATCCCCTCAGCACTGTACTCGTCTGCTCAACTGTATATATTTTCATTACCCTATTTATTTTGTTAATGAAATGTACATCGCCTTGATTCTATTTAGTTGCCATTGTTTTTACGAGATGTTCTTCCCCTTGACTCTATTTATTGCCATTGTTCTTGTCTGTCCGTCTCCCCCGATTAGACTGTAAGCCTGTCAAACGGCAGGGACTGTCTCTATCTGTTGCCGACTTGTTCATTCCAAGCGCTTAGTACAGTGCTCTGCACATAGTAAGCGCTCAATAAATACTATTGAATGAATTAAATAGTATGGCCTAGTGAAAAAAGCATGGGCCAGGGAGTCAGAGGACCTGGTTCAAATTGCGGCTCCACCACTTGCCTGCTGTGTGACTTTGGGCAATTCACTTAACTGCTCCGCACTTCAGTTTCCTCATCTATAAAATGGGGATTGAATGTTTGTTCTCTCTCCCCTTTAGACTGCAAATCCCATGTGGGACAAGGACTGATATTCTTGTGCTTAAAACAGTGCATGACACAAAGTATCTAACATACCATTATTATCATTATCATCATTATAAAAAATGATGATAATAATAAGACAACTCATAGCTAAAAACTATTTCAGACAAGCAAGAAATGAAGCAATATCCTTTCACACTCCTCTTGACAGTAGTAAGAAGGTCTACCAAAATCCATGACAGAACTTGCAGATAAAATTAAGAAACCATTATCAGGGGTAGGATGCTAAAGCTGAAGAGATCCAATGTTAGTTTAAGTGCTACAAAACTAAGAACTTTGACCCTTCGCTAAAGAAACTTTCAGCTGTCACTGTCACTGTTTATACACCACTGAAAATTGGTGTAATTGGATTGGACTGTAAGCCCTTCAATGGGCAGGGACTGTCTCTATCTGTTGCCGATTTGTACATTCCAAGTGTCAATGTACAGTGCTCTGCACATAGTAAGCGCTCAATAAATACTATTGAATGAATGGATAAAAAGCACATCACAGAAAAAACAGTCAATCAATAGTGGTTGGTCCAGACCTGTTCAGCTTACTCTATGAAGCCAGACTTGAAGATACACTAGGTCTGGCAACTGGAGCCTAAAATATGCTTCTAATTCACCAAGAAACTTTTCTAGCTCAAAAGATTAAAGAGCATAATTAAAAGTCTTTGAGGCAGTGGTTCAGGAACTGAACTGAATTACTGCATTCTTGGGGAAGGTCATGCATGTGATTATGAATTGATTTTTAGATTCAGTACATTGTTGTGGATTGACAATACATTTGAAGAAGATGGATGTTACGGAGTTATATACACCTAAACACAAGCTAAATTTTCATTGGCAATGCAGAACTAGAGAATCAGCATGGCCTAGTGGAAAGGCCAATCCGTCACCAAGTCCTGCCGGTCTCGCCTTTATAATATCGCCAAGATCCACCCTTTCCTCTCCACCCAAACGGCTATTTTACTGGTACAGGCTCTCATAATATTCCGGCTGGATTATTGTATCAGCCTTCTCTCTGATCTCCCTTCCTCCTGTCTCTCCCCGCTCCAGTCTATTCGTCATTCCGCTGCCCAGATCATCTTCCTACAGAAACGCTCTGGGCATGTCACTCCCCTTCTTAAAAACCACCAGTGGTTGCCTATCAACCTCCACACGAAACAAAAACTTCTCATCTAGGCTTCAAGGCTCTCCATCACCTTGCCCCTTCCTACCTCTCCTCCCTTCTTTCTACTGCCCACCCCGTATACTCCGCTCCTCTGCCGCCCACCTCCTCACCGTCCCCCGTTCTCGCTTATCCCACCATCGATCCCTGACCCACGTCCTCCTGCTGTCCTGGAATGCCCTCCCTCCTCACCTCCGCCAAACTAACTCTCTTCTCCTCTTCAAAGCCCTACTGAGAGCTCACCTCCTCCAAGAGGCCTTCCCAGACTGAGCTTCCCCTTTTCCCTCTGCTTCCTCTGCTGCCTCTCTGCCCCCCCTTCACCTCCCCTCAGCTAAGCCCTTTTTCCCCCCCGTTTCTCTCTGCTCCTACCGCTCTCCCTTCCCCTCCCCTCAGCACTGTGCTCATCTGCTCATTTGTATATATTTTTATTTCCCTATTTATTTTGTTAATGAGATGTACATCCCCTTGATTCTATTTATTGCTATTGTTTTTGTCTGTCTGTCTCCCTGATTAGACTGTAAGCCCATCAGTGGGCAGGGATTGTCTCTATCTGTTGCCGAACTGTACATTCCAAGCACTTAGTACAGTGGCTAAAGTGCAAGGAAGTGGCTAAAAGGTTCTATTGATGACTGCCAATCCATCCACATTATACAATGAAAAGGGTATATTTCCCCACAGTCACTTGTTTGCATTTGCAGCCTTGCTATGAAAGAGGACAGCTAACGAAGCTGCTCAGGTCAGAACATTTAAAAAAATATTTGCTTGCCTTAATCTATTGACCCGCCAAGTCTTCAGAAAGATTGCATAGTGACAGTTGGGGGCAAAAGGGGAAAAATGTGACTGTCTGCATCCAGGATTTAAAGAGAGAAAAGAAAGGAGGGAAAATAAAATAATAAAGCCTCTCAATTAGCGCTTCATGTGTGTTAGGCTTCCAAAATGAGCACAAGCCCAAAATGGGAAAAGGAAAAAGGATTCATCAGTGTTGGTTTTGATTTCTTAATGGATCGATTGAGAGGGCCAGACAGCTGGGCTGGAGAGAGGAGTCATGTCTCTGTTCGAAGCTGGAAATGGTAGCTTTGTCTTGTTTCCGGGACTGACTCCTCTAGGGAAACACTTCCAGAAAGAGAAAGTCACCAAAGCTTCCTCTTGCCTCTGTTCTCACCACATTTCTTTTATAGATAATCATCATCACCATTATTATTGTAGTATTCAAGTTAAAAAAACAAAGATCATGACTACTAGAAGTTTTAACACATTTGTAGTGGATGGAAAGAAGATTGAAATAGATGACAATTTTTCTCTCATTTATTCATTCATTAAATTGTATTTATTGAGCCCTTACTGTGTGCAGAGCACTGTACTAAGCATTTGGAAAGTACAATTCGGCAACAGATAGAGACAATCCCTACCCAACAACGGGCTCACAGTGGGATCAATCATCAGTAATAAAGGAACTAGTAGCCAAGAAATACACCTAAGATTAATGTTAGGAAGACTTGCTCTGAAGAGCTTGGAAAAAGTCATGAAACGTGCTGATGTAACAATTGCCACAAAAATACAAATTGTCAACTCTGTGGTGTTTCCACTGACAATTTATGGATCCGTAAGCTGGACAGTGAAAACAAAGGGTAGAAAGAACATCGATTCTTTGGAAATGTGGTGTTGGGGAAGGCTTTTGTGAATACCATGGACTGCCCAAAAAACAAACCAATGGATTTTAAAGTAAATTACACCGAAGTGGTCTTTGGAAGGCTAAATAACTCGATTTAGATTAGCATATTTTGGGCACATAATCAGGAGGACTAATTATCTGGCGAAGACCTAATGCTAAGAAAAGTTCAGGGAAAACGTGGAAGAGGCAGACCAGCAGCTAGATGGGTAGAGACCATAACAACGATATCGGAAGAACCATTAGAAAGGTTGCAGATTGTAGCAGAGGACAGGACCTTCTGGAGAAAGTACATACATGGAGTCACTATGAATCAGAAATTGCTCACTGACATTTAATAATTTGTTAAGTGCTTAAGTAAGTAATGTGTCAAGCACTGTACTAAGCAATGGGGTAGATACAAGATAATCAAGTCCCACATGGGGCTCACAGTCTAAGTAGGAGGGAGAACAGATTAAAAAACCCATTTTGCAGATGAGCAAACTGAGTCACAGAGTTTAGTGACTTGTCCAAGGCCACACAGCAGGTATGTGGTACAGTGGGGGTTAGAACCAAGGTCCGCTGACTCTCAGGCCTATGGTCTTGCTACTAGGTCAAGCTGTTTCCCTCGTCCTCGGTGTTTGAAGAGAGGAGGGATGGTGAAATTCCCACTGTACCCACATAAAGGCCGTCCCTTGTTGTGCTGTCTGGTTTAATGTGTGCAGCGCCTGGCATTGTTTTCCCCTTTATATCTTGTCTCTTGTTCCTTACAAAGGTTTTGCTCAAAAAAAGTCATTATTTTCCTGATGTCAGTAAGAGTGCTTCCAGTTTAATATCTCATGCAGAAGAACTACCTACTGGGGGGATGTTTCTCCTTGTTAAAGGTTTTCAAAGCAGCCAGAAAAGGCTCTGTGTGCTAGTTAGAGACTCACATCCTCTAGATCATGAATCTTCCCCGGTGGGATAGCACTAGGGCAGAAGGTGGCCATTTCACCTAAGAGAAATTTCACATCCAAAATAAGTGACTCCTCTGGAGCCAGAGGGGTTCTGAAGCTGTCAGGCCACCACTACAGGCCAGATTGCAGGAGTTTCCAACAGAAAGGAGAAAAACAGTCCTCTAGAGGGGGAAAACACCCAGATTAGCCAAATATGGAATAGGCAACTTGTCCCTCAGACCTGAATTTGTAACTAGAATTTAACATTTTTTCCTTTTAGCAAAGGTAAATTTAGTCCATCCTCCTCAGCAGTCATCGAAAAGCTGCCTCCAAACAATCTCTACAATTGGAGCCCTGCTAGAAATCAATTGGGTTTGAAAACACTGATATGATAGAATTGCTGTCTTGCTATAAAATCAAACGGCCTGGCGTTTTTAAAGCTACTTGAATTTAGGAGATATAGCTACTCGTGAGAATCCAATCAACCTATGGCCTAGGGGAGTTTGGAATTCCCCTAGCCTCTGACCCTCATTTTCTTCTCAGCAATAGAAAACAAACTAGCAATACTTTTTAACAAGCAGAACAACTGGCTGCAATTCCCTTGCACTATGGGCAAGGAAGTCGTGTTTGTTGATGAATAATTCACATCTCTCAAAGGAAATAAGAAGAATTCCATTAAAGTAAACCTGACATTGCAGAGCCTTGGTGGGTATTTCCTGTTCTCAAACTCTTCTTACTCACTTGTTGACATAATTCAGGCAAAATGAAATTCTGGGCGATCCTTCAATAAAAGGTTCCAAACTTTCTGGTGGATCTGGGATTTGATAGGCAAAAAATCACTTCAAATATCAGTTGAAGTGACACATCCCAAAGATAGACCTTCCAGTCGAGGGGAAGCTTTATAGGAGTGAGTGCTCTCCATTCCGAAGCAGTCTCCTCATACCCTAATGTATGAAGTTATGTCACTGTAAACTGGGACATTATGGCTACTGTGCGATTCCTGCACAGTTTAGGGAGTTCTCACCCGAAAGTCGGAATCTATATTAACAATAGCATCAAACGGACCAGGGGACAGCGGGGTCCAAGAATCTCCTTCAGGGAAACAGTTTAGGGGCGTCAAATGGAAGGGGAGGGGGCGCCCCCTGCCGTGCAGCAGAGGGAGCCGACACGTTACAGATCTCATTCTCGAGTTTCCCCAACTTATTCATTCAATCGTATTTATCGAGCGCTTTACTGTGTACTAAGCGCTTGGGAAAATACAATACAGAGAGAAGGAGAGACATTCCCCGCCCACACAGTCTAGAGGGCTTAGACTCGGCTCTAAATTCAAGCCTACATTGCTTCCTGGAGTTCACAAATCCAGTTGTGTTTCGTCCCGGGAAGATGGTCTGAAATTCCAGTGTAACTCTCCAACCTGGGAGCGTGGACTCTCCTCTCCTCACCCTTCCACCCCCAACACACACACGCAGACACAACACAGACACACACAGACACACACACACCCCTCCCCCCGGCCCCTCTTCTCTTTCCCATTTCCCGCTGGAGTTCACCCCCGGGAGAAGATCCCGGGTTCAAAAGATGAATTCAGGAGAAGTCCAAACCCCATCCCTAGGGCTCCAACTTCCCCCAGCGCAGGATTAAACTCAGCCCAACGTGCCATCCCGCCCCGGGAGACGTCGCTCCCGGGGCGGGAGATGGGGAGGAACTTTCCAAGCGGTTAGGACAGTGCTCTGCACACAGTAAGCGCTCAATAAATACGATCGAATGAATGAATGAGTGAGTGAGTGCTGGGGTGGAGAAAGAGCCGCGGTTAGGGTCATCAGGGAGGGTCGGCCCGCGGGGGGAGGCGCCGGGCGGCCCCGGCACCGTCCGCACCAGCCTCCGTTGCAGCGGTCCCGGGGGTTCCAGGGCCTCGGGCTTCCCGGGCTTCACCCTCCAGCCAGGCCTGGCCCGGGATCGGACCGGACTGGACCGTCTCTCGTTTCTGGCCGGTCCAAAGGTGGTCAACAGCGTCCTCCCACCACCCCTTTCCGCCCCCCTTCCCCCCAACCCAGAGCCTCCAGTCCCTGCCGCGGCCCCCTAACCTCGCTATTCCGCTCCACAGATCCCCCTTATGCCGCTCGTCAGTCGGTCCTGCGGCCCTGCTGCCGCCGCTCCTCGGCCGTCCCGTCCTCCCCGTCCGGTCTCCCCCGCCCGGTCCTTGGCCTTGGCCGCCCGGTCCGTCCGGTCCTCCTCCCCACCGGGTGCTCGGCCGCCCGGTCCTCGGCCGTCTGGTCCTCCTCCCCGCCCGGTCCTTGGCTGATCGGTCCTCCCGACCCGTTCCTCCCCGTCCGATCCTCCTTGCCTGGTCCTCGACCGCCCGGTCCTCCCCGTCCGGTCCTTGGCCGCCCGATCCTTCCCGCCCGTTCTTCCCCGTCCGGTACCCTCGCCCGGTGCTTGGCCGCACGGTCCTCCCCGTCCCGTCCTCCCCGTCCGGTCCTCCCCGCCCGGTCCTCCCCTCCTCGGACCCCCGGTGCCACTCACCTGGGCTCCGGCACGGAGGCGGCTGCCCAGGGCCAGGGCCAGGGCCAGGGCCAGGGCCGGGGCCGGGCCGAGGCCCGGGCAGGTCCGGAGGTGCGGCAGCGGCCGTCGGGCCATGGCTGTGTAGGTCCCGGGGCGGAGGGGCCGGCGGTGTCCTGCACTGCCCGCTGTTTCCCTGAGATCCGAGCAGCCTCTGCGGGGCCCCGGACCTTCGTTCCCGGCTCAACTTGTGGCTTGGCCTGCGGCGGAGGCGGGGTTGGGACCGCGGCTCCGCCGGGGAGGGGCCGGGCCCTGTCCCGGGGGCACCGGCGTCCAACCCGCAACCGCGCTCCGCTCTACGACCAGGGACGGGCAGGGCGCCGGGGCGGGGACGCGGGGCAGGGCACCGGAAAGGGGACGGGCAGGGCGCCGGGGAGGGGACGGGAGGCAGGGGGAAGAGGAGGACGGGATAAGGCGGAGAGAGGTGGCAGAAGAAAAAGGCGGAATGAGGGAGAACGGGGGAGAGGGAGGAGAAAGTGAAGAGACTGGGGGGAAGGGAAGGGATGGGGAGGGAAGGAGGAACAGGGCCAAGTGTGGAAAGGATGGGATGGGGAGTGGCGGGGAGAGAGCGAGGCGGAGATGGGGCGGGGATGAGGCGGGAGTATGCGGGCAGGGGGAGGAGAGATGGGGAGGGGGTGGCAGGGAGAGGGCCAGGGCCCCGGGAGGGTCCCGTGCGGGCTGGCGGGGAAGAAGCGGCCGCCAGCCTTCCCCCACACCCCCGATTTTTTGGGGGGGTGGGGGTGGTCTCGGTTCCTGCGGTTTGGATTCGGGTCAAGGACCGGTGGCGCTTTGGTTTGTCCCCTCCCACGGGAATCCGCTGAAACCCGCGTCCAAGTGGGCTCCTCCTCCCCGCGCTGAGTTGGGACCGCCGAGCGTCCCTTCCTTCCTTCCTTCCCCGCTCCAAGAATCCCTCCGGGATGCGGGATTCTCCCGATCCGGCCAGGAATAGGGCCTCCGCAGCGGGGGGGAGGGGGGGGGAGGGCTGTCTTAGGGGACGACGAGGACGTTTCCTCCTGAAGCAGGGTCTTCACCGTCTCCCAAGAAGACAGGGTTGCCAGGGCCAAGAGTTGGGAAGTTCGAATCGCTACCCGATTTGGGTCAAAATTCAGCTCAAATTTGGATTTGATTGCAAATAATTTAGCTGCTAGCCTTACGATTTACGGACAGCATCTGCATGGCAATCGTCTTCTTGATGAATATCACACATTTCGGGAGTTGGGCAATAAAAGCTTCATAGAAGTTGAACAGCACTCTTTCCTCCTGGCTGCACCTGGATCTCTGTCGCCTGACTACTTGTTTTGTTTTTGCTCTCTCCCCCTTTTAGATTGTGAGCCCGTTGTTGGGCAGGGATTGTCTATATCTGTTGTGCATTCCAAGCGCTTAGTACAGTACTCTGCACACTCAATAAATACGATTGAATGAATGAATGAATTTGCTATTTCTAGCTATTTGCTATTTGCTATTCGCCCCACCCTCAACCCCATACCACTTAGGTGCATATCTTTGAATCGTATGCATCGAAGTATTTATATAAATGTCTGACTCCTTCTCTAGACTGTAAGCTCATTGGGTGCAGGGAACGTGTCTGACTCTGTTGTATTGTACTCTACCAAGTGCTTAGTATACTGCTCTGCACATAGTAACTGCTCAATAAATACCGTTGATTGATTGATTCTCAGTCTCTTTTTCAGATTCCTCTTCTGCCTCCCATCCTCTAACTGTGGGAGTAGCTCAAGGCTCAGTTCTGGGTTACCTTCTATTCTCCATTGTCACCTACGCCCTCGGAAAATTCTTTCTCTCCCATGGGCTCCCATGGCTTCGACTGAGACTGCTTACCATCTTTACATAATCTCCTTCTCTGTAACTTTGCATTTCCTCCAGTCTTCAGGACATCTCTGCACCTCAAACCTAAACGTCCAAAACAGAACTCCTGATCCTCCCATCCAAACCTTGTCCTCTCCTTGTCTTTCCCACCACTGTAGAGAATACAGCCCATAACGTTGGTGTTGTCCTTGACTCATCTCTCTCATCTAATTCAATTGTATTTATTGAGTGGTTACTGTGTGTGGAGCAATCAATCAGTCATATTTATTGAGCACTTACTGTACTAAGAGCTTGGAAGGGTACAATATAACAGACACATTCCCTCCCCATAATGAGCTTACAGTCTTAGCGGGGGAAGATAGACATTAATATAAATAAAACCGATATGTACATAAGTGCTGTGGAGCTGGGGCGGGGGTGGTGAATAAAGACAGCAAGTCAGGGCAAAGCAGAAGAGAGTGGGAAAGGAGGAAATGTGGACTTAGTCAGGGAAGGCCTCTTAATAATGTTGGTATTTGTTAAGCGCTTACTATGTGCAGAGCACTGTTCTAAGTGCTGGGATAGACACAGGGGAATCAGGTTGTCCCACGTGGGGCTCACAGTCTTAATCCCCATTTCACAGATGAGGTAACTGAAGCACAGAGAAGTTAAGTGACTTGCCCACAGTCACACAGCTGACAAGTGGCAGAGTTGGGATTCAAACTCATGACCTCTGACTCCAAAGCCCATGCTCTTTCCACTGAGCCATGCTGCTTCTCTTGGAGAAGATGTACCTTCAGTAAGTCTTTGAAGGTGGGGCAAGTAATTGTCAGACATGAAAAGCAAAGGCATTCCAGGCCAGAGGCAGGCTGTGGATGAGAGGTCGGAGGTGAGATAGATGAGATTGGGGTACCTCCCTGCTGGATTATTGCCTCCAGCCTTTCCCCTCTTCAGTCTTTATACTACTACTACTACTACTACTACTAACAATAATTGTGGTGTTTGTTAAGCCCTTACTATGTGCCAGGCACTCCACTAAGCACTCAGTGGGATACAAGCAAATCGGGTTGGACACAGTCCCTGTTCCACATGGGGCTCCCAGTCTTAAGACAATAATACAACATCCTGCTTCCTGGATCATCTTTATTCTCTGATTCTTATTCATTCAATCAATTAATAATATTTATTGAGCACTTACTGTGTTCAGATTACTCTAGTAAGTGCTTGGGATAGCATAACACGGCACAGTTGGTAGATACACTCCCTGCCCACAGTGTCTTGAAGGGGAGACAGACATTAAATTAACTTACAGATATGTACATAAATGTTGTGGGGCTGAGCAAAGGGTAAATGAAGGGTACAGATTCAAGTGCAAGAGTACCCAGAAAGGAGAGGGGGAAGTGAGGGCCTAGCCAAGAAAGGCTTCTTGGAGGAGATGGGATTTTAATAAGGTTTTGAATCAATTAGTCAGTTTTACTGAGCATTTACTGTGTGCAGAGCACTGTACTAAGCACTTGGGAGAGTAAAATATAGCAATATAACAGAGTTGGTAGACATATTCCCTGGCCACAAAGAGCTTAGAGTCTAGAGCGGGGGAACAGACAATAATATAAATATATTGTGAATATATACATAAATGCTGGGACACTGAGGGAGGGGTGGATAGAGGGAGCAAATCCAAATGCTAGGGCAATGCAGAAGGGAGTGGGAGAAGAGGGAATGAGGGTTTAATCGAAAAAGGCCTCTTGGAGGAGATGTGGCTTCAATAAGGCTTTAAAGATGTGGAGGGTAATTGTTGGATATGAAGGAGGTCATTCCGGGCCAGAGGCAGGATGTGGGCAAGAGGTCGTCAACGAGATAGACAAGATCAAGGTAAAGTAAGTAGGATACACGACAAGAGCAAAATGTGCCAGCTGAGTTGTAGTAGGAGAAAGGTGAGGTATGGTAGGAGAGGCCAAGGTGACCGATGGTAAGGAGTTTCTTTTTGATGCAGAGCTGGTTGGGCAACCACTAGTGATTCTTGAGGAGTGGGGAAACATGGACCAAATGTTTCTGTAGAAAAATGATCCAGACAACAGAGTGAAGTATGGGCTGGAGTGGGGAGAGCTAGGAGGCAGGAAGGTCAGAAAGGACGCCGATACAGTGATTGCGGCGGGAGAGCATAAATACTTCAATCAGTGGGGTTGTAGTTTGGATGGAGAGGAAAGGGAGGATTTTAGTGATGTTGTGAACCCTGTTGAACTGACAGGATTTAGCGACAGATTGATTATGTGGGTTGAATGAGGAAGATGAGTCAAAGATAACACCAAGTTTGAGGGGCTGTGACACAGGAAGTATGGTGGTGCTGTCTACAGTGACATGAAAATTGGGGGAAGACAGGGTTTGGGTGGGAAATAATGAGTTCTGTCTGGGCATGTTAAGCTTGAGGTGTCAGCTGGACACCAAGTAGAGATGTCCTCGAAGGTAGGGAAAGTGATCGTCTGTCGGATATTAAGGGAGGGGGAGGTCCAGGCCAGAAGTAGGACAAGGGCAAGGAGCCGACAGTGAGATAGATGAAGTTGAGAGGTCCAGTGAGTACAGCTGTAGCTGTGTTAGAGAAGTGAAGTGAACTTGCTGGAATGAATTAGGAAATCAGTGAGGTAAGGTAGGAGGGAGCAAGGTGATCGACTACTTTAAAGCCAATACAAAGGAGTTTCTGTTTGATGCGATGGTGGATGGGCAACCACAGGAGGTTCTTGAGATGTGGGGAATATGGACTAATTTTTTTTTTAGAAAAATCATCTGGGCATCAGAGTGAAGTATAAAATGGAGTAGGGAAAAACAAGAAAGAAGGAGGTGAGCGACAAGGCTGATGCAGTAGTCAAGCCAAGACAGGATATGTATTAGGATCAGTGGGGTAGCAGTTCGAATGGAAAGGAAAGGGCGGATGCTTGTGATGTGGTGAAGGTAGAACTGATGGGATTTGGTGACAGATTGAATATGTGGGTTGTAGGAGAGAGATGAGTCAAGGATAAGTCAAGGTTAGGGGCTTGTGAGACAGAGAGCATGGCATAGTGGGTAGAGCAAGGGCCTGGAAGCCAAAAGGCTAGTCCCAGAGAGCTAATCCCAGCTCTGCCACTTGTGTGCTATGTGACCTTGGGCAAGTCACTTCACTTCTCTGGTCCTCAATTACCTTCTCTCTAAATGGAGATTGAGACTATGAGCCCTGTGTGAGACAGGGACTGTGTTCAACTCGATTAGTTTGTATCTACCCCAGTGATTAGTACAGTGCTTGGCGCATAATAAGTGCTTGACAAATATAACCGTAATTATTATTATTATAATTAGGGAGGATGATGGTAATGTCCCAGGTTCATGCTCCTTCCACTAGACCATACTGTTTCTCTGCTGAACCTACTGATGTCCAGACTAGTTTCTCCTAAATCTTTGGATATCATAATAGACACCTGGAGCACCCAGAAGAGGATGATTCTGCCCAGTAAAAGGATTCCGAATGCCCCGTCATTCATTCATTCAGTTCATTCATTTAATAGTATTTATTGAGCACTTACTATGTGCAGAGCAATGTACTAAGCGCTTGGAATGTACAGTTCATTCCTAGCTTCAAAACAAAGAACTATGTCTCAACAAATGCATGCCTACTTGTATATTTCATGGAGGTCACAACCGATGTCCTTCACTGGCTTACCTTCAGAAGGGACCCTCACAACTAGCTCTCTGCTTTATAAGGTCAAGGTGACTCATGAAATCTCCTCAGCCACCTAAGGGGACCCTCGGGAGAACTGATCAAAGGGTCACCCATTCACAGAATCCTCTAAGAAAATCATTTTCCCTATGGATGCATCCCTAACAGGTCTGGTTCATAATCCTACTGAAACCAGGGGATGCCATTCTCCATTCTCTCAACTCCACGGAGGTCGTTTTAGATTCTCTACAGTCATCAGGATTGACAAGCAATTGTTTCCTGGCATCCCACATTCCTGTAACAGTCCATCCAGAAGTTTTTTCTAGCCAAATGCTTAGCGCATTCTGTCCAGTTATGAGGGGATAAGACTGTAGACTGTACGCTCCTCATTGGCAGGGATTGCACTACTCTGTTGCCTTGCTTTGAATGAATGAATACTAGCTGTCACTTAGCAGCCTAAAGTCACCGAAATAAAGTGAAGTCACATGCATAGAGGAAAATTATTTTAAGAATTTAACTAGACAAACCCCTGCATTGCCTGAATGACAGAATGGGTGTTTTTTTGGTCTGCTCGTCTAGATGTCAAGTAATTATCTCCCAGAGTTCATATATCACACATCCCACTTTTCTCTGAGGTTGACTCTCAGATCTACCTTACCAGTCCCAACCAGCCAAAAATCTCACATTTTCTCCTGCCTCCGAGACATCTCTACATGGATATCCTGCCGACACCCTAGGCTGATGATATCTAAAACTGCAATTCTCATCTTCCCTCCTAAACTCTTTATTTCCTAACTTTCTCCTTACCATACACAATCAACAGCAGCATCCTTCCTGTCCAAGTAGTTCTCAGCCTTAGTGCCATCTTTGACTCCTCTTTGTCTTTTAACTCGACAGTTAATCTGTAGCAAATTTTTTCTTCACGTTTCATGGAATTGCCCCTTCCTCTATTTCTCTGTCTCTGGTCACTCAGTCCATACATCTCTAGAGAATCATTCCTCTTCTTCTCTCCGTAAAAACTAGTAGGAAATGGTCTAACTACAAATTAAATTTTCATGGTCTAGTGGATAAAGCACAGGCCTGGAAATCGGAAGGTCATGGGTTCTAATGCCTGCTCCACCACGTGTCTGCTGTGGGACTTTGGGCAAGTCACTTAACTTCTCTCTGCCTCAGTTGCCTCATCTGTAAAATGGAAATTGAGACTGTGAGCCCCATGTGGGATAGGGACCCTGTCCAACTCAACTTGCTATCCACCCTAGCACTTAGTACAGTGCCTGGCACATAGTAAACACTATCACAATTAATATTATTTCAAAGGATTTACAGAGATTATTTTATCACATCCTGCCTGGACTACCTCATCAACCTCTTCTCTGGCTTTTCTGCCTCTAGTGTCTCCCCCCTTCACTCTTCTACCCAGATTATTTTTTCAAAAAAATCATTCTGTGCACATCTCCCCACTCCTCAACAACCTCCAGTGGATGGCTCATCCATTAAACAGAAAATCTCTAGCCTTGGCTTTAGGTTACTCAATCAACTCTCCCCTTCCTACCTAATGTCGCTTATCTGCCACTATAACGCAGCCTGCACAATTCGCTCCTCTAATGGCAACCTTATTGTACCTCAATCTTGTCTCTTTCACCTCTGACCCCTAGCTCACATCCCACTCACCTTATAAAAACCATCACCCCTTCCCTCCTCCCCTCCTTAACTTCTATCTTTAACCGCTCACTCTCCAATGGCTTCTTCCCCTCTGCCTTCAAACATGCCCATGTCTCCCCCATCCTAAAAAAACCCTCTCTCGACCCCACTTCCCCTTCCAGTTATCGCCCTATCTCCCTTCTACCCTTCCTTCCCAAACTCCTAGAGCGAGTTGTCTACACTCGCTGCCTAGAATTCCTTAACTCCAATTCCCCCCTGGAGCCCTTCCAATCTGGCTTCCGTCCCCTCCACTCTACTGAGACTGCTCTCCCAAAGGTCACCCATGACCTCCTTCTTGCTAAATCCTATGGCTCCTACTCTATCCTAATCCTCCTCGACCTCTCAGCTGCCTTTGACACTGTAGATCATCCCCTTCTCCTCCACACCTTATCTCACCTTGGCTTCACAGACTCTGTCGTGTCCTGGTTCTCCTCTTATCTTTCTGACCGTTCATTCTCGGTCTCCTTCACAGGCTCCTCCTCCTCCTCCCCTCTAACTGTAGGGGTTCCTCAAGGATCAGTTCTTGGCCCTCTTCTGTTCTCCATCTTCACTCACTTCCTTGGTGAACTCATTCGTTCTCATGGCTTCAACTATCATCTCTATGCAGATGACACACAAATCTACATCGCCTCCCCTGTTCTCTCCACCTCCCTTCAGGCTTGTATCTCCTCCTGCCTCCAGGAGGTCTCCACCCGAATGTTTGCCTGCCACCTAAAACTCAACATGGCCAAAACTGAGCTCCTTATCTTCCCTCCCAAGCCCTGTCGTCTTCCTGACTTCCCTGTCACTGTGGATGGTACGACCATCCTTCCCGTCTCTCAAGCCCACAACCTTGGTGTCATCCTTGACTCAGCTCTCTCATCCCACACATCCAATCCGTCACCAAGGCCTGCCGGTCTCACCTTAAAATATTGCCAAGATCTGCCATTTCCTTTCCACCCAAATGGCTATTTTACTGGTACAGGCTCTCATAATATCCTGGCTGGATTATTGTGTCAGCCTTCTCTCTGATCTCCCTTCCTCCTGTCTCTCCCTGCTCCAGTCTATTCTTCACTCCGCTGCCAGTATCCTCTTCCTGCAGAAACGCTCTGGGCATATTACTCCCCTCCTTAAAAAACTCCAGTGGCTGCCTACCAACCTCCGCACGAAACAAAAACTTCTCACTCTAGGCTTCAAGACTCTCCATCACCTTGGCTCCTCCTACCTCTCCTCCCTTCTCTCTTTCTACTGCCCACCCCGCACACTCAGCTCCTCTGTCGCTCACCTCCTCACCGTCCCCCATTCATGACTATCCGGTCGTCAACCCTTAGCCCACATCCTCCCACTGACCTGGAATGCCCTCCCTCCTCACCTCCGCCAAACTAACTCTCTTCCCCTCTTCAAAGCCCTGAGAGCTCACCTCCTCCAACAGGCCTTCCCAGACTGAGCTTCCCCTTTTTCCTCTGCTGCCTCTCTGCCCCCTCTTCACCTCCCTCAGCTAAGCCCCCTTTCCCCCATTTCCCTCTGCTTCTCCCTCTCTCCCTTCCCCTCCCCTCAGCACTGTGCTCATTTGTATATATTTTTATTACCCTATTTATTTTGTTAATGAGGTATACATCCCCTTGATTCTATTTATCGTGATAATGTTTACTTGTTTTTGTCTGTCTGTCTCCCCTGATTAGACTGTGAACCCGTCATTGGGCAGGGATTGTCTCTATCTGTTGCTGAATTGTAAATTCCTAGCACTTAGTACAGTGCTCTGCACATAGAAAGTGCTCAATAAATACTATTGAATGAATGAATCCTCCCTACCAACCTAGAACTCCCTCCCCCTTCATCCCTGACAGACCACCCCTACTAAAATCCCATCTTCTACGAAAAGTCCCCTGACTAACCTCTCATTTCCCCACCCTATTTGCCCTCCATTCTGTATGTCCTCTGCAGTTGGTCTGGAACCCTTATTTATTTTGATACTCCACCTTCAGTCCCTCAGTACTTACGTACATATCCTTATAATCTGCTGCTTATCTTAATGACAGCCTAATCGATCTCTATCTCATTTACAAAAATTAAAAATCAAGTTTCTCAGAGCAGTTAGGGGATGATGAAAAAGGAATGGAACACCTCCGATGGTAACGTTACCATTGGTTAGAAATCTAAATGAGATTTCTGGAATCTGTTAATCTGGAAGTGGAAGAAAGAGGTAGATATCCAACTAATAAATTATTGGCCATGTAGAATGGGAAAATCTGCCTCTAAACTCGGTGACCAAAGCATCATCCTTAATTCTTACCTCACTTCATATTATTGAAGTTTGACTTTTTTTTAAAAAAAGGAAGTTTCCCATGTTTCCTATTTCCTTGAAACTAGTCATAACCTGGTTGTCTACACACCGCAGAATCTCTATAAGGGGGCAGGCACTCTGATGAGTAAAACTAGAAATGTGTAAATTGATTCCCATTAAACAGCAAGTAAGTTGGAAAATGAAAGGGAAATATGTTTAACAATAGGAATTTGTACTTTTTCTGACCCTCATTTAAAACAATATTCAGCTGTAATTCAAATATGCTCAGATTTTTTCCTATTTAAAATAAAATTTTCAGTTTTCCTTAGTTAAAAGAAGGTGATGGCTTCTTTAATTCATCTAATCTTGGACAATAACATCAACAACCAGAGGACTTAAATGGCCAAGGGGCCTACTCCATTTAAAAAACTTTCATAACTTGGATAATGCTAGTTTTACTAATGGCAGAAGCAGGGGATGTAATGAAAAAGTCAGAATCAACAGAGAAAGTAAGATGACGTGGGAACTGTTACTTATGTGTATACATTAATATCTGAGAAGCAGCAGTAGATTAAGCCCGGGCCTGGGAGTCAAATGGACCTAGGTTCTAATCCCACCTCCCCCACTTGTCTGCTATGTGACCTTGAGCAAGTCATTTAACTCCTCTGGCCCTCAGTTACCTCATCTGTAAAGTGGGGATTAAAAGTGTGAGTCACATGTGGGACAGGGACTGTGTCCAACCTGACTAACTTGTATGCACCCCAGCACATAGTAAGCGTTTAATAAGTACAATAAAAATAATAATATCTCTCAGTGGAAAGCCAGAGGTAGAATTGCAATGGGGTCCTCAGCTGTTTTAGTCAGAGCACAGTCATACCTGTTCTGAGACGCAGTCTTGATAGGGCCCAAATGTATTATTACTCACCTTTTGGTTTGTCAGGGTCAAGTTTGGCCTAAAACCTTAAATGCAGGAATATACTCCTTGTTTAAAGGTGACAATCCTTTTCATGACTATTAAAAAAAGGTATTTAAGAACAAAGAGAGGGTAGAGTTAAAAAGATAATTTTCCAGAAAGTTCTGATGTGTACTATGACTGGATTTTCAGGTCTGAATCTGCTTGGATTGTCCTGCTTCTTCTTCATTAGTAATACTAATAATTGTGGCATTTGTTAAGCACTTAGTAAATGCTAAGAGGCCTTCCCAGACTAAGCTATCCCCTTTTCCCTCTGCTCCTCCCCCTTCCCCGCTTCACCTCCCCTCAGCTAAGCCCTCTTTCCCTCTGCTCCTCCCTCTCAGCACTGTACTCATTTGTATATATTTTTTATTACCATATTTATTTTGTCAATGAGGTGTACATCCCCTTGATTCTATTTATCGTGATAATGTTGTCTTGTTTTTGTTTTGTTCTGTTTTGCTCTGCTGTTTGTCTCCCCTGATTAGACTGTGAGCCCGTCATTGGGCAGGGATTGTCTCTATCTGTTGCCGAATTGTACATTTCAAGCACTTAGTACAGTGGTCTGCACATAGTAAGCACTCAATAAATACGAATGAATGAATGAATGAATGAATGAATGTTAAGCATTGAACTAAAGCATTGGGATACATGCAATGAAATCAGATCAGACTCAATCCCATCACACTTGGGGCTCACAGTTTGAGAGGGAGGAAGTCAAGGTATCTTATTCCCATTTTACAGATGGGGAAACTGAGGCTACAGAGACATAATCATGTTTATCGAGTACTTATTGTGTGCAGAGCACTGAACTAAGCACTTGGGAGAGTACAATACAATAAAGTTGATAGACATGATCCCTGCTCTCAAGCAGCATAGACTACATGGGGAGACACATATTGAAATCAAATTACAAATAAGTATAAAGATCAGTATAGAACTACAGTGAGGGTGGGGTATCAAAGTGCTTAAGTTTTTAGTTGATGGAGGAAGGGAGGACGAATAGAGTGGGGGTAGTGAGAAGTTAGTCGGGAAAGATTTCTTAGAGGAGATCTGCTTTTATTAAGGTTTATTGAATCAGAGTCTTGGGAGCAAAACCCCCATGAGACCCTTGCCCTGGCCTTGTCTTGACACTCAGCCAGGTGACAGAAAGAATGCAGTGCTACCCACCTAGTGACCCGCTTCCTCCATTTCCTCTCCTCTTCTGGCAGTGCCAAAGCCGTGAAACTTGTCAGGACCCACACCCCGTCTCCCCCTGCCCAGCCCCCTGCTCATGCCCCTTATCCTGCCCACTCTGAAGGGGCTGCCCAACCTGCTCCAGACATGAAAAGGGCCTACCGGGTCCTGTATCATACCACCATGGCCTTTGCCATCCTCCTGGACAACCCCTGGACAACCTACCAGCAGAGGAGTACAGGCCACCTTCCCAGGGGTTCAAAGAGTCTTCTCCCTTCTCCTTCAGTGACAACCCTCAGGAGAGAGTCGGCGCTGGTGGGAAGGGGAAGGGGCGATTGGGCGGGTACCAAGGTGAGACCAGAGCTAGGACCAGGTAGGACGGTAAGAGGGGAGGGGAGTGCGTGTGTGTGTGTGTGCTGATGGGGGGGTGAGTTGGGAGATGATGAGCGGTAAAGATAGGCAGGATTTGGCCGAGGATTGGCTGGATGTAACAGTTGAATGAGAGCCAAAAATTGATGGTGACCAGGGCTGTGGGCTTCTGGGACAGGGAGGATGATGGGGGTCTCTTGAGCTGCAAAAGTCAAGTCAGAAGGATATGGGTTCTAATCCCAGCTCTCCCACGTGTCTGCTTTGTGACCTTAGGCAAGTCACTTTGTTTCTCTGGGCCTCAATTCCCTCATCTGTAAAATGGGGATTGAGATTGTGAGCCCTATATGGAACAAGGACTGAGTCCAACCCAATTACCTTTGTCAACCCCTGCGCTTAGTATAGTGTCCGGCACATGAGAAGCATTTAACAAATACCACCATTATTATTGGGATGGATGCAGCGTGGGTGGGTGGCCTAGTGGGAAAAGCACAGGTCGGGGAGTCAGGGGAGCGAGGTTCTAATTCCAGCTCTACCACCTGCTCGCTGTGGGACAGTTTTGCCCCAAGATGGCGGCGGTGGGCGCAGGGCTGTGAGACAGCAGCAATAGCACCAGAGGCCTGAGGGGGAGCAACTCCTCCAGGGCCACTCTGAGGGGAAAGGTTGCTGAATCCCATATCCGCTCTCCCTTTCTGCCTGAGGGTGGGTCTAGGACTGCAATGGAAGGAAGAGACGCTGAGACCCCCCTCAACCGGGGGCCTAAAATATCTCCAGAGAGGAGGGCCTACCATTCTGCAAGCCACAGACCAGAAAACTGAGCCAAGGGGAGGGTCCCCGCCACCCCTTCCCCTCCCCATACCGCGGGGGTCCTAGGATTGCCCGGGAGAGAAGGGAGACTGAGCCCTCCAGACCCCCCCACACACCTGTGGAAAGCTATGTAATGGAACTGCCATACCTGAGCCAAGGCACTCGCCATTTGGTGGACACAGCCCTTAGCTGAAGTAACCCCTTTTTGAGGAACATGGAAGAGGACTTTTAAAATGTTAATACTAAAAGTTGAAAAGGTTCCCACTGGTTTAGAGAATCCTTTGTAGTGGCTGAATTTTACTGCTGACCACTTGTGTGTCAACAAGACCTGGCACTTAAAGGTAACCATACCTGAGAATCAAGATGCCTATGTCAGTGATTGAAATGTGCATGTAGGGGAGGGGTTGAGGGGAGGGCTATTGCTTGGGTATAAATGTAACTTAAAAAGTGTCTTTGAGGTCTTACACTGATCACCTCCCGAGGTGTGGTGTTTGACCATTCTGCAGAATAAAATTGGGAGACCGTCCGAATCATGGATGTGTCTCATTGACCATGCAGGGCAACGAACAGGGATAATTTTACATGCAACACACCTCTGACCATGCCAGAGAGGAAGGTCGCTGACCACCCCAGAGCCCACTCTGCAAGTCACAGGCCAGAAACTGTCTCCGCCACCCCCGTCTCCACCACCACCGCGATCTACTGTACTGTACTGGACGATTTACCATACTATCTCTGTTCTGTCTCCTTCCCATATTGTACTAGGCAATTGACCATCCTGTCTCCATTCTATCTCCTTCCAATATTGTACTAGACATCCTGTCTCCATTTAATCTCCTTCCTGTGGTAGATCAATCAGTTAAGTTTGGGTAGCAATGTGTCAATTACATTACCTTATACAGACCACTCCTAAGAACTGGTTCTGAATGGAGGGTGGAGTACGGGCAATGCAAGGGGATTAGGTGGGATTTTGGGTGTGCGCTGGAAGAGATGCGGTCGAGTGGAACCTGGAAATGCTTGCAAATAAAGGTACCAGGTTCAGGATGGCTCGTGGCTGTTTGTCACTGGTACCCCGTGGGGTGAATGGGCGGCAGCCACTTTCCACCCTTTCCTTCTCTCTCGGCTCACTCTCTTCAGTCTGTTCATTTATACACCAAGGTCACAAAATCCTCTCATGCGATTGTGAGATCAGAGTTGTTTCTCTGATAAAAATCAGTAACAACTCACTCCAGGGGAAGGGGTGCTGAGCCCCCAGGACCGCTCCCCTCACCCCAGAGGCCTAGGATCCCATCGGAAGGGTCACCCACTGCCCGTGGGTGCATGACTGACCAAAGGGGAGCATTGTCATCCCCTCAGCCCCGTCCACCAGAGGCCCGGAACTGCCACTTGTCAGCTGTGTGACTATGGACAAGTCACTTAACTTCTCTGTGCCACAGTTACCTCATCTGTAAAATGGGGATTAACTGTGAGCCTCATGTGGGACAACCTGATTACCCTGTATCTACCCCAGCGATTAGAACAGTGCTCTGCACATAGGAAGCGCTTAACAAATACCAACATTATTTTTATTATTATTATTGTTATTATTATCCAGAGAAGCAGCAGTGGCTCAGTGGAAAGAGCATGGGTTTAGAAGTCAGAGGTCATGGATTCTAATCCCAGCTCCGCTACTTGTCAGCTATATGACCTTGGGCAAGTCACTTAACATCTCTGTGCCTCAATTATCCCATCTGTAAAATGAGGATTAAGACTGTGAGCCTCACGTGGGATAACCTGATTACCCTGTACCTACCCCAGCGCTTACAACAGGGCTCGGCACGTAGTAAGTACTTAACAAATATCAACATTATTATTCTTATTAATAGGAATGTTACGGATTTTTGTCAGAGAAACCACTCTGATCTCGCAATCACATGAGAGGGTTTTGTGACCTTGGGGAAGAAATGAACAGACTCAAGAGAGCGAGCCAAGACAGCAGGAAAGGGCAGAAAGTGGCTGCCGCCCATTCACCCCACAGGGTACCAGTGACAGCCACGAGCCATCCCGAACCTGGTACTTTTATTTACAAGCATTTCCGCATTCCACTCGACCGCAACTCTTCCAGCGCGCACCCAAAATCCCACCCAATCCTCTTGCATTGCCCATACTCCACCCTCCATTCAGAACTAGTTCTTAGGAGTTGTTCCTGTAAGGTAATGTAACTGACACATTGCTACCCAAACTTAACTGATTGATCTACCACAGGAAGGAGATTAAATGGAGACAGGATGTCTGGTACAATCTTGGAAGGAGATAGAACAGAGACACGATGGTCAATTGTCTAATACAATATGGGAAGGAGACAGAACAGAGACAGGATGGTAAATCGTCCAGTACAATCCAGTCCAGCCCCCTTTGATCCTAGGTATGCTAACCAACGCAGGATCACAGATCATTTCAATAATGGTGGCCGAGGCCTCCTGAGTCTCACGAGATAGTCCATCCAGCCGAGGACTGTCTGAGATGTACAGCAGGAATTGGAGTGTGGGTTTCTTGATTCTCTGTTGGGTCAGTTCCACCGTCCACAGGTCTCTCGCCTGGAGAACCATCCATGACCGCTGGCTTGACTGTCTAAGGGTACCGCTTGGCAGCTGATGGTGCCTCCTGGAGGATGTTCAATTCCAGCTGGAGGGAGACTAAGTACTTTGCCAGGGTTTCATCACCTCCTATGAGAGTAATAGACTGATCTGGAACTCCCCCGCAGTGAACAAACAGTAACTCATATGGGGAGACCTTCAAGTCCCCTCGAGGATGGGAACGCAAACACAACAGCACAATGGGGAGGAACTGAGGTCACTTTAAATGTGTCTCCATACACAATTTCCCTAACATAGTTTTCAATTCCCCATTAGTCCTCTCAACTTTTCCTGAGCTCTGGGGATGGTAGGGAGAGTGCAGGATCCTCTCAATACCTAGACAGCGATAGGCCTCGGCCAAATTGGATTCAGAACCGTGATCTAAATCAATGATGGAAGGGGGCCAAAACACGGAATAACCTCCCATAACAACACCTTAGCAATAAATGCAGCAGTTGTGTGCCGGGCTGGGGAAGGCTTCTAATCAACCTGTAAGGTGGTCGATGATAATCGGAACATAATGGTACCCTTCAGCCCTAGGAAGGGTAATGAAATCAATCTGGAGCCCCTCAAAGGGGTGGTAAACCCAGGCTTGGCCACCCTGGGGAAGGGCCCAAGGTCGGTTGGCATTAAAGCTCTGGCAGATGGAACAGGACATCGTCACTCACTTGGCTACAGGACGGATACCAGGAGCAAACCAGTGACATAAAACTGGCAGCCAGAGCACTGGCTCCATAGCAGGTATGCTGGTGATTCGGCAACCTAGAAAAACTCATTACGCTCAACAGCCTCGTATTTAGTAGGCCATTCGGATCACTCCTTCTCCGTAATCAGAAAACCGGAGTGAGGCACGGTGACCACGGTGTTGAGAGCCTCCAGAGGAGGGTCGGGCACGTGTCATGCAGCCCAGCGAGAGGCTTGGTCAGCTTTATGGTTTCCCAGATAGAGTTCTTTCCCTGGGTGTGCGCTCTAACATGGATAACAGCGAGAGCAGTGGGAAGTCTGATGGCAGCTAAAAAGTGGACTACTCGCTCACCATTCGCTACGGGCTTTCCTCCATAGGTCAAGAAACCTCGACTCTGCCACAAGGGACCGGTTACATGGCAAATGCCAAAGCCATGCGTGGAATCTGTGTAAATATTAGCGCACAATCCTTTAGCCAGGTGAAAGGCCTGAATCGAAGCCTCAAGCTCAGCCGCCTGACCACTACACGAGGAAGGGAGAGATCCGGCCCATAAAACACAATCATGAATGAGCACCGCATGAATAGGCATGACATAAGCATTAATGACCCACAGGTCCTGTACAAAATGGTAAGTCAGGGGGTTCCCTGGCTTACGCACTGGCAACACTGGACTATTGCAGGGAGAAATGCATTCAATGAGGATTTTGTTTTCCAAGAACTCAGAGATAATTGGGTCCAACCCTGCACGGCCCTCAGGTGACATAGGATATTGCCGGACACAGGGGGGAAACTTATGGAGCAGGGGATTGGTCTTAACCGGTTCAGTTCCCCAGAGGAAACCCACGTCTGATGGGCCAGAGCTCCAAAGGCTTGGTGGCAAATTAAGCAAAACGGGGTCATCAGTTTCCATGGGGAGTTCAGCAACTACCATCAGGGAGCCTTGGCTCCTTGGGCTCAGCAGGTCCGGTTTACCAAGGAGATTCCCAATCGCTAGCGTGATTACCTCCTCCTCACATTTAGGCACGGCCTGAAGTTTACACAGGGGCTAGAAGGGTGGTATCTGCCAGGAGGGTGGAAAGGGAGCCATAAACTGGCAGTAGCGGGGGAGAGGAGACCGGCAGAGGTGGATATAAGGAAGGTCCGTGGGCTGGGCAGCCCGAGGGTTTTATCGGGACAGCCAAGGACTGACCAAAACTTAGGTCTATCAAGGGACACTCAGCATCTGTCTTCTCTGGCGCATTCGCATTAATTTTAGTAAGGGGTTTTTTATCTTGGTTTTTCATGGGCGCAGGCAATCCCTCTGACAATTTTGCCTAAAAATACCAATTAACACTTCTCGTCGGGTCTTAAGTAGATCAGAATTTCACGTGTAGTCTGCAGGGCTGTAGGATCAAAAGTACCCTCTACTGGCCAAAAATTGAGACCCTGCTGATCAGTTAAATCTGTCCAAGAGTCATGGCACCATCTCATTTGCTTTTTTCGTCATTACTTTTTCTTTTTTTTTATTAACGGAAGATGACCTTGATCCCAGGACTGGAGAAGTTTTGAATACAGAAGCCGTCCCTAAATTGATGAGACCCCAGCTTTCACTGTACCGGGAAGCCCCTTTCCTTCAACCAGGAAAGATCCTCTGGGACATCTCCCAGAGTCCCCTAGGACGTCTCCTAGGGTGATCCCCTTCTCCAAATCCGGAGAAGTCCCCTCTGTGCAGAAACCGCACAGAGTCCCCTCTCTGTAAGACACTGAGAGAATCCTACCCGCTTACCTGCTCAACCCGCGGACGCTCCAAATTAGGCTTCAGAGATCTCAAGGAAGGGGTGTCCGGACCCTAAAAGCGGGCATACTTACAGTTTTACCTTGAGCGCGCTTGGGCACCTGGTTCCCGGAGATTCTCGACCTGGTCTGTCCAATCCAGAGCATAAGGTCCCTTCGTGGTCGCCAAAACTGTTACGGATTTTTGTCAGAGAAACGACTCTGATCTCGCAATCGCATGAGAGGGTTTCGTGTCCTTGGTGTAGAAATGAAGAGACTCAAGAGAGCGAGCCGAGACAGCAGGAAAGGGCAGAAAGTGGCTGCCGCCCGTTCACCCCACGGGGTACGAATGACGAACAGCCACGAGCCGTCCCGAACCTGGTAACTTTATTTGCAAGCATTTCCGCGTTCCACTCGACCGCATCTCTTCCAGTGTGCACCCAAAATCGCACCTAATCCCCTTGCGTTGCCCGTACTCCACACTCCAGTTCTTAGGAGTGGTCCTATAAGGTAATGTAATTGACACATTGTTACCCAAATTTAACTGATTGATCTACCACAGGAAGGATATTAAATGGAGACAGGATGTCTAGTACAATATTGGAAGGAGATAGAATGGAGACACAATGGTCAATTGCCTAGTACAAGCCCTCACTCCCTCCTCCCCCGTGAGGTGATTGATCCTTCTGCGCCCCTCCCCCCCATCCCCGGGCAACAATGTCCTTGTTCTCACTGTGTTACCTTACCTTAGCCGCCACCTACGCCCACAACCCACATCGGACATCCTCAGGGCTTCCTCCGCCGCCTCAGAGACATTTGGACCATGAGCCCCAGGACTCTCCTTGCCTTTTGACTTTGATGTAGATCAGGTCGACCCTTAGTCAAGTAAACACCAGACCCTTATTAATAATATTTTATTGTATCATGTTTCTATATTACCGCTTTCACATGTTATCGTTGGTTGTTCTCAGTGCTGCCACCTACCACTCTGGCCTCACCATGTCCTTCCACCCCCCCCCAACACCTGCCCCTCCCAATCCTCTCCTTCCCCTTCCCCTCTCTCGCCCAGCTCTTTCCCGCTCTCTCCTCTGCCTCCTCCCCCGCTCTTCTCCCCCGACCTAGTACTCCACTTTACCAGCGCCACCCCTTTTCCCCCTCCCCCTACGGTCCTCCCCACCAAACCCCCTCCTCCCACCCTCCCCCCTTCCCTCTTCCCCTCCCACGCCCCATCCCATTCCTCCTGTCCCACCGCCACCCCTCTTCCCCCTCTCCCCGTCCAGGACCCCGCCACCTCGTTCCCATCCAAACCCTCCACTCTCCCCGCCCCCGCCCCCCTGCACCCACAGCTACTTTCAAGCGTGGCCTCTGGAATCCCCGCTCCATTACAAGTAAACTACCTTTCATCCTTGACCTTTTCCTTTCCCTCTCTCTCCTCCTCCTCGCCCTTACGGAGACCAGGATCACTCCCAAAGACATGGTCTCCGCCCCTGCTCTCTCCAGCGGAGGCCTCTCCTTCTCCCACTCCCCCAGACTCACCGGAAAGGAAGGAGGCGTAGACTTCCTTCTCTCACCCCGATGCCGCTTCCGCACTATCCCTCCCCCCCACCTTCCCCTCCTTTGAAGCCCATATCATTCGCCTCTACCACCCCCTCCAGATACTTGTAGCCATCATCTACCGCTCTTCTGGTCCCACTACCAACTTCTTCAACCACCTTGACCCCTTTCTCACCTTCCTTCTCTCCTTCTCTCTGCCCACTCATCCTCGGAGACTTCAACATTCACATGGATGTACCCAGTGACTCCTCTGCCGTCTGCCTGCTATCGCTCCTCGACTCTGCCTACCTCTTGCTCCACCACACCTCGTCCACTCACCGACTTGGTCACACCCTCGATCTCGTCATCTCCTACCGCTGCACTATCTCCTCCCTCACCAACTCTGAAATCCCTCTCTCAGACCATAAACTTCTCACCTGCCTCCTCTCTCACACTCTTTCCGGCTGCAAATCTATACTACTCCCCCACAGAGACCTCCTCTCTCTTGATCCCATCCATCTCTCCAAAAGCGTCTCTCCCCACCTTGCCCCACGTCCTCTCTTCCCACTCTCGACGATCAGGTTACTGCTCTCACCTCCACCCACTTTACTCATCTCAACTCACTTGCCCCCCTTTCCCTCCTCCACTCTCGCTCCACTAACCCACAGCCCTGGATCTCTCCCTCTCTCTGCCTCCTACTCTCTTATACTCGAGCTGCTGAGAGCTGCTGGCGAAGGTCCAAGCACCAAGCCAAGCTTATCCACTTTAAATTTATCCTTTCTTGCCTTAACTCTGCCCTCTCCTCCGCCAGGCAAAACTACTTTTCTTCCCACATTGACACCCATGCCCGTCACCCCCACCAATTGTTCTGGACCTTTAATTCTCTCCTCAGACCCCCTGTTCCTCTCCCTCCCCCATCCCTCACCCCCAATGATCTGGCCACCTATTTCATCACGAAAATTAACACAATCAGGTCTGAGCTCCCCAAAGTCACCCCTCCCCCTTCTGCCTCCGCCCCACCCCCAACCCTCTCCCTTACTTTCTCATCTTTCCCTGCAGTATCCTCAGAGGAGATCTCCTCCCTCCTTGCAAGTGCCATCCCCTCCACCTGTGCTTTGGACCCCATTCCAGCTCACCTTATAAAAACCATCGCCCCTTCCCTCCTCCCCTCCTTAACTTCTATCTTTAACCGCTCACTCTCCAATGGCTTCTTCCCCTCTGCCTTCAAACATGTCCATGTCTCCCCCATCCAAAAAAAACCCTCTCTTGACCCCACTTCCCCTTCCAGTTATCGCCCTATCTCCCTTCTACCCTTCCTTTCCAAGCTCCTAGAACGAGTCATCTACACTCGCTGCCTAGAATTCCTTAACTCCAATTCTCTCCTGGACCCTCTCCAATCTGGTTTCCGTACCCTCCACTCTACTGAGACTGCTCTCTCAAAGGACACCCATGACCTCCTTCTTGCCTAATCCAATGGCTCCTACTCTATCCTAATCCTCCTTGACCTCTCAACTGCTTTGACACTGTAGACCATCCCCTTCTCCTCCACACCTTATCTCACCTTGGCTTCACGGACTCTGTCCTCTCCCGATTCTTCTCTTATCTTTCTGGCCATTCATTCTCAATCTCCTTCGTGGGCTCCTCCTCCTCCCATCCTCTAACTGTAGGAGTTTCTCAAGGGTCAGTTCTTGGCCTTCTTCTGTTCTCCATATACACTCACTCCCTTGGTGAACTCATTCACTCTCATGGCTTCAACTATCATCTCTGTGCAGATGACACACAGTTCTACATCTCTGCCCCTGTCCTCTCCCCTTCCCTTCAGGCTCGTATTTCCTCCTGCTTCCAGGACGTCTCTACCTGGATGTCTGCCCGCCATCTAAAACTCAACATGTCCAAAACTGAGCTCCTTATCTTCCCTCCCAAGCCCTGTCATCTTCCTGACTTCCCTATCACTGTGGATGGTATGACCATCCTTCCCATCTCTCAAGCCCACAACCTTGGTGTCATCCTTGACTCACCTCTCTCATTCACCCCACACATCCAATCCATCACCAAGACCTGCTGGTCTCACCTTTATAATATTGCCAAGATCTGCTCTTTCCTCTCCACCCAAATGGCTATCTTACTGCTACAGGCTCTCATAATATCCTGGCTGGATTATTGTGTCAGCCTTCTCTCTGATCTCCCTTCCTCCTGTCTCTCCCCGCTCCACTCTATTCTTCATTCTGCTGCCTGACTCATCTTCCTGCAGAAACGCTCTGGGAATGTCACTCCCCTTCTTAAACATCTCCAGTGGTTGCCTATCAACCTCCACATGAAACAAAAACTTCTCACTCTAGACTTTAAGGCTCTCCATCACCTTGCCCCTTCTACCTCTCCTCCCATCTCTCTTTCTACTGCCCACCCTGTATGCTCCGCTCTTCTGCCACCTCACCATCCCCCATTCACGCTTATTCTGCCATCGACCCCTGGCCCACGTCCTCCCGCTGTCCTGGAATGCCGTCCCTCCTCACCTCCGTCAAACTAACTCTCTTCCCCTCTTCAAAGCCCTACTGAGAGCTCACCTCCTCCAAGAGGCCTTCCCAGACTGAGCTTCCCCTTTTCCCTCTGCTCCCTCTGCTGCCTCTCTGCTCCCCCTTCACCTCCCCTCAGCTAAGTCCCCCTTTTCCCCCCTTTCTCTCTGCTCCTCCCCCCTTCCTTCCCCTCCCCTCAGCACTGTGCTCATCTGATCATTTGTATATATTTTTATTACCTTATTCATTTTGTTAATGAGATGTACATCCCCTTGATTCAGTCATTCAATAGTATTTACTAAGCGCTTACTATGTGCAGAGCACTGTACTAAGTGCTTGGAATGTACAAATCGGTAACAGATAGAGACAGTCCCTGCCCTTTGACAGGCTTACAATCTAATCGGGGGAGGCAGACAGGCAAGAACAATGGCAATGAATAGAATCAAGGGGAAGAACATCTCATTAAAATAATAGCAAATAAATAGAATCAGTGTGATGTACATCTCATTAACAAAATAAATAGGGTAATGAAGATATATACAGTTGAGCGGATGAGTACAGTGCTGAGGGGATGGGACGAGAGAGGGGGAGGAGCAGAGGGAAAGGGGGGAGAAGAGGGTTTAGCTACGATAGAGGGAGCAGAGGGAAAAGGGGAGCTCATTCTGGGAAGGCCTCTTGGAGGAGGTGAGCTTTAAGTAGGGTTTTGAAGAGGGGTAGATAATTAGTTTGGCGGAGGTGCGGAGGGAGGGCATTCCAGGACCATGGGAGGAGGTGGCCCAGGAGTCGACGGTGGGATAGGCGAGAACGGGGGATGGTGAGGAGGTGGGCGGCAGAGGAGCGGAGCGTGCGGGGTGGGCAGTAGAAAGAGAGAAGGGAGGAGAGGTAGGAAGGGGCAAGGTGTTGGAGATCCTTGAAGCCTAGAGTGAGAAGTTTTTGTTTTGTGCGGAGGCTGATAGGCAACCACTGGAGGTTTTTAAGAAGGGGAGTGACATTCCCAGAGTGTTTCTGCAGGAAGATGAGCCTGGCAGCGGAGTGAAGAATAGACTGGAGTGGGGAGAGAGAGGAGGAAGGGAGATCAGAGAGCAGGCTGACATAGTAATCTAGCCGGGATATTACGAGAGCCTGTAGCAGTAAGATAGCCGTTTGGGTGGAGAGGAAATGGCGGATCTTGGCGATATTAATAAGGTAACACCGGCAGGTTTTGGTAATGGATTGGACGCGTGGGGTGAAAGAGAGAGCCGAGTCAACGATGACACCGAGGTTGCGGGCCTGAGAGACGGGAAGGATGGTTGTACCATCCACGTAGTTAGGGAAGTCAGGGAGAGGACCGGGCTTGGGAGGGAAGATGAGGAGCTCAGTTTTGGTCATGTTGAGTTTTAGGTGGCGGGCAGACATCCAGGTAGAGACGTCTTGGAGGCAGGAGGAGACACGAGCTTGAAGGGAGGGGGAGAGGACGGGGCAGACACGTAGATCTGTGTGTCATCTGCATAGAGATGATAGTTGAAGCCGCGAGAGAGGATGAGTTCACCGAGGGAGTGAGTGTATATGGAGAACAGAAGAGGGCCAAGACCTGACCCTTGAGGAACTCCAACAGTTAGAGGATGGGAGGGGGAGGAGGAGCCTGCAAAGGAGACCGAGAATGACCAGCCAGAGAGATGAGGAGAACCAGGAGAGGACTTGCTATTGCTTTTGTCTGTCTGTCTTCCCCGATTAGACTGTAAGACTGTCAATGGGCAGGGATTGTCTCTATCTGTTGCCGAATTGTACCTTCCAAGCCCTTAGTACAGTGCTCTGCACATAGTAAGCGCTCAATAAATACTATTGAATGAATGAGACAGAACAGAGACAGGATGGTAAATCTTCCAGTACAGAAAAGAGACCCTGGCCACCGGGGGCCTAGAACTGCACCAGAGGAGGAGAACAGGCACCCCCATTCTCCGCCCTCCCCCGCAATCCGTGCACCGAGGCCTGGGGCCTGAATGAGGAAGGATCTCCAATCCCCTCATCACCTCCGCACACCGGCATCCCTACCCCCGCCAAAGAAGCAGAGCTGTGACTCAACATGGAGATCAGAACATGTTAACAACGATCCATCAACAACTCAGGATTTGCTAGCACTGCTCGCCCATTCCCTCCGGACAGACGCTTTAATGACTCGCTAATCGCAGCTCAGAACTTGTGGATTCTCCCCAAATTTGAGAGCTATCGAGTCGCCACCAACTAGAGGAATCAGCTGCTGCAGCTCCGGCTTTCCTATACCCTAGCCTCCACCCTCCCCCCACCCACCATGTGCCCTTTCTCATCCCCCTCTCCACAGGTTAACTCTCCTCGGTGCACTCCCATCCAACCCCTCCACAACGCTTCCCCTATCCCTGTCATCCTATCCCAGAGCTGCCTCTCACCCCCATCTCCCTGTTCTAGCGCCTGCCAGATCAACCCCATTCACCCCCTTTCTACCCCTCGTACATGCCCCAGCCCACACACTCTCCCCCTGTGCATCCCTGCTCCATCATCGGTAAGCTTTCCTTCATCATTGACCTGTTCCTGACCCAATCACTGCTCCTTGTCATCACTGAAACCTGACTCCTCCCAGATGACAGTCTCCCCGCTGCTCACTCTAGAGGGGGCCTCACCTTCTCCCACTCCCCCAGACTCACTGGGAAGAGGGGGAGAAGTCGATTTCCTTCTCACTCTCTAATGCCTCTTTTGCACCATCCCTCCCTCCATCCCTCTTTTTTACTTCCTTTGAAGTCCATATCATCCCCCTTTACCACCCACTCCAATTACTAGTCACAGGCACCTACCATCTCACCCAGGCCCCACCTCCAACTTTCTGTACCATTTTGATCCCTTTCTCATGTTCCTTCTCTCATCTCCATTCCTGCATTGACCCCTGAGTACTTCAATATCATCAATGTGGATGTCCCTGACAATCCTTCCACTGTCCACCTGCTCTCACTCCTCTACTCCAGTGACCTCCTGATCCACCCCACCCTATACACTAACCAATTTAGGCACACACTTGATTTTACAACTTCTAGTAACTGTACAATCTCCACCCTCCCCACTTCTGAAATTCCTCTGTCAGACCACCACCTTCTCACCTCCTCTCTCTCCCAAATATCCACCCCCCACACAAATCTGTCATTTTCCCCCCATATGACTTCGTTTTTTGACCCCCGCCAATATTCTATTCTACCCCATTTGGTCTCTATACCCAAACTACTTTCCTTCTCCTGATGCACAAATCGACACACTCAACACCATCCTCACCACTGTACTGAACTCCCTTGCTCTTCCGTCTCTCCTCCAGTCTCATGCAACTAGCACACAACCTGGATCACCTTCACAGTATACTTCCACCATTCCTGTGCTTGAACTGTGGTGCACTGTTGCAAGAAATCCAGACCTTCTCTCTGTCCCTGCCCACCTGAAATTCATTCTTATCTGCTTCAAATAGGCTCTCTCCACTGATGGACAACAATACTCGTCCTTCTTAATTCACTTCCATACCAACTGCCCCCTCCATCTATTCCAGACATTTAACTCCCCTTCTCAAGCTTCCTGTTCGTCTGCCCCCACTATTTCTTTCCCCTAATGACCTGGTCACCTACTTCATCAACAAAATTGAAACCATGAGGCATAATCTCCCTAAAATCTCCCTTGCTTCTCTCCATTTCTCCCCACACTCTCTTCCACCCTCTTGGAGTCTCCCTATATTCCCTGCAATTACTCAAGGTGGCATCTCTCACCTCTTCTCTAAATCTACCCCATCCATCCATGCTTCTGACCCTATCCCTCATACCTTTTTAAGATACTCTTCTCCTCCTTTCTCCCTTCCTAGACTGCCATCTTCAACTGCTCAATCTCCAATGACTTCTTCACCACTGCTTTCAAACATGCTTATGTATTCCCTATCCTAAAAAAACCCCTCCCTTGACCCCATGGCTCCCTCCAGTTAGTGTCCCATTTCCCTCCTACCAAAACTCCACACTTCTTGACTCCACTTCCTCTACTCCAATTCTCTCCTAGATCCCCTCCAATCTGGCTTCCACTGACTTCACTCCACAGAAACAGCCCTCTCTAAGGAAGCCTTCCTCTCACCAAATCTGATGATCTTTACTCTCTCCTATCCTCCTAGTCCTCTCAGCTGCCTTCGACACTGTAGACCACCCCCTTTTCCTTGAACCACCCTCTTCTTGAAAATTTCATCTAACCTTGACTTCACTGACACTCTCCTCCCTTGGTCTCCTAGTATCTCTCTGACTGCTACCCCTCAGTCTTTTTTGCTGGCTCCTCTACCTCCCACCCCCTGATAGTGAGGGCCCCTCAAGGCTCAGTTCTAGGTCTTCTTCTATTCTCCATCTACACCCACTCCCTTGGAGAACTCATGGCTTCAATTACCACCTGTAGGCAGATGATTCCCAAATCTACATCTCCAGCCCTGACCTCTCTTTCCCTGCAATCTCACATTTCCTACTGCCTTCAAGACATCTCTCCTTGAATGTCCTGCAGTCACCTCAAATTAACATGTCCAAAACTGAACTCCCTATCTTCCCATCCAAACTCTGTCCTTCCCCTGTCTTTCCCATCACTGAAGACAACACTATTCTCCCTGGCTCTTAAGCCCATAACCTTGGCATTATCAACTCATCTTTATTTTTCCACCCACATATTCAATCCATCACCCAATAATGTCGGTTCTACTTTAACAACACTGCTAAAATCCGCCCTTTCATCTCCAATCAAACTGCTATCCTGATGATCCAAGCACTTATCCTATCCCACCTCGAGTACTGCATTTACCTCCTCGTTGACCTCCTGGCCTCCTGTCTCTCCCCACTCCACCTCATACTTCATTCTGCTGCGTGGATCATTCACCAACAAAAATGTTCAGTCCATACCTTCCCACTACTCAAGAACCTCCAGTGTCTTCCCACTCACCTCCCCATCAAACAGAAACTCTTTACCATTGGCTTTAAACCAATCATTAGCTCACCCCATTCTACCTCATCTCACTACACATTCTGCTTCTCTAGCACCACCTTACTCACTGTGCCCTCATCTTGCTGCTCACCCCTTTCCCACATCCTCCCCCTAGCCTGGAACTCTCTTCCCAGTCATATATGCCAGACCATCACTCTCTCCATCTTCAAAGCATTATTAAGGTCACATCTCTCCAAGAAGCCTTTTCTGAATAAGCCCTCTTTTCCTCGGCTCATTCTCTCTTCTGCATCATCTATGCACTATCATCTATGACCAGATCTGTGACCTTTGGATATTTGAGATTCACTCCACCCCAACCCCACAGCACATATGTACATATTTTTGAATTCTATATTATAAATTATTTATTCATATTAATGTCTGTCTTCCTCTCTAGACTGTAAACTCATTACGGGCAGGGAATGTGTCCGCTAATTCTATAGTATTTTACTCTCTCAAGTACAGTGTTCTTCATATAGTAAGCACTCTATAAATATAATTGATTGATCCCAGCTCCACTACCTGCTCGCTGTATGACACTGGGCAAGACATGTCACTTCTCTGGGCCTCAGTCTCTTCATCCATAAAATGGGGATCAGACTCCTGTTCTCCCTCCCTAACTGCAAACCCCATGCTGGACAGGACTGTGCCTCATCTGACAATCTTGAATAATAATAACAATAATAATGATAAAGGTGGTATTTGTTAAGCACCTACTATGTGCCCAGCACTGTCCTAAGCACTGGGGTAGATACAAGGTAATCAGGGTGACCCCTGTGGGGCTCACAGTCATAATCCCCATTTTACAGATGAGGTAACTGAGGCACAGAGAAGTTAAATGACTTGCCCAAGGTCACACATCCGATTAGTGGCAGAGTCTGGATTAGAACTCACTACTTCTGACTGCCTAGCCTGAGCTCTTTCCACTAAGCCATGCTGCTTCTCTACCTCTACACTTAGCGGTGTCTGAACCATAAAAGGTGCTTTAACGAATGCTACAATACATTATTATTATTGTTGTTATCATTATCTTAGTCTATGTTTTTTTTAATACCATCTCCGTAGACTAAAAAAAGTGGCAAGCCCAGGCCTTTCCTGCTGTCTGGATCTAGAGACAAGGCCTTTAAGATGTGGGATGTCAGCACTGGTATGTGCCTTATGATACTCGTAACTTTTTGTATCAGTGCATCTTTAAACCTTTTTGTCCATTAGCTATATTACTGAATCAGTGCTCTAAAAAGCTCAGCAATTAAAATAGTAGCAGTAATACTGATGGGGCCAAGAACCTTTTCCTTGTCAAGTTTCCTGGCTTCAGCCCTTTGGTTTAGACTACAAGCCCATTATTGGGCAGGGATTGCCTCTATCTGTTGCTGAATTGTACCTTCCAAGCACTTAGTACAGTGCTCTGCACATAGTAAGCGCTCAATAAATACTATTAAATGAATGAATGAATGAATGAATGAATGAATTTGGGTATTTGGGTTTAAAGGGAAAGAGGTGGAGTTTGTTTTTAGACATGCCCAAGTATTCCACTTTAAAAGAAATACCCTCTATCTGCTCAGATCAATCCTTTCTCCTTTTTCTCCTGCCCTGCAGGTGATGATGAAGTTAACTGATTTTCTCAAGTTCACACAGCAGGCAAATGGCAGAGTAAGAATCAGAATCCTCTATTTTTTTTCCCCAAAATTGCCTTAGTTGTTTTCAGAATACTATCTTCCTAGCTACCTTTGGGCCACTTTATATCAAAGCATGTAAACTCTAAACATTCCTTGACTTTCCCAACTCAAAATCTGCTGACCTGAATATTATGCCTGTAAGCCGCTATCTTGAGGTGAAATATCTAGTAAAAAAACACTGAATAAACAGAGCATAACCATCGACCATCACACAAAAGGATAATATCAGGATTTATCTTGATGATGACAGTCAATCAATCAAGGGTATTTATCAAACACTTATGGTATGCAAAGGACTGTACTAAGTGCTTGGGAGGGTGCAGTACAATAGGGTTGGTAGAGACAATACACAATCCCTGCCCAGTGGCGCTTACAGCTTAGAGGGGGAGACAGACATTAAAAAAAGTTGCAGGTAGGAGAAACGGCAGAGTACAAGTATATGTACACAAGTCGGTGGGGGAAAGGTGAATATCAGTGTATTCTCAGTATGTATAGACAATACAAAAGGGAGAGCAAATAAGGAAAATGAGAGTTTAGTCAGGAGAAACCTGTTTTAGTAGGGTTTTGAAGGTGGCAAGAGTGATGGTCTGTCATATACGAAGCGGAGGGAGTTCCAAGTCAGAGGGAGGATATGGGCAAGGGGTTGATGGGGGATTGACAAGACAGTTACAGAGAGTAGGTTGGCATTAAAGGAGCAGAGCGTAAGGATTATGTTGTATAGAAGATCAGTGAGGTATGGTAGTTGGGGAGAGTTGATTGAGTGTCTTAAACCTGATGGTAAGGGGTTTCTGTTTGATGTGAAGGTGGATGAGCAGTAAGTGGAGCTTCTTGAGGAGTGGGGAGACATGCAGTGATTTTTTTTTTTAGCAGCAGCATGACCTAGTGGATAGAGCACAAGGCTAGGAGTCAGAAAGGCCTGGGTTCTAACCCCAGCTCTGCCATTTGTGTGTTGTGTGACCTTGGGCAACTCACTTCACGTCTCTATGCCTCAGTTACCTCATCTGTAAAAAGGGGATGAAGACTGTGTGCCCCATGTGGGACATGGACTGTGTCCATCCTGATTACCTTGTATCTACCTCAGTGGTTAGTATAGTGTCTGGCACATAGTAAGTGCTTAACTAATACCAGAAAAAAAAGATCCAGGCAGGAAAGTGAAGTATGGGCTGAAGAGGGGAAAGACAGGAGACAGGGAGGTCAGCAAGGAGGCCGATACAGTAATCTAGGTGGGACAGGGTAAGTGCTTGGATCAACATGGTAGCAGTTTGGATGGAGAGGAATGAACAGATTCTAGATATGCTGTGAAAGTGGGGCTGACAGGATTTGCTGACAGACTGAATGGGCAGGTTGAATGAGAGAACTAAGTCGAGGATATTGTCAAGGGTGTGGGCTTGTGAGACAGGGAGGATGGTGGTGGTGTCTATAATGATAGGAAAGTCTTGGGAAGGGCTGTGTTTGGGTGGGAATATGAAGAGTTCTTGTTTTGTGTTGTCCATAAAGAAAAAGGATGCTTGTTGCTCATGAACTGGGAAATTATGGAGTTGAGAATGCAATAGTCCCAGCTCTGCCACTTGTTAGCTGTGTGACTGTGGGCAAGTCACTTCACTTCTCTGGGCCTCAGTGACCTCATCTGTAAAATGGGGATGAAGACTGTGAGCCCCACGGGACACAACCTGATAACTCTGTATCTCCCCCAGCACTTAGAAGTGCTCTGCACATAGTAAGCACTTAACAAATACCAACATTATTATCGATTAGACAGTAAGCCCGTCAGTGGGTAGGGATTGTCTATCTGTTGCTGAACTGTACATTTCAAGTGTTAGTACAGTGCTCTGCACATAGTAAGCACTCAATAAGTACTATTGAATGAATAGTGTCAAGCTAGAATATCCAGTGAAGACTACACGCTTGGAGTATTCTCCCTTCTTCAGAACAGCATCACTCCGGTGTTGGATTTGCAATTGGACACTGCTTGGTCTCTCAGCTTCCAAATCTGACCTGAGACCTAAATGACCGACTCATGTCCCTGTGCTGGCCCCTCTGGTTTGCCCCATCTATGATGAGACACAGGAATGAAGAAAAAGAAGAAATTCTGCCACCCTTCATGCCTGGAAAGAATCTCATTATTAATAGAGCCATCTTCATAAGTGGAGGATAGAGTGTAGAGACACCTGAGAGGTTCTCACTCTTGGCCGTGCAAGTGTTGCTTTATCATTGTTAAGCATTTCTTGTGTGTGAGTTTTCATTTTCTAGGAGTGTGTCATTCGTTCTCCTGGTGTACTTGGACACCACTTTAAGATATACTAGCTTTATTGTTCGTGAAAGTCAGAACACATCAGGTGAAGCACTCTCCAGCCCTCAATATGACATTAAAGGCGGAAAAATAAGCATGCTTCAGGTCTAGCTATCGGACCACACAAAAGTGAAATCCCACACTGATCCACAGCCTGAGGTTTCTGAATCCCATTCTCTCTAAAATATCAGGTCATGGAATTGATTTCTTCCTGAAACATATATATGCCTTAAAAGATAATATGTCCCCACGCCCTCCAGTTCTTCCAGAACCATTTTCGTTAGGAAAGAGATCTTGTGAGATTCCTCACAGTTTTACTTTCAACCCTGACCCAAGTCAGTAAAGAAAGCACAAACACAGACAAAAAGAGAACACAAACAATAAACTCTCCGGGCCATGTCAGTCTTTCAGCCACCCTTTGCACTTACGTGTATGTCAGATCATTTATTTCATCATATCTTTAGAAGGGATTGTGCCTTCTATTTTTATTGTGTTCTAGTAAGTGTTCAGTACTGTGTTCTTGCATATAGATGCTCAGTATAAGCTGATGATAATGATGATGATAATGGTGATGATGACGCAGTCTTCTTTTGAAAATGAGTGTGAAACGAATGGATACTTCCATTGTGTTGTGAGGTGTGTGCAAAGGCCAAGATGGTGGCACACAGCCAAACATAGATTTGGCACATGAAGTTCTGCACTAATTGTTGTTGTATGGTGTGAGAAGCCACCTTTCATCTCGAATATTCCTCCTTTGTCTCTACAATGCATTTTTCCTTAAACTACTGAATTGCTGAATGGCAGGTCTTATGCTCAGTGAACCTGTTCCGTGCCCCATGTTCTCGAGTGCTGTCAGTCAGTCCATCAGTGGATAATATTGAGTGCTCACTTTGTGCAGAGCACTGTACTAAGCACTTGGGATAGTACACCACAGTCAGTATGCATGGTCTCTGCCCTCGAGGAATTTACAATCTAGCAGGGGAGACAGACATTAAAATAATTACAGGTGAGGAAAGCAACCAAATGTAAGGATATGTGTTGTAGGACTGGAGGTGGTGAGAGTATCTAAGTGCTTAGGAAATGGAACTAAGTCCATAGGCGAGTCAGTAGGGAGGGAAAATAGGATGGGAGGATTGATTGAGCGATGAGAGCTTAGTCAGGGAAGGCTTCCTAAAACTGGTATTTGTTAAGTGCTTATTATGTGCTAAGCAATGTACTAATCACGGGGTTAATAAAGATAATCAGGACCAACACATATCGTATCATATATCATATCAATTCTCATATCAAAACTCATCATATTATATATCATATCATACCATATCATATCAAATCAAATCATATCTCCTCCAGGGCTTTGAGGATGGGGAGAGTGTTGATATATTGGATACGAAGGGGGAGGAGGTTCTACGTTGGAAGGAGAACATGTGCACGGAAGTTGATGCTAAGATAGATGATATGGAGACAAAACAAGTCGGTTGACGTTAAAGAAGTGAAGAGAGTGGTCTGGGATATAATGGAAGAGGAGCACAACAGGTAAGGGGAGAGAGCTGATTGGGTGCAGAGATGGATGGGCAGTGGAGCATGCTTGGAGGTTGGCTGTCAGTTCATCCATAAAATATTATTTTAGGAACACGTTTTGTATGCATCCTTACAGATAACCACATTATTGCAGCTGAGCTTGGTAGCCAACATCACTTGCATGCCTGTGACCCCATTTAATCAATCATATTTATTGAGCACTTACTGTGTATAGATTGCACTAAGCACTTGGGAGAGTACACTATAACAGACTTGATAGACACATTTCCTGCCAACGAGCTTATAGTGGAGAAAGACATTAATATAAATAAATTATGTCTATGTACATAAGTACCATGGGGCTGAGAGAAAAAAGGATGAATAAAGGATGCAAACCCAAATGCAAGGATGATGCAGAAGGGAGACAGAGAAGAGGAAATGTGGAAGTCAGGGAAGGACTCTTGGAGGAGATGTGCCTTCAATAAGTCTTTGAAGGTGGGGAGAGAGATGGTCTGTTGGCTATGAAAAGGGGGCGGCATTCCAGGCCAGAGGCAGGATATGGGTGAGAGGTCAGTGGTGATATAGATGAGATTGAGGCACATTGAGCAGGTTGGAACTGAACTGTAGTAGGGGACCAGCAAGGTGAGATATAAAGGGGCAAGGTAATTGAGTACTTTAAAGCTGATGATAAGGAGTTTCTGTCTGATGCAGAGGTTGATGGGCAATCACTGGAGTTTCTTGAGGAGTAGGGAAACATGTCCAGAATGCTTTTGTAGAAAAATGATCCGGGAAGCAGAGTGATGTGTGGACTGGACTAGAGAGAAATAGGAGGCTGGGAGGTCAGCAAGGAAGCTGATCCAGTAACCAAGGTGGGCTAGATTAAGTGACTTTATTAATGTGGTAGTCGTTTGGGTGGAGAGGAAAGGGTTGATTTAATATCTTTTGCAAAACATTTGGTGAGTGGTTTATAAGCCTCCAAAGGTGTAGCCACGGCTGCATAGTCAGCCACAAAGAATACCTCATAACTGAGAGTTCTGGCCACCTTTGTCATCACACAAAGATACTGCAAATTTCTGCAGTCACTATCTAGATGATTCTGCACAGTCCACATCGCTAAACACATAGAACACCATGTCTTGAACATAGTGGTAAAAAATACTGGTGCAAGAATGCAGCCTTGCTAGATGTAATATGAAATGTTGAAGGGGCTTGAGAAGCAAACTTGATCCAGAATTGTCAGAATTCCAATGGGAGTGACCAAGAGATGCTATTGATTTTTTCCACATGGCCAAATTTCAAAGAACGACCTCCAAGTCATCACTATTTTCTGGGCCTAAAACCTTTATTAGATCGATCAAGACAGTGTCCAGGTCTTGGTTTGGCTCTCTGCAGGTTCCTGCAGCTGCCTATTGCAATCACTACTGAGAGAAGAATAAATGAATTTCTGCACTGACAAAGGGGAGATACTTTATCTGAACATTTTGGGCTGTTTTGAATTTGGGCATCACCGCCCAAGTTGAGGTGTTACGTTCTGGGGTTGCTAAGAGCTTCGTACAGTGCCCTGCACACAGTAAGCACTCAATAAATATGAATGAAAGAATGAATGAATGAATGAAGATACAATGCGTAGCTCTTCCTAAAATGCTTTTTGAAAATTGTTTAGAAAAATAAGAGATTAGGGCTGTAACATGTGGAAAATAATGTTGTTAATGATCAGGACATTTCAGTGTTGACATTGATTTCTAAAATGGGATTAACGAATGAAAAGGTGAAATGAACATTTTGAAGGGAAATAAAGTAATTAGTTGGAGAATTCAAATCATTAATAGAAACTATTAATGAGGAGTTCAATCAGAACCTTTCATCACCATCATATGTGAACTGAAGTGAAAAATTGTTTCTGACATGAAACAAATTCTTCAGCTAGAAAAGTTAATTTTGTTTCTCATTTTTAGAAAGTTAATTCATTATTGCTGTTATTGTTGCCTTCATTTATATTTACCGATGAACAATTCCCATTGAGTTGTTTAGGGATCTGGGGTTGGCTTCTAGCCATGGGGCAGGCAGATGGGTCAGTTGAAGTAGAATTTAGAGAAGCAGCATGGCCTAGTAGAAAGAGCACAGACCTGGGAGTCAGAAGACCTGGGTTCTAATTCTGGCTCTGATGCATGCCTGCTGTGTAATCTTGGGCAAATCACTAAATTTCTCTATGCCTCAGGTGCCTCATCATCTCCATCTAAATTGCTTATCACACTGATCCAAGCACTTATCATATTCTACCTTGACTACTGCCTAATCCTCTTCACTGACCTCCCCGCCTCCAGGGTCTCTCTCTCCAGGCTTTATGTTTCTCTCTGCCTAGATCATTTTTCTAAAAAAATGTTCAGTCCATATCTGACCACTCCTTAAGAACCTCCAGGGGGGCCTCTCTATCTCTACATCAAAAAGAAACTCCTCACCTTTCACTTTAAAGCAATCAACTATCCCTATCCTCCCTCTTACCTTACCTTGCTGATCTCCTACTAAAACTCAACTTTCCCACTCTGCTCCTCTAACACCAGTTTACTCACTATACCTCAATCTCATCTGTCTTGCTCTTGATGCCTTGCCCACTCTTGCCACTGGCCTGACATTCCCTCCCGCTTCATATTCAATGGACCACCACTCTTCCATCTTCAAAGTCCTATTAGAACCACAACCTCTCCCAGAAGGCTTTCTTGAGTTAACCTTCATTTCTCCACTTTATTGGGCCTTCCTTTTGTATTGCCTATGCACTTGGGGGTGTACACTTTAAGTACTTTGATCCCCCACTGCCAGCCTCATAGCAGTTACGTATATACCCGCTACATACATATTTTAATGTTTGTTTGGCCCTCTAGGCTGTAAATTCCTTTTAGGCTGGATTTGTTTCTACCAACTCTATTCTCTTCCAAATGCTTAGTGTGTGCCCTGTGCACAGTAGGTTCTAATAAATTCCACTGACTGATTGATGGAGATAGTATGCCTGTTCTCCCTCCTTCTTATACTGTGAGCCAATGTGTGGAACAGGGATTGGGTCTGATCTGATTGTAATGCATATACTCCAGTGCTTAGTGCAGTGCTTGGCCCATAGTAAATACTTAACAAACACCACAGTAAAGGGCTGGTAAGTAAGAAGCAGCATGGCCTAATGGAAAGAACGTGGGCCTGAGATTTGGAGGATCTAGGTTCAAATCCTGGCTTCTCCACTGACCTGTTGTGTGACCTTGTGCAAGTCACTTAACTTCTCTGTGCTTCGGTTGCTTCATCTGTAAAAATGGTGATAAGGTACCAGTTCTTCCTCCTTCTGTGAGCCCCATGTCGGGCAGGGACTGTGCCTGATCTATCACTGTGTTTAACTCCTAGTAAGCACTTAACAAACACCACAGTCGTTATTATCATTAGTAATTCATCTTCTTCACACTAACCAGTGCTGGTACTTGCCTTATCCTAAAAGGTTTTTCTCCAGTTTCAATGGCCATCCAGTGATTGGACCCAATTGCAAAGAAGATGGAGTAGCCAAATCAGTCAGTCCTGAATGGAACTTGGGCTCCAGCTGATTAGAGGCTAGCCTGCCAACACCAAGCCACTTTTTGGAATGAGAGATGATGTCCTCTAGTGACTCGAGGAGTGGGCCTGGAGGTAGGAGAATGAGAACAATCAGGTTTTGAACCGTTTGCATTTTCTGGGAACATTAAAAAAACACTGAATGGAAATCATTTCTATTTTATTTTTAAATTCTGGGGTGAGTCACCATGAATCATCTGTTCTTTAATAGTCAACTGCAGAGTCATTGATTTGAACTTTTAGGTCACCCAGGTTTTCCCTTTAATAAATGATATCTTCCAAGGCCCATGGGGTATCTGGGACCCCCAGTGAGGTATTCTCTCAAGTCAGCAATGGCTTCTGGATTCCTGACCTGTAGAGTGGAGATAAAACATCTGCTTTCCCTACCACTTGGATTATAAATCCTGAGTCTGAGTCCAATCTTGGCTGTATGTCCCTTAAGAACTTTGATACTCACCCCAGTCTCACAATGCTTGTGTCCATATCCTTATGCTCTACTATTTCCCCTATTTGTAATCTATTTTAATGACTCTCTCCCCCTGTACACTGTCAGCTCCTTATGAACTCTACAGTGTTGTACTTTCACCCAGTATGCTTTTAATAAATTCTATTCACTGATTGATTAATTGTATCTGCCCCAGAATTTAGTACCTTGCTTTGGCATGTTGTTCCAAGGTGAACCAGGTCACCCACAATCTCAAAGTCAGATGCTATTTCATGACTGCCCAACCTAACAAAGTAGAACTTGGAAACGTGTGGGACACCACCACCCCTACTGAAACTACTAGACACCTCAGGCCAGGAATGCAAAAGGTGTCCCTCGCCCCCATGCTGGCTAAATAAGGTATGGGAGGTGTGGGGAGGAGGCAGAGATTAGACAACAGGAATCTGGAAGCCCTAATGGGCCGGAAGGATGAATAATAATTATCTGGTGCCTCCGACGTTCTATGCAGTGGTTTGAAACTTGCAGCTGTCAGCTGCATGTCGCCTCTGCCCAGAGTGTGGGATATCCTCTCTGTCTGCACATGTGAGAAGCCTTAGGACTGGTAAGTGTACCACTGAGCTCTCATGGGACTGGAAGCTAGACGCTTCACCATCGTGCATGTAAGCGCATAAGTGAATTCCTGCTTAGTGGGAAGTGTTGGTGGGTGAGAGCTAGGTGTTTTAACATATGCCAGAATCGCCTAAATGTATTTCTCCTGAGAGGGAAGCATTCAGAAGCAGGAGCTAGATGCATCACCAAGTGTGAGTAAAATAAGTGAATTTGTTCCAAGTAGGAAGGGTTCACTGGCAGGAGCTAGGTGCTTCATCACATGTGAGTAACACACAAGTGAATTCTTCCCAAGTGGGAAGCATTCACAGGCGGGAGTTAGATGCCTCACCATGTGTAAATAATCGTATTTGAGCCCCATGTGTCCAGCCTGATTAGTTTGTATCTAATCCAGCATTTACAACAGTGCTTAGCATATAGTAAGTGCTTAAAAAGTATCATTGTTATCAACAGTTAATGGCTACAGCCAGCACTAATGTCAAGGGATGGAGGAGGCCCTAGCTGGTCCAAACAGGGGCTTGCCCTCCAGAGATGCCAGCCACAGTGTGTTGAGGGGAGAGAAAGAGACCTGGTAAATCAAGGAGCGTATCTACTCCAGACACAGTGAACATTCAGAAGCAGCAAGTTCTAGTAGTAACAGTATTTTTTAAGTGTCTAGTGGGTTGAGAGCACTGTACTAATCACTGGGAGAGAATACCCAAGTGGGAATTAGACATGGTCCTTGTCCCTCGGGGGGGTTCGCTATAAGAAAAGCGGTGTCACTTAGTGGATAGAGCATGGGGCTGGGAGACAGAAGGACCTAGGTTCTAATCTTCCTATCTGCTACCTATCTGCTGGATGACCTTGGGCAAGTCACTCATCTTTGTGCCTCAGTTATTGCATCAATAAAATGGGGATTGGGACCATGAGTCTTGTGTGGGACAAGGGCTGTGTCCAACCTGAGTAGCTTGTATCTACCCCAGTGCTTAGTGCAATTCCTGGCACATATTAAGCACTTAACAAATGCCATAGGACAAAAAAAGACCATGGATCTTGAAGTCAGAAGACCTGCATTCTGATCTTGACTCTGCCACTTGCCTCCTGTATGATCTTGGACAAATCATTTAACTTCTCTGTGCCTCAGTTTCCTCATCTGAAAAATGTGGATTAAATCCTACTCTCTCCTATTTAACCACGTGGTGCAGTGACTGTTTAACCTAATTATTTACTTTCCCCAACAATTAATACAGTGCTTGGCACAGAGTAAGCTCATAACAAGTACCATTTGGAAAAATTTTTTTTAAAATTCAGTGAAGGGGAAAGGGCTTCCATAGTGAAATCTATTTCTAGTCAGTTGTCCCTGGGGTGTCCCCAGCCCCAGAGCAGACTCTTTTAGGTCAGACTGAACCCTTTGGACTTGCTCTCCCCAACTCCCACCAACCCAAGACAATTGAGTTGACAAGCCAATGGTCAACTCATGCAACTAACTTTTAGCTGCTGCCCATCCTGTAATGGTTCTCACTCCCTGCATCCTATCCACCATCCTCTCTGTTGCCAACTCTCTGGTAGACTGATCTCCAGGGTCCAGGCAAGAATGCTCCAAAGGGGCTCGAGGCCAATTATCCTTTGTGAATTTACAGAGGAAAATGAGTTGGGAAGAGAACCTCCCAGGGAGGCCATGATGGAGGAGGTTAGTAGTTCAGGGAAAGGGTTCCAGAAAAGATTCTGCCTAACAGGAGCCACGATGGTGAGAATGGAGGGAGACCACCCCAGGGGTGGTGATACAGGAGCACTGGCTGGACCATCTCTCATTTGTAGAGAGAGTCTCAGAATCAGAAGATCTACATTCTAATTCCAGCTCTACCACTTGCCTGCTGTCTGACCTTAGGTAACTTCTCCATCCCTCGGTTTCATCTGTAGAATGGGGATTAAATGTCTCTCCTCCCACCATCTTGGACAGTGAGCTCCATCTGGATCAGGGACTGTGGCTGACCTGATTATCTTATGTTTAGTGTTAAGTACAGTGGTACAGAGTGAGTGCTTAACAAATACCACAGTTATTATGATTAGAGTCAGTTCTGGCTCTCCGGCCCTCACTCTGTGGTCTCTGTGATAATCAAAGCATCCCGCTGTCATCACCATAGATGAATGAATCCACAGTAATAACTCCAGCACATGCTCAATCCTTGGTTATTATTTGTGTTCTGATCCTTCTCATAGTGGGCCCTGATGCTGCAACTTGGATCCACACACCTGGCAGGAATACCCAATGGATGAACAACTCACTGGGCAGGACCTTGGCCTAGCAGTAGAAGAAAGTACAGGCAAGATCCCCACATAGGTTGTTTGGCCCTGGGCCCCAAGCAAATAAATTAACAGATTCCTAAGTGCTCTTTCCTGAATTATTTCTTGCCATTTAAAGTCTCAGTATATTAGAAAGTGCTACTCACAATGATTTTGAGCTGTTTCCTTCTAAATAAAAACAATGTTGCTTGTGGAAGCTATTTCACTTCTGACAGTTTTGATGTGCCTCCTGTTCCCAAACCTACTTAAGACTGGTGGTACACTCAAAGGGTGCTCTAAGCATTAGGAATGACAGCAATTTTGAGGTAAAGCTGCAGCCCCATCACGACCAGGCTTTCTCCTGGTATTTGGTTCCTGATCAGATCACTCAATTTCACCACAAAATTCACAATTCTCTCAGTGCCTTTAGTCCCATAGGGTGATCACCCACTTTAAAAAGATTGAAAGGTGGCAACATTCTGAAGTTTTTCTATCTAATTTAATGTCATAACTCATGACTAAAACCATCAGCCGAATTCTCTGCACTGCAATGCAACCGGAACTTTGGGATTACTTCCCAGAAGGGTCCCAGAGGTGTCTGGATGCAGCCCATTTGGGAAAAAGATCACCAACCCACAGAATCCATCTTAGAGTCTACTTGGAAAATGGGAGACAGGAAGTCTGCAGGAAACTGACTTCAGGATCAGAATTCTGGGCTCAGTGAGATGCAGGGAGGAAGGAAATCATATACCTGGTGGAAACTCCAATGCTCCAGGCCATGAAGAGTAACCTCCCCAGAAAATTTTTCACTCAATTTCCCTCTTAGGATATTCATCAAATTCTAAAATGGTCCAGAGATTTTCACCATGACCATCCCGAACCTTCATCTTTAGTGATACTGAAGGGATCAGAAGTCCAGCCTGTAAGCCCGTCATAGGGCAGGGACTGTCTCTATCTGTTACCGATTTGTTCATTCCAAGAGTTTAGTACAGTGCTCTGCACATAGTAAGCACTCGATAAATGCTATTGAATGAATGTAACCTCCTTGTGGCTGGGGAACTTGTCTACCAAGTGTGTTGTATCATAATTTTTCAAATGCATATTACAGTGCTCTGTACGCACTAAGTGCTCAATAAATATCTTTGACTTATTGATTGATCAAGGTAAAGGAATGTTGACATTGGTCATGCTTCATGGACTGACGTGTATGCTTCCAAAATTATTCTTAAGGATGAGGAAACTGTGGCACAAAGAAGTTAAATGTCTTTCCTTAGGTGACACAGCAGACCAATGGCAGAGTTAGGATTAGAACCGAGGTCCTCTGACTCTCAGGCCTGTGCTCTTTCCACTAGACCATTCATTCATTCATTCAGTAGTATTTATTGAACACTTACTATGTGCAGAGCACTGTACTAAGAGCTCGGAATGTACAATTTGGCAACAAATAGAGACAATCCCTGCCCAATGATGGGTTTACAGTCTAATCAGGGGAGATGGACGGACAAAAACAAGACAACATAATCACAATAAATAAAATCAAGGGGATGTACACCTCATTAACAAAATAAATAGGGTAATAAAAATATATACCAATGAGTACAGTGCTGAGGGGAAGGGAAGGGAGAGGGGGAGGAGCAGAGGGAAAGGGGACTTAACTGAGGGGAGGTGAAGGGGGGAAGGGGGAATGTTGATTCCATAGCAATGCTGCTTTCACTGATGTCTCTTCAAGTTTAGTACTGGTCTCTGAATTTGCATCAGGGGCTTCATAACTCACATTTCTGACTTGCTGCTTATTGCTGAGCTTTTTGATACACTCAAAACCACATGTAAGCAAAAGCACTGTGCTTCATTAGCATTTAACCAACAAGAAAATTGCACAAAGATATCAACATCTTGGACCATTACTAAACGTTCTGATACAAAGACCTGTCCAGATCTGCAATGACAGAGAATTCTTGGTTGAGCCAAGATGTGCTCTTGAGCTTGGGAGATGAGGCCCAGAAATGAAGAAGGAATCCCCACACTTAACAGTGAAAAATTCCAAACCCACCACCATAGGAAGTTGGAATTTGGTCTTGGACTTGTGTGTGTATGATGCAAGTAATTAGAAAAACTACACTTAAGTTTAAAATTGCATTAACATTTATTCAGCGCTGCAGATATGGTGTGGTATCCCCAAAGCCATATGCTGCATTGGGGCCCAGCCTGGGTCTTGGGTTGCAGCTACATACTGGCCAGAGTATGTATCTTTTCTGTTCCATGGAGGAGGGAGAGAAAGCAGAGCTGACATCCTCTGGGTCCATTTATGTTCAAGCAGTGTTGAAAGGCAAAGCCTACAATATGCTCTGAACAACTTAAGTTTTCACCTAGGTTCCCACTAGAATGTAAACTCCTGGAGGGCAGTAATAATAATAATAGTACTTACTGTATTTGTCAAGCACTTACTATTTGCCAGGCACTCTACTAAGCACTGAGATGGATACAAGATAATCAGGTTAGACATAGTTCCTGCTCTCTGTGGGGTCACAGTCTCAATCCTCATTTTACAGATGAGGTAACTGAGGCCCAAAGACGTGAAGTGACTTGTCTAAGGTCACACAGCAGAGAAGTGGTATAGCCAAGATTAGAACCCCTGAGCTTCTGACTCCTAGGCCATTATTGTATCCACTATGCCACTGCATTGTATTCTCCCAAGTGTTCAGGTTAGTGGATTTCATTCAGAAAGATCTCAATAAATACTACTGATTATCTGACTGATTGATTCTGCTTGAAAATCTAGGTAGGATTCCATGCCTATCTGTTAGAGTGCAGGAGGGGACCACTAGGCAGCAGGAGAGTTATTGCTCTCTCCTCACCCTGGATAATTACGGTTTCACTCTACTCCTAATCTTGGGCAATTCAGATTAGATACTTAACCTGTTTTTTTAAATAAAGCTTCAGGACGGGAATTTCTTCTTTTCCTAAGGAGGCAACAACTGCCAATTTTTATGCCTGTCAGAGCATTGTTCTGAATCATTACTTTTCAGCCTACCTTGATGTGAATGTGTTTTATAAGTGTCTTTGTCATAGCTTTGCTATACTAATCTGATTTTCAGTTGCATCGTTTAAGTAATAATAATAATAATAATAATGTTGGTATTTGTTAAGTGCTTACTATGTGCTGAGTACTGTTCTAAGCGCTGGGAGAGATACAGGGTAATCAGGTCGTCCCACATGAGGCTCACAGTTAATTCCCATTTTACAGATGAGGTAACTGAGGCACAGAGAAGTTAAGTGACTTGCCCACAGTCACACAGCTGACAAGTGGCAGAGCCGGGAGTCGAACCCATGACCTCTGACTCCGAAGCCCAGGCTCTTTTCACTAAGCCACGCTGCTTCCCAACAATGCTTATAGGTTATTTAGTCATTTGTAACTGAAATAATTAGCCTCAATAATTTCTCTAACCTGTCCATTTATATTCGTCTAGTAATAATAAAAACCATTTGTGTTTTCACCTTTTAAAATCACCCTCATTAATACTTTCAAAATATGGCATGTGCCAAGTTTCACCATAGGTTGTCCCCATGAGGGGGTTTTACTGCTAAATCATAATTTGGTTTGAGAATTGAGGGAGACAAATGCATTCTTGTTGGGGATTTGTTGCATTGAAAAGCAATTTGTTTTTCTGAAACTAATACCTCAAGTCTGTGGTAATTTTGTGATTCATTGTGAAGCAAAGGCAAGGCTGGAAGGAAAATACCCAATCGATCACCAAACTGGGTTTTATGAATGAAGGTGGACTGCACTGCCTACAGGTCTGGTGAGCGACTGATGAAAGGTCAATCAGGAGGAATGGGTTTGCTAATAATCTGGAGGAAAGAAGGTAGTGAAGAGGAGTAGAAAATAATGCTTTAGAGAAGATAGGGTAGGTGCAAAACAACTGGAGCGGAGACATTTTTCTTGGTCCTTTTGGTCTCTCATAATGATGAAAGAAACTGGACAGTGGCTGGCTTGGACATGGTCATTAGGTTTAGTTGTGATGATGTGATGACCACAGGTCCTCCTGCTGCATCCTAAAGGACTATGAAGTTGCTGACCCTCCTCACAATGGCCTACCGCCCCCCCCCCCTCGCCACAAGGAAACTCGTCAGTGAGGTTAGCCCTCCCATAATTCTAGAAGGTATTTCAGAACTGAAGAAAAACTGATGACTTGCCAAATCAAACATGCATCTTCCTCAGTAACATTCATAACAGAATCCTGAAGGTGGGAGGATAATTGGCAGGTTTTCTAATCCATCCCCCTGCCTCAAGGGGAGTGAATGATTCCAGTAAAAATGATCTCTTATTGCTTTTAAAATTTTTCAGGAAGGGAGAATCTGCTCCCTTGGGGGCCAGACCAATGTTTATCTTCCTGATAGCTTGGAAGTTCTTTCTTGAGTCCAACCCAAATTTCTCCAGCTTTAAATACTCTTCCATTTGTTGGCTCCGTGGCAGTCCTGTAAAACCACTGGTCAGCTTCTTTCCCTGAGAAACCTTCCAAGTCTTAAAGACAGGGTTTGCACCTTCCTTTAGACATTCTAGAGTTTAAAAAAACCAACAAAACAAAACTGCTCAGCACCCCCAGTTCCTCAGGATTGAACAAAGAAAGGGCTTATTTGTAGGTAAGTGTCACTGTCCTTGGAGGGCTAATTTTCCAACCCTTCAAAATGTCTGCTGCTCTTCTGCAGGATAGTGAGAAAATATGGATCCTGGACCTGGGCAAGGTTCCGTGGAATGTTTATTGCATGTCCTTTGATGTCATTCCTAAATAAGTGTTGAATCCCAGTTAGAGCTTTAAATTGGCTCCATGAAAACAGAGTGTTAAGCCAAAGAGCAATCAACCAAGGATCGATCGGTTGCTTCCTAGAGGAAGCAATGTAAATCCATTTCCCAAACATTTCATCCAAATGGATGAAAACAATATAATGATAATTGTGGTATTTGCTAAACATTTACTATATGCCAAAAACTCTACTGAATGCAGGGGTAGATTCCAGATACTCAGTTTGGGCCCAGTCCCTGTCCCACATGGGGCTCACAGTCTAAGGAGGGAAAACAGTTATTGAATCCCCATTTTACGGATGAGTGAACCAAGGCACAGAGAAGTTAAGTGACTTGATCAAGGTCACACAACAGACAAGAGGCAGAGCAGGGATTAGAACCCAAGTCCTCTGACTCCTAAGCCCATGCTGTTCCCTCTAGGCCACTGCTTCCCCAGTAAATCTCAGTATGTTTATAAACACTGATAAAGAAGTCAGTGAAAAGTTACATTCTCATGCTACATTGAAATAGGCTTTAATCACTCAAAATACTACAAAGGTCAGTGAGGGAATAGTGAGGAGGAAGTGTCTAAACCAAAGGTAAATTTTGCAGAGCACTAAGAGTGCTGTAAGAATTGCCAGTATTTACATTCAGTGGGTTGATTTCAGAAAGAACAATGGTGAGGAGCTTTTGTTTGTTGATGAAGTGGATGGGCACTTGGCTTCAAAGCTCTTCTCCAACTTACCCCATCTTATGAAAACTGTTCTCTTCAGCTGATGCTCCCCAGCTCCAATCTTTTCATTTCTCAGTCAGTCAATGGTATTTACTGAGTGTTCACTGTGTGCAGAGCACTGTACTGAGCACTTGGGAGAGTACAATATAATAACAGACACTAACTCCATCTTTCCTTTCTCACCTCTGTTCCCTTGCTCACACTGTTCCCCCATCCTGGAACTCCCTCCTTTCCTACATCTGACAGGCCATAGCTCCTCAAACCCTCTTAAAGTCCTATATATTCCAACAAAACTCCCCCGATTAGCTACCAGTGCGCCAAATCATATCAAGCCATCAACTATATCCAATACATAAATGCTGAGAGAGCTTCAAAGAAAAGAGTGGTACCAGTAGCAAAGGCAGCAGAGAAGTTGAGGAAGAACAGGATAGAGTATTGTCTTTTGGACTTGGCTAGAAGGAGGTCACTGGTAAGCTTGGAAAGCACAGTCTTGGTGGAATAAAGGGATCAAAAGTGGTGTGGGTCAAGAAGAGAATTGGTGGAGAGGAAATTAAGACAGCTTAACAAGTAACACTACTATTATTATGATATTATTACTATAAAGGCAGCAGGGGCATAAGACTTATTCCAAGAGTTTGGATAAATGTGGGATGAGGGAGACAGGGAAATGTCAAGAGAGGGTTGTGTTATTGAGAAAGGGCTGTTTTTGTATGGGAGAGACTTGAATGTGTTTGAGAGCCGTAGGGAAAGATCCCATCAGAGAGTGAAAAGTTAAAAATAGCAGTAAGGGAGGGGAGGGGAATGGGAGCAAGTGTTTTTAGAAGGTGAGCGGGGATAGGATCAGAAGCACAGCTAAAGAAGGCGAATTTAGAGAACAGGCAGGAAAACTCCTGAGACATAACTGGGAAGTCAGAGAAAGATGAGGCGGGGACTGTAGAAAAGTGAAGGAGTGATGGGGAAATTTTGAAGAGTTCTCATTTGATGATTTCAATTTTACTGGAAAAATAATTGGTGAGACAACCAGGGGATAGGGTGAGAGAGAGCAGGGGTTTGGCACTTTTGGAGGGATCAATCAATCATATTTATTGAGCACTTACTATAAGCAGATCACTGTACTAAGTGCTTGGGAGAGTACAGTATAACAGAGTTGGTAAACATTTTCCCTGCCCACAAGGAACTTAGAGTCTAGAGCGATTTGAAGGTTTGGAAAAATTGGTGGGTATTGTAGCCCTGGGAATCAGTGAGGGAGGAATAGTAGAGTAGTCAAGTGGGAAACAGAGCCAAATTGTAAGAAGACACAGGGAAATAGTATTAGCAGAGGTAGTGCTCTTGACCACTCTGGCACAGGAATGGAGGACTGTGGGATTGAGCCAGGGATGGAGTTGATGTTACAAGAGTAATGAAGGATGGTGGTGGGAAAATGCGTTCTAACTGGAGGATGCTTTTCATTCATTCATTCATTTATTCATTCATTCATTCATTCGTATTTATTGAGAGCTTACTTTTTACAGAGCACTGTACTAAGCACTTGGAAAGTACAATTCGGCAACAGATAGAGACAGTCCCTACCCAGCAATAGGCTTACAGTCTAGAAGGGGGGAGACAGAAAACAAAACAAAACAAGTTAACAGCCAACAATAGCATCAAAATAAATAAATAGAATTATAGATATATACACATCATTAATAAAATAAATAGAATAATAAATATGTACATATATACACAAGTGCTGTGGGGTGGGGAGGAGGGTAGAGCAGAGGGAGGGAGCAGAGGTGATGGGGAGGGGAGGAGGAGCAGAGGAAAAGAGGGGTTCATTTTGGGAAGACCTCCTTTCATTCAATCGTAATTATTTATTGAGCACTTACTGTGTGCAGAGTACTGTATTAAGTGCTTGGAATGTACAATTTGGCAACAGATAGAGACAATCCCGGCCCAACAACGGGCTCACAATCTAAAAAGGGGAGATAGAGAGCAAAACAAAAAAAGTAGTCAGGCATCAGTACCATCAAAATAGATAAATAGAATCTTAGATATATATACACATCATTAATAAAACAGAGTAATTAATATATACAAATATACACAAGTCCTGTGGGGAAGGGGAGGAGGTAGGGGGAATGGGGAGAGGAGGAGAGGCAGAGGGAAAGGGAGGGCTCAGTCTGGGAAGGCCTCCTGGAGGAGGTGAACTCTCAGTAGGGCTTTGAAGAGTGAAAGAGAGTTGGTTTGGTGGATGTGAGGAGGGACGGCATTCCAGATCAGTGGTAAGATGTAGGCCAGGGGTCGACGGCGGGACAGATGAGAAGGAGGTACAGTGAGGAGGTTAGCAGCAGAATATACAGGCTGTAAAATGAGAGAAGGGAGGTGAGGTAGGAGGGGGCAAGGTGATGGAGAGCTTTTGGCATGCGAAAGTCATCGGGGTGGGTCCAGGCTGGGTGTGATGGCATGAGGTAAGTTGACTAGGTCCAGAGGATAGGGATGAAGCCCAAATTTGAGGGGTGTGGGGTGTGGATGAGGTGCCAGATTAGAAGGTCATGGTTGAAAAGAGACAAGTCTGAGTTGGTGAATTTGGACATAAGACATTGTGTTTCAAGATGATTAGATCCAGCACTTAACTATCATGTGGAGATACACCTGGATGGTGGCTGCCTTTTGACTGGCTAGACTTGAGGCTTCTTCACCATCTCCAACAGAGTGGTGATGGAAGATAAAACAGTCCAGTCCTATTTTACTCTAATGGTGATGACAGGATGAGGCAGGTTACCATCAACTCTGACTCAACCAAACAAACCTGAGGATCTTGGAGATCTTCTCAAGGCCATCAAACTTGGTAGGTCATAGTCAGACCTCTGGTCTGAAGTTTTGGTAAGGTTCTTGACCAGCTTAGAGGTCTTTCTGTTGCTCCATGACCTTCTGCATTTGCTGAGAAGCAACATGACCTAGCAGAAAGAGCATGGGCTCAAGAGTCGGAGGACCTCAGTTCTAATCCCACTTCCACTTATTATTATTATAGTATTTGTTAAGCATTTATTATGTGCTAGACACTGTACTAAGTGGTGGGGTAGATATAAACTAATCAGTTTGGACACAGTCTGTGTCCCACATGGGCTCACAGAATTAATTCCCATTTTAGAGATGAGAGAATTGAGGCACAGAGAAGGTAGGTGACGTACAGACAAGAGGCTGAACAGGGATTAGAATTTAGGTCCTTTTGACTCCCAGGCTCATGCTTTATTCATTGTCATGTTGTTTCACTAGTAATAATGGTATCATTATTATTATCATTAGTACATTTGTTAAGCAGCATGGCTTAGTGGATAGAGCACGAGCCTGGGAGTCAGAAGGTCATGGGTTCTAATCCAAGATTCTCCATATGTCTTCTGTGTGACCTTGGGCAAGTCACTTCACTTCTCTGATCCTCAGTTACCTCATCTGTAAAATGAGGATTAAGAGTGTGAGCCCTATTTGGGACAGGGACTGTGTCCAACCTGACTATCTTGTGTCTACCCCAGTGTTTAGAACAGTGCTTGGCACAGAGCAAGCACTTAACAAGTATCTTAATTATTATTATTATTATGTGCTTACTAGGTGCCAAGGACTGCTCTAAGTTCTGGAGTAGATATAATTTAATCATGTTGGACACAGTCCCTGTCCCACGTGGGGCTCACAGTCTCAAGTTCCATTTTACAGAGGAGGTAACTGAGGTATAGAGAAGTGAAGTGATTTGCCCAAAGTCACACAACAAGTGGTGTATCCACCCCAGTGCTTAGTACAGTACCTGGCAAATAGTAAGTGCTTAACAAACACCACAATTAATATTATTATTATGTAGTCCAGTCCTTGCCTGTCTCTCCTTGCTACACACTGCTCTTTTTCTAAAGGAACTCATTTGATCCCATGACTTCAGCTACTGCCTCAAGGCAAATGACTCCTACCTCAACTTCAGTAGTCCCAAGCCTCTCCCCTTCCTTACAGTCTCATATTTCCTTGTTTTCAGGACATCTCCACCTGTATGTCCCACTTGTATGAAGGACTCCCATCTTCCTTCCTAAACTCACTCTCCCTCATCGAACAGCACTATTCATTCATTCAATAATATCTATGAAGCGCCTAATGAATACAACTACTGTGCCAGCCCTGGGAAAAAAAAAATTACAAGGATGAGGATTAAGTATCATCCCTGGCCAGCAAATGGTTCAGAATCTAAAAATGAAGTGGAATGGGACATCAGCAACAGACATATTAAAAAAAGATTAAAATAAAAAAAGAGAAAAAGCACATAAGAATGCAAGGACAATAACAAACACAATAAGAGGTACAGAACATTGCAACCAATGGAGCAGTGTTTCAGGCTCCTCACTCCTCAAGAAAGACTCTACAAAGTCCATCGGTAACAACAGCCAAACTTGTAGCCACGATCTCCCAACATTCCAAAAGGAATAAAGCCTCCTGAAGCCTTCCACATCTTTTCCCTGCCCTGCTGAAGCAAGGCTGGAAGAGAGTCCTGGATGGTATAGGGGTAGGCATCAACAGCACACCTCCCAGGAGACAGGCTTTCCTTCTCCTTTCGCAGAAGCCTGCAACCTTGGGGTTCTCCTCAACTCCTCACTGTCTTTCAGTTCTCACATTTGATCACTTGCTAAAAGCTGCCTGTTTTCCTCCACAATATTTCCTGGACCCATGCCATCCTCTCCTCCCAAACGACCACTGCCCTGTTTCCATCTTATGATTAGATGTCCATATCAGCTTTCTCCCTAATAATAATGATAATGATGGCATTCCTTAGGCACTTACTAGATGCCAAGCTTTAGGGTAGGTACAAGATAATCAGGTTGGACACATTCCCTGTTCCACATTGGATTAACAGTTTAAGGGGAGACCATGTACTGACTCTTCATTTTACAGTAGAGGAAACTGAGACACAGACAAGTTAAGGAATTCTCCCAAAGTCACACAGCAGGCAAGTGGCAGAGCCAGGATTAGAACCCAGGCTATCGGACCCCCTAGCCTGTAGTCCTTTTTACTAGGCTATGCTGTTTCTGGTCTCCCAGTCTCCAGTCATTACTTTTCCCTTTATACACTGCAGTCTTCTGACTGAGTTATCTTCTGAAATCATTCAGCATAAGTATTTCCTCCCCAAAACCCTCAAATGGCCACCTATATGTCTCCTTATTGAGCAGAAGCTCCTTACCATTTACTTCAAGGCTCTTCTTCAGCTTTCTAATAATAATAATAATAATGGTGGTATTTGTTAAGCACTTACTATGTGCAGAGCACTGTTCTAAGTGCTGGGGTAGATACAGGGTAATCAGGTTGAGGTTGATACAGGGTAATCAGGTAATCAGGTAATCAGGTAATCAGGGTAATCAGGTAGAGAAGCAGTGTGGCTCAGTGGAAAGAGCATGGGCTTTGGAGTCAGAGGTCATGAGTTCGAATCCCAGCTCTGCCACTTGTCAGCTGTGTGACTGTGGGCAAGTCACTTAACTTCTCTGGGCCCCATGACTGTGAGCCCCATGTGGGACAACCTGATTCCCCCGTGTCTCCCCCAGCGCTTAGAACAGTGCTCTGCGCATAGTAAGCGCTTAACAAATACCAACATTATTATTATTATTATTATTAGGTTGTCCCACGTGAGGCTCACAGTTAATCCCCATTTTCCAGATGAGGTAACTTAGGCACAGAGAAGTGAAGTACAAGTGGCAGAGCTGGGATTTGAACCCGTGACCTCTGACTCCCAAGCCCGGGCTCTTTCCACTGAGCCATGTTCTTTCGCGTTCTCCATCTTACATATCTGGTTTTTCCCTTTGCTTGCTCTCTTCTCTCTTTCAGTCACTCATTGGCATTGATTGAGCATTCACTGTATACAGAGCCCTGAACTAAGCAACTGGGAAAGTACAATATAGCAAAACTGGTGGACCCGTTTCTTGCCCACTACAAGTTTACAGTCTAGAGCGAGAGATTGACATTAATATAAATAAATAATTTGTAATTTATAAATCTGAACATAAGTGTTGTGGGATTGAGGGTGATGCAGAAGGGAGAAGGAGCCAGGGAAAAGAAGGTTTAATTGGGGAAGGCCTCTTGGAGGAGATGTGACCTTAATAAGGTTTTGAAAGTAGGGAGAGTGGGTGTCTGGCATATATGAAGGGGCAGGAAGAGGGAATTCCATGCTGATGTTCTAATCAGAGCTATGCCTGACTCTCATGCTTCCAATGCCTTATTTACTCTTTGTTTTATAATAATAATAATAATAATTACAGTATTTGTTAAGTGCTTATTATGTGCCAAGCACTATTCTAAGCGCTGGGGGAGATATAATATAATAAGGTTTTCCCATGTGGGGCTTACAGTATTAGTCCCCATTTTACAGATGAGGTAACTAAGGCACAGAGAAGTTAAGCGACTTGCCCAAAGTCACACAGCTGACAAGTGGAGGAACCTGTATTAGAACCCACAACCTCTGACTACCACGCCCGTGCTCACTAAACCACTCTGCTTCTCTCTCTCTCTAAGATTTATACCTTAATCTTCCCCATTCACCGATGCCAAATTCCTTTGCCAGGGTATGGGTTTAAATCAGCTGGTTTGGGCTCAGGCAGGCTAGAATGATTCCCAGCCCACATACTTCGCTCCTGTAGTGCTAACGTGCCTCCATCTCACCTGTCCCACAACCAACCCCTGGCCCACATCCTGCCTCTGGCCTGGAACTCACTCTCTCCTCAAATCCAACAGATAATTACTCTCCCCTCCTTCAAAGCCTTATTGAAAGTACATCTCCTCCAATAGGCGTTGCCAGACGAAGCTTCACTTTTCCTCATCTCCCACTCCCTCCTGCACTGCCCTGACTTGCTCTCTTTGCTCTCCCCCACCACCGCAGCTCCATAGCACTTATATATATATCTGTAAATTTGTTTATTTGTATTGATGTCTGTCTCCCCACATCTAGACTGTAAGCTCATTGTGGGCAGGGAATGCCACTGTTTCTTGTTGTATTGTTACTTTCCCAAGTGCTTAGTAAAGTGCTCTGCACACAATCAGTGCTAAATAAATACGATTGAATGAATGAATGAATGAATGAATGAATGAATGAATCTCCTGAGAAGGCCGGTTGCTTCTTTGTTTTGGTGATGGCCTGATCAGGTTCTTGTTAAGTGAGTGGTATTTGTTATAGTATTCACTATGTGCCAGGCACTGTACTAAATGCAGAGGTAGATACAAATTAATCAGGTTGGACACAGTCAGTCAGTCAGTCAGTCAGTCAGTCAGTCAGTCAAATGAGTCATTGGGGGGAGAAGCTGTATACAGCATGGACTGACTTGGAGCAGGCCAAAGAACCTCTAAAACCAGAAGCAAGCCAGACCTGTCAGGTAATGGGCTGATGTCAGGCAGCCATTAGCTGAGAAGCAGGCAAATCCAGGAGCAAACCCTGAAACAATATTTTCCACTGCCCTGCCCGAAAGAGGATGTTATGAGGCTTTTTTCAATTTTGCTCTTCACAAACTTGGTTATGTTCACATTAATGGTATCTCAGACATTGAACCACACTATTCAGGGAGATAATTACATCGTCTGGACCTCTGATCCAGAGAGGAAGACTATAATTCCCGGAAACTGAATATGCTTCATGCCACTTAGTAAATTGAATGTAAGAGTGAAATCAATTATTCAATTTATTCTTTAAATGCAAAATGAACATATGAGAAACTGAAAAAAATAGTAGCATTTTACACCTTAGCAGTGAGCGGTCCTCCAGAGAATATTCCCTTAAGTCAATTTTCCAGTCATTAGGGAGACTAAAATAACTGTGGTGTTTGTCAGTTGCTTATTATGTAACAAGCGCTGGGGTAGATAGAAAATAATTAAGTCCCATATGCGGCTCACAGTCTAAGTCGGATGGAGACCAGATATTGGGTCTCCATTTTGCAGATGAGGAAACTGAGGCCCAGAGAAGTTAAGTGACTTGCTTTAGGTCACCCAGCAGTCAAGTGGCAGAGCCAGAATTAGAACCCAGGTCCTCTGACTCCCATACCTGTGCTCTTCCCACTAGGCCACATGAAATACCAGAACTTGTATCATCTCTAGATGCTTACCAAAGAATAAGATACATGCAAGTGATGCTTAGGGAGAAGGAAATTCAAAGGAGAAGAAAGCAGTAAGGAAAAATGGAAGAAAATGGTGCCCACAGTCACAGTTATGAGTTCAGGCACCATGGAGCCAGTGCCCCACTGGACCTCCAGACAAGCTCTCATTTGCCGGGAAGACCCAAACTCAGGAAAAAACATACTCCATGGTCTTGCAGATGGGTTACTGCTTCAGCAAAAATACAAAAAAAAAACTGTTTACTTTGTTATGGATAAAGAATTAATCTAATTGAATTTATTAGCGAATCATCAGTACTTTGACATTTAGTTGCTGTTGGCATGACAATATTTTCTAGTTTGTGTAGGCAGTCCCTGTCTCCATAAATCTTTAAATTTTCAATTTAGCTAACAATTGTTGTTTAGGATGCAGATTCCAACACCATCTGGAATCCTGGGTTGAGATGCATTTTACTACATTAAAACCTCCAGAACAAGGAGCATAGTAATTGCTTAACAAATATCACTGAATGATTGACTGACTGATTATTGCAGCCTACTTATGCTTCTAGACCTACATAGAGTATACATTCAATTGTAGTGTCTCTACCTTAATGTCCCATCCACACCTCAAGCAAAACTTGTCCCAAAACAGAACTCCCAATCTCCTACCCAAACCCCATCTTCCCCCTGTTTTTCCCATCACTGTAGATAATACCACTATCTTCCCTGTCTCACAACCCTGTATCCTTGCATTTTCCTCAACTCCTGTCTCTTATACAACCCACATATTCAATCTGTCTCCAAATGCTGTTGGTTCTACTTTCACAATATTTCTATAATCCACCCTTTCCCCTCCATCCAAACTGCCATTTTGCTGATCCAAGGCTTATCATGTCCTGCTTTGACTACTGCACCTGCATCCTCACTGACCTTCCATGCTCCTGTCTTTCTCCATTCCAGTCCATACTTTACTCTGTTGCATGGATCATTCTGTTGGATGATTCAGACCATCCACTCCTGCATGGCCACTTTCTGGCCTTTTTTAACTTGCCCTGAAGTAAAAGAGGGGAGGAAGAGAATCAGTTCTCTCCCATGGCTTCAACTACCCCCACTTTGTGAATAATTTCCAAATCTAGATCTCCAGTCCTTGTCTCTCTCCCTATCTGCAGGTCTCACATTTCTTCCTTCCTCCAAGACATCTCTATGTGGTTGTCCCATGTGGCTTAGTGGAAAGAGCAAACACATGGGAGTCAGAGGTCATGGACTCTAATCCCAGCTTTGCCACTTATCTGCTGTGTAACATTGGGCAAGTCACTTAACTTCTCTGTGCCTCAGTTAACTCATCTGTAAAATGGGGATGAAGACTGTGTGCCCCATGTTGGACAATCTGATTACCTTGTATCTGCCCCAGTCCTTAGAACAGTGCTTGGCACATAGTAAGTGCTTAACAGACATCAACATTATTATGCCTAACAACATGTCTGAAACAAAACTCCTTATCTTCTCACTCAAATCCTGTCATCTGCACACTATAACCCAGCCCTCACACTTCTCTCCTCTAATACCAACCTACTCACTATACCTCCATCTCATCTCTTTGGAGAAGCAGCATGGCTCAGTGGAAAGAGCGTGGGCTTTGGAGTCAGGGCTCATGAGTTCGAATCCCAGCTCTGCCACTTGTCGGCTGTGTGACAAGTCACACACTTGTCACTTCACTCTCTGTGCCTCAGTTCCCTCATCTGTAAAATGGGGATGAAGACTGTGAGCCCCACGTGGGACAACCTGATTCCCCTATGTCTACCCCAGCGCTTAGAACAGTGCTCGGCACATAGTAAGCGCTTAACAAATACCAACATTATTATTATTATTATCTCTGTCGCATCCAACCTCTTGTCCACATTCATATATGACAGGCAAATATTCTCTCCACCTTTAAAGCCTTATTGAAGGTACATCTCCTCCAAGAGAACTTCCTTAAGGCCTAATTTCTGCTTTCCCCCTCCCTTCTTCATTGCCCTGATTTGGTCCCTTTCCACCCCTCCCTCAGCCCCACAGAACCTATGTACATATTCATAATTTATTTGTATTAATGTCTGTCTCTCCCTCTAGACTGTAAGCTCACTGTGGGCAGGGAATGTGTTTAGAATCTCTGCTGTACTCTCCCAAGCCCTTAGTACAGTGCTCTGCACAGAGTAAGTGTTCAATAAATACAATTGATTGGTTGATTCATCTCCTTCTTGCCCCTTCCTCCCACACCCACACTCACACACAAATATAGCCACCAAAAGAACCTGATGGGGGGTGAGTTGGGGAAGGGAGGCATGGGGGAGGCTTCTGAAATTATGAAAGGCCTCCAGGATAGGAGTGCCTTGGACCCAAGCCTAGTAGTACTGAAGCTTGGGGAAAACAGGGAAGGCTGAGTAGAGGTCCCCTGGAAGCTGAGGGCCTGGTCATTGACTAAGCTAGTGCTTGAGCTGCCCAGCACAGACACCTAGTGTCAGACAGATGCCCAAGTTTCCAGGCTGCATATGTGTGGTGGGAAGTCCTGACCCTCAACCTTGCTCCTGCAGGAGCTCCCAGAAGGCTTGTGGCTCCTGGATGGGACAGTTGATTAACAATAGCTGCTTCTAGTCAGCCCTGGTTTGGGATCCAGGGCAGCAGGGCAGGATCATGAGGGTCAGCTGAAGCTTGGGCATCCTTGCCATCTCCATCTCTCTGCCACTTCTTGTGTGTTTTGGGGGGCTAAAGACTGGAGAAAGCTGGGAGACTGGTGTGGGGGAGCCAGCATGGTGATGGGAGAGACTCCTTGCCAGAAGCCTAGCTGAAAACCCTGTCATCTGCCACCCTGCTCAGTCCCTCTGGGTAGAGAAGTGACTCCAGATAGGAGACCAGTTCAGGAAGAGTTGATAAGCATAAGCAGCTTGTCATAATGAGGTCCTGTGTGACATGGGGGCCCCTCAAAATAAATTAGGTATAAACCTATGGGAGGATGAATCTACCCGTTACACCTCAGTCTTTCCATTGGGTTGTACTCCCCTTTCAGCGTCCAACAACTCTGCTCCACTGTGGGCAAACTTCCCTTCACCTCAGACCTCTCAGGCCTACTCACTGCAACTCCTTGCTACCACCAAGACTTGGTTCTCTCCTAGTAACCCCACACCCTCTGCCACACTCTTCCAAGGAGGCCTCCCTTTCTTCCACTCCTTTTGCCTCACAGGGAAATGTGGAGCAGTAGGATTACTTCAAGGTTGGCCAAATTTGTTTCCAAACTATCTCAACCACCATCCGTTTCAGATGGTAAGCAAGATAAGCCATTAAGGCAGGGCACAATAAAGCAACCACTGTACTAAACACTTGGGAGAGTACAATAAAACAAAATTAGCAGATAAAGTCCCTGCTCATAATGAGCAGAGTTCCGGGGCGGATGTGACTTTTCAAAAAAATGGTAATAGCAACGTCATCCCTCAGAAAAAGATGGAGCCTTCTTAGCCCTTTTCAAAGATGTCAGCCATGTTATTCTTCTCAGAGATGGAGGCACGACTGCCCTTTCTTTTTATGGTGATGGTGGTACTGAAATGACCTTTTGGACTCTAAGCCTGAAACTGCTCCTCTGAACCATCATATCTTATGACATTTGTTTTAATTTTATGTATTTGTCCCTGCCTTCTAGTTTTAGTGTTTTATTCTTTCATCTTTCCTTATATATCTGTTGCCAGTACCCTCTCTTGACCACATTATATTCTTAGATTTGGAGTGTCTTGAGGGCCAGCGACCATCTCTAATTCCCACTTAGGGAATCTTTCTCAGCATTCAGTACAACATTCTGTCCAGAGTAAGTACTTAATTGATACTCTTATTACTACTAACAAAAGTGACTCTACCAACTTTATTCTACTGCACCCCTCTTGGTTAATAGGGAGGAGGGCATAATAATAATTGGGATATTTGTTAAGCATTTACAATGGGCCAAGATCATACATGATAATCAGGTCCAAAACAGTCTCATTCCCACATGGGGCTCAAAGACTAGCAGGGAAAACAGATATTGAATCTCCCTTTTACAGATGAGGAAACTAACAGAAAAGTGAAGTAACTTGCACAAAGTTACACAGGAGGCAAGTGGCAGAGGTAAGATTAGTTTCCAAGTCTTCTGACTCGCAGTGGAACTCCTAGTGAAAACTAGGCCATTCTGCTTCCCTAAGGAGTCCACCCCAGGGTATTCTCACTGTCTCTTGACTTGAGCAGAGATGTCTTTCCAGAGAGACTCTGTTCAATCAATCAGCCAATCAGTGATATTTATTGAGGGTTTACTAAGTTCAAAGCACTGTATTAAGCACTTGAGAGAGAACAATACAACAGAATTAGCAGACACTTTCCTTGACCATAACCAACTTATAGTCAGGAGGGGGAGACAGACATTAATATAAATAAATAATTTATAATACATAATTTAAACATATGTACATTGTACATTAGTACGTTGTATCCCCCAGTGCTTAGAACCGTGCTTTGCACATAGTAAGCGCTTAACAAATACCACAATTTACTTATTTACCGTGTGTGCTTACAAGGGTCACTGGACAGACCAATATGAGATGGGCCAATGTGAGATAAGACAGTGTGGGACTGGTCCATGTGGAATCAGCCAGTGTAGGACTGACAAGGACAGGCCTGGCTAGTGTGGGACCAGCTAAAGTGAGATCAACCAGTGCAGGACTGGCTCATGTGGGACCAACCACTGATGAGATCAATCAGTGTGGATCTGGTCCATGAGGGATCAACCATGTAGGGCCAAACAGAGCAGGCCTGGCCACAGTTGGACTGGTCAATTTGAGATCAGCCATTGTGGGACTAGCCCATACAGGATCAGCCGATGTGGGACAGACCAGGGCAGGACTGGCTAGTGTGGGACCCGCCAAAGTGAGATTGGCCAGTGCATACTGGCCCACTAGGGACCAGCCAATGTGGGAAGGCCCAGTGTGAGACTGGCCTGTGAGGGATTGGACAATGCAGACCTAGCCAGTGCAGACCCAGCAGTCCCTCCTTCTGAATTAGCAGGTAATTAGTAGCCTTGCAGCACTATTTGCATCTGTCCCTTTCAGAGTCAGTCCCTGTCTCTTGGAATTGTGATCTTTGCCGACTGGGAAGCTCCAGCCTGATATATTCCTTCTCTTCCTCAGATGCTACACGTTTTTGCTTATTCAGTGATCCCAGCTGCAGGGGTTTCTCACACTCTCCTGTTGTTCAATTTACATAGTCATGTATGCTGCTTTTTCTCACCTTACAAAGGATCCCACAGGATCCTGAACTCATGCAGGACCTCAATCTCCACAAATCCCATGAAGTTGTGCATCATCCTGACATCTCTTTTAAACACAGCTTGTATTCCCCCATTTTGTGTTCCATTTATTCTGATCCCGTTTTTCCGTATTTTATATATCCCTCTTCAGGCTGATGATCCCCTACTTGCTCTGCCTCACCCCTTACCATTTATTAATAATAAAGATATCTGTTAAGCACATACTAGGTGCCAGGGGAGGGGAGGCTCAAGAGCCTGGTGCCAGTTCTCGTTGCCCCTTCCTCTCCCCACTCCCTGTTTCACAAGGGTCCTAGTAACCATTCAGGACAATACCAGGCCAATCCCACTGTCTGTCTTGCTCAGTGGGAAATGATATCCAAGGCCCAGGCCCGGGGGAGTTAGAGTCCACCAGTCCTTCTCCTTCTGGGTACTAATCCCAGTTCCACTTCTTGCTATGCTGTGTGACGTTGGGCACATCACTTAACTTCTCTGTGCCCCAGTTACCTCATCTGTAAAATGGGGATAAGAACAGATATCCCCTTAAACTGTTAGCCCCATGTGGGAAAGACAGGGACTGTGTCTGATCTGCTTATATGGTATCTATCCCAACACTTAATATAATGAGTGGAAGCCAGTAAAAGTCTGACAAGTTCAACTATTATTATTATTATTTTTATCATTTCCCGTGGGCAAGAACTGACACCCTCTGGGTTTATTTAGAAAGGAAAATTCCCCAGTGGTATCAAGTCATCCCACACTCATCATCTGTACCAACTAAACTCCACCATGCTGCACTGTGAAAAAAGGCCTCCTAGCAGATCTCACTAACTTGAGCTAGATCATGACTTGGAAGCTTGGGGGCTGTGGGAACTGCTTTCATTCTATCATGAGGCCTTTCCCCTGCAGACTCAGTAGTGGAAGTTTCAGAGGCTCCATTAGCCTCTGAAAGTGATTCATGAATCACTTTGCTGGTAAAGAACTATAGAAACCCAGGGATGGCAGACACATTTCCCCTTTCCCCTTGGTGCTTGGCTTCCAATATCTTCAAAGCAGGGATTTTCTCTATGTGAAACTCACTTAAGGACAGCCTGAGGCTCCTGGGTCCTAGGGGTGAGTGCACCACAAGGAATATCTAGCTGTGTTGGGGAGAGTGGAAAGAACAATTGACCTGAGAGACAGAGAACCTGGGTTCTAATCCCTGTTCTGCTAGTTGCCTGCTGTCTGACCTTGGGTAAGTCACTTCACTGCTCTGTACCTCAGTTTCCTCCTCTATAAAATGTGAATTCACTACCTGTTCTCCCTCCTGCTTAGACTGTGAGCCCCATGTGGGACTTTGTCGGACCTGATTATCTTGTATCTACTCCAGAGCTTAAAATGTGTTTGACCCATAGTAGATGCTTAACAAATACCATAATAATAACTACAATAATGATAATATTGAGAGACTTCCCTTTCCCAGTTCTCCCACTCATGCATATTCTGGTCCAGCCTTGCTTACCCCTGAACAATTCTATATTACTGGCTGAGTATCTTCCATCATCTCAAGTGGTGAGCTACTCAGTGTTTTCAATGAGGTATGTCAACTGCACTCTGATTAGGGCTTTCTTTGTGGCACTGAGTCTCAGAGCTTTACTTCTCCATCTTGACTTATAGCCTCAGCATGCTCCTGTCTTCAGATTCTCTGATGAAAAGTTTCAAGCAAAGAATATCCCCGTTGCTGGAATCTTAGCAAAAATCAAATAGAAAGGGGAAAAGGTGACAAATGCTATTAGTTTTAATTGAAAGTTCTGCAGTTATGCAGCAGACACTAGTATTTTTATATCAAATTCTAGTGCTGGTGCTGGAAAAATAATGTTACCCCCAAATTGCAGCACAATGTTAATTAAATCTTTTTCTGAAGGCATGTAACCTTTATAAGTCCACTGTATAAAGAGACTAAAGTAAGGTAACTGATATCACCAAGTTAGATGAAATGAATTGGTTGTGAAGTCAAATGGAATTGTTCAAAGGTCACTGCCAACTGATGGAAAAAGCACTCTCTGAGAGAAAGGAGCTCATTTTTACGTTCTCCTTAGGCACATCATTAAAAACAGCTACATTGAAATGGGGACTCCTCCCCTATGAAAGATTGGGGATAAGTAAGTCCGGGAGGAAAATGAAAACTTAAAAAAAAAAATCCATGCTTTTTTTCAGCCATGGGAAAGAAACAAAATTCCCAAGAGCAGCTCCTGGGATCTTCATTCATTCATTCAATAGTATTTATTGAGTGCTTACTATGTGCAGAGCACTGTACTAAGCGCTTGGAATGTACAATTTGGCAACAGATAGAGACAATCCTTGCCCAATGACGGGCTCACAGTCTAAATGGGGGAGACAGACAACAAAGCAAAATGGAACAAAACAGAAACAAAGCACCACCAAGATAAATAGTCATGGGGATGTACACCTCATTAACAAAATAAATACATAATTAATGAGCACAGTGCTGAGGGGATGGGGGAGGAGTACAGGGTGGGGGGAAGGGGAGGGGGAGCAGAGGGAATGGGGGACTCAGTCTGGGAAGGCTTCTTGAAGGAAGCGAGCTTTTAGTAGGGCTTTGAAGAGGGGAAGAGAGTTAGTTTGGTGGATGTGAGGAGGGAGGGCATTCCAGGACAGCGGTAGGACATGGGCCAGGGGTCGATGGTGGGATAGGCATGAATGGGAGACAGTGAGGAGGTGAGCGGCAGAGGAGTGGAGTGTATGGGGTGGGCAGCAGAAAGAGAAAAGAGGGAAGGGAGGAGTAGGAGGAGGCAAGGCAATGGAGAACTTGGAAGCTAAGAGTGAGGAATTTTTGCTTCATGTGAAGTTTGAAAGGCAACCACTGGAAGTTTTTGAGGAGGGGAGTGACATGCCCAGAGCGTTTCTGTAGGAAGATGATTTGGGCAGCGGAATGAAGAATAGACTGGAGTGGGGAGAGACAGGAGGAAGGGAGATCAGAGAGAAGGCTGACACAGTAATCCAGTCGGGATATTATGAGAGCTTGTACCAGCATGATAGCCATTTGGTTGGAGAGGAAAGGGTGGATCTTGGTGATATTGTGAAGGTGAGACTGGCAGGTGTTGGTGACGGATTGAATGTGTGGGGTGATTGTGAGCAGAGTCAAGGATAACACCAAGGTTGCGGGCCTGTGAGACGGGAAGGATGGTCATGCTGTCCACAGTGACAGGGAAGTCAGGGAGAGGACAGGGCTTAGGAGGGAAGATAAGGAGCTCAGTTTTAGACATGTTGAGTTTTGGGTGGTGGGCAGACATCCAGGTGGAGACGTCCTGGAGGCAGGAGGAGATACAACCCTGGAGGGAGAAAGAGAGAACAGGGGAGGAGATGTAGATTTGGGGACCTGGCAGACGAGACATTTGATGGAGTATGTTTGAAGGATGGATGCCAACAGAGTAACCACTGAGTAGCAGGTTGGACCGGAGCGGGAATGATACCAGTGTGGTGGGAGAAAGAATGCTTCCAGGCTGATGGCCAGGTTGGGCTTCAGAATGCAGAGAGAGGGACATGGTTGAGCCCAGCACAGAGATGGAACAGAGCCAGCTGTGAGCCAGAGAGAGAGAGAGAGAGAGAGAGAGAGAGAGAGAGAGAGAGAAAGGGTGAAGAGAAAGGGAGAGAGCGAAAGATGGTGTCAATCAAGCAAATGATTGAGAAAAATGAATAAAAGTGATATTAGATATTGATTGAGTTTTAGACACTAGAAAGATTATATGCAATAATAATAATTATGGCATTTGCTTAGCACTTACTATGTGCCAGGCACTATCCTAAGCACTGGAGTGGTTACAAGTAAATCATGTTGGACACAATCTCTGTCCCATGTGGAGCCGATGGATGGCCTCAATATCCATTTTTCAGATGAGCTAGCTGAGGCACGGAGAGGTGAAATGACTTGTCCAAGGTCACACAGCAGATAAGTGGGAGAGCCTGGATTAGAATCCATGACCTTCTGCCTTCCAGGCCCCTGGTCTATCCACTATGACTGTACAAAAGTACAGAAATACCCATTACCTCTGATTCCTAGGCCCCTGCTCTATCCACTACAACTGTACAAAAATACAGAAATAAATACAAGAAAAAAAGACCCTTTGAAATTGTATGATAATAATAATAATAATGGTATTTCTTAAGCACTTACTATGTGCCAAGCGCCGTTCTAAGCACTGGGGCCGTTCTCGTGATTCCAGTGGATGCATTTTTTAAACCTAAGGAGATGCATGTCATTTAACCTCGTATTGACATGGGAGGGGCAGGGTGTGGAAGAGAGAGCCAGGGGGAGATGGGGTACACAGGAAAGAAGAAGAAGAGGGGAGGAAGAATGGGTGTTCGGGGATTGAAGAGAAGTGGAGAAGGAAAAGAAGAATAGAGGAAATAGAGGTGGAATCCTGAAAAGTTCCAAGAGACTTAGGCAGAATAAACTCTGTCCCTCTGCCCTTCCGCCCCTATCTTGTCCACCCAAACTGCTATCATATTAATCTAAACATTTATCCTTTCCAGGCTTAATTCTTGCATTAGCCTCCTTGCTGACCTTCCTGTCTACTGTTTCTTCCCACTTTAGTCCATATTTCACTCTCCTGTCCGTATCATTTTTTCTCCAAAACAGTTCACTGTAATTCTGCCCATTCCTCAAGAACCTCCAGTGGTTGCCCACACACATCTGCAACAAACAAAAACTCCTTAGCAATGGCTTAATCAATGGTATTTATTGAGTGCTTACTGTACCAAGTATTTGGGAAAGTACAATAAAACAGTAGGTAGACATGTTCTCTCCCCACAGTGAACTTACAGTCTAGAGGGGGAGACAGACATTAATATAAATAAGTGATTTATAATATATAATTTATAGATATGCACATAAATGCTGTGGGGCTAGGATGGGAGGAATATCAAATGCCCAAAGGTCACAGATCCAAGTGCATAGATGAGGAAGAAGAGAGAGGGAACTGGGGAAAAGGGGACTTAACTGGAGAAGGCCTCTTGGAGGAGATGTGACTTAATAAGGCTTTGAAAGTGGGGAGAGTTGTAGTCTGGCATATATGGAGCCAGAGGGAGTTCCAGGTCAGAGGGAGGATGTGGGAAAGGGATCAGAGAGATAGATGAGATCAGGGCATAGTGAGCAAGCTGGCTGTAGAGGAGTGAAATATGCCAGTTGGGTTGTAGTAGGAGATCAGTGAGGTAAGGTAGGAGGGGGAGAGTTGAATGAGTGCTTTAAAGCCAGTGGTAAGGAGCTCTATATGATGTAGAGGTAGATGAGCAACCACTAAAGTTTCTTGAGGACTAGGGAGACATGGACTAGACATTTTGTTAGAAGAATGAACCATTTTTCATTTTCATTCAGGCATCAGAGTGAAGTATGGATTGTAGTGGGGAGAGACAGGAGGAATGGAAGTCAGGAAGTAAGGTAGCAGATTTTATGGAGCGAAATGGTTGGATTTTAGAAATGCCCTGAAGGTAGAACTAATATGACTTAATGGCAGATTGAATATGTGGGTTGAATGAGAGAGCTGAATCTAGGACAGTGCCAAGGTTACAGACTTGTGAAATAAGGAGGATAGTGGTATTATATACAGGATGGGAAATGCAGAGAGAGGACAGGGTTTCACTAGGAAGATAAGTTATTCTATTTTGGACATGTTTAGTTTGAGGTATAGGTGGTACATTCAAGTGGAAATGTCCTGAACGCATGAAAAACTACAGAGAAGAGAGAGATCAGGGCTGGAGATGTAAATTTGGGAATCATCCACATAGTATGGTAGTTGAATCTGTGGGAATGAATGTGTTTTCCAAAGAGTGACTGTAGATGGAAAACAGGAGATCCAGAACTTTAAAAGCCTCAATTGCCTGATTTCCTACTATAATTCAGCATGTTCATTTCACTCCTCTAAAATGCAAGCCTGCTCACTGTACATAATCTCATTTATCTGGCTGCCATCCCCTTAACCGTATCCTGCCTCTGTCCTGGAACTCCTTACCCCTTCATAACAAATAGATTATCACTCTCCCCATCTTCAAAGCCTATTTAAAATCATATTGCCTCCAAGAGGCCTTCCCTAACTAAGCCCTCATTTCCTCCACACCCTCTCCCTTTTGCATTGCCCTTGCAACCGTAATCACCCCATAACTCTTATGCATATATTCATAGTCTATTTATAATAATGTCTGCCTCTCCCTCTAAACTGTAAGTTCCTTGTGGACAAGGAACCTGACTACCAACTCTGTTATATTGTACTCTCCCCATTACTTAGTACAGTGCTCTGCATACAATAAGCACTCAATAAATAGGATTGATTACTTGATTGATAGATAGTACACATGATCCCTGTTCTCAGAGGGAGATAAGCAGCCATAAATTATTTACACACTGTGGGAGCAGGAGGAAGAATAATGAAATAGTAGGTTGTCAACCAGATATATTTGGACAAAATAGCTGAATAAATAATTGAATATTGATTGGGTATACAGAGATGTAGTTCTCCTATCATGTAAGGAGCTGCATTCATGCAAACCCCCACTACAAGGAAAACTAACGTTGGGGTAAGCACCTGTATCTGATGTCATGTGCTTTCCCTCCTGGGCACATGCACACATGTGCACATGCATTTGAGCCAAGCCATCTCTTCTGACACCATGTTATGCTGAATCCAAAAGGACTTGTCAGAATAATATTCCCTGATTCTCTATCATTGCTCTGGCCAAAATACATAGGGAAATACTTGTTACAGCAAAATTCAGAGTGTATTCATAAGTGCTGAATATGGATCTAAATAAGTAAGGGCCAAGAGTGACTTGGTGACTGTGACTTGGGGTACTGGGATTTAATTGTGTAACACTTCTTAGAGGTGATGAGATCTTAGTGGGGTTTGGAAGGTGAGGAGAACTGTGCCTTGGGGCATTTGAAGAGGGAAAGAGTTTCAGGCAATGTGGGCAATGTGAGTAAGGGGTCAGGGGTCAGAGAGCTGAAAGCAAGACCAGCTAGGAGGTGTGCTTGAAAGGAGTGAAGAGTGTGAGCTGAAAAGACCCAATATGTAAACTGGAGAGAGATGAGCAGAGCCCACAAGCCAATGTTGACCCATTTTGGTTGATTTAGAGAGAAGTGAGTATCCATTACTGAGAGTCGTACAGGGATATATATGCTAAGTGATATTTTAAGAAGATAATCTAAACAGGAGCAAGTAGTATAGAGTGAAGAATTTGGTGATTGATACAGTAGTCTAATCATAATCTGCTCATTCCAGGGTGGTGGCTGCTTGGGTGAGGAGGAAGAAGATGTTTTATCTGGGGAACTTTGCAGAGGAAGAACTGGCTTGATTGAGCAGTTGACCAAGTGCAAGAGCTGAAAGGCTGGTGGATGGTGGTGGTGTTGACAGAGGTGGGCAAGTCAGGAAGAATAGGTTTAGGATGGATGAGAAGACATTCACTGTCAGATCTGTTGATTTTGAAGTCCCAGTGAAAGATTGAGAGGTGATGTCTTGGAGGCAAGAAAAAATGCAATATTGAATAGCTGGACAGTGGTCAGGGCTAGAGAGGTAGATTTGGAACAACTTTGTTTTATGTATCTCCCAAGTGCTTGGTACAGATTTCTGCACACAGTAATAATTCAGTAAATACTACTGTTTGATTTGGGAGTCGTTCATATAGTGGTAGTAGCTGAAGCTATGTAAATGGGTGAGATCTCCAAAAGATTGAGTGTAACGTGAAAAGAGTAGGGAAATTGTAACAGGATCTTGTGGGACACCTGCAGTAAGAGAATGAGAGGTAGGAACAGAGTCAGAGAATGAACCTGAGGAGGAGCAATCAAAGAGGTAGGAAGAGAACCATGTTGGCCAAATCAAGATCAGACAGCTTTTCAAGAAAGAAGGACTCAATGACAATATCTAAGGCAGTTGAGAGGTCACAAAGGAATGGGACAGAATAGAACCTACGGGATATGGCTATGAGGGGAGTCACTGGTGATAATAGGGAGTGTAGTCTCAGTGGAGTGAAGGGGACAAAAACCTGACTTTAGTGAGTCAAGAAGAGTGATGAAGGAAAGGAAGTGGAAGGCAATGATATATGAATGAATGAAAGAATGAATGAATGGTATTTGTTAAGCACTTACTATGTGCCAATCATTGTTCTAAGCGCTGACACTGTATATGCAACCTGGTCAAGGAGTTTGAATAGGTATGGGAGCAGGGAAATGAAGCAATAGCTAGAGGGAATGGTGGGATCTTCTTCCAGTACTACCACTACTAGTCAAGCAGGTCCAGAGTCTTGAGTTTACTTATGGAGGTGAGAACAGAATTCCGGGAAGAGAAACTGTGCTAAGGTGGCAGGTCAGATCAGGGTGTTAAGTTGGGATTGGCAAAGTTGTTGAGAACTAACACAGATCTGTACTGTCATGTAGCTGAGGTAGAGTGGAGTAAAGTCAGTCGAAAATACAAAGTTAGAATCAGGCAGATAATAGACAACAGCAGTCCATAGCTGCAGTGGATGGCTGAGGTGGCCAATGTAGGATTGAATGAAGAAAAGCTCGGAGGTGGTGGGGTGATGAACGAATGAATCAATCAATCAATAATTGGTATTTATTGAGCATTTACTATGTGCAGAGCACCATATCAAGCACTTGGAAGAGTACAGTACAACAGAATTAGCGGACATTTTCCCTGCCCATGAAGAACTTACAATCTAGAGGAAAAGCTTTCTGAATGAAAGTGGAATTGAAAGGCGAAGAGCATGATAACTATTGCCTATTTCCCTTTGATCCGGTGGGAGTAGGAGAAGTTGAGCAGCCTTTGGGAGAGGGTGGTATGGGAAACTAACATTAGGCGAGAGTCAGGTCTTGGTGCTGGTGAGGAGTGAGAGGGGCAGGAACAGGTCAAGGAAGGAGAAGAGGAAGACAAGCAACACCAACCCTGGGTGGAAGTAGAGAGAGGTGAGGGGGATGAAGAGTCAAAAGGGGTGAGCCCGTTGTTGGGCAGAGATTGTCTCCATATGTTGCTGAATTGTACATTCCGAGAGCTTAGTACCGTGCTCTGCATATAGTAAGCGCTCAATAAATATGATTGAATGAATGACAGCTTGCAGGAGGAAAAAGGTAGTACTTGTACTAGTAGTAGTAGTAGTAGTAGCAGGGATAGTAAGAGTCTTTATTAGAATTTTACCGTACGCAGACCACTGGGAAAGGACACCCAAATGGGACAAACACAAATCCAATTTCTTATAACCCAGTTTTCACAGATTTATTTTCCAACATTGCAAACGTGGGATTTAGATGGCATTTATCAATCTTCATTTGTAGTACTCTGAAGCTATAATGAGATAACCAGGAACTTTGCTCCTGACTGCCTCAGAAGGCAAAGTGTTGGATCAAGATCACCATTCCTACTATTGGAACTGTATTTCCATAATGTAAAGCCATATGCTCCAGCAGTTCACACAGTGAGCTCCCTCATTTAAAGGGTGAAGGACCAAATGCAGAACGCTACTGTAGAATAAGCATTTACAAGAGAAAAAATACAAATAGAAAAATCATCAATTTGGGTAGGATTTATCCTAGCACATTTAGTTTCAGGGCACAGTTGGAGAGGCGCCCACACCAAATTCCAAGTTAAGTAGACCACTGCCTCGATCCCCCACCACACTCACATATAGGGCCCACTTCAGACTGCAAGCGAGATTAGCAGTTTTCTCAGGCTTGTGTATCCCAGGGTGACAGAATACCTCTTGAACCTCACAAAATGGCCACGGTCCTGGACATTTAAGATGACTCCTGTACCAGAGACCTCACCAAGATGGCCACCTCACATGTACAGGGTCCCCAAAGTCCTTTTTTCCTCAAAGGCAAGGCAGTCATTTTTAGCTCATCATAGGATCCTCTATTTCTCCAGCCTCCCTTCCCAGCATCCTGAAATAGAGGATTTCTCTAAGAAGTTTTGGAGTCTATTTTTATTTATCCAGGTGCCCAAGAGTTGTGGGGCTTCAGGGAGCTGATTGATCCTGAAGCCTGGAGCTGGGAGCAGCTGAGTAAACAGACAGGAAGGAAGCAACTACCCCCCTGGTAATTCAGAACTGTCAGCCCATCCCAGTTCCTGCCCTATCCCATGTCTCTAGTTGCTGCCGTGGAGAAGAAGTTCTGCCTTGGTCCCTGGGGCCATTCTCTAGGGTTGCATACTGGGATGGCTACCAACTAATCCTGTTGGAGTGCCAGCTTTGGGGTTCTCGGCCCTGCAGGGACCCAGCCCCGCTTCCACTGGCTTCATTGTCAGAGAGGCAGCAAAGACAGAGAGCAGCTCCAACCCTCTCTGGCCAGCCAGAGCTCCTGGAGGGGCCAAAAGGGACACTAAAGAGACCCCCAGCACAGAGATCAGGGTGGGCCACTGGTCACTGGAGTCTAGGAGTACTCCCATCACCCCTCTCCACCCATGCCTGCCCTGTCCTGATTGGCCAGGGACTGTGATCTCCATGGGCTGGCCGTCTCCCTTTCTCCATCCACCTCACTGATTCTTCTCACTCCTTTCCAAAGCTCTCTGACTTTTGTTCCTTTTCAGTTTGAGGGGGTAGAGAGAGATAGGCAGTAAAAGTGATTCATAAAGCAAAACTCAAAAGATGTACACAGAAGAGAGAAGACAGATGGAGGCAGGTAGAGGCAGAAACAAGCTGAGAGACAGACCCAGAGTGGAACATTCAGTCCCTGCTGGGTGGGGAGGATTCAGGGAAGGTAGGATCTGAAGCCCCTCACCCCCTCCCCAGACATGCTAATTAGCCAACCCGGAGGGAAGCTTTTCATTTTTCCAGTGCTAATCATTCATCCCCTTCCCTCCTGCTGCTTTAGTAAACAACTTTCCCTCAATTTGAGTGGTACTTAGTAGCTTTGCCAAAAAAGGTCTCCAAAACTTAGCTTTAGGGGAAGCTAATTTAAACATGAAGCATCGGCCTCCTCTACTAAGTCTACAGATTTGCACAGGGAGCAAACTAAACCTGGATCTGCTGCTTTTTTTCCCCATCGTCTAGACAGCAGGACTTACCATTAATTAGGCCCTGTTCTTGCCTTTCTTGAGAGGCTTCCCTGTGAAAAGCTACACAGATGACTTCCTCTCCCTCCCCTTGCTCCTCCCAGTATCCTCTCCTCTCACTCCTTCTTCCATCTCCCATTCTTCTCCCCCCATTCACTCCTCTCCTCCACTCCTCCCTCCCTTCAATTTCCTTCCCTTCTCCTTGTGTTTCCCATCCTCAGGACTCCAGGATGGCAACCTGCTTTTCACCCCTCCCATCAACTTCCTCTCAGGAGATGTCCTATAGGTGATCTGAAGCTTGGCCATCTTGGGAGTCTGCCATCTTCTGCTGCTGCGGCTGTCTTCCACTCAGACCAACTGACCTCTTGTCAGATCTTCTACTTGGAAAACAGCAGCTGGAGATGTGCTTACAGAGAAGATTTTAATCAATTGATCAATTGCTCAATCAGTGCCCCTCTTTGCCACTGAGAGAGCCCCATTAGCTTCGGGGCTTCTGTGGACTTAACTCTCAGGGGAACGGGAAAAAATGAACAAGGTGTGGTCTGAGGTCCCATGGCTTGAGGGGAGGAAGTGTTTGCAAGAGAGCCAACAAGGGGAACAAAGTCTCTCCTGGTTTGATAGAAGTTATCAGTCAGTCGATCAGTTGAGCCCTTACTGTGTGCTGAGCAATGTACTAAGCACTGGGTCGAGTACAATATGATAGAGTTGGTGGACCCAATCCCTGTCCATGAGGAATTTACACTTTACAAGGGGAGGCAGACATTAAAATGAATTATAGTTAGGGGAAAAGGTAGAAGTTCTGTGAGGCTGTGCTATCACAGTGCTTAAGGGGTACACAGCCAAGTGCCTAGTTGACACAGAGGGGAAATTGAATAGGGAGGGGAAATGAGGGCTTAGTTGGAGAAGCTTTCTTGGAGATATGACTTTAATAAGGCTTTGAAGGTGGGGAGAGTAGTGGTCTGTCTGGGAGGAAGTTCCATGTCGGAGTGGGGATATGAGCTAGGGATTGATGGCCCAAGAGATGAAATTGAGGCATAGTAGGTAGGTTGGGGTTAGAGGAGTGAAGTGTGTGGGATGGATTGCAGTGGAAGATGAACAAGACTTAAATGGGAGAGGAATGCTGATTGAATGCTTAAAATCCAATAGTGAGGAGTTTCTTTTTTTAAGTTTTGGGTAGCTGTGGAAATAGTAGTGGTAGAAGTAGGAGTCATTAGTAGTAGTCATTCATTCACTCATATTATTGAGCACTTGCTGTGTGCAGAGCACTGAACTAAACCCTTGGGAGAGTACAAAACAACAATAAACAGTCACATTCCCTGACCACAAAGGACTTACAATCTAGAGTGGGATAGACAGACATCAATACAAATAAATAAAATTACAGATATGTACATTAGTGCTGTGGGGCTGGGAATGGGGAAGAACAAAGGGAGCAAGTCAGGGTGATACAGAAGGGAGTGGGAAATGAGAAAAAGTGGGGCTTAGTCTGTGAAGCCTTCTTGGAGGAGATGTGCCTTCAATAAGACTTTGAAGTGGGGGAGAGTAATTGTCTGTTGGATTAGAGGAGGGAGGGCGCTTCAGGCCAGAGGCAAGACTGAAGCAAGGGGGCAGCGGTGAGACAGGCGAGATTGAGACACAGTGAGAAGGTTAGCACTAGAGGAGCAAAGTGTGAGGGCTGGGTTGTAGAAGGAGAGAAGTGAGGTGATGTATGAGGGGGCAAAGTGGTGGAGTGAGGAGTTTTTGGTTGATACGGAGGTGGATAGGCAACCACTGGAGTTTTTTGAGGAGCGGGTTGACATGTCCTCAACATTTTTACAGAAAAATGATCAGGGCAACAGAGTGAAGTATGGACTGGAGTGCCGGTGTTTTTGTTAAGCGCTTACTATGTGCAGAGCACTGTTCTAAGCGCTGGGGGAGATACAGGGTAATCAGGTTGTCCCACGTGGGGCTCACAGTTAATCCCCATTTTACAGATGAGGTAAGTGAGGCACAGAAAAGTTAAGTGCCTTGCCCACAGTCACACACCTGACAAGTGGCAGAGCTGGAGTGGGGAGAGACAGGAGGCTGAAGCAGTAATCTAGGTGGGATAGGATGAATGAGTTTATTATTACGGTAGTAGTTTGGATGGAGAGGAAAGGGTGGATTTTAGTGATGTTGTGAAGGTGGTACTGACATGATTTAGTGATGGATTGAATAGGTGGGTTTAATAAGAGAGAGGAGTCAAAGATAACACCAAGGTTAAAGGCTTGTGAGACAGAAAAAATGGTGATACCATCTACAGTGATGGGAAAGTCATGGGGAGGACAGGGTTTGCGTGGGAAGATAAGGAGCTCTCTGTTTTGGACAAGTTTGAGGTGATGGGAGGACATCCAAATAGAGATATCCTGAAGGCAGGTGGAGATAAGAGACTGAAGAGCTGGGGAGAGATTAGGGCCGGAGATGTAGATTTGGTTAGATTGTAGATTTAGTAAATTTGTAGATTTAGTTGTTGTATTACTATCATTGTAGTAGTATTAGTATTAGTATGTATTAATCAATCAATCAATGGTACTTACTGAGCACGTACTGTTTGCAGAGCCCTGTACTAAGCCCTTGGAGAGTGCAATTCAAGAGAGTTGGTAAACATGTTCCCTGACCACAACAAGATTAGTCTAGACAGGGACTTACTGTTGAGGTGCTTACTGTGCAAAACCCTGGAATAAGAGCTGGGAAGGAATACATAAGTGGGAATTATATATGGTCCTCGTCCCTTGGGTGGCTTACAATTGAAAAATAAAAAGTGGGGAGAGAGGACTGATGTAAAACTCAGAAAGAGAGAGGAAGCAAAACACTAAGCCAACATAAAAACTAAAACAAGGGTAATTGGGGTATTGTGGTGGGATGAGCAAATTTGCAGGCTCCTTTCAGCTCAGTGTCCACAATCAAAACTGTGGCCACAGTGAGTGCTCCAGCAGTCACTGCCGCAGTCTTCCCAAGGTTCTATGGAGGCAGTACCAGTCTGTGGCTGCTTTTTTCTGTTTGCCAGATTGGCAGAAGGTCAGGATAGAGGTTCCTCGTTGAGATACTGAGGGCCCTGGGAACCATGATGACGGGGGGCGATGGGCACTGGGAGGAGTTCCACACTGTCTTGTGGAGACAGAGTACCAATAAATACTAGGCCAGTAAACACTAGGCAGCCGCCATTAATTCCTCCCCACCGTGGCTTAGTGGAAAGAGCCTGGGCTTGGGAGTCAGAGGACTTGGGTTCTAATCTTCCCTCCGTCTCTTGTCTGCTGTGTGACCTTGGGCAAGTCACTTTGCTTCTTTATGCCTCAGTTACTTCATCTGTAAAATGGGGATTGAAACTGTGAGCCCCAAGTGGAACAACCTGATTACTTTGTATCTACCCCAGTGCTTAGAACTGTTCTTGGCACCTAGTAAGTGCTTAACGAATACCATAATTGCAGTAATCAGGTTGGACACAGTCCCTGTCCCACATGAGGCTTACATTCTTAATCCCCATTTTACAGATGAGGTAACTGAGGCACAGAGAAGTTGAGTGATTTGCCCAAGGTCACATAGCAGTCAAGTGGTGGAGGCGGTATTAGAACCCATGTCCTCTGACTCTCAAGTCCCTGCTCTTGCCACTAGGCCATGCTCCTTATTCGCATCTGTTCCAAAGTTAAAAGCAAAGAAACAGGTTTTCCTTCTCTTCCTGAACATCAGTATCAGTGAGGAATTTTTGTTTCATGTGAAGGTTGATAGGCAACCACTGGAGGTTTTTGAGGAGGGGAGTGACATGCCCAGAGAGTTTCTTTAGGAAGATGATCCGGGCAGCAGAACGAAGAATAGACTGGAGTGGGGAGAGACAGGAGGATGGGAGATCATAGAAGAGGCTGACACAATAATCCAGTTGGTATATTATGAGAGCTTGTACCAGCCAGGTAGCAGTTCAGATGGAGAAGAAAGGGTGGATCTTGGTGATATTGTGAAGGAGACACCAGCAGGTGTTGGTGATGGATTGGATGTGTGGGGTAAATGAGAGAGCAGAGTCTAGGATGACACCAAGTTTTCAGGCCTGTGAGACAGGAAGGATGGTCATGCCGTCCACAGTGACAGGGAAGTCAGGGAGAGGACAGTGTTTGGAAGGGAAAATAAGGAGCTCAGTCTTGGACATGTTGAGTTTTAGTTGGTGGGCAGACATCCAGGTGGAGATGTCCTGAAGGCAGGAAGAGATACAAGCCTGGAGGGAAGGGGAGAGAACAGGGGAGGAGATGCAGATTTGGGTGCCGTCTGCATAGAGATGATAGTTGAAGCTGTGGGAGCGAATGAGTTCACCAACGGAGTGAGTATAGATGGAGAACAGAAGAGGGTCAAGAGTTGACCCTTGAGGAACTCTTGCAGTTAGTGGATAGGAGGGGGAGGAATAGCCCACAAAGGCAACCCAGAATGAACAGGCAGAGAGATAAGAGGAGAATCAGGAAGGGATTGAGTCTGTGAAGCCAAGGTTAGATAAAGGGTGGAGGAGAAGAGGGGATGGTCGACAATATCAAAGACAGCTGAGAGGTCGGGGATTAGGATAGAGTAGGAACCATTGGCGCCTAATCCTCTGTCAGTGGCATCTACTGCTCCACTCATCTCCTCCTGCAGAAAAGTGTGGTGAGCTACAGCAGGGGTCTCCAGGTTCCTGGGCCCCAGACCTGACTCTTCTATCCAGTGCCAGCTTCCCTGAGGTAGGGAAAAATTCACCTCCAGTCCATAAGATATCACTCACTGTGTAAGCTGGTTCTGCCCCTGTCCCTCAAACATTGGTATTTATGGAGCACTTACTGGGTGCTGTGTGCAGAGCACACAGTAAGAGCTTGCAAGAGTCAATACAGCAGAATTGGTAGACACGTTCCCTGCCCATCTGAACACACCTCATCACCTTTTCCTCCCATTGGGAAGCTATCATAATGACTAAATAGCCCAGCCTGACCAGGGCAAGTCTGCTCCAGGTGAAAGTTTTTCCTGCACATTATCTTTTAACTTTGCACAGTATTGAAATACCTGGCATCTTAACAAACATCTGTCGGGGCCATCCCCTTGATGATTAGAGGGACAATAGGGATCCACCAGGTACTGGGATTTAGTGGTGCGATATTGACAGAGGGTTGAGCTTGGCAGAGAGGAATGTTGGGGGTGGGGGTTGAGGTGAAGGTTGGGGTGAGGGTGAGGATGAAGGGTGTGTGTGAAGGTTAGGGTGGGGAATGGGGGGAGTATGAAGGGCAGGGTGTGGGTGGGGGCAAAGGTGAGGGTCAGGGGTTAGGGGTGAGCAGATCAGCAGCTCCTCTCATGCTAGGACTCAGTGTTGCAGTAGGTGGTCCAAGACAAACCTTTGCAGGGCTCCAGATTGGGCTTCAGATGAAAGGCTATGACAGATGTCAGGGGAATGGGACAGGAGATGTGGGAGGTTCCAGGCTTCCAGAAGAGAGATAAAAGATACAAGTCTGTTATAATTGGTGGAGGAAATGCTCACAGGAGTTGACTAGGGAGAAGAAGTGACTCTAAATAATAGAAGAGAGGGCAGAATCCCAGCAAGTCAGCCTGGAGCCTGGATTTCTGCAAGTGACACTAGGTGCCTGAGTGCATGAGAATAGGAAGCGAACTGTGGCCTGAATCCGGGGCTGCTAGTTGGCGGTATGAGATTTCCAGAGAGACAGGGGCAGGGGGTTCGCATTTGTCAGAGGTGGATGCTGAGGTCATGCATTTGTTTGAGAAGGAGTCCAAGTGGGACATGATGCGCTGGGAGAAGTGGAGGGGTCTAGAGGTTGGAGGCCCCTCGAGGTTGTGTTTGGAGAGTAGGATTGCAGAATTAGTTATGAAAGAAATGGCACAGTGGCTAGTAATGCGGAGATGTAGTGTGTGTCCAAAGTGACCAGGTAAGGTGGGGTAAAGCAGGAGATCCATTGAGTTGAGGAGTGAGAAGATATTGAGGTCCCAAATATTTCAGGGTGAAAATGCTGAAGAAAGAATTCAATAGACAACTGAATATACATACAAACTAAAGAGATATGTGCTAAAGTTGGATTGACATGATTAGTTTGCTGTAAATTAATTGGGAACACTTCCAGGAGGAAGTGGAATTTTTGAAGGACTTTGAAGATGGGAAGAGGCAGATTTATGATGAGGGAGAAAAGTCTTGATTTTGCAAGTATAAGGAGGTCTGCTGAGGCTACGGTGCCAGAAATGAAGCCAGTCTACTCACTATGGGCCTTCTTCATATTTGGTAGACATCTCCCTACCAAATGAAGGGAGATTCACAGTCTCCTGGAAAGATTGTGTGAGCAGGGATAACTGAACCCAGAATGGGTATGAGTTAGAAAAATATAAAATAAAACAAAAACCCAGCATTTTTGCAGAGAAGTGTTTCTGAGGGCAGGTGGATTCACGTTTTCCTGGGAAAAACTTGTACTGTAAGGAAAGGGACTTAGATCAAGAATTTTGTTTTAAAGAGCTATCATATAAATTCTGACTGTTTGGAAATTTCCAATCTGAAACCAAAGTGGTACTATTTATATCCTTCTCTGAAGCTAAACAGCCTCCCTTGGAAACCTACTGTTCATCTGGAACTAATTAAAAACCAGTTAAGATCACTAACTACAGAGGCAGGGCTGGGAAGAGTGGGTGGGAGATGTGTGGACTTCGGGTACCTACAGGGGACAGTAAGTCATAGCAGGGGAGTGGAGAGTCTCTCTGATCCTCCAGTAACCAACCCCACAGCCACAGAACTGACTGACAGGTCCCCAGGCAATCCAGTCTCTCCAAAGTGCAATTGAAGAAGTGGGTTCTGGGGGTTATCCTCACATGTTAGTTCAGGGCTCTGCATACAGTAAGAAAGAACATGTGCTTTGGAGTCAGGGCTCATGAGTTCGAATCCCAGCTCTGCCACTTGTCGGCTGTGTGACTGTGGGCAAGTCACTTAACTTCTCTGTGCCTCAGTTCCTTCATCTGTAAAATGGGGATTAAGACTGTGAGCCCCACGTGGGACAACCTGATTCCCCTATGTCTACCTCAGCGCTTAGAACAGTGCTCAGCACATAGTAAGCGCTTAACAAATACCAACATTATTATTATTACAGTAAGCATTCAATAAATACCATTGATATATTGACTGACTGATAGGTTGATTGCAAAGCACAAGGAAGGCTTCCCTGCTGCTGCATCATGCAAGAATAGAGAGACTGCCCTAACCACCAGAAAGCTACCCCAAACACCAAAGCTCATGGTTTTATGGAGAATCTGGGTATAGGGGATGCTGAGTCTTCTCCCACTATATGCCCTTAGGAGGATGGGATTTCCTTGATGTCTTGTTGGGCAGGAGGAAGGAAGATGCTCTAGCTATTCAGTCCATTTCTCCCCACTCCTCAAGAACCTCCAGTGGCTGCCCATCCACCTTTGTATCAAACCAAAACTCAATACCACTGGCTTTAAAGTGTTCAATTAGCTTGCTCCATTCTACCTCACCATACTAATTTCCTACTACAGCCCAGTCCAGACACTCCACTCCTCTAGTGCCAGCTTAATCACTGTGCCCCAATCTTGTCTATCGCATCGCTGATCCCTTTCTCACATCTACCCTCTAGCCTGAAACTCCCTCTCCCTCCATATACGCCAGACCAACACTTTCTCCACCTTCAGAGCCTTATTAAGGTCACATTTTCTCTAAGAGACCTTCCCCAGTTAATTCCTCCTTTCCCCTGCTCGCTTTCCCTTCTGTGTTGTCTATGCATTTGGATCTGTGACCTTTGACCATTTGATATTCATCCCACAGCTCTTATGCACATATCTTTAAATTATATATTATAGATTCATTATTCATATCACTGCCTGTTTACCCTTCTAGACTGTAAGCTTGTTATGATATGGGATCATATCTGCTAATTCTGTATTGTACTCTCTCAAGTTCTTAGTACAGTGCTCTGCACATAGAAAGTGCCCAATAAATACCACTGATTGATGACCATTCCTCTGTCTCTCTTTCTCCTATCCCTGAGAGCTCCACCTAAAGTTCAGCTTCACCATCAAAATGAGAGGTGTGACTAATGCTCATGTTTCTCTAACTCTCCCTATATTTTCACTTATACCTCTGATTGCTCATGCTTGTGTGTCTGCCCAGTTCTGCACATAGTAAGAGCTTAATAAATGGGATTATAGCTACACCATTAGGATAGAGTCCAGTGGCAATCTGCCTTCAGAGAAGGATCTGTACTTCCTCCACCATGGGCTCTCCCTTGAGTAGAAGTGGACTTTAGATTTTTCTTTCATTAGCTCTCTGTATAGAGTCTTTTGCTTCCCTTACACAAGTAGTCCAGCCCACATCTCCATTACTGGGATAAGGTTGGATCAGCCCCCAGTCACAGCCGGAGGGAAAATGGCTACTGAGCCTTGATGATTGGTTAGGCTAAGGTTTCTGTAGGTGGCAGATGCAATGATAGATGCCATTCTAAGTCCCTAAAGATGACAATTTTAGCATGAAGAGAGCTTACATCACCTGAGACAGAATTATTTATATTCCAGCAAAACCTCCCTTGGCCTTCTCTCTCTCATCCCCTCAGTTCCACTGCCTAGCTGTACCAACTTGGTACGATTATGTCAGCTCAAGTGATGTGTTTCTGAAAAGTTGGAACTTGGAACCAAAGACAAAGATGTAAAACTGTACCTAAGGCTTGGTACATTCTCCATTAAAGTTATATATTATAGAAGAATTGTGAAAATGCTTTTAACACATTCAAGGTGTTTATTATGACAAACTATCAACACTCAAACTGAGTGGCAGCATACTGATGCCAAACAGAAACCAAATCCAGTCTTGTATATATACATTTGTATTTCAAGATACACCTTTTCCCTGTGGAAATGTAATTTCTTTTCATCTCGAGGAAATGCAAATGATAAAGAACTTAGCATGGCTTGTTGTGGGAAATTACCAAGATCAGCTTGTGTGCTATATCCATCTATAACACTGTTGTCCAGTGAACCCTCAAAATGTATATAATTGCTTTCTGATGTAGAAATCATGTTTTAACTTTACAACAAAATGGCCATGAATCAATGCTTCCATCTTTCCATCCCAAGACACTCTTGAAATTAGATTTTTCATTTCAATAGATCTCCCTAGAAATTTTTTTAAAATAAATGAGGAGCGTAGTCTTCAGGAGAATTATAATGAAAAGAAAGAGAGTAGATAGTTTAGATAATGCATGCTTCATATCCATGTCATCCACTGCAAGGGAATGGGTTTGAGGATCTGCATGGCAAGGGTGAGATATTGGGGGCAGAAAGGCTGAGTCATGCAAGATTTATTCCACATGGTAAATTGCTTCCCTTTAGGAGGAATATATTTATTTAGTTGCTCTCACATGGCAGAGTATCTATCTAGCTCCCACCCCACGAATGCTTTACATTTGGGAGGAATACACGTATGTGGTTAGTACAGTCTTTCCCTTCCCCTTTCTCTTCTTTTCACGGGCTGCTATACACCAGGTGGTGAACTCTTCCACCAAGCGAGCTGAGTCACTCCAATGTCCGTCAACCCAATTGGCATCCCACTTAGGGGAATCCCATCCATGGTTCTTCAGGACATAGAGTCAGGGGGTCTATTCCAGTTGACTCTCATCCCATTTCTGACACCAAATTTATGTCACCAGGTGGAACCAGCCGCAGGGTAACTCATGAGTTTGTGGATCAGAGGGTTGAAAATGGACTCATTGACTAGAGGGCTAATAAGTAGCTGAAGCAGGTTTATTGAGATGAAAACACAAAGTACCTGTGAGAGGTAAATCTCAGGAGCAAAGCTATTCCTAGAGTACTAAGTATACTGTCCAGCACAGTCTCCAACTCTTAGTGGCTGGTAAAACCAGCGTTGCCTTTCAAATCACCAAGTAATCAAATTCCCAAGGGGGAATACTCATTTCTCCTAGCTCCAGTGAGGAGGTCTGAAATGTAACTTGGTTCCACAGAAGGCCCGACACCCAGAATGGATGTCCCTGACTCTGGGTAGAGGTGATGGTCCACTTCAGTGTGACAGAGTTTCAACCTACCACCAAGAATTTGTAGAGACCCTCCTGTGTAGGGGATGTTGTGCCCCGGCTCTGACCCGCCAGAGTTTCAAGGCTAAGGCTGTGTTTTCACGAGTATGGTATGCACCCTGAAGATGCGCAGATTTAGCTGGTAAACACCTTATCTAAGCTATTTTGCTTTTGTAGTGATGTCATGTGACATATTAAGGGGTGACTCTGGTTAGGAGGGGTGTGGTTTGTCTCCTGTGCCCTGCCGCCACCCAGGGCTGTCCTGTAAGTAACTTCCCCAAATAAACCACTTTTATATAGATCTCACTAAGCCTGACTAAGCTTGTTAGTCTGGCCAGGGTGTGACGGGTCATAACCAACAATGGATTTGATTCATTTCAGATATTTCATGGTATTAAAAGATGATCCTGTAGGAACTGAAAAGTCTCACTGAATTTTATTAAAAGAATATCACTGATTTGATGCCAGAGTGCCCTAAAACCATTTTCAACTTCCTCAAAACACTTCAGAAGCTCTAAACCACTGGATCAGGTTATGTAGAATTGAAAGAGTCATTTTTAAAACAAAAATCATTCAACATGTTCTTATACTCCATAAAATTTATTTCCCAAGTGTCTATCTGTCTTTGGGTTGCTTATTAGCATTTGTGGGTTATTAGTTCAGTCAATAGCTTTCTGAAGGTAAAACATTATGAAAATGGAAAGAAAATGTGCTTGTCTGCTGCCCAACACACTAGTCTTTCTTCTCTTGTTTCAGACTGCTTGAGTTGGACCTTCACTATATTTTTGAATTATCTTACCTTTGGAGCTCTGCATTCCCCTCTGCAGTTCGTCAGCTTCTTGAATATCCTGCTGTCATCTATTCCTTCACATTTTCCTTGCAGTGAATCTAGATTGATGTTAGCATTGCTTCAGCAATAGTAAATAGAGGGCATTCTGGAATCTCATTATTGGCAAGCCTGACCCCATGGAGGTCCATGACTCAAACGACCTGGGTTCAGATCCTGGCTATGCCATGTGTCTGCTATGTGATCTTGGATAAGTCACTTAACTTCTCTGTGCTTCAGTTTTCTCATATATACAAGGTGGGGGGATGAAATCTGTCCTCCCTCCCCCTTCGATTGTGACCCTCATACAGGACAGAGATTGTGTTCAACCTGATTTTCTCGGCTTGGCACAAAGTGAGTGCTTAGCAAATATCACAATTCTTCTTATTGTGATCCTGCCATTTTATGTTCATTATTGTTCAAAAGTGATAGACAGGGACGGTGCCTACCAACTGAATTGTATTCTCCCAAATACTCAGTGCAGTGGTCGACATATAATAAAAGCTGAATAAATACCATTGATTGATTGACTCTATTAAGTCTCCCCATCATATGGCTGATGGGACATGTACACTGCTTTCTAGACTTTTAACTAGGGATGGAGTTTGAAGTTTCACTGTCGCCACACTCCGTCAGGAAGTCTGTTTCAAGCTGCACGCTGACCCTTATAATTTGGTTTTCTACCTCTTTGCTTAACTCTGCACCGCAAGTACACTTTAAGGAGCAGAATTCAGTGACTGGTTCTGTGCTTCTGATTAGAATCTCTGGTTGATGTAGGTTTTGGGGGTTTAGTAGTAATAGTAGTAATAATAGCATTTATTAAGGATTTACTGTGTGCAGAGCACAGTAGTAAGTACTTGGAAAGAGTATACAGGTGGGAATTAGCCCCTCAAAGGGCTCATAATCTATAAGTGGTGGTATAAGGGAGAAGACTTGAGACTTGTCAGGAGTAATATTCAATGAACTTTCCTTTCCTTTTGACTCACTGCCAGTCCATATCCCTGTGCTGAATCTACAAAGTGGTTCATAATCACTTGTGTGTCTCCGTGTGTGTCTGTGTGTGGATGTGTGTGTGGATGTGTGTGTGAAGAGCCCAGTCACCTGCTTAAAGCAGTTCCCAAACTACTCTGTCAAAATCTATTAAAATCATGTTTCATTTGCTTAGTTGAAAGATTCTCCCAGTGGATCAGAAGTGAATTCTGACTGTGGCTTCCTGAACTCTCATTGAGTCCCCAAGCATAGCAGCACTGAACAGATTGCACAGTACTGCAAACTTATCCCACAGCCTTGCATAACTTTAGCAGTGATGGGGAAAGAAACAGATAGGGCAGCTTCAATTCCTACTTGACTCTAAAGAAACCTAAGGATGTTGATTAATTTTTCAGAATAATCAAATATTCTTAGCCCTATTTTTTAAATAGTGTCAGATGGGTTTGTGAAGACAATGAACACATTGTAGAGATCTCCATGTTGCTCTCTGTGCATTTTTTGTATTTGCTGTGCTACAAATATCATGCCTGAAGCCGTAGTAGTAGCCATAATAATAATAATGGTACTTATTAAGCACTTTCTAGGTAATAATAATAATAATCATGCTATTTGTTAAGTGCTTACTATGTGCAAAGCACTGTTCTAAGCACTGGGGTAGATACAAGGTAATCAAGTTGTCCCACGTGGGGCTCACAATTTTAATCCCCATTTTACAGATGAGGTAACTGAAGCACAGAGAAGTTGAGCAGCTTGCCCAAAGTCACACAGCTGGCAAGGGGTGGAGTCAGCATTAGACCCATGACCTCTGACTCCCAAGCCCAGGCTCTTTCCATTAAGACACACTGCTGCTTCTCTGTGCCAGGCACTGTACTAAGTGATGGGGTGGATACAAGCAAATTGGGTTGGACATAGCCCCTGACCCTCATAGGACTCAGTCTTAATCCCCATTTTACAGATAAGTGAGGCACAGAAAAGTGAAGTGACTTGCCCAAGGCCACAAAGCAAACAAGTGGCAGAGCTGGGATTAGAACACATGGCCTTCTGAAAAACAACATAAAAGACAAGGACAATCACGACAAGAGGGATAGGGCACCGTGGTTACAGGAGAAAAGTTTCAGGCTCCTTGTGGTTCACAGTCCAACAGTCACAGCTGTGGCCACAGTCAAATAGTGATAACAATAAATAATAATATTTGATGCTAATATTAGATACAAGATAATCAGATCAGCACACTCCCTGTCCCTCATGGGGCTCACGATACAAGTAGGAGGGAGAACTGTAATTAAATTTTCATTTTTCAGAGGAGGAAGCTGAGTCACAGAAAAATTAAGCTACCTGACCAAAGTCACAAATCAGACAGGTGGTGGAGCTGGAATTAAAACCCATACTCTAACTCTCAGGCCTTTGCTCATTCCACATTGCTTCATGGAAGTGTTGGCAGTCACAGCCTGCCCAACATGCAGTCCCATGGACCTGGTCCTTCTCATTTTTCTGGCTGGAGAAGGAAGGGATGATGGGAGTCCCATTGGTGTTGTACTGGGAGGAGAGACCTTTCTCATTCATAGAAGACCACCCACGGTTGGTGTAATAGGATTGGCTGGGGACCCACGTTTCTGCTGCTGCGTCCTCAGCCTCTTTGCTGGAGGATCTAGTTGGCAGTGGAGAACAGGGAGACTCCATGATCAGTTCCCCAGTCAGAGCCTTTCATCTTGTAGCTAAAATGGGGGTTGCGGCAGCATCTTTGAATGCCTGTGGCGTTTTCTGGTGAGGATGATGAGAATTAGGTCCCTTTCTTGTTTGCAGTTTTTTGCAGGAAGAACTGTGGCCTAGTGCAAAGAGTCAAAGGACCTAGGTTTTAATCTAGTCTTTGCGTCTTGTCTACTGTGTCACCTTGAGCAAGTCACTTAACCTCCCTGTGCCTCCATTTCCTCATCTATAAAATGGATATTCAATACCTGTTCTTCCTCCTATTTAGACGGTGAACGTCATGTGAGGCTGGGATTGTCTGACTTGATTATCTTATATCTACGCCAGCACTTAGTAGAGTGTTTGGCACACAATAAGTGCTTAACAAATATCATAGCCATTATTATCAGATACATGGTTCTTTCATTTTCCATGACTTTGACTGAGGAGACTACTTCCTCAAAACTAAAATTTTGCAGCCTATGCTATAGCAGAATTAGACCACTACCCCATCCATAAACACATCCAAAATAACAATGGTCACTTTGATGATGACTTGCTGTTTAGTGGGCAAGGGTCATCTCACTGGCTCGGGAAAGGGGCTTTTGCCTCTACCAACTATTTTGCCAACTCCTAGCTCTTCCTGCTAGATTCTTAAAGAAATCTAAAATATAAAGGAAGAAGGCAGAGAATAACTTCACAGTAACTCTTTAAACTGGTGAGACTGTTAGAGGGCATTTGTATCTATTGCCGTATAATTTATATTAATATCTTTCAGTAGAAACCTCACTGCCCAAACATACCTACATACATACAAGGAGGAACCTAATATGTAACTAGTTGAAATTCTGTAACTGGGCATTTGACCTTGATAGTTCCTTTTCCACACTGGAAAAGGCATGCTGTGCCATCACTCCTATTCCAAAAAGAGCATCTGGCATGCTCTCTTGTGCCCAGTATGGCAGAACCCCTATGACAAGGCAGAGTTGGAGAGCTTGCTGACCGACACGAATTCACTTTTCTGTGGAGTCCTAAGTCATTCATTCATTCATTCATTCAATAGTATTTATTGAACGCTTACTATGTGCAGAGTACTGTACTAAGCGCTTGGAATGTACAAATTGGTAACAGATAGAGACAGTCCCTACCCTTTGATGGGCTTACAGTCTAATCCGGGGAAACAGACAGACAAGAACAATGGCAATAAATAGAATCAAGAGGAAGAACATCTCAATAAAACAATAGCAAATAAATAGAATCGGTGTGATGTACATCTCATTAACAAAATAAATAGGGTAATGAAGATATATACATTCTGTATATACAGAGTACAGTGCTGAGGGGATGGGATGGGAGGGGGGAGGAGCAGAGGGAAAGAGGGGAGAAGAGGGTTTAGCTGTGGAGAGGTGAAGGGGGGTAGAGGGAGCAGAGGGAAAAGAGGAGCTCAGTCTGGGAAGGCCTCTTGGAGGAGGTGAGCTTTAAGTAGGGTTTTGAAGAGGGGAAGAGAATTAGTTTGGCAGAGGTGAGGAGGGAGGGCATTCCAGGACTGTGGGAGGACGTGGCCCAGCGTCGTCGGCGGGATAGGCGAGAACGGCGGACTGTGAGGAGGCAGAGGAGCAGAGCATGCGGAATGGGCAGTAGAAAGAGAGAAGGGAGGAGAGGTAGGAGGGGCAAGATGATGGAGAGCCTTGAAGCCTAGAGTGAGAAGTCCCACTGGAGTTTCCTCTACTTCCCCAGGGTGTGCTACCCCCTGCAGACTGCAAGACTCAGATGGCACCCAGGTCTGTGTGTGGCATGAACCAGTCAAAACAGAGGCCACTTCTTTGCCTCTTTGGCCAGGGATGGGCAGAGAAGTGGAGGATTTATAAGCAGCATGAGGTAGTGAATAGAGCATGGGCCTGGGAAACAGAAGAACCTGGCTTCTAATTCTAACTCCTCCACTTGCCTGCTGTGTGGTCTTGGGCAAGTTACTTAACTTCTCTGTGCCTTAGTTCCCTCATCTGTAAAATGGGGATTAAGACTGTGAGCCCCTCTGTGGTCCAATCCGATTAATTTTTATGTACACCAGGACTTAATACAGTGCCTGACACATAGAAACACTTAACATATACCATAAACAAAATTCTCTTTGGGGAATTTGGGGTAGAATCCTACTGAAGATTAAGCTGGTTTACTCTTCCCTTACTGGCCATAATTTCCCCCTGAACCTCATAATCCAGAAAATGTTAGCAGGAACCTGAGGACTGCAGAGCTGTGTGAGCTCTGACCAGGAGAGCTTAGGCTCTCTGAACTCCCCGAGGGCTCCAGGGGAGTTGGACTCTGCTTGTTTAATCGATACTACTAACACTGAGTTCTTGAGATGTGGAAGAGAACTTCATTGTTCATTGTTTTTCAGGGCTTTCTGCATTTAAACCTGAATCTGTAGTTCTACACACTGTTGCTGGAATTAATTAAATGCAGATAAACGCGGAGGACATTTCAGGTTCAATGCCCGTATAACTAATTCTCTTATCCAGGAGATCCCGGGGGGTGGGGAGGGGCTGGAATCAGAATATACTTCTGATCTTCCAAGAATCTCTTCCAGCTCCAAGCATCACTGAAAATCCAGAAACTGCTATAATGGCTGGTAATAATGACTGTCTTCTGGAAACACTCACACAATGAGAGTTTTCACTGGCAGTGAACTTCTTCTCAGAGTGACAATATGACTGAGGAAAACCAAGTTTACAGCCCAGTTTGCGCCAGTGAAGCTCTAAAAAGAACTCCAATTTTCAATTTTTCATTAGCAACAACTTTTCATCACTGAATTCTGCTACCCCAGCAGTGCACAGCCAATAGGCAAAGGAATAGAAAATGGAATCAAGGTCAGATGAACAGAAAGAAGCTGGTAACAATGAAACATCAAGCTTTGTAAAGTCCTTAGGGCTGTGGTTGCATCCAACTTTGCAGTGTGGTAAGGAAACCTGGACTTCACATGAAAGGTTCACAATAGTGATAGTTATGGCACTGATTAAGTGCTTTCTATGGGCTAAGCACTGGAATGAAGAGAAGGTTCTCAGGTCAAATACAGTCCTAGTCCCACATAAGGTTCACAATCTATTTTATCCTCATTTTGTAGATGAGGAAAGTGACAGGAAGTGCTCAATAAATACCACTGATTGATTGATTGAGGCCCAGAGAGGGTAAGTGACTTCTCCAAGAGTATATGGCAGGCTGGACAGTGGCACAGCTGGGACTAGAAGGAGTAGTAGTACTATTTATTAGGCTCTTATTGTGCAAAAGGCTCTGGGTTAAATGCCAGGAGAAAATACACAGATGGGAATTAGACTTGGTCCCTATACCTCATGGGGCTCACAATCTAAAAGTTTGAGTGTGGGGAAGGGATCGAAGTCAGACACAGGAGTGATGAAACATTAAACACAGCAAAAACTAATAGACAAAACAGGTTTCAAATCTCCACAGTTATTGAGTTCCAGAACACGTGGGATGAAGCCAGGAGCGGGGACCCCTAGTGGCGGAGGGGAAGATGGCAGCTACATGAGTCCCAGTTCCCTGTCCCGTCCTCTTTGCAGTAGGCATTGCTACCTTCCTTCATCCACTGCTGACACATCTTTAACAACAGCCATCACCTGAAAAATCCATCATCATAATCATAATTCATCATCCAGGACATGAAATGGCACTAGATCAGGTTAGACTGGTAAGTGATATAGGGTGGGGTGGATAGTAGCCTCCATTAGACTAGAAACTTCTTGAGAGAAACAACTGTGTCCCATTTTGCTTGGCTTTTCCCTAAGAATCTAGGATGGCATTCTGCACGTAACAGACACTCTTTAAATGTCTTATGATGACACTCCTATGATGAAATTGAAGTGTCATTGGCACATAGGTCTTTCATCCTCATCTCATCACATTATCTTCAGGTACAAAGCAGTCTATAAGTTTTGGATGCAATTATTTTTAGGCCTATCCACACATATATTTATGTTTAGCACCAAATGTTGTAAATGTTAATAGAACTGCAAATACATTTCATGGGGCTTTTATGTATATGAATGAAATATAGCAGTGCATCGTGGCTTTCTATGGAAGGGTAGAAAGCAGACTATCACTTAGAGGAATCTGATTCCTTTTCATTCTCCACAAGCCCTACCCCTCTGAAGGGCAACCCTCTTCAGCTCAAACAACTGATAGTTCTATGCCTTAGATTTTTCAAGTGTGCCATTTGAGGGATTGTTTTCAGTAAAGTCATATATAGTGAGTGACTTCTTTTCTGGGCACGAGGCCCATTTGGTATATTTACTTTTCCAAGGCCCAGATTCTGGTTTATAAAGAGGCATTTAATATTGTAATATTGCATTTAGAATCACTGGGCATTGAAGGTGGAGATAATTTTTGGAACAAGAATATTCATGAAAGGAAAATGCTGCATTTTTTGTTTACTGAAATTAAATCCATGATGAAATTCAAATTACATTGCATAATTCAAAAAATAATATTATGCAATATTTGAAAGTGGAAACCATAGCATGTGGGCAGAGATCTACATAACATATTATAATTTATTCATATCATAAAAAATAAACCCTAGCAATGTTAAAATGTAGTTTTAAAACTATCTTATTGAAATAATTTGATTTATACTGAATGGATGGGGTGGGGTTAATAATAACAATAATAATAATGATGGTATCTGTTAAGCACTTACTATCTGTCAAACACTGTTCTAAGCTCTGGGAGAGATACAAGTTAATCAGGTTGGACACAGTTTCTGTCCCACCTGGGGCTCACAGTCTTAATCCTCATTTTACAGATAAGGTAACTGAGGCACAGAGAAGTTAAGTGAATTGTGCAAGGTCCTACAGAAGACAAGCAGTGGAGCCGGGATTAAAACCCATGTCCTTCTTACTCCCAGGCCTGTGTTCTATCCATTAGGCCATGCTGCTTTAGGGAAATCACAGGAGTCAGCACACCCCGGGGACAGTAGATGAGCCTCACCCTGGGAAATCCAACTATGTGATCATGGTGTCTTCCCTGGGGGTGGGGGTGGTGGTTAGACCTCCTGGAGATAGTCTGGTACTGGGAATTAGGAAACTTGGATTCTAGTCCCAGCAGCCTGCTGCATGTATGATGATACTTAGCCTCCCACTATGTCTTGATTTCCTCATCTGTAAAATGGGGATAAGATACCTATCCTCCACAACTTTTAGATTCTGACCCCTTATCTTCTATCTACCCTAGCACTTTGAACAGTGTCATCATGCCATCAGTATTATAATGGTTTTGCAATAGTAATAGGTAGAGTTTAAAATACAGTTGAAATAAGTCCTCCCATTGTCCCAAATCCCTGATATATAACTGTGCCCCATCAGTACATTCCACCAGTACTGATTGTCATATACTGTACAATCAATTCATCAGTCTGTCATCATTCAGTGGTATTTATTGAGCACTTAGTTCAGATCACTGTACTAAGCACTTAGATAATAATAATAATAACGATGGTATTTGTTATATGCTTACTATTTGCCAAGCACTGTTCTAAGCTCTGGGGTAGAGACAAGGTAATCAGATTGTCCCACGTGAGGTTCACAGTCTTAATCCCCTTTTTACAGATGAGGGAACTGAGACACAGAGATGTTTAGTGACTTGCCCAAAGTCACATAGCTGTTGAGTGGCAGGGCTGGGATTAGAACACACAACCTCTGATTCCCAAGCCCGTGCTCTTTCCACTAAGCCACACTGCTTCTCACTGCTTTGATGAATACAGTAGAGTTAGTAAATATGATCCCTTGCCCTTGGGAAGCTTATGACCTATTGGAAGAAGCAGACAATTACAGGTAAGGGAAGCAACTAAGTACATAATACATAATAATAAGTACATAAGACTTGTGGGGGTGGGAGGTGGGTGAGTACCTAAGAGATTAGAGGTGAGGATTTAAGGCCTGAGTGACATTGTAAGGAGGAAAATCAAGATGGGGAGATGAGAGATGAGTTAAGAAAGGCTTCCTAGACAAGCTGTGATTTTAGTAGGTCTTTGAAGAAGGGAGAGCTCATATGTGGGTTTTCATCTATACTACTGATTGGTTTCTCTCTCAGCTGCAAGCTCTGGAGGCAGGTACTCTTGGAGTGGGTGGTGAAAGGGAGTGAAGGGATTTGGGAGGGTTACTGGTTCCAAAGACGACTCCATGATGGGCTCAGGCATAGCGTCCTGGCTACTGTTCCCTCCTTCCTTCCCTGTGGATCTGGGCTCTCTAGGAGAAGGATGGCAGGATGGGGTTAGAGTGGGTAAAGGAAGGGACAGGAAGGAGAACAGAGGGGGGAAAAGAAAGAAGTGGTAAGAGAAATCCCCTCTCCTTTCCCCTCTTCAGAGCCACTCCACCTTCCCCCATCTCAGAGCTCCTCTTTCTTCCTCAGGCATTCATTTGGGGATCTAGGTGATAATAAATATGATTGATTGATTGATTGATTGATCGTGAGCCAGTCATGTCCTGGGGACAGAGGGTGAAGAGGATGAGGAGTGGGGATTGGAAAAGGAGAAAGGAGAGAATGGAGGGGTTGACGGAGGGAGGCAAATAAATGCTGAATTCAGTAACTGTTTAATGACCACCAGAGGGTAAAAGCAATATGAGACAGTTTCCCCCCCAGGATAATGATTTTCTTGGGCTGTAGGATAGAATTCAGTTTTTTTCAGGTTAATGTTCAGACAGCAGCCACCCCCCGTCATTGCTCTGAAAGAGCAACATTGCCTAAAGACACACACTCTCCTCACGGAAAATTTGTGAGAATTCGTGTGTCAGTATGCAGTGCGTAGGTGTTAGAAAAACACTTTCTTCCCACAGGCTGGATTATAGTATTCAGTTTCCATTTAGTTTGAACCAACAAGGTTTCATTCTCAAAGTGGAAAAATTTATTTCGAATGAAGCCTTTATTTGTTTGAGACTCATGTCGGTCTATTTTAACCCAACAAAAGGAGTGGCTGAAAGGTTACACAGTTAATTTTACTATTTCCCCTATCCATAATTTAATGATTGCCTCCGCCAGTAGGCTGTAAGGTCCTCTGGACAGGGATTGCATCTACCAACTCTCATCTCATTATAATGAGTGTTCAGTATGTGCAGAACACTGTACTAAGCACTTGGGAGAGTATAATACAATAGAGTTGGCAGACAACCACAACCAGCTTACAGTCTCAAGGGAACTAGTGCTTTGCACACAGTAAGTGCTCAATAAATATGATTAATAATTGTACTTTTCCAAATCCTCTATACACAGTAAATGCTCAATAGTATTATTGAATTCTCCTTCAACTCTCCCTATTTTAAATATTAACGATCTTCACCCATTAGTCCCCAAGTCACTTTCTTTATTTCCCCCAAGATTACCTTCTAAATGAATTTCTCTCTTGATTCTCAGTTCTCCTCTTCCCATCCCCGCACTTGCAATTCTATTCTATTCTAGTCTCCATCTAAACCATTTCCTTGGAGAATTCATTCACTCCCATGACTTCAATTACCATCTCTTTGTAGATGATTCCCAAATCTACATCTCTAGCCCTGATCTCTCTTCTTCCCTGCAATCTCACATTTATTTATTATGAACTAATTATTTATTCATATTTATGTCTGTCTCCCCTTCTAGACTATGAACTCATTGTGGGCAGGGAGCATGTCTGCTAACTGTTGTACTGTACTCTCTCAAGTGCTTAAAACAGTGCTCTGCACATAGTAAGCACTCAATAAAAATCATTTCTTTGCTGTTCCCCCACAGAGACCCCTGATCTTTTGACTCCATTCAATTTTCTCAAGTCATCATGCCCCATTTAGCCTCCGTACCCAAACTAACTTCCCTTTATATCCAAATTGACACTCTCAACACAACCCTTTCTATTGAATTCAACTCACTCACTTCTCTATCCCTTTGTCAATCTCATACCACCAACCCATAGCCCCATAGCCCTGGATCACCTCCACAGTCCACCTCCTTCGCTTTTGTGCATGAGCCACAGAGCGCTGCTGGCAGAAATCTAGGTATATGGAGGGGGAGGGAGTTCCAGGCTAGGGGGAGTATATGGAAAGGGATTGGCAGTGAGATAGAAGAGATTGGGGCACAATAAGTAATTTGGCACCAGAGGAGCAGTGTGTGGTCTGGGCTGTAGTAGGAGATAGTGAGGTGAGGTAGGATGGGGAAAGCTCATTGAGTGCTCTAAAGCTGATAGGAGTTTCTGTATGCTGCAGAGGTTGGATGGGCAGCCATTGAAAGTTCTTCTAGAAATCTAGTCAACTTTGTCCACTTCAAGTTTATCCTTGTGTGCTTTAACTCTGCCCTCTTCTCTGCCTGGCAAAATTATATCTCCACCCTTTTTGAAATCCATGGCCATTGCCCTCACTGGTTGTTCCAGATCTTTAACTCCCTCCACAAACCTCCTGTCCTTCTGCCTCCTCCATCCCTTGACCCTATTGACCTGATGACCTAGTTTATTGAGAAAATTGACACTATCAGGCATTATCTCCCTAAAATCTCCCATCCTTTTTTAATTATTTCATCTTTCCCAGCAGTATCTCTAGAGATCTCCTGCCTTCTCTCAAAATCCACTCTCTCCACCAGTGCATCCAACACCATTCTTTCATACCTTATCAAAACACTTGCCCCCTTCCTTCTCTCCCTGACTGCCATTTTCAAAGCCATCTTCAGTGGCTTCTTCCCCACTGCTTTCAAACGTGCCTGTGTCTCCCATTTACTAAAAAACTCTCCCTTGACCTCACATCTCCCTTCAGTTATTGCCCTATTTCCCTCCTACCATTCCTTTCCAAACTCCTTGAGTGACTTGTCTATACCTGTTATCTCAAGTTCCTCTCCTCCTATTTTCTCCTTAACCCCCTCCAGTCTGGCTTCCTTCACTTTCACTCCACAGAAACTACCCTCTCAAAGGTCATGAATGATCTTAGCAAATCCAGTGGCCTTTTATCCAACCCAATCCTCCTTGACTTCTCAGCTGCCTTCAACACTGTTGACCACCCCCTACTCCTGGAAACATTGTCCAACCTCGGCTTTACTGACACTGTCCTCTCCTGGTTCTCCTCCTATCTCCCTGGCCACTCATTTGCAGTGGGTTTCTTCTCTTCCTCCCACACCCTAACTCTAGGTGTCCTTCAAGGTTCAATTCTGAGTCCCCTTCTATTTTCCATCTATGCCCACTCCCTTGGAGAACTCATTTGCTCACATGACTTCAACTACCACCTCTATGCAGATGATATCCAAATCTGCACATAGTAAGCACTCAATAAATATTATTGAATGAATGAATGAATCTATATCTCCAGTCCTGATCTCTCCCCCTCTCTGCAGACTCACATTTCCTCCTGCCTTCAAGACATCCCTACTTGAATGTTCTCCCGTTACCTCAAACTTAACATTTCTAAAACAGAACTCATCTTCCAGCCCAAATCCTGCCCTCCCCCTGACTTTCCCATCACTGTAGAAGACACCACCAAACTTTCTGTCTCATAAGCCTGTAATCTTGGTGTTATTCTTGATTCCTCTCTCATTAAACCCATATAGTCAATCCATCACTAAATCTTGTCAGTTCGACTTTAACAATATTGCTAAAATTCGCCCTTTTCTTTCCATCCAAACTGCTACCATGTTAATCCAATCACTTATCCCATCCTGCTTTGATTACTGTATCAGCCTCCTTGCTGACCTCTCAATTTTCTGTCTCTCCCCACTCCAGTCATACTTCACTCTGCTGCCTAGATCCTTTTTCTACAAAAATGTTCAGACCGTGTTCTCCCACTCCTCAAGAACCTCCAGTGGTTGCACATCCACCTCTGCATCAAACGGAAATTACTCACCTATGGAGCTTTAAATCACTCAATCACCCTGCCCCCTTCTACCTCACCTCCCTACTCATACTATAACCTAGCCCACACACTCTGCTCTTCTAATGCTAACCTTCTCACTGTACCTCTATCTCTTCTATCTCTCTGCCGATCTCTCACCCACATCATGACCCTGGCCTGGAATTGCTCCCTCCTAATATACAATAGACAATTACTCTCCCCTGCTTCAAAGCCTTAATGAAGGCACATCTCCTCCAAGAGGCCTTCCTTGACTAAGTCCTCCTTTCCTCTTCTGCCATTCCCTTATGCATCACCTTGACTTGCTTTCTTTATTCATCCTCCCTCCCAACGCCACAGCAGTTTTGTAAATATCTGTAATTTATTTATATGAATATCTATCTCCCCAGCTAGAATGTAAGCCCACTGTGCTCAGGGAATGTGTCTGTCATATTGTTATATTTTATTTTAGTCTCCCAAGAACTTAGTATAATGCTTGACACACAGTAAATGCTCAATAAATACCATTGACTGACTGACATTGATTGATTGACTTCTCTCTCTCTCGATTATCTTCTCCCCATCTCCTAGCTTGCATTTCTCTCTCTCTCTCTCTCTCTCTTCTCCTCTCCCCAACCCCTCACTTGCACTTCTTTCTTTCTCTCTTTTGATTCTCATTTTCCCATCCCCTCACTCACATTTTCCCCAGCCAAGAATTCCCTCCCTCACCACACCGCTGGGTAAGCGCTTAGCACAGTTACTATACCTCTGCAAATAGTAAGTGCTCAGTAAATACTATTGAATGAATTAATGAAGCAGTGCCATCTAGTGGAAAGAGCACAGGCTAGGGGGATAGGGCACCTAGATTTTAGTCCTAAATCTGCTACCTGCCTGCTGTATGACTTTGGCTAAGTCAGTGAACTTCTCCTTGCCTCAGTTCCTCATCTATAAGATGGAGATTCAATATCTGTTCTCCCTCCCCGGTAGATTGTGAGCCCCATATGGGACAGGGACTGTGTCCAACTTGATTGTCTTATATCTACCCTAGTATTCAGTTCAGTGCTTGGTCTATAGTAAATGCTTAACAAGTGCCCCAATTATTCTCCAAATCCAACAGATCACAATCCTCCCCCTGTTCAAAGCCCTCCTATAACTCCAACTTCTCCAGCAAGCCTTCCCCAATTAATTCCCATCACCCAAAATCATATCAATCCAACATCTACTTTTAGCACTAAAAATTTACTCCTGCCACTTTCAAAACTTTTGTTTAAATGTCTATTCAGTATTTTCACTGACCAGCCTGCCTTCTGTCCCTCCCATTTCCAGTTCATTCTTCATTCTCCTGCCCAGATCATGTTTTCTAAAAGCATTCAGTCCATGTCTCCTAACTCCTTAAAAGCCTCCAATGGTTTGGTTGCTATTCCATCTCCAAATCAAACAAAAACTCCATAATATCAGCTTTAAGACACCCAATATGCTCTCTCCCTCCTACCTAACCTTGCTAATCTCCTACTACAACCCAGTCCCCAAACTCTGCACCTCTAGCACCAACTTACTCCCTTTACACTGAGCTAATCTATCCCACTGCTGACATTTTGTTCATGTTTTCCCTCAGGCCTGGTACTCCCTCTTCCTCCTTAAGGTCTCCTCAAAATCCTTTCAAAATCCTTCAAAATCCCCCTACAGTCATATCTCCTTCAGAGACTATTCCTGACTAAATCCTCATTTCCCTTACCTGATCTCCCATCTGCACTTGGATCCGTTCCCCTTAAACACTTGAAATTAACCACACTCTCAGTGTGATCTTTGTGGCATAACAGATGCCGGAGAAATGCCCAGAACCAACCCCAGGTCTCTATGATATTTTTAATGGTATTCGTTAAGTCCTTACTATTTGCCAAGCACTGTACTAAGCACTGGGGTAGATATAAAATAAATCCTGTCTTGTTTCACATAGGGCTCATACTCTTATTCTCCATTTTACACATGAGGTACCTGAGGTACAGAGAAGTTAAGTCATTTGACCAAGGTGACATAGCAGACAAATGATGGAGCCAGGATTAGAACCCAGGTCCTCTGACTCCCAGGGTGGTGCTCTTTCCACTTGGCCACACTGTGGCCACACTGCTTACCAGTAGGCCTCACTGCTTTTCAACCTTTTAAAGGCATTGGCATTGTTTTGTTTTGTTGTCTGTTTCCCCCTTTCTAGACTGTGAGCCCATTGTTGGGTAGGGATTGTCTCTATCTGTTGCCGAATTGTACTTTCCAAGCACTTAGTACAGTGCTGTGCACACAGTAAGCACTCAATAAGTAAATACGATTGAATGAATGAATGAATTGGATGCCATCATCAGATCAGAGCTCTGAAAACTGCTAAGCTCATTCAGCTCCTTGAAACTTTCCTTCAGCTACATTGCAACATCATGGTAAGTTGATTTGGAATTGAAGCTGCACTGTCTGATCCTTTCCCCATCACCATCGGAGTGACATAGGATTATTTGCTGGGTATGGCCCTGGTCAAAATGCTGCCAGACCACAGTAGAGTAATAACAATTACTGAAGAGACTCTACACAGGGATCATGGGTTACAACAGGTCATCCTTATTAAGCAGCCCACTGGCTTGATTTTTCAGGGGCCGGTGTAGTAGTCATAGTAGTAATAGTAATAGTGGCAGCAGCATTTGATTGCCTACTTAGTGTTGTGCACTGGAATTAGGTGCTTGGGAACTACAGAATAGCTAAGTAACATGTTTCCTGCCCACAAGAAGTTTACACTCTAACAAGGGAGACAGAAGTAAAAATATTTATAAGTTGAGTGGTCAGAATAAATATATCCATCATGGATTTATCATAATTACTCTAGACTGTGGGCTCATTATAGGCAAGGAATCTGTCTGTTGGCTGTTGTATTGTCCTCTCCCAATCATATAGTGCAGTGCTCTGCTCACAGTAAGCACTCAATAAATATGATTGAATGAATGAATGAATGAGGGCACATATATACATGAGTGCTCAGGAAGTTGTAAGTAAAGTTTATGAATGCTAGAGTTGGCTGAAGGGATGCTGTGGCTCAGGGTGCAGTGAAATTAATCAGGGAAGACTTGTTGGAGAAGATGGGATTTTAGGAAGGATTTGAATATGGGTAGAGTGGAGGTCTACCTGATGTTCCAGGAGTCACTGGTGAGACAAACAAGATCAAGGCACAGTGAGTAGGTTGGCATTAGTTGAACAAAGCAGTCAGGCTGGATTGGAGAAGAAAATCAGTGAGGTAAAATGGGCAGGGGCAAGCTAATTGAGTGTTTTAAAGCCAACGGTGAGGGGTTTCTGTTTGATGGGGAAGTGGATGGGCAACCACTGGAGGTTTTTGATGAGTGGGGACATGTGGACTGAGTGGATTTTTAGAAAAATGATTTGAGCAGCAGAGTGAAGTAGGAACTGGAGTGGGAAGAGACAGGAGTCAGGAAGTTCAGCAAGGAAGCTGATGCAGTGGTCGAGACAGGGTAAAATAAGTGCTTGGATCAGCATAGCAGCAGTTTGGTTGGAGAGGAAAGAGCAGATTTTATTGATTTTTGTAGAACTGACAGGATTTTGTTACACAGTGAATATGTGGGTGAATGAGAGAGATGAATTGAAGATAATGCCAAGATTACAGGCATGGGAGGCAGGGAGGATCATAACATTGTCTACCGTGATGGTAAAGATAAGGATAGACAGGGGTTGGGTGGGAAAATAAGGAGTTATTTTGGGACATGTTAAGTTTGAGGTGTCGGTCGGACATTAAAGTACAGATGTCCTGAAAGCAGGAAGAGTTCTCCAAGGGAGTGGGTATAGATGGAAAATAGAAGGGGTGGCTAAGTGGATAGAGCACAGACCTGGGAATCAGAAGAACCTGGGTTCTAATCCCTGCTCTATCTAATGTCTGCTTTGTGACCTTGGGCAAATCACTTAACTTCTCAAGGTCTTAGTTACCTCAACTGTAAAATGGAGATTAAAAGTGTGAGCCCCAAGTGGGACAGGGACAGTGTCCATGCTGATTAACAGTGCAAGCATAGAGTAAATGCTCAACAAGTACCATTATCATTTTTAAGGAGAAACAGAATTGTTCCTTGAGGGATTCCCACAGTTAGAGGGTTGGAAGCAGAGGAGGAGTCTGAAAAAAAGACTGAGAAGAAGCCGACAGAGAGATGAGGAGAACCAGGAGAGGACAGTGTCAGTGAAGCCAAGATTAGATCCTGTTTCCAGGGTAACGGGTTGGGTCACAGTGTTGAAAGCAGTCGAGAGGTCAAGGAAGATTAGAATGGAGTAGCGGTCATTAAATTAATCAAGTAGGCTGTTGGTGATTTTAGAGAGTGTAGCTTCTGTCAAGTGAAGGAAGGTGAAGTCAGATTGAAGGAAGTCAAGAAGAAAATTAGAAGAGAGGAAGTCTGCTACTGTAGACCACTGACTCAAGGGGTTTGGAGAGGAATGGCAGGAGGAAGATGGGTTAATAAATAACTGGAGGGAGCCATGGGGTCGAGGGAAGGTGGTTCTTTGGGGTTTTTTCATTTTGTTTTGTTTTTTAAGCATAGAGGATACACATGCATGCTAGAAAGCAGAGGGGAAGGAGCCTTTGGAGAGTGAACTGTTGAAGATGGTAGCCAGGAAAGTAGGAAGGGTGGGGCAAGTGTTTTGTTAAAGTATGAGGGGATGGAGTCAGAGGCACAGTTGGGGAGGTTAGATTTTGGAGAGGAGATGGGAGATTTCCTCTTGAGATACTGTTGGGAAAGGTGAAAATTTAAAGAAGGTGTAGGAGGAGGGAGGGACTGGAAAAGAGCATGAGATATTTTACGGAGATCACCTCTGATCATTTCAATTTTAGCAATAAGGTATTCATTCATTCATATTTTTTGAGAGCTTACTGTGTGCAGAGCACTGTACTAAGCTCTTGGAAAGTACAATTCAGCAACAAATAGAAACAATCCTTACCCAACAACAGGCTCACAGTCTAGAAGGGGATCTGGGTGAAGCAGTGTGGGCTAGTGGATAGAGAATGGGCCTTGGAATCAGAAGGTCATGGGTTCCCAATCCCAGATCCACCACATGTCTGCTATGTGACCTTGGGCAAGTTAGCTTCCCTTCTCTGTGCCTCAGTTCCCTCAGCTGGGAAAGGGGGATTAAGACTGTGAGCCCCATGTGGGACAGGGACTGTGTCTTACATGATTATCTTGTATCTACCCCAACGCTTAGTACTTAGTATAAGCTTAACAAATTCCACAGTTATTACTGAAGTCTTCCAATTCCAAAGAGAATGCAGACAAGGTCATTACAGGACAGCTCATCAAATTCCACAGCAGCAGGATGCAGAGGTCATTAGGAACAAAGGATGGTGAGAGAGGAGGGAAGAAGGAGTTAAAAATCTGAAAGAGCTGGCATAGGCAGTGGACATGTGGGTCAATATGGATGGAGAAATAATATTACCAGAAAGAGGAAAAGGCAGAATTAAAGCATGTCAGGATGAATTTGAGATGGTTGAGGTTTGCTTGGTATGTGGATTTCCTCCAGTAATTGCTACAAAGCTTGTGCACAGGAGCGGAGGAAGCATATTCTGGAGATGATCCAAGTTGTGAGTTGGTGGTATGAGATTGGTGAACAGGGGAAAAAGGGAGACGATTCATTGGAGAGGGCAGTGTTGAGGGTCAAACTTGCTGGTCAAAAGAATGCAGTTTAGGTATGGAGACTAATGGGGCATGTTCACTTTAGAAAATTGAAGGGGGTCAAAAGATCGGAGGTTTCAGTCAGGGAACAGGACAGATTTGTAAGGAATGAGTGTGTGGGAGAAAACACAGGTGAGGAGGTTTTAGTCAAAAAGAGGAATTTCAGAGTTGAACAGGGTAAAGACTGTATGGTACCTAGAGATGATGAGATCAAGTTTGTGTCCAAATTGGTGAGTGGGTGAGCAGGGGTGGAAAAGGAGGAAGATGGAGTTTAGGAGTGGGAGGAAGCAGAGAGCTTAAGGGTTGTTGGGGACTTTCAATGTTGGAATGAAGGAATATGAGAAAGTGATGAAAATGGTTCATTAAGTTGCAGGAGGGGCTTGAGGGGCAGTAGATGACAGTAACTGGAGTAGCTGTAGAGGTGTTAATATGGGCTTCAAAGGAAGGAAGATAGTAAGATGGGAGCCAAATGGCAGGGAGACAGTGTCAACTGGGGAGAGTCAGGTTTCAGTGATGGCGAGGAGGAGCAGTGACTGGGGTAGGAACAGACCAAGAATGTAGGGAAGCTTTACCATGATGGAGCAAGGGTTCCACAGGCCTCACTTGACTGAGACTGTGAGGTTGTGGTTTGTGGGGGGAGAGAGATGGCACTATGGTAGGGAGGGGTTGAAATGACTTTCTCAAGCTCTTAGTACAATGCTCTGCACACAGTAAGTGCTCAATAAATAAAATTGAACTAATGAATGAATGAATGGGGACCAGCACGTGGGGAAAGAGATGAGGAGGGTTTCTGGGAAAGAAGGACAGAGATAGGTTGATTAGAGGGAGGGGAATAAAAGGACATGGTGAGGTCTGAGACATTTAAGCTTTACAGGAGAGGTTGTCAGCATTAACAACTTCTTAATCTGGAGGTTCCATTAATTAACTGCTGAATCAAATGCAGATCCTTGGGACCTGCATTCAGTGATTTGACTAAGGTCACACAGCAGGCAAGTGGCAGAACCGGAATTAGAACCCGGCTCCTCCAATTCTGTAGCCTGTGCTGTTTCCACTAGGTCATGGAGCAATTGCACTAACCTCAGTCCTCTCTAGTTGAGCTACCCGGAGAGAAAGAGTGATGGTTGTGAGGTCCTTCATACCCTCCTGAGACTGTGTCATTTCCCTTCATAAACCCTGGCTGTTCCAGGGTGGGCAGTGAGGCTCTGCTCCCTATCAGTCTTCATTTCCCCATCCCTGCCACCCTCCCCCATCCCCTGATACAGCCGTTTCCTCCTTCATTCTCCTCCCTGTGTCCTCTTTCACTGCTCTCGCACATACAGAGTGCAGCCCCTCTATGGCAGCCTCTGGCTCTCAACCCCCATATATCACAATGGGAAACACTTTCTCCCTAGCAGTTCTTACTGTCCTCTTCAAATGCCAACCTTTCATTCTGGGGTGGTAAGAATTTTGGAGTCTGGTGAGACAAAGAGTAGCATTTTGTGGCAATGTGCCTGAGCGACCCCAAACAATCTAAAGTAGGATTTGCTAAGGAGACAATTTTGGCTCTTTAACTTATCTGAAGCAGCATAGCCTAGTGGATAGAGCACTGGTCTGGGAGTCCTTCTGAGTCAGAGTCAGAAGGACCCCGGTTCTAATCCCAGCACCGCCACTTGTCTACTGTGTGGTCTTGGGCAAGTAACTGAACTTCTCTGTGCCTCAGTTACCTCATCTGTAAAACGGGGATTAAGATTTTTGGCCCCATGTAGAAAAAAGACTGTGCCCAACCTGATTAGCTTGTATCTCCCTGAGTGCTTAACATATACCATTTTTAAAAAAAGCAGTAATTCGATTGCCCCTAAAAAGGCAAGCATATTTTAAGTATGTGAGAATTTATGCCCACACAGGATCACCGCAAATCATCTGAAAAAAAATTATACATTTTCTTAACACTTTTGTTTGAAATGCTAGAAATGCAGGGCTGTCAGTTCCTGATAGTAACTTCTCAATCATAGTTGAATAAGGAGACCCCTAGGAAAATTGTTAAAAATAGATGTGGCAGGAAATATTCCCCAGCTATTTTAGACTCCATCTCTTCACACCTTATCAAAGCACTTGCTCCCTCCCTTCTTCCCTCCTTGGCCAGCATCTTCAACTGTTCACTCTCCAGTAGCTTCTTCCTGACTGCCTTCAAACGTGCTCATGTCTCCTCTATCATTCAAAGAAACCCTCCCTTTACCTCATTACTCCCTCCAGTTATTGTCCCATCTCCTTCCTACCATTCCTCTCCAAACTCCTTGAGTGAGTTGTCTACACCCACTGTCTCAACTCCCTCTTCTTCAATTCTCTTCTTGACCCCTTCCAAACTGGTTTCCATCCCCCTTCACTCCAGAGAAACCATCATCTCAAAGTTTGCAGATGATGTCCTTCTTGCCAAATCCAATGGCCTCTACTCCATTCTAATTCTCCGCAACCTCCCAGCTGCCTTCAAGACTGTCGACTACCCCCTTATCCAATCTTGGCTTCACTGACACAGTCCTCTCCTGGTTCTTCTCCTATCTCTATCTCCTATCTCCTATAAGGAGTTCTGTTTTGGACATGTAAAGTTTGAGATGTCAGTGGGACATCCAAGTAGAGATGTCTTGAAGGAAGAAAGAAATATGAGACTGCAGCATGAGAGAGAAAGAAGGGATGGAGATGGAGATTTGGGAATCATCTCCATAGAGGTAGTAGTTGAAACCAGGGGAGCGAATGAGTCTCCAAGGGAGTGGATGTAGATGGAGAATGGAAGGGGATCCAGAACTGAGCTCTGAGCGACTCCCGCAGTTAGAGGATTGGAGGTAGAGTAGGATCCTGTGAAAGAGATGGAAAATGATCAACCAAAGAGATAGTTGGAGAAGCAAGAGAAGACAGTGTCAGTAAAGCTGAGGTTGGATAATATTTCCAGGAGAAGGAGGTGGTCCACAGTCTCAAAGGCAGCTGAAAAATTGAGGCGGTTTAGGATGGGGTAGAGTCCATTGGATTTGGCAAAAGGAGATCATTTGTCACCTTTGAGAGGGCAGTTTCTATGGAGAGAAGGGGATGAAAGCCAGATTAGAGGGGGTCAAGGAGAAAATTGGAGGAGAGTATTGAGAAAGCAGGTGTATGAAATTTGCTTAAGGATTTTGGAGAAGAATGGTAGAGGGATATGAGGTGATAGCCGGAGAGAGCTGTGGGGTCAAGTGAGGATTTTTTTTAGGATAGGGGAGACATGAGCCTGTTTAAAAGCAGTGAAGAAGTCATTGGAGAGCAAACAGTTGAAGATGGTGGTCAGGGAGGGAAGAAGGGAGGGGCAAGTACATTGATAAGGTGCCAAGGGAGGGGTCAGGTGCACAGGTGAAGGGGGTGCGTTTTGAAAGAAGTCAGGAGATCTCCTCTTGAGATACTGCTGGGAGAGATGGGAGAGTTGAAGAAGGGGCAGCAGGAAGAGGGACTTGGAAAGCAGCAGGGAAAATTTTAGGAAGATCACACCTGATGGATTCAATTTTCTCAAAAAAGTACTTGGCTAAGGGTAAGGGGAAATAAATAAGGGAGGTTGGGGGATAGGAGGTTAGATAAGAGAGTTAACTGGAACAACTGGCAAGGGCAATGGGATTGGGAGTCAATAAGGGTGCAGAAATAATTTTTCCGGGCAGAAGAGATGACAGAGTTAAAGCAGATAAGGATGAACTTCTAGTAGATAAGGTTGGCTTGATATCTAGATTTCCACCAGCAGCACGCTGGGACTCATGCACAGGAGCAAAGGAAGAGGTCTGTGGAGATGATCGATAGCTGTGGGTTAATGCTATGAGACTGATGAAGGTATAGAGGAGCTAGTGAGTTGAGTTCAATAGAGAGGCTCATGTTGAAGGTGTCAAATTGGTCATCAAGGGAATGTAACTTGAGAATGGAGGCTAAAGGGAACATAGCTTGGGTGTGGAGGCTAAATGGGACATGATGATTTGAGAAAATTGGATGGGGTCAAAAGGTAGGTCTTATCCCATCATTCTAGGCAGCACCATCATCCTTTCTGTCTCACTAGTTCGTAACCTTGGCATTATCTTTGACTCATCTCTCTCATGCAACCCACATCTTCAATCTATCATTAAGTACTGTAAGTTCACAACAGCACTAAAATCCTTCCTTTCCCCTCCATCCAACTGCTACCACATTAATCCAAGCATCTATCCTATCCCACCTTGATTATTGTATCAGCCTCCTTGCTGACCTCCCTCCCTGCTGTCTCTTCCAACTCCAATCCTTACTTCGCTCTGCTGCCAGGATCATTTTTCTACAAAACATTCAGTCCGTGTTTCCCCAGTCCTCAAGAACCTCCAGTGGTTGGCAATCCAACTTTGCTCCAAATAGAAACTCCTTAACATCAGCTTTAAAGCCGTCAATTACTTTCCCCCTCCTACCCTCGTCTCGCTACTCTCCTACTACAACCAGCCCACACATTTTGCTCCTATTATCCCAACCTACTCACTGTACTTCGATCTCAATCTCACCAGCAACCTCTCAACCATGTCCTGCCCCTGGCCTGGAACATCCTCCCTCTTCATATCCTACAGACAATTACTCTCCCCACCTTCAAAGCATTACTGAAGGTACATCTCCTTCAAGAGGCCTTCCCCAACTAAGCACTCATTTCCTTTTCCCCTCCGCTCCCTTCTGCATCGCTCTGATTTGCTATCTTTAGTCATCCCTAAACCTAGTCCCACAGCACTTATTTATTTATATTAATGTCTGTCTCCCCCCCTCTAGAATGTAAGCTTTTTGTGGTCAGCGAATTTGTCTACCAACTCTGTTATATTGTTATATTTTTTATTTTATATAATAATAATAATTCTGGTATTGGTTAATCACTTACTATGTTCCAGGCACTGTTCTAAGTACTGGGGATAGATACTAGACATTCAGTTAGATGCTGACCTTGTCCTCACAGGGCTCAGAGTCTTAATTTCCATTTTACAGATGAGGGAACTGAGTCACAGAGAAGTTAAGTGACTTTCCCAAGATCACACAGCAGACAAGTCTCAGAGCCAGGATTAGAACCCAGGTCCTTCTGACTCCCATGTCCAAGCTCTAACCAAACAATACAGTATACTACATGCAGTAAGCACTCATTAAATGCAATTGATTGATTGATTGATTGATTGATTTAGATTAATGAGACACTAAGCTCAACCTTCAGCAAGTATCACTGGGAGAGGTGAGAAAGGTATTTCAGTATAGCACAGTACAGTATTCGACTTAATTCTGCTGGCCAGCCCAGCACAAGTCCACCTTCCTTCTCCTCTGATACCTTTTTGCCTCAGTGCACTCTCTCTGAGCTTCACTGTGAGGGCTGCCCTTTAGTTGACTCTTTAAAGAGAAGCCAGTTGAGGGTAGTGCCCTCAGGAATAGAATCACCACACTGGGGAAGGGAGAGAGGGGGCAATGTGAGAATTGGGAAGCAGAATACCATAATTCAGGGACCTGCAGGAAAGGCAATGTGGCCTGGGTACATGGGGCAGCACTCATATGTCACACAAGGGGAGGGGCCAGGACTAGATTGACGTAGTTCATCTGGAAAGAAGTAAGGATATAGTTAAAGAGCAGCATGGCCTAGTGAAAAGAGCATGGGCCTAGAAGTTAGAGGACTTGGTTCTAATCCCAGCTCTGCCATTTGCCTGCTCTGTGACCTTGGGCTCATTCAATTGTTCATTCATTCAGTAGTATTTATAAAGTGCTTACCATGTGCAGGGTGCTGTACTCAGCACTTGGGAAAGTACAGTACAACAATAAACAGATACATTCCCTGACCACAATGAGCTTACATCTAGAGGGGGAGATAGACAATATAAATAAATAAATTACATAATCACGTTATGTACATAGGTGCTGTGGCGTTGGGAGATGTGCCTTCAATAAGGCTTTGGAAAAATGTATTTATTAAGAGCTATGTTCCAGGCACTGTTCTAATCTCTGGAGTAGATACAAACTAATCAGTTTAGACACAGCCCTTGTCCCACATGGGCACACAGTCTTAATCCCCATTTTAGAGATGAGGAAACTGAGACACAGAGAAGTTAAATGACTTACTCCAGATCACACAGCAGATAAGTGGTGGAGCTGGGATATAGAACTGACTCCCTGACTTCCTACTTTCCTCTTCCTCTTCCTCCTTCCCTTCTTCATCCACCTTCCCTTCCTCTTCCACCACAACTTCTTCCTCCTCTAACACCTCTTCCATCCCCTCCTCCTTCCCTTATCTACTTCCTCCTCCTACTTCCCTTCGCTATCCCTTCTTCTAGTATTTCCTCGTTCTTCTTCCCCCTCTTCTTCGACTTCCTTCTTTTTCCTCCTCCATCATTCTTTCTTTTTCTCTTCCTCTTCTTCTTCCTCTTCCTCCTCTTTCTCCTCCACCTCATCTTCTTCCTCCTCTGTCACCTCATGCTTCCTCTTCCTCCCCTTTCCCTTTCCCCAGTTTCCATTTCTCATCTTTTCCATCTTTTTCCTCCTCTTTCCTTTCATCTTCCTTCTCCTTATCATCCATACTCTCCTTCTCTTCCTCTTCTTTTCTCTCCTAATAATCTTCCTCATCATCCTCCTTCTCCTGTTCCCAATTCCTCTCTAAAGTCCTAGGCCAGAGGGGCAGGACACACTTCTTTGGAGTCCATGGAGTTCTGAGATTCTGGCAGAACTTGGAACCATTTCCAGTTGCCATTCACGTGGGTGCCAAAATTTATCATGGACTGGAGATTAGAGGAAAGAATGAATCCAATAGAAGATTTGAGAAACTGGGAAATAGACAGTATTATGGACCAAGTGATGGGAAGGAAGAAAGAATTCTCATTTATTCAAGCTAAACTCAAGTCAGAGAGTTTTCAGATAGTCTTATGCAGAGTATTCCAAGTCTGAAGTGCTTCCTCAGGTCTCTCTCCCTTTGTTCAGTTTAGAATACAGTCATTCATTCAGCTGGGTTTTTGCTCTTGGAATCTAACCCAGAACTTCTGAAGAGTTCATGTTCTTTGATGGGGTGTCTGTTGGCATTAGCAGATCATAAACGACTGTAAAAGCATTTGCCAACTGATATGTGAAACATTTCTCTGTATCCAAAATATCTGCAAACACAATACAGGCTAACTGTGATGACACATTCCAACTAGAATTTTAATGTCAGTCCATCAGCTGAATTTATGCTTGAAGAGGACATGTTTTTCCAGAGTTAGTTTTTTGTTTTTTGATATGGTTAATTCAGTGAGCTGGTTTCTGGTTTAGGACTGGAATCTTTCTCAACTTGACTGCCCCCTCTGATGGCCTGATGCCTTTCTAGGTCCCCCATCTTCCCGGGTTCTATACTCTGGACTGGCACCAGATGCCACTGCTATTTCACTTCTACTATACTCTCTTTTACCCATTATTACTCTGTGCCAAACTCCACAGTGACTGTGCCTTGATATGACCAAACGCTAATTTCCACCCTAGCAAAGTTTGGTGTCCTGCCGTCTTTCACCCCCCCAAATCAAGGGGGATGTAGGTCAATTCAGACACTGACAATGAAGTGAAATGCCCATTCCTCCATTGATTGTGTTCTTTACACCCCAATTTGAATCTCTCGCTACCCTGGAACAAAACCAGTCTTTTAAAGCAGAATAGCTAAGTTGACTCACAGTTTCCAACTTTTGTTGCAGAATGCATTATTGATACTTATCAATGTCAATGGCAACTGCCTGTGAGCACCACTTCTAGCAGAAAGAGCACAGGCCTTGGAATCAGAGAAACATGGGCTCAAATCCCAGGTCTGCTACTTGCCTGCAGTGTGACTTTGGGCAAGTCACTTAACCTCTCTGTGCCTCAGTTTTTTTATCTGTAAAAATAGAGATGATACCTGTTCTCCCTTCCTCCTTGTGAGCTCCATGTGGAACAAAAACTGCATCTACCCCAGTATTCATTATAGTAGTTGGTACACATTAAGTCCTTAACAAATACTGCAATTATTACTACTATTATAATTACCAGAGCTCACAGTGACAAGGAATTTGGAATTCGGACAGTCATAAGTAATCAGATGAATCAGTGGAAACTAAGGTGGCCACAAATAGACAGAACATAATGCTGAGATAGGCAAGAGAGAGCAGACAGAATCAAGAAGGCCAGTATGCCAACTGGGGATACTGAGAGCAGGGTGTGACACCATTAGAGCATCAGAATTCAGATCAAACTGAAGGCCATTAGAGCAGTTGTTTTGTCCCCCTTCTCTATGGCTACAAAACCTAGAGTGTCATCATCATCATCATCATCATCATCATAATCATCAAGGCAGAGCAGTGTACTATAGAAGTGGGAAACTTCAGAGTTAAAAGACATGATCACTTCCGTTATCTACCAGAAATTTCACATCAAATTTCCAGATCAGCTTTACCAACATGAAATGGCAAGATAAGAGCATAGGCATGAGTACCTGGCCCACAGCTCCTCTTGTCAGTCAATCAATCAATCATTTTTATTGAGACTGTCTTAAAGCACACTTCGCCCCTCTAGTGCCAGCTTGCTCCCTGTGCCTTGATCTCATCTATCTGTCTAGTGACCACATTCTCATATCCTCCCTCTGTCCTGGAACTTCTTTCCCCTTGCATTTCCACCAGACCACCACCCTCCCCATCCTCAAAGCCTTATTAAAATCACATCTCCTCCAAGAGTCTTTCCCCACTTAAGCCCTCTTTTCCCCTACCTTCTACATTGCCTAAGCACTTGGCTCAGTACCCTTTAAGCACTTGATAGTCATCCCACCCTCAGCTCCACAGCATTATATACATATCCCTAATTTAATTATTTTTATTAATATCTCTCTCCCTTTCCAAATTGTAAGGTCCTTAATGGTCAGAGAATGTTTCTAACAACTCTGTTGTATTGTACAGGGCTCCGAACACAGAAAGCACAGAATAAATGCTATTATATACCTTTGACTAACTGAAGCAATGCCTACTTCAACAGAGCTTCACTGGGTAAAACATTTGAGGGAAAGGGATGACAGATGACATGATTTGGGGAACTGGTAGGGCGACTGTAAACAGGAATGGTAGAAGAAAGCTTTTAAAATAGTGAAGTACAATTGCAGGAGCAAATACATAGCCAAATACTGTTAAGAGAAACCGGAGCAAATAATAATAATAATGTTGGTATTTGTTAAGTGCTTACTATGTGCAGAGCACTGTTCTAAGTGCTGGGGTAGATTTACAGGGTAATCAGGTTGTCCCACATGAGGCTCACAGTCTTTATCCACTATCACTTGCAACTGTCAGGAATCATAGGGAGAGGAGGCTCTTTCAAAGCAGAGATTTCAGGAAGAATGTGATAGCAAGAAGGAGAATTGAAAATAACACTATGCACCTCAAAGAGCAAATGCATCTCAGCACAACAAAGGAAAATTTTTATGGATCATCTTGACCATAGTCCTGAAGGGGACTGTCAGTTACCCAGGGTACTGTCAGCTATATGCCAACACAATTTTTTTTTGAGAAACAACATGATGTAGTGGATAGATCATGGGCTGGGGAGCCAGAAGGTCATGGGTTCTAATCCTGGCTTCACCATTTGGCTGTGTGATCTTGAGCAAGTCATTTCACCTTTCTGTGCCTCAGTTACCTCATCTGTAAAATGGGCATTGAGGCTATGAGCCCCACAAGAGACAGGGACTGTGTCCAATCTGATTTGCTCATTTCTACCCCAGCACTTAGTACAGTGCCCAGCACATAGTAAATGCTCAACAAATACCATAATTATTATTATTATTAGTTGGGAATTTTTAGAGAATGATGTCTGTTACATCCTGGTGGTTACATACTTAACTTGTAGATTAATCTCATTGTCTATTCCCGGCCATCCCATCTTATCAACAACCTCAGAACTCATTCATTGGTTTATTTGTTTATTGTTTATTGATTCAATTATTCTCTTGAGTCTATTATTCTTTCAATCAATAGTATTTAAATTTTTGTCTCTTGTTTACCCCATTATACTGTAAATCTCTCGAGGGCAGAGAGATCATCTTTTACCTTTATGTATGGCCGTAAATTCCCAGTTCACTTCTCTGCACACCATAAGTGCTCAGGAGAGCATTCTGCATCTGTGGGAATTCAGTGTAGTGCTCTGCATTCAGTCAGTCTCAGTACAGCACTCTTCACAAAGTACTGTCCCCTATAAACATTAAATGCTTAATCTAGTACTTTGTTTACATTGAATGCTGTGTCCTGTACATAGTAGATGCTCCCTCAGTACTGTTGATACTGATACTACAGACCCAAAGTGATGTGTTTAGAATGATTAGAGAAGCAGCATGACTCAGTGGAAAGAGCACAGGCTTGGGAGTCAGAGGTCAGGGGTTCTATTCCTGGATCCACCACTTGTCAGCTGTGTGACTTTTGGACAAGTCACTTAACTTCTCTGGGCCTCAGTTACCTCTCTGTAAAATGGGAATTAAGACTGTGAGCCCCACGTGGGACAACCTGATTAACTTGTATCTACCCCAGCACTTAGAACAGTGCTCGGTACATAGTAAGTGCTTAACACATACCATTATTATTATTGTGTTATTTGTTAAACACTTATTATGAGTCAAACACTACTCTAAGTACAAGTTAATCATTTCAGATACAGTCCCTGCCCCACATGGGGCTTACAGTCTAAGAGGTAGAACAGAAGTTACAAATGGTGGTGGAAACCAATAGATATAAGGGGAAGGACTTAGTACAGTGCTCTGCACACAGTAAGTGCTCAATAAATGCGATTGAATGAAACTCATGTACTGCTAGAGATAGGTCTTGGGCATCCATACAGCAGGTGTTTTCAGCCTTTCCTCCACACATTCATACAGGATTGTAATTTACAGGAGTGATGGGAGAATTTCAAGGGGGAAATGGAGGATTCATTCATTCATTCGTATTTATTGAGCACTTATTGTGTGCAGAACACTGTTCTAAGCACTTGGGAAAATACAATACAGCAATAAAGACAGACAATCCCTGCCCACAACAAACTCACAGTCTGTGGGGGGAGACAGATATCAATACAAATAAACAGACTTCAATATAAATAAATTAAATTACAGATATATACATAGGTGCTGTGGGGCTGGGAGTTGGGGGAAGAGCATCATCATGGTCATGGGGGAAATAAAGGACCCCAAAGACCTTACCCAAACAGAATTTACAATTCTTTCTGACAAAAATGGTGGCCATGACACAGGTGGATTTCAACATAAAAACTTTGGGAGAGTAAGACTGTAAACTCGTTGATGAAATCATTCTTACTTGGTTGCTCTGGGATATGGAAAGGAGCAATCAAAAGGAAAGGCAGGGCTTTGTGGACTTTTCCCATATTTAGTAGGAACTCCCATGGAGAAGAATAGAAGTATTGGTAATGGCATTTATTGCGCACCCACTGGATCCAATATCCTGTACTAATTGCTTGAGGAAGAATAAATTGCAGAGAAAGACATTAAAAAATATTTATGAACAATAATCAAGTTAAATAATGAAAGTAGCTGAATATGCTTATATAAACAAAATCTGAAGATGGGTATAGATAAGGATGCAAGTACTAGGGTTGATACAGTTAGGGGTGGTGAGAATTAATAGGGGGAGGTGGTTGGCGCAGGTGAGATTTTAGAAGACAATTGCTGAGATCTGTCAGACTTTGAGTGTGCTGGGGGCAGTAGAGGAGAGTTGAGAGTGGCTTCTTTGCTCCTGTAAAGGCTCATTAATGGTGACAGACATATGCCCAGTGACAGGAGACTCATTCAGGACAAGTTCCTCCACCTAGGAAAAGCCCTATGGTTTGTAATGATGAGTTTTGTACAACTGGCTGCACCAGAGGTTATTGCTTTGTAGAACAATTGATCCCTTGCCAATTTGTTTGGCTGGTTTTCAGTACTCTGAATTCAGGATAATAGGTGCTCTTCTGGCATACATGATATGTTACTCTCCTTGGACTCTTATTGAATCCAATATGTGTTTGTTTTCAGTTTCCCTTATTGCCTACTGGCTTTGTTCTAACATTTTTCAAACCTAGCACTTTGGAGATAATATTTTTTCTTATAGAATACCCTGAAATTTTCCCAAGATTATATTTTTTAATAGAAAAAAAGAACCCATGGTGTCCAAAACCCTGTGCGCCCCTACACGAAGAGGCAGATGTGTTAACATTTATTGGAAATTAACAGCATGACAAGGGTTTTCAGAATATGATTTCCTGCCAGGTTAATTATGCTATGGATAGACAATCTGATCCAAGGCCAGGCAAACCATTTAACTTTCTAAGAACCTGTTTGTAGAGTCTGGTTCTCTTGGTTAAAAAATGTCTCTTCAGCTTTCATGAAATGTTGTTCCTATGAGAAAATTCCTCCTGCCATAAGACTACAAAATTCCTTTTACAATAAGTTATGTTAAACCCAGAGACATGTTTCTGCACTTTTCATGAACCTGCAAATCTGTTTCAAAATTGAACAGCCTGAATCATCTTCTTCAGATAATGTCAGAAGGAAAGATACTGTTACACCTGCCATAAGAATCGTGTAGTCTTCTTATTGGGTCTGCGCAGTTGCTAAGAGGAAAGCTAGCCCTTCTTGTTGGTTTTTGGCAAGACACTAGAACAATGAGATGGGAGGTCAAGCTTTGGCTTTACACTAATTACCATATGTTCCCTATTTTCTCCCTTCCTTTCTTAGACCTCAAACAAGCCAGTCTGATAAATGGTCTGGATCAATCGATTAATCAGTGGTATTTTTTGAGGGCTTACTATATGCATAGCCCTGTACTAAGCACTTGGGAGAGTATGCTACACAGATCCTTGATTTGCTGTGACACTCTAGAACACTCTGGGCCCTGGAACACAAATCTTTCTGTAGATCAGATGTTGATCTCTCTCCCTGATTTCACTTTCTTTGTTTTCCCCACCACCACTGTTGGCAGCTTGTAGCACATGACTTTGGTTCCAGATTGATTTCCACATAAGAAAGCTACCTGCTACCAATTTCTGGAGAACCTAGGCTCAGTGGGAATGAAAAAGAAACTCTTCACCATTGGCTTTAAGGCATCAATCAACCAACTATTAATTCTCGCTCTTCTCCCAGTACAACACAGCCCTCAGACATTTTTTCTCCATTATCTACCTAATCACTGTGCCTCACACTCATCTTTCTCACCATCAACTCCTAAGTTACAACCACTCTCCCGCCTGGAACTCGCTTCCCCTTCATAACAAACAGACCATCATTCTCTCCATCTTCAAAGCCCTACTAAAATTGTCTCTTCCTTCCCCAGTTCATCTCTTATCACCGCATCCTATTTTCCCTCCCTAATGCATCACCTGTGCATTTGAGTCCTAACCCTTTAAACACTTAAGCATTTACCCTCCATCCCTACAGTACTTATGTACTCTCTTGCTTCCTCCTACCTGTAATGTATTTTAATGTTGGTCTCCCTATTGGATTGTAAAGTCCTTGAGGATAGTGATCATGTCTACTAAATCTATTGTATACTCCAAAGTGCTTAGGACAGTGCTCAGCACACAGTAAGCATTCAATAAATCTCACTGATTGATGGACTGAGTGTGCCAATTCAATCAATGAGATTTATTGAATGGCTGGCGCATCAGCCAGAACCATGATACATGCTCAGAAGGTCAACTGTCTGGGCTGCTAGACCATGAGAAAGTCATTTGCAATTCATATGTCCTCCAAAAGGCCTGCCCTAATTAATTTCTAATCTCTTCCCCAACTGCCACATTAGCATTTTTGCAGAACTAAGCAACTGATAGCACATAGCTATTTTTCTTTACATTCTTTTGCTTCAGTATTTCAACATTTTAAGTGTTCAACTCTACAACACATCCTTTTTGACTTTACGAGACTAACCTTGAAATGAACAATTTTCCTTAGTTGGATTTAGTAGTGTATTGAATGGGAAAGTTGAGAAACAATGACGATTGAGGATAACACCAAGGTTTTGGAGGCAGGGGTGTTACCTACCGGGATGGGAAATTAGGGATAAATGGGCCTTGAGGAGAGACAGCAAGGGAGCTGGTGAGAAATGGAAAACATTTTTAAGAGTCAAGATGGGGATGTGTGGAATATTGTTTTTTCTGCTACTGAGACAGTACAGTAGTCAGGACGTCATAAGTACTCAGTAAATATTATTGATTGATTAGATTGGTTGGCTCAGAAAGGGCATTTCTTCAGTCACTTCCCCTCCCCATCCCCAACCAGCCCCTACCTATTTATGGATACAGGGTTGCAAGCAGGTCCCTTTTTGAGGTTGAAGCTTAACTCCTGGCCTTTTGCTGCCCCTTTCCTTAAATAACTTCACATACCACAGTTGTGGGAAACAGGTATTGGGGGTTGGGGTGTGGGGCAAGAGGCAGCAAAGCAGTGAAAATAGCCCCAGACTGGGAGTCAGGAAGAAGGTGAAGAAAGATTAGCTGGGGTGGAGTGGGTGTTCTCCAGGTGGAATCACCAGAAAGTCACCAGGTATATTTTATTTCCAGTGTTGTAAAAGTCAGTGTTCCTATCATGAGTGTATCTACATTACTCATCCTTAGTTTCCTTAGTTGGAAAAAAATCCAGGTTTTATACTGTGGTACAAGAACCAATCTCTTATTTATCCTGGTGTCCCTAATGAGTTAATTTTTTTTGTTGGTTTTTTTTTGTTATTTGTTAAGCACTTACTATGTGCCAGGCGCTGAACTAAGCACTGGGTTAGATACAAGCTAATCAGCTCATAGTCCATGTCCCACAAGGGGCTCACAGTCTTAATTCCCGTTTTACAAATGAGGTAACTGAGGGACAGAGAAGTCAAGTGACTGTCCAAGATCATGCAGCAGACAAGTGACTTAGTGGATAGAGCATGGGCCTGGTTGTCAGAAGGGCCTGGGTTCTAATCCCGAGTCCACCACTTGTCTGCTGTGTGACCTTGGGCAAGTCACTTAATTTCTCTGTGTCTCAGTTACCTCATATGTAAAATGGGGATTAAGAGACTGAGCCCCATGTGGGACAATGACTTTGTCCAATCTGATTCATTTGTATGTGCCCCAGTGCTTATAACAGTGATTGACACATAGTGAGCACTTAACAAGCACCATTATTACTATTACTATTATTATTAAGTGGTGGGGCTGAGATTAGAACCCAGATCCCTCTGACTCCCAGGCCCATGCACTTTCCACTTTGCCATGCTGTTTGTCTGGTTCCAACCTAAGATGCCATTTTCAGAAACTGACTGTGTTGTAAGTACAAGACTTAATAATAATAATAATAATAATAATAATAATAATAATAATATTGGTATTTATTGAGAACTTATTATGTGCCAAGCATTTTTCTAAGTGCTGGGGTAGATACAAGGTAATCAGGTTGTCCCACGTAGGGCTCACAGTCTTCATCCCCATTTTACAGATGAGGTAACTGAGTCACAGATAAGTTAAGTGACTTGCTCAAGGTCACACAACTGACAAGTGGCGGAGCTGGGATTGGAACCCATGACCTCTGACTCCCAAGCCCGGGCTCATTCCACTGAACCATGCTGCTTCTCACTTGCTTCTATCAGTTTTATTAATTAATTCCATGTAATTAATAAAGAGTGAACTTTATTCTTATAGGTGGAATTTTTATTTCAAGTTCAGGAGGAATATTTGGGAGTATAGGAACAAGAGGCAGGGTAAGGGTCTGAATGAAGAAAGTGGATTTGGGGGTTCTGCTCCACCACGTGCTCCTAACTTCCCTCTCGTAATGAGTTGAGCCCTCATTTTGTGCCTAGGATTGGGTTAAGCACTGGGGTAGATGAAAGACAATCTGATGAGATACGGTCCCTATCCCACAGTCTAATGGGGACAAAGAACAAGTAATGAATTCCCATTTTAAAGAAGAGGAAATGGAGGCAGAGGGAAGTTGTGACTTGCCCAGGGTCATTCAGCAGGCAAGTGGCAGTGCTGGGAATGGTCAGGCCAAGCTCTTTTTGCTGCTGGGCATCAGAATGCATGGAGCAGGTTGGGAGAAGGGAGCAAAAGCCAAGGATCTAGTCGTTGAGAGAGGGGGTAGGTGGTGTCAGCCCCATGGCAAAGGCAGCTTGACCTCCCCAGGTAGTCACATCACCTGCTTGTACCCTCTCCTGTATCCTGGGACATCGGGGAGACAGAGCCCATCCCCAAACCATGGCCACTCCTCAAGCTTGGTTCCTGGGCCCTGCCAACCAGTGTAATAAGCACAGTTTGGGTTGATAGTTTCTGCCTGGGTGGTTTCCTGCTCAATGGTGAGGGCAGAAATGTCTGTCTGACTAACAAGCTCATTAAAATATAGCCAATTAATAAGTTTTGAACAGATTGCCCAGTAAAAACGAATGATTTTGACCCATGACTTTTCACTAGGGCAAAAGGGGCACCAAGTGGTTTTCTCTGGGAGCTCTTAGACCCCTGGGGCTGCCACTGGTGCCACTGAGAATGGGCAGGAGCAAAAGATGCGGCTTTCAGGGGCGCCTCCACTTCACCACTGGAACCCAGGCCCACTGTAGACCAGAGATGGTGGAGGGGGAAGGACCAGCGTAATACAAAACTTGATAAGGACATGAAGGATTCTAGTTAAGGTAATGTAATAGTTATTATGGCACTTGTTCAAAGTCTACTGTGCACCAAGCTCTGCCCTAAACATGATATGATCCAATCAAACAAAGTCTCTGTCCCACATGGGGCTTATGTCTAAAGTGGAGGGAAAGAGATATTTATTCCACATTTTACAAAGTCAGTGTGACTTGCCCAAGATCACCAAGCAGTGAAGTGGCAAAGCTGGGATGAGAAGCCAGGTGTCCTGACGACTTGTGATCTTTCAATTCTGCCACAGTGCTTAACTGTCAAAGAGAACAATAGAAAGAAGAGGAGAGATGGGGCAAAGCAAGAGGAGAAAATGTTCAGGAGGAAAAAGACCTGGAAGGCAGTGAAAGGAAAATAATTTTTAAACTACATAGAGTGGGTACAGAGAAACTATGGAAAGAGAGAGAAGAGCAGAAAGGGATAATAAGTAGATAAATGAGGAGAGGCTATGTAATAAATTACAGATCTCTAGTTAATTTATATTAATGATTGCCTCCCCCTCTAGACTGTAAGCTTGTGTGAGGGAACATGTCTACCAATTCTGTAATATTGTACTCTCCCAAAATAAGAGTGACTTTAGGCCTGAGAGTCAGAAGGACCTGGGTTCTTCCACTTATGACACTTGTCTGCTGAGTGACCTTGGGCAAGTCACTTAACTTTTCTGTGCTTCAGTTACCTCATCTGGAAAGTAGGGATTAAGACTGTGAGTCCCACGTGGGACAGGAACTGTATCCAACTTGATTACCTCGTATCTACCCCACTGCTTAGAACAGTGCCTGGCACATAGTAAGAGTTTAACAATACCATTAAAAAAAAGAGGTACCATGAAGTACAGGACCAAGAAGGCAGAAGATGACAGGAATGAGGAAGGGACACAGACCACAGTAGAGTCTTTGGAACCTAAGGTGAGAGAGATGGAAAGATACAAGAAGAGAAAACTAGGAAAGGAGAGACACAGGGAAAGGGGACTGATAGGTAGTAAAGAGGTCCTAAATTATTCACCTGGCTATCTTGCACCTAAACAAAATCCTTCTCCAACTGGTTTGTTTTCACATAACGGAAAAGAGATATTGCCTTCCCCCTTGTCTCTAAATGAAACTCTAAATCAATTTGTTTAGCCTTGCACTCTAGGAAGATCGTGACTGATCCCCTGAGCAGTCATGCGCCAATGTGTAGAAGATCCCCAAATCAATACAATATCTGGATTGGAGTCTGATCTCCAGATTCTGCCTGGAGAGAAAGTACAGACCATGTCTACCCCCTTTCTTAACCATTCCATTCCAACTAGAAAGCAGCTCTTCAGTGAGGAAGAAACCTTCTGGCCAGTCCCCAAGGAAGGAAGGAAGTGGGAAGAGGTCTCAGAGAGATGTGGTTTCCCTCAGTGCCCAGGAGGGTGAATGGACAGAGCGAAGCCCTAGTGGGCTTCTCAGGGCTTACCGAGGCCAGTGACTGCAGGAGGCTTGGGGGGAACCTCCACATGGACAATGGTTGAGTCAAACCACGATGGCGCCTCAGGAACTGAAAGTGGTCCAGAATAAGAGGAGAGTGTGAGCAACAGTATCTCAGAACTGGAAGATCTAAGTTTTTTTTCTCCAATAAGGATACCTGGGAGGGATTGATCCCTGGGTGACCCAGCCAGTCACCCAGTGGAAAGAATTCCAACAGGTGAGCTGGCCAGTGGTCAGAGATACTTCCAAGCCTCAGCTGTGTCCTCCCTACTGTCAATCAATTAATGGCATTTACTGAGCACTTACTGTGTGCAGAGCATTGTTCTAATCAATTGATTGAATACAATACATTAGAGTTGGTAGACATGTTCCCCGATTACAAGATTAGTCTGCAATCTACAGTTTAGGAGCTACAGTCTATAGACTATCATCTATTATGCTTCCCAGGAGTCACTCAGTTACTCAACTGGTTCTGAGGTTGCAGAAGCTGAGATTCAGTGGCTCTCATTTTAGCCCCAGCTTTGCCACTGGCCTGCTAGGTGACCCTAAACAAATCACTTGGCCTTCCTGAGCTTCAGCTTCTTTGTAAAATGGGGATAAAATAGCTTCTCTTCTAAGACTGGGAGCCTGGTGTGGAATGGGGCCTGAGTTTAGGCTGATAATCCTGTACTTAGCCTAGTAGTTGGGCTGGCAAAAATATGTCATAATTATTATTGCAATCAGATACACGGCATAAGCAAAATAATTTCCTTAGTATTTTAAATTGGAACTGCACAGTTTGAGCTGCAGTTGAATGATAACAAATAAATGCAACAGTAATTGCCTCAAGCCATCATGTCTTCCTTTGGAATTGCTGGAAAGTCCCAATCAGCAGTCACACTGGACAGGGTTTAGAGATGACATTTTCCAACTGCCCTCTAAGCCAGTCATTCAAGTGACCACTCTGAGTGACATCTCTACCATCTAGGAGAGAGACATATTAAAAGGTCTTGGGGAAATGTTCAAAAGAACACCATTATGGAAAGGTTTGAGTTAAAACTGCCTAAAGAAGCACTGCTGTTTCTGATAATCAATCTGTTTTTCTACAGCCACACTTCACAGGACACATTTATAAAGGACAACTTGCTTTATTGGTCTGCATTCTATTCATTTCTCTTTAAAGAAAATAATGATTGTGAAAATTATATTTTCTTAATATTCTAAAGTTGCTCTAGAGAGCAGTCTGGCTTAATGGAAATAGAGCGGGAGAGGAAGACAGGTGTATTGGGTTCCAGTCCTGGCTCCAACGCTTGCCTGCTGGGTGATCTTGGGCTAGCCCCCTAGCTGTTTTGTGCCTCGCTTTCCCCTTCTGTAAGATGGGGATTAAATTCTTATTTTTTCTCCTCCTGAGACTGTGAGCCCTGTGTGGGACAGGGGCTGTCTGATCTGATTGTATTGTAATCTTCCTCAGCACTAAGCACATAGTAAATACCCAAATGATAATTATTATGATTAGAGCTGAGACATTTGCAGGTCAGATTCACTTTTTATCTAGCAATTTTTTGGTCATTTATATCTTTAAAAGTTGAACTTCTATCTATTTTTCAGCTTCGTTGACTGTAATTTAGGAAAAATCATTTAAGATGGTAAGTGTATGCTTTCATTCCAAAGGATGCCTTCATTCAGATAAGCATCTCCTTTATTATGGTATTTGGTATATGCCAGGCACTGTAATAAACACTGGGGTAGATACAAGATAGTCGGATTGGATACAGTCCCTGGCCCACAGAGGGATCACAGTCTTACTCCCCATTTTACATTTGAGGTGCTGAGGAACAGAGAAGTTAAGTGGCATGCCCAAGTCTCACAGCAGACAAGTGGAGGAGTTGTTGGCCACGCTGCTTCTCAACAACCTTCCTGACTGATGGCTACCCTCATATGTTTACTGGGAAGAACTGTTCTCAAGATGGACTCTGGGGTTACCAATTACCTTCTTAACAAAGTCAACAATCTGTACTCCATTGTCATCCTCCTAAACCTCTGAGCTGCTTTGAGAAGCAGTGTGTCTTAGTGGAAAGAGCACGGGCTTGGGAGTCAGAGGTCATGGGTTCTACTTAGCTGTGTGACTTTGGGCAAGTCACTTAACTTCTCTGTGCCTCAGTTACCTCATCTGTGTAATGGGGATGAAGACTGTGAACCCTACGTGGGACAACCTGATTACCCTGTATCTACCCCAGATCTTAGAACAGTGCTTGGGACATAGTAACCGCTTAACAAATACCAATATTATTATGATTATTATTAACATCGTGGACCACCACCTTCTCCATGAAACATTATCCAACTTGGTTTCATTGACGTCATCCTCTCCTGGTTCTCCTCCTATCTTTCTGGCTGCTCCTCTTCAGTCTCTTTCATAAACTCCTATTCTGACTCCCACCCTCTAACTGAGGGAGTAATTCAAGGCTAAGTTCTGGGTCCCCTTGTATTATCCATCTATACCCACTCCCTTGATAAACTCATTCAATCCTACCACTTCAACTATTCATATGATTCTCAAATTTGCCTCTTCAGTCCTGAATGCTCTCCTCTGCAGTCTTACATTTCCTTCTCCTTTAGGATATCTCTATCTGGAAGACCTGTCGACACCTCAAACTCAACATATCATCTTCCACTCAAACCCTGTCCTCCCCGTCTTTCCCATTACTGAAGACAATACCACTATCCTTCTTATTTCACAAGTCTATAACTTTAGCATTATTCTCAACTCATCTCTCTCATTCAATCCACATATGCAATCTGTCACCAAATCCTCCCTGTTTTACCTTCAAAATATCTCTAGAATCCACCCTTTCCTCTCCATCCAAAATGCTATTACACTGATCGAGTACTTACTGTATCTGCCTCCTCATTGACTTCTCTGTCTCTTTTCTCTCCCTACTTCAGTCCATACTTTACTCTGCTGGCCAGATCATTTTCTAAAACAACGGTCAGTCAACGTCTCCCCCCATTCACCCCCACATCAAACAGTAACTCCTCATCAGTGACTTTAAAGCACTTAATCACCTTGCCCCCTCCTACTTTACCTCACTGATTTCCAACTATGGCCCAGCCCATACACTTCATTCCTCTAGTGCCAGTTTGCTCACTATCTCACACCATCGAACCCTTTCCCACATCCACCCTCTGTCCAGGAACTCTCTCCCATCCATTGTACATCAGACTACTACTTCCCTACCTTCAAAGCCTTACTAAAAGCACATCTCCTTCAAGAGGTCTTCCCCAATCAAGCCCTCTTTTTCCCAAATCTCTCTCCCTTCCGTACTTATACCTTTACCCTTTGAGCACTTGATATGCACCCCACCCTCAGCCCCATGCCACTTATGTACATATCCCTAATTTAGTGATTTATGTCAGTGTCTTCTCCTCCTCTAGACTGTTAGCTCCTTGTGGGCAAGGAATGTGTATACCGACTGCTGCATTGAATTCTTCCAAGTGCTTAGTACAGTGGTCTGGACACAGTAAGTGATCAAAAATACCAAAAATGGATGGATGAATTGATTAACTGATTGAGTTGTTGTAGAGGAAGGGGATGCTATTCAGGAACAAGTTGTTGCATGCAGTCCCCTCTTTTCTGCCGTGGTTTAACCTGAAGAAGCAAAGCTATTATCATTCTTTCCTATTAAGGCTGCACACTTTTAATATTCTTGTTGTTAATTTGTCAGAAGATACTTTGATTTTTTTTGCAACATGTTCATTAATGGGATAGGGGGTGTAGCAGCTTTAAATGAGTTGGTATGCCAACCAATTTTGCTACTTCTGGGAAACAACAGACTGTTTGTTCAGTTCTTTAATTGGCTCCAATTTGAATTAAATTCTAGCTGCATGACAGTCCAACAAGTCCAATCACTTCCATTCTTGGCCTCTATGTTCAGGGGGCATTGGAGTGGGTGGTTGATTCTCATAGGTTCATGTGACCTGATGGCATATCCAGCATCCCCATGCCCCCTTCTCTATCTGCTCCTGGCCCCCAGGACCATAGATGGGCTTTCTTATTCCCAGTCCCTTCCTATTATCCTGGACCTCAATCCTATCCTATTTTGCACCACTGTGGCAGGGAGGACACAGGAAGCCTCCACATGAGACTGCCACAAAATACAGAATGGTGGGAAGGCTTTGGTGGATACCATGGCTGTGACTGCGGACTCTGAAGTGCAGAGACCCCAAAACTCTGCTCCTCTACCTCAGGTACCTTTCTGCTCTTTGTTTTTATTCTATGTGCTTGCCCTTATCTTTTATATTGCCTTAGTATTCTTATTGTTTCTTCTCTCTGGAGGTGTCTATCACCAGACCCTTATTGTCTCTTTTATTCTTCAGTGGTGAGGGCCAGGGACCAGTGTATTTTTTCCCAGCATTTAGTATTGTGCTCTACATACAGTAGGCATGTAATAAATACTATTACAACTTCTAGGAGCAGGCACGTTTTTCCAAGAACAAGGAAACCTGGAAATAGTGGTCACATCCTGGAGGATAACATCAAGGACAAAGTCTTGTATCTCTAAAATACCTTGCTTTTTAAGACCCCTTTACCAGTCATTCTACTTTTTAGCTACTATTTAAATCCATGGCATTTATTGAGTGCCTCTCCTCCAAGAGGCCTTTCCTGACTAAGCCCTCCCTACATCTTCTCCCACTCCTTTCTGCATCCTCCTGACTTGCTCCCTTAATTCATCCCCACTCCCAGCCCCACAGCACTTATGTACATATCTGAAATTTATTTATATATATTAATATCTGTCTACCCCTCTAGACTTAAAGCTTGTTGTGGGCAAGGAATGTGTCTGTTTATTGTTAGATTGTACTCTCTCAAGTGCTTAGTACAGTGCTTTGCACAGAGTAAAGTGCACAGTATATATAAATGAATGAATGAATGAATGAACGAGCACCTACTGAGAGTGACCTGGGCCAAGTAACGTCACTACTTTGAGCCTCAGTTTCCTCATATGTACAATGGGAATTCAATACCTGTTTCCCTCCTACTTAAACTGTAAGCCCCATGTGGGTCAGGGACTGTATCCAACCTGATTATCTTGTACCTACCCTGGCACTTAGTGAAAAGCTTGGCACATAGTAAAAACTTAACAAATACAATTATTATTATTCCTGGTGGAAAGGCCAAGCTAGCTGATCTGCGAGCAATGCTTATAAGGTATTTCTTGAGCTTTCTATTCTCCAAGCAAAACTACCCAATTCCCTTAGCCTTTATTTTTTCCACCCTTTTAGCCATTCTAATTCAGAGCCCCTGAAAGTGCTCCAGTGTCTCACAGTTAATGAATCAGTACTCTAGTGAACACCCAGGTGAGTAGAGTAGGAACGAATTCTATGGACCACATACCTATTTATACATTCAAATAGTAAACTTGTTTTTAACCAGAGTAATGCACTGCTGACTCATGTTTTGTCATAGAACACAAAAATAACGACTCTTCTGCTATGTTTTTAGCTTTAGTAGAAAGATTAGATGTCATTACCAGCTAGGAAAGAAACTCTTATTTTAAACATTTAAACCATGGATGAAATGAATATAACATCCCCCTAATAAGCCATTTCCTTTACCTGAAATTTCTGAATAATCTATCCTCTTACCTTTCATTCAAAATCATTAATGCTGAAAAATACAGGGTTCAAAACATTATTCAGCACAAAATCTTCTGGGTAGCCAATATTTTTCAAAACCCTAGATTAGAAATTTAGCATGAGATATTTTAGAAAATATTCTCATTAGTTTAGTTCATGAAAAAAATATTACAGAAAACTAAGCTTCTTCAATTATACAGGCTTTTGTCCAAAAGTTAGGATCAAAATGAACATTCATCTCCCTGAGCCATGGAAAGTTCGAACAGGAAGTGTTTCTGAACTTTCATCTAAGGGTCACCTTATTTTTTTTTCCACCTGGAAAAAATCATTGCCCCTCAGTGTTTTTCTTTCCAGAAAAACAAAAAGAAAACAAAAAAATTGGATATTTTGAAGGCCATTTCTGTTGCCCTGAATCTATAGTCCATTGAAGAGAAAAATAGTTTTATAATATATTCTTTAGAATATGCATCAATTTCTTATCAGAATTTCTATTCCTTCCTGCTTGACTTTTGTTTTCAACTAATAATAATAATAGCAATAATAATGAAGCACTTACTAAGGGTCAAGCATCATAGTAAATGCTGGGAAAGATACAAGGCAAGCAGATTAGACACAGTCCCTATCCTACATGGATAATGACTACACTGTTTAAGGGGGAGGAAGAACAGTATTTTGGCCCCATTTTATTGATGAGGGAATTGAGGCATAGAGAAGTTAATTGATTTGCCCAAGGTCACCTGGCAGAGCAGAGATTAGAATCCAGGCTTCATGGCTTCAGTCCTGTGACAGAGTGACCCTTCGAATGTTCTCATCCCTACATTTACAGGATATTTTCCATGCCTTATTTATTAATTTATATTAATGCCTTATTTATTTATATTAATGCCTTATTTCTTTATATTAATGACTGGGTTCCCCTCTAGACTGTAAGTTTATTGTGGGCAGAGAATGTGCCTGCTTATTATTATACCGTATTCTCCCAAGCACTTATTACAGTGCTCTGCACAGAGTAAGTACTCAATAAACATGATTAAATGAACGAATGAATGAATATTGAAACATAACCCTGATGTTGAGAACTGGAGTTTGGAAAAGGAGGGATAACCACTGTTATAGCAATGCTATGATTATCCTAATTGTAGGCCAAGAAACCTCTATCTACTCTGCAAATCTGCAATATGAATGTCCCCCACCAGCCTTCCTTAAACCTGGACTCCAGATTCTGACAAGTGGGGAACAAGTTTGACTGCCCTGAGATGTTTAGCAAGATTTGAAGACTACTTCATGATGAGAAGCCTGAAAGAGCCTACTACCTGACCCTGTCCCTGCCAGGAATGGAATAAAACAAGGTCAAGTACAAGAGGTTCAACCTTATTCAACCTTTTGTTCACACCAGTGCTGAATTCATACAGGACTGCAAAGAGCTCAGCAGACTGAGTGCCAGAGAAGGCAATCTCACATCACACATAATCAAATCCATTATGAATTTGAAATTGTATGATACTTGGTCTATGATACTTGGTCCTCAGCTCCTCTTTCATTACAAATGATATTCTGGTTCACACTTAGTCATGTGAACAGAGCAAGGTGCCTGGCTATTGTCTCAGGTGACCCTGGGGTACCGACCATTTCAAGGTCAAATGCTATCTCGTGACCTCCTGAGCCAGCAGGCAGAACTCAGAAGTGAAGGTGGGGCACTGCCCCCACAACCCAAACTGCCAGATTGACAGCCCAAGCTGGGAATACAGAAGGTGCCCCTTGTCCCCGTGCCAATCAAACTAGGAATGGAGGAGGGGGGAGGCCAGAGATTGGATAAATTGAGGCCGGAAGCTGGAATGGCCTAAGGGCACAGGTGATAAATACCTGCCGCCTCTAACCTTCTGTGCAGAGGAACCGGGACTTGCAGCAGCTGGCTGCAGGTCGCCTCTGTCCAGAGCGTGAGAAGGCCGCTCTGCCTGCACCGAGTGAGGAGCCGTGGGATGGGTGAGTGTCCTGTCCTGCTGAGAGCTCGTGGGGTTGGAAGCCAGATGCTTCACCATGGGTATGTAACGTTTAAAAATGGATTTGATGTCTAAGTGGGTGCCTCCCCAGGGGCATGTGAACAGGGTGGGAGCTAGCCGCCTCACCGAGTGCCAGTAACCATAAGTGGGTAATGCATAACTGGGTTTAACGCATAACTGTATGTAACTCATATGTGTATGTAACTTATTAGTGTTCAATGCATAAGTGTATTTAACACAAAGGTGGATTCCTCCTGGGTGGGGTGAGCACATGGTGGGAGCCAGCCACCTCACCACGTTGTGAGTAAATCATAAGTGGGCTCGGGTGTCCTCCCACACACGAGTAACATAGTGTACTCCTCCCGTTAGGGAAGCTCTAACCCCATATTCCTCCCAAAGGGGAAGCTTTAACACCACGTTTCCCCCAAAAAGGAAGGCCGATTGTCACGTCTAAGTAATTAATTAATTCAATTCGCCCCGTGGAATAAATTCTATACAAAACTCAGGTTTTCCATCCCTGGCCTCTCTCTCTCTATCGCCGCGCCGATTCCAAAAGAACCTGTCCCTGGCGATGGGTGACAACTATTGAGAAGCAGCGTGGCTCAGTGAAAAGAGCCCGGGCTTGGGAGTCAGAGGTCATAGGTTCTAATGGGACGTGGGACGCGAACAGGGTGGGAGCTAGCCGCCTCACCGAGTGCCAGTAACCATAAGTGGGTAATGCATAACTGGGTTTAACGCATAACTGTATGTAACTCATATGTGTATGTAACTTATTAGTGTTCAATGCATAAGTGTATTTAACGCAAAGGTGGATTCCTCCTGGGTGGGGTGAGCACATGGTGGGAGCCAGCCACCTCACCACGTTGTGAGTAAATCATAAGTGGGCTCGGGTGTCCTCCCACACACGAGTAACATAGTGTACTCCTCCCATTAGGGAAGCCCTAACACCATATTCCTCCCAAAGGGGAAGCTTTAACACCACGTTTCCCCCAAAAAGGAAGGCCGATTGTCACGTCTAAGTAATTAATTAATTCAATTCGCCCCGTGGAATAAATTCTATACAAAACTCAGGTTTTCCATCCCTGGCCTCTCTTTCTCTATCGCCGTGCCGATTCCAAAAGAACCTGTCCCTGGCGATGGGTGACAACTATTGAGAAGCAGCGTGGCTCAGTGAAAAGAGCCCGGGCTTGGGAGTCAGAGGTCATAGGTTCTAATCCCGGCTCAGCCACTTGTCAGCTTGTGACTTGGGGCAAGTCACTTAACTTCTCTGTGCCTCAGTTGCCTCATCTGTAAAATGGGGATTAAGACTGTGAACCCCACGTGGGAAAACCTGATCACCTTGTATACCCACCCCAGCATTTAGAACAGTGCCTCACACATAGTAAGTGCTTAACAAATGCCATCATTATTATAGGATTGTTTACCATGACAGACACCACAGTGCATAAGGGTTTTTTTTAATATTTGTTAAGCATTATATGCCAAGCACTGTTTTAAGCACTGGGGTAGATACAAGGTAATCTGTTTGGACACAGTCCATGCCCCACATTGGGGTTCACAGCCCAAAGTCACACAGCATACAAGTGGGGAGCCGGAATTAGAACTCAGGTACTTTCATTCATTCATTCAATAGTATTTATTGAGCGCTTACTATGTGCAGAGCACTGTACTAAGCGCTTGGAATGAACAAGTTGGCAACAGATAGAGACAGTTCCTGCCGTTTGACAGGCTTACAGTCTAATCGGGGAAGACAGACAGACAACAACAATGGCAATAAATAGAGTCAAGGGGAAGAACATCTCATAAAAACAATGGCAACTAAATAGAATCAAGGCGATGTACAATTCATTAACAAAATAAATAGGGTAATGAAAATATATACAGTTGAGCAGACGAGTACAGTGCTGAGGGGATGGGAAGGGAGAGGGGGAGGAGCAGAGGGAAATGGGGGGAAAAGAGGGTTAAGCTGCGGAGAGGTGAAGGGGGGGTGGTAGAGGGAGTAGAGGGAAAAGAGGAGCTCAGTCTGGGAAGGCCTCTTGGGGGAGGTGAATTTTAAGTAGGGTTTTGAAGAGGGGAAGAGAATCAGTTTGGCGGAGGTGAGGAGGGAGGGCGTTCCAGGACCACAGGAGGACGTGGCCCAGGGGTCGACGGAGGGATAGGCGGGACCGAGGGACGGTGAGGAGGTGGGCGGCAGAGGAGCGGACCGTGCGGGATGGGCAGTAGAAAGAGAGAAGGGAGGAGAGGTAGGAAGGGGCAAGGTGATCTATCTGCATCAGAAGCTTGGCAGGTGTTCCAACCAATCAGATCTGCAGGGACCATTCAATCAATCATGTTTATGAAGCACTTAGTATGTGCAGAACACTGTACTAAGTGCTTGGGAGGGTACAATACAACAGAATTAGCAATAAGAGAATTGGGCCCATGAGCATGCTGTGAATTAATCCTTTCAACTGGTGGTGCATGTTCAAAGATCATCTAGGAATGCATGTGGGCCAATCATATATAGTTTAGCAAATCACACCTTTATCATGTACCCATACAAAGTATCAGTGAATCACACCAAGTGACTTAAGCAAAGTGCTTTGCAGACCAGAAGACTACCAGTCTCATCCTTTCACATGAGTTGTCAGCCAATAAGTAGGTTAATCAATCAATGGAGGGTATACAGGCGGGATTTAGAGACAGATTAAAAAAACAACTCTTTAGCATCTGTAAAAGGATATAATAGGATTTGGTTTGGGAATGAAGAATATATATTGAATCTATGAATTATAATTATATGAATATATAATGAAGAATATATATTGAATCTATGAATTAAAATCTATGTATATACATATACAACTAAGGGTCTAGGATGTAAATTAAAATAAAATACACAAGCACTAAAAGGTGATCATTGAGTGGATGAGAATAGGATGAATTATGCTAGGAAGTCTTTCTGAAGGAGGTGGGATTTTAAGAGGGTACTGAAGACAACAGCTGTGGTCAGGCATATTTTGTGGGCACAGAGTCCCAAGCTGGGGAAATGATTTGAGATTGCTCAGAATGCACTGTGAGTTCCACAGGTCACAGAGGACCAGAGTTATGGAGTCATGGGAGGGGAGAATGGAATGCTCCACATCAAAGAAAAGCATCTCATAATTGGCTTAATAAATAAATGGCCCTCCACCGTATGGCTTATATTATCTTTCTCCTCTCTTCACCCACTGTTACCCAATTTATCTTCACCTCCCAACCCAACCTTCCAGCTATACCTCACTCTTTACTTTTCCACCTCTCCTCATTCAAGCTGTTTCTCCAGCTTGGAACTCTTTCCCTCCCGACCTCAGGCAGACCACACTTCTTTCCATGTTCAAAGTCCTCCAAAAACCCTACCTCCACCAACAAACCTTCCCTGATTAATTTCTCAGCATCCTGATCCATAGCCTTAATAATTGTTAAGTTACTGATGCTCTCCTCAGCCCCCGTGTAATAGTCATGAACTCATTCATTTTGACCATTCTATTTGTAATTTTTTTTTTATGTTTGACTCCCCCATTATAATGGAAGCTCTGTGGGGGCAAGGAATGTGTCAGTTTGTTACCTGTATTTCCCAAGCACCTTGGACAGTGCACCATAGCAAATGGGCACCTAATACATGACCCTACCACTACTAGAAATCATCCTGGGAATTTTCACCTTGTCTAGAAGAAAATTTCCTACTTGCTGGTTCTCCAGTTGCAGCCAAATGTAAACCCTCTTCAATCAATTAATCATACTTATTGAACACTTACTTTGTATAGAGCACTATCCTAAACCCTTGGGAGAGTATACTATAACAGACAGGTAGACACATTCTCTGCCCATAATAACAGTCTAGAGGGGGATACAGTCATTAACATAAATAAATTACAGATATGTGCATAGGTACTGTGGTGCTGAGAGAAGGGTGAATAAAGGATTCAAATCCAAGTGCAATGGTGACACAGAAGGGAGTTGGGAAAAGAGGAAATGAGATCTTAGTAGGGGAAGGCCTCTTAGATGAGATGTGGTTTTATTGAGGCTTTGAAGATGGGGAGAGTGATCATCTGTCAGATATGAAGAGGAAGGACATTCTAGGCCAGAGGCAGGATGCGGGGCGAGAGGTCAGACACAAAATGGATGAGATCTAGGTAGAGTGAGTAGGCTGGTATTAGAGGAGTGAAGTGTGCAGGTTGGGTTGAGTAGGAAACCAGGGAGATACAGTAGAAGGGGGCAAGGTTATTGAGTCATTTAAAGCTTATGGTAAGGAGTTTCTGTTTGATGGGGAGATGAATTGGCACCAATGGAGGTTTTTGAGGAATGGGGAAACATGGAAAGAATGGTTTTGAAGAAAAATGATCTGGGTAGCAGAGTGAAGCATGGACTGGAGTGGGGAGACAGAGGAGGCAGGAAGGTCAGCAAGGAGGCTGATGAATAAATCAAAGCACGATATCCTTCCTGTCTCACAAGCCCACAACCTTGGTGTCATCATTCAATAGTATTTACTGAGCGCTGACTGTGTGCAGAGCACTAGACTAAGCACTTGGAAGGGACAATTGGGCAACAGATAGAGACAATCTCTCCCTAGCAATGGGGTCACAGTCTAGAGTGGGAGACAAACAATAAAACAAGGAGACAGGCATCAGTAGCATCAAAATAGATCAATAGAATTATAGATCTAAACACAACATTAATAAAATAAATAGAATAGTTTGCTGTGGGGAGGGAAGGGGGCAGAGCAGAGGGAGGGAGTAGGGGTAATGGGGAGGAGGAGCAGAGGAAAAGCAGGGCTCAGTCTGGGAAGGCCTCCTGGAGGAGGTGAGCTCTCAGTAGGGCTCTGAAGGGGGAAAGAGAGCTATTTTGGCAGATGTGAGGAGGGAGGGCATTCCAGGACAGAGGTAGGACGTGGACCAGTGGTCGTTGGCAGGACAGGCACTAACGAGGCACAGTGTTGCTATCGAGTCGCCTCCGACCCATAGTGATGCCACGGACACCTAATAATAATGTTGGTATTTGTTAAGCGCTTACTATGTGCCGAGCACTGTTCTAAGCGCTGGGGTAGACATAGGGGAATCAGGTTGTCCCACGTGGGGCTCACAGTCTTAATCCCCATTTTACAGATGAGGGAACTGAGGCACAGAGAAGTTAAGTGACTTGCCCACAGTCACACAGCCGACAAGTGGCAGAGCTGGGATTCGAACTCATGAGCCCTGACTCCAAAGCCCGTGCTCTTTCCACTGAGCCACGCTGCTTCTCTGGGAGAGGTGTGGGAGAGGTGCTTCTCTGGGAGAGGCTCTCTGGGAGAGCCACACCTCTCTCCCAGAACGCCCCACCTCCACCTGCAATCGATCCAGAGAGCTTGCAGTTTAGAGAAGAGCTATTTCTGCCCACCTCATATCCTTGACTTCTTCCTCTAGGTCACCATGGGATGTTAACATTTCTGTGAGTGCTCTTCCCTGGGTTAGGGGTAACTAAAGATCTCTTTGGTGACTCCAGTCAGTGGTGTCGGAATGCTTGCTGCTTGCAGAGTGCTTTACTCATCGCTTGGGATGGTACGATATAATAAAGACGGTAGCCACAATCCTGACCCACAAGGAGTTGTACTTTCCAAGGGCTTAAGACAGTGCTCTGCACACAGTAAGCGCTCAATAAATGCGATTGAATGAAAGGAGTTTAGCGTACCTAATAGGCAAGATCTTCCATTCATTTGGATCCTCTCCTTCTTTCCTCCTTCCCCCCCCCAAATAAAAACAAAAGTGACTTTCATGTCCTTTTTTCCACTTCACACTTCAGGGCAGTTATCGGCAACTTTGTGCTCATGATGAGGAATCCAGAAAGATATTTGTTGATGTGCAAAGTCTGAGTGGCTTTGTTATACAAAGAGTATCTCAGAAGTTTCTGAGATAGTATTCTGCAGTACCTCTAAAGGTCTTAATCACCTGTTAGGGTCACCCTTATGGGACTCTTAAACTGTTTGCAAAGTCCTGTACAGTTCACATGTTTTTGCAAAAAGGGCTGGTGTGAGGAAAATGAACCTGAAGACTATCTGCTTATGTTCTGAGCAGACGAAAGTATTCCTTCCCAGACTGACCACTTTCGCCAAGTAAAACCATATTAAGGACCAAACAAATTATACTCGCTCTCCAACCAGCGTTACCCATTCTGTTTCGTATGGCCTTACCAAACGAAAGAGATTGAGGAGCTGGTCCTTTGCTGAGAGTGCAGAGCAGTTTATGAGAATGATTAGAATCTTAACAAATCTGATAATGTTCAAGGAAGTATCTTGGTGCTGCTGGCTTTAGGCAAGTGGTCTCTTATCCCCAGACACCAACTTTGGAAGGTGGGTGGAGAACATTACCTACTGCTTCTTTAGTAATGCCTAAATGCTCCTAAATTTAGGGTGAATATTATTCTAGCCTTCAGAGGCATCAGAAGACATTGCTAATCCTTATTTTTGATATCTAGCCCTTTTATGAAATAAGATTTCTAACTTTTGGGATTGTACATCAGGGTCTGACTTCTCTGAGAACAGGCTCAATAGGTCATTCTGGGCGGGCAGTTTTGAACCCATGTTGTAATTACTCGGCACTGGGCACAGAAAGCTAATTTATAAAGTATTTGTAGTGTAGTAGACCACGTTGGTACTGTTTCCTTTTCATCTATAGAGACTGCGAAGGCTAGGTTTTTCCAGTTATTGGGTAATTGAGAATAGAGGGGAAAACACTTGAGCTGCTTTTGATGTCTTAATTTTTTCCTGCTATGGGGCACTCAGTTTCCTGCTACACCGCAACAAATGCTTGAATTTAATTAAGGGACTTTGGAATTGGTATTTTTATGACTTCAGGTAGGATTAGATCATCTGAAGCATCTTTTTGCATGAGATACTTTTGGGCCTACTGCGTAGCTTCTGATGCTTGCAGAACGGTGGTGTCGCCCTTCAGAATTGTATTTATTGAGCACCCATTTGGTGTGGAGTACCGGGTATAATAAATAAGTGAGGCATTCCGTGCCCACTAGGAGCTCATATCTGAATGGGGGAGGCAAGCATAAAACATTTACAACTAGAATGGTCAAAACTAATCTGCGTGATAAGGACAGTATAAGGACAGTATAAAAATACTCAGTAGACCAGCGCCAGAGTTGGCCGAAGGAACTATGTGGATCAGAGTGCTGGAAAGTTAATTGGGGAAAGCTTGTTGGAGGAGGAGGACTTTTTAGGGGAGCTTTGCTTGATGGGAGGGAGTTCCAGGCCGGGACAGTCTCATGAATGAGGGTTTGGAGGTGGGAAGAATCGAGATCCATGGATTGCTCGAGGGTTGGCTTGGGAGGAGCAGAGACAACAAGCTGGAGAAGAGGGCAGGTGATAGAGAGCCTTGAAGCCTATTGGGAGGAGTTTTGCTTGATGTGGAGAGACACGGGGAGGTTAAATCAACAAATTTCATCTGATGGGGTGATTCACAGAGAAGCAGTGTAGCCTAGTGTAAAGAACATGGGCCTGGGAATCAGAGTTCTTAGGTTCAAATCCCGGCTCTGCCAGTCTGCTGTGTGACCTTTGGCAAGTCACTTAACTTCTCTGGGCCTCAGTTCCCTCATCTGCAAAATGAGGATTCATTGCCTGTTCTCACTCCTTTTTAGCCTGTGAGCTCTACGTTGGACCTGATTATCATGCATCTTACCTGGTGCTTGGCACATCCTATTATTATTGTTATGATTATTGTGATTATTATAGTCTAGCTGGATTATCCGTTCCAAGAGCAGACTTTCTGTGAATTTAGCCGCAACCTCTTTGGGGCATCACTTTATAAGCATCACTGGGGTAGCTGAGTTTATCTTTGGATTTGAATTTACAGGAACTGGTGAGTGGGTAATTTTGCAGGAGTGCGGGTAATTTTGGAGGAGTGCTCGTATCATTCTAATTTAGGTTTCCTAAGTAACTGATATTGTTAGTTCCTATCTGAATAAGTCTGAATGGCAGATCGGTTAAATAGGGAAAGGAACTGGTAAGTAGACAATTTTGGAGGAGTGCTTGTGTTGGTCTTATTTAGGTTTCCTAAATAAATGATTTAGTCAGTTGCTCCTGAACAAATCTGAATGGCAGATCAGCTAAGTAGGGAGAGGCCGGTGACTATAATTTCTTCATTATTCGTTCATTCAAGAGGCCTAGGCAAAGAAGTATTCATAGGGAATTAATGGTACTTAGTGTGCATTGTTTAGTAATGGTTGCAAAGTGAGCTGAGCAAACTTAAAAAATTCTCTAGGTCCTAGCCTCCACAATTTTCTGGTTATCATTCTGTGATACTTAATTTGGCTGGGAACAAAGTATCAAGTGTAAAGTCTTCAACCTGGTTATTGTTTTTAACAAGAAAGTTAATGTTGCATTTTTTAGCAACCGCCCCAAAGTTGCATTCCAGCTTTCCTTTCCCATCAAAATTACAATGGGCATATAAGGCTTATAGCGATCAGAATATCCTTAAAAGCATTATACTTTTATTTGTTGGCAAGTTCCTTTTGGGTGAGAATTAGGGATCTTTATATCTGCATATAGCACTGGTCCACTATACTATAAAAAGCCTAAAATTCCAGTTCGTTAACTTAGCTGGACAGGGCTATGTCACCGAGTGAGACTCAATCATATTTGAGTGCTTAGTGTAGTACTTTGTATTTATTGAGTATATACTGTGTGCAGGGCACTGTTCTAAGCACTGGGAAGAGTACAATACACCAGAGTTCGTCGACAAGTTCCCCGTCCACCGTGAGCTTACAATCTAAGAAGGGGAGACAGAAATGAATCCAAATAGTTTATGGATTTGTACATGAGTGCTGTGGGACTGAGGGTGGGTTTATACCAAGTGCCCGAAGGTACAGATCCACGTGCAGATGCTTCAACTTTGTTAATTCCTGTAAGGAACAATCCACCTGGTGATAGTTCTCTTCTCCACACGTGTAATCTTACCATAACTTTTTCCATTCCATTTGAGGAGGAGACTTGAATCATTCCTTATCTTATGTTGTCGTCTCCGACCCATAGCGACGCCATAGACGTATCTCTCCCAGAGTGCCCCACCTCCATCTGCAATCCTTCTGGTAGTGGATTCATAGAGTTTTCTTGGTAAAAATGCAGAGGCGGTTTACCGTTGCCTCCTTCCGTGCAGCAAACTCAAGTGTCCGCCCTCGACTCTCTCCCGTGCCATTGCTACCCAGCACAGGTGAGTTTGTAGCAGATGGCCTTCCACTCGCGAGCCACTGGCCAAGCTAGGAATGGAATGGGTAGGCCTCTGCTTGACTCTCCATCCCGTAGTCGAGATTGGTAGAGTACTGCAAACTCTTCCAGGTGCGACCCCGAGAGGGGGAGTCATTCTTTTTTTGTCTGAAATTGAATGCCCTTCTCAGGGGAATGGCCTACATTTAGCCAGTCCCCTGCAAAATGAATGGTAGGAACTATTAATCGATGACATTTAATGAGTGCTTACTGTGTTGAGCACTGTGCTAAGTGCTTGGGAGAGTACAAAACAACAGAAGTAGTAGATATGATCCCTGGTTATAAGGAGTTTATAGTCTAGTTTACTCATCTTTGAATTTAGTGATAGCAAACTTAGATAATTTGGGTTCCAAACCTGTTTATCTCCAGATTAGCGGTAATTGAGGAAAAACTGACCTTTATTGATCATTCTTCCTTCATTCTTAATTTTGCCCTTTGATTCATTTCCTTGCTTAACTTGGTATGACCTTGTGTGACATTTCTCACCATTTAGTTTCTTTCTATGAGACTGTAATTTATTAAATATTAGGTGCCTAATATAGCTTCCTGTGATGTCTTCTGAAGTATGAACCTTCCCAAATGGCAAGCACGTTTTAGGAGATGGAATGTTGTTAAGAGACATGCCCAGTGGACCAGAATGAAGTCCTCAGAATACAGTGCTGTTATTAGCTCTGAAAAGACTCTGGCTCAGTGAATCGCAGCACTTCTTGAGCACCTCACGGGGTGCAAGCACTGGATTAGTTGGGAGGATACATTTGAAGTGAATGATCTGCTCCGTCTCCCCCAATTAGACTGTAAGCCCATCAAAGGGTAGGGACTGTCTCTATCTGTTACCGATTTGTACATTCCAAGTGCTTAGTACAGTGCTCTGCACATAGTAAGTGCTCAATAAATACTATTGAATGAATGAATCCTTGACTCTGCTGGTTCATTCATCCCACATATCCAATCTGTCACCAAAGCCTGCCGGTCTCAACTTCACAATATCACCAAGATCCACCCTTTCCTCTCCATCCAAACCGCTATCACATTAATTCAATAATTCAGCCTATCCTGACTAGATTACTGCATCAGTTTCCTTTCTTACCTCCCAACCTCCTATGTCTCCCCACTTCAGTCCATACTGCACTCTGCTACCCAGATTATCTTTCTACAGAAACGTTTGGGCTGGTCGTCCCCCTCCTCAAAAATCTCCAGTGATTGCCTATCAACCTCCATATCAAACAAAAACTCCTCGCTATTGATTTTAAAGCTCTCCATCACCTTGGCCCTTCTAACCTCACCTCCCTTCTCCTCCTTCTGCATCCCAGCCTGCACACTGCACTTCTTTGGTGCTAACCTTCTCACTGTGCCTCGTTCTCTACTGTCCAGCTGTCCACCCCTGTCCCACCTCCTACCTCTGGCCTGGAACGTCCTCCCTCCTCAAATCTTCCAAACAATCACTCTTCCCCCCTTCAAAGCCCTACTGAAGGTTCACCTCCTCCAAGAAACCTTCCCAGACTAAGCCCCACTTTTCCTCAGCTCCCTTTCCCCTCCACATTGCCCTGACTCACTCCCTTTGCTCTACTCCCCTCCTTGCCCCACAGCACTTGTGTATATATGTGCATATAATATACATATCTTTAATTCTATTTATATTTGTTGATGCTTGTTTACTTGTTTTGATGTCTGTCTCCCCAATTCTAGACTGTAAGTCCATTGTGGGCAGGGATTGTCTCTCTTTATTGCTTAATTGTACTTTCCAAGCACTTAATACAGTGCTCTGCACACAGTAAGCGGTTGATAAATGCTTGAATGAATGAATTGATGAATGAATGAATGATAAGAGCTTGGTTAATGTGGTAACAATTTGGTTGGAAAGGAAAGGGTAAATTTTAGTGATGTGAAGATTGAACTGACAGGATTTGGTGAGTGAATATATAGGTTGAGTGAGAAAGATGAATTGAGGATAACACCAAGGTTACTGTCCTGTGAAATAGGGAAGGTGGTGGTGGTGTCTACAGTGATGAGAAAGTCAGGAGGAGGATAGGGTTTGAGAGGGAAGATGAGGAATTCTGTTTTGGACATGCTAAATTTGAAGTGTCAGAGGGACATCCAAGTAGAGATGTTCTGAAGGCAGAAGACTTCAGAATACGAGCCTTCAGAAAAGGAGAAAGATCAGGAAAGAAGATGTAGATTGGAAATTCATTGACAAAGAGATGGTAGTTGAAGCCATTGAAGAGAATTAGTCTCCAAGGGAGTTGGTGTAGTTAGAGAATAGAAGGGTCCAGAACTGAGCCTTGAGGGATTCTCAGAGTTGGGGATGGGAGGAAGAGGAGAAGCCTGCAGAAGAGACTGAGAATGAGCAACCAGGGAGAAAGGAGAACCTGGAGAGGACAAGGACAGTTTCACTGTTGCCAAGGTTGGATAAAGTTTACAAGAGAGGGGGTGGTCGAGACTGTAGAAAAAGGCCAGAATCCAAAAGAGAACTTTGCCTATTTTTAAGAACTATGAAACTCTGATTTCATGTACCTCTTTGTGACTGATATTTTACTTGGACATGCAATAGAAAAGAATGCAAAATGGAAGTTTAAACAGATATTTAAGGCACTAAGATTTATACCAGAAAATTCCAAAATGGATCATTAACCCCAAATTTCCTGGCCTACATTCCTCTGGGCTAAGTTAGGAGTTATGGCATGCTTGGGTGAAAAAGACTGAAGAGCTAGAAAAAGACACCTCTTCACTGATAAGCTCCTGGAAAGAAGAGGCAGCTCCAGATCTTTCTCTCTGGCATCATGAGAACTCAGGTGGCTTGGCTTTGCCCAGGACCAACCTCTATTGTAGTGAAAAAGAAGTCATGAGTAAGCTCCTTTGCCTCCTGAGAAATGTTCTCCTTCTCTTCTCAGAAATTCCCTTGCCAACCTTCAGCAGAACTTTTTGGATGAACAAAGATTGACTATTATACAGCACAGACAATAATCAATCAATCAATGATATTTTCTGAACCCTTTCTATGTGCAGAGTACTCTACTGAGTACGTAATAAGATCCAAATAGCTAGTGAAGAATTACAGTTGAATCTGATTTCACTTTCCCCTTTTCTTTCCCCATGTATAAATTAAGCTTCTAATTCTGAGCTCTGAATATTTCCCAGATATTGGGAAGCAATGGGAAGCCCTCTCTGGTTCCTCTGACAGTGGCCCAACTTAGACAGTTTACTACCTGGTCTTAATGGGCAAGAATTGCCATCTCATTGCTTGGGTCCTTGATCCAAAGCCTTTTAAAATGCTTGGATGCCACGTGACAGCTGCGAAGGCTTGGAGAATAGCTGAGAAGGGTACTGTGTGAAATAAGATTTTAGAGAGAATTGGAAAAATCAATAACTCCCTGAGCTTGGACCTAGGAGAAAAGAAAGGTTTGTCTCTCAGGAAGCAATTAGGCCTCAGCTATGGGAAATGCTGTTACCCAAATTGACAGATTAGCTGAGAGAAATTGACATATGGACTGTGCAGCTGAAAAAGAAATAGATGTGACCACTGGGCAAGATAGGCATGAGAGTGAACCCCATGGCAACTCCTGGGGTTGACATCATTTTATAAGTTACTGGCATTTTTCTAATTAGAAAGCTAATGATAGGAACCACAGAGTTTTGGCAGAAACTTGGTCAGTGCCTGAGCAATCAATCAATCGTATTTACCAGATTTTACTGTGTACAGAGGACTGTATCAAGTACTTGGGAGACTACAATATAACAGAATTGGTAGGCACATCCCATGCCCACAGTGAGCTTACAATCTAAAGGGAGAGACAGACATTAATATGAATAAATACATTACAGATATGGACATAAGTTTTGTAGGTCTGAGGGTGGGGTGAATATAGGGGACAAATCCAAGTGCAGTGGTGACACAGAAAGCAGTAGGAAAAGAGAAAATAAGGACTTAGTCAGGGAAGTCTTCTTGGAAGAGATGTGCTTTTAATAGGGCTCTGAAAGTGGGGAAAGTGATGGTCAATCAGATATAAACATGGAGGGAGTTCCAGGACAGAGACAGAATATGAGTGAGGGGTTGGTGGCAGGATAGATACCTCTAGATTATAAGCTCATTGTGGGCAGGGAATGTGTTTATTGTTGTTTTGTACTCTCCCAAGAGCTTAGTACAGTGCTCTTCACATGGTAAGCGTTCAATAAATGACTGACTGAATGAATGAATCTATCTTCCCTCTGATCTCTTGCCCTCATCCCACCTCGGTCCTAGAACAGTCTTCCCATTTGTATCCAACAGGCGAGCACTCTCCCTACCTTCAAAGTCTTATTAAAGTACACCTCCTTCAAGAGGCCTTCCCCAACTAAGCCCTCATTTCCTCTCTCCCATACCCTCTGTGTCACCCCTGCACTTGGATTTGCACACTTTATTCACACCTCCCTCAGCCCCACAGCACTTATGTACATATCCATAATTCATTTATTTATATTAATGTCAGTCTCTCTCCCTCTAGACTGTAAACTCGTTTTGGGCAGAGAATGTGTCTGCTGACTCTGTTATATTTTATTCTCCCAAACACTTAGTATGGTGCTCTGTATACAGTAAGCACTCAATAAATATGTCTTGATTGATTGATTCCACATTTCTTCTTTTCCTTCTAAGTGGCTAGTCTGGATAAGGGAGAGCAATTCTCCTCATTCTACGTTCTTAGCAAGGTGACACCAATCTAATGGATCTCAGTAAATACCCAAATTTCGATCCATATAAAAGTGAACAGCCTTAGAGTGGGGCATAGGTTTGTGAAGCCTGGGAAGGTGGATTTTTAATTCACCACAGACAGCATCAAATGTTTGTCTGACAGGAGTTCTCAGCTGATAGGAAGAGGAAGACCTGAAATCATTTTCTTCCTGACTTTAAAAGTTCATCCCAGATTGCTCATTCAATCTTATTCCAAATGGTATTTGGGAAATTTGGCCTTGCACCTTAGGAAAATGTAGTTCCCAAATATAAAAATCAACCTTGTACTTCCTCCTTTAGTCTCTTTGACCTCAATTCCTCCTCCAACAGAGTCAAAAATAATTCCAGAGCTAGGGTCTCCCAAACTTTTCCCTCTTCTCAACTGGCAAAAGGGCTGAGGGCCAAGAAATATCTGGGTTTTAGTTCTGGTTGTACCTGCTGCTACTGGATGTATGACTAAATAACTACTGCATTCTGCAAGGTGGACAGGCTCAGCAGAAGCTTTTGGGTGGCCAAACTGTAGAGACCACTGAGGCAACAGCCTTTTGAGTTACTGTTCTCCAGACCAAATCAGCACTATGCTGTGGTTCATAATCAGGTCCAGTTACATAAACATCCTTCAGAAGCTTTTCACAATGAGCTGTAACCCTGCCTACATACTTGCTTATGCATTCTGCTCCCTAGGGAGAACATGACTGGCAGGGAATATTCATTCATTCATTCATTCAATAGTATTTATTGAGTGCTTACTAGGTGCAGAGCACTGTACTAAGTGCTTGGAATGTACAGTTCGGCAACAAATAGAGACACTCCCTGCCCAATAACGGGCTCATAGTCCAATTGGGGGAGACAGACGGCAGAGCAAAACAGAACGAAACAAAAAGACAACATTATCACGATAAATTGAATCAAGGGGATGTACACTTCATTAACAAAATAAATAGGGTAATAAACAATATATACAAATAAGCACAGTGCTGAGGGGAGGGGAAGGGGGGAGAAAAGGAGTGAAGGGTAGGGTGGGGAGTGGAGGGGAGGGGGAGCTTGATTCTATTTATTGCCACTGTTCTTGTCTGTCCGTCTCCCCCGATTAGACTGTAAGCCCGTCAAAGGTCAGGGACTGTGTCTATCTGTTACCGATTTGCACATTCCAAGCGCTTAATATAGTGCTCTGCACATAGTAAGCACTCAATAAATACTATTGAATGAATGAATGAGCGGAGGGAAAGGAGGTGCAGCTGAGGGTAGGGGATGAGGGAGGAGCAGAAGGTGGAGGGGGAGCAGAGGGAAAAGGGGGGCTCAGTCTGGGAAGGCCTCTTGGAGGAGGTGAGCTCTCAGGAGGGCTTTGAAGAGGGGAAGAGAGTAAGTTTGATGAACGTGAGGAGGGAAGGCTTTCCAGGACAGTGGTAGGACGTGGGCCAGGAGTCAACGGCAGGACAGGCATGAACGAGGGACCGTGAGGAGGTGAGCAGCAGAGGAGCAGAGTGTACGGGGTGGGCAGTAGAAAGAGAGAAGGGAGGTGAGGTAGGAGTGGGCAAGGTGATAGAGAGCCTTGAAGCCAAGAGTGAGGAGTTTTTGTTTTGTGTGGAGATTGATAGTCAACCACTGGAGGTTTTTAAGGAGGGGAGAGACATGCCCAGAGCGTTTCTGTAGGAAGATGATCTGGGCAGCGGAATGAAGAAAAGACTGGAGTGGGGAGAGACAAGAGGAAGGGAGATCAGAGAGAAGGCTGACACAATAGCCCACTTCCCCTTCCAGTTATCGCTCTATCTCCCTCCTACCCTTCCTTTCCAAATTTCTAGAATGAGTCGTCTACACTCGCTGCCTTGAATTCCTCAACTCCAACTCTCTCCTGGACCCCCTCCAATCTGGCTTCCATCCCCTCCACTCTACCGAGACTGCTATCTCAAAGGTCACCCATGACCTCCTTCTTGCCAAATCCAATGGCTCCTACTCTATCCTAATCCTCCTCGACCTCTCAGCTGCCTTTGACACCGTCAACCATCCCCTTATCCTCCACACCTTATCTCACCTTGGCTTCATGGACTCCGTCCTCTCCTGGTTCTCCTCTTATCTTTCTGGCCGTTCATTCTCTGTCTCCTTCACGGGCTCCTCTTTCCCCTCCCATCCACTAACTTTAGGGGTTCCTCAAGGGTCATTTCTTGGCCCTCTTCTGTTCTCCATCTATACTCACTCTCTTGGTTAACTCATTCACGCCCACGGCTTCAACTATCATCTCTGTGGCATCATCTCTATGCAGATGACACCCAAATCTACATCTCCTCCCCTGTTCTCTCCCCCTCCCTTCAGGCTCATATCTCCTCCTGCCTCCAGGATGTCTCCACCTGGATATCTGCCCGCCACCTAAAACTCAACATGTCCAAACTGAGCTCCTTATCTTCCCTCCCAAGATCCTTCCTGTCTCACAGGCCTGCAACCTTGGTGTCATCCTTGACTCTGCTCTCTCATTCACCTCACACATCTAATCCATCACCAACGCCTGCCGGTCTCATCTTTACAATATTGCCAAGATCCACCCTTTCCTCTCCATCCAAATGACTATCGTGCTGGTACAAGCTCTCATAGTATCCCAGCTGGATAAATGTGTCAACCTTCTCTCTCATCTCGCCTCCTCTTGTCTCTCCCCACTCCAGTCTATTCTTCATTCCGCTGCCCGGATCATTTTCCTACAGAAACACTCTGGGCATGTCACTCCCCTCCTTAGAAACCTACAGTGGTTACCTATCAACCTCCACATGAAACAAAAACTCCTCACTCTTGGTTTCAAAGCTCTCCATCACCTTGCCCCCTCCTACATCACCTCCCTTCTCTCTGTCTACTGTCCACCCCGTACACTCCACTCCTCTGCCGCTCACCCCTTACTGTTCCCCGTTCAAGCCTATCCCACCATCAACCTCTGCCCCACGTCCTACCGCTGTCCTACAATGCCCTCCCTCCTCACGTCCACCAAACTATCTTCCCCTCTTCAAAGCCCTCCTGAGAGTTCACTTCCTCCAAGAGACCTTCCCAGACTGAGCTCCCCCCTTTTCCCTCTGCTCCCCCTCCACCCTCTGCTCCTCCCCCTTCCCCCTTCACCTCCCCCGATCTGAGCCCCCTTTCCCACTGCTCCTTCTCCCTTCCCCTCCCCTCAGCACTGTGCTTATTTGTACATATTATTTATTACCCTATTTATTTTGTTAGTGAGTTGTACATCGCCTTGATTCTATTTATCATGACAGTGTTGTCTTGTTTCTGTTTCATTCTGTTTTGCTCTGCTGTCTGTCTCCCCTGATTAGCTTGTGAGCCCATCATTGGACAGGAATTATCTCTATCTGTTGCCGAATTGTACATTCCAAGCGCTCAATAGAGTGCTGTGCACATAGCACATGGGAAGCAGCGTGGCTCAGTGGAAAGAGCCTGGGCTTCGGAGTCAGAGGTCATGGGTTCGACTCCCAGCTCTGCCACTTGTCAGCTGTGTGACTGTGGGCAAGTCACTTCACTTATCTGGGCCTCAGTTCCCTCATCTGTAAAATGGGGATTAACTGTGAGCCTCACGTGGGACAACCTGATTACCCTGTATCTACCCCAGCACTTAGAACAGTGCCCTGCACATAGTAAGCGCTTAACAAATACCAACATTATTATAGTAAGCACTCAATAAATTCTATTGAATGAATGAATGAATGAACAATAATCCAGTCAGGATATTATGAGAGCTTGTACCAGCACGATAGTCATTTGGATGGAGAGGAAAGGGCGGATCTTGGCAATATTGTAAAGATGAGACCGGCAGGCGTTGGTGATGGATTGGATGTGTGAGGTGAATGAGAGAGCAGAGGCAAGGATGACACCAAGGTTGCAGGTCTGTGAGACAGGAATGATAGTCATGCCATCCACAGTGACAGGGAAGTCAGGGAGAGGACAGGGTTTGGGAGGGAAGATAAGGAGCTCAGTTTTGGACATGTTGAATTTTAGGTGGCAGGCAGACACCCAGGTGGAGACGTCCTGGAGGCAGGAGGAGATATGAGCCTGAAGGGAGGAGGAGAGAACAGGGTAGGAAATGTAGGTTTGAATAGAGAGTGCAACTGGAACAGAGCACTAGCACTCCACTCAGTAAGTCAGTCAGTTGTATTTATTTAGTGCTTATTCAAGTAATCAGTGGCATTTGTTGAGTGCTTACTGTGTGCAGAGCACTGTACTCAGTGCTTGGGAGACTATAACAGATTTAATAGACTTAATCTCTGCCCTAGAGGAGCTTACAATCTAATGGGTGAGATAGACTGTGAGCCCGTTGTTTGGTAGGGATTGTCTCTGTTGCCGAATTGTACTTTTCAAGAGCTTAGTACAGTGCTCTGCACCCAATAAGAGCTCAGTAAATATGATTGAATGAATAGGCACTAAGATAAGTAACGAGTATTATTATTATTATTGTTGTTGTTAGTATCATCGTAATTACCATCATCTAGACTGTAAGCTCATTATGGGCAGGGAATATGCCCCTAATTCTGTTGTATTGTACTCTCCCAAGCACTTAGTACATTGTACCACTGCTCTGCACACAGTAATCACTCAATAAATGCCACAGATTGATAGTTCATCTCTAAACAGTAAGCTCATTATGGGCAGGGAATGTGGCTGCTACTTCAGTTGTTTTGTACTCTCCCAAGTACTTACTATACATAGGGAGTGCTCAATGAATTCATTGATCAATGAATATCAATGAATACCATTGATACCAGTCATAGTAAAGGCAAGAAATTCCTTCCCACAAGTTCTCAGACTTGAAACCTTATGACTAAAACTTGTCCATTTTTCCTGATGGGAAACTCCTCCATCATCATCATCATCACAATCATCATCATCATCATTATCATCATCATCATAACATTTGGAATATTTTCATATCAATTATTTAACCACAATCATTACCATATATATGAGCTTGCTACTCCAGTTTAGAAAATTGTTTGCAAAACATGGGTAAAAAGAGGCAGAAAGACAAGGCTCAGGTTATCCAAGGGTCCTGAGACCAAAACTAAACTTAGGATGGTGACACATCCCCCAAACATTCCATGGGCCCAGCACATTGCTCACCTCTACCAAAGAGTGGGTGTCGCCCACCCTCACCAAAAATAAGGATTCCCACAGAAAGGGCAATAATATTCCAAAGACCTTTGTAACTCACCTTCCCAGATGAGACCCACAGAAGATTGGAGCATTTGTTGACATCTGGGAGTAGCTCCCTAGTTCCAAATACAAAGAGAGGACATCCAATCGAACCATATGTCAGCCTCAGCTTGCAAGCGCTATGAATAGATCCAGGAAAGAGCACGGGCTTGGGAGTCAGAGGTCGTGGGATAATACCAGGAAGAAACAGTCTGAATGTTTCAGACTGTTAGGGCAAGTTTTAACCCAGAGCCCTGGACATTCAAGCCTGATAATTCAGACTCTCAGCTGTCTGATGTTCGAGGCCAAAAGTCAGGCCCCATCCAGACTTTCATGACTCATTAATCTTGGACTGATGGAATCCTGGAAGCTAAACATGGATAAATTAAGTGCTTGGCCAGAAGAAACTATCTGTCTAAGATTATAAACCAAACAGGAACTGGGTTGAGGGTTGAAACTGGTTGAAGAAATGGGGGTGACGTGACATTCATGCCACAAGAATATAGACTAGGATCAGAAGGGATGAGATGTTAAGGATCGTAAGACATAAAAATAGAGCCTCCTATGACCTGGACATTGGCCCAGGATGGGGAAAGAGTTGCCACTGATATGATTTAATGAACCAATTAGTAGGGGAATAGTCAAGGGTAATTGGAATAGCTGGGAGGGCCCAGAGAAACAATTAGTAGGGAAATGACCATGGGCATTTTGGACTAACTAAGGTTAGATGACTGTCGGATACGGGCTGAAGATCGAAGTGGGTTGAAGAGTGAACTCCTTCTGATGGGTGCTATGAATGAAAGATGGCAGTTCGAAGGTTATTGGGTAAGAGATTGAAAAGATGGAAAAGATAAGGGAGGGAAAGAGAAGGATTAGAAGATGATGTTTATATCCAGCTAGGGGCTGAAAAGGGAGAAAGATGAAAGTCACTTGTTCATAAAATTGTAAGGCAGCTGACATACAGTTGGCATGTGCCCTAGAATAGCCCAAGGGTAATTAAAAAAGTGGTAATACTACTAGTAATAATCTATGCTTCAATCAACCCATCAATCAGTAGTATTCCCTGAGTGCAGAACACAGTAGTAAGAAATTGGAAGATTACAATAAAGTTGGTAGATACCATCCCTGCCCTTAAGGAGCTTGCAATTTAGTGAGAGCGAAAGATACTAAACTGAAGTACAAGAAGGGGAGGTAACCGATTTTAAGGTCATGTACATAAGTCCCCTGAGAGGGGAATATCAAATTGCTTAGGGGATATGAATGCAAATGCACAGGTGAAACAGGTGGGAGGTAGAATAGAGTGGGGAAATGAGAGGTTAATCAGAGAAGATTTATTGATAGAGATGATTTTAGTAAGGATTTGTAGATGGGGAGAGTGGTCATCTCTTGGATGTCAATCAATTATATTTGCTAAGCACTTACTGTATGCAGAGCACCACACTAAGCACTTGGGAGAGTATGATATAACAGAGTTGGTAGACACATTCCCTGCCCAAATAAGCTTAAAGTTTAGAGGGAAAGACAGACATTAATACAAATAAATAAATTATGGATATGTACATAAATACTATGGCGCTGAGAGAAGGGTGAATAAATGGTGCAAATTCAAGCGCAAGAGTGATGCAGAAGGGAGTGGGAGAAGATGAAATGAGAGTCTAGTTGCAGAAGGTTTCTTGGAAGAGATATGCCTCCATATCTCTCCATTCCCTGGGGAGAGTAATTGTCTGTTGGATATGAAGAGGAAAGGCATTCCAGGCCAGAGTCAGAATGTGGGTTGATGATGAGATAGATGAGATTGAGGCACAATGACTAGTTGGCATTAGAAGAGTAGAATATGCAGGCTGGATAGGACATCAGGGAGGTAAGATAGGAGGAAGCATAGTGATGGAGTGCTTCAAAACCGATGATAAGGAGTTTCTGTTTGATATGGAGGTGGATGGGCATCCACTGGAGGTTCTTGAAGAGTGGAAAAACATGAACTGAACATTTTTGTAGAAAAATTATCTGAGCAGCAGAGTGAAGTATGGACTGGAGTGGGGAGAAACAGAAGGTAAGGAGATCAGTAAGGAGGTTGATTCAGCAATCAAGGTGAGAGAGGCTATGAGCTTGGATTAATGTGTTAGCAGTTTGGATAGAGAGGAGAGGATTTTAAAGATGTTATGAAGGTTGAACCAACAGGATTTAGTGACATTGAACATGTGGGTTCAATGAAAGAGATGAGATAAGGATAATGCCAAGGGTACAGACTTGTGAAAAGGGAGGCTGGTAGTGCTCTCTACAGTGATGGGAAAGTCATGGGAAGGACAGGGTTTGGGTGGGAAGTTGAGGAATTCTGTTTTGGACATGTTAAGTTTGAGGTGTTGGTAGGATGTAATAATAATAATGATAATGGTATTTGTTAAGTGCTTAATATATGCCAAGCACTGTTCTAAGTGCTGGGGTAGATACAAGGTAATCAGGCTGTCCCCCACGGGGCTCACAGTCTTCATCCCCATTTTACAGATGAGGTAACTGAGGCACAGAGAAGTTAAGTAACTCGCCCAAAGTCACACAGCTGATAAGTGGCAGAGCCGGGATTAGAACCCACGACCTCTGACTCCCAAGCCCGTGCTCTTTCCACTAAGCCATATTGCTTATCCACATGGAGGTGTCCTGAAGCCAGGAAGAAATACGAGAATGCAGAGAAGGAGAGAGATGTGGGCTGGAGATAAAGATTTGGGAATCATCCACATAGAGATGGTAGTTGAAGCTATGGAAGCAAATGAGTTCTCCAAGGGAATGGGTGTAGATAGAGATTAGAAGGGGACCCAGAAATGAGCTTTCAGGAACTCCCACAGTTCGGTGGTGGGAGGCAGAGGAGGAGTCCATGAAAGACACTGAGAATGAGTGACCAAAGAGATAGGAGAATAAGGAGAGGGCAGGATCAGTGAAGCTAAGATTGGAAAATGCTTCCAGGAGAAGGGAGTGGTTGACATTGTTAAAGACAGTGGAGCGGTTGAGGAGAATTAGGTTGGAATTGAGGCTGCTGTATTTGACAAGAAGATCTTTGGTGACCTTTTGAGATGGCAGTTTCTATGGAGTAAAGGAGTGGAAACTAGATTGGAGGGGGTCAAGGAAATAATTGGAGGAGAAAAAATGGAGACAGTGGGTGTAGACAACTTGCTCAAGAAGTTTGGAAAGGAATGGTAGGAATATTAACTGGAGGGAACAATGGGGTCAAGGGACTTCTTTTATTGTTGGGAAGTCTTGATCATATTTGAAAGCAGTGGGGGGAAAGCCAATGGAGAGTGAGCAGATGAAGATGCAGGTCAGGGAGGGAAGCAGTGAGTGGGCAAGTGCTCTGCTAAGGTGTGAAGGGATGAGGTCAGAATCTCAGATGGAGGGGGTGGATTTTGAGAGAAGCCAGGAAATCTCCTCTGGAAATACTGCTGGGAAAGATGAGAGAATTAAAGAAGGGGTAGGAGGAAGGACCGCTCTCAGAGTCTCACCTGGAGAGTTTCCAGTACTCTATAAGTCTCGGCTACAGGAGGGAGAGTCCTACTCCTTCCTAATGGAAGGCAATCTGCTACAAGTCAAAACTCACCCATGCTGGGCAGCAGCGGCATGGGAGAAAGTCAAAAGCAGAGACTCGAGTTTAATGCACAGAAGGTGGCAATGGTAAACTACTTCTGTATTTTTACCAAGAAAACTCAATGGATGCACTACCAGAACGATTGCAGGTGAAGGGCGGGGCATTCTGGGAGAGACGTGTCTGTGCTGTCGCTATGGGTCGGAAACGACTCGATGGCATGAGATAAGACAAGGAGAAAGGAGAGACTGGAGAAGAACTGGATGTGAAGGAGGAAGGAGTTCCAGTCAGAAGGGAAGTTGGAGGGTGCTTTTTAGTGGCTGACATTCAAGCGGAATGCCAAAGTGACATCAAGCTTCAGACCAACCTCCTTTTTGGATAAGAGACCTGATCCTATGAAAAATGCCACATTGGATTCCTAGTACTGTGCCATCAGTACCATATATGCATGGGACCTAATACCCTCAAAGGGAGGGGTGAAGAGCAAAGCTTTGGAGTTCCTACTTACCCACCCTTGCTCTCCACTCTACTGTGGCCTACATTTAAAGGGATGGCTCAGGTCACAAACCTTTCAAATTGCCTCCCTTTCCAAGGTTAGTCAGCCTAGAAGAGGAAGCTCCTTGTAGGCAGGGAATGCGTCTACCAACCCTAATATACTGTACTGTACAATTCTGTTATATTGTACTCTCCCAAGTGCTTAGTAAGGTGCTATGAGTTCAGTAAATAAATGAATACCTTTGATTGATGTATTGATTCTCTTTGGGGGCTACAGGGTCACTCACCACAGATTCAGTGCAAAACATTAGGCTTTTATAAATGCTAGCAGCAGGCTATAATCAGATCGTGTCCCATATGGGTCTCACGGCCTTTATTTCCATTATACAGATGAGGTAACTGAGACACAGAGAAGCTGTGACTTGCCCAAGATCACACAGCAGATAAGTGGCAAAGCGAGGATCAGAACCCAGATCCTCTGATTCCCAGGTTTATGGTCTTTCCACTAAGACTTGTTGCTTTCCACACTGCAAGCGTCCGAAAATTGTCTTTTGTTGAGCTCATCCATGAGGGTGGGTCAGGATGATGACTTCGCAGACTCTGGACAGCTGGAACCTTGCAGGACTGTAGTCTCTGCAGAGTTTCCAGTCTGTTGACCCACAGTGTTTGCTCTTTTTTCCCAGATCTCCAGGGCTAGAGGCAATACCTGATCCTAGAGGCCAGGAAGGGCAAGAAAAGCCAAAGCATCAGCATCCTTGCCCCAAGGGGCAAAAGATAGGGCCAATGTCCCAGCTCAACCATCAAGTCTCTTTCTGGTTCCAAGGAATGGGCTAGCTGTGGGGGAGAAGCAAATAACCTTGTCTCTTCAGCATCAACCACATGGAGGTGACACCTCTGCCCTGGGGATTTTAAAGCGTTTTTTCTGCCTGCCTTCCTGTGACTGGTAAGACTGTGTGGCAGCTTTTTAATCTGGAAAGATTTCTGCACATTAATAATTCCTAATGCCTTATCAAGGCTGCCAGGAAATTGTAGGGAATATAGGTTTGCCTCTCTTGATCTTAATTTCATTAGGAATGATTTCACTGTTCTTCATTGCAAGTACAATCTCAGTTGTTTTAGGAAACACAAATGGATACCAATCCACTCAAGATTTTTTTTTTTTAATGTGACTGAAACAGTAAAATTTTGTCAAAGAGAAAAATGTATTTCAAAATGTGCATGTAACAATGGACTGCCGGCTTCAGTTTCTCCCCCTTTCCTCCCCACTTAATGTGCTGTCAGGAGAGTCACATAACTGCTTTGCACAACAGTTACATCAGTTTTAATTGGCTAACAGCTGGAGAGCTCCTGGAGACATTGAGTTACGGTATTATTAAAAGTAATTTTATTTTCTCAGATCAGCTAAGTTTATAGTCAGGTTTTTGTCTAGATTGGCTGTGGCAAAGAGATGCCACTAGGCTGATTTGAGGAAGGAGATTCAGGGTTGAAAAAGTTTCTTCTGAGAAATAGGGAAGCAGCATGGCCTAATGGAATGAATAGGGGCCTGGAAGTCAGAGGACCTCGGTTTTAATCCTTGCTCTACCATTTTCTGGCTGTGGGACTTTGGGCAAGTCATTTATGCCTCATTGCCTCATCTCTGTGCCTTAGTTACCTCATTCTTAAATGGGATTAAATCATCTTCCCTCTGGTTTAAACTGTGAGTCACATGTTGGACAAGAACTGTGCCTAATCTAATTATTTTGTATCTATCCCAGTGCTTAGTACAGTTCCTGATACCAAGTAACTGTGGACAGCACTACCATCCTTCCTGTCTCTCAGGGCCGCAACCTTGGTATCATCCTTGACTCTGCACTCCCATTCACCCCACACATCCAATCTGTCACCAACACCTGCCAGTCTCACCTTCACAATATCGCCAAGATCCACCCTTTCCTCTCCATCCAAACAAGCTCTCATAATATCTTGACTGGATTATTGTGTCAGCCTCCTCTCCGATCTCCCTTCCTCTTGTCTCTCCCCACTCCAGTCTACTCTTCATTCCGCTGCCCAGATCATCTTCCTACAGAAACGCTCTGGGCATGTCACTCCCCTCCTCAAAAACCTCCAGTGGTTGCCTATATCAACCTCCACATGAAACAAAAACTCCTGACTCTTGGCTTCAGAGCTCTCTATCACCTTGCCCCCTTCTACCGCACCTCCCTTCTCTCTTTCTAATGCCCACCCCATACACTTCGCTCCTCTGCCACTCACCTCCTCATGGTCCCCTATTCGCGCCTGTCCTGCTGTCGACCCCTGGCCCACGTCCTACCGCTGTCCTGGAATGCCCTCCCTCCTCACATCCATCAAACTAACTCTCTTCTACTCTTCAAAGCCCTACTGAGAGCTCACCTCCTCCAGGAGGCCTTCCCAGACTGAGCCCCCCTTTGCCTCTGCTCCTCCTCCCCTCCCCACCGCCCCCCCAGCTCTCTGCTCTTCTCCCTTCCCTTCCCTTCAGCACTGTGCATATATGTATAAATTATTTATTACCCTATTTATTTTGTTAATGATGTGTATATCTCTATGATTCTGTGTATCTTGATGTTGTTTTGTTTTGTTCTGTTTTTCTTTGCTGTCTGTCTCTCCCGTTTAGACTGTGAGCCCGTTATTGGGCTAGGATTGTCTCTATCTGTTACCAAATTGTACATTCCAAGCGCTTAGCACAGTGCTTTGCACATAGTAAGTGCTCAATAAATACTACTGAATGAATGAATGAATGAATGAATGAACAAGTACCATTGAAAATAACTCAATTCCTTTGCACCCCAATCCTTCCTACAATTTTGTGCTACCAACCAGCAACCCAGGATCACTTCCTCAGTCCACATCCTCCACTCTTGTGCTCCAGGCATGAAGCACTATGGCAGAAATCCAGGTGTGAAGCACTATGGCAGAAATCTAGACTCCAGGCTAATTTTGTTCATTTCAACTCATCTTCCCCTGGTAAAATTCTGCCCTCTCCTTTGCTAAACAAGAATACCTTTCCATCTTTATTGGCTCCCAAGCCGAATGCTCCCAAACACAACTGTTTCTGACTTTAAACCCATTTATTCTTTCAATTGTATTTATTGAGCACTTGTCCCTCATCTTGCTCTCCAGGCCCTTGTCACCTACTTCATCAACAAATTTGAAACCATCAGGCCTGAGCAACCCCCAAATCTCCCTCTCACCTCCCCAGTACATGACCTCTCCACATCCTCGTGGTCATTCCTCCCAGCCATCACCCAAAAATAGATCATCTGTCTCCTTCAAGAAAATATCCCTTCCATCTCTACCTCCAACCCCATCCTTGGCACCTTATTAAAGCACTTGTACCCACCCTTCATCCCTTCCTCATTGCGGTCTTTAACTGCTCACTCTCTAATGACTCTTTCCCTTCTGCTTTCAAACACACCTAGAGGACTCCTCTCCTAAAAAAACCCTCCCTCAAACCCACTGCTCCTTCTGTTCCAGCTATTACCCCATCTTCCTCCTACTAATCTTGTCCAAACTCCTTGACTGAGTTGCTTATTCCTCCTGCCTTCAATTCTCCTTCCACTCGTTTTTTGACCCCATGCAATTTGCCTTTCTCCCCCTCCACTTCACATGAAACTGCACTATTCAAAGTCGCCAGTGACTTTCTCTTTGCCAAATATAACAGGTGCCACTTCATCCTAAGAAAGAAGAGATTGAGGTAAAATGAGTAGGTTGGTGTTAAAGGCGTGAAATGTGCAGGTTGAGTTTTAGTAGGTCAGTAAAGTACAGAAGAGGTGGGAGAGCTGAATGAGTTATTTAAAGCTGATGATAAAAAGTTTCTGTTTGATATAGAGATGGATGGGCAACTATTGGAGGTTTTTGACAGAGCAGCTATGGATTGAACTGTCTTTCAGAAAAATTATCCAGTCAGCTGATTAAAGTATGGAGAAAGGAGAGACAGGAAGCAAGGGTGTCAGTAAAGAGACGTATGCAATAATCAAATGGGGAAATGATAAGTGCTTGGATCACTATGATAGCAGTTCATATAGATAGAAAGGGCAGATTCTAGAGATATTGGGAAGGTAGAACTGATAGGATTTGGTGAAGGACTGAATTGTGAATTGAACAAGATGAGTTGAGAATAATGCCCAAGTTACAGGCTTGTGAGACAGGGAGAATACTATTGTTGTCTATAGTAAAGCTGTATGGTTAAGATAGGGGAAGGAAAGGGTTTGGGTGGGAAGGTGTCATCTTTGCCTAGAGATGGGTTCGAGAATCAGTGTGGTGAGAGAGAAAGAGAGAGAGAGAGAGAGGTTTAAAGGCTGAGTTTATACAAAATTTATTCCACGCGAATTGAACTTCCCTACAGGGAAGGATATAATTATTTAATTGTTTTGGATGTGGTTAACTGAACTTCCCTTTCAGGAGGAATGTGATTTTTTAATTATATTGGAGCTTCCCTATTGGGAGGAATATACTTAAATTGTTCCTCGCGAGTGGAGATGCACCTAGCTCCTGCTCACAAACACTTCCCACTCATCCACTCACGCTAATCCTGCCTCCGCCACTAATCCCATCTCCACCATTTGTCAGCTGTGTGACTTTGGGCAAGTCACTTCACTTATCTGTGCCTCAGTTACCTCATCTGTAAAATGGGGACTAAGACTGTGACCCCCACTGGGACAACCCGATCACCTTGTATCCCTCTGTCCCAAGGTGACCCTGGGGTACCGACCATCTCAAGGTCAAATTATATTTCGTGACTTGAGCCAGCAGGCAGAACTCGGAAGTGAGGGTCGTACACTGCCCCCACACCCGAAACTGCCAGATTGACAGCCCAAGCTGAGAATACAGAAGGTGGCCCTCGCCCCCATGCCCATCAAATTAGGAATGGAGGAAGGGGGAGGGCTGAGATTGGATAAACTGAGGCCGGAAGCTGGAATGGCCTAAGGGCACAGGTGATAAATACCTGCCACCTCTAACCTTCTGGGCAGAGGAACTGGACTTGCACCAGCTGGCTGCTGGTCGCCTCTGTCCAGAGCGTGAGAAGGCTGCTCTGCCTGCACCAAGTGAGGAGCCGTAGGATGGGTGAGTGTCCCATCCTGCTGAGTATGAGTGTCCCACCATGAGTATGTAACATTTAAATGGATTTGATGTCTAAGTGGGTGCCTCCCCAGGGGGACGTGAACAGGGTGGGAGCTAGCCATCTCACCAAGTGTGAGTAGCACATAAGTGGATTTGATGTCTAAGTGGGTGCCTCCCCAGTGGGATGTGAATATGGTGGGAGCTAGCCGCCTCACCAAGCATGAGTAACCGTAAGTGGGTAACTCATAACTGGGTTTAATTTATAAGTGTATGTAACTCATTAGTGTTTAACGCATAGGTGTATGTAACGCAAAGGTGGATTCCTCCTGGGTGGGGCGAGCACATGCTGGGAGCCAACCGCCTCACCACGTTGTTAGTAAATCATAAATGGGCTCAGTAAATCATAAGTGAGCTCGGGTGTCCGTCCACACGCGAGTAACATACCAGTCTATTCCTCCTGTTAGGAAAGCTCTAACACCATACTCCTCCCAAAGGGGAAGCTTTAACCTCATATTTCTCCCAAAAGGGAAGGCTGATTGTCGCGTCTAAATAATTAATTAATTCAAATTGCCCCGCAGAATAAATTCTATACAAAACTCAGGTTTTCCATCCCTGGCCTTTCTCTTGCCGCGTCGATTCCGAAAGAACCTGTCCCCGGCGACTGGTGACACCCCCCCCAGTGCTTAGAACAGTGCTTTGCACATAGTAAGCACTTAACAAATACTATCATCATTATTATTATGTGGTGAAGCGTCTAGCTCCCACCTTCAAATGCTTCCCAATCAGGAGGAATTCACTTATGTGTTACCTACATGTGGTAAAGCACTTAGCTTCCATTCGTGAATGCTTCCCACTCAGGAGGATACAGTTACGTGTTACATGTCCATGGCAGAGCACCTTAGTGTTCTGCCCCACAAGCATTCAGCAGAACACTTGATGCACGGCTCCTTACTTGATGCAGTCAGTGCAGGCATCTCATGCTCTGGGCAGAGGTGACGTGCAGCCAGTTGCTTCAAGTCTTGATCCGCTACGCAAAAGGTCAGAGGCCAAATGCTGTCCTCCCATCACCTCAAGCTTAAGATGTCCAAAACAGAATTCCTTATCTTCCCACTCAAACCCCTCCTTCCCACTGACTTTCCCATCACTGTAGATGACACCATCATCCTTCCTGTCTCACAAGCCCTTAATCTTAGTGTTATCCTTGACTCCTCCCTATCATTCAATCCATCACTAAATCCTGTCAGTCCCACCTTCATGACATCACTAAAAGCCGCCCTTTCCTCTCCATCCAAACTGCTACCATGTTAATACAATCAGCCATCCTATCCCGCCTAGATTACTGCATTAGCCTCCTTGCTGACCTCCCAGTCTCCTACCTCTCCCCACTCTGGTCCAAACTTCACTCTGCTGCCCATATCATTTTTCTACAAAACCTTTCAGAACATGTTTCCCCACTCCTCAAAAAACTCCATTGATTGCCTATCCACCTCTGCATCAGACAAAAACTCCTTACCATTGGCTGTAAAGCACCTTGCCCTCTCCTACCTCACCTTGCTATTCTCCTACTTCAGCCCAGCTTCATTCCTCTAATGCAAACTTCTCACTGTGCTTTGATCTCTTCTATCTCACTGCTGAACCCTCACTCACACATAGTAAGCATTTAATAAATACCATTATTACCATTAATGTCTTTTCCCATTGATTATTAGGAATTGGCTCCAGGTCTGCTGCTTCCCACAAGTCCTTGGATCGCTTCCTTGAGCAGACATTTGGAAATTACCTGTGGGTAGAAACTCCCTGAGTGCCAGCTGCTGATTAGAAACATGGAAAGTTGTGGATGTGAAACTGGGTTTATGACTTTGTGAATTATCCTGGTGTAATCAACTTTGTGGGGAGGAAATGTTATTAATCTCTTCCATTCTGGTGACTTTTAACCCAAATATGATCTCTGTGTTTTCTCTCCTCTTTTTCCTCAACAGAGATATCTACAAATGAATGAATCCCACTCCTGCCCTTCACTACTTTTATATGCATAGAGGCACCTAAGCTACTCAAGATTTGGCTTTTATTTTTAAAAAATCAGAGATTCGGTTCCTTCTGAAAAATAAAAGCTGAAGAAAGACTTGACTTTCATAAAGTGCCGTTTCCCAGGGATTCTGACAGCTAACCTTCGAGGTGTCAAATAGTGTGGCCTAGTGAAAGAGGATGGGCCTGAGAGTCAGAGGACCTGGGTTCTAATCCTGGCTCCACCACTTGTCTGCTCTGTGACCTTGGGCAAGTCACTTAACTTCTTTGTACCTCAGTTACCTCATCTGTAAAATGGGGATTAAGATCGTGTGCCCCACGAGGGACAACTGGATTACCTTGTATCTAACCCCAGTGCTTAGGACAGTCCCAGGAACAGAGTAAATACTAAACAAATAGTACTAAACAAAACAAAAAACTTATTCTTCTTCCATCCATATATGAGCTCCTGAGTGTTTCAGCCTCCACACTCTGAACTTCCCTGCTGGTAAATTTCCTTTTGACCTGCAATTATTGTAATTATCAAAATAATCATTCAGATGAATGACCCTTTTCATATCCATTACTCTGGCCATTCTCAGTAACTCAGAAGATGGTGGACTTTTGTTTTCCAATTATGAAGCAAGATTCAGAGATGTGAAAGTATCCTAGAACAGGAGAGGGTAGGAATCAAATCTAGATCCCCTGAGGGTCTTCTCTGTTTCTTCCATGTCAGAACTAAGGTCAGAGGTCATGGGTTCAAATCCCGGCTCGGCCACTTGTCAGCTGTGTGACTTTGGGCAGGCAAGTCACTTAATTTCTCGGTGCCTCAGTTACCTCATCTGTAAAATGGGGATGAAGACTGTGAGCCCCACGTGGGACAACCTGATTACCCTGTATCTACCCCAGCGCTTAGAACAGTGCTCTGCACATAGTAAGCGCTTAACAAATACCAACATTATTAACTAAAGTTGTAAAGAGATGGTCTCCTAAAGATCGGACCAGAGAAGACAGATTTCAGATCCTAAGACTTTTCAGCAGTAGACCTTTGGAGTTGGCAAATGCCTTTACTCTCACAGTGGCTTTTAGATGTGACATTTGGGAAGGTCTTTTACTTATAACATTTCTAGTTCAATCTGTAGCCATTTTAGGACTATTGTATAACCACAGGCAACCCTCAGCAAAGAGTTTGAGGAAAAGCGAGTTGATCAATCCACAGTATTTAATGAGTGCCTACTGTGTGCAAAGCACTGTGCTAAGCCCTTGGGGGAGTCCAATAGAATAAGTAGATGTGATTCCTGCCCTCAAGAAATTTAAGCACCTGGTTCATTTTGTTCCCTATTGGCAGAAACCAGAAAGAGGAAGCAATTTTTAGCAGCCAGAACAGCACCCAAAACTAGGCAAAACAGAACAACCTAAACTATTGCACCAAGAAATTGGTGGTCTAGTGAAAACAGCACAGACCTAGGAGTCAGAGGACAAGGATTCTAATCCTGGTTTTGCCATTTGCCTGCTGTGTGAGTTTGGGCAAGTCACTAAACTCCCCTGTGCCTCAGTCCCTCTTTTGTAAAATGGGGATGCAATACCTCTTCTCCCTCATATTTAGACTGTGAGCAGAGACAGATGACATAAACGAGGCAGAAAAAACATTCTCTGGAAGAAATAGGACAGTAGATAATAATAATGATAACAATTATGGTATTTATTAAGCGCTTACTATGAGCCGAGCACTGTTCTAAGTGCTGGGGTGGATACAAGGTAGTCAGGTTGTCCCACGTGGGCCTCACAGTTTTAATTCCCATTTTACGGATGAAGTAATAATGTTGGGATTTGTTAAGCGCTTACTATGTGCCGAGCACTGTTCTAAGCGCTGGGGTAGACACAGGGGAATCAGGTTGTCCCACGTGGGGCTCACAGTCAATCCCAATTTTACAGATGAGGTAACTGAGGCACAGAGAAGTGAAGTGACTTGCCCACAGTCACACAGCAGTCAAGTGGCAGAGCCGGGAATCTAACCCATGACCTCTGACTCCCAAGCCCGGGCTCTTTCCACTGAGCCACACTACTTCTCTGAGGCACAGAGAAGTTAAGCGACTTGCCCAAGGTCACACAGCAGACAAGTGGCAGAGTTGGGATTAGAACCCATGTCCTCTGACTCCCAAGCCCGGGCTCTTTCCACTAAGCCATGCTGCTTCCCATTATCATTAGATTAGGTAGAGAGTAGAGTGTGGTTTTCCAGGGATTAACGTGGTCCCATGAATTAACCTGGGTGACACCCTGACTGATATTGAGGACGGTGGAGGCCATCCACCTGCATCATGCTGGTTCTGGTGCCAGGTAGAGCCCAGGATCCTAATCAGGACTGTGTTGTCACGGTGGTTGGGGAGAAGAGGGGTGTTTTGGCATTCCTGGAATGCAGGTGAGCAGTGTCAGTGGACTGTGCTAAGTCTGGGATATGGGTGGGAATGAGGCCGGGTGTACACACCATGCTACGAGCTCAAACTGAGATGTCAGGGTTGGGGGAGGGGTGCCCTGGGGCTGGGGCATGGGCAGGAGTGAGAGCAGGTGCATGCATACCACACGAAGTGCCCAGGTTGCTGTGGGGCTGGTGCCCCTGTCCTCTCTCTTTAGAGTTCCAGCATCCCTTCATTCCTTCCTCTCTTGCCCCATGCATTCTGTAGTCAAGCAGTGGGTGGGATTTGTCCCTCCCCAATTACTTCCTTCCGCTCCTGCTCCCCAGTGCTCACCCCCACAGTGGAAGGGACCTGGGCTCCACTTCCCTGTATTCTGGAGTCTGGTAGGGGTCTGACCCTGGTTTCTTGCCTCTGCCCAGGGCTCAAGTCCTGGATCCTGGCCACGCTATGACAGGGAACTCAGGATGGTGGAATGGACACTGATAGCAATGACCACTGATTGGTTGAGAGAATTGATTGGCAGCCCAGAAAACAATGGAAGGACATGGAGGATTTGTGCCAGTGTGGAGGTCTTGGGAAAGGATTAGGTAAATGGACAAAGAGCTATAAAAAGTGAGTTTTGTAGGCAACACAAACTTTGTACCTGGACACCTGGACATGTGCTGGGACTTCCCAGGTGGGATTGGAAATAAGGGCAGTTGGGCTGGAATGAACTGCTGTTTGGGTATTTTCTATGTTATACTCCTCCAGGAGTGTAGTGAACAGTGAATCAGGAATTCAAAAAGGGGAACAACAAAGTTTGAATTTTGACTTCTAACTGCCTTTTCACTTGTAAAAAAATTTTCTAGTCTCCTAATGCTACAACTTCACACTATAAGAAAACTGGCCAGCCTGTGTGAAGGAATCAGATATGACAATAATTACACCAACTTTGATCACATCAATTACTTTTCCCTGAATTCTTCTGTTTTTAGCCATTGAAGAGCTGTACATTAGATGGGCTCTTATTTTTCAAATTTACTTTTTGAAATATCCTCCTGAGACTTATTGTGAGAACACAATGATCTGATTCTTTCATTTCTCCTCCCCTAATCTCCCTAAAAGTAAAATAAGTGCCTTTGGCAAAATAATATTTTTCAGTTCAAAATTTGACAGATGCAGTCTGTCCAACTCATTGAAATACCTTCCTTAAATAGGAGTACCTTGGGATCAACAGTGACACTTGACAACGGGATTTTTGCTGCTGGGTATAAAAGTGATAAGAGCAACATGTGACTGATGGTCTCTTTTGCATATGTGCCTGTAAAGACACAGCAACATAGGTGCATTTTAGTGCCTAGTGCCATCTTTGTTCTTCCTACTTAATACATGAGGCTTTTCAAAGCCTTTGTGCTAAAACCATTTCTAACTCTTGCACAGCAGCTGATTTGCCTTTTGCTGCTGTCTCCCATGCTTTCCATCGTTTTGCCATATCAGGTGAGGCTTTGTTTCAATTGTTTCTCTAAAATATTTCCTCCTTCCTCCTGGTTTGCTGTTTCCCCATCACTCCTCACACTTGGGAGTCTTGTCGTTGCCATTTTCCTCACATGTCCTGACCCCCAAAAATGTGACGTGACCAACACGTAAACCCGTTGTGGGCAGGGATTGTCTCCCTTTATTGCTGCATTGTACTTTCCAAGCGTTTAGTACAATACTCTGCACACAGCAAATGCTCAATGAATATGATTGAGTGAATAGTAGTAGTAGAAATAGTAGTAGTAATAATAATGCCATATGTTAAGAACATTGTGCAGAGCACTGAACCAAGCACTCGGAGAAAAAGCACAGCTGAAAATTTGACCCAGCCCCTGGTCATTAAGAGTTTCACAATCTAAGAATAAAGGAGGGGAGGGGGACAGGCATTGGATACTTAAGGAAGTACGAAACTAATAAAAACACAAAAATAATATAAAATACAAGGATGATGATGTATTTAAAAAGAGGGACAGGACATTGTGGCTAGAAGATTAGAGTTTAGAGCTCCTTGCAGCTCAGAGTCCAAAAGCCCAAGCCATGGCCACAGTTCCCACCTTCACAGTCACTGTGAAGTCATGACCTTCACAGTGTGCTGAAAAATACTAAGGCCTCATGCTGTTCCAGCTCCTCACTCTCCTGGCTGGAGAAGGAGAGGATGATGAGAGACCCAGTTGTTTTATGGGTGTCACACATAACATTCATGAATCCAAGGATGGCTTAGGTTCATCCCTCCTGGGAGTCTACATGGAAAGTCCCTATACCCTCTTCCTCAGCACCATCCCTTTCTCGAAAGATCAGGTGACCTCAAATTCAAACTAGATTAAATCACACTCACTTGTAATATCTATTTTTATGGTATTTGTTAAGCATTCACTATGTGCCAGGCACCATACTAAGCCACTGTGGTAGTTACGAGCTAAGCAGGTTGGATGGACACAGTCCCTGTCCTACATTGGGTTCACATTTTTAATCCCCTTTTTATAGACGAGGTAACTGAGGCCCAGAAAAGTAAAGTGACTTACATGCCCAAAGTTCACACAGCAGGAAGTGGTCGAGGTTGTTCTGAGTCCCAGGCCTATATGCTCTATCCACTAGGCCAATAGAATTTCACTTGAATAGCATTTCATAGAGCAAAATATGCCAACTGGAGGTGTACTGTTGCCCTGAATGTCTTTGAGAAATGTTTCTGTGGCACTGTTAGGCCCCCAGGAATAGGTTTGAGTTCCACACAGCTCAGCAGTCTTAGCTGAGTTTTTACTTATATTTCTTTCTGAGGTCTTGTAAATGGCTTCCACAACTTGTTTTCCTGGGGGTTTGTGTGTGGGAAGTATCAGGAGGGGCCTGATGTTTCTTTTCCCTCACCCCATTTTCCCTTCAAATTGTCTCCCTTTCCTTGCTGCTTGTGAGCAACTAGTTCTCTGTTCATTTTGGGCTGTGCACTGGGATTCTTCCATTATGTTTCCTTATTTTTTTTTAAGTGCTTACTATGTGCAGAGCACTGTTCTAAGCACTGGGGTAGATACAGGGTAATCAGGTTGTCCCACATGAGGCTCACAATCTTCATCCCCATTTTACGGATGAGATCACTGAGGCACAGAGCAGTTAAGTGACTTGCCCACAATCACACAGCTGACAAGTGGCAGTGTCGGGATTCGAACCCATGACCTCTGACTCCCAAGCCCGGGTTCTTATCACTAAGATCTTATCACTGAGCCACACTGCTTTGCTGCTTCTAGTTTGCACCTGGACCACCCCCTGCCCAAATAATAATAATAATGGCATTTGTTAAGCACTTACTATGTGCAAAGCACTGTTATAAGCACTGGGGAGGATGCAGGTGTTTTATGGGTGGCCCCCAAAAGTTCAGGATAAAGGAACTGGCTGGGCCTCACACAACTGCTGTTTCCTCAACCCCCTCGCTAGAGAAGAAGGGGAGTCCCAGGGTTGGAGTGAGGGCAGGGGGAGGATTTGATGTTGGAGCTTTGATGTTGGAAGTCTGACTGTGTTCCAAGATTTCATTGTTTGCGATCTTGCTTTGCCATTGGTGATGTTGGTGCAACTGCTTTAGAAATTATTATTATTATCATTATTATTATGCATTGGGTTTCTATATGGCAGAATTGTGCCTCTGGTTTGACTTCCTATCCACTTCTTGATAAATCTCAGCATTTGATTGGCCTTGTGATCTCTGCTGCCCATTGGACTAATGATTTCAAGGAGTAATCCATTAGGATTCCACAATACAATAATGATGGTATGTGTTAGGTGCTTACTTCTGGGATAGGTGCAAGACTCCCCTCTCAGGGTCGCACCTGCAGAGTTTCCAGTACTCTACCAGTCTCGACTATGAGAGGGAGAGTCAAGGAGAGGCATACCCATTCCATTCCTAACTTGGGCAGTGACTAGCAAGTGGAAGGCAGTCTGCTACAAGTCAAAATTCACCTGTGCTGGGCAGTAGCGATGTGAGAAAGAGTTGAGGGTGGAGATTCAAGTTTAATGTGTAGAAGGAGGAAGTGGTAAACTGCTTCCATATTTTTACCAAGAAAACTCTTTGCATACACTACCAGAACGATTGCAGATGGAGGTGGGGCTTCTGGGAGAGATGTGTCCATGGTACCTCTATGGGTAGGAAATGACTCAACAGCATCAAACAAGATAAGGTGCAAGATTATCAAATTGGACACAGTCTCCTGTCCCATTTGGGGTTCATTTTACAGCAAAAACTGAGGCCCAGAGAAGCTAAGTGACTTTCATTCAATAGTATTTATTTATTGAGTGCTTACTATGTGCAGAGCACTGTACTAAGCGCTTGGGATGAACAAGTCAGCAACAGATAGAGACAGTCCCTGCCGTTTGACGGGCTTACAGTCTAATCGGGGGAGACGCACAGACAAGAACAATGGCACTAAACAGCGTCAAGGGGAAGAACATCTCGTAAAAACCGATGGCAACTAAATAGAATCAAGGCGATGTACAATTCATTAACAAAATAAATAGGGTAACGAAAATATATACAGTTGAGCGGACAAGTACAGTGCTGTGGGGATGGGAAGGGAGAGGTGGAGGAGCAGAGGGAAAAGGGGAAAGTGAGGCTTTAGCTGCGGAGAGGTAAAGGGGGGATGGCAGAGGGAGTAGAGGGGGAAGAGGAGCTCAGTCTGGGAACGCCTCTTGGAGGAGGTGATTTTTAAGTAAGGTTTTGAAGAGGGAAAGAGAATCAGTTTGGCGGAGGTGAGGAGGGAGGGCGTTCCAGGACCGCGGGAGGACGTGACCCGGGGGTCGACGGCGGGATAGGCGAGACCGAGGGACGGTGAGGAGGTGGGCGGCAGAGGAGCGGAGCGTGCGGGGTGGGCGGCAGAAAGAGAGAAGGGAGGAGAGGTAGGAAGGGGCAAGGTGATGGAGAGCCTTGAAGCCTAGAGTGAGGAGTTTTTGTTTGGAGCGGAGATCGATAGGCAACCACTGGAGTTGTTTAAGAAGGGGAGTGACATGCCCAGATCGTTTCTGCAGGAAGATGAGCCGGGCGGCGGAGTGAAGAATAGACCGGAGCGGGGTGAGAGAGGAGGAAGGGAGGTCAGAGAGAAGGCTGACACAGTAGTCTAGCCGGGATATAACGAGAGCCCGTAATAGTAAGGTAGCCGTTTGGGTGGAGAGGAAAGGGCGGATCTTGGCGATATTGTAGAGGTGAAACCGGCAGGTCTTGGTAACGGATAGGATGTGTGGGGTGAACGAGTACAGACTTGCCCGAGCTCACACAGCAGACCAAAGATGGAGCTGAGATTTGAACTGCTAGTCCTAAATTCTTTCCACTCATACATTTCCCCAGTAGTGACTCAGAGGCCATCATCATTAGATGTTATTTGGATGATTTTTCCTTTGGTCCATTACCCTGCACCTAATTATGCTGAAGCTCATCTGTACGGTGACTCAGCTATATGAAGTTTTCAATCAATCAGTGGCATTTATTGAACACTTACTTTATGCAGAGCCCATACAAAGTGCTTGGGAGACTACAGTACAGTTGGCAGATGTGATCTCTGCTGTCAAGATGCTTACAGTCTAATTTCCTGCAATTTAAGCCCATCTTCATGGTGGTTCATCACCCTGAGAGTGAAACGCCAGTGGCAAGCTTGGAGAATTTACTGCACTCTCTCTTTCCAGACATTTGATGGAAAAGTTGAACAAAACCACTCCTAGCACAGATCCCTGGGGGAGCCCACTTCTAATATCTTGCAAAAGTGGCTATTACTCATATTCCCATATTTTAACCGGTTTTCTACTCATGAGAGAACAATCCTCTAATCCCAGGAAGAGTTCATTTTGAAAGAGACTTTGGTGTAGAATCTCATTAAAGTTCTGCTGAAAATCCCTGTATGTTATCAATCAATCAACCAATAATATTTCTTGAGACTTTCTCTGTGGATCACACTGAAGTGATAGTAGGGTAGAGAAGTGGGATGGGAGTTGAGAAATTAATCAGGGGAGACCTCCTGGAGTAGATGTGATTTCAGAAGGGCTCTAAAGATGAGGAGAGCAGTGATCTACCAGATGTGAAGAGGGAGGGAGTTCCAGGCTGAATGGAGGGCAAAAGCAATTACGGATATATACATAAGTACTGTGGAGCTGGGGTGGGGGAACAAGTCAGGGCAACACAGAAGGGAGTGGGAAAAGAGGAATTGAGGATTTGGTCAGGGAAGGCCTCTTGGAGGAGATGTGCCTTCAATAAGGCTTTGAAGGTGGGGAGAGTAATTTTCTATCTAATATGAAAAGGGAGGGTGTTCCAGGCCAGAGGCAGGACATGAGCAAGAGATTGGGAGCTAGATAGGTGAAATTGCAGTACAGTGAATAGGTTGGCATTAGAGGAGCAAAGCCAGGGTTGGATTTTGTACTAATCAATTTTTGTGAGAAGCACTATAGTAAATTCTGGGATAGGAATAAGATAAGCACATAAAATATTGCCCCATCCCATGTGAGGCTCACAGTCTAAAGGAGCAGGAGAACATGTGTCTTATCCCCACTTTTACAGGTGAGGAAACTGAGCCTTAGAGAAGTTAAGTCCAAGGTCACACAGCAGACAAGTGGCAGAGTGGGGATGAGAATACAGATCTCTCGACTCCCAGGTCCATGCTCTTTCTACTGGGTCATGGACAGTCCCATCTTCCTTTTAGAGAAGCAGCATGGCTTAGTGGAAAGAGCATGGGCTGAGGTCATGGGTTCAAATTTCGGCTCTGCTGCTTGTCAGCTGTGTGACTTTGGGCAAGTCACTTAACTTCTCTGTGTCTCCATTACCTCATCTGTAAAATGGGCATTAAGACTGTGAGCCCCATGTGGGACAACCTGATCACCTTGTATCCTCTCCAGTGCTTATAACAGTGCTTTGCACATAGTAAGTGCTTAACAAATGCCATCATCATTATTATTATTATTATTTGGGTGGGGGGTGGTCCAGGTGCAAACTAGAAGCAGCAAAGCAGTGTGGCTCAGTGATAAGATCTTAGTGATAAGAACCCGGGCTTGGGAGTCAGAGGTCATGGGTTCGAATCCCGACACTGCCACTTGTCAGCTGTGTGATTGTGGGCAAGTCACTTAACTGCTCTGTGCCTCAGTGATCTCATCCGTAAAATGGGGATGAAGATTGTGAGCCTCATGTGGGACAACCTGATTACCCTGTATCTACCCCAGTGCTTAGAACAGTGCTCTGCACATAGTAAGCACTTAAAAAAAAATAAGGAAACATAATGGAAGAATCCCAGTGCACAGCCCAAAATGAACAGAGAACTAGTTGCTCACAAGCAGCAAGGAAAGGGAGACAATTTGAAGGGAAAATGGGGTGAGGGAAAAGAAACATCAGGCCCCTCCTGATACTTCCCACACACAAACCCCCAGGAAAACAAGTTGTGGAAGCCATTTACAAGACCTCAGAAAGAAATATAAGTAAAAACTCAGCTAAGACTGCTGAGCTGTGTGGAACTCAAACCTATTCCTGGGGGCCTAACAGTGCCACAGAAACATTTCTCAAAGACATTCAGGGCAACAGTACACCTCCAGTTGGCATATTTTGCTCTATGAAATGCTATTCAAGTGAAATTCTATTGGCCTAGTGGATAGAGCATATAGGCCTGGGACTCAGAACAACCTCGACCACTTCCTGCTGTGTGAACTTTGGGCATGTAAGTCACTTTACTTTTCTGGGCCTCAGTTACCTCGTCTATAAAAAGGGGATTAAAAATGTGAACCCAATGTAGGACAGGGACTGTGTCCATCCAACCTGCTTAGCTCGTAACTACCACAGTGGCTTAGTATGGTGCCTGGCACATAGTGAATGCTTAACAAATACCATAAAAATAGATATTACAAGTGAGTGTGATTTAATCTAGTTTGAATTTGAGGTCACCTGATCTTTCGAGAAAGGGGTGGTGCTGAGGAAGAGGGTTTAGGGACTTTCCATGTAGACTCCCAGGAGGGATGAACCTAAGCCATCCTTGGATTCATGAATGTTTTCCCCCAAAACCTAAGCATGTGTGGATGAACCTGGAGTGGAGCTTTGAAGCATGGGGGAACCACAGTCCAGGACATTGCAAATGGAACATGCCAGTTCCTTGGGAGGGTTCATGCTGCTGCCCAAGGTCCAACTTCCCACTGGTCAGCCAAGAGCATGGAAAGCTATGGGAGGGGAGGAAGCTGGAGTTCAGGGGGAGCTGCTGATGCTGCTGATGTTGCCATTGCCGCCAGGCTGTGTGAGTGGGTGCTACCATCGCCTGGCTGGGTGGGTGTGGGTGATGTGTGCTCATCAAGTTTCCACCCAGCAGTGGAACCAGGAAAGAGAGAGCTGCTCCAGTAGGAAGAGGGAAGAAGTTCCCTTTATCACCCCTCAAAGTAAGAAAGCTATTCAAATTGAAGTGGCTTTCTTCTAGCTCCTCAGGAGGATTCTAGCTACCCGAGAACCAGTCTGACCAGAGGTACCATAAACACTCTCCGAGGAGCTAGTACAGAGCCATGTCAGATCCCTGAGATCCAGCCTGACCCCCGGCAGCATGAATCTCTCCGGGGAGCTAGTACAGAGTCACGTCAGCTATCTGAGGTCCCGCGTGATCCCGGACAGCACAAACTCCCCCAAAGAGCTAGTACAGAGCCAAGTCAGCTCCCTGAAGTCCATCATGCCCCCAGGCCATGTGAACTTCTCCAAGGAGCTAGTACAGAGCCACATCAACTCCCTGAGGTCTAGTGTAACCCTGTGCAGTATGAACTCTCCGGACGAGGTAGCATAGAACCACAGCACTTCCCTGAGGTCCAGCGTGACCCCAGGCAGCTCAAATCTCCTCGAGGAGCACAGAGCCACGTCAGCTGTTTGAGACCCAGTGTGATCTCATGCAGCACAAACCTCCCTGAGGAACTAGAACAGAGCCACATAGGTTGCCTGAGGTCCAGCATGACCCCAGGAAGCACTAACCTCCCCGAGGACCTACTACAGAGTCAAGTTAGCTACCAGAGGTCCAGTGTGACCCCAAGTATTATGACCCTCTGGAAGAGTTAATTCAGAGTCGTGTCAGCTGCCCCAGGTCCAATGTGACCCTGGGTCGCATGAATCCCTGCCGAGGAGCTAGTAAAGAGCTGCTTCAACTGGCAGCAAAAACCTGTTTTTTTGTGTCACTTTCCTACTTTGACAGGAGTGAAAAGGACCACACCCCCTCTCCCACCAGCATGTGCTTGCATCTTCATTCACCCAGCATTGGCGGTGGCCACAGTAGCATTGGCGGTTACCAGCTGGGTCTCACAATGCAGGCAATCACCAGGTTGGCATCAGGTGGCATTGTGTGAATGGCTGGAGGAGGCAGCACCATGATCAAGAGGCAGTGAGAAGGGTAGGCACCAGGCCACTATCAGATTGCATCCTATGACTGGGTGGTGGAGGTGGTACTGTGTTGAACTGTAGTTCAACCCCTTTTTCTTGGGATTGGTATAATTGATAGGAAACCCAGATAAATTGTCCCTGTCATCTTCCCCTGCCATTGCAGACATTTAAATTATGAGACAATCAATCAGGAACCATTAAAACCTCCTGTTTGTCATATCACATTGAAGATTTCCTTCTGAAAAATGTTTTATAGAGCAAACTGAGCCAACCCACTGTGGAACTGGTACAGAAGACCTTCATAGCTATGTGTTCAGGAAGCAAGGAAGCAGTTGCATTCCTTGAAAGTTGAGAGAGTTTCTTGTCTTCCGTTTCCCCCACTGGTAATCCAAATCCCTTTGCGACCATATTTCTTCCTCATTCTCCTTCAAGTGACTTTGAAATCCATGGTTCAGACTGTAGTGTGCCCACAGTCCTGGAGCCAGTGGACTTTAGGCAGATGGTAGGAACATAGCTTTCTATAAACCTATAAAGGTTTTCTTTTTTAGGTCAGAGGAGCATCAGAGGCCAGGCCAGTTTCAGCCAAGAGCCAGCTCAGTCCCCCAGGACCCCTGCAGGGATAATCTTGGATCTCACTAAATCTCAGAAATTGTCTGGGCCTAGTTTCTCCAGGACACCCAAACTCTGTCCAGGACTGAATTGGCTCATGAAATGGACAAGAAAGCCCTACTTTTCTGCTCTTTCTGCCATGCCAATTTGCCAGGGAGTGTGTGTGTACTGGTCACCAAGGGAATGACTGATCCCTTTACCTTTCAAATTATAAGGGCCTAATGACATTTTGGGGAGTAATGTGGATGCTTTCTGGGTAGAACGTAAATACACAGTCACATCGGAGTATGTTCCTCACTATGAGTCTTGTCTATAATGATGTCATGGAATTAGGGCACAGTTATTGACAGCAAAACAAATGCCCATTTTTGATATAGCAGGGTGAAATATCAAAAGAAATGGTCTGTTGCATGAGCACACATATGGCTTTGTAATGGCAAATTCCTAGTAATAATGAAACCGCAATAATGGTGTTAACTGTGGTATTTGTCAAGCACTGGAGTAGATAGAGAATGATCAGATTGGACACAGCCCCTGTCCCACAGAGGGCTCACAGTCTAATGGAGAGGAAAAACGGATATTTAATCCCTGTTTTATAGATGAGGAAATGTCTTGAACATGGTCACATAGCAGACAAATGGCAGAACCAACATTAGAACCCAGATTCTTTGAATCCCATTCATGTTTTATAGGGCATGTTTCCTTTAACATTGAGGTTTTACAAGAACTTCAACTTCCCGCCCCATTTTAGGAAAAAACTGTGTATTTGATTTCGTAGTTAGTCATACACATGCTGCCTCCAGCTCACTGCCTTTTTTTTTTCATTCAAAGGAACACAAATGACTGAAGTTGAATGTCTGACACTAAAATTTTTAATGGTATCTGTAATGTACTAAGTACTATGTGTCAGGCAATGTTTGCTGGATTAGATAAAAGCTAATCAGTTTAGACACAGTCCATGTCCCAAATGAGGTTCACTGTCTTAATCTCCATTTTACATATTAGGCAACTGAGGGACAGAGAAGTTAAGTGATTTGCCTAAGGTCACACAGCAAGCAAGTGGCAGAGGCTAAATTAGAACTCAGGTCCTTCTGACTGAGGTTGAGAGACTTCCTTCAAAAAGCACCTGAAATGGGGGACCACACCAATAGCATCTAATTTGGGTAAATAGGGAGCCTGAAGCCTAGGCTGTCTCTGAGGGAAATAGGGAAATGGGGAAAAAGGAATGAGGAGTGGACCAAGGATTTAGGCATTGTTCTGGGTGTCTATTCATCTATGACCTTTGTAGTTGTGCTTCCTTCACAGCACCTGGGGAAAGCTTCTGAACACAGGTATTTGAAAAGTAACAGCAGAAAGGTAATCATCCAGAATATGTGCAGCTATAATGGGGAACAATTTAGTCCAAATTTTGCCAATTGTGTCTGAGTGGCCAAATCAGCAAGATATTGCATTGTCTAACAATTTTATGCCTAAAATTGTTTCTTCTTAAATTGTTGTCTACATTGAGGGGCCTCAATAAGACACTCCGCCTTCTAGACAAGTTCACTGAAGTGCCAGTGTCTCCCATGAAGCCCGCATTCAGCCTGAACCCCCTCCATATCTGCCAGATCATCCCTTTCCCCACCTTCAAAGCCTCAATAAGGTCACATCTCCTCCAAGAGGCCTTCCCCGATTAAGGCCTCTTTTCTCTGGCTCCCTTTCCCTTCTGTATCATCTCTGCCTTTCATTCATTCAATAGTATTTATTGAGCACTTACTATGTGCAGAGCACTGTACTAAGCACTTGGAATATCCAATTCGGCAACAGATAGAGACAATACCTGCCCAATGACGGGCTCACAGTCTAATCAGGGGAGACAGATGGACAAAAGCAAGACAACATAATCATGTTAAATAGAATCAAGGGGATGTACACCTCATTAACAAAATAAATAGGGTAATAAAAATATATACAATTGAGCACAATGCTGAGGGGAGGGGAAGAGAGAGGGGGAGGAGCAGAGGGAAAGGGGGCTTAGTTGGAGCAGAGGGCAGAGGGGGAGCAGAGAGGGAGCAGAGGGAAAAGGGGAAGCTCAGTCTGGGAAGGCCTCTTGGAGGAGGTGAGCTCTCAGTAGGGCTTGAATCTGTGCCCTTTGAGCAGTTGGTATTCACCCCACCCTCAGCCCCACAGCACTTATATCCAGATCTATAAATTACATATTGTAAATTATTTATTTATATTAATGCCTATCTCCCTCTCTGAACTGTAAACTTGTGGGCAGGGATTGTGCTTACCAACCGTGTTACATTGTACTCTCCCAAGCACTTACTACAGTGTGTTCTGCACACAGTAAGCACTCAATAAATACCACTGGTTGATTGACTGTTTGAACTTTGATAGTGACATGACATTGGTGGAGCATGTAGTAGAGGGAAAATAGATATTAGCATTGTCTGAATGAAGATGGAGATTTTGGGAACTCAAAGACTTTTTAGGGGGGAATATATTGTATACCTTTCAGGCTGGTAATTTACTGATCTAGGGACATTTTGGGGAGGAGTGAAGACACTGCTGGGGATTTGCTTATGAATTTTTTTATGGTCTGTTAAGCACTTACTCTGTGTGAGGCACTGCCCTAGGTGCTGGGGTAAATAAAAAATAAGTAATAAATTGTTGACTTAGTATGTCATTTGCCACAGGTATGAGATCAAGGGGAGGAGAGGAAAGTGATTTTGTTTTAACAGTGTGATTGTAGCCAGAGGAACAATTAGGGAGTGACGGATCCAGCAGTAACAACCTGAGTGCAACTAGAGCAGGGGCCTGGGAGTCAGAAGGACCTGGGTTCTAATCCTGGCTCCACTACTTGTCTGCTGTGTAATTCACTTCTCTGTACTTCAGTTGCTGCATCTGTAAAATGGGGATTAAGACTATGAGCTTCATGTCATACCTGGACTGTGTCCAAGAGCTTGGATCAACATAGTGGCAGTTTGGATGGGAAGGTAGAATTGACAGAATTTGGTGGCAAATTGAGTATGCGAGTTGAATGAAAGGGATGAGTCGATGATAGCAAGTTTACAGATTTGTAAAACGGAGAATAGTGGTGCTTTCTAAAGTGATGGGAAAGTCTATGGAAAGGACAGGGAGATGGGGAGATGAGGAGTGCTGTTTTGGACATGTCAAGTTGCAGGTATCAGCAGGACATCCAGTTAGAGATGCCCTGAAGGCAGTAGAAAATGAAAAACTGCAGAGAAGGAGCAAGGACAGGGCTGGAGAGGTAGATTTGAGAATCAATCATGTAGAGATAGTAGTCGAAGACATCGGTACATGTAAGTTCTCCAAGGGAGTGGATGTAAATGGAGAATAGAAGAATCTCATAACTGATCCTTGAGAGACTCACACAGGGGGTGAGGAGCAGAGAAGGAGCCCGTGAAAGAGAATGAGAAGGCAGATGACAAGGTTGTGGTCTGAGAGAGGAATTTCAGGATTGGTAGGGGTAGAGATCGTACAGGGAGTAGTGATGATGAGATCAAGTGTGTGTGCAAAGTGGTGAGTTGGTGAGGTGGGGATGTGAGGGGAGTTGAGGAATGAGAGGAACAGGGCACAGGAAGGATCATCAGGAACATCCATGTGGATTTTGAAGCCCCCAAGGATCACTGTAGGGAAGGAGAAAGAGAGAAGGTATGTAAGAAAGGGATCAAAATGCTTCAGTAAGTTGGAGGATGGGCCTGGGAGGGGTGTGGGGAGTGGGTGGAGGGTGGTAGATGTCTGTGACTAGTAACTGGAGTGGGTGGTAGAGGCACAAGATGTGGGCTTCAGAGAAAAGGAAAGTGAGGGATGGAGGAGGTGGAATGGTGGGAAAGAGACACTGGGGAGGAAGAAGGACAACAATTCATCTCCATTTCCCAGTGAATCTTGGGGAGTAGGATAAAATGAGACCCCTTCTGAAGAGAGCAGCATGGAAGACAGGGTAATTTAGGAAGAGCCAAGTTTCAGTGATGGTGAGGAGGAGCAGCGACCAAGTCAGGAACAGGACAAGAATGAAGGTAAGTTTTCCCTTCATGGAGCAGGGGTTCCACAAGCTGCATTTGGCTGAGGCTTTGGGGCAGGGTTTGGGGTTGGGGAAATGGTGAAAGGGTTGGAGAGGGTTTAGATGGGAGTGAGCCAGTGAAGGTCAGCATGAAGACAATGGGGCGAGGGGTGGCAGGGAGAGGACAGCTGCATGGCCTAGTGGAAAGAGTATGGGCCTGGGATCAGAAGGACCTGGATTCTAATCCAGGTTCCACCACTTGGGCAAGTATGTGACCTTGAGCAAGTATGTGACCTTAAGTATGTCACTTAACTTCTCTATGCCTCAGATACCTCATCTGTACAATGGGGATTAGAACTGGAACCCCCTGAGGGACAGGGACTTTGTCCAAACTTGTATCCACCCCAGGGCTTAGAACAGTGACTGGCTCATAGTAAATGCTTAACACATACCATAAAAAAGGACAAGAGTGGAGTGGAGAGATGGGGAAGGGGATGGCACAAGGGAGAGGTTGGATGGAGGTGAATTGAATGGAGGTGCTGAGAAGGAAGGGTAGGGATGGGTTGATTAGACTCTAAGCCCATTGTGGGCAGGGAATGTGTCTGTTATATTTTTATATTGTACTCTCCCAAGTGCTTAGTACAGCCTGCACACAGTAAGCACTTGGTAAATATGATCGACTGGTTAGAGAGAAGAAATTGAGGGAAGGAATTGAGGGGAGAAGTTGATAGGTTATAGGAGAGGTTGTCAACAGCAATAACTGCTTAATCTGGTAGTCCCTTAAACAATTGTTAAAATGAATGCAGTCTTTGGCCCTTGAACGAAAAGAATGTAGGATTAGGAGGAGCAGAATGGCCTAGAGGAAAGAATGAGAAGCAGCATGGCATAGTGGATAGAGCACGGGCCGGGAAGTCAGAAGGTCAGGTGTTCTAATTCTAGCTTTGCACCTTGTCTGCTGTGTGACCTTGGGGACTTTACTTCTCTAGGCCTCAGTTACTTCATATGTAAAATGGGGAATGAGACTGTGAGCCCTACAGGGAACAGGGGCTGTGTCCAACATGATTTGCTTGCATCCACCCCAGTGCTTAGTACTGTGCCTTGCACAGAGTGAAGTGCTTAACAAATACCATAATTATTATTATGATTAGGCCTGGGAGTCAGAGGATCTGGGTTCTAATCCTCACTCTGCCAGTTGCCTGCTGTGTGGCCTTGGGCAAGTCACTTAATTTCTCTTTGTCTTAGTTTCCTCAGCTGTAAAATCAGGAATCAATACCAGTTCTCCCTCCTACTTAGCCTGTGAGCCTCCTGTTGGACAGGGACTGTGTCCAACCTGATGAACTTGTATCTACCCCAGTGTTGAAAACAGTCCTTGACACCTAGTATGAGCTTAAGAAATACCTTAATAATAACCACAGTGTTAAACAGGCAGACCCTCATCAATGGGGAGGGTCCTAGAACTTGGTTCAGCAACACATTGATACCTGGGAAGAGAAACATGGGACTCAGCACATGAAGAAGGTCTCTAAAGAGTTGCAAGTTTCTATGGAATATGTGGGGAGAGCTCCAGGACCTGGATCAGCACCAAGGTGCTTATTGAGGGGACCCTAGTCCTTATTTAAGTACCCCATGACCAGCTGGAGGAGACCCTAGGCTGTAAACTCATTGTGGGCAGGGAATGTGTCTACCAACTCCCAAGTGCTTAGTACAATCCCAACTCCCAAGTGCTTAGTAAAATCCTCTGCACACAGTGATTGCTCAGTAAATACCATTGATGATGATACTGAGCCATGGTTCATCACTCTAGCTCCAGGTTGGAGATTCATGGGACTTGGGTCAACTACTTAGTACCTCTAGGATGAATGACTAAGCTCCAATGGGGAGAACCTGGGGAAAACTCATTAGCACCTGAGGGGTGAAACCTTGGACACCCGTCAGAAACCCAGTTCATTTAGAGAGGGCCCCCAGGAATGTGGATCAGTACCCAGCCCCACCTATGGGTAGAATCTGGGGACCTGGTCTAAAGCCCCAGCACTTACAACTTCAGTCAGGAGCTTGGAATCTGCAGGGAGGGACTTGAAACTTGGGTCAGCTTCCTAGCATGTGTGGGGAGAGCCCCAAGACCTGGGTCAGTCAGGCCACATTTCCTCTTAGGAGGACCGTAGAACATGGATGCACACACAAGCCTTGTGGGGTAGCCTTCTGCACTTATAGGCAGGGCTATAAAACTTGAGTGTGAATACCAGCATTTGTTGACTGGGCCCAGGGATGTAGAAGCAGCATGGCTCAGTGGAAAGAGCATGGGCTTGGACGTCAGAGGACATGGGTTCTAATCCCGACCACCACTTGTCCGCTGTGTGACCTTGGGCAAACTGCTTAACTTCTCTGTGCCTCAGTTACCTCATCTAAAAAATGGGGATTAAGACTGTGAGCCCCACGTGGGACAACCTGATTACCTCATATCTACTCCAGCGTTTAGAACAGTGCTTGGCACGTAATAAGTGCTTAACAGAATACCATAATTATTATGTGATTTAGCACTTGAGCATCTGTGACAACCCTGGGAGAGATATCTGTCCCCCAGAACAAGTGAAGAAGGGCTTAGGGCCCAGTTTAGTAACTTGGCACCTATTGGGAGAATCCTGGGAACTCATTCAGCATCATGGCACCTAGAGGAGTGCCTTGGCAGCCTAGATTAACACATTGGCTCTTGTGGGCAGGGCCTGAGGACAAGGGTCAGAACTTCAGCATTTATCAGAAGGTCTCAAGGACCTGATTCTGTACCTTGCAAACTGTGGGGAAGCTCTCAAGACCAGCTTCAATGCACTGTTGCAGGGAGGAGAGACTTGGGACCTGAGTGACAACTCCTTGAATCTATAGTAAGGTTCCTAGGACACAAGTCAGTTCCCCAGAAACTGGATTAGCATCCCAGCACCTGCTGGGGGAACCCAGGAATGGAAGCACTTGTGGGTAGGGTACTGAATCCTTGTTCATTCAATAGTATTTATTGAGTGCTTACTATGTGCAGAGCATGGCTCAGCAGTCCAGCCCTTGAAGGGGAAGCAGTGGAACCAGGTTTTGCAACCCTGAACCTATGGGATCATTATGGAATCAGGCTCAGCACTCCAGCATCTCTTGGTGCTATCCCTGGGATCTGGCCCAGTACATCAACATTCGTGGGAGAGCTCTGGGATTTGGCTTCAGCACCCAGACCTTTTGAGGAGGGTCTGGCCACCCGGTTCGGTACCCTAACAACTTTGTGATCTTATTCAAAATATTAGAATCTGGAAAGAGAGCACGGATCTGGTCTCTCGTTTCCACCCATTCCCTCTCCCTTCTGGGTCACCTGTGTTTGTGGATCTCTATCCTTCAAGCACTTGATAGTCGCCCCACTGCCAACCCCTCAGGATTTATGTACATTTCTTAACTTATTTATTTAATCTGATGACTGTCTCCATGTCCAGACAGTAAGCTCCTCGTGGGTATGGAATGTATCTACCACCTCTATTGTATCGTACTCTCCCAAGAACTTAATCCAGTGCTCTGCACTTAGTAAGCGCTCAATAAATACTATTGAATGAATAAATGCCACTGAATTAAGTGGAAAAGGCTTGGAAAGTGATATCTAAGGAGATATACTGGGGAAGTGAATTCAGATAAACACGAGTCAGTACATAACAGAAAGGAATGAGGAAGTGGACCAAGGATTTAGGTGATTATTCTGGGTGTCTGTTTATATTTGACCCTTATATTTTGTTTCATTTAAAGGAGCTGGGAAGAGCTTCTGATCTCAGGGAGTTGAGAAGTAACAGTAGAAAGATATGTACATAAGTGCTGTGGGGCTGGCAGTGAGGAGGAACAAAGGGAGCAGGTCAGGGTGATGCAGAAGGGAATGGGAGAAGAGGAAAGGGGGGGCCCGAGTCTGTGAAGGCCTCTTGGAGAAGATGAGCCTTCAACTATTCCTCTCCCCATTAGTTTCCCCTCCTCTATCCCCTATAACAGCTCTACCCTTCCCCACATCGGACATTTTCAGAGCTCCCTCCGCCGCCTCAGAGACATTTGGACCATGAGCCCTAGGACTCTCCTTGCCGCTTGCCTTTTGATTTTGATCCAATTGACCCGTAGTCAACACGACCCTGGTCATCACTCGCTTATTAATAATATCTTATTGTATCATATTACTATATTACTGGTTTCGCATATTAATGTTAATTGTTCTCTGTGCTGCCACCTACCTCTCTGGCCTCACCATGTCCTTCCACCCCCCTCCTCCCATCTGCCCCTCCCAATCCTCACCTTCCCCTTCCCCTCTCCCGCCCAGCTCTTTCCCCCTCTCTCCTCTGCCTCTTCCCCTCCTCCCGTCCCCCGCCCTAGAACCCCACTTTACCAGCACCACCCCTCTTCCCCCTCCATCTGTGCTCCTCCCCACCAAACCCCCTCCTCCCACCCCCTCCCCTTTCCTCTTCTCTACCCAAGCCCCATCCCAATCCTCCTGTCCCACCACCACCCCTTATCCCCTTCTCCCCACCCAGGCTCCTGCCATCTTATTCCCATCCAAACCCTCTCCTCCCCCCGCCCCCTCCCCCCCCGCACCCACAGCTGCTGTCACGTGTGGCCTTTGGAATCCCCGCTCCATTACAGGTAAACTACCTTTCATCCTTGACCTTTTCCTTTCTCACTCTCTCCTCCTCCTTGCCCTCCAGAGACCTGGCTCACTCCTGAAGACATGGTCTCTTCTGCTGCTCTCTCCAGCGGAGGCCTCTCCTTCTCCCACTCCCCCAGACTCACCGGAAAGGAAGGAGGCGTCGGCTTCCTTCTCTCACCCCAATGCCGCTTCCGCACTATCCCCCCTCCTCCCCCTTCCCTTTCCTTCCCCTCCTTTGAAGTCCATATCATTCGCCTCTACCACCCCCTCCAGATTCTTGTAGCCATCATCTACCACCCTCCTCGTCCCACCTCCAACTTATTCAACCACCTTGACCCCTTTCTCACCTTCCTTCTTTCCTTCTCTCTGCCAATTCTGATCCTCGGAGACTTCAACATCCACATGGATATACCCGGTGATTCCTCTGCCACCCGCCTGCTATCACTCCTCGACTCTGCCAATGTCCTGCTCCACCCCACCTCGCCCATTCACCGACTTGGTCATACCCTCGATCTCATCATCTCCTACCGCTGCATTATCTCCTCCCTCACCAACTCTGAAATCCCTCTCTTGGACCATAACCTTCTCACCTGATTCCTCTCTCACACTCTCTCCCTCTGCAAATACATATTACTCCCCCACAGAGACCTCGTGCTCTCTTGATCCCATCTGTCTCTCCAAAAGCATTTCTCCCCACCTTGCCTCCCCATCCTCTCTTCCCACTTGATGATCAGGTTACCGGTCTCAACTCCACCCTCTCTACTCATCTCAACTCACTCGCCCCCCTTTCCCTCTGCCACTCTCAGTCCACTAACCCACAGCCCTGGATCTCTGCCTCTGTCTGCCTCCTTCGCTCTTATGCTCGAGCTGCTATGTGCTGCTGGCAAAGGTCCAAGCACCAAGCCAAGCTTATCCATTTGAAATTTATCCTTTCCTGCCTTAACTCTGCCCTCTCCTCTGCCAGGCAAAACGACTTCTCTTCCCTCATTGACACCCATGCCCATCACCCCTGCCAATTGTTCCCGCACTTTTAATTCTCTCCTCAAGCCCCCTGTTCCTCCCCCTCCCCCATGCCTCAACTCCAACGATCTGGTCACTTACTTCATCATGAACATTAACACAATTGGGTCTGAGATCCCCAAAGTCACCCTTCCCCCTTCTGCTTCCCCCTCCCTCCTAACCTTCCCCCTACTTTCCCATCCTTCCCTAAAGTATCCTCAGAGGAGACCTCCTCCCTCCTCGCAAGTGCCACCCCCTACACCTGTACTTCAGACCCCATTCCCACTCACCTTATAAAAACCATCGCCTCTTCCCTCCTCCCCTCCTTAACTTCTATCTTTAACCACTCACTTTCCAATGGCTTCTTCCCCTTTGCCTTCAACCATGCCCATGTCTCTCCCATCCTAAAAAAACCCTCTCTCGACCCCACTTCCCCTTCCAGTTATCGCCCTATCTCCCTCCTACCCTTCCTTTCCAAACTCCTAGAACAAGTTGTCTACACTTGATGCCTTGAATTCCTCAACTCCAACTCTCTCCTGGACCCTCTCCAATCTGGCTTTCATCCCCTCCACTCTTCTGAGATTGCTCTCTCAAAGGTCACCCATGACCTCCTTCTTGCCTAATCCAATGGCTCCTACTCTATCCAAATCCTCCTTGACCTCTCAGCTGCCTTTGACACTGTCAACCATCCCCTTCTCCTCCACACCTTATCTCACCTTGGCTTCACAGACTCTGTCCTGTCCTGGTTCTCCTCTTATCTTTCTGGCCGTTCATTCTCAGTCTCCTTCGTGGGCTCCTCCTTCCCCTCCCATCCACTAACTGTAGGGGTTCCTCAAGGGTCAGTTCTTGGCCTTCTTCTGTTCTCCATCTATACTCACTACCTTGGTGAACTCATTCACTTCCACGGCTTTAACTATCATCTCTATGGCATCATCTCTATGCAGATGTCACCCAAATCTACATCTCCCCTGTTCTCTCCCTCTCCCTTCAGGCTCATATCTTTTCCTGCCTCCAGGACGTCTCCACCTGGATATCTGCCTGCCACCTAAAACTCAACATGTCCCAAACTGAGCTCCTTATCTTCCCTCCCAAGTCTTGTCCTCTTCCTGACTTCCCTGTCACTGTGGATGGCACGGCCATCCTTCCCGTCTCTCAAGCCCGCAACCTGGGTGTCATATTTGGCTCAGCTCTCTCATTAACCCCACACATCCAATCCATCATCAACACCTGCCGGTCTCACCTTTACAATATCACCAAGATCTGCCCTTTCCTCTCCATCCAAATGGCTATCATACTGGTACAAGCTCTCATAATATCCCGACTGGATTACTGTGTTAGCCTTCTCTCTGATCTCCCTTCCTCCTGTCTCTCGCCACTCCAGTCTATTCTTCATTCTGCTGCCCGGATCATCTTCCTACAGAAACGCTCTGGGCATGTCACTCCCCTCCTTAAAAACCTCCAGTGGTTGCCTATAAACCTCTGCATGAAACAAAAACTCCTCACTCTAGGCTTCAAGGCTCATCACCTTGCCCCCTCCTACCTCACCTCCCTTTTCTCTTTCTACTGCCCAACCCACATGCTCTACTTCTCTGCCGCTCACCTCCTCACCATCCCCCATTCATGCCTATCCCGCTGTCGACCTATGCTTCATGTCCTACCACTGTCTTGGAATGCCCTCCCTCCTCACGTCCACCAAACTAACTCTCTTCCCCTCTTCAAAGCCCTACTGAGAGCTCACCTCCTCCAAGAGGCCTTCCCAGATTGAGCTTCCCCTTTTCCCTCTGCTCCCTCTCTGCTCCCCCTCTGCCCTCTGCTCCCTCCCCCTTCCCCCCTTCACCTCCCCTCAGCTAAGCCTCCTTTCCCTCTGCTCCTCCCCCCTCCCTTTCCCTCTCCTCAGCACTGTGCTCCTTTATATATTTTTATTACCCTATTTATTTTGTTAACGTTTATTTAGTACATCCCCTTGATTCTATTTATCGTGATTACATTGTCTTGTTTTTGTCCGTCTGTCTCCCCCATTAGACTGTGAGCAGGGATTGTCTCTATCTGTTGGCGAATTGTACATTCCAAGAATTTAGTACAGTGATCTGCACATAGTAAGCACTCAATAAATACTATTGAATGAATGAATGAATAAGACTTTGAAGTGGGCCAGAGTAATTGTCTTTCAGACTTGAAGAAAGAGGGCAGTTCCAGGTCAGGGGCAGGTTGTGGATTGGGGTCAGTGGTGAGAAAGGTAAGATTGAGGCATGGTGAGAAAATTAACACTGGAGGAGTGAAGTGTGCAGGCTGGGTTGTAGGAGAGAAGCAAGGTGAGATAGGCGGGGGCAAAATGGTGGAGTGCTTTAAAGACAATGGTGAGGAGTTTTTGGTTGATGCAGAGGTAGATGGACAACCACTGGAGCTTTTTGAGTGACATGTCCTGGCCGCTTTTGCAGAAAAATGATCCGGACAGCTGAGTGAAGTATGGACTGGAGTGGGGAGAGCCAGGAGGCTGGGAGGTCAGCAAGGAGGCTGATGCAGTAATCCAGGCAGTAATCCAGGGATTATTATTAATAATAATAATAACTATTTATATTACAACAATGATACTTGTTAAGCACTTACTATGTCCCAGGCATTGTACTAAGGGCTGGGGTAGATACAAGCCCCATGGATCCACGTGGAGCTCACAGTCTCAATCTCTATTTTACAGATGAGGTAACTGAGGCACAGAGAAGTGAAGTGACTTGCCCAGGGTCACACAGCATACAAGTGGTAGAGCCGAAATTAGAATCCATGACCTTCGGATTCCCAGGACCATGCTCTATCCACTACACTGTGCTACTTCTCTGATTACTGTCCAAGCCCTCCTTTCCTTTACTTCCACTCCCTTCGCCCTCACCTATGCACTTGGATCTGTATCCTTTAAGCAGATGATATTCATTCCACCCCCTCCCCACAAGCACTTTTGGTCCTATCCATAATTTATCTAAATGTCTGTCTCCCCCTCTAAACTGTAACCTCCTTGAGGGCAGGGATCTTGTTTACTAACTCTATTGTATTGTACTTTCCAAAGCACTCAGTATAGTGTTCTGCACACAGCGGAGCGTAATCAACACTACTGATCAATTGATTGTCAGAAACTAAGTAATTAACAAATACCACAATTCATATTATAATTAGGAAGAACAATGCAGCTGCTTCACCTGAGCTGTTCCTGTCACCTGGATGGAACATTGTGGTCCAGAAGTAGTCCAAGAACCTTGGTTTTGAGCGATGAATTGGTTGCTTAAAGCCCTCTTCCTCCAGGAAGCCTTCTCTGGTTAAGCCCACCACTACAGGCTGTGTAATCCCGACACCCTTTGCATGTTATGTACAGTCAGCCAGGCTTAGAACATGTCTCTATACTGGGTCATGTATTATACTTACTTCATTATTCCTCTTTCCACTCTCCATATGAGCTGTATCTTTGTGTCCTCCCGCTTACCCTCACTACTTTTGTAAGTAATTTTGTCAGCCCAACTCCCACACTAGATCATAAAGTCCTCACAAATAGGGATAGTGTCTTTTACCTCTATGGTTCCCTCCTAAGCTCTTAGTCCAGTGCTCTGCAGTGCAGTGCACAGTGGGTGCTTATCAAATGATGGTCATGGTGGCCAGAGGTTCAGATGGGTCAGGGACCGTGGGTTCCTGCAGCCTACAGGGCTTCACGCTGAGTTTCCTTAGTATCACTGCACTGGAGCTCTGGCGGGGAGTGAGTTGTGAGTGTTTTGTGATAAGGTGCCCTGGTGAGGAACACTGCTCAGTCTGCCTGCTGGTCCCCATGCCTGTTGACCATCCCCAAAGCAGAGACCATCCCGCTTAATGGCTAGTGTGGAGTCGAGACCCCCACAAAGACACCCTACCTGGCTGTCTGGGCGAAGGCTAGGAAGGGTGTGGGGCCCAGGGAGGTGGCGGGGTGAGGACAGAGCTTCTTCTTGTCATCACACACCAGTAACAAGGATTGGGAAGGAGGGAGAGGGACAGAATGCAGAAAAAGCATCCAGAAGGGGGATTTGCAAGTTGCAGTTTACTTTTGCTATTCCCCAACCTAATGGTTACTAATGCCTTCTTTCCAGCAGAACACACTGCTTTTTCTTCATTCACCCTCCTCCCTTACCCTCTGGTGGTCCTAGCCAAAGGCCTTGTACTCACCGAAGAGGTTTTAGATCTTTCTGGTTTTCATTGTGGGGGAAATTTATGCTTTTAAGTAACTGAAGACATTGTCTGTGGGCCAAGCTGATCCCCAGTCGCTGCTTGCTAAGCTGAAATGCAACCAAAGAGGACAGGGTCCTGAGCTGGGATCATGGGGCATTTCAGCCCTGATGTTGCAAATCTGATTCAGCTGAGCTGGACATGATGACCAAGACCAGCCAGAAGTGATCCACAGAGTCAGCAATTCTTGGCAGAGCTCGCTTTCTCTCGGCAAGCTTGGTCAGGGAGGATCCCATGCTTGTGTCGAGGTAGACCATTACTTAATAATAGACAGTTTTTCCACTGCTACCCCAGTGCACATCCCTGTCCCTGCCTCACCTCTGCTCAGCATGGAACTGGTGAAAGGGTGGAGAAGGGAGAAAGAGTTTGTTGAACAGCTGACTAAATTGAATGCTCCAATTTCCCGGAAAGCAGTGAGTGATACTGCTCCAACTCAGTGCATTTTGCTCTGTGACTTGTGCTCCCTGAGGGAAGCACACTGAAAGAATGAAAATACTTAGCAACCTCAACTGTGGTATTTGTTCAGCACTTCATGCCAAGCACCATACTACGCACTAGGGTGGATAAAGGATAATTGGGTTGGAAATAGTTCCTTTCTCACATTGGGCCGTCAGTATAAGGGGAAAAGAAAATGGTATTCCATCTCCAATTTGCAAATGATGAAACTAAGGCACTGAAGAAGTTAAGCAATTTGACCAAGTTCACATAGGAGACAAGTAATGGAACCAAAATGAGAACCCAGGCCTCCTGACTACCAGCCCTGTGCTCTTTTCATTAGGCTATGCTGCTTTTTCTGAGTTGATTTCTCTGCTCTTCCCTTCCTCCAGTGAGCCAGCTTACAAGAAATCTGCTTCCCCCCTGCCCTTTCCTTCTCCATTTGACACAGGTGGAATTCCTTGCTGATAAAATCTAAATCTCCTCAAGGAGGGTGATTATCAGGCCTTTTGACTATCGGAAAACTACCTCTCTGATATGAAGACTGAACCAATCAATGCCCCAAGGTCCTCTCGGTGCCGGGCTCCTCACTCCTCCTTCACCATTCTTCACATCCTTACTTTTAATAAAGTACTTTTTAGATTGCGTGGCTCCAGAGGGACAGGGACCATGTGTAATCTCCACCTGTGTATTCATTCCCAGTGCATGCTTAAAATGCTATTATTACTACTATTACTTTAAAATCTTATTAAGATCACATCATGTCCAGGAAGCCTTTATTTTCTCTCCAACTTGCATTATCTATGCACTTGAGTTGTACCCGCTAAGTACTTGGGTCCTCATCCCACCGACAGCACTTATGAGACTTGATTTCTTCCCCTCCCTGTAATTTATTTTAATGACTCCCCTGACAGACTGTAGACTCCATGAGAGCAGGGAATGTGTATACGTATTCTATTGTACTCTCCCAAGCACTTATAACAGTGTTCTGCAAAAGGTAAGTGCTCAATAAATTCCACTAATCGCACTCTGGACCTCTCCGCTGGCATTCTCCTGGGGCATGCTGCCTCTCCATTTTGCTTCTTTGGGCTCTGCTCCCAGCACGCACTGCAGACTGCCTTCACAGACTTAAGTGATTGCTCGCCAAACCCCAGACCTCTCCACAAGATGGCTGTTTGACTTCTCTACATAGCTGCAGCGCCCTACCACGACTTCCAGGAGCTTAAGCGTCCTCCTTCAGATGGCTCCACCGCCTCCCTGGGTCACTGCACTGGCTCTCCTCTGCATTACCGAGGAAACCTCATTCCAAACCACCTTCCACCACCCTGGTGGAACAGGGAAGAACAGCTGCAGCCTGGCACCACCTCTACAAAACCTCAGAAGACTGTGGAAGCTGCTGTTTTAGTCACTGTGGCCACAATTAGAACTATGGACTCTGAGCCATGAGGAGCCTGAAATTGTGCTCCTCCTGCCACAACATCCAACTGATTTTTGCTTTTATCTTCATATTTTCTTAGTGTTTGTTTCATCTTTCCTTACATATCTGTAACCATTCTCTTCCCATTTTTATTTTTAGGTGTCTAGCCCCATGAGGGACAGGAACCTTGTCTAATTCCCACCTGAGTATTTTTTCCCAATACTTAGTAGAGTTCTCTGTATCCAGTAAGAGTTTAATAAATACTGTAACTATTACCACTACCATGGATTGATTTAATTGACCAAGCATATTGGGTGGTGTGGTGTACACCCAGGCCAACCATCCACATGAGCTAGAGAGATCATTCTGCCTTAGCCAGGTCGCTGTGGTGCACTCTAACTCTCCAGATATCACAGGGCAGTTCAGGCCCCCATTTGCAAACTCAAAAGTGAGTAAAATTCCCCAGTTCCCCTCTCACCTCTGTCCAAAGAGCAGGACCACTAGGTGGCTATGGACTGGACTTAACCAGTTGGTTTCTGACTGGTGCAGTGGCAGCAGCTCTCCCGAAGGGGGCACAGTCCAGAGACCATCATCACAGTGCAGAAGCCACAGCTGTTCCCTAGGAACCATTGATCCTGACTCTGTGAGATGGGTCTTCCCAGTACCCTGAGTCCCAGTCCACTCAGGGTCTTTCTGGACTCTGCTTTCTGGCCGTGCCAGAAACTAACAGAATCAGCAGCCCAGGCTTGATTAGTTCAGCAGGGCCAGTGTTCCTGCTCCCTTCCACCTGCATCCTTCTAGGACCTGCTGCCTCCCCATGCAGGTCTTCAGATTCTGCTCCCAGGGTGCCCTGTGTGCTGTGGACTGCTCAGGTAAATTTGTTTTTATTGTGTGTATTTGTAAGATGCTGCATGGCCTGGAAGAAGCAGTGTGGCCTTGTAGAAAGTGCAAGGCCTGGAAATCCAAGGACCTGGAAGTCATAGAACCTTGGTTCTAAACGCAGCTGCACTACATACTTGTTGTGTGACCTTGGGCAAGTCACTTAACCTCTCTGGCCTTCAGTTTCCTCATCTACAAAACTGTGAACCCCATTTGGGACCTTATCTTGTATCTACCTAAGTGCTTATTACAATACTTAGCATATAGTAAGCACTTAAATACCACAATTATTATGATTCTCAGGTTGTGTTTTAATGTTTCATAACTTCTGAAGCATATCTAGTCCTTTCACCCCATTTATACTCAGAATGTGAGCCCCGGAGGTACAGGGACTCTGTCTTAATCCCACTTATGTATTCTCTCCCAGTGCTTAGGACAGCTCTGTGCATAGTAAGTACTGAATAAATACAATTACTACTACTATTAGTTGAGCCCCCACTGGTCACACCACTCCTCTCCATGAAGCAGCACCTAAGGAAGACTGTGGCAGCTGGTGCTGTAGCCATCACTGTGGCTATGGTTGCAATTGTGGATTGAGTCATGAGGAGATGGAAATTCTGTTCCACAGTACAGAGTATACTACTCAGCTTTGTTTTAGCCTTTATGTTGTTCTGATGTTCTGTTTCATCTCTCCTTGACTGCTGAAAGGCCCCTCTCCCCATTTGTGGGCCATTTAAGGGGTGCTTTGCCTCACATCTCCTTTCGGTGCCTCCCGTAGGGGGTTCTTAGCCCTCGCATTCCTGCCTTGACATCTTCAAAGTCGCCAGTACCAAATAAACCATGGGCAGCAGCTGCCTTCCCAACTCACTGCTGTCTTCCTTGCCCCAACCCCAACTGCTAGGGTCCTAGTCTGGGCCCGCTCAGCCAGAGGATCAGCTGAGACCTTGTGGAGCCCTGAAGGAGGCCCAAAGACAGGTATGTGACATGACAGAAAAGGAGCAAAACATCTCTCCCAGAGCCATTTATGCCCCTATAGACTATACGCTCCTTGTGGGCAGTGATCACATCTACCAATTAGATAAGCCCCCTTTCCCTTGGGGGGCTGACAATGCGAGAGTATAAGTGGGGAAAAGAGTTCATGGGCCGAAACCCCAGGACTTCGAATTTGTGGACTGGGTTGGGCTAACAGGAGTGGTATGGTCCGTTTATAACCATGTAGATAGCTGTCCAAGAAGGAATCTGGGATAGATCTGCGGCCCCTTCCTGAGACCCTGACCTTTAGTAGCTTCTGTTACTTGAGGAGTGTGTCTCTTATCTAGCTACCCAGCAGGGGCTGGGCCAAAAGCCAGGACCTCTTCAAACAAGGGAGTTCCCAGGAGCCTGAGAAAGGCACAGTGTAGATTTCCATCTCCAAGATTTTCAGTTTGCTTTGCTTCCCCTCCTGTGGATGGGTTCAAAGTGCTGGTCTGGAGCATGGGGCACTGCTCGAGCGCTAGGGATTGCAGAGGTCAGGGAGGGGTTCCCTGCCCCTCGGACTTTCCCTCCTCCTATTGATAATAATAATAAGTTGGTATTTGTTAAGTGCTTACTATGTGCCAAGCACTGTTCTAAGCGCTGGGGTAGATACAAGGTAATCGGGTTGTCCCACTTAGGGCTCACAGTCTTCATCCCCATTTTACAGATTAGGTAGCTGAGGCACAGAGAAGTTTAGAGAAGCAGCGTGGCTCAGTGGGAAGAGCACGGGCTTGGACGTCAGAGGTCATGAGTTCAAATCCCAGCTCTGCCACTTGTCAGCTTTGTGACTGTGGGCAAGTCACTTAACTACTCTGTGCCTCAGTTACCTCATCTGTAAAATGGGGATTAACTGTGAGCCTCACATGGTAATCAGCTGATTACCCTGTATCTACCCCAGCGCTTAGAACAGTGCTCGGCATATAGTAAGCGCTTAAATACCAACATATATAAGTGACTTGCCCAAGGTCACACAGCTGACAAGTGGTGGAGCCAAGATTAGAACCCACAACCTCTGACTTCCAAGCCCATGCTCTTTCCACTAAGCCACGCTGCTTCTCTCTCCCCATGGTCCCCTCCCCCAATTCATCCATCCATCCTTGGTATTTACTGGGCACTTACCATGTGCCCAGCACTGTAAGAATAGAGTTGGTAGGCATGAACCTTGCCCAGAAAGAGCTTACAATGTCCTGATACCTGGAGTCTCCCTGGCTCTGAGGTTGACTGGCTGGAGACTTCCTGCCATCTAATCTGGGAGCAGAGATTCCAAGGGCAAGCTGACAGCTAGAACACATAGTGCCCAGTGAGGTTCTCAGAGGGAAGAAGAACACCATCTACTTGGCAGTACCTGCCCCACCCAAAGGAAGTGGTGAGGAGAGGAGCTGGAAGAAACTGGGCAGTCAACTTGACCAGTTCTGAAGAACCCAGTCCCAACAGCCTGAAGCCGTTTAAAGAGGAACTATGACAACTCCCTCCTAGGGCTGATTACAGATGGACCTTACATACACCAAGTCTATTCTACAGCCTTACATTATCATGAACTAGAGCCATCTTCAGGATCTCCACTGCTACCACAGCTCTTTTAACACAAGGAGCTAGCTGAGGGTGGGTGGTTTTGTTTTGTACTGCTGTTGCACATTTCTGTGCCCAGTCCAGGGCCCTGCGCCACAGAGACACAGTGTCATTAATGCAAACAGTGCTCTTAAGGATGATGATGATGAGTCTTTGCGAGCTGGGAGATGTAGCTCTCTACTTGATTTTTACTTAAAACCAAATCTGAAACAAAGTTGAAAGTCCTCAGAGAATTGAAAGAGAATTTATAAAGGGATATGCACTTTAAACTCTTCATATGTGGTTTCCAGAACATGGAGCCTTGGTTTAAGGAGTTATTCACCTGGATGATTTAATGGAAAAACAAATTCTATTGACTCCCTTCGCACAATTATCAAAAATAGACTCTAATGCCATAGCAGGTGTTGCTCCACAGCCTAGGGAAACCACCAGAAATGTAGCAGGAGAGTAGCTAACATTACATTTATGGTATTTATTAAGCACTATGTGCCAGGCACTGTTCTAAGTGCTGGGGTAGATACATGGTAATGGGGTTGGACAAAGTCCCTGTCCCACATGGGGCTTCATTTTACGGATGAGAGAACTGTGACACAGAGAAGTTGTGACTTGCCTAAGGTCATACAGCAGACAAGTGGCAGAGCTGGGATTAGAACCCATGACTTTCTGACTCCCAGGCCCATGCTCTGTCCATTATGCCACGCTGCTTTCTCAACATTCAGAAGAAATAATTATTTGAAGTTGAAATTTGCTGCCACAAAATTACTGCCACACCATTATGAGGTAAGAGAAGGCCACAGCTTGGTATAAAGACCAGTCCTTCTTACAGTTCCAGCATGGAGTCTTCCCACGTAATTTCAGTAGCAGAAACTCAAGCAATAACTCCTCACTATTGGCTCAAAAGCTCTCCATCACCTTGACTTAGCTCACCTCCCTTCTCTCCTTCTACATCCCAGCCTGCACACTCCACTTCTCTGGTACCAGCCTTCTCACTGTGCCTTTTCACTTGTCTGGCCATCGACCCCTGGCCCACGTCCTACCGCTGGCCTGGAATGCCCTCCCTCCTCAAATCCACCAAATTAGCACACTTCCCCACTTCAAAGTCCTACTGAAAGCTCACCTCCTCCACGAGGCCTTCCCAGACTAAGCCCCCCTTTTCCTCCGCTCCCCCACCCACTGCCCCAACTCACTCCCTCTGCTCTCTCCCTGCCCCACAGCACTTGTGTATATATGTACATATTTAAAGCTGTGTGATTTGGGGCAAGTCACCTAACTTCTCTGTGCCCCAGTTACCTCATCTGTAAAATGGGAATTAAGACTGTGAGCTCCACATGGGACAACCTGATCACCTTGTATCTGCCCCAGCGCTTAGAACAATGCTTTGCACATAGTAAGTGCTTAACAAATGTCATTATTATAATTCTATTTATTTTTATTAATGATGTATATATATCTATAATTCTATTTATAATGATGCTACTGATGCCTTTTTACTTGTTTCGATGTCTGTCTCCCCTTTCTAGACTGTGAGCCCATTGAGGGCAGGGACTGCCTCTATTTGTTGCTGAACTGTACTTCCCAAGCGCTTAGTACAGTGGTCTGCACACAGTAAGCACTCAAAAAATACAACTGAATGAATGAATGAATGAATGAATAGCAGAAGCTGAGGGGCTTGGGTCCTGAGGGAGGGGTCAGCAAGGTACCTGAACACTACCAACACAGGTCCAACCAAGCCCTAAATGTTGCAGGCCAGTTGTTGCCTCCCCTCCTCCCAAAGACTGCTCTGGTTACAGCCCCAACCACCAGTGGTCCCACAGTGCCTTGGCTTTAGAAGGATCAAAGGGGTCTCCTTAAGCACTTTGTTATCCACCCCATTCCCTGTTCCACAGCACTTACATACATATCCTTATAGTCTGCTGCTTCCCCATCTGCAATTTATTTTAATGTCTGTCTCCGAATCTAGAATGTAAACTCCTTGATTGTGTCTACCAACTAACTCTATTGCATTATACTCTCCCAAGTGCTTAGTACAGTGCTCTGCAACACGAGAAGCAGCATGGTTGGGTGGATAGAGCATGGCCCTGGGAGTCAGAAGGGACTGGGTTCTACTCCCAGCTATTCCATTTGTCTGCTCTGTGACCTTGGGCAAGTCACTTAACTTCTCTGGGCCTCAGTCACCTCGTCTGTAAAATTTGTAAGACTGTGAGCCCCATGTGAGACATGGACTGTGTCCAACCTGATTAGCTTGTATCTACCCCAGGGCTTGTTATAGTGGCTGGCACACAGTAAGCGCTTAAAAAGTACCATAAAAAAATGCTCAATACATACCCCTAATTGATTGGGTCCAGGTTCAGGTGGGTTGGGAGTGGCCCTGAGACTGGTAGGGTCTTGCAAAGAAGAGCAACAACCCAGCTCTACCCACTTTAAGTCCGTTCCCAAGTAGTGCATCCCTCACAAAGCAAGGAGGCGCTTTGGCTCTCACCCATGCTGTGCAGGGCACAGAGCAGAACACGGTGATGTCAATGGCATCGCTCTGCAGAGTTACACCAATTACACAAATCCCCTGAACCTCCCTCTTGTTCCCCTTCTAGGCCACATCTGGCACCAAGTCTGTGCCATGAAACTCAGCAGTGGGAACTGCGATGCAGGGAGACAAGGCCCCCAAAATGATCTGATATCGGACCACAGAGCTGGAGTTTAAAACCAGGCACTGACCTCTGGAGCTCTCCGGCAGAAGCCAGTCCACAGCCGAGTAGCCCAAGGGTCATTTTAAATTCAGACAAACACCATTTGGAGAGACGTCATGGCTGGGACAGTCTTTAATCATAATTCTGAAATATGGATGAAGAACTTCCTCTAGGAGCACTTTTGTTGAAATGCACAATTTCTGGTCACAAACACACATCCTGTCCCTGCCCAGTTAAGCACAGAATCAAAACCAGACACATCCTACCTTCTAACTTCACAGGACTCCCAATGACGGGGCTCACACCGCTCCTCCTGCTTGCCACAGCATGCCTTCCCTCTCTTCATAGCCCTGACCTATCAGTTCACTCCACCCAACACCTTGGTCCCCGCACGGTATTGGGAAAGAAGAGTTAGGGCCAGCCTCTCCACTGGCCATTGCAGGGGATATCCCTGCTGCTGTGGCTGTGTCCTTTCATATTGAACACCCTTTCCACTTTGGTCTACTTCAGAATAAGAGAAGAAAAGTGATAGTAAGAATAACATGGGAAGAAAAGAACCCACTAATGGCTATAAAATGTCTGTGGGATTTTCCCGCCTGACACTGACACAGATGGACTCAAGTGTAAGAAAAGTTTTAAAACTCATAGAAAAAATTAATTTCTGAGTCACAGAAAAATCACAAAGTTGGTTTTGCTTAACCTTTGAGTTTCACCCAGAAAAGGTTACCCAGGGACAGCCTCCTCATCCAGCCCGAGCAAAATCTTAAAGTTTTGCCTGAGAGGCCAGTTTTGCCTTCAAGTTTTCACCAAGCTTGTCCATGAACTCAAAGGTATTTAGGTAGTCAGAGCGTTGCACACTGGAGAAGAAGGAGAAAGAAACTCAGTCAGTTATCTATTCCAAATCTCCTGGAAAAAGGGGAGCAGGTGCACAGCGGGGAAAGGGGTCCTGGACCCTGGCACTTAGAAGAGTAACTTTCAGTCTGCTTGCTTCCCAGAGTAGGAAAAAGACATGGCTAAGGTAGCGCCAACATTGCGGCTTCAAGGTCTCTGGGACATGTGGCACGACATCCCCTCTGAAGCCAGCAGGAGAACCTGCCCTACCTGGATATCGTACTGGAAAAACACAGATAGCCAACAGGCCGCTGCCCATCATGTGGTGGGGGCTACCTGCATTAGCTCTGCCCAGTTGCTCCTGGAGCTACAGCCTGATAAACTAAACATGGTGCCTCCCCATGCTCTTCTTTATTCATTCAATTCATTTATTCAATAGTATTTACTGTGGGAAACCAAGTGCCCAGCTACCCAGCTCCTTGAAAGACCCTGACCCTGAGGAACAACCAGAACCACCCGGTTTCAATGGGTGTTTGCGTTTCACAACTGTTTTCTTAGAACAGTCAGGTTCAACTTCTGGCAGGCCAGCCACTGCAAGGTCCTGGGTAAATCCAGAACAGTTGCTTACAGCAGGAAGTGAGTAAAGGAAGGCATCCTGGGGGCTCATCTTGCCCCTGTTCCAGCCTGAAAGGGTGATGTTGCCACGACAACAGACCCTAAATTCTTGGTGAATGGGAATCATATCTACAAGCTCTATCATATTGTGCAATCCCAACCACTTAGTACAGTGCTCTGCACACAGTAAGCACTCATAAAATAGGACTGATTCTTCAATCCTGCTCTCTGGGGTTTACGGGCCTCAGGGGAGGCTCTGCCTGCAGCTGCCAAGCCAGAATCTGGAAAAGCTGTGGAGTGGCTTTGGCCTCATCAAACAGGAGCACAGAGCCTGGCCGACTAATGGGGGTGAGGGGGTGGCAGGAGGGCACTCATTCTGCACTTTCCTCTTGCTGCTGCTACCAGTCAGAAGGGAAAATCATCTAGGGGGACTGCAGGGGTGGGGGGACACATGCATGTGTGTGTGTGTGTGTGTGCGTGTGTGTGTATGTGCTGTCTCTACCTCTCTCCTTCCCCTTCGTGATTTCTGCACGCGTGCGCGCGTGTGTATTGTGGGTGTGTGTGCATATTTCTTGTTTGTTTCTGTCTCTACCTCTTTCTGAAATGGTCTCCTAAATGAAGACACTGAGTTGATGTTACATCGGGAAAAGCAGAATTGGTCTTGAAGCGAGTTAACCTCCCAACTTGGGGTGCCCAGGGAGCCGATAATGGTGGGTGGAGGGGTGGCACACTTATCCATAGCTGCTCTATGGAGTGCAAAATTTGGATTGAACATTTATGAGTGTTTGTAGAGGGGTCAATTTTCAAAGGGACACACCCTGTTTCTAAGATGTGGAATCTGATTGTTCCTAAACTAAGTGCAACTCAATTCCCAGAATTGAGTGGCTTATGCCCCACACACAGTATAGCAGTGCTGGGACCTGGCTGGAATGGGAAGAAGCCACTATCAGGCAGTGTGTCCTTACTTGGGCAAGCCTTTAATGCAAGCAGCTAGGTCCTTGGTCATGAAGCCTGCCTCAATGGTCTCGACGCAAACATCTTCCAAGGTGGTTGCAAAGGTGCTTAGTTCTGTGTTGTTATCCAGCTTGGCTCGGTGAGCTAGTCCTCGACTCCAGGCAAAGATGGAGGCTGAGAGGGAAGGGAGAAGAGGAGACATCCATTTTTGTGAATGATGAAAATATCTTGTTGATGAATGATGGTATTTATTCAGCATTTCCTACCTGTACCAAAGCACTGTGTTTAATACTTTGGCAGTTACTTATCATTAGATTGGACGGGGGTCAAAAGCTCAGAGATGGGGAGAGCAAGTATTCCTCTACACTTCAAAGATGAGGAATTGGAAGCTCAGAGACGTTAAGAGACTTGCTCAAGGTCACCAGAAGAGCCAGAACTGGAACTTATGTCTACTGATCCCATTCCTGCGCTCTTTCCACCACCCCACAATTCTCTACCTGAGGGTCCTGGAATTCATTCATTCATTCATTCAATAGTATTTATTGAGCGATTACTATGTGCAGAGCACTATACTAAGCGCTTGGAATGTACAAATTGGCAACAAATAGAGACAGTCCCTGCCTTTTGATGGGCTTACAGTCTAATCAGAGGAGACAGACTGACAAGAACAATGGCAATAAACAGAATCAAGGGGAAGAACATCTCATTAAAACAGTAGCAAATAAATAGAATTAGGGTGATGTACATCTCATTAACAAAATAAATAGGGTAATGAAGATACATACAGTTGAGCGGATGAGTACAGTGCTGAGGGGACGGGACGGGATGGGGGGACGAGCAGAGGGAAAGGGGGGAGAAGAGGGTTTAGCTGCAAAGAGGTGAAGGGAGGGGCAGAGGGAAAAGGGGAGCTCAGTCTGGGAAGGCCTCCTGGAGGAGGTGAGCATTAAGTAGGGTTTTGAAGAGGGGAAGAGAATTAGTTTGGTGGAGGTGAGGAGGGAGGGCATTTCAGGACTGCGGGAGGAAGAGGCCCAGGGGACAACGGCGGGATAGGCGAGAACGGGGGACAGTGAGGAGGTGGGCGGTAGAGGAGCAGAGCACGCAGGGTGGGCAGTAGAAAGAGAGAAGGGAGGAGAGGTAGGAAGGGGCAAGGTGATGGAGAGCCATGAAGCCTAGAGTGAGAATACCTGAATACCTGCAGTGGTTTCAGGATGTATGGAAACAAGATCCAGTTTCTCAAACAAAGTATATTTTCATGGCACTAAAATGTAAAGTATTTAATGGTCATTCCATTTCATCTCCCACTATCTCCCTAAATGCTGCTCAAAACTTTGTGGCATGGACGTGGCCCCATAACCCAGAGCATTAATCTCAAATTTCATTTTAACACACATAGGTGAAATGAGATGCATACAGTATCTGTAGAGTACTGCCATGTAGCCTGGACCCAAGGGGGCTCCAAAGTTCCATTTGGAGGTAGGCCAAAAGGACTTTGATGTCATAAACAGAGTTCAAAGGGCATGAAAGCTGTTTGGATAATAATCTATTCACTGAGCAGTCTCTGTACAAGGTGATGGCTATTCCCCAAGGAATGTTCCAGATTTCCAGAGCCTAATTCAGGAGGAAGGCAAAGGCCAGGGGCATCTTACCAATGGGGTTGGTGGATGTTTCTTGGCCTTTCTGGTGCATGCGGAAGTGGCGGGTCACAGTGCCATGTGCAGCTTCGGCCTCTACTGTCTTGCCATCTGGGCAAATCAGCACGCTGGTCATCATTCCCAGTGAGCCGTACCCTGTGGGAACAAGCATCTTCCTCTGCCTCAGCCACACAGAGAAGCAGTGGGCCCTGAGGCGACCAGCACTGGGCATGCAATCAAACAATCAGTGGTATTTATTGAGTGCTTACTGTGTGCAGAGCACTGTACTAAGTACTTGGGAGAGTATAACATATTAGAGTTGATAGACACTTTCCCTGTCTATAAGGAGCTTACAGTTTAGAGGAGGAGCTTACAGTCTCAAGGAGGGGTCCAAAGCAACAGAGCAGCCCTAAGGTGAAGTTTGCCCCATGGGTGTCCCTGGGAAATCAGACAATGAGGAAGGTCACAATCAAAAATTGTTCCGACCCTCTCCAACTAAGCAAGAACCCCAATAAACACTTCTTCTAGAGTCTTTGCTATTTTCATTGCATTTGCAATACAACTTTTTAACTTTCTTTGATCACTTTTGGTCTGAAGTCAAATAGCTTATGGATTTTGAGTTCTTTCAATTGCCATAGCTAGCCCTGTGGCATGACTGTCACTGCCCTCTCCAGACCTCCAAAAAGGTTCTGGCCAAAAGGGCTCACACGTCTGCATCTCTGCCAAATCAACTCTCACTTTTCTAATGGTATTTGTTCAGCACTTACTATGTGTCAAGCTTTGTTCCAAGTGCTGGGGTTTCTCCTGTTGGACACAGTTTTCCCACAGCTCACAGGCTGTATTCTGCGAGCAGCCAGGAAGCGGGACTCCACTGTTCCCACTGGAATCCGTCAGCTGAGCCCCCAAATTGATACTTTTTTAGCACTGCCTCTGCCTGTGATCTCAACCGGACATGCTGTCCTTTTGGGAATGCCTAGCTAATTCTTTGTGGATCAGTGCCCATTTCAAAGTTTTCCTTCTTTTAACCTGGGTAGGTAAACACTTCCTGGTTAAATATTTCACCAATCTCTATCTTGCTATCATTCCCATTACTAGCCACTCAGAGATATCTGATGGGAATCTTATTACAGCTTTTCAACCCCTGCAGCTGGAGCTGGATTTAGAGGAAAGAGTTTTCTTTTTCTATGCAGAACTCCCCAGAAGGAGTGTCACATGACAATACTTGGAGAAGTCCAAACACTGAGTTCCACCTTGCTGTCTCTCCACCTATCTCTCTGATGGATCCTTCTCGGTTTCTTTCATAGGCTCCTCTTCTTCTTCCCACCCTCTAATCAAGGGAGTGCCTCAAGTTTCATTTCTAAGTCCCCTTGTATTCTCTACCTGCACCCACTCCCTTGGCGAATTAATTCACTACCATAGCTTCAACTACCATCTATATGTGATGAACTACCATCTCTTTGTGGATGATTTCCAAATCTCCCTCTCCAGTCCTGACCTCTCTCCCCGTTGCAGTCTTGCATTTCCACTTACATTCAGGACATCTCTACTTGGATGCTCCACTGATACTTCAAAACTTAACATGTCCAAATCATAACACCTTCCCACACAATCCCTGTCCTCTTTCTGACTTATATTACTGTAGACAATACCATCATCCTCCCTGTCTCCCAAGCCCAAAACCTTGGCCATAGCCTAAGTCACATATCACTTATTCAACCCTTACATTCTGTCACAAAATCCTTTCAGTACTACCTTCAAAACATAATCAGAATTATGGTACTTGTGAAGTCCTTTCCTTGGGCCAAAGCACTGTATTCTGGGGTAGATATAAGATAATCAGGTTGGACACAATCCCTGTCCCACATGGGGCTCACAAACAGTAGGGGGGAACACATCTACAGAACCCACCTTTTCCTCCACACAGATTCAAGGACTCATCATTTTCCACTGTGACTATTGCATCAGCCTCCTCGTTGAATTCCCTGACTCCTATCTATCCTCTTTCCAGCCCACACTATGCTTTGCTGCCAGGATCATTTTTCTGAAAAACCACTCAATCCATATCTACTCACTCCCAAAAGTCTCCAGTGGTTGCCCACCCACCTCAGCATTAAACAGAAACTCCTTACCAACAACTTAGAGACAATCGATCAGCTCTCTCCCTCCTACCTAACCTCGCTGATTTCCAACTACAATCCAACCTACACTCCAACCTACACTCTCTGCTCCTCTAAACCAAACTGCTTTCTGCATCTCAGTCTCATCTAGACCACTTCCAATCTCTTGCCTACATTCTCCCAGGGCCTGGAACTCCTTCCCTATTCATATCTGTTGGCCCACCACCCTCCCCACCTTGAAGATTCTCCTAAAAATCACACCTCCTCTAAGAAGCCTTCCCAGACTAAGCCTTTTATTTCCCCATCAATTCTCCCCTCTTTTTCGACTATGTACTTTTCTGTGTATACTTTAAGCACCTTGATTCACACCTTAGCCCCATGATACTTCTGTAAATAATCTTATGCTCTATTATTTCTCCTATCTGTAACTGTTTTAATTACTTGCCTCCCCCTGTAGACTGTAAGCTCGTCGTGGGCAATGACCGCATCTACAAACTCTGTTGAACTGTTCTTCCCCAAATGCTTAGAGCTGTGCTCTGTACACAGTAAACACTCAATAATTACCATTGATTGACTGATTAACTGGAATCTTTCTGCTCCTAATTCTCCTTTAGGGGAGGCCTCTCTGTACCCACCCCAGAAAACTTCAATCTTGACCCTCATCTTTCCCAGCTCTCCCAGCTCTCCCCCCTGAAGGGTCAGTTGGGGGCTGGGGAGCAGATTTTCCTGATAGCTTTTTAACTCTAATTAAAGCCACCCCACCTGCAAATCCCAACTGCTGACACACAGATCTTGAAAAGGGGTGAGCCTGCCCAGTCCTTTCTCCTATGCAGGGAGGGGGCCCATGCTCCCTCCAAGAGTGGTTCTGCCTTGATCTGCACTGCAAGACTGGCTAGAAAGCTGAATGGCCAAACGGGCTGGAGAGGACTGCTGCCCATAATCCAGGCATCCCACAAGTATCCCAGGGTTGGGCTAGACTGAGCTACACTATGATGTGTTCATAAACCTCCATGCTGCCCCCCCTTCTATCTCCCCACCCTCACAACCAACTCAACCCCCACCGACTATGTGGACTGAGCCTGAGAAATATGTGAAGGGAGCAGAGAGCGGCACAGTTTCTCCTTTTTCGGTGTTTCTCAAAAGCCACCCTATGTGGACCTTGCCTCCTTCCTAACAGAAGATTCTCCCAGCACAAGGCATTAAACCTTTCTCTGGGGAGAGGTTCCTTTCCAGAGTTAAACATAAGGCCCCAAAACTGAAGGATGAGATTTGACCCCAAGGGAGGTCCTGGACATGGACATACACAGCAGGCTTTCCAGACAGTGTCTGGGGGTGGAGGCTGAGCGGAAAAGCCATCCCCTTCTCCTGTCCACCTGCAAATCCTGCCATGCCCAGTCCCCGACTCTGAGCCAAAAGCTATCCAGAGGTCATTGTTTTGTTACTGGCACCAATCGGAATTGGACAAAGCTGAGTTTTCCTTGATTCTTTCCAGTTATTCTTCTAAGATCTTGGGACTTGTCCCTGAAATTCCTGTGGCAGACATTCCATCTTTCATTTGCCCTTCAGGCTTACAAGCTAAAGTGTTTGCTTTTCAAAATGGCACAGCACTTTCCCGGTATAAGTTCTGAGCTGCTCAGCCCAATCAATAAGAGGCTGCTGACATTAGGCAGCCCCCCAACCCTTAACTCCATCTTTTCTCATACCTGCCTCCAAACTCCGGGCTGTTTCCCATCTAATACTTGCAGTACCATCACTGGGAGACACCAACAGCCAACCCAGCCCAGTACTGTTTCAGGCTGGAAGCCCTCCTGGATACCCAACCTCTAGTTAGCCATGGACTACCCAACCACTTCAACTTCTCATGCTAATAACCGACTATCAGTATCTAAATTCTTGATATTCTCAACTAACCTCTAATTTTTTCCATTACATCTCTAACTTTTCCCTCCATTTATTATAGATTCCTTTTAAAAGATGTATCAGATTTGGAAGCTAGTCATATTTTCCAACTGAAGAAGTATTCCCTTTAGTTTACTTTAGACCTACTAGCTTCGAGAGAAGCTAGAGAAGCACAGTGGCCTAGTGCCTAGAGTACTGGCCTGGAAGTCAGAAAGGTTTGGTTCCAATACTGGTTCTGCCACTTGACTGCTGTGTGACCTTGGGCAAGTCACTTCCCTTTTCTGTGTCTCAGTTCCTTCACCTGGACTGTGTCCAAATTTATTATCTTGTATCTAGACCAGTGCTTAGTACAGTGCCTGGCACGTAATAAGTGTTTAATAAATACCATTAACAACAAGTCTTAGTAGGGATGTGGGATCTGAAGAACAATTCCATTACACTCTCCTTGACTTCATAATGTTAAACCATTTCATCTTTCCAGACTTCAGGCCTGAACCTTTTCCATCTAGCACAACTTCTCCATCTCAGTTGTCCTTCCCTGTCCCCTTTTACAGCTGCATGATGTCCTTCCTCAAATGTCTGTCTTTTTTATATTAATGTCTGTTTCCCACACTAGACAGTAAGCTTATTGTGGGCAGAAAATATGTCTACCAACTTGTTGTATTGTATTCTCCCAAGCACAGTGCTCTGCACAAAGTATTCAATAAATACTATTGACAAGGATGCTGTCACCACCAGAAGTGCACCTGGCATTCGAGCTGCAGAGAGTAGCAAAAACTGGGCCCTTCTGTTTCATTTTCTCTGCCTTTTATGATGATGCCAGGAAGTGTGTTGGTCTTTCGGGCCACAACTACTGCGGCACATTGAACCAACAATTTGTGAGAGCAATGAGCGACGACGCAGATGGGACTGAAAGCCCTGATGCCTTTGTCATAGAGTTGTAATCCAAATTGTTTTTCCATAGGTGGGGCATAGATGGAATAAAATTTAAACCAATTTTACTTCTTGTTATAAGCACTTGGAAAAGGAATAGAGGGGTGGAAATTAATAATTGTAGTATTTGTTAAGCACTTATTATGGGCCAAGCACTGTACTAAGCCCTTAGTACTTTATATCTATATATAAAGTACTCAGGCAAAGGTTCACATTTGTGCCAGGGTTCACATTCTAAGTAGGAGAGAGAATAAATATTGAGTTCTACTTGACAGATGAAGAAACTGGGGCACAGAGGAGTTAATTGCCCAAGGTCACAAAGCAGGCAAGTGGCAGAGCCAGGACTGAAACCCAGGTCCCTCTGACACCAAGGCCTGTGCTCTTTCAACTAGGCCACGCTGCTTCTCTAATTGAAATTAATCCCTGAAATGAAGATCAGCTGAGGACTTCACATCCATTCTTCTAGCGGTTATTATAGGTGGTTTTAGGATTTTAGAACTATGCCCTTCTTTCAGGAGCACATTGTGCCCGGTCTTCACTCAGCCCGTAACATCCTTACCTTGGGCCACAGAGTCAGACTGAACATCGCCATCATAATTCTTACAGGCCCAAATGAAGCCTCCTTCTGATTTCATGGCTTGGGCCACCATATCATCAATGAGCCTGTGCTCATACCAGATCTTCTTGGCTTCAAACTTGCTTCTGTATTGCCTAAGAAACACACAATCAACACAGAGATGCTTATTTGATCCTGTAAAGGAAACCAAAGAAACATAGAGTAATGTCTAAAACTATCTCCTGCCAGATACTGGCTATCCAAGGGGTATCATCTGTACTGCTTCATATGTTCTTGCTAAAATTCTAGACTGAAGACTATAAGCTTGCTCTCTAGCTAGTGTGGACAGGGAATGTGTCTACCAACTGTGTTGTACTGTACTCTCCCAACTGCTTAGTACAGTGCTCTGCACACAGTAAGCACTAAATAAATACCATTCACTGATTCTCTTTTAAGCATCTGTTGTTCTCCAGGACGCTGCTTTACCTGAGAGAATGAATGACTTCTAGATTCTGTAAACTCAAAGCAGCCTGCAAACCCTGAGACACACAAAGAGGGGGAAGCTAACATCTGGGTTCCAGTCACCACTACTCAGCTAAAATGAATCACAGTATTCAAAATGTAGGTCACCCCCAAAATATCTTACTAGGTAGCCAAACCTCTTTGCTATCATCAAATAAAATGCTTCCAAAAGAACAGGTGAATCCAAAAGGTGATTGAGTTTTCTGGCTATGACAGTGGCAACCAAGACACACGAAGGAACTGCTGAGAGTTACAACAACATTAATAGTGGTATTCGTCAAACATTTACTTCGTGTCAAGCACTGTACTAAGTACTGGGGTAGATACAAGATAATCAAGTCCAACAGAGCTCACAGTCTAAGTAGAAGGAATAACATGCTTTGAATTCCCATTTTTCAGATGAGAGAACTGAGGTCACATATCAGACACGTGGTGGAGCTGGGATGGGAATCCAAGCCATTTGAATCCCAGGCATGTGCTCTTTCCACTAGGCCACAATGCTTTCCTACTTACCTAATTTGTAAGATTAAGATGGTCCATCCAATATGTTTACTTACTCTAGTGACTCATTATGGATGACTTGTCCACAAACCTAACACAGTGTCCTTAAACCCAGTGCCATTCTTAAAAGGTAAAAGTAGATTCCACTCAAATGTTCACAGTGATGCCTGCATCCTTATATCACAATAGAAGTCTGTCTTTGGTCAATGCAAGGTCAAAAGAGGGAAGACTAAATTGGCATTTCAAGATCAGCAAGGTTCAATCACAGGCCTCTAGGCATCTCTGCTGGGCAGACAGGCTTCCTGGGCACTTATCACTCTGCAGGGGGGTGAGGAGGGAGGAGAGGGAAGCAGGAGGCTTTACCTCCTTATTCCTGGCCCCTGGTTTTGAAATAGCACTGGTCAGAGGTGCCTGGTCCTTTCCCCTTGCCTGAGCTAAGAGCAATGGGGCTGGAAGGGCAGGCTGCTGCCTCAGACCCCTTTATCTCCATAAAGGGAGAGATTGTCACCTACACATTTCATGGGCTCTAAAAGTGTTGCAATCTCCAAGGTCCAGCCCTTGATGCTCCTCCCACTGTCTCCTCCTCCAGCTGGAGGGGGATACAAGAGGTAGAGGAGGGAGTCTATGGGGCTGAGATGTTGAGAAGGAAACTTCTCTTTTTCCCTTCCTCTCATCCCCTCTTCTCCTGGCCCCTCTGCTCCTCACTTACTTTGTACAGAACACTGTTCTAAGTGCTTGGGCATCTGCCGGCAGCTGCCCCCATCACATCCCCTCGCCTCCTCACCCTTCTCAGTGGGGACAAGAAGTGGGGTCATTCCTCGAGGAAGCGTTAAGAGCATAGGATCAGTCTGTGCCTTTTCTCTGCTCGGGGAGACCCCCAACCCAAACCAGCTGGTCAGCCTATTTACTCTTGACCCTGAGGCCAGATGGGTTCCAAAATAATCAACCAGAGAACTAATTACTTTTCATAAATCTCTTGGAAGATGTCTTTAAAACGTCCATCGTATCTCTTCAGAATAGTGTTTTTGGTGCTCATGTAGAGGGGCCAGCTTTTAGAAAGTGCCATCTGGAAGGAACTATGTGCAAAGTCTCTGATTGATTGATCAAGGTTGTACATTCCCATAGCGACGCCACCGCCAGCTGTGTGAACAAGAAAGGGAGAAAGGGGTAAGTCTGGCTTCTTGGAAATGGTGATCAAAGCTCCCCTCCCCTACACTTAATGGTAAGACACCTTGAAGACAAAGTCAACCAGGCTGCCATGCTCCCCGGCCAGTCTTCCACTGGGAGCACATCAGCCACAGATACAGAAAGTGCAAACAGAAAGAAAGTCAGTGTGAAGCCAATGTGACTTCCTTCGGTGCCACCATCTCAACTCTGGCCTCAATAATTCAACCAACAGGCAGCCCTGGAGATAGAAAGGTATTCACCCCAGATTGAGTTACATACATACCCGTCCACTTCTGCCTGCAACAGAATGGCCCCACCCAATTTCCCACAACCTGCTAGTTGGGACTTTGTTTCACCAACATGAGGATCAAGAACATTTTCTGAATGATTAGCAAATGATTCCCCAACTCTGACAATTGTTGAAACCCTAGTGACCAGTAAGTAATGACAATACACTTCAATGAAAGATTTCCAGGTTTGTACATATATCCTCAGCTCTCAAATCATCTAACATATAATTCAGTGGCTATCTGTGCCATTCTCAAAGAAGCCCAAGAGCTTCCATTTCCCTCCATCTCCAGCAAAAATTCCTGACTACTGGCTTGAAGGCCATCCATCTCTCTTTAGTTGTCTGCCCTCTTCACTGGCTCCTTCCCAGCCTACGTTTGCAGTGTGAAAACAAGGCTAGAAAGATTTGCACTCTTTGGAAACAGAAGGGTCTAGAACCCTACAAGAAGAATTGAAAAGGGAGCCTTGTCTTCAGAGTTTTCAAAACAAAGGGTGGGTGGCTTGGAATGAAGCTGGACAACAGGCTGTCTGGAGCTGTGTGGTACTCAAAAGGTATACATGCTTGGAGCAAGTACTTCCCAGGATGACTTGCTGGAAGGAGATATGTGACATATGGGTAAAAGTGGAGGAGGCCCTGAAGCGTGTGACATTACACACTTTAAGGAAGCAAGAAGTTGACCGAGTGTGATCCAAGGGTGTCGTTATAGCACTTGGATCTGGACTCCTTAGGAAGTTAATATTCACCCCTCTCAGCCCCATAGCAACTTCTGTACATAGCCATAATTTATTTAACCTCCTCTTTGCTGTAAGCTCCTTATGGGCAGGGAACTTGTCTACCAACCCTGTTATATTGTGCTCTCCCAAGTGCTTAGTACATTGCTGTGCACACATTAAGCACTCAATAAATATCATTGGCTGATTGACTGACTAACTGTTTGAAAATATCATTGGCTGATTGACTGTTTAACTGTTGGAGTTCCTCAAGGGTCAGTTCTTGGCCCTCTTCTGTTCTCCATTTACACTCACTCCCTCGGTGAACTCATCCGCTCTCACGGCTTTGACTACCATCTCTACGCAGATGACACGCAGATCTACATCTCCGCCCCTGTCCTCTCCCCCTCCCTTCAGGCTCGCATCTCCTCCTGCCTCCGGGAGGTCTCCACCTGGATGTCGGCCCGCCACCTAAAACTCAACATGAGCAAGACTGAGCTCCTCATCTTCCCTCCCAAGCCCGGTCCGCTCCCAGACTTCTCCATCACCGTGGATGGCACGACCATCCTTCCCGTCCCGCAGGCCCGCAATCTCGGTGTCATCCTTGACTCGTCCCTCTCGTTCACCCCACACATCCTATCCGTTACCAAGACCTGCCGGTTTCACCTCTACAATATCGCCAAGATCCGCCCTTTCCTCTCCACCCAAACGGCTACCTTACTATTACGGGCTCTCGTTATATCCCGGCTAGACTACTGTGTCAGCCTTCTCTCTGACCTCCCTTCCTCCTCTCTCGCCCCGCTCCGGTCTATTCTTCACTCCGCTGCCCGGCTCATCTTCCTGCAGAAACGATCTGGGCATGTCACTCCCCTTCTTAAACAACTCCAGTGGTTGCCTATCGACCTCCGCTCCAAACAAAAACTCCTCACTCTAGGCTTCAAGGCTCTCCATCACCTTGCCCCTCCCTACCTCTCCTCCCTTCTCTCTTTCTACCGCCCACCCCGCACGCTCCGCTCCTCTGCCGCCCACCTCCTCACCGTCCCTCGGTCTCGCCTATCCCGCCGTCGACCCCTGGGTCACGTCCTCCCGCGGTCCTGGAACGCCCTCCCTCCTCACCTCCGCCAAACTGATTCTCTTTCCCTCTTCAAAACCTTACTTAAAAATCACCTCCTCCAAGAGGCCTTCCCAGATTGAGCTCCTCTTCCCCCTCTACTCCCTCTGCCATCCCCCCTTTACCTCTCCGCAGCTAAAGCCTCATTTTCCCCTTTTCCCTCTGCTCCTCCACCTCTCCCTTCCCATCCCCACAGCACTGTACTCGTCCGCTCAACTGTATATATTTTCGTTACCCTATTTATTTTGTTAATGAATTGTACATCGCCTTGATTCTATTTAGTTGCCATTGTTTTTACGAGATGTTCTTCCCCTTGACGCTGTTTAGTGCCATTGTTCTTGTCTGTGCGTCTCCCCCGATTAGACTGTAAGCCCGTCAAACGGCAGGGACTGTCTCTATCTGTTGCCGACCTGTTCATCCCAAGCGCTTAGTACAGTGCTCTGCACATAGTAAGCGCTCAATAAATACTATTGAATGAATGAATGAATGAATGAATGACTAGCATGAGAATCTGTTCTGCACAATGGAACAAGGTGCAAAAACATCTCCAGTTTGAGTTGAAGGTATCCATTGCCATTTGCTTCCTCTTTAAACACACACACACACACACACACGTGTTCCCTTGCCCTTCCAGTCATTGGTATTCACCAATATTAGTCATTTCACACAATATCAAATTGATTCAATTGTTGCCAACAGACATGAGGTACAGAACGGTAGAAATGGAAGCAACCCTGCTCCCGACCCTCCACTCCCGGCAACCTATTAGAAACCAGAAAGAGCCCTCCTCAATCACTGGTACTTACTGAGCACTTCTTGTGTGCAGAGCACTGTACTGAACACTTGGGCAAGTACAATACAACGGAGTTGACAGACACAGTCCCTGTCTAAGGAGCTAACAGACTAGAAGAAAATAGTTTCTGCCATCTACACTGGATGTAACAGATGACTTTACCACTCTCTCCATAATGTCCAGGACCAGGAAACCTTTCTGCTCCTGCCTACTGAGAATTTCCTTGCTGGAGCAGACTTCACTAGATGGTTCACCATCTAGTGGGACAGATGCTGCAGGATTGGGTGAAATACCCAACCTGGATAACAAGCTGGAACAATCACCATCCTGGTAGGCTTCATTCAATAGTATTTATTGAGCACTATGTGCAGAGCACTGTACTAAGGCTTCATGCAACAAGAGAGTGAATGCTTGTTCTGAGTTGGTCTAAAGAATGTGAAAAGGGGCTAGGAGAGGAATGTCTGGGCTGTCTACAAGCCAGCTGGAGTGACTAAATGATTGAGTGGGATGCTGGGTATGCCCAGGTCCACATCGCCACCTCCCCCCCCCAGGCTATTTCTGCTTGGGCCGGGGACTCGTACTTCAATCACATTTATTGAGTGCTTACTACATGCAGAGCACTATACTAAGCACTTGGTAGACTACAATTTTTCTACAAAAAAACTCCTCACCTTGGCTTTAAGGCACTCCACTTTCTTGCCCCCTCCTATTTCACCTCACTTCTGTCCTTCTACAACCCAGCTAGCACACTTCGCTCCTCTAGTGCTAACCTTCTCATAATGCCTCTATCTCGCCTATCTCACTGCCGACCCTTAGCCCATGTCCTGCCTCTGGTCTGGAATGCCCTTCCTTCTCAAATCCAACGGACAATTACTCTGTCCCTCTTCAAAGTCTTATTGAAGCACATCTACTCCAAGAGGCCTTTCCAGACTAAGCCCCACTCTTCCTCATCTCCCACTCCCTTCTGCATCGCCTTGACCTGCTATCTTTGCTCTTCCCTCATCCCAGACCCACAACACTTATGTTCATACCTGTAATTTCTTTATTTAACATTACTTTATGTCTCCCCACCCTCAGACTGTACGCTCATTGTAGGCAGGGAATGTAACTGTTTATTGTTGTACTGTAGTCTCCCAAGAGCTTTGCACACAGTGCTTTGCACACAGAAAGCATTCAGTAAATATGACTGAATGAATTAATGAATACACTAAAACAATAACAGACATATTCCCTGCCTATTTAGAAGCAGACTGTTCCTTGGACAGGGAAGCTGGGCCGCTGAGGAGCACCCCTGGTCCAGGCTATCTATGGGGGTGAGGGGCTATACATACTGCTCAGCTGGGCAGTCAGCTGGGTTGAAGCGACTTCCAGGATTACTACCAGAGCAGGCTTGGTACCTCCCGGTCACCTCAACCAGCAGACAGGGCAGACCACCATTCAGCCAGGGCAGACACCTCATCCGAACACCCACAACCCACTTTTTCCAGCTTGCGCTCGCAGGAGACATTTAGTATTTCCTTCAAAGTCACTTCCTCTGGAATAAACACACTTTCCTGGTGGTGGGAGAGAGAGGGAAGGAGGAAGGGAGGACATAGGCCCACACCTACCAGGGTACAAAGTCCTAACCCCAGTCCAGTGTGCTTCCAAGGGAATGAAAGATTATTCTGAGGAGGATCAAGTGGCCAGTGGCCACACTTTCCTGGTGGTGGGAGAGAGAGGGAAGGAGGAAGGGAGGACATAGGCCCACACCTACCAGGGTACAAAGTCCTAACCCCAGTCCAGTGTGCTTCCAAGGGAATGAAAGATTATTCTGAGGAGGATCAAGTGCCCCCCAACCCCCAGTTCAGCCAAGATGAGTCACGGATGAAGTCAGCTCATCTCTGAAGCATGTTAGGAATGTGTGATGGTCTGAGGGCAACCCGAAGGGCTTCAGGGGATCTTCAGTTACCTTCTCTGTAAAATGGGGATTGAGTCTGTGGGACAGGGACTGTGTCCAGTCCTATTTGCTTGTATCCACCCCAACACTTAGTACAGTGCCTGGTACATAGTAAGCACTTAAATACCACAGTTATAAGAAGCAGCATGGCTTAGTGGAAAGAGCACAGGCTTGTGAGTCACAAATTGTGGGTTCTAATCCCGGCTCCTCCACTTATCAGCTGTGTGACTTTGGGCAAGTCACTTAACTTCTCTATGCCTCAGTTACCTCATCTGCAAAATGGGGATTAAGACTGTGAGCCCCATGTGGGACAAGCTGATTACCTTGTATCTATCCCACCGCTTAGAACAGGGCTTGACACATAGTAGGCGCTTAACAAATACCATCATTATTATCTGGCCTAGTGTAGGGTCAGGCTGTTTTTCTGAAGGACCCAGAGGGTCCAAGCACCAGACTAGATTCTGCCCAGGGGTCTCCTCAGACACCTATTTTGGCTTCTCCAAGCTTGGGTCCTCCAGAATAGCTGACACCCAGAACAGTGCCATCTACCTGGGTTGTGCCATTGAAAAGCTTCCCTGTATGGGGATTCAGAGGGAAGCAATCAAATGCCTGCTTTGGTCACCAAATCTTTTCTGCTTTTCTTGGGGCCCAAAGGTGTATCCCTGAGGTTCAATGTACCTGTTCCAACCACAGTGGGGGTTTCTCTGGAAAGTAGAATTGTACATAAAGGAAGTAGGAATCGACCACAGAGAAGAAATGTGAAAGAAATTCATTTGAGAGGAAGACTGGAAAGTAGTTAAACCCCTCTGAGTTTTTGGATCTCAGCTAGCACCTTGTGGATTAACCTCACTCCTGGAGGATGAGGAAAGGGAGTTTGCCCTCCAGGAGGGTGGGGGTTGATGAAAATACCAGCTTTGTGGACAAGAGCAGACAAGCCTCCCATCAGGCCTTTCAGATTAAAAGGAGTTACTCAACTCTCCTACAATTGAGGGCCTTGACCAGGTAAATAGATCTGTAACAATCTTGAGAAACCACAGATAAATTCTCAGGTACAAAGGTGAAGTCTAACCTAAATCTGTGTAAAAGCTCTTTCTTCCCAAAGGAACTTAGTCCTAAGATGGTTTGGGTTTGTTTTTTTTGAAGTGTAATGAAGTGTAATGAAGACTGTAAGCTTGTTGTGGGCAGGGAATGTGTCCGTTTATTGCATTATTGTACTCTCCCAAGTGCTTAGTACCATGCTCTGCACACAGTAAGCGCTCAATAAATACAATTGAATGAATGAAGAACTGAAAAAGGAAAGCAGGCTGTATATGATGTCTGGGTGCACCCAGTTCAAAATAGCAAACAATTAAGGCATCAACAGACAGCTAAGTCAAAGGCTATGAAGCAAAACGTGGGCAACCCTCCAAGGAAGCAGGTGCCCATTTTCTTTGGGGGAAAAAATTTAAAAAGCCAAATAGTTTTGTGGCAAGATATAATAGTTTTTGCATAAACGACAAAAACTGAAAAGGGCTTGTATGATTTTGCTATTTAAGTTTCTGTTCTACTATTCATGACAAAATCACTTGTAGAACTCTCTCTGGAAAGGCTAGACTGTGAGCTTGTTGTGGGCAGAGACTGTCTTTCTTTATTGCTGCATTGTACTTTTCCAAGCACTTAGCATAGTGCTCTGCACACAAAGCGCTCCATGGACAAAACTGTACCTACAAGATTAAAAATAACGATGAAATTGAGAATCCCAAAACCTAAATCCAGGCTATGAAGATTTGCTTTTGAAGCATCATTTATTTCATCTAAACTGGCCCGGACCCCAAACAAGGTAGGCCAATCTTGGCCATCTTGCACAAAGCTTGTACAAAAAGCAGCAGGGCCTCAAAGATAGAGCACGGACCTGGCAGCAAAAAGAACCTGGGTTCTAATTCCAGCTCCGCTACTTGTCTCTTGTGGGACCTTGGGCAAGTCACTTAAATTCTCTGAATCTGAGTTACTTCATCTGTAAAATGGGGATTAAGACAAGACTGTGAGCCCCACGTTGGAGGGGGACTGTGTGCAACCCCAGCACTTAGAGTGCTTGGCACACAGTAAGCATTTAACAAATACCATAAAATAAATCCTTGCCAGTTAGAAGGACAGGGAGACTGGAGGAAGAAAAATCTTCGGTTTCTCAGCCAATAAATAATCTGATAGGCAGGAGACCTGTGTGAATAAAACACTAACCACACAATGGGCAATTCTTAACAGAGCTAACCCACTATGCATAGGGCAAACCCAACACTGAATAGGTAGCAAACATTAATGAGGATTGGGCCATGGATTGGGCAACTCCTAGTGTACCTACAATTCCCCCACCCCCAGAATGCTCAAGAGTTTTTTTTGGCTCTGCCTCCTCTTGCCCCCACCCCCCATCCTGCACCTCTCTGGCAGGGCTTAGGGTAAAGTCTAGGTAAGCTGGCAGTGAGGAGTGGGTGAGAGGAGAAGGGGGGAAGAGGAACACCGAAAAATTCATATCCATTGGCAATAACTGTCAATCACAGAAATGCCCTTTCTACATGACCTCAGGCTAATCTTTTTCATTCCCTACAAGATGACTTGTGAGAGAAAGTACTGGTGGTATTAAGCCCCCAGTGAATGCTGGCCAACCAGCCCGCTCCACTGTGGTGGAGCAAGCTCCCTCCCCTCTCTGCCATCCAGTGCTTCTGCTCCCAGCATGCTCTGTGCACCAGCCATGTTGCCCTGGTACACTTTGTGCACCAGCCAGGTTGTCTCCCTGAGAAACAGCATTGATTCCCCTCTGAACCAAAGAGATCCTGCTTTCCACATCCCTGGCAGGAAGGAGAAGAGCACCTGCAGTAAGCTTCATATGATCTTGGGAAAGCTAATGGTTGTGGTATGCCAGGAACTCTGAATCACAAGGATCCAGAAATTCCACTCCTCTAGCCAATGACTCCCTACTGATTTTTGTTTTAATTTTATGTATTGTGTCTTTGTCCTTGCACCTTGTACTGTTTTAATGTTTTATTTTTTCATTGCTCCCATTGTGCCTATCTCCAATCCCTCCCCCAACTATATTCACAGATTGTGAGTGCCTCAAGAGACAGGGTCTGTGTCTAATTCTCACCTGTGTATCCTTTTCCAGGGCTTAGTACAGTGCTCTGCAGAAAATAAGCGCTTAATAAATATTACTACTACTACTCCAACTAATGGTCTTCCTTAAGTTTTTATTATATGCCAAGCACTGTACCATGCGTAGGGGTAGACACAAACTAATCAACTTGGACACGGTTCCAATCCCCATTTTAGCAGATAAGGCACCTGAGGCACAGAGACATTAAGTGACTTGTCCAAGGTTACACAGCAAAGTAGCAGAGCCAGGAGTAGAACACAGGTCCTTCTGACTTCCAGGCCTGTGCTCCATTCCCTGGGTCATGCTACTACTCCTATTTCTACTATAACACCAAGATCTGAATGGATTTAGAGAAGTGATTCAAACTTGTCTCCTGCAGATTTGACAGTAGCTGGTAGACCTGTCCTACACAGACCCATCTACAAAGGATCATGCAATGAAGTTAACACTCCCTGGATGAGTTTTCCCACTTTTCCCACATACCTTCAAAATTATGGACCAAATATGTCACTGCTTTGCCGCCATCCTGGGGAGTGTAAACCATCTCCACCTTGCCAGGTCTAGGAACTACAAAATCTGTTGCCCTGTACTGTGCAAGAAAGGAATGAAGTTTTAAGAAGATTAATGCAAAAATCCACAGTAAATAGCAGAGGTATTTCACAGGGATTCAAGCAGGGTCTTCGGAAACTAATACTTGACTGAGCTTTCACCTGCCCAAGGCCATGGTGCTGGATTCAGCCTGGGCCAATCCACATGCCAAACTGTGGCCACTTTTGTGACCCCTTGGAAATGGGCGGTTTGTGAGGACCAGGCTTCACCAAAAATCAGCATCTTAGGACTCTAAATACTAAGTACCTGATAACCATAATAATATTATTTTGATACCATAAAGTTATTATGGTACTTATTAAATGCCTACTATGCGCTAAATTCTAGGATGGCTAGAAGGCTATCAGAGGGGACACAATTCTTCTCCCATATGGGGCTTCCAGCCCAAAAGAGTGGGAAAGCAGGTAATTTCTCCCCATTTATAGATGAGGGAATGGAGACCCAGAGGTCATGGGGCCAGGAAACTGCCCAAGTCACTGACAGAGTTGGGACTCAATCCTGGGACCAGGACTCTGTGTTTTCCACTAGCTGTGTGCTTTCCACTAGCTGCACTCCCTCCCATAAGTCAAATGAACAAATGGACAGAACTCCTGAAAGAATTAAGTTTCTGGAACATAAAAATCCAGGAAGCAGCGTCGCCAAATCGAAAGGGCATGGGCCTAGAAGTCAGAGGACTTAGCTTCTAATCCCAGCTCTGCCATTTGTCTATGTGACCTTGTATAAGTCCCTTAACTTCTGTGTCCTAATCACCTCATCTGTAAAAGGGGAATTCTTACTCCCTACTTAACAGCGTGAGCCCCATGTGGGACAAGAACCATATCCAACCAACCTGATTATATCTACTTCAGGATTTAGAACAGTGTAGTGCTTTATTATTTAGCCTCCATGTTACAGATAACAAAACTGAGGCACAGAGAAGTTAAGTGACTTAATATCAATAATTGTGGTATTTGTTAAGCACTTACTATATGCCAACTACTATATTAAGCACTGGGGCATATACAAGATATTCAGATTCTACATGGGGCTCTCAGTCTAAGTAGCAGTGAGACCAGGTATTGAATCCCCATTTGGCATATGAGGAAACTGAAGTATAGAGAAATTAAGTGACCTGCTCAAGGTCATATAACAAGGAATTAGAGTCAGGATTTTCCCAAACCAGACTATTTTTAAAGATAATAGCCAGTAAGAAAAAAGGGTGGTAAAATTAGATTTAGATACAGTCCATATGGAAATGCTACATCTCTTCCACTATTCCCCAACTCACACTCCTTGATCCTCCCCAGGTCTTCCCCTAACTGCCCTGCTCTCAACTTACCTGCCTCCAAGCTTTTCCTCAAACCGCCTCCCTGGCCTAGAGCCCCCTTACCCTCAAAATCCAGCAGATCTAAGCCCTACCTCTCTTCAGGTCCCCTCTAAAATTCCACCTACTCAAACAAATCTTACCAATCCAAAGAGCCCAGATCGGCCTAACAGCCATCTCTAGTACCCATGTCCAACACTTGAGTTTATGTGTCTAATGGTAATAATCGTGTTATTTGTTAAGTGCTTATTACGTGCCAAGCACTGTACTAAATGCTGGAGTAATTACAACATAAGCAGATGATATATATCTGATGGAACATTCAGTTCATTCAGCTCAACTGTTTAGAAATACTTTTCCATTTGTTTCCCCTATTAAACATAAAGTGCCCGTGGGCAAATAATGTGACTTGTGTTTTTGCTGGCCTCTCCTGAGGGCTTAGTACAAGTGCTTGGAAAACAGCAGGTCCTCAATAAATGCATTTATGGTAAATTCTATATTGTAAATATGGACCAGAGAACTAAGGGGAAGCAAGAAAAGTGCTGATGACAGAGAATACGTGATTCCAAAATGACTTACTTGGTCTCCATAAGCATGACGGCCTATGATGATTGGTTTTACCCAGCCAGACACAAGTCGGGGAATGTTTTTACAGATAATGGCTTCCCTGAAGACAGTGCCCCCGAGGATGTTTCGGATAGTTCCATTGGGCGACTTCCACATCTGCTTCAGCTTGAATTCCTCAACCCTCTTCTCGTCTGGGGTGATTGTCGCACACTTGATGCCCACGTTATATTTCTTTATGGCTTCGGCAGCCTCTGAGGTGACCTTGTCATTAGTAGCATCCCGATTCTCTATGCCCAAATCATAGCTTCAGGGAATCAAAATCCCAAAATGAATTAGCATGGCCAGACAGCTTAGACCAACTTTTTATGATAAGAGTGTTACAGTACTTTATGCTTAAGGCAACAGACAAACTTAAGATACCAAAAGTTGTGATTTACAAGAGCCCAGGACAAGAAAAGTGAGCGACCAGGCACACATGATCCTGGGAAACACTAAACAGTAAAGCAAAGTGCTGTTCCATGGTACTTTCACATACTTCCTTTTGTAGCAGGTATCACAATCCCAAACACCATCCTCACACTCTTGTCTTTTCTGCCTTACACATGGGCATTTTCTCTTTTCTTATCCTCACAAAGATATCCTGTAAGAGCTTTGTTATTGGGGAACTTGGGGACCACCTGCTGGCTTGAATGTTGGTTAGCCTGCAGGAAGCTTTATATAATTTCACAAAAGACTCAAGAAAAGTTTTCAGAAGTCCAAAGAGGGTCTGCGAAGGGGCAGACATCACAGAAAATCAGGGAATTCATGTATTACAAGAGGACCAGTCTATCAATTGTATTTATTGAGCACTTACTATGTGCAGAGCTCCATACTAAGCCCTTGGGAGACTACAATATAACAATAATAGACATACTCCCTGCCCACAATGAGCTTACAGTGTAGAGGGGGATACAAACATTAATATAAATAAAATTACAGATACGTACATAAATGCTGTGGGGCTTGGGGGGATGGGAGGATGAATAAAGGGAGCAAGTCAAGGAGATGCATAAGGGAGTGGGAGAAGAGGAAAGTGGGGGCTTAGTCATGGAAGCAAGAAAACTGTCTACCAACTCTGTTGTACTATAGTCTCCCAAGCCTTTAGTAAGTGCTCTCAAAAAATGTCATTGATTGAAAGGTTTGGTTTGCTGATCGAAATAGGAGATTCCCCCAAAGCCTCCAGCTGGTTAAGTGCTGTTTGCCAAACAGATTAAGAGAGTTTATGCAATCCTCACAGAAGTGCTGCCTAGTCACAAGGGAGAAGTCACTCACTGTATATTCCTCTCTACCAAAACTCCTCTCTACAAAGGGCCAATTGAGCAGGTCTACCAGAAATCTGCATTCTCAAAAGCAACAGGGAGTAAGGTTCTGGCTAACAAAGCTTACATTATTTCAGTGTGTGCATGTCTATTTTTGTGTGTGTGAATATATATTTCTATACACATAACACACACATACAAATATACTGTTCTATTTTGGAGGATCAATGACGATGTTTTGTTAAGCAGACAGTATCTAATAAGTCACTAGTAGCCATAAAAAAACCAAACAGATCAAAATCAATCAATGGTATTCATTGAGCGCTTACTGTTGGAGAGCACTTTATAATAATGTTGGTATTTGGTATTTGTTAAGCACTTACTATGTGCCGAGCACTGTTCTAAGCGCTGGAGTAGACACAAGGGAATCAGGTTGTCCCACGTGGGGCTCACCGTTTTAATCCCCATTTTACAGATGGGGTAACTGAGGCACCGAGAAGTTAAGTGACTTGCCCAAAGTCACACAGCTGCCAAGTGGCCGAGCCGGGATTTGAACCCATGACCTCTGACTCCAAAGCCTGTGCTCTTTCCACTGAGCCACGCTGCTTCTCTACTAAGTGCTTGGAAGAGTAAAGTACTAGGGAGTTGGAAGACCCATTCTCTGCCCACAAGAAGCTTACGGGCTAGAGGGAAGACAAAGACTTTAAAATAAATTATGGCTTTGTACATAAGTATTCTTGGACTGAGAAGAATACCAAGTGCTCATAGGGGACAGATCCAATATCACCAGCGAAAGACATTAAATAGCCTTGTAGGGTGCTAAGCGAAAAGGGATCTTAAACATGGAGTGGAAAACAAATAAAGCTTTATTCATATGCCAGGCAGATGGAGCAGGAGATCTTCTTGCTGAATGTGCTAAGTCTATAACCAGTTTTGTATTAAAAGGCTCCCTGGAGTTGTCATTCAGTAGAATCCATGACCCTTTCCCCGATTGTTGAGAGATTACCTTTTGTTCTCAGACTCAGTCTCTAGTTTTACTGCCAACATCTGGGCTTATTCTGAGGCAGAAAAACCCTCTATATACACCCACCCAGAAGATACTAACTGTTGTTAAAACGAAAACAAAGTTCTCACTGAAAGCACAGAATGATGCAAAGGAAAACTTGAATCAACAAAAGACTTCAGCTACTCAATTGCTCTTTCAAAAGTTGTAATAATAAAGGTAGAGAGCAGGCTTTTTTACATTCAAAATTGAAGAAAGGTTTTCATAAGTCTCTCACTTATCTTTCTAACTGTTGCAACTTCGCAAAGTGTGTGTGTGCGCGTGCTCGTGTGTGTGCTCTCTCTCTCTCCCTCCTTCCACAGCCCCTATTTGACCAAGGAAAACAGCGCTTAAACACCATTATCATTCTTATTACTCCTGACATGCCTTATACATGTCAGGCTACAGGGGATATGAGTTGCTATAGTGTGCCCCTCCAGTCTCAGTGAATCCACTGGGGCCCTGCTCCCTTCTTGTTGCAATTCCTGCAACTGCCACTTTGTCACCATAGCTCTGAGAGCACCCCACGTTCCACTCTACCAGACAACCCTACTGCCTCACCGAGAACCCATACTGGCTCTCCTTCATATCATATCATATCATTATCCCAACCTGCCTTACACCACCCTGGCAAGGAATGAGAAAATCAGCCCCAGCCTGGTGCCACCTCCACAAAACCTTGGGAAGGCTGTAGTGTCTGTTATCGCAGCAGGCATTATGGCTGCTGTACTGACTGTGGACTCTGAGCCACTGCTTTTCCAATCACAGTGCCCTACAGCTTTTTGTTCATCTTTATGTTGCCTTAGTGTTTTGTTTCATCAGTCCTTATGGGTATGTTACCAGTCCCCTCCCACCTTGTATTTTTAGATTGTAAGCACCCAAAGGACAGGGACCATGTCTAATTCTCACCAGAGTATTCTTCTGTTCTAAGCACTCAGGTTGTCCCATGTGGGGCTCACAGTCTTAATCCCCATTTTACAGATGAGGTAAACTGAGGCACAGAGAAGTTAAGTGACTTGTCTGAAGTCACGGAGCTGACAAGTGGTGGATCCAGAATTAGAACCACACTGAGAAGCAGTGTGGCTTAGTGGAAAGAGCATGGGCTTGGGAGTCAGAGGTCGTGGGCTCTAAATCTGGCTCCGCCAGTTGTCAGCTTTGTGAGCTCCATGTGGGACAGGGAATGTGTCCAACCTGATTAACTTGTATCTTCTCCACCATTTAGAACAGTGCCTGGCATATAGTAAGGACTTAAATACAGTTATTATTACAGCGTACTTCTCATCTCCATTTTTCTATGTTAAACACATACTCGAATGAGGAAGCCAGCTTCTAATGAGTCTGAAACCACAAACTCATTAGCTCACAGGTTCAGTTTGGTCTCCAAAACCTTTCCCAGCCCTAGGGGTGCTCGACATCTCTTCATTCAGCTTCATGAGAACCACCGACATAGGGCCTGCCCAGGGGTTCTGTAGGCTCTCACCTGAAATTTGGGCTGAAGGGAAAGTCCTACTGGTCACATGTTAAAAATGCAATCCCTGTGCTGGTGGCACACAGTCTAATGGACCTGGGTCAGCTTAGGTGATAGCCCCAAAATGAGAAAATTACCTGTGCAGATCCAGATCAACATAAGGGAAAATAAGCTTTTCTTTAATCAATTCCCAAATTACTCGAGTCATCTCATCTCCTTGCATCTCCACCACAGATCCGCCACAGATTTTGCTGGACATGTTGACCTGAAAAGAGCTTTAAGGGAAAACAAAAACAAAGAAAAAAAACCCAGATATTGTTAGTAATTGATCAAGCAATAGGACACTGCACTCACTGTACAGAAAATACAACAGAATCATAAGACATGATCTCTGCCTTCGAGGAGCTTACAGTCTAGTTGGAGAGGCCGGCATATAAGTAAATTACAGAAAAGAGGAAGTAATAAAGAATAGAAGATTCGTACAATTGTGCTAAGGGGGCTGTGAATACATTAGATTACAACTAGAAGGAAGCCATAATATGCTACTGGGGTTGCGAGGATTTAAATGTTTAGAAGCTGCTGATGTAGGAGTGGAAGATTATTTATTTTTAATAGAAATTGGAAGGTTTGCACATCTGCTTTCTTTTAACCAAAGATGAAATCAAATGTAAATAATTATTCCAAAGGGTTACATCTTGCTATCAAAGTTGTATGACTCTAATGGCAGTGATTTTAGAAGATTGGGTGTCTGAAATATACACTAAGCACTGGGGTAGATACAAGCTAATCAGAATGGACCCCATTTTACAGATGAGGTAACTGAGGCACAGAGAAGTGAAGTGACTTGCCCCCAAGGTCACACAACAGACAAGTGGCCAGAGCTGGATTAGAACCCAGGTCCTTCTGACCCCAAGACCCATGCTCTATTCCCCAAGGGGGCAGCGTAAGGGGCAGAGGAGGGAAGGATGTCTCTCTCTCTCTCTCTCTCTCAAATCAGGACTGTCAGGGAGCAATGACAGACTTTGATATTCCTCACCACAACTCCCAACCTCTCTGGGAAAAACTGTCATAGTTCGCCCTCCAGGGCCTACTTAGCTAGTCTCTGCGGGAAGCAGGACCAAATTTAAGTCCACCACTGCTCAGAGTCCCTTAGAAAGGGGAACAAAGACTACTGTCCCTAATGGGCCTTCTGGAGAATGAATCTCTCCAAGCCCACTTCAGGTGCAACCCAGGATCCTGTCCTCTCTCTTCCCTCTCTCCTTTACCTCAGGCTTGCCTCCCAAAGGAAGGGCCAAGGTGGACAGGATGATTTTAAAGATAAAAGACTGGAAGTTTAAGCAGGACCTTAGCAGCTAAAAAGAGCTAGTCCCCTGTCCCTTTACTATCCTCTGGGGCATATCTCTTATCCTCCACTAGGGCCAAAATCACTGCACCAAATGTACTTGAGCAATTTTCCCCTCAGGTCTCATGGTGAGAGAGTTCAGTTTAGTCATTCAAACCAGAGATCCCATAGGGAAAGGGACACCAATAGCATGCCCTGAAGAAGTAAGTGAAATGTAACCCCTTTTGAGAAAGCCTGATCATTCTTGGATTAAAAATCCTCACTCATGCAAATTGATTATGTGCTCCTACAGACTAGGCACTACTTTCTTTCAAATTTTGGAGACTTAGGAGGATATACAACTTAGCAAAGATAGGTTAAAATCTCCCAAACATGAAAGCCTGCCCAGACACATTCCCAGAAAAGGGAAGAACCTCTCAGCTTTTTGAGAAGTTGCTACTGGCAACCTGCAATTAAAATCACCCTTGAAACAACTGTTTCTGGAAGTGATTTCCTTCAACCTGCCTGGGAACAAGCTATCCTGAAACAGTTAATGACTGAAGGTCTCCCTTTGGCAAAGAGATACTTGATCTCACTTTCACATTTGTCCTTGCAAGCATTAGCAAACCTCCAATGAGCTACCTCACCTTCAAATGGCCTAATACTTCTTCTTTCACAAGAGCCATGACTTGGCAATTTTTCCTAAAGAGCAAACACAGTTCTAATGTAGACACAGAGTCATGGAATGAAAGCAGCAGGCTACTTTCTGGCTGTTTTGCAATTATAAAAGGAATGGCTAGAAATATTTTTAAGTTTCACTGGTTCCTCTTTACTTAAAGCAAGGGTTTTTTTTTTTTTTTTACATATGAATTGAGTACCTAGAGACTGTCAACTCACTATGGGCAGGAAAGATATCTGCTGATTCTCTTGTATTATAGTCTCCCAAGGGAGAAGCAGTGCCGTGCACATAGTAAGCACTCGATAAATACCTTTGATCCGGTTGATTACCATATTGCAAAAGAGTGGGGCAGCCAACCAAGTCTCTGTAATATAACCGGATTTCAGCCTATCCGTAGCCTCAACAAACACTTCTCCTGACTGCCCGCAGGTCTCCTATACATTCAAGTGCTCTGTGACCCCTGCGCCAGCCAAACCACTTGTCTCCTCTCCCGGTTCTAAAGCAAAACGACACAGAAGAGGGGTCAAGCTGCTTGTTTCGGAACTATAGTGGAGATACGAGGGGTGGAGGGGGTGGGGGAAAAAAAAAATCCACCGAGCACCTAGGGATTAAAGGTCGGGTGGAGTGTGTGTGTGTGTGCAGAGTTTCTGTACGTGTGACTAAATACGTGTCTGTGTGAATGTGCCTTTATGCAACTATGTGCCTAGGGGGTGTGGTGTTGCATGGGCTGACACCTACCCTCCTGGATCCCCCAACCGGCACAGGGCTTTTTTGATCACGGTCAAGCTGCAACCCGCCTCTCCCCAGCCCCACCTCTGCAGGCCAATCGTTGATGGGTGCGTCTCCCTGGCTCGGTGACCCGGGGTGCCCTGCGCCCCCCCCCCCCTCCAACTCCCGGTGCGCTGCACCTACAGCCCGAGGATGCGCCGCCCGCCCGCCGCCTCCCCGGAGCGCACTAGGCACCGCAGGAGCACAGACATACCGCACCTACGGGGGTACATACCCTTCGTGTACGCTCCCCGTCGTACGCAAAGCGGATCGCCTACGGACACAAAGCCACCGGCCGCCTCTCGAGGCGCGCGCACGCCACCCCTTCAGACGCGAGCGCGCGAGCGCGCGCACACACCCCGCACGGCACAGAAGGGAGGCGACCCAAGACCCAATGCGCGCGCGCACTCGCGCGGCCGTACTCACCCAGCTGAGCCTACTGCCGCGGGTGGGTCCGGGCGCCTCAGGATGGGCTGAGCTCACCGCCACGCCCATCCGAGGCCTGCAGCCAATCCGCAGCCTCCTCCAGCCCCCAAACGGCCAATAGAGGCGGCCGCAGCGGGCCGGGGAGGAGGGAGCGAGAGGGAGGAGGAGGGGGAAGGGAAGGAAAGGGAGCGGGCGGAGCGAGAGGGAGGAGGAAGAAGGAAAGGGAAGCGCGGAGGAGGGGCGGGGGGGGGGCGGAGGAGGAGGAGGAGCCTGCTTCATCCGAGGTTGGAGGAATGGGGAAGGGCTGAGCCGATTCCAGCCCCGCTCTGAGGAGACGGAATCTCATCCCTCGCCCTTCCGGCTAGTGACAGGTCGCGGAGAGGAGGGGCCGCGTAAACGGCAACCCCGCCTTTCGGGCGGAAGAAAGGAGCCCGACCCTCTGGACACCCTCCCCCACCCCCGGCGCTGGGACAAACAGCGTGGCTCAGTGGAAAGAGCCCGGGTTTAGGAGTCGGAGGTCGTGGGTTCTAATCCCGGCTCCGCCATTTGTCAGCTGTGTGACTTTGGGCAGTCACTTCACTTCTCAGTGCCTCAGTTACCCCTTCTGAAAATGGGGATTAAGACTTGGGGCAACTTGATTACCCTGTATCTACCCAGCGCTTGGGAACAGTGCTCAGCACATAGTAAGGGCGTAACAAATGCAAAAAAAAAAAAAAGTCCGGCCTCAGTTTTGCCATTACTACAGCTGTGACCGGCCGAATCAGTCACGGGACACCACCGGAGCGGAGGCAGGCAGAGCCGGTGACAAGGCCGCTGGAACGGGCTGCGCATGCGCAGCAGCCTGCAAGCGGAGTGGGTCAAGCGGCGGACGGCGGGGGGCTGTCGCGTAACGGCCCTGCCCCTCGCCCGCCCCTCGCCCGCCTCGGGTCCAGTTACTGCGCTAAGCCCCCTTCAGTATATTATGGTGGGAACAGTCAGTCAGTAGTATTTATTTAATGCAGAGCAATGAACTGAGCCCTTGGGAGAGTAAACTATAACGATAAAGTCACAGTCTCTGCCCACAGTGGGTTTGCAGTCTAGAGGGGAAGACTGATGTTAACATAAATAAATGAAACTAGAGATACATACATAAGTGGTGTGGGGATGGGAGGGGGGGATGAATAAAGGGAGCAAGTCGGGGTGATGCAGAAGGAATTGGGAGAAGAGGAAAGGAGGGCTTAGTCGGGGAAGACTTCTTGGGGCAGCTGGGCCTTCAGTAAAGCTTTGAAAGCGGGAAGGGTGATTGTCTGTCGGATACGAGGAGGGAGGGCGTTCCAGGCCAGAGGCAGGATGTGGGGCGAGAGGTCAGCGTCAAGGTAGACGCGATTGAGGTACAGTGAGAAAGTTAGCATTAGAGGAGTGAAGTGTGTGGGCTGGGTCGTAGTAGGAGAGTAGTCAGTTGAAGTAGGAGGGGGCAAGATGATTAAGTGCTTTAAAGCCAGTGGTGAAGAGTTTCTGTTTTGATGCGGAGTTTAGATGGGCAATCACTGGAAGCTCTTGAAGAGAGTGAAACATGGCTTGAAGGTTTTTTGAAGGAAAATGACCCGGGCAGCAGAGTGAAGGAGGGACTGGAGTGGGGAGAGACAGGAGGCTGGGGGTCAGCAAAGATGCAGTAATGCAGATGGGGTAGGATAAGTAATTGGATTAACATGGTTACAGTTTGGATGGAGAGGAAAGAGACGATTTTAGTGATGTTGTGAAGGTTGAATAAACAGGATTTAGTGATGGACTGAGTAGGGTTGAAATGAGAGAGAGGAGTCAAGAATAATGCCGAAGGTATGGGCTTGTGAGACAAGAAGGATGGTGGTGTCATCTCTAGTCATGTGGAGGACAGGGTTTGGTTGGGAAGATGCAAAGTTCTATTTTAGTCATGTTAAGTTTGGGTGACAGGAGGACATCTGAGTAGAGAAGTCTTGAAGGCGGAGAAAATGTGAGACTGCACAGAGGGATCAGGCCTGGAAATATTAGATTTGGGTATCAGCTGCATAGAGGTGATAGTTGAAGCTATGGGAGCTATGGAGCAAATGAGTTCTCCAAGGGAGTGGATGTAGATGGAGAATAGTAGGGGACTCAGGTCTGCGCTTTGAGGGACCCCCACAGTTTAGGGGGTGGGAGACAGAGGAGAAACCCATGAAAGAGACTGAGAATGAGCGGGGCAGAGAGATAGGAGGAGAACTGGGAGAGCACAGTGTTCAGTGAAGCGAGGTTGGCTAATGTTTCCAAGAGAAGGGTGTGGTCGACAGTGTTGAAGGCAGCTAAAACGTCTGGGACGATTAGGATGGAGTTGAGGCCATTGGATTTGGAAAGAAGGAGATCTCTTGTGACCTTTGAGAGACCAACTTCTGTGGAGTGAAGGAGATGGAAGCCAGATTGGAGGGGGTGATGGAGAGAATGGAAAGAGAGGAATTTGAGACAGCAGGTGTACACAATTCGCTCAAGGAGTTTGGAGGAGAAAAGGTAGGAGGGAGATGAGGGTGATAACTGGAGAGAGCCGTGAGGTCAAGGGAGGGTTTTTTTAAGATATGGGAGACATGGGTATGTTTGAATGCAGGGGGAAGAAGCCATTAGTTAAGTGCTTACTATGTGCCACGCATTGTTCTAAGCCCTGGGGTAGATACAAGGTAATCAGGTTGTCCCACTTAGGGGTCACAGTCTTCATCCCCATTTTACAGATGAGGTAACTGAGACACAGAGAAGTGACTTGCCCAAGGTCACACAGCTGACACGTGGCAGATCTGGGATTAGAACCCATGACTTCTGACTCCCAAGCTCATGCTCTTTCCACTAAGCCACACTGCTTCTCGTGAATGGATAGTTGAAGATGGCAGTTAAGGAGGGAAGAAGGGAGGAGGCAGTTGGTGGTGAGGTAGAAGAGATTGAGGTATAGTGAGTAGGTTGGGTATTGGAGGAAGGAAGTATACAGACTGGGTCGTAGTAGGGAGGTACCTTAGAAGGGGTAAGGTGATTGGGTGCTTTAAAGTCTTTGGTAAGGTGTTTCTGTTTGATGTTGATGGTAGGTGGCAACTACGAAAAGGTTCTGAATGGGAAACAATAATAATAATTATGGTACTTGTTTAAGTGCTTACTACATGCCAAGCACTGTTCTAAGCGCATGGGTACGTACAAGTTGGACAGAGCCTGTACCACATGGGACTCACACTCTTAATCCCCATTTACAAGTGAGGTAAGTGAGGCACAGAAAGTGAAGTGACTTGCCCAAGGTCACACAAACAGACATGTGGCAGAGCTAGGATTAGAACTCTATCCACTAAGTCATGCTGGGGAAGTTACATGCTGGAGTGGGGGAGAGATAGAGTCAGGGAGATCAGCAAAGAGGCTGATGCATCAAGGCAAGATAGGATATGTGCTTGGCGTAATGTGGTAGCAGTTTGGATGGAGAGAAAAGGGCAGATGTGAAGGTTGAGCTGACAGGATTTGATGAAAGATTGAATATATGAGTTGAGTGAGAGAGATGAATCAAGGATAATGCCTAGAGTTATGGGCTTGTGAGACAGGGTGAATGCTGATGCTGTCTATAATGATGGTGGGTAAGTCAGGGGTGAGACAGCTTTGTGTGGGAAGCTAAGGAGTTCTGTTTTATGTTAAATTTGAAATGGGACATCCAAAGTAGAGATGTACTGAAGGCAGGAGGAATGAGAGATTGCAGAGGATGAGTGGAGATTGAGCTGGAGATGTAGATTTGGGCACTGAGTCTTGAGGGACTCCTACTTTTAGGGGGTAGGAAGCAGAGGAAACTGAGATGGAGCAGCCAGAGAGATAGGAGAACCAGGAGAGGACAGCTTCAGTGAAGCCAAAGTTAGATAATGTTTCCAGGAGAAGGGTGTGGTCAGCCAGTGCTGAAGACAGTTGAAAGCGTTGAGGATAATTAAAATGGAATAGAGGTTGCTGGATTTGGCAAGAAGAGAGAATTGGGAAGGGATGGGCCGATCCCAGCCCCGCTCTGAGGAAACGGAATCTCATCTCTCGCCCTTTCCGGCTAGTGATAAGTCGCAGAGAGGAGGGGCCGCATAAAGGGCTGCTGTCTTCACACCGCAGTAGGGACTTGCCATGCTGGTGGTTTTCAAGGACAAGGGCGTAGGATGACTGCAGGTGGTAACCCCCAGACTAGTGTTGGTGTCTGCAGCCATCTGCTGCCCCCTTCAGGAGTCTTAGTAACCTGGCTGTGAGCCCTTTCTGCAGCCCTCCACTCATCTGCTGCTCCCTGGATCCCCTAGGCCCAGAGTGGTGGTGCTGCTTTTGGTTGGGGCTTGGCTGACCTTATAGGCAGCCTCATGGAGCTGGCAGTAGATCTATCTGAGTCCAGGAAAGCCACAGCTTGGCATAGGACCTGTAACAACCCACCTGCTCAGCCCTTCTCTGCCCTCCCTCTCCCTCCTTCCCTTCTATTTTCCTCTTCCCTTCTTTTCCCTTCCTCATCTGTTCTCCTCCTCCCTCCCTTCTCCCTCTGTTTCCCTCCTCTACTTCCTTCTCCTCTCTGTCTCTCCTTTCCCCTTCTCTTCCTTTCTCCTTTCCCCTTTCCCCTTCCCTCTCATCCCCTTCTCTATCCCTTTTCCTACTCTCCCATCCTGTACCTCCTCTTCTGTCCCCTCCCCTCATCTTCTCCATGCCCTTCTCCTTCTTTTCCCCTCCCTTCCTTTTCCCCTTTACTCTCCTCTTCTCTCTCTCCCATCTCCTGGCCTGAGAGGCAGGAGACAAGGCAACCCAGACAGTTCTGAGTGGGAAGTGAACTGAGATACAGCAATTGGAAGCCAGGTTACTATAACAGGAGAGAAGAGAAATGCAATGTACCCTCAGTTGCCGAGGTGGTAGAGCAGATCAGAGACCTTCATTCTTTCATTCATCTCATTTATTGAGCAGATCACTACTAAGTCAGCTACTTTCCTTGGCTTCTACATTCAGAGAAGCCAGAAAAACCAAAGTAAAAACCAGCAACCCAGCCCAAAACAGATTTGATTCCTGAGTTGGGTTTTGAGAGGGGACACAGAAGCAAATGTTTATGGAGGCAGTTGCTAGGCCTGGGAACTGTGATTTCTCTGCTATAGTGGAAAGCCACAAACTGGGGTAGGGGACCTCTAGACTGAAAGCTCATTTGAGTCAGGGGTGAGTCTGTTTATTGTTATATTGTAGTCTCCAAAGCACTTAGTATAGTGCTTTGCACACAGTAAGTGCTCAATAAACACGATTGAATGAATGAATGAATGGATAATCCCGGCTCTGCCTCTTGCTCACTGTATGACCTTGGGTTTAATTTAACTTCTTGGTAACCTGTTTTCTCATCTGTAAAATGGTGATTCAATACCTCTCCTTCCTAAGACTGTGAGCCCTATGGGGGACAGGGACTCGTTTCAATGTGGTTACCTAATATCTACCCCAGCGCTTAGCAAATACCACAATCATTACTATTATCTTGCTGCTGACAGGAGAATTGGGCATGAATGGAAAGATAAGGCTGGAGCAGGGACCCAGTGAGACAGTCTGGCCAGGACCAGCCCGGGTGTCGGGATAGCAGCAGCCCCAGGGAAGGGAGCCTCAAGGTTGTTCTTCCAAAGCAGAAACTGTGGCCTGGTGCCCAGCTTCTCCAGCGGAGATATTGGTTCTGCTGCTATCTCTACTATACCATTCATCAGTATCAGTTTCAGTCATATTTAACTGAGTGCTTACTCTGCAGTGCATTGTACTACGTTCATCGGGAAGAGAAGTGGTAGACTGCATTCTTGCACAGTGAGTTCACAGTCACTAGAGGGAAATACAGTCTACGCTGTACTGGAAATAGTTCGCTTAGATCTTTTGAAGAAAATAACCCCAAGCAACTTGGCCGACCTTCTTGGATGCTATTCAGGCCCTAGGTCCACCACTCCCTGGATTCACCCACCTCCCCACACCAGTAGCCTAGAGGGTCTGGGCTGCACAGTTAACCGATTCAGCCATCTGGTATATGGCAAATGATCTTGGGGTCATTAGTCATAAATGCATGTGTTCTTCCCTCCCCCAACCCCCGCCCTAGGCTCACAACCAGGGAGCCAGTCAGCATTCTTCCCCCACCCCTGTTCATTCAGTAGCATTAATTGAGCACTTACTTTGTACAGAGCACTGTACTAAGCGTTTGGAATGTACAATTCGGCAACAGATAGAGACAATCCCTCCCCAGTGACGGGCTCACAGTCTAAACAGAGGAGACAGACAGCAAAGCAAAACAGAACCAAACAAAAACAAGACATCATCAAGATAAATAGAATCAAGGGGATGTACACCTCATTAAGAAAATAAATAGGGTAATAAATAATATATACAAATGAGCACAGTGCTGAGGGGAGGGGGGGAGGAGCAGAGGGCGGGGGAGAGGGGGAGCAGAGGGAAAGGGGGGCTCAGTCTGGGAAGGCTTCTTGGAGGTGTGCTCTCAGTTGGGTGGCCCTCACACATGCTTGCCAGAGTGGGTCAGGATGAAGGGCAGGTCCAGACATCATGTGAACATGCACTGCTGGCCACAGTGGTAGGCGGCAGCCTAAAGTAACTGCATCAGCCTCCTTGCTGGCCTTCCTGCCTCCAGCTTCTTCCCTTGAGATCACAACTTAATAATAATGATGATGGTATCTGTTAAGCATTTACTATGTGTCAAGCACTGTTCTAAGTGCTGGGGTAGATACAAGGTCATCAGGTTGTCCTACGTAGGGTTCACAGTCTTAATCCTCATTTTACAGATGTGGTAACTGAGGCACAGAGAAGTTAAGTGACTTGCCCAAAGTCACGCAGCTGACAAGTAGCAGAGCTGGGATTAGAACACACGACCACTGACTCCCAAGCCCATACCCTTCAGATCATTTTTCTAAAACATTATTCTGAGCCCATCCCACTCCTCAAAAACCTCCAATGGTTTAAGTTATTCTTCATCACATCAAGGAGAAACTCCTAACCCCTGACATCACAAGGCACTCTCCATCAGCTCTCTCTTGCTTTCTTATCCACTCTTTCCTCCCACTACACCTCTGCTCACATTCTTCATTACCTTCAGCCTCACCTTCTCACTGTGCCTAGTTCTCAAATTTCCTGCCAACAACCCCAACTCACACCCTACCTCTTGCCCAGATCCATCTTCCTTCACATCCGTGAGGTCAATGCTCCCCCTCTTCAAAATCTCCTCAAATTCCAACTCCTCCAGAAAACCTTTCTCTATTCATTCCCAACACATCAAGTTGTCTCAACCCAACATCTGGTCCTAGAACTCAGATATCAGTTCTCATTCTGAGCACTTAGGTATAGCTGTACAGTCAGCTCTGCTCTCACACATGTTTGGATTTAACCTGATGGAAGAATGGGTCTGTTCTGGAATGATATGATCCACAAGTTGGCACAAGGATATTTGGTGCAGGAAGTAGCATGGCCCAGTGGATAAAGCCTGGGATTGAGAGTCAGAGAACCAGGATTCCAATCCCAGGTCTGCCCCTTATTTGTTGTGTGACCATGGGCAAGCTACCTAACCACTCTGTGCCTCAGTTTCCTTATCTGTAAGAAGGGGATTAAATCCTACTTCCTCTTAATTAAACCAAGAGCCCCATGTGGACATGTGTCCAGCCTGATTAACTTGTGTCTACCCTAGCGCTTAGTACAATGCTTGGCACAGAGTAAGCATGTAATGAATGCCATTAAAAAAAAGGAAGGCATGGTTGAGGGCCTGTGGAGGATGCCATCAGCCAAAGTGCGATACTTCTATGTTCCTCAAAATGCTCCAGTGGCTTCCCAGCCGCCTCCTCACAAGGCAACAAGCCAACACTCCTCATGATGGACTCCCAGACTTTCCAACACTCTCCATCTTACATGACAGCTCTCTCTTCCCATGCTATCCCTCAGCTCACTCTCTTCATTCCTCCCAAGACAACCTTTTCACTGTTCAACTCTCCTGCCTCCATCACCTTGCTCACAGTGATCCCCCAGGCTGGATCTCCCTCCCCACTTCAATCCTACAAATCACAGCTCTCTCTGTGTTCAAAGCCCACCTAAAATCTCCTCTCCTAGAATAGGTCTTCCCCAGTCAACTCCCAACAGCCCAAGTCATAGCCACCCAGCCCCCATCCCCAGGACTGACATTTTTATACTTGTTCACAGCACTTGGGCTCCTGAACTTCCTGTTACTGTAGACGGCACCTGTCTTTCCTGTCTCACAAGCCTTGGCACTATTCTTGATTCCTTTCACTCATTCAACCCACATATTGAATCCATCCCTAAATCCTGTTGTTCCCACCTTCACAATATTACTAAAATCTGCCCTTTCCTTTCCATCCAAACTGCTACCACATTAATACAATCACTCATTTTATCCCTCCTGGATTACTGCATCAGCCTCCTTGCTGACCTACCAGCCTCCTGTCTCTCCCCACTCCAGTCCATACTTCACTCTGCTGCCTGGATCATTTTTCTACAAACTCTTCCAGGCCCTGTTTCCCCACTCCTCAGGAACCTCCAGTTGTTGCCCATCCACATCCACATCAAGCAGAAACTCTTTACCATCAGCTTTAAAGCACTCAATCACCTTGCCTCCTCCTACCTGGGGATAGGAGATACCTGCCAAGAGAAGCAGTGTGGCTCAGTGTAAAGAGCACAGGCTTTGGAGTCAGAAGTCATGAGTTTGAATCCCAACTCTGCCACTTGTCAGCTGTGTGACTGTGGGCAAGTCACTTAACTTCTCTGTGTCTCAGTTACCTCATCTGTAAAATGGGGATTAAGACTGTGAGCCCCACGTGGGACAACCTGATTCCCCTTTGTCTACCCCAGTGCTTAAAACAGTGCTCTGCACATAGTAAGCGCTTAACAAATACCAACATTATTATTACCTCTCCTCCCTACTCTCCTACTACAACCCAGGCCTCACACTTCACTCCTCTAATGCTAACCTTATCACTCTACCTTGATCTCATATATCTCTATCTCTATTCTGTGCTGCCCTGACTTGTTCCCTTCTTTCATCCCCTCTCCCAGCCCCAGACCACTTATGTACTTACCTGTAATTTCTTTACTTATCTTAGAAAAGCAGCATGACTTAGTGGAAAGAGCAAGGGCTTGGGAGTCAGAGGTTGTGGGTTCTAATCTCAGCTCCACCACTTGTCAGTTGTGTGACTTTGGGCAAGTCACTTAATTTCTCTGTGCCTCAGTTCCCTCAATCTATAAAATGGGAATTAAGATTGTGAGCCCTGCGTAGAACAGCCTGATTACCTGGTATCTACCCCAGTACTTAGAACAGTGCTTGGCACATAGTAAGCACTTAACAAGTACCGTCATTATTATTATTACCGTATTAATGTCTGTCTTCCCACCTCTAGACTGTAAGCTTGTTGTGGGCAGAGAATGTCACTGTTTATTGTTGCACTGTACTCCCACAAGTGCTTAGTACAGTGCTCTGCACACAGTAAGTGCTCAATAAGTACGATTGAATGAATTCACTGGTGAGCAAAGTACTGTACTATGTGCAGAGGGAGAATACAGTAAAGGAAAATTGAGACACAGTCCTTGATTCCAAGGGGGCTCACGGTCTAGGAATGGGGTCTGAGAAAGTGGCTAACAATGGGCACTTAAGGAAAGATTGGAGCACATGAAGGCAAAACAACAAAAGGAACAATGATGAGCACAATAAAGAACCAAAGATCATTGGGAATGAAAAAGCCACTGTAGATAGTGAGCCCCTCACCCTTCTTGTGGGCAGGGAACATGTTTGCCAACTCTGTTGTACATATTTTTCCAAGCTCTTAGTACAATGTTCTGCACATGACATTCAGTAAAGACCATTGATTCATTGATTGATAGAGACCATGTCTAATTCCGACCTGTGTACTTTCTCTCAGAGTTTAGTACAGTGTTCTACACACAGCACTTGGCAAAGATTACTCCCCTGCCTCCTCCTCCTCCTACTATTTCTTAGCATACTGACAAGGGTAAACTCCTGGAGGGTAGAAATCATGTCTACCAACTCTGGTGTACTTGCCAAAGTGCTTACTTCAGTGGTCTGTACAGGTAAATGTTCTATAAATCAATCGATCGTATTTACTAAGTGTTCACTGTGTGGAGAGCATTGTACTAAGCGGTTGAGAGAATACAACAGAGTTTGTAGACACATTCCCTGCCCACAAAGACCTTAGAGGCTGCAGTCTTTAATTAATTAATCCAACAGTTTCAGGAGCTACAATTCCAACACTCTAAAATGTGTGGGGGCGATGCTGCTTCTGTTTGCGTTTTTCCCTACCTTGCCTATCCCCTGAATGATGGCGAGAGGGGAGATCCCTGATCCATCCAATGCTCAGAAAGTCTTTTGGTATGGAAAGGCTGAGACCATTCCGCCCCCTGCTGGACTATCTGTGTACTTACAGATATTCAATTGCACTCAATGCTTCATTCCAATTACTCTGCTTGTAAAGACTTCATGTCTATCTCCCCTCCCGAATATAAAGAAGCTCCTTGAGGACAGGGAAAGTGTCTCATGTTTCTGGATTAGTTAGGACAGTGTGTTGCTCCCAGTGGTACTCGATAAATACCATCATTACTTTATATTACTACTGTTACTACTACTATTAATTCATCAATCAATCACATTTACTGAGCACTTACTGTGTGCAGAATACTGTACTACATGCTTAGGAGAGTACAGTAAATCAAATGAGCTTATAGTATAGAGAGGGAGGCAGACATTGCTGTAAATGAATATTTTGCAGATATAAACATGAGTGCTGAGGGCTGAGCGTGGGGTGAATAAAGGGTACATATCCAAAGGCACTGGTGGCACAGAAGGCAGAGGGAGTAGGGGAAATTAGGCCTCAGTTGGGGAAGGCCTCTGGAGATGTGCTTTTAATAAGACTTAAAAGGTGGGGTGAGTGATTGTCTGTCAGATGTGAAAGGGGAGGGAGTTCCAGCCCAGAGTCAGGACATGGGAGAAAGGTCGGTGGCAAGATAAATGAGATCAAGGTACAGTGAGTAGGTTGGCATTAAAGGAGTGAAGTATTTAGGCTGGGTTATAGCAGGGAATCTGCAAAGTAAGATAGGAGGGAGGCAAGGTGATTGAGTAAAATTTTACTACTACTACTTTTTTAATGACATTTGTTAAGAAATAACAAATAACAAAACATAGTAAGCACTAGGGTAAATACAAGATAATATTAATAATAATGGTATTTATTAAGCCCTTACTATGTTCCAGGCAATTAGATAATTAGACACAGTTCCTGTCCCACACAGGGCTCACAATCTCAATTCCCATTTTACAGATGAGGGAACTGAGGCACAGAGAAGTGAAGTGACTTGCCCAAGGTCACACAGCAGACAAGTAGCAGAGCTGGGATTAGAACCCATGACCTTCTGACTCTCAGGCCTGTGCTCTATCCACTAGGCCACACTAGGTTGGACACAGTACATGTCCTACATGGGGCTCACAGCACTAATCCCCATTTTCCAAATGTGGTAACTGAGGCAAAGAGGAGTCAGGTGATTTGCCCAAAGTCCCCAGCAGACAAGTGGCAAAGGGGGATTAGAATCTAGGTCCTCTGACTCCCAGGCCAGTGCTCTTTCCACAAGACCATACACCTACTCTTAATACTACTTCTACTATTACTACTACTATACTTCTCAACCTCTGCCTCAACCTTACTGCACTGAACCATAAAGTATTTTCTTCTAGGCCTTTAACTACCTCCTGAGACCCCAAGTATCCCACTATCAAACTCCTCTTGCCCCAGTGACCATACCAACTGCTTTGTTGACAAAATCAAAGCCATCAGCAGGAAGTCTCTGAAATCTCTCTCTCCCTTGTCCTATTCTTCTCACTTCCACATCCACTGTCTCATCCTTCTCAGTTATCTCTCAAGGTAGTGGAGGGGATCTCCTTTCTACTTTCAGAGTCTACACCACTGCCCCAACCTGTGGCTCTGAACCCATCCCTTCTAACTTGTAAAAACCCTCGTGCCAGCTCTGCTTCATTTCCTGCCTGTCACCTTCCCCTGCAGTCTCTCTGAGAACTCCTTGAAGTCTCCCTTTGAACACATCCATGTCCCACCCTAAAAAGGATTATTAACTGTAGTATTTGTTGAATGCTTACTAGGTGCCAATGCAGTACTAAGTGCTAGGGAAGGTTGAACACAAGTTGAACACAGCCCCATCCCACATGGGTTTCACAGGCTAAGTAGGAAGGAGAGCAGGTATTTAACCCCAGTTCTACACATGAGGAAACTGAGACACAGAGAAGATAAGTGATTTGCCCCAGGTCACACAGTAGGCAAGTAGCAGAGGCAGAGAGTAGACCCCGGCCCTCTGACTCTCAGGCCCTTGATCTTTTCACAAGGCCATGCTGATCTTCTCATAACCCCACTGTGCCCAAAATCAAAAATAAGAGGAGTCCATCAGTACTGCATCACACAGGAAATCCTTTATTCACTGCCAGATGGAGAATTCTGGCAAAGGGGTCTCCATACAGGTCGAGGACACGTCGCAGAGACCCAGCCCTGGCGTCGGCAGCCCCCCAGTCAGGGAAGCGACCATTACTGGCCAGGCCGCAGCAGAAACTGCCTGCCCCGGAATTGGCCATCTCGTATAGGATCCAGCAGCCCTCCAGCACACTAAGGAGGGACCTCATTCAAGCTGGAAGCGATCATAAAGAGAAGGGCAGTCATCGCTTCAGCTCCACCATCTGGCCCTTCTGGTCCTCCCTCTCGTACAGCCGGATCCTGTGGTGCTGGACTGTCGGGACCGCGCGAAGGGGTGAGAGATGCTGTGAGCTGCCTGACTGCAGCCACCTTGGCCACACCTCCCCACCCGTTGTGCCTCCCCTCTCCCTCCTTTTGGGACTGTGAGCACCATCAGCCACAGAAGCAGTCACGAGGTCATCCTTCTGGCTACGAAGGTACATTTACTATTCCAAAAACCCTGGGTGAACAAAAACTCCCCGTGGGCCCACATCATGTCTGTCAGGGATCAATAAGGGATGGGCTGGGAAGAAGCTGGTTGGAGAACAGCGGTGACATGTCCACCAATGTTGTAGTATTGCACTCTCCCAAGTACTTAGTACAGGGCTCTGCATACTGTAAGAGCTCAATAAATACCATGGATGATGATGATAGAACATGGTGGGGGTGGCCAGACTCTTGTCTCTAAGGGGTCTGCAGAGTATTTCCATACTGGAAACATTCCATCAGCTCATTAGCATTTCACAGGGATCTGACCTGTAACCTCTCCCCAGTGTCCCATTTCCAGGAAGTGTTCGGTAATGATGAGCTTTACATGCTGACCCCTATAACTCCTTCTAGGCTGGTCTGGCTTCAGAAACAATGAGATTCTGCTGGTCACAGGGGCTGTGGCCCCATTTTGCTGTTTCTCCCAGCATGTCCCACCTGATGCTGGACAGTCATGCTGCAGCCCAAGGAAGAAGCCCTGGGGATCCCAGTTTCCAGAAATGAGCCTGGGAGTGCAGGGGCATGGATTACTCACGGCAGGAATGAGGCGGCAGGACCGGACGGCGTCACTGAGGCCCATCCAGTGCTGGTAGTCAGGGTAGTCTCCAGGGCGCAGGTAGAACTGGCTGCCCAAGTAGTGGGCCGCTCATAGACCATCCAGCTCCCACTCTCCACACGGATGGAATTACAGCGGCTGAAGTAGGCCTGCAGGTTGGAGTGGTCGCTGCTGCGCTCATGGCAGCGGCCCCGGAAGGCCCGGTCCTCATAGAAGATGATCTGTGGGTAAGTAGGGCAGCTCTAGTGACAGCTCCCGCAAGGCTGCTCAGACCTCCTTGGCCACCTCTGCGCTCTTAGCGCACCCCAGCCACCTCTGCCCTCTCAGAGCCCCCTAAGCTCACATTGGCTCCCTCACCCACCGCGCCAGGCTCACCTTCCCCATGCTTGTCAGGCGGTGTTTGTGGTCAGTGTTGGGGTCCTAGCGGGACCCACCGCATTATATATCCTGGCCCTGGGTGCTGCATTGGCAGGATCAGCACAAAAGAGGCCCCGCTTCCATAGTCTGGGAACAGCATGTTGCCTTTCTCTCTTGAGCATTGTGCTCAGAAGGTTCTTTGTATGTTTTCTCTCATTCACTCTAGGACATTCTTGCTGTGGATTGGAAAAAGCTGTCCCTGGTTAAATCCACTTTGCCAAACTGCATTTGCAATGCAGCTGCAACTGCAATAGGACCCTGTTGTACTCTCCTATGCGCTTAATACAGTGCTTCTGCACACATCAATAAATGCCACTGAATGATAGATCAATCAAAGTCTTGTGTCTTGTGGGGGTCCAGATCACTGTAGAGGTAGAAACCCCAAGCTTCATCCATCTCATTCACCAGGTTTCTTTCCACCAGAAACTGAGATCCTGGGGAAGATGACAAAACCAAAGTGGAAAGGGAGAAAGAAGACCAGGAACAGAGCCGGCAGGGAAGACACATCCATTGTTTCTGCAGGGAAGTGGGTGTAAGGGCCACAAGGAGGAATCCGGTCAACCCCAGGGCTCTAGGTTCCAGCTAGAGTTCATCCCTTTCCTCTCCAAATGGATGTTCCCCTCTTCGTGCTTTCTCCCTCCTGAGCCTCAGAGGCAGGGACTGAGTGGAGGTAGCAGGGTCAAGGGACTGGAAATAGGACTGCTTCCCACCATCCTTTCAACACCTCATCAGCAACTCTCTCCACCTGCCTCAGCCCTCCAACTCTGCCTTGCAGTCTGCAGCATACAACCGACGCCCATATTGCCAAGTGCTTCCCCACCCTGTCACCAGGAAGTCACCACTGGACCCATCCACCCCCAAACAGCTCCTTCCAGGGGTAGTGTCCACCCAGGGGCCCCCATCACAAAAAGTCAGACCACCCCACAAGGCAGCTTGGTAACAGTTAAGCTCCCACCCTCTACTTTTTCTCTTTATTCAGAGAAATAATTCATCCTTTATTCATCCCTCCCTAAGCCCTACAGCACTTACTACATAACCATATTTTGTTAAGTGCTTACGATGTGCTTAAGTGCTTATGATGTAATAATGTTGGTATTTGTTAAGCGCTTACTATGTGCCGAGCACTGTTCTAAGCGCTGGGGTAGACATAGGGGAATCAGGTTGTCCCACGTGGGGCTCACAGTCTTAATCCCCATTTTACAGATGAGGGAACTGAGGCACAGAGAAGTTAAGTGACTTGCCCACGAGTCACACAGCCGACAAGTGGCAGAGCTAGGATTCGAACTCATGAGCCCTGACTCCAAAGCCCGTGCTCTTTCCACTGAGCCCAGTGCAAGGCACTCTACTAAGCACTGGGATGGATACAAGATAACCAGGTTGGACACAGTCCATGTCTCACATGACACTCACAGTCTTAATCCCCATTTACATATTAAGTAACGAATCACAGAGAAGTGAAGTGACTTGCTCAAGTTCATACACAGCAGACAAGTGGTGGGGTCTGGGATTAGAACTCAGGTCCTTTTGCCTTCCAGGCACATGCCTCTACCCACTAGCCATGCTGCTTTGTTGTGGCAAAGAATATGTCTGCCAACTGTGCTATATTGTATTCTCCCAAGGACTTAGCATAGTGCTCTGGTTATCTGTTGCCGACTTGTTCATCCCAAGCGCTTAGTACAGTGCTCTGCACATAGTAAGCGCTCAATAAATACTATTGAATGAATGAACAGTATGTGCTCAATAAATATGATTGATTGATTGGCAACAACCTGAAATTGTATGTTTTATGGCTTCACTTTGCACCTCAATAAATTTTCAATCTACCTGGACTGCTGCTTACAGCCCCTTACACCACCACTGCCCTGCTATAACTGCACTAATGTAGCTAGTTCTTCACTGCAAGACTCCATAGAGATTCTTAATTGAGTGGAGTAGGAGGTCATCCTGAGTCCCAGGACTAGCTGAGTCCTGTGCCTGGCCTCAGAAGCAGGGAACAGAGAGCAGGGAGAAGGAATTGCTCATATTCTCTCTACAAGTCAGTCAGGGCTGGACTGGGCTGGACTGGACTGGACTGGGTGGAGGGCAAGAGATAGGGGTGCTATTGAAGGCCAATCCTGGAGCAAGAAGGAGAGGAAGATGTACAGAAGGGAGGCCAAAAGGATGAGGAGGAGGAGGAGGACCGGGAGGGAGAAGAGGAAGAAGGTTAGGAGAAAGCAGCCTGGTCCATAGAACTAACATGGAATTAGGAGTCAGAGAATTTTGGGTTCTTATCCAGCTCTGTCACTTGCTCCTGTGTAACTTTGGGCCAGAAACTTCACTGTTTTGAGCCTCAATTTTCCCATCTAATAAAATGGAAATTCCATACTTGTTCTTCCTCCCACTTAGAATGTGAGCTCCAGGAAGGACAGGGACAGTTCCCAACCTGCTTATATTTTATCTATATCAACTCTTAGTACATTGCTTGATATATAGTAAGCACTTAAATACCATCTAAAATACGAGGAAGAAGAAGAGGAGGAAGGGGGGAGGAGGGTTAGGTGGAGGAAGAGGAATAAGAAGAGAAGAGGAGGAGACCACAAAGAGCCAGGGCATGGAGATACTGGAGAGTAGGATGAAGCAGCAGCAACAGTAGCAGTTAATACTGCTGCAGCTTCCAGAGGCAATGAGTTGGAGCCCCAAATTCTTGCCCTCAGGAACCCGGGGACCAAGAGGTGCCAGCTGCTACAGTAAGAGACAGAGTTGAGTGCCAGCTTGAGGAAAGAAAGAAGGAGCAGAGAGGAGTAAGAGAAAAAATCAGAAAGGGCAGAGAAGAGGCAGAAGGGGACAAGGGAAAGGTAAGGGAGAGAGGGAAAGATTGACTTTGGCCATTGGCTTACTGTTGCAAAGTAACAGCCGCAGTCCAGAAAGCAGAGGGGATGAGAGACATGGAGGGGAGAGAGGAGGGTAGAGAAAAGCCATTGAGAAGAGTCTCCTAATCGAGATCAGAGATCCAGGGGAAACAGCAGATAAGATCAATTTAACCCCATAGAGCTCACAGAGCTGAAGACCAGGGCCTGGAGTTTATGGAGGAGGGGACCTCGGTCACCTCACATCGTGACCTTCCCACAGTTGTCCGAGAGGCTACTGCTTCTGCAGCCTCTCCCCAGCCTCCATTAAGGTGTGGCTGGATGAAACCCACTTCCCCTAATCATTCACCCTCCACTGTATCCTTGTCTTTATCCTCGACTCATCTTCCTCATTCAATCGTTTACCAAATCTTATCGGTTCTACCTTTGTAACATTGCTAAAATCCAAGCTTTCCATTCCATCCAAGTGGCAGCTATGCTGATCCAAGCACTTCTCATCTCCTGCCTTCACTACTGCATCGGCCTCTTTTCTGACCTCCCTGCCTCTCACCTCTCTGCTCTCCAGTCCTGACTACACCCTGGTGCTTGGATCGGTTTTCTAAAATAGCATTTTGATTCCCATCTCTCCACTCCTCAAGAACCTCCGATGGTTGCCCATCCACCTTCACATCAAAAAGAAACTCCTTACCTTCAGCTTTAAAGTACTCAACCAGCTCGCCTCGCTCGCCCCCTCCTCTCTTACCTCACCTCTTTACCTACCAATCCAGCCCAGATGTTTGCTTCTCTGACCCCAACCTATTCACTGTACCTCGATCTTGTCTCTCTCGCCGACCCCTTTGCTTACATCCTCTGCGCAGTGGAAAGAGCACGGGCTTTGGAGTCAGGGCTCATGAGTTCGAATCCCAGCTCTGCCACTTCTCAGCTGTGTGACTGTGGGCAAGTCACTTAACTTCTCTGTGCCTCAGTTCCCTCATCTGTAAAATGGGGATTAAGACTGTGAGCCCCACGTGGGACAAACTGATTCCCCTGTGTTTACCCCAGCGCTTAGAACAGTGCTCGGCACATAGTAAGCGCTTAACAAATACCAACATTATTATTATTATTATTATTCCCTCCCTGGACTCTAGCCTGCTGCCCAGGACAGAGTGGAGTGCAAGAGTCATGCAGGAACCATGATTGCAGCTATCCAACAGCTGTAGCCCCCTGCCCACCCAGTTTATACTGCCTCCCCGCCAACTACCACTTCAGGCCTTCTGCACCACCTAAGCATTTCAATGACTCTACCCAGTAAGCACTTCTGCTCATAAGCCTGAGGATTTATGTACATATCTTATACACTTCATTACTATCTGGGTCTATAATTTACTTGAGTAACTGTCTCCCCATCTAGACTGAACACTCTTTGAAGCCTGGTATTGGGATTAGCAACACCACTACACCCTGCCTATTACAGTGATCTGCACATAGAAAGTGCACAATAAATTCCACTGATTGATTGGGAAATCCTTGGCTCAGCATCAGAAATTCGGAGGTGGGGAAAGGGAGCCCTCAAGCCTACAGGAAGAGGTAAATAAATAGGGGGACTGACCCATCATTGATCCTCTCTTTTCCCTGCATTAAAAGCCACTGGTAATGGGGGACCTGACCTGTGGGGAACCCCTCCAGTCTCAGCCCCAAGGAAACATCTGTCTCAGGCCAAAATGCTGTTAGCCCCATGAGCTATCAGTTTCCTCGGAGCTGGGAGAGTCCCCTGGGAACAGGGGTGGGGACAGGGGAGGGTCCTTAGCTGGATGCTAAGCAGTAATGCTTCAGGGAGGTGCCAGTGTCATCATACACACTGTGATAGAATGATGCTACATATCTTGTGGGGGGATCTTGCAAAATCCATTAACCTCAGGCCCCAGTAGAGTTAACATGATCCTGGCAGCAAGAACACCATAGACACCAGATGCAGGGCACATCAGTGTTGGATGACTGAGTCTTAAGGTGAAAAATATCCATATTGAAGTTGGGAACAAGGAACGGGGGTCTGGGCAGGGTCTGGATGACCCCCTGGTGCAGGCTGAAGCTGACTTGGTGGCTCTACCTGTTGGGAGATTGAATACCAGGCAAAGAGGTACTTTGAGTCTGGGGTGAGGATGGAGCAAAGGGCGGGGCACTGACATGCTGCTCACAAGACTAAGAGGCTGCTCTGGACCTGAGCTACTGTCACTCTGCTATCAACAGAGAGCAGGAAGCCAGCCTGAGGATCGGTCTTCCTCTACCCAGGATCCTCACTCCATAGCAGCCCCAGAACGGCACCCCCAACTTGCCAAATCAACCCCAAATCCAGAGGATTCTATTCATGCCCAGACCTTCCAGGGGTCAGACCTGGGTGGGTAGGCTCAGTCCAGGGGTGCTACAAGGTCACCATGGAGCCCAGAGATGGATCCAGTGGGCAGCAGTGGCAGAACAACAAAATAGCAAATGAGAAATGCTTTGTTGCAGACTGCTGTATTTTACATCATTTTGTAAAATGTATTTTACATTTTACATTTTGTGCAGGGTGCAACCTACTGTATTTTACATCAGCAGGTTGCACCCTGCACAAAATGAGATGTCATCATCATGTTGGTATTTGTTAAGCGCTTACTATGTGCAGAGCACTGTTCTAGGCGCTGGGGTAGATACAAGGGAATCAGGTTGTCCCACGTGGGGCTCACAGTCTTCATCCCCATTTTACAGATGAGGCAACTGAGGCCCAGAGAAGTGAAGTGACTTGCCCACAGTCACACAGCTGACAAGCGGCTGAGCAGGGATTCAAACCCATGATCTCTGACTCCAAAGCCCATGCTCCTTCCACTGAGCCACGCTGCTGTGCCAGGCATCGTGTCAGGGGCAGCACTTGGAATTCTTGCCAAGAACGGTGGATCCTGTGATCCACTAAGATAGATATGCACTTACAGCTCTGCAGCTCTTGCCGTGCTTGAGAGGCTTTAATTGAGGATACAAATGGTGTTCAAGCCCTCATGTTCTAGATTCAGAGAATAAGAATACAGAAGCACTTATTGAAAAAGTGCAATAAAATATAAGTATGATACAGAAAGGGCCTATGGTACCCAGGAGAAAGATTCAATAAAATGATATTGATGTAACAGATAAAGTGGCAGAAACAAGAAAGGAAGAAGGAGGGGCAGAATAAGTGGGATGAATGAGGAGGAGAGAATGGAGAAGAAAGTGGAGGAGTAGTAGAAAGAAGAGAGCAGTTGGAGAAGAGCAAGAATCAGTTTTTCAGCCCAACAATAGTACTTACTGTGCAACTACTGTGCCTAATGGAATCTCTCAAGGCTCAGTTCTGTGTTCCCTTATATTCTCCATCTACACTCACTCCCTTGGAGAACTCATTCACTCCCATGGCTTCAAATACTGTCTCCATGCAGAGGATTCCCAAGTTTAACTGTGCAATTAATCAATCAGCTGATCTATCATATTTATTTAGCATTTACTGTGTGCAGAGCCCTGGACTAAATGCTTGGAAGCATATAATGCAACGAAGTTGGTAGACAAGTTCCCAGCCCACAAAGAGCTTTCAGTCTAAAGGGGGAGACATACATTAACATAAATAAATGTTACAGATATGAATATAAGTGCTGAGAGACTGGGAGAGAGGATGAATAAAGGGAGGAAGTCAGGGCTATGCAAATGGGAGTGAGAGAAGAGAAAAGGAAAGTTTAGTGAAGAAAGGCCTCTTGGAAGAAACGTGTCTTCAATAAGACTTTGAAGGTCCGGAGAGTAATTGTTTGGTGGACATGAAGAGGGAGGATGTTCCTTGCCAGAAGCATGATATTGGTAAAAGGACAGCAGTGAGATAGATGAGATCGAGGTATAGTGAGAAAGTTAGCATTAGAGGAATGAAGTGTGTGCACTGGGTTGTAGTAGGAGATCAGGGAAGCAAGATAGGAGAGGGCAAGGTGATTGAGTGTTTAAAGCCTATGGTAAGAAGTTTCTGCTTGATGTGGAGGTGGGTGGGCAGTGGCTGGAGGTTCTTGAAGAGCAGAGAAACATGGACTGAACATTTTTGTAGAAAAATGATCCAGGCAGTAGGGTGAAGTATGGACTGGAGTGGGGAGAAACAGGAGGCAGGGAAGTCACCAAGGAGGTTTATTCAGTAATCAAAGAGCGACAGGATGAGTGCCTGGATTAGTGTGATAGTTTGGATGGAAAAGAATGAGTATATTTTAGCAATGCTGTGGAGGTTGAACCGAGAGTATTTAGTGACAGATTGAATATGAGTTGAATGAGTTGAGAATAATGCCAAGGTTATGTGCTTGTTAGACAGGGAAGATGGTAGTGCTGTCTAAAATGATGGGAAAGTCAAGGGAAGGACAGTGTTTGTGTGGGAAGATAAGGAGTTCTGTTTTGGACATGTTAAGCTTGAGGTGTTGTCAGAACAGCCAAGTAGAGATGTCTTGAAGGTAGAAGGAAATGCAAGCCTGGAGAGAAAGAGAGAGATCAGGGCTGGAGATGTAGATTCGGATGTTATCCATCTAAAGGTGGTAGTTGAAGCCATGGGAGCGAATGAGTTCTTCAAGTGTGTGGGTGTAGATGGAGAATAGAAGAGGACCCAGAACTGAACCTTGAGGGACTCCCACAGTTAGGGGGTGGGAGATAGAGGAGAAGCCCACAAAAGAGACTGAGAATGGATGGCCAGAGAGATAAGAGGAGAACAAGAAGAGGACAGTGTTAGTGAAGCTCAGGTTGGATAATGTTCCCAGGAAAAGAGGTTGATTGACAGGAGTGTTAAAGGCAGCTGAGAGGTCGAGGAGGATTAGGGTGGAGTAGAGGCTGTTAGATTTGCCAAGGAGGTCATTTGTGACCTTTGAGAGGGCAGTTTCTGTGGCATGAAGAGACAGAAGCCAGATTGTAAAGGGTCAAGGAGAAAACTGGAGCATAAGAAGTGGAGACAGTAGGTGTAGAAAACTCACTCAAGGAGTTTGGAGAGAAATGGTAGGTGCAAGATGGGGTGATAACTGGAGGGAGCTTTGAAGTAAAGAAGGGTTTGGGTTTTTTTTAGAATCAGGGAAACAGAAGAGTGTTTGAAAGTGGTGGGGAAAACACTACTGGAGAGTGAACAGTTGAAGGTGGTGGTCAGGGAGCAAAGACGGGAGGGGGCAAGCGCTTTGATAAGGTGTGAAGGAATGGAGTTTGATGCACAGGTGAAGGGGGTGCATTTTGAGAGAAGGCAGGAAGTCTCCTCTTGAGATACTGCTGGGATAGATGGGAGAGCTGAAGAAGAGGCAGAAGAAGGGAGGTACAGGAGAGGAGCAGGGAAGATTTTAGGGAGATAATGCAAATTAGTTTCAATTTTCTAAACAAGAATAATAATAATGGTTTTTGTTAGGTGCTTACTATGTGCCTATGTGCCAAGCACTGTACTAAGCGCTGGGGTAGATACAAGGTAATCAGGTTGTCCCATGTGGGGCTCACAATCTTAATCCCCATTTTACAGATGAGGGAACTGAGGCACAGAGAAGTTAATTGGCTTGCCCAAGGTCACACAGCAGACAAGTGGTGGAGCTGGGATTAGAACCCACGTCCTCTGATTCCTAAACCTGTGCTCTTGTCCCCAGAGTGCGGGCACCCTCTATACCCTCTACACCCTCTATTGTACTCTTCCAAATGCACAAAGAAAATGTTCAAAAAATACCATTGATTGATTGATTGATGAAGTCAGTGACAATGTTTTGGGTTTAAGAGATTGTAAGGATGGGGGTACTGTCATCTATGATGGGAAAGTTGAGTGGAGGAGAGTATTTGGGAAGTAAGATGAGGAGTGAAGTTTAGCATATGTTTGATCTGAAGGTGATGGTGGGACACCCAAATAGAGATGTCCTGAAGGCCGGAAGAAATTTGAGACTGCAGAGAGGAGAAAAGCAGCATGGCCTAGTGGAAAGAGGCCATGCTTGTAAATCAGAAGGACCTGGGTTTTCTAATCCCAGATCTGCTGTGACCTTGGGCAAGTCACTTCATTTCTCTGGGCCTCAGTAACCTCATCTGTAAAATAGGGATTAAGACCAATCACCATGTGGGACTTGGACTGAGTCAAGACTAATTTTCTTGTATCTAACCCAGGACTTATCTCCCTGACCATTCATTCTCATTCTTCTTTGCAGGCTCCTCCTCTCACTCCCACCCCCTAACTGTGGGAGTCCCTCAAGGTTCAGTTCTGGGTACCCTTCTATTCTCCATCTTCACTCACTCCCCTTAGAGAACTCATTCACTAAAATTCATTAAAATCCATCCTTTTCTCTCCATCCAAACTGCCACCACATTAATGCAATCACTCATCCTATCCCGCCTAGATTACTGCATCAGCCTCCTTGCTAACATCCCAACCTCCTGTCTCTCCCCACTCCAGTCGATACTTTGTGCTGCTGGCTGGATCATTTTTCTAGAAAAACATTCTAGAGATATCACCTCGTTCCTCAAAACACTCCAGTGGTTGCTCATCCACCTCTCTATCAAACAAAAACTCCTCACCATTGACTTTAAAGCACTCCACCACCTTGCACCCTCCTATTTCACCTCACTTCTCTCCTACAGCCCAGCCTTCATACTTCGCTCCTTTAGAGTTAACCTTCTCACTCCACCCCACTCTTGTCTGCCTTGCTGCTGGTCCCTAGCCCACGTCCTGCCTCTGGACTCAATTTCCCTCCCTCCTCTAATCCGACAAACAACCACTCTTCCCCACTTCAAAGCCTTATTGAAGGCACATGTCCTCCAAGAGGCTTTCCCAGACTAGGCCCCACTTTTCCTCATCTCCCACTCCCTGTTGCATCACCCTGATTTAATTGCTCTCCCCCTCCCCCCGCATCCCCACAGCATTTATGTACATATCTGTAATTTCATTTACTTGTACTGATGTCTGTCTCCCCGCCCCTAGACTGTGAGCTTATTATGGCAGGGAATGTCACTGTTTAATGTTGTATTGTACTTTCCTAAAGGCTTAGTACAGTGCTCTGCACACAGTAAGGACTTAATACAACTGAATGAATGAATGAATGAATGAAAGCTTAGTACAATGACTGGCACATAATACACCCTTGACAAATACCATAAAAACTTATAGGAACTGCAGGAGGAGAGGTAAAAGGAGAGGAGAAATGAGCAGCAACCCCAGCTACTGAGGAAAAAGAAACAATGGTCGACACAGAAGGGATGGGGTGGAAGAGAGGAGACATGGCATAGTGGATAGAGCATAGGTTTGGGAGTCAGAAGGTCATGGGATCTAATCCCAACTCCACCACATGTCTACTGTGTGGTCTTGGGCAAGTCACTTCACTTCTCTGTGCCTCAGTTACCTCATCTGTAAAATGGGGATTGACACTGTGAGCCCCAAATGGGAAAGGGACTGTGTCCAACCCTATTTCATTTATTTATTCATTCATTCATTCATTCATTCATTCATTCAATAGTATTTATTGAGCACTTACTATGTGCAGAGCACTGTATTGGAATACACAATTGGGCAACAGATAGAGACAATTCCTGCCCACTGACGGGCTTACAGTCTAATCGGGGGAGTCAGACAGACAAAAACAATAGCAATAAATAGAATCAAGGGGATGTACATCTCATTAACAAAATAAATAGGGTAATAAAAATATATACAAATGAGCAGACGAGAACAGTGTTGAGGGGAGGGGAAGGGAGAGGGGGAGGACCAGACGGAAACGGGGGGGAAATGGGGCTTAGCTGAGGTGAGGTGAAGGTGGGGGCAGAGAGGGAGCAGAGGGAAAAGGAGAAGCTCAGTCTGGGAAGGCCTCTTGGAGGAGGTGAGCTCTCAGTAGATCTTTGAAGAGGAGAAGAGAGTTAGTTTGGCAGAGGTGAGGAGCGAGGGCATTCCGGGACAGCGGAAGGAGGTGGCCCGGGGTCGATGGCAGGATAGGCGAGAACCGGGGTCAGTGAGGAGGTGGGCGGCAGAGGAGTGGAGCGTGCAGGGTGATCAGTAGAAAGAGAGAAGGGAGGAGAGGTAGGAGGGGGCAAGGTGATGGAGAGCCTTGAAGCCTAGAGTGAGAAGTTTTTGTTTCGTGCAGAGGTTGATAGGCAACCACTGGAGGTTTTTAAGAAGGGGAGTGGCATGCCCAGAGCTTTTCTGCAGGAAGATGATCCGGGCAGCGGAATGAAGAATAGACTGGAGTGGGGAGAGATAGGAGGAAGGGAGATCAGAGAGAAGGCTGACACAATAATCCAGCCGGGATATTATGAGAGCCTGTACCAGTAAGATAGCCATTTGGGTGGAGAGGAAAGGGCGGTCTTGGCGATTTTACAAAGGTGAGATCGGCAGGTGTTGGTGATGGATTGGATGTGTGGGGTGAATGAGAGAGCTGAGGCAAGGATGACACCAAGGTTGTGGGCTTGAGAGAAGGGAAGGATGGCCATACCCTCCACAGTGACAGGGAAGTCAGAAAGAGGACAGGGCTTGGGAGGGAAGATAAAGAGCTCAGTTTTGGACATGTTGAGTTTTAGGTATTGGGCAGCGGTAGAGATGTCCTGGAGGCAGGAGGAGATACAAGCCTGAAGGGATGGGGAGAGAACAGGGGCAGAGATGTAGATTTGTGTGTCATCAGCATAGAGATGATAGTTGAAGCCTTGGGAGCAAATGAGTTCACCAAGAGAGTGAGTATAGATGGAGAACAGAAGAGGGCCAAGAACTGACCTTTGAGGAACCCCTACAGTTAGTGGATGGGAGGGGGAGAAGGAGCCTGTGAAGGAGACAGAGAATGAATGGCCAGAAAGATAAGAGGAGAACCAGGAGAGGATGGAGTCCATGAAGCCAAGGTGAGATAACGTGTGGAGGAGAAAGGGATGGCCTACAGAGTCAAAGGCAGCTGAGAGGTCGAAGAGGATTAGATTAGAGTAGGAGCCAATGGATTTGGCAAGAAGGAGGTCATGGTGACCTTTGAGAGAGCAGTCTCGATAGAGTGGAAGGGATGGAAGACAGATTGGAGGGGATCCAAGAGAGAATTGGAGTTAAGGAATTCTAGGCAGTGAGTGTAGACAACCCGTTCTAGGACCTTGGAAAGGAAGAGTAGTAGGGAGATAGGGCGATAACTGGAAGGGGAAGTGGGGTCGAGAGAGGGTTTTTTTAGGATGGGGGAGACATGGGCATGTTTGAAGGCAGAGGGGAAGAAGCCATTGGAGAGTGAGTGGTTAAAGATAGAAGTTAAGGAGGAGAGGAGGGAAGGGGCGATAATTTTTATAAGGTGAGCGGGAATGGGGTCTGAACGCAGGTGGAGGGGGTGGCACTTGTGAGGAGGGAGGAAATCTCCTCTGAGGATGCTGCAGGGAAAGATGGGAAAGTAGGGGAAAAGGTTGTTGGGGGGTGGGAGGCAGAAGGGGGAGAGGTGACTTTGGGGAGCTCAGACCTAATTGTGTTAATTTTTGTGATGAAGTAGGTGGCCAGATCGTTGGGGGTGAGGGATGGGGGAGGGGGAGGAAGAGGGGACCTGAGGAGAGAATTAAAGGTCTGGAACAATTGGTGGGGGTGATGGGCATGGATGTCAATGAGGGAAGTGAAGTAGTTTTGCCTGGCGGAGGAGAGGGCAGAGTTAAGGCAGGAAAGGATAAATTTGAAATGGATAAGGTTGTCTTGGTGCTTGGACCTTCGCCAGCAGCTCTCAGCAGCTCTCAGCAGCTCGAGCATAAGAGCGTAGGAGGCAGACAGAGACAGAGGCAGACCCAGGGCTGTGGGTTAGTGGAGCAAGAGCGGTGGAGGGTAGGGGGACGAAGGAGTTGAGATGAGTAGAGAGGGTGGAGTTGAGAGTGGTAACCTGATCATAGAGAGTGTTTGTACAGTGCCTGGCACATAGTAAGTGTTTAACAAATACCACAATTACTATTATTATTATTAGATGTCAAATAATGGGAAAGGGCAGATTCTAGCTATTGACTTCTACAATAAAGGAAAAGACTTTTCTGAAGTTGTAAATGAATAAATGTAATAACCACTTTCCATAAAAGTGCTAAGGTGGTTGAAGGACTGACATGACAAAGGGGAATGGAAATTCACTGGGCATTTCGTGGCTCTTCTGTGGTCTAATAAAAGAGCAGGGAACTGGACATCAGGCAACCTGGGTCCTAGTCTTAGCTCTGCCAATGCCAAGCTGGGAGACCTTGGGTACTGTCACAACCTTTGTGGGCTTCCATTTCTTTTTCTGTAAAATAGGGATAAAATAACTTTTCCTTAAACCTAGACTGTGAGCCCATGTGTGGAACACAGACTGTAGATAACCTTATTCTTTTTACTCTACCCCAGAGGTTAGCATAGTTCTGGGCACATGGTTAATGTACAATACCTGCTGTCATCATCATCATCATTATTATTAGAAGAAAATGGTGAAAGCTTTAATATTTTTGTCCCAAGCCATGCAAAGTCTCCAAGCTCCACTGTTCCCAGACCATTTGCCTATTTTCCATTTGCAGCATTGGGTCTGGTTTGGAAGGAGCAGATCCATAGGTTCTCCTCCCTGAAGCTGAGAGTGAAGCCCAGTAAGAGAAAGGGCAAGGGGAGAGAGAGATCACCAGCTGCTTTGTTCCCTTCTTGTTCTTATCTCTGGGGATGACCTAGGTGCTGTGAAGATATTCCTCTGGATCTGTCAGAAATAGAATGTGTTTTAGAGGAAAGTTAGTGAGAAAAAGAACTGTGGTATTTGTTAATAATAATAGTTATAATAATGATGATGATGGTATTTGTTAAGTGGTTACTGTGTGCCAAGCACCGTTCTAAGATTTGGGGGAGATACAAGGTCATCAGGTTGTCCCGGTGGGGTTTACAGTCTTAATCCCCATTTTAAAGATGAGGTAACTGAGGCACTGAGAAGTTAAGTGACTTGCCCAAGGTCACACAGCTGACAAGTGGTGGAACCAGGATTAGAATCCATGACCATTGACTCTCAAGCCCAGCCTCTTTCCAGTGAGCCATGCTGCTTCATAATAATAATAACTACAGTATTTGTTAAGTGCCTACTGTGTGCCGAGCACTATTATAAGTGCTGGGATAATGATAATAATAATAATGGTATTTGTTAAGCACTTACTATGTGCCAAGCCTTATTCTAAGTACTGGGGTAGATACAAGGTAATCAGATTGTCCCACATGGGATTTACAGTCTTAATCCCCATTTTACAGATGAGGTAAATGAGGCACAGAGAGAATTTAAGTGACTTGCCCAAAGTCACACAGCAGACACTATACTAAGTGCTGGGGTAGATTCATTATAGTCAGATCAGGGTCTCTGTTCAACAAGGGGCATGAAGTCTAAGGAGGGGTGAGGAACAGATATTTAACTCCCATTTTACAGATAATGAAACTGATTCCCAGAGAACCTAAGAAGCATGACATGAGTCACCTAGCAGGCACATGGCAGAGCCAGGATTAGGACCTGGGAACCCTGACTCCCAGACCATGCTCTCTGTCTGCTAGACAACAGGGCTTTTTTGCTTTGGGGTTCAACTCAGAAGGTACTGCACTAATCTGAGACCGGTACTGAGAGCAGAACTGAGCAGAACACAGGTATGGTGGTAAACAACTCTAGCCATATGTCAGATATGAACTGAGTAAAATTTCTTTTCCAAGAAGATCTGTCCCTTGCCCTCTAGCTAGCCACTACCCTCACTGCCTCCCACATAGAGGCAGAAGATCTGAGGTGCCATCACTGCCTCTCCACTAGCCCTCCACCCACAATGGGAAATGATAATAATAATAATGGTATTTGTTAAGTGCTCACTATGTGTCAGGCACTGTACTAAGTGTTAGGGTGAATATAAGATAATCTGGTTGAACACAGTCACTGTCCCACTTGGGGCTCACAGTCTAAATCTCCACTTTACAAATAAGGTAACAGAGGCATAGAGAAATGAAGTGACTTGCCCAAGGTCACACAACAGACGAGTGGCAGAGCCAGGATTAGAACCCATGACCTTCCGACACCCAGGCCCATGCTCTACCCACTATGTCATGCTATACCATCACTCCCTGTCCCCTAATCCCTCCCCAACAGAGGCAGAGGATCTGAGGTTCCATAATTCCCTGTCCCCTAAACTTCCCCCTCAAAAGTAGCAAGATCTGAGGTACCATCCCTCCTGTCCTCTAACCCTCCCCAACAGAGGCAGAAGGTCTAAGGTGCCATCACTGCCTCTCCCCTTACACTCCCCCAACAGAGAAAGAAGATCTGAGGTGCCTTAACTTCCTCTCCCTTCACAGCATTGCTAAAATCCTTCTGTTCCTCTCTATCCAAACTGCCACCCCGTTAATCCAAGCCCTTATCTTATCCCACCTTGATTACCGTATCAGCCTCTTTGCTGACCTCCCAGCCTCCTGCCTCTCCCCACTTGAGCCCATACTTCACTCTGCTGCCCAGATCATTTTCTATAAAATTGTTCAGCCCATGTTTCTCCACTCCTCAAAAACCTCCAGTGACTGCCTATTCACCTCCACATTAAAGTCCTTACCATAGGCTTTAAAGAATTCAATCACCTTGCCCGCTCCTACCTCAACTCACTACTCTGCTACTCCAACTCAACCTGCACTCAACTAATGCTAAGCTTCTCACTGTACCTTCTTGTCATCTATCTTGCTGTCAACCGCTTGCCCATGTCCTGCTTCCAGCCTTGAATGCCCTCCCTCTTCATTTCCAACAATTACTCCCCCCATTCAGAACCTTATTGAAGGTACATCTCTTCCAAGAGGCCTTCCTTCACTAAACCCTCCTTTCCTCTTCTTCTGCTCCCTTTTGTGTCACCTTGACCTGCTCCCTTTATTCATCCCCACTCCCAGCCCCACAGCCCAAATATATATATTTACAGTAATTCATTTATATTAATGTGTCTGTCTAGCCTTTTAAACTTTATCCTCGTTGTGGACAGGCAATGTGTCTATAATACTGTTATATTGTTCTCTCCCAAGCACTTAGTACAGTACTCTGTACACAGTAAGTGTTCAATAAATATGATTGATTGACTGACTGACTGACTCTCCCCTAGCCCTCCCCCAGCAGAAGCAGAAGATCTCCTTTGCCATCACTCCCTACCCGCTAACCTTCCTTCACAGAAGCAGAATATGTGAGGTGCCATCACTCCTTCTCTCCTAACCTCCCCACAACAGAGGAAGAAGGTCTGAGATGTCAAAACTCCCTCTCCTTTAACCCTCTCCCAAGAGAGGCAGAAGGTCTGAGGCAGCTTCATTCCCTTTCCCCTCTCTCCCCACATAAGCAAAAGATCTGAGGTGCCATCACTCTCTTTCCTCTAATCCCTCCCCCACAGAGGCAGAAGATCTGAAATGTCATCATGCCATGTCCTCCACTTCTCCCCCAAAGAGGTTTAAGATATAAGGTGCCATCACTCTCTCTCCCCTAGCCCTCCCTCACAAGGCAGAAGATGTGAAGTGCCATCCCTCCTTCTCCCCTAATCCCTCCCCCTGGTTAGATTGAGTCACTATGTATTTTCCAAGCACTTAGTATAGTGCTCTGCACACAGTAATTGCTCAATAAATAAGATTGAATGAATGAATGAATAAAGAGACTTTGCACCCCAGGAGCAGGGGAATGGGGTCCATGCCACAGTTTCTTCCAGAGCTGACCCCTACCTAGGCCACTGTGGCTTCCTGGACAGAGAAGGAGCAGGATGGTAAACCAAAGCTGCAGCTGCCCTGGCTTTTTGGGGATTGGAGCTGTAGAAAGGGATAGAGACACCTCTGTGGGAGAGGTGGGAGCCAGGGTTCTCCTGCTCAGGCATGGAAAATTGGTGCCTCCCCCACTGCTGCTACTACCACCCCAACATAACAATCCTCTCATATGGGCAGCCACAACAACCCTGAACAGAGAGGTGGCAGAGGAAAAACTGAGGTGGCTCTGCTCTGGCACCTCAGGAGAGATTTTGCCCACCTGGACATTTCCCTCCTTATCTCTCAGCCTTTGCCCACAACCTCTCCAAGGACAGAGAGTCAGTCAGTCAGTCAATCATATTTGTTAGACACTTAACTGCATGCAGACCACTGTACTAAGCACTTAGGAGAGTACAGCAGACACATTCCCAGTCCACAGTGGGCTTTCAGTCTAGAGTGGGAGACAGCCATTAATATAATAAATTAAACTACAGATGTATATATAAGTGCTGCAGGGCTGGAGCGGGGGCTGTTGAATTGAGGGAGCAAGTCAGGGTGATGCAAAAGTAAGTGGGAGAAGAGGAAAGAAGGACTCAGTCAAGGAAGGCTTCTTGGAGGAGATGTGCCTTCAATAAGGCTTTGACAGTGTGAAGCATAATTGTCTGTCAGATATGAGGAGGGAGGACGTCCCAGGCCAGTTGCAGGATGTGGGCAAGAGGTCAGAATCAAGGTAGATGGGATTGAGGTACAGTGAGAAGGTAAACATTAGAGGAGTGAAGTGTGTGGACTGGGTTGTAGTAGGAGAGTAGTGAGTTAAGGTAGGAGGGGGCAAGATGATTAAGCTCTTTAAAGCCAATGGTGAAGAGTTTCTGTTTGATGCAGAGGTAGATGGGCAACCACTGAAACCTCTTGAAGAGAGAGGAAACATGGCATGAACGTTTTTGAGGAAAAATGATCCAGGCAGCAGAGTGAAATAAGGACTGGAGTGGGGAGAGACAGGAGGCTGGGGGTCAGTAAAGAGCCTGATGCAGTAATGCAGATGGGGTAGGATAAGTAACTGGATTAACATGGTAACATGGTAACAGTTTGGATGGAGAGGAAAGGGAGGATTTTAGTGATGCTGTGAAAGTAGAACAAACAGGATTTAGTGATGGATTGAATATGTGGGTTAAATGAGAGAAAGAAGTCAAGCATAATGCTGTAAATATGGGCTTATGAGACAGGAAGAATGGTGGTGCCATCTCCAGTGATGGGGAAGTCAGGGGGAGGACAGGGTTTGGGTGGGAAGATACGAAGTTCTGTTAGTTCTGTTAAGTTTGGGTGACAGAAGGACATGCAAGTAGAGATGTCTTGAAGGCAGAAGGAAATGCAAATACAGGATCACAAGAAAAAGGGGGAAATCTATTCTGACAGTCAACATGACCTAGGGGAAAGAACATGAGTCCAGGTGGCAGAGGTTCTGCAGTATAATCCTGCCTCTGTCACTTGTCTGTTTTGGGAGCTAGTGCTTTAACTTCTAAATGACTCAGTTTCCTCATCTGCAAAATGGGGATTCAATGCTTGTTCTTTCTTTTTTTATAGTATTTGTTAAGTGCTTACTGTATGCCAGGCACTGTTCTAAACTCTAGGGTAGATACAGTGTAATCAGGTTGGACACAGTCCATGACCCCTGTGGGGCTCTCAGTCTTAATCCCCATTTTACAGATGAGGTAACTAAGTCCCAGAGAAGTTGAATGACTTGCCCAAGGTCACACAGTGACAAGTGGCTACCTTCTGCTTAGACTGTGAACACTGTGATGGACAGGGACTGTAGCCAATCTTATTATTATCCCAGCAACAGCATCAGATCCTGCTCCAATCTCTCCCAACCTCCAGTCCCTGCTGCACTCTGCTGCCCCGATCATTGTTCTAAAAGCAGCATACTGCCCAAGTCCCCCTATCCTCATATACCTCCAGAGGTTGCCCTTCCTTCCTCATTAGTCAGAAACTCCTGACCACTGGCTTTAATCATCTCATGCCCTTTTACTTTTCATCGGTAAAATGGGGATTAAATCCCACTGCCTCCTACTTAGACCATGAGCCCCAGGTGAGATAGGGTCTGTGTCCAACCTCAGTGTCTTGAATCTTCCCTAGAGCTTAGTAAGTGCTTGTCACATAACTGGTTATCAAGTACAACAATAATAATAATAATAATACTTCTAATAATAATTACTTATCTATTCTCTTCTCCTACTACACCCCGGCTTGCACTCTTCATTTATCTCAACGCTAACCTGATCACGGTGCACTGTTCTCTTTTCTCCACTTCTAACCGCAGTATGACATGCAGATGGAGCATGGGCTTGGGAGTCAGAAGGGCCTGGGTTCTAATGCTGCTCTGTCACTTGCCTGCTGTGTGACCCTGGGCAAGTTACTTTACTTCTCTGTGCCTCAGTTACTTCATCTGTAAAATAGGGATTGAGAGTGTTGAGGCCCATATGGGACAGGGACTATGTCCAACCCGATTTGCTTTTACCCACCTCAGCACTTAGTACAGTGCCTAGCACTTAACAAATACCACCATTATTATTATTGTTATCTTACTCCTCCCATATGACTAGGTCACCCTCTTTCTTCATATCTGAGAGTCCACAGTTTTCCCCACTTCAAAATCCTTATGAAATCACATTTCCTCCTGGAAGCCTACTCTGATATTTCTAATCTCTTTATTTCACATAATCTCAATGTCATTTCAGCACCTCCATGCCACCAAAGCACTTAGGTAATGTTTTCCATGCTCCATTACATAAGGCTTAACTCATGTACAGTTTCCTCTTTTTCTTCTTCCTCCTCTCTCTGTAAATTATTTTAGTGTTTTTCTCCTTAATTACACTGTAAACTCCTGGAATTTATAGGCCACACTAATGCTATGGTACTCTCCATATACTGCAAGTGGTCAATGAATACTAGTGATTGATTGACTTTGTGTTTCCTTGGATTTTTACACCATTTCAGTATACAATACAGTAAAATACCAGTGAGTGGCAAGGGTGTAAAGTATTTTGCTAGAGGTTGATATAACAATAATATAGAAATTGGTGCCATAAAATCCTGGCTTCACCACATACCTGCTCTGTGACCTTGAGAAGTCACTTAACTTCTCTGTGTTTCAGTTCCCCCATCTGCAGAATGGGGATGCAACACCTATTCTTCCTCCTACATAAACTGTGAACCCCGTGGGGGATCTGATGATCTTGTATCTACCCCAGCATTTAGTTCAGTGCTCAGCATATAATAAACACTTAACAAATACCATAATTATTATTAAAACGTCAGTCATGGTGGTGTCTTAGAGCCATCTAAGGCAGCATGGCTCAGTGGAAAGAGCATAGGCTTGGGAATTCGAGGTTGTGGGTTCTAATCCTAGCTCTGCCATTTGTCATCTGTGTGACTTTGGGCATGTCACTTAAATTCTCTATGCCTCAGTTACCTCATCTGTAAAATGGGGGTTAAGCCCATGAGCCTCATATGGGACAACTTGATTACCTTGTATCCCCCCACCCAGTGCTTAGAACAGTGCTTGGCACATAATAAGCATAACAAATGCCATTATTATTAATATTATTATTATTATTATCTAAACACTAATTAACCCATCAATTGTCACTAAATTAGTGAAACACAATTTTCCCTTAACATAAATTTTTTTCAAGAATGCATCACCTACGTAACAGAACAGGGTAAAATTCACTTATTTCTTCATCTCTTTGATCTCTATTTATTTTTGCTGCGACCTATGGTACCCTTGGTCTTCCTCCTTCACCCACTACTTGTAAATTATTTGTCTGATGGTCTTCCCCAATCCATTGAAACTTAGTGAGGGCAGGGACCATGCCTTTTTTCTTGGAGATCTGCTCCCAGTGCTTTGCTCAGGAGTCTACAGACACTAGGTAAATAGCATTACTGGAAAATATCATTAATCATTTGAATAATAATGATGGCATTTGTCAAGCACTTACTATGTGCCAAGCACTGTTCTAAGTGCTTAAGAGGGATCCAAAGAGACACACAGGGAGATAGAGAACATACAGAGACACACAGAAAGAACATGAGGCCAGAGAGAAAGACAGGGTGACACAGAGAAAGTCAGAAAGATCTTCAAAGATAAATAGATAATGCTGAAGAGCCCCAGTAACCTCAAAAAGAAACAATCCAATGGAAGTGAGCACAGGGCCAGTGTTCCTCCAGTTCCCAGTGTGGGGACAGGACAAACATAAACTGAGTTAATGATAGGAAGGAACGGGAGAGAGGTTAAAAAGGGGTGGGGGTGGACACTCATCGTGTGCCTGGACTCTCGTGGGCATGAGATAGCGGGTAGTGGGGCAGTGCATAAGCACTCAAAGGAATGAGGGGAACCAGACAATGAATCCCCTGACTGATGCTGAAGGGAAAAAAAGAGAAAGGCAATGTGTCGTCCCCAGATCATGGAAACGAGGCCTCTTTTGTGCTAATCCTGCCAATGCAGCACCCAGTGGCCGGGATATATAATGTGTCAGGCTCTGCCAGGACCCCGACAGTGACCACTGCAAACACTGCCTGACAAGCATGGGGAAGGTGAGTCTGGCATGTGGGGAGAGGGCAAGAGGGAACCAAGGGGAGCCAAGGGGTGTTGAGAGGGCCAAGGTGGCAGAGGGGACCAAAGGGGCTGAGGAGGCTGAGCAGCCCCTGTGGAAGCCTGGCACTTGAGCCGTCCTCCTCCCCCGACAGATCACCTTCTACGAGGACCGAGCCTTCAGGGGTCGCTGCCACCAGCGCAGCAGCGACCACTCCAACCTGCAGGCCTACTTCAGCCACTGTAACTCCATCCGTGTGGAGAGTGGGAGTTGGATGGTCTATGAACGGCCCAACTACTTGGGCGGCCAATACTACCTACGCCCTGGAGACTACCCCGACTACCAGCACTGGATGGGTCTCAGTGATGCCGTCCGGTCCTGCTGCCTCATCCCCTCTGTAAGTGTCAGTGCCCCCACAGCTCCAGAGTCATTCAGGGGGGACAGACCCCCAGGGCTGGTTCCTCCAACTGCAGCTTGACTAACCAGCATTGGGTGGGACACACTGGGAGAACCAGGAACTCAGGGGCATGGCTTACATGGCCAACAGAATCTCATTGTTTCAGAAACAAGAGGTGGCTCTAGTTTGCTGGCTCTGGTTTCCTGGAAACAGAGCACTGGGGAGAGGTTACATGTCAGATCCCTGTGAAATGCTAATAATCTAATGGAGTGTTTCCAGGATGGAAGCACAACACAGACTGCTTAGAGACAAGAGTCCGGCCACCCTTTTCTGCCCCCAATACGTTCTATTATCATCATCAGTGATAGGTATTTATTGAGCACTTGCTGTATGCAGAACCTTGTAAATAAGTACTTGGGAAAGTGCAATACTATAACATTGCTGAACATGTCACCACTGTTCTCCAACCAGCTTCTCCCTAGCCCCTCCCTGGTTGATCCCTGACAGATATGATGTGGTCCCACTGGGTGTTTTTGTTGATGCTCGGCTTTTCAGAATAGTAAGTCTAGCTTTGAGTCCAGCACAATGACCATGTGACCGCTTCTGTGGCCAATGGGCGACTCCCAGACCCAACAGGAGTGGAGGGGCAGTGGGGAAGGCAGGTGCAACCGAAGCAGCCGCGGTCGGGCAGCTCACAGCATCTTTCACCCCTCCCCATGGGCCAACAGTCCAGCACCCACAGGATCCGGCTGTATGAGAGAGAGGACCAGAAGGGCCAGATGGTGGAGCTGAGTGATGACTGCCCCTCTCTGTATGATTGCTTCCAGCTGAGCGAGATCCCCTCCATCAGCGTGCTGGAGGGCTGCTGGATCCTGTATGAGATGGCCAACTTCTGGGGCAGGCAATTTCTGCTGCGGCCTGGCCAGTATGGCCACTTCCTAGACTGGGGGGCTGCCCATGCCAGGGCTGGGTCTCTGAGACGTGTCCTCGACCTGCATTGAGATCCGCTTCTCCAGCATTTCTCCATCTGGAAACTAATAAAGCATTTCCTGTGTGTTGCAGTATGATGAATTCAGGCTTCTTCTTTCTCTCCCATTGCAGTAATTCTGCACAGAAGCCTCCTTGGGTGGGTTATTTGAACATGTCATCAGAATTGTCCTGGGAATGGGGAAAATCCTTTGATGAATTAGGGTTTTGTTTTGTTTGTTTTTTTTGTGGGGGGAGGGTTTGTAGTATTTGTTAAATGCTTATTATGTGCCAAGCACTATACTAAGCACTGGAATAGATATGAGATTGTCAGGTTGGACACAGTTTATGTCACACGTGGCGCTCACAGTCTTAACCCCCATTTTACAGATGAGGTAACCGAGTCACAGAGTAGTGGAATGACTTGCCCAAAGTCACACAGGAGATAAGTGACAGAGCTGGATAAAAACATAGACCCTTCTATATCCCAGACCTGTGCCCTTTCCTCTAGGACACACTCTTCCTAATGGAACTTCAAAATACAGTGTATAATATCTGTAGCATTTGTTAACTGATATGTACTAAGCACTGTGGGCAAGTCACTTAACTTCTCTGCGCCTCAGTTACCTCATCTGTAAAATGGGGATTAAGACTGTGAGCCCCATGTAGGACAACCTGATTCCCCTGTGTCTACCCCAGTGCTTAGAACAGTGCTCTGCACATAGTAAGTGCTTAACAAATACCAACATTATTATCACTGTACTGAACAACTGGGATAGATAAAAGATAATCAGTCAACACAATCTCTGTCCCACATAAGGCTCCCAATCTAAGCAGGAGGAAGAGCAGATTCTTCCCTCCAAGAAGACAGGAGAGGGTTCCATGGTGATGACCTTTGCAACAACTTCCCTATGATTTTGTGCCCCAGCAATGGCACTAGGTTATGGTTCCTTTGGCCATAAATGGTTTCTGTCTGTTGGAGTCTTATGAGTAATTTACTGCCCTACTGCCTGCCTGCTAACTTGTTACACTGACTATCCCAGCGCAAACCTGGTAGGCAGGGATGAGAAAGTGTCAGCCCCCACCTGTATAATCAATTCCTCTCTGTCCCCAGGTCTTCGGGGCTGCAGCCAAACTTAAATAGGTTACTGCATCATTGATTCCTCCAAGCTTCCTTCTCCTGTTGTGAAACTCTCTTTGGCAAGCTTAGGGTATTTCCTCCCAGCTCCACCTTAGCAGTCTATAACTGATGTTCAGGACATTCCTCCAGGGGCCCTTCACTCCCTGCGACTCAAAATCGTAAGGGAAGACAAGAGAGAAGATCCATCAGTTCACTCCTGGTAGAGGGTATTTAGTAATGTCCCACACCTTGTTAGTGGATCGGGGGTTTCATGGCATTAAATCAATCCATCAGTCCATTTGGGGTATTTATTGAGCACCTACTAGGTACCAAGCATGATCTTAAGACCTTGGAGAGTCCAATAAAAGCAAGACACGTGTTCTCTACCCTTACGGAGCTCACAATCAACCCCCTGATGCCTCCCCACATGCTGAGAACATGTCCTCTACCTCCCTGATTTTCTCTGCCTTGAGAGATTACCTCCTCAGTGATGAAAAGGATGTCCAAGAGTGGTAAGCATGTGCTTGTCACCTGGGTAAGATTTCCAAGGGTGGTTCCACCTGTATTCTTAGGTGGTGTCTTGGTGTTACCCACAAAGGTCTGTGCACTAAGCTACGTAGGTGGATTCGGATTATGGTTGGGAAGAGGAGCACAGAGTTCAGACCAGTCATTTGTTTAAACAATTGCAATTTATTATACTGCCAAAATACAAGATAAATGATATCCACCACAAGCATGTTAAGGCCCCACACTATCATAATTTATTCGTAAACATCGTGTTCCTCAAATCACTGTCTGATTCGGGATTCACACACATCTCCAGGAGACCATAACAAAACCAGAACTGATCTGGGATGAGCACACAGTACCCTCAGAACTCCCCCAGGTATCCCCCCAGGTATTCGGAATCACTCCAGGTCAGTCCATGTACTGTCTGTTATGCTGGAACATGACAACCTTTCCCCTGTAAGTAGGTGACTTATACCTGGTAGTAAACAAGGACTGCCTGCAATTAGTTGCTCTTCTCCAATCCCATTCCACCTTGGCCAGGTTTCAACAGATGTAGATTTAGATTCTGCACACTCCTTCCTCATTGGTATGAGTGTTATTCAAATATATGAGCCAGTAGGCTCACTGACAAAGGACTTTGGATGGGGTATGGACAGACATTCCAACATTTCCCTGACTCTTCCGTACATCGAGCTTCTTCCACGTTTCCCTGGCTTGCCTTGAAATAATGGTTCAGCCAGAGTGGAGTTCACTTGGGTCTCGTGTGACTCATGGTGGTGTCAGTGGGGCCATGGGGTCATTTTCATTCATCAGTCGATGGGATTTGCAAATTCGTTGTGGACAGGAAATGTATCTATCAATTCTGGCATATTGTACTCTCCCAAGCACCTAATACAGTGGTCTGCAAACAGTAATTGCTCAGTAAATACCACTAATTAATTGAACAATCTGCACAGAGAATTGTACTAAGCACTTGGGAAAGCACAGTTGAGGTAATACTCATGATCCCTGCTCTCAAGGAGCAAACAATCTAGAGGGAAGAGAGAGAGACCCTTAAAATAAAACAGATACAAGAAAACAATACAGCACAAAGATATATACCCAACTGCTGTGTGGGGGTGTGAAATGGGGCAGAAGTCCTTGGTTCAGTGATGGTTAGCCTATCCCTTCATCTCTCCATCTCTGGCATCCCACCACTTGTCACACATGTTCCTTTGTTCTACTTAACCATATTTGCAGGCCTTAACTATGTTTGCAGGCCTCTATTTCGCTGTGGTCATAAGGAGGGTCCAGCCAGTGGGGCTGCAATAGCTCCTTCCCTTCTGCCTTCAAACATGCCCATGTCTCCACCATCCTAAAAAAACCCACTCTCGACCCCACTTCCCCTTCCAGTTATCACCCCATCTCCCTACTACCCTTCCTTTCCAAAATCCTAGAATGAGTCATCTACACTTGCTGCTTAGAACTCCTTAACTCCCATTCTCTCCCGGACCCCCTCCAATCTAGCTTCTGTCCCCTCCACTTTACCGAGACTGCTCTCTCTAAGGTCACCCATGACCTCCTTCTTGACAAATCCAATGGCTCCTACTCCATTCTAATCCTCCTTGACCTCTCAGCTGCCTTTGACACTGTCGACCATCCCCTCCTCCTCCACACCTTATCTCACCTTGGCTTCACGGACTCCGTCCTCTCCTGGTTCTCCTCTTATCTCTCTGGCCGGTCATTCTCGGTCTCCTTCACAGGCGCCTCCTCCCCCTCCCATCCTTTAACTGTTGGAGTTCCTCAGAGGTCAGTTCTTGGCCCTCTTCTGTTCTCCATTTACACTCACTCCCTTGGCGAACTCATTCGCTCTCACCACTTTGACTACCATCTCTACGCAGATAACACGCAGATCTACATCTCTGCCCCTGTCCTCTCCCCCTCCCTTCAGGTTCGCACCTCCTCCTGCCTCCAGGATGTCTCCACCTGGATGTCTGCCCGCCACCTAAAACTCAACATGAGCAAGACTGAGCTCCTCATCTTCCCTCCCAAGCCCGGTTCTCTCCCAGACTTCCCTATCACCGTGGATGGTACGAGCATCCTTCCCGTCTCTCAGGCCCACAGCCTAGGTGTCATCTTTGACTCGTCTCTCTCATTCATCCCACACATCCGATCTGTTACCAAGACCTGCTGGTCTCACCTTTACAATATCACCAAGATCCGCCCTTTCCTCTCCACCCAAACGGCTACCTTACTGCTACAAGCTCTCTGTTATATCTCGGCTAGACTACTGTGTCCACCTTCTCTCTGGATCGCCCTTCCTCCTCTCTCTCCCCACTCCAGTCTATTCTTCACTCTGCTGCCCAGCTCATCTTCCTGCAGAAACGCTCTGGGCATGTCACTCCCCTTCTTAAACACCTCCAGTGGTTGCCTATCAACCTCCTCTCCAAACAAAAACTCCTCACTCTAGGCTTCAAAGCTCTCCATCACCTTGCCCCTTCCTACCTCTCCTCCTTTCTCTCTTTCTACTGCCCACCCCGCACGCTCCACTCCTCTGCCACCCACCTCCTCACCGTCCCTCAGTCTCGCCTATCCCGCCGTTGACCCCTGGGCCACGTCCTCCCACAGTCCTGGAATGCCCTCCCTCCTCACCTCTGCCAAACTAATTCTCTTCCCCTCTTCAAATCCCTACTTAAAGCTCACCTCCTCCAAGAGGCCTTCCCAGACTGAGCTCCCCCCTTTTTCTCTCTGCTCCCTCTAACCCCCCTTCACCTCTCCGCAGCTAAACCCTCTTCTCCCCCCTTTCCCTCTCCTGTCCCACCTCCTCAGCACTGTACTAGTCCGCTCAACTGTATATATCTTTATCGCCCTATTTATTTTGTTTAATGAGATGTACATCACCCTGATTCTATTTATTTGCCATTGTTTTTATGAGATGTTCTTCCCCTTGACTCTATTTATTGCCATTGTTCTTGTCTGCCTGTCTCCCCCGATTAGACTATAACCCTGTCAAAGGGCAGGGGCTGTCTCTATCTGTTGCCGACTTGTACATTCCAAGCGCTTAGTACAGTGCTCTGCACAGAGTAAGCGCTCAATAAATACTACTGAATGAATGAATGAATACTTTGCACCAAGAAGGATTCTATTACAGATATGCCCAACAGCACAGCAACCTCCTTTCTTCTGCAGGAGTCTTGCACTACTCACCACATCACAATATTTGCCCTGCCCTCTCAACCCTGTCCCCCATCCCAGTCCACTCTCTGACCTTGCCCTTTCCTGCCCACTTGTGCTTTTGGCTCAAGGTCTCTCTGACACCACTCCTTGCAACCCAAACTCACCCCTTCGGCTCTGTGGCTTCCTCATATTCCCATTCCCACAGCTTGTCTTTCTTTATTCTCTTCCTCTTTCATTTCTAAGCTTCTGGGCAACCACCCCTGGGCAACCTCTTCCCTAGGCTTGCAGCTGTGGCAGTCTCAGAGCTGGGTACAGGGACAAACTGGGGAGGGACCAGATATGGAAGGCAAGTAGCACTGGCTAGGTAGGAGATCTGGGAGGGGACTGCTTCTGCTCTCTCCAGCCCTACCTCGTACCCCACCCCACCCTAACTCCTAGTCTGGCCATGTCGGCAGCTCTACCACCTAGAATAATGGAACTGAGTCAGCTGGTGGGGGCCGGGGCAGCAGTGGTGGGCAGTTAGGTTAAATTGAAAGAAAAAAATGAAGACAGAATACCCATTGGGGAGGGATCATGTTGGGGTTATGTGGGATTGTCTGAGGAAGTTGAGAAGATGGGTTTAGGGGGCAGAGAGGAGAGCCAGAGATTCTACAGGTAGTGATGAAGGTGAGAGGACTGGGCAAGGGTGGGCAGGGAGGGTCTGGGTTGCCTTTCCCAACCTGAAAAATGAGTCTGTAAATGTGGAAGTCACACAAAGTCACAGGCTCTTCAAGGACAGGGATATTGTCTACCAACTCATTTGTTTTGTGCTCTTCCAAGTGCTTACTCCAGTATTCTGGTCGAGTAAGGTCTCAGAAAAAAAAATAGCAACCCACAGATGGATTGATTGAAGGTAATTCTACCAAGTAGTGGTTGATCCCTTTCATCCATCACTGATAAAGAACAGTTGACCCAGTGTCTTCAGAGCCCAAAGCAGATCTGTGAATGTGGGACAGTGGTTTGAAGTGATGGTGAGAGAGTAGAGCAGGATAGAGTATCAAAGGGGGAAAGGATGGATGCATTGAGCTTTATCGAACACCAGACAGCAAAGGTGTTGTGATTATACCATGAATGGAGATGTAAAGCAATCAATCAATCAATTGTACTTTTTTGTGCACTGTACCAATGTGTGCAGAGCACTGTACCTAGCACTTGGGAGAGTACAATATCACACGGTTGGTAGACAGGTTCCCTGCCCACAATGGATTTACCATGATCTTGTCTATGAAAGTGCTATTTATGGAATGCTTACAGGGAGCAAAACAAAACATCCTCCAGATTGTGGCTTAAGGGAAAGGGTTTAGGACAAGGAATTAGGAGACTGGGTACTAATCTTAAATCTGAAGATGACCTACTGTGTGACCTTTGACTGATCACTTAACCTTTCCCCTTCTTACCTAGAAGGGGTGACAGACAATATATAAAGAAATAAATAAGTAAATTACAAGTGCTGTGGAACTGTAAATGCAGGAGGAAGGGGGTGTACAGGACACCCCATCCAGGAGAGGATTACCAGGGTCAGTGAGCAAATACAGAAGGGGCATCCAGAGGAGGAGGTATCCAGAAGAGGAGGGACAGTCCGTAAAACTAAAATCCCTCGTTCTTCTGTCACCGGCCAGGAAATCTTCTAGCTTCCAGTCTCCCAGTGGTAGTCAACTGAGGCTGGTTTCCGAGGGACAGTTGTTAGGATCATCAGCCTGTCAAATCAACCTAGAGGCATAAGTGGCTGGCTATCTGGTGACCCTTAGAGCTCGGGACCCAGAGTCACCAACTGAAATAAAGACAAACATTGCTTCTCTGGAAATTAGAAAGGTCATCACAGGAACCCCCATGTCCCAAATCCCGATTATCCCTGGAAATTTGAACTCTTCTAGTGGTAGCAAGAATCAGTGAACATCATGAAATTGGGAACTAAATACTGGAGAGGTTACCACCTAATTAAGTCAGACACAGTCCTTGTCCCACATGGGGCTCCTAGTCTAAGGGGGAGGGAAAACAGGTATTGAATCCCTATTTTTTTTTAACTGATGAGGAAACTGAAGCAAGGAGAAGCTAAATCACTTGCCCAAGGCCATCCAGCAGGCAAGTGTCACCAGGATTAGTCAGGATTAGAGCCCAGGTCACTGTCTCCCAGAGCTGTGCAATTTCCACATGACCACACTGCTTATTTTTACTCAGTGAATGTTCCCAGCTTCTTCTTTGGACCAGTGCTCTCCTTCTACCTTTTAAATCTGGACACTCCCCCGACCCCCCAGATGCATCTGGGCGGCAAACAAGGCCATAGAAGCAGTGTGGCCCAATGGATAGAACAACTACTGGAGGCTCTTGAGGCATTGGGAGACATCGACTGAATGTTTTTTTTTAGGAAAATAATCTGGGCAGTATCTACCCTAGCATAGCTGGTTGGGAGAGAGAGGGTTGTGGCTGCAAGTGACCAAATGACCAGCAGACACAAGGTCTGGAAGCAGGCCCAGACAGTACAGCCTTTGGGGAAATAAAATGTGTACTATTGGGGTGCCTCAAGTGGGGAGGGTCATGCCCGTAAGATGACAGCTTCTAAGGTTGCCTCCAGACAATGTAAGAAGAGACTTGCTCATGCCAGTTGGAAATTGATAAGAAGCAGAGGTGCAGGTGAAATGACCCATAAAAGTGGCCTTATGCCTCACCATGGCAACCGAGCATGCAAAGATGAATGTTGTGTCACAAGATGTATTGGTCATTCGAATGGTCATACCAAGTGTCTGTGCCATAGAAGTGCATGTCAAGTAAACCCAGTAGACTATATGGGTGGTAAGGAAAGTGACCGAAACTACTCAGCTTTCCAGGAGGGGCTCACCAAACCTTGTGCAGTAAACCTGTGAGCTCGGCTTCTGGGAGGCAAAGATCTGCCGGTAGACCCAAGCAAAAAACTCAAGCTTGTTCACAAACCAAGGTCTCTTGGGATAACAGGATGGGGGAAAGATTCATCAGGCATGGGAACTGACAACTTGATCACGTTCCTGATTGATAAGAACCATGGGCAGCACAGTCCCTCCCTGGCCTGACCCCATGATGTCATCTCCCCACCCCAATCCTATACCATCCCTCCACAGCCACCTACCCAACCTCTGCCAGTGCCCACTCTGGGAGTTTTCCTAACATCAGAGATTAGTTCAGGCTGGTTTTGGTTTGCTTCCACCATGTATCATGCTGCGACCATCTGCTTTTGTTCTGAAATGAGATGAAAGAAGTGCCTTTTTTTCTGTGGCCTTGTGGGAACCACAGGGTTCCCAGGTTTCCAGGTTCATGTTTCAGCATTCTAGGTCTAGCAATGGGATGGCTTGGAAATGGCTGGTGGTTGCCAGGGCCGGGCTGGACATTTCTTCAATGATTTCCAGTGGCCAGGGCTGGGCCAAACAGCCCTGTGATGGCTCCCAGTGGCCAGGGGCCAGTTCACACAGCCCTACTATTGGTATCCATGGCTGGGGCCAGGCCAGGAGGCCTGGGGAATGTGGGAGCTAATGGCAGATTTATTCATTCAATCTTTCAGTCAATCATATTTATTGAGAGCTTACTGTGTGCAGAGCACTGTACTAAGCACTTGGGAAAGTACAGTGCAACAATTTACAGTGACATTCCCAGCCCACAATGAGCTTTCAGTCCAGAGGTGGGGCGACAGACATAAATACAAATAAATGAAATTACAGTGGGGAGTGGGGTTGGGACGGGGGTGGGGAGAAAAGGGAGCAAGTCAGGGTGATGAAGAAGGGAGTGGAAGATGAGGAAAAATGGGGCTTAGTCTGGGAAGGCCTTTTGGAAGACATATGCCTTCAATTAGGCTTTGAAGTGGGGGAGAGTAATTGTCTTTCAGATTTGAGGAGGAAGGGCATTTCAAGCCAGAGGCAGGATGTGGGCTAGGGGCCGGTGGTGAGACAGGTGAGATCAATACACAGTGAGAAGGTTAGCACTAGTGGAGTGACATGTGTGGGCTGGGTTGTAGAAGGAGAGAAGTGAGGTTAGGTAGGAGGGGGGCAAAGTGATGGAATGCTTTAAAGTAAATGGTGTAGAGTTTTTGTTTGATAAAGAGGTGAATGGGCAACCACTATAATTTTTTTGAGAAGCACTGTGAGCTATCTAGAAAGTTTTTGTAGAAAAATGATGCAGGCAGCAGAGTGAAGTATGGACTGGAGTGGGGAGGGACAGGAGGCTGGAAGGTCAGCAGGAAGGCTGATGCAGTAATCCAGGCAGGTTAGGATGAGTGATTGTATTAACGTGATAGCAGTAAGGATGGAGAGGAAAGGGCATATTTTAGCAATGTTGTGAAGGTGGGACCAACAAGATTTGGTGACAGATTTAATATGTGGGTTGATGATGATGTTGGTATTTGTTAAGCGCTTACTATGTGCCGAGCACTGTTCTAAGCGCTGGGGTAGACACAGGGGAATCAGGTTGTCCCACGTGGGGCTCACAGTCTTAATCCCCATTTTACAGATGAGGGAACTGAGGCACAGAGAAGTTAAGTGACTTGCCCAAAGTCACACAGCTGACAAGTGGCCGAGCCGGGATTCGAACCCATGAACTCTGACTCCAAAGCCCGTGCTCTTTCCACTGAGCCACGCTGCTTCTCTGAATGAGAAGAGAAGCAGCTGGTTGAATGAGAGAGAGGAGTCTAGGATAACACCACGGTTATGGGCATGTGAGACAGGGAAAATGGTGGTGCCATCTACAGTAATGGAAAAGTAAGGGGAGGACAGGGTTTGGATGGGAAGATAAGGAGCTCTGTTTTGGACATGATAAGTCTGAGGTGACATAAAGGACATCCAAGTAGAGATGTCTTGAAGGCAGGAGGAGATCCGAGACTGGAGACGGGGAGAGAGATCAAGGATGGAGATGTAGATTTGGGTATCATCTGCAGAGAAGTGGAGTTGAAGCTATGGAAGCAAATGAGTTCTACAAGGGAGTGGGTGTAGATGGAGAATAGAAAGGGACCCAGAACTGAACCTTGAAGAACCCCCACAGTTAGGGGGTGGGAGGCAGAGGAGGAGCCCATGAAGGAGACTGAGTATGAACTGCCAGAGAGATAAGGGAAGAGTGAAGCCAAAGTTGGATAATGTTTCCAGTAGAAGGGAGTGGTCCATAATGTCGAAGGCATCTGAGAGGTTGAGTAGGATTAGGATGGAGTAGAGGCCATTGGATTTAGCAAGAAGATCATTGGTGACCTGAGAGAGGGCAGTTTCTGTGGACTGAAGGGGACCAAAGCCAGGCTGGAGGGGGTCAAGGAGGAAAGTGGAAGAGAGGAATTTGTGACAGCGGATGTGGACAACTCGCTCAAGAAATTTGGAGAGAAATGGTAGGAGGGAGATGGGGTAATAACTGGAGGGACCTGTGGGGGTCAAGGGAGGGTCACCAGAGGGGATGAGTGAACATCCAGGTGATTCCCAAACGCAGCCAGAATTCCTCCCCTACCAGAGTCCCTGCAGTCCCCTACAACATCCTGGGGAAAGAATCAGGGTCTCTACCACCTTTGTTCCAAAGGGTGAAGCCAGTCCTGGTATAAGGAACCTGTGTGGCCTAAAATGAGTCAGCGGCCTAGGGTTCTAATCTCAGCTCTGCCACTTGTCTGTTGTGTGACCTTGGACAAAAATAATATTAATATTGGTATTTGTTAAGCGCTTACTATGTGCAGAGCACTGTTCTAAGCGCTGGGGTAGATACAGGGTAATCAGGTTGTCCCACGTGAGGCTCACAGTCTTCGTCCCCATTTTACAGATGAGGTAACTGAGGCACAGAGAAGTTAAGTGACTTGCCCACAGTCACAGAGCTGACAAGTGGCAGAGCTGGGATTCGAACCCATGACCTCTGACTCCTAAGCCCGGGCTCAAGTCACTTTCCTTCTCTGAACCTCAGTTTCCTCATCTGTTAAATGGGGATTAAGTGCCTGTTCTCTTTCCTACAAAGAGTGTGAACCCCATTTGGGATCTAAAGTGTATCTAAAGTGATTGTCTTGGGACTGTACCCCAGTACAATGCTTGGCACATAGTAAGTGCTTAACAAATATTACTAATACCACTATTATTATTTATGAGTAATTTCAATTTGACCAAGCAGGAACAAGGACCTGGACTCCCAACAGCCTTCCCTGGGGCCCGGAATATAGATTTCCCCAAAAAAGGTCAGGGACCTGAACCGTGGGAATGGCCAAGAAAACCCAACAGGGCCTGACAGAAGACTATCCACAGAAAGTCAGGAGGGTTAGGACGGCGGATTGCACCCAGAAAGCCCAGTGGGGCCTGGATTGTGAACTGCTCCCAAAAAGCCCAGTGGGGCCTGGTCTGCAGATTCCCCTGAGAAAGTCCGGCAGGTACTGGAATGCAGATTCCTTCCAGAAAGCCCGGTGAGGACTGGAGTGTGGACTGACCCCAGAGGGCCCTGAAGGGTCTGAACTGCAGACTGAACCAGAAACCCTGGCAGAGCCTGGACTGTGGACCTCCCCCAGGAAAAATGGCGAGCCCTGTAGTGTGGAATGACCCCAGAAATCTCAGCAGGGTCTGGATTGAGGACGTGCACCAAGAAAGCCCAGGGGGCCTGGACTGAACACTGCACCAAGAAAGTTCAGTGTGTCCTGGAATGCAGACTGCCTCCAGAAATCCCAGCAGAGTCATGAATGTGGATGTTTGCCAGAAAAACTGATGGGACTGTCAAATGACACCAGAAAGCCCAGTGGTGTATAGGACTGCAGACTGTCCCCAGAAGCTAGGCAGGGCCTGGACTGCGGACTGACCCCAGAATTCCTGCATAGCCTGAACTGTGAACTACCCGAAAATCCCAACAAGACATGGACTGCAGACTGCCCCAAGAAAGCCAGTGGGGCCAGGTCTGTAGAGTTTGCCCATATAAGCCGGTGGCCTGTACTTGGAACTCCCTATAGAAAACCAGAGGAGCCTGGACTGTGGACTGCCCCCAAGGAAACCCAGTAGCATTTGGTCTGTGGATCACCATCAGAAATCCTAACAGTGCTAGGAATGCAGACTGTCTCTATAAAGCCTTGCAGGGCTTGGACTGCAGACTGTCCCTAGAAAGCCTAGCAAAGCCTGGGATGTTGACTAACCCTAGAACGCCCAGCAGAGCCTAGACAGCTGACTGCTCCAGAAAACATGGTGGGGTCTGGACTGCCCCCAGAAAGCCCGGTGGGGGCCTGGACTGCAGACTGCTTCTAATAAAGCCCAGCCAGGCTGGACTTCAGACTATGCCCATAAAGCCCAGAGGGGTCTGGATTGTGGACTGCCCCTGAAATCCCGAGGAGCCTGACCATAGTCTGCTCACAGAAAGCCTGGCAGGGCTGAACTGCAGACTGACCACAGAAGGTCCAGTGGGGCCTGGACTGTGGACTGCCCCAAGCCCGACAGAGCTCAGAATGTGGACTGCCTTAAGGAAACATGGCATAGCCTGGAATGTGGACTGCCTCCCAAACCTTGGAGGGTCCAGAATTGCAGGCTGTCCCCAGAAAATCCAGCAGGTCCTGGACTATGGACTGCACCCAGAAAGTCAGAAACACCTGGGACTGCCGACTGACACCAGAAAGCCTGGCAAGCCTGGACTGTGGACTATACCTGGAGAGCTCAATGGGTCCTAAGTTGTTGAGTGACCCCAGAAAGTCCACGGGACCTATACTCTGGACTGACCCCAGAGGGGGCCAATGGACCTGGAATGGGGACTTCCCTAGAAACCCTGGTGTGGCCCAGATAGCAAAACAGTCAATCAATCAGTCAATTTTATTTCTTGAACACTTACTGTGTATAGAGCACTGTACTAAGCACTTGGGAGAGTACAATACAACAATACAACAGACACATTTCCTGCCCATAACAACTTTACTGTCTAGAGGGGAGACAGACATTAATATAAATAAATTGCAGATAAGTTCATAAGTGGTGTGGGGTTAGGAGGGGAATGAATAAAAGGAGCAAGTTAGGGGTGATGCAGAAGGAGTGGGAGAACAGGAAAGGAGGGCTTAGTCAGAGAAAGCCTCTTGGAGCAGTATGCCTTCAGTAAGGATTGGGGAGAGCAATTGTCAGAAATTACTATTATTATTAATATATTATTAAATGAGGAGGAAGGAATTCTGGGCAAGAGGCAGGACATGGGCCGAGGGGTAACCAGAGAGGTAGATCGAGACTGAGGTACAGTGGAAGATTAGCGATGAGGAAAGAGAAAGTGTGCAAACTGGCGTGTAGAAGAAAAGTAGAAAACTGAGGTAGGAGGGCAAGGTGACTGAGTGGCTCAAAAGCCAGTTATAAGGAGTTTTTGCTTGGAAAGGGCAAGCACCTGCAGGCTACTGAGGAGAGGGACAAACGGCCTGAATGTCTGTGTAGAAAAATGACCTGGGCAGCAGAGTGAGGTATGAACTAGAGTGAGGAGAGACAAGAAGTTGGGAGTCAGCAAGGAGGCTAAATCAAGGAGGGGTAGGAGAAGTGATGGGATTAATTGTAGTAGCAGTTTGGATAGAGAGGAAAGGGCGGATTTTATTCATTCATTCATTTCAATAGATTATTGAGCGCTTACTATGTGCAGAGCACTGTACTAAGCGCTTGGAATGAACAAGTCGGCAACAGATAGAGATCAGTCCCTGCCGTTTGACGGGCTTACAGTCTAATTGGGGGAGACAGATAGACAAGAACAATGGAAATAATAGAGTCAAGGGGAAGAACATCTTGTAAAAACAATGGCAACTAAATAGAATCAAGGCGATGTACGTTTCATTAACAAAATAAATAGGGTAATGAAAATATATACAGTTGAGCAGACGAGTACAGTGCTGAGGGGATGGGAAGGTAGAGGGGAGAGCAGAGGAAATGGGGGGAAAGAGGGTTAAGCTGCGGAGAGGTGAAGGGGGTGGTAGAGGGAGTAGAGGGAGAAGGGGAGCTCAGTCTGGGAAGGCCTCTTGGAGGAGGTGACTTTTAAGTAGGGTTTTGAAGAGGGGAAGAGAATTAGTTTGGTGGAGGTGAGGAGGGAGGGTGTTCTAGGACACGGGAGGACATGGCCCAGGGGTCGACGGCTCGATAGGCGAGACCAAGGGACGGTGAGGAGGTGGGTGGCAGAGGAGCAGAGCGTGCGGGGTGGGCAGTAGAAAGAGAGAAGGGAGGAGAGGTAGGAAGGGCAAGGTGATGTAGAGCCTCGAAGCTAGAGTAAGGAGTTTCTGTTTGGAGCGGAGGTTGATAGGCAACCACTGGAGGTGTTTAAGAAGGGGAGTGGCATGTCCAGATCGTTTCTGCAGGAAGATGAGCTGGGCAGCGGAGTGAAGAATAGACTGGAGCGGGGCAAGAGAGGAGGAAGGGAGATCAGAGAGAAGGCTGACACAGTAGTCTAGCCAGGATATAACAAGAGCCTGTAGCAGTAAGGTAGCCGTTTCGGTGGAGAGGAAAGAGCGGATCTTGGCGATATTGTGAAGGTGAAACCGGCAGGTCTTGGTTAACAGATAGGATGTGTGGGGTGAACGAGAGGGCGGATTTTAGCAAAGTTGTGAAGATTGAACCGACAGGACTTAATGATGGATTGAGTGTGTGGGTTGAATGAGAGAGAGAGGGAGTCAAAGAAAGCCTGGCAGAGCCTGGACTTAAAGACTAGAAAGCCCAGCGGGACCAGGATTGTGGAGTACTACCAGAAAACTAGCAGGGTTTGGACTGACTGCCAGAGCATTCTGAGGATCTGACCACCCAACAAAGCCCTGAGGGTCTGGAGTGTAGACTAAACCCAGAAAGCCCAGTGGGGCTGGACTGAGGACTCCCTCTAGAAAGGCCAACAGGGCTTAGAGTGTGGACTGCCATCAGGAAGCCCATTGGGGCCAGCAGGGCCCAGATTGTGGACTGTCCCCAGAAAGGCCTGGATTGCATACTCCCTTCAGAAACACCGCCAGACTGGGACTGAAGACTGCAGAAAGCCTGGCAGGACCTGGACTGCAGTATGTCCCCAGAAAGCTGCAGCACTTGGACTGCCACTGACACCAGAAAGCTTGTCAGGGTCTGGACTGTGGACTGCCCCCAGAGAGCTCGATGGGGCTTGACTTTTTGATTGACTCCTGAAAGCCCATCAGGGCCTGTATGCCTCAGTTAACTGATGTCACAGTGTTCAGTGGGCCCTGGAATAAGGACTGCCCCTAGAATCCTGGCAGGCCCTACACTGCAATCAAACCCCCATAAAGTTTGATGGGGGCTGGACTGTGGACTCACCTCAGAAAGCCCAGGAGGCCCAGGACTGCAGACTGATCCCAGAAAGCCCAGAGGGGCTTGGACTGCTCCAGAAAACTCTGTGGGGACCAGGACTGTGATATGCAAACAGAAAACTTGGTGGGGCCTGGACTGTGGGCTGACTCCAGAAAGTCCAGTGTGGACTGGGCTGTGGATTGCCCAAAGAAAGCCTGGAGGGACTTGGACTGTGTACTGTGCCCAGAGAGCCCACCAGGGCTTCTATTGTGGAGTGTCTGGAGGGCCCTGGAATGGGGATTGCCTCCAGAAAGGCCAGCAGGACCTGGACTGTGGATTAACTCCAGAGTGCCCAGAGGGTTTCGCAGTGCCTGGAGTGTGGGCTGCCCTTGGAAATCCAGTGAGGCCAGGACTGCCAATATACTTCACAAAAAGATTGGTGAAGACTGAAGTGTGGACTGCTCCCAGAAAGCTCAGCAGGGTCTAGACTGTGGACTCCTCCCAGAAAGTCTGGCAGGTCTGGGCTGTAAGATTGACCACAGAAAGCCCAGAGGGGCCAGGACTGGCAAATATGCTTACAGAAAACTTGGTGAGGGCCTGGACTGTGGACTGTTCCCACAAGTCCTGAGGGTCCTGCCACTGTTGACTGACCCCAGAAAGCCAAGTGAGATCAGAACTGCAGACTACTTGCAGAAAGCTCGGTGGGGCCTGAATGTAGACTCCCCCAAAAAGAAAGTCCACTGGGACCTTGAGTGAAGGTTGCCCCCAGAAAATCTAGCAGAACTGGTCTATGGACTGCACTTTGAAACCCTCGTGGGGCCTGGACTGTGGACCCAATCTGGTGGAAAAGCCTAACAAGGCCTGGACAGCAGGACTACCACGCAGAAATCCCAGTGGGGCCTGGGACTGCAACTGCCCACAGAAAGTCTGGCAGGGCTTGGAGAAGGCTCCCATTAAGTAACGGTAGGGCCTAGACAGTGGACGGCACCAAGAAAACCTGGTGGGACCTGGACTGCAGAGGGCCCCCAGATGGCCTCCTGGAACCTCGATTGTGGATTGTCCCCCAGGAAGCTCAGCAGGCCTGGATTGTGGATTACAGTCAGAGACCCAGTGGGGCTTGTATTTAACATATTGCCCCCAGGAAGCCCAGAGGAATCTGGAATGCAGACTGCCCCAAGTAAGTCTGGTGGGGTCTGGACTGTGGACTGCCACCAGAAAGCCTGCCGGGGCCTTGGGTTTGGACTACTTCAAAAGAATCCAGCGGGGCCTGGCCTGTGGACTGCCTCCAAAGAACATGACGGGGACTGGACTGCAGACTGCTCCCAGAAAGCAGGTCAGGGCCTGGGCTGCGACTTTTCCCAGAAACCCTAAGGTAGTCTGAACTGGAAACTGCCCTGAGAAACCCTGACATGTCTTGGACTGTGGACTGTCCCAGAGAACCACGTGGGTCCGGAACAGTAGATTGACCCCAAAAAGACCTGCAGGGCTTGGGCAGCAGAATGACCCCAGAAATCATGGTGAGGCTCGGACTGAGGACTTCCACATCTAATCCTGGTAGGGTCTGGACTGTGCACTGCCCCCAGAAAGTATGGTGGAGCATTGCTTGATGACTGCCCCCAGAAAGCCCAGTACTTCTGGACTGCGAACTTCCCCTACTAAACCCACCGGTGCCAGGACATAGGACTGTCCACCAATAAACTGAGTGGGACCTGGACTCTGGACTGCTTCCCGAAAGTCTGGCAGTTCCTGAACTATGAGCTGCCACCAGAAAGCCCAGGGAGCCTCGTCTGTGGACTACCACCCAAAAATCCCAGTGAGGCATAGATTGCAGACTACCTGAAGAAAACCTAGCAGGGCTTGCACTGGAGACTTCTCCCTGAAAGTCCAGTGGAGCCTGGAGTTTCAACTGCCCTTGGAAAGCCAGGCAGACCTTGGAGTGTGGACTCTCCCCAGAAAGCCCGGTGGGGCCTGGACTGAGAACTGCCCCAAGAAAACCCAGCTAATTTAACATTCCCAGCTAACCCAGCCAAGTCCAGCATTCACACTAAGTGCTCAATAAATATAATTGAATGAATGAATTAATTTACAGCACAGTCCAGCCTAACCAGCAAACTCCAGCAAGCCAAGCTCAAAATAACCAGGCCAACCCAGCCCAGTTCATTCATCCCAACCCAGCCTAGTCCTGCGACGCCAGACCCTTCTAGTCAGCCCAGCACTGCCCAGTCCCTCCAGCCCAACCAGTCCAGCCCAACCAGTCCAGGCAGTACAGTCCAGCCAACTCCGTCCAATTCATCCAGCCCAGCACAGCCCAGATAAACCTGAGCAGCCCAATCCAGCCAACCCAGCCCACTATGGCCAGCCAGGCCATCCTAGACCAGTCAGAGCGGCCCAATCTGGGCAGCCCAGTTTAGCCCAAGTTCAGTCACTCCAGCCAGTCATCCCACTCCATTCTCTCATTCATTTCGATCATATTTACTAAGTGCTTATTGTCTGCAGATCACTGAACTAAGCACTTGGAAAGTACAGTACAACAATAAAGAGAAACAATCCCTGCCCTCAACAGGCTCACAATCTAGAGAGGGAGAGACTGACATCAATACAAGTAAACAGCATCAATATAAATAATATATACATATTTATATAAGTGCTGTGGGGCCGGGGGGAAGAGCAAAGAGAGTGGAAGCTGAGAAAAAGTGGGGCTTAGTCTGGGAAGGCCTCTAGGAAAAGGTGTGCCTTTAGTAGGGCTTTGAAGGGGAAAGAGTGAGGTGTCCGGCGGATTAGAGGAGGGAGGGCATTCCAGGCAAGAAGTAGAACATGGGCCAGTGGTCAATGGCGAGAAGTCAAGATGGAGGCACAGTGAGAAGGTTAGCATGAGAGGAGGAAAGTGTCTGGACTGGGTTGTAGAAGGAGAGAAATAAGGGGGAGGTAGGATGCGGTGAGGTAATGGAGAGCCTTAAAGCTAATGGTGAGGAATTTGGGGTTCTTTTTAGATACAGAGGTTGATAGGACACCACTGGAAATTTTTGAGGAGGGGGTGACATGCCCTGAACGTTCTTATAGAAAGATAATCAGGGCAGCATAGTGAAGTTTGGACTGGAGTGGGGAAAGGCAAGAGGTTGGCAGGTCAGAAAGAAGGCTGTTACAGTAATCTAGCATCCGTGGAGCCTCAGAGAACCAGAAATCCCAAGGCCCCAGGGCTTCTGAGCCCCAGGGGCTTCAGAGTGCCAGAGTTCAGAGCCCCCGAGTGTTAGGAGCTAAAAGAGCCCAGAGCTCCAAATCCTTAGGAACTCCAAAGACTCAGGAACCCTAAGGTCCCCAGAGACCCAGAGCCCAGGAATCCCCAGAGACCCAGAGCCCCAGGAATCCCCAAACCCAGTGCCCTAGAATCCCAGGAGTCCCAAACCCCAGATCCCCCAAGCTATAGGAGCCCCAGAGCCTGAGAGCTCCAGATAACCAGAGCTCCAGGAGTCCTGCTTTCCTCAAGATCCTTGGAGCCCCAGACTGCCAGTGCCCCAGGATCCCCAAAGCCACCATGAGCACCTGATTGCCAGAGCTCCAGGAGCCCTGGAGTCCAAGAACCCCAGAAGCCCCAGAACCCCAGAGCTCCAGGAGCTCCAGAACCCCCAGAAGTCCAAAGGCCCCAGAACATGAGGACCCTAGAGCCCAAGAAGCCCTAGAGTCCCAAGAACCCCAGGAGCCCAAGAGCCATAGAGCCCAAGGCCCAAGAACTCCTGAGCCCCTTAAGCAGAGGAGCCTGAGGCCCAGGAATCCCAGAGCCATAGAGCCCAAGGCACCACAGACCCCAAACCCCAGAAGCCACAGAACCCCAGAGTCCTGAGGCACATAGCAACAGCAGCCACTATGTCCGAGAGCCTGATAGCCCCAAGATCCCCAGAGCCCCCAGGAGCCCTGGAGCCCAGAAGTCCAGGGTCCCAAGAACTCCAAAGCCCCACAACTACAGACCCCCAGAGCCTCTCAAGTCCTGGAATCCAAGAAACTCAGGACCCACAGCCCAGAGCTCCACAGTCTCAGGAGCCCCAAAGAGAAAGAGCCTCAGAACCCCAGAGCCCAAGAGCCCCAGAGGCCCCAGTTTACCACAGAGCCCCAGGAGCCCCAGAGTCCCAAGAGCCCCACAGCCCCTGAGCCCCAGATCCCTAGAACCCCTGAGCCACAGAATCCAGAGCCCAAGAGCAACTGAGACCCCAAGGCTCAGGATCCCCAGAGCCCTGAGGCACCGAGCCCCAGAGTTCAAGGAGCCCCAAAGCTCCTGAGGCCCAGAACCCGAGCCCCAGGAGCACAAGAGTCCCAAGAACCCCAGGAACCCCAGACCCCCAGATTCCCAGACCACTTGGATTCCTGGAGTCTCAGGAACCCCAGCAGCGCCAGAGCCTCAGATCCCCAGGGGCCCAGGAACCCTGGAGTCCCACGATCCCCAGGACCCAAAAGAGCGCAGGAGCTCCAGAGTCCCTGGAGCTCCAAAGCTCCAGAGCCCCAGAACCCCCAGAACCCCAAGACCCTAGAGCCCCAGACCCCCAGGATCCTCAAGACCATAGGTGCTCAGAGAACCCAGTGCCACCAGAACCAGAGCACAAGGAGCCCCAGAGCCCAGAGCCCAAGAGCTCCAGGACCTTAGGAGTCACAAGAAAATCAGAATCTCCAGAGCCACAGAGCCACAGAGACTCAGGTACACCAAGGCCCAAGAGATCCAGAGCCACAAGACCTACAGCCCGGGGAGCCCCAAAGGCTCAGGAGCCACTAGCCTGGAGCCCCAGAAGTCCAGAGGCACAGGATCCACAGGGAGCAGAGCAAGAGAGTTCCAGTATCCCAAATCTCCAGAGTTCACAAAAGCCAGAGACCCAGGAGCACTAGAGTTGCAAGAAACCTTAGGAGCCCAGAACCCCAGCGCCCACAGCTCCAGCTCCACAGCCCCCAGAGACCGAGGAGAACAAGACCACAGAGCCGCACAGAGACAGGACTCCAGAGCCTCAGAGCCCCAAGAATATCAAGGCCCAGAGCCCCAGGAACCCCAATTTCCCTGAGCTCCAGATCCCCAAAGTTTCCAGGAGATCCCAAACCTCGGCGTCTAGAGCCCCAGAAGCCCAGGAGTCCCAAGGACCCCAGAGCCCCAGAGCCCCAGAGCCCCAGGAACCTCAGAGCCCAAGGAGCCCCAAGGCCACAGAGTCCTAGAGCACCAGGATCCCCAGAGCCCCAGAGTCCAGAACCCCAAAGCCCCAGAGCCTGAGGAGCCCATGGCCCCAAACACCCAGACCTCCAGGAGCCCCAGAGAACCAGGAGCCCTAGGCCCGAGAGCTCTTGAGTCCCAGGATCCCCAGAACCCCAGCAGCCCTAAGGCCCCAGAGTCTGAGAGACCCAGGAGACCCAAAGCCCCAGAGCCCCAGAGTCTCAGAGTCACTGGAGTCACAAAGGTCTCCAGAGTCCCGAGAGCTCATGAATCCCAGAGTCCAGAGACCAAGAGCCCCAGGAGCCCCAGATTCCCAAAGACTAGAGAGCCCCAAAGCACAGGTGCCTCAAAGATCCAGTGGTCAAGATCCTGAAGCCCCAAGAACCCCATGTCCAGGAGACCCAGAGTCCTAGAGCCTCAAGAAGTCCGAAGGTGTCAGAGGCCCAAAGGCCCAGAGCCCCAGGAGCCCCTGCAGCCCCACATCTTCAGGATCCCTGGAGTCCTAAGACCCCCAGGAGCCCCAGTGCCCCAGGAGCCCCAAGGCCCCAGAGCCCCAAAGCTGGCAGGAGCTCCAGCACCAAAACCTGAGAGCCCCAGGAGGCTCAAGGCCACAGAACCAGAACCTGACTCCAAAACGGCAGGAGCTTCAGTGCATCAGGAGCTCCACATACCCAGGATCGCCAGAGCCCCAGAATCCCCAAAGCCCCAGAATCCCAAAACCCCAGAGGCCTAGAGCCCAAGACTTCTAATTATACCGGTAGCCCCAGAGCCCAGAATCCAGAGGCCGAGGAGCCTGAGAGCCCTAGGAGACCCAAGGCCTCAGAGCCCAGAGGCCCAGAGTTCCAGGAACCCCAATGCCCCAGTGTGCACAGAGCCCCAGAAGCTCTCGACTCCCACGAATGCTAGGTATCCTAGAGCCCCAGAGCTCCAGAAGCCTCGGAGCCCCAGGTGCCCCTGAGGTCCAGGAACCTCAAGGTCTCAGTTCCCCGGAAGCCAAAGAGCCCAACAGCCCCATAGCCCCAGGAACTCCAGAATCCCAGAGACCAGAGCCTCTGAGCCCCAGGAGCCTCAGAATCCCTGATTCCATAGCTCCAGAGCCCCCAGGGACCCAAGGACCCAGAGCCCAGAGTCCCCAGAGTCCCAGGAGCCCCAGATCATCAGATTCTCTATGCCTCCGGAGGCCTGGAGTCCCAAAAAGCCAAGGAGTGCCAGAGCCCTAGGAGCCCCAGAGTCCCAGGTGCCCCAAAGACCAAGAGCTGCAGAATCCCAGAGCCCCAGGAACCCTGGAATCCCAAGAATCCATGAGCCCCAAAGCCTAGAACCCCCAGGAGACCCAGAGCCCAGGAGCCCCAGAATCTAAGGACCCCAAGAAGATCAGGAACTCCAGGGACCCAGAGCTCCAGAGCCCAGAGCCCCAGGAGCTCCAGGAGTCACTAGTCCCAGAGACTGAGATCTCTGCAGCCAAACGAGCCTCAGATCCCCGTAGCCCCAGGAGCCCTGATGTCCCCAGAGCTCTATGCGATCCAGAGCCCCAGAATCCCAGGAGTCCCAAAGCTCAAAACTCCAGTTCCCCAGAACCCCAGGAGTTCTTAGGACTCCAGAACTCCAGGAACCACAGAGCTCCAGAGCCCCAGAGACCCCAACAACTCTAAGGTCCCAGATCCCCAGACATTCAGAAGCCTTAGAGCTTAGAAACATCCCCAAAAGACCCAAAGTCTCAGAGCCCTAGGAGCCCAGGAGCCCCCTGAAACTCGGAGGCTATGAGCCCCAGGGTCTCAGGAGCCCTAGAGTACCAACAAACCCAGGAGCCCCCAGAGCTCTAGGAGCTCCAGAGCCCAGAACTCCTAGGGCAACAGGAGCCCCAAACCCTAGTGCCCCAAAGCCTTATGAGCCCCCAAACCCCAGGAGTCCCAGAACCTAGAGTTCCAGAATTCCAGAAGCCCAAAGTCCCAAGAACCCCAGGAGCCACAGAATCTCAGATCTGCAGAGCCCCAGTAACCTCGGAGGCCCCAGAACAACAGGAGCCCAAATGCCCCAGAGCCCCAGAGCCCCAAATCCCTGAACTCCAGAATCCTAGGAGCTCCACAGCCCCCAGAACGCAAGATCCCCAGAGCCCCAGGTTTCCTGGAGTCCGAAGAACCCCAGAAGCCCCAGAGCTGCAAAGCCACAGAGCCCTAGAACTCCAGGAGCCCCAGTGACCAGAAGTCCCAAAGCCTCAGAGCCCCAGAGACTCAGGAGCCCCAGAGCTGAAGTAGCACAAAGACCCAGATCCCCAGGTGTCCCCAGGGCGCCAGAGCCCCAAAGCACCAGGAACCCCAGAACCCCAGGAGATCCAGAAGATCAAGAAGCTCAAGTACGAGACTCCCGAGTTCCAGGATTTGCAGAAACCCAGAGTCCATAGACCCAGAGCCCCAGAGTCCCAGAGTCTCAAGATCCCCAGAGCCCCAGCAACCACACAACGCCAAAGCCCCAGAGACCCCAGAGTCCCAGAGCTCCAGGAGCCACAAGGCCCTTAGAGACCCAGAGCCCCAGAGGCACCAGAGCCCTAGGAGGTCCTAGAGGCCCAGATCCCCGAAGCTACACATCCCCAGGAGCCCAAGAGCCCCAGGAACGCCAGAGACTCAAGGTCCAAAGCCCCAGAGCCCAAAAGGCCCCAGGGAACCCAACGTTCCAGAATTCCAGATTCCCAGGAATCCCAGAGCCCCAGGAGCCCTAAGGCCAAAAAAACCCTCAAAATGCCAGGTGCACCAGTTCCCAGAGCTCCAGAGTACCAGGAGACCCAAAGCCCCAGGACACCAGATCCCTAGAGGTCCAGGAGCCCAGGATTCCCAGGAACACCAGGGTCCCCACAGTTCCATACCTCAGGATGCCCAGAGCCCCAGAAGCACTAAGGACCTAGAGCACCAGAGTGAACCAGAGTCCCAGAGTCCTAGACCCCCCAGGAGCCTCAAGGCCATAGAATCCCAAAGCCTCAGGAGCCTCAGAACCCCAGAATCCCCAAAGCCCAGGGAGTCCAAGAGTCCAGAAGCACAGAGTCCCAGGAGCCACAAACCTCCAGAGCCAAAGGAGTCCCAGAGCCCAGAGGCCTATAGTCCCAGGAACCTCAAAGCCCCAAAGCCACAGATCCACGAAGCCCCAGAACCCCTTGAGTCCAAGTACCTCAGGAGCCCCAAGCCACAGAAGCTCCAGAGCTCCAGGAACTCCAGCAACACCAGAGCCTCAGAAACCCTAGAGGCCCAGGAACCCCAGAGACCCCGGAGACCCAGACCTCCCAAGAGCCGAGGAGCACCAAAGCCCCAGAGCCCCACAGCACCAGAGACCCAGGTTCACCAAGGCTCCAACTCCCCAGAGTCCCACAAGCCCCAAATTCCCAAAGCCCCAAAGCCCCAAGATCCCCAGATCCGTGAGCCCCAGGAGCCTAGGAGTCTCAAGAGCCTTCAAGGAGCACCAGAGCCCCAGAGCCCCAGAGACCACAAGCCCCAGGAGCCTCAGAGCCCTCGTAACGCCAGGGCCCCAAAACCCCAGCACCCCAGTAGCCCCAGAGCCACAGAGACACCGAGCCCATAACCTAGCACCCCAAGGACTCTGAGACCTCGAGCCCCAAAGCCCCAGGAGCCCTGGAGTAACAGGAATCCCAGGAGACTCAGAGACCCAGAGGCTCAGGGCACCAAAGTCCCAGGAGCACCAATGCCACAGAGCTCCCAAAGATCCAGAGTCCCAGGAGCCCTATAGTCTCAAGATCCCTCATAAGCCCCAGGAGCCCCAAGGCCACCAAATCATAGAGCTCCAGGAGTCCCGTAGCTCTTAGCCCAGGAGACTCAGAGCAATGGGTGCCCAGAGCCACAGGCACCCCAGAGCCACAGGAACCACAAGACCTAAGAGACTCAGATCCTCAGAGTCCTAGGAGCACTGAGACCTCAAAGCATCCAAGAACCAGAGCCCTAGAGACCCGACAGCTTTAGGACCCCAGGAGCTCCAGAGCCCTAGGATCCTCAGAGCCCTGGAGTCACAGTAGTCGTGATGTGCCACGAAACCTAAGGAGTCCCAGAACCCCAGAACCCCAGGGGCCCCAGGGGCCCAGGCTCCCCAGAGCCCCAACAGCTCCAAGGCTTCAGAGCACCAGTCCCAGAGCCCCAGAGTCCAGAACCCCAGATCCTTAAGAGACTTAAGGTCCCAAAGCCCCAGAGGCCAAGAGCCCCAGAGCCCCAGCAGTGGCAAGGCCCCAAAACTCCAGAGCTCCAGGAGCCCCAGAACTCAAAAACCTGAAGGTGGTAGAAATCCTGATCCCCAAACCTGATCCCCAAAGCCCCAGGAGCCCTAGAGTAGTAAGAACACCAGGAGACCCTAAAACCCAGATCCCCAGGAGCCCCCGAACCCCAGGAGCCCTAGAGTCCCAGAGCCCCAAAGCCCCAGGACGCCAGAACCCCACAGCCTGAGCACCCACAAGGCCCCAGATTCCCAGAGCACCAGAAGCCACAGAGTCCAGCAGCCCCAGAGGCCAGGGTTCCCTAGGCCTCAGAGCCCTAAGAGCCCCAAAGCCCTAGTCCACCAGAGACCCAATAGGCCCAGAGCCCCAGGAACCCCAAGGGCCAAGACATCCAGAGCTCCAGAGCCTCAGGAGCCCAGAAACCCATGAGCCCTAGGGTCCAAGAAGACTCAGAGCCCCTGAGTCCAGAGCCCCAGAGCAATAGGAAGCCTGGAGTCCCAAGAACCCCAGGAGACACAGTAACCCCAGAGCTCCAGGAGCCTCAAGGCCCCAGAGCCCAGAACCCCAGGAACACCCAGCTCCCAGAGCCCCAGAATCCCAGAGCCTCCAGAACACCAGGAGTCTCAAGGTCCCAGAGGCCCAGGAGCGTCAGAGCCACAGTATTTCATGATGCCAAAGCCACAGAGCCCCAGATACCCCGAACCACAGGAGCCCTGAATTCCCAAGAACCCAAGGATTCCCGGATCACAGAGCCCGAGGAACCACAAAGGCCCAGAGTCCTAAGCTCCGAAGGCATAAGAACCCTCATGTTCTAGAGTCCCAAAAACCCCAGGAGCCCCAGAGAAAGACCCCAAAACCCAGAGTCTGAGGAGCTCCAAGGCCCCTAGAGTCCCAGAGCTCCAGGAGACCTCGAGCCCCTGGAGCCCCAGAGCCCTGGAGTACAAAGTCACAGAGCAACGGGAGCCCCAAGACTCCCAGAGATTAATTTATTCATTCAATCATATTTATTGAGTGCTTACTGTGTGCAGAGCACTGTACTAAGCCCTTGGAAAGTACAATTCGGCAACAGATAGAGACCTATCCACAACGGGCTAACAGTCTAGAAGGGAGAGAGAAACAATAAAACAAAAACAAGTAAGACAGGCATCAGTACCATCAGAATAGATACATAGAACACAGAATAAATGCACAACATTAATGAAATAAATACATCAGTAAATATGTACAAATATATACAAGTGCTGTAGGGAGGGAAAGGGAGTAGAGCAGAGGGCGGGAGTAGGGACAATGGAGAGGGAGGAGGGAGCAGAGGGAAAGGGGGACTCAGTCTGGAAAGTCCTTCTGGAGGAGTGAGCTCTCAGTAGAGCTTTGAAGAGGGGAAGAGAGTTAGTTTGGTGGATGTGAGGAGGGAGGACATTCCAGGTGAGAGGTAGGACCTGGGCCAGGGGTTGACGGCAGGACAGGTGGGAACAAGGCACAGAGAGAAGGTAGTGGTAGAGGAGCAGAGTGTGCAGGCTGAGCCATAGGAGAGAAGGGAGATGAGGTAGGAGGGGCCAAGGTGATGAGAGCTTTGAAGGCAATAGTGAGGAGTTTTTTGCTCATGCAAAGCTTGATTAGGCACCCACTGGAGATTTTTGAGGAGGGAGTGACATGCTAGGGCCTTTATGCAGAAAGATAATCCGGGCAGCGGAGTGAAGTATAGCCTGAAGTGGGGAGAGCAGGAGGATGGGAGATCAGAAAGGAGACTCATGCAGCAGTCTAGTCGGGATATTATGAGAGAATGTATGAGTAAGGTAGCAGGAGAGGAAAGGGCAGATCTTGGCGATGTTGTGAAGGTGAGACCAACAGGTTTTGGTGACGGATTGGGGGGTGAATGAGAGAGCAGAGATCCAGAGCCCCAGCAGCCCCAGGGCCCCAGAGCCCCAAAGCCTCAGAGCCCCAGAAGCCCCAGATCCCAGAGTTCCAGTAGGTCAAAGCTCCAGATCCCCAGGATCCCCAAAGCCCCAGAGTCCAGAGCCCCAGATCCCCAGAAACCCCAAGACACTAGATCCCCAGCGTTCATGGATTCCTGAATTCCCAAAGCCCCAAGAGCTCCAAAGCCTGAGGAGCCCCCATATCCCATATCCCCATATCCCCAGAGATCCAGAGTCACTGGAGTCCAAGAACCCTCTAAGAATGTCAGCTCGTTGTGAGCAGGAATAAGTCTGTTTGTTGTAAAATTGTATTCTCCCCAGAGCTTGGTACAGTGCTTTGCAAACAGTAAGTGCTCAATGAATACGACTGAATGAATGAAAGAACCCCTGGAGACCCAGGAGACCCAGGAGACCCAGAAAACCCAGAGTCCCAGAACACCCAGGAGCCCCAGAACACCCAGGAGCACCAAGACCTCAGAGCTGCAGGTCCCAGGAGCCTCAAAGGCCCAGAGCCCCAGGATCCACAAGGCCACAGATCCCCAGAGCGCCAGAGCCCCAGGAGACCCAAAGTCCCAGGAGACCAGTGCCACAGAATTCCTGGACCCCCGAAGCCAAAGAGATCCAGATTCCCCGAGCTCCAGGAGCCAAAAACCCAGGGGTTTTGGAGCACCAGAGCCCCAGGAACTGCAGAGATCTAGGTGCTCCAATGCCACAGAACTCCAAAGCTCCAGAGTCCCAGAGCCATAGGTGCTACAGAGCCCCAGGAGCCCCCAGGCCCAGGTCCCCAGGGCCGATTGCCCCTGGAAACCTAGAGACCCAGAGTCCTGAACTTCAGAGCCCTGGGAGACTTAGAGCCACAAAACCCAGATCCCTAGAGTCCCAAGAGCTCAAATGCCCCAGATCCACACATCAACAGAGCAACAGGATCCCCAGAGTCCAGCAGACCCAGGAGCACCAAGACCTCCGATCCCCAGAACCCCGGGATCCCAAGAGGCCCAGAGCCCCAGAACATCAGGAGTCCCAGAAACCCAGAGATCGACAGCCCCAATCCTAGGGGGCCACAAGGCCCCAGAGCCCGAGAGTGCTGGTAGACACAGAAGCCCTATGAGCCCAAGAGGCCCAGGAGCCCCATGGCTGCCGAGAACCTGAGGCCCTGAGCTCTAGGAGCCCCAAGAGCCCAGAGTCCAGTGACCCAGAGCAACAGGCCTCAAGAACTTCAGGATGCCCAGAGCCCAGAGCTTCAGAGTTCCAGGAACCATAAAGCCCCAGAGTTCAGGAGCACCAGGAGCCAAAGAACCCCAGAGTTCAGACCCCCAGAGCACCAGGATCCCCAAGACCTCAGAGCCCCAGGAGCCCCAGATGCCCAGAGCTCCAGGAGTCCTGGAGCCTTAAAACCCCCTGGAGCCCCAGACTACTAGGTCCCCAGGAACCCCAGACCCCAGAGCCCCAGAGCCCAGGAGTCAGAAGTCCCCAGAACCCAGGAGCCTCAGAAACCACAGATCCCCAGAAGCCCGGAACTCCTGGAATCCTTTGCACCCCCGGAGGCCCAAAGACCCAGAGCCCCAGGACCCCTAGAGCTCCAGCGGCTTCAAAGCCTTAGGGGTACCAGAGCCCCAGGAGCTCCAGCCTCAGGATTCACAGAGCTCCAGGAGACCAAGAACCCCAGAGCCCAGGAGTCCCAAAGTCAGAGAGCCTCAAAGCCCTAAGAGCCCCACAGCCCCAAAGCCCCACGGCCCCAGAGACCAGAGATCTAGAGCCTTAGGAGCTCGAGAGTCCCAGAGCTCAAGAGCCCCAGGGACCCGGGGTCCCAGTGTCCCAGGAGCCCCAAATCCCCAGGGCCCCAGTGCCCCAGGAGCCCTAGAGACCCAGGATCCCTAAAGCCCCAGATCCCTAGCGACCCAGAAGACCTGGAGTCCCATTAACCACAGGAGCCCCAGAAGCCCAGGGAGCCCAGAGTCCCAGAACAGCACGGTCCCAGAGCCCTATAGCCCCAAGGTCCGAGAGCTCCAGGAGCTCCAAGAGCCCAGAGCTCCAGAGCCCCAGGATCCCCTGGATGTCAGTCCACCACCTAAAACTCAATGTGTCTAAAACTGAGCTCCTTCTCTTTCCTCCCAAACCCTGTTCTCTCTCTGACTTTCCCATCACTGTGGACAGCACTACCATCCTTCCCGTCTCTCAAGCCAGTAACCTTGGTGTCGTCCTTGACTCCACTCTCATTCACCCCACACATCTAATTTATCACCAACACCTGCCGGTGTCACCTTCACAGTATCGCCAAGATCCACTCTTTCCTCTCCATCCAAAGTGCTACCGTGCTGGTTACAAGCTCTCATAATATCCCGCCTGGATTATTGTGTCAGTCTCCTCACTGATCTCCCTTCCTCCTGTCTTTTCCCACTCAGTCTATTCTTCGTTCTGCTGCCCGGATCATCTTACTTCAGAAACGCTCTGGGCATGTCACTCCCCTCCTCAAAAACCTCCAGTGGTTGCCTATCAACCTTTGCATGAAACAAAACTCCTCACTCTTGGCTTCAAAGATCTCCATCATCTTGCCCCCTCCTACCTCACCTCCCTTCTCTCTTTCTACTGCCCACCCCATAAACACTGCTCCTCTTCCGCTCACCTCCTTACTGTCCCTCATTCACGCCCTATCCCGCTGTTGACCCCTGGCCCACGTCCTACCGCTGTCTTGGAATGCCCTCCCTCCTCCCATCTGCCAAACTAACTCTCTTCCCCTCTTCAAAGCCCTGAGAGCTCATCTCCTCCAGGAGGCCTTCCCAGACTGAGCCCCCCTTCCCTCTGCTCTCCCTCTCCTCTCCCCCACCCTCTGCTCTTCCCCTTCTGCTCCCCTCAGCACTGTGCTCATTTGTATATATTATTTATTACCCTATCATTTTGTTAATGTTGGTATTTGTTGGTATTTGTTAAGCGCTTACTATGTGCCGAGCACTGTTCTAAGCGCTGGGGTAGACATAGGGGAATCAGGTTGTCCCACGTGGGGCTCACAATCTTAATCCCCATTTTACAGATACACAGAGAAGTTAAGTGACTTGCCCACAGTCACACAGCCGACAAGTGGCAGAGCTGGGATTCGAACTCATGAGCCCTGACTCCAAAGCCCGTGCTCTTTCCACTGAGCCACGCTGCTTCTCCTTGAATCTCCATGATTCTTAATTCTTGATTCTTGATTCTTAAGAATCTCCTTGATTCTATTTATCTTGATGATGTCTTGTTTTTGTTTTGTTCTCTTTTGCTTGCTGTCTGTCTCCCCCATTTAGACTGTGAGCCCGTCATTGGGCAGGGATTGTCTCTCTGTTGCCGAATGGTACATTCCAAGCTCATAGCACATAGAAAGTGCTAGATAAATACTATTGAATGAATGAAGGAGGCCTTTCCAGTCTGAGCCCCCTTTTTTCTCTGCTCCTCCTCCTCTCCCCATCGCCTATACTCCCTTCCTCCCTCTTCTCTACCCCCTTCCCCGCCCCACAGCACTTGTATATATATATATACATATATATATATATACATATATATATTAATAGAAAAATAAACATGTATATATACATGTTTATTTTCTATTTATTTTATTAATGATGTGTATATATCTATAATTCTATTATCTATTTTTGATGCTATTGATGTCTATCTGTTTTGTTTGTTGTCTGTCTTCCCCTTCTAGACTGTGAGCCCATTGTTGGGTAGAGATTGTCTCTATCTGTTGCCAAAATTGTACTTTTCAAGCACTTAGTACATTGCTCTGCACACACTAAGTGCTCAATAAATACGATTGAATGAATGAATGAATCCTGAGAGCTCGAGGACCCCAAAGTCTCCAGAGCCCTGGAGCACCAAGACCTTGAGCCTCAGGAGCCCCAGATCCAAAAGCAGTAGAGTCCCAGGAACCCCAAGGCCCCAGCGCCCCAGACCCCCAGAATCCCAAGAGTCTGAGGACCCCAAAGTCTCCAGAGCCCTGGAGCAAAAGGACCTCCTAGGCCACAGATACCACAAGGCCTAAAAGTCCCAGAGCGTTAGGAGCCCTAGAGCCCCAGATGACTGAAGGCCCCCAAAACCCAGATCCCTAAAGAACCCTAGAGCCCCAGAGCCCTACAGCTCCAAGACCTCCAGAGTCCCAGGAGCCCCAGAGAGCCAGAGCATCAGCCCCCAGGTGCTTCAAGCCCCAGAGCCCAGGAGCCACAGAGCTCAAGGAGCCCCAAGGTCCCAGAGCCCCAGAGCCCCAGAAGCACTGGAGTCCCAAGAACCCCAGGGGCCCCAGAGGTCCAGAGGCCCAGGAGCCAGAAATCCCCAGAAAAGAGCCACAGGAGTCCTAGATCCCCAGGGACCCAAGAGGCCCAGGAGTCCCAAGGACATGTAATTCAGAGACCCAGAGACCCAGGAGCCCCAATGCTCCAGAGCCCCAGCAGCTTTGGAGTCCCAAGAACGCCAGGACCTGAAGAGCCCGGGAGGTCCAGAGCTCTAGAACTCCAGGACACCCAGAATTCCAGAGCAAAGAACTCATGAGTCCCAGATCCCCAGAGCCTCAGGAGCCCCAGATGCCGAGTTCAGAGGTCAAAAGCCCTAAAAGCCCCAAGGTCCAAGAGGCCCAGAGCCCCAGATCTCCAAATCACCAGGGTCCCTAGAGGCCCATGAGCCCTAGAACCCCCAAAGTCCCAGAGCCCCAGGGTCTAGAAGCCCCAAAGCCCCAGGATCCTCAGACCCCAGAGTCCCAGAATCACAGGATCCCAAAGAGCTAGAGTCCCAAATCACTAGAACCTCAAAGCTCTGGAGTCCCAAGAACCCAAGGAACACCAGAGCTCCAGAGACCCTGAAGCCCCAGAGTTCCAGAGTCCAGAGCTCCAGAGCCTCAGAGCCCCAGGAGCCCCAGGAACACAATATCCCCACAACCCCAGAGCTCAGAGCACCGAAGTCCCAGGATACCAAAAGCCCCAGAGCCCCAGAACCCCCTAACCCCAGGATCCCTGGAGTCCCAGGAACCCCGGGAGACTCAGAGTCCCAGAGCCCCAGTAGCCCCAGAGTCCAGAGCCACAATGCAAAAGAGCCCCAGAGCCCCAGGAGCCCCTTAGCCTCAGAATCCAGAGCCCCAAACCCACAAGAGCTCCACGGTCCAGAGCCATAGAGCCCCAGGAGTCCCAGAGCCCCAAGAGCTCCCAAGACCCCAGAGTCCCCAGAGCTCCAGGAGCCCAAAGGCTTCAGTGTCCCAGTAGCCCTGGACTCTCAAGAAACCCAGGGGCTCTAGAGCCCTAAGAGCCTCAGAGCCCCAGGAACCCAGAGGCAGAGAAGCCCCAATGCCTCCAAAGCCACTAAGTGCCTACAACCCAGAAGGCCAAGAGCCCTAGTAGTCCAGTGACCCAGAGCACAGAAGCCCCATTGCAGCAGCTCCAGACCCTAGAGCCCAGAAACCCAGGAGCCCTCAAACCCTAGCGTTCCAGATAGAAGCTCCAGGTGTCCGGCAGTCTCAAGAACCACAGAAGCCCCAGATCTGCAGACCCATTGCCCAGAACTGTAGAAGCCCCAGAAGTCCAACAATCCTAAGGCCACAGAGGCCCAGAGACTCAGGATCCCCAGGGCCAAAGCAAGTCCAAGGACAGAAGGACTCAGAGCCCCAGGAGCCCAAGAGCCCCAGGATCACCAAAGCCTAAGAATCCCAGAGCCCCCAATTCCCAGAACCCCATTATTGTGGCTCCCAGGGGCCCAAGACTCTTTTTAGGGCCCCAAGGGACCCAAGTGGGCTTCTGGGGACCCCAGGAGCACAGCTCTGGCCCCAGATTTGCCCAAGTGGGTTTTTGGTCCCCAGGGCCAAGTGGAATGATTGGGCCCCTGTGGAATCAAGTGGGTTTTGGGGGGCCCCCCGAGGCCCAACTGGGTTTTAAGGATGCAGTGGTCCAAATGCATTATTGGGGCCTTCAGGGCCCCCCAGGGGCCTCAGTAGGTTATTTGGGCCTCCATTAGCCTAAGTGGGCTTTTGGGGACCCCACGGGCTCAGGTGGGCTCCAGGGATGGGATCCCTCTCAGGTGCTCCATTGTGACATCCCACTCCACTGGCTATGGATTTTTCTGCCTCACCCCCAGAGAAGGCCTCTGAGGTGAATTCCAAATGCACTGGTAGCATGTTGGTTCAGTTCTGGCAGTGCACAACTCAGGGCAGATGGCCAAGGGGAGAATCTGACCTGGCTGTTACTCTCTCTCCAGAGGGTCTCAGTCCATCTCCCCTGCCTAATGAACCATAATGTGGACACATGCCAATTCCCAGAAATGCCCTGCTTGTCAAGAAGACATCATGGGTTTTCTCCCACCTAAAAAGGAAGCAGGGGGAAAAGGAGGTGGTGGTTAGATTAAGGGGGAAAATAGGAGAGGACAACCACTTTCAGAACAGTTCTGGAAGCTGAGGCTCTGAGCAGGGCACCTGCTCTGTTTGACTTGACTTGAACCCAGAAGATTCTGGGCCCTTAATTCTATAGATGAGTCAAGCCTCCCTGGCCTGCAGTCCTGTCTGCAGGGTCACCCTGCACATCCTCATTCCCCAGAGAAGAGACACTTCTAGGCCTGACAGAGTTTTAGAGTTCTGGAGTTCTAGTGTCAGGAGTAGGACAGGGTGGCATTAGTACATCCAACCCAATCCTATCTGAGGAGCAGATCTTTGTGGGACTTCAGTCAGAGTAATTCAGTGGGGGTGCTGGTGGAAGGGAACAGAGAAGGATGAATTATGTCGAGTCTATAGTTGTGCTGGGCCTCCAGTCCCTGGAGAATGATCCCCTTCTTTGATTAACAGAGTTGGGGACATGAAGAGGTCTAAGCCATTCATGTTTTGGGGACACTGTAGTTTGCAAAACTAGATGGTTTGCAACCACTCTGTCTCCCTTTCCATCAAACAAATGTTTCTCCGGGAGACTCAAGTGTCTGACAGGGGGTTTTCAGTTGATGTGACAGAAGACAGGGTGGGGAGGCTTGGGTCTCCACAGTCACTAATGCAGGCATTTTGCAATCAGTCAACTATATTTGCATAGCACTTGTAGTAATAGAAACATTCACTGCTCACAAGGAAGTTAGTCTGGAGGGAGAGAAAAACATTAATATAAATAAGTAAATTACGATGTGTGTTGTGGAGCTGGGAGGGAGAAAAAGGGAGCAAGCCAAGGAAACACAGAAAGCAATGGAAGAAAAGGAATAGAGGGCTTAATCAGGGAAGGCCTCTTGGAGGAGATATCCTTTCAATGAAGCTTTGGAGGCTGAGGAGAGCAACTGCCTGTAGGATATTACGACAAAGTGTGTTTCAGGCCAGAAGCAGGATGTGGGTGAGAGGTAGGCGACAAGATAGACGAGATAGAGGTACTGTTTAATACACTTCCAAACACTTGTACTTAAAAGTTACAAATCCAATTGCATAGGTGACATAGAAGGGAAAGAATGGGGGGAAAGGAGACCTTAGTCCAGGGAAGAAAAAAGTCAATTTCATTCATTTATTCATTCATTCAACAATCGTATTTATTGAGCACTTACTGTGTGCAGAGCAGTCTTGTACTAAGCCCTTGGGTACAACAATAAAAAGACACATTCCCTACCCACTTAATTTATGTCTAAATATTATCATTGGTGTGATTAAAGTTTTCATAACAGAAATCTCCTAAAGATGTCTGTGGTGGAATACTGATTAATAGGTTTCGGCATCTGCAATATATTAGTAATTTTGAGGGATTATTTTGATAGCTACAGGCAAAATGAAATGGATTTAAAAGAAAGGAGGAAAAGCTTTTTTTTTGTCCAACTGGGGTGTAATGGTGTGGAAGGGGAATATCCAACTCAGAGGGACAGGCAACTAACTCCCAGATCAGCACTCTCTAAATTAGGTTCATGGCTTTCTGCCATCTCTTGAGGCACTGACCTGACCTCCGAGTGACTCATTGGATCACTCGGGCACTGACGTGACTTCCTGGTGACTCACTGGGTCATTCAGGCATCGATCTGACCTCCTGGTGACTCAGTGGGTCACTTAAGCACCAATCTCATTTGTTGCTTTCACACTGAGCCAATGACTAGCCAAGAGGTTTCAATGAGGGGCAAGCAGAGTTGTCAGCAAGAGGTAAAAGCAGAGGGCAAAGGGTAGAAGGGTAAAGAGGCTTTTGCACTAAAGGGAGTTGGAGCAAAAGAATAAGTCAAATAGTATATCAGGGAAAAATTACTCCAGAGAAACAAAAATACTAGCTCCATCAGTCTAGCCACTCTCTTTGAGAAATTTGATGAAATTTGCCTTTCAAAACTGCCAGCTTGACTTGACCAAGGTCACACAAGAGACATGTGGCGGAGCCTGGATTAGAACCCAGATCTCTCTGACTTCCAGTTCCATGCTCTACTTACTAGGCCACACTGCCTCCTCTTTGTCTCATTAGTTGTGCTGTTGTTGCATACACTTTGAGGGGAACAAGTCTAATAAATTTGTTGCATTTTCCCAAATATCTAGTAATCTTTAACCAGGAGGTGCCTAGCCCAGCACTCAATGGGCCCATGGTGCTCAATAAATACTATTGATTGGAAAATAGAACATTAAATAATTTTCTCTCAAGTAAGGTATCTTGGAAGAAAATATCCATCGTGTTTCCCAGTGCCCTGTCCAGTGGTACTCTCGCAAATGAAATGAACCTTGAGGGACACCCACGGTTACAGGGTGGAGTCAGAGGAGGAGCCCGTGAAAGATTTTGAGAATGAACAGTCAGAGAGATAAGAGAGAACCAGTAGAGGACAGTGTTAGTGATAAATACTATTATCTATTTATGTGTATTTATGCCTCTCTCTCCCTCTAGGCTGTGAGCTCGATATGGACAGGGAATGTGTCCGTTTATCATTATATCAGTCTCAGCCTGCGGTCCCCAACAGTAAACTCTTTTCATTTTATCTGGGCTTCATCCTGCCGAACCCTGCTATCATCCCTTTCCCTCAGCATTCTCGGCCATAAAGACTCATCTCCAGCTTCAACCCTCACCTTAAGCCACCTCGTCCCCAACCATCCTTCCCCAGCTTATAACACTCTCCTTCATTAACCTCGAACCTACTCTCTAGTCCCTAGGTGTAACCACTCTCACTCAGCATCCTTGGCCCCATCAGCCAGCCCCTAGCTGTAACATATCCGCATCCTGGGCCACAGCCATTGGTCTGCAGGTATAACCCCTCTCCCTCATTATTCTCGGTCATGCCCAACTGTCCCCAGGTGTAAATCCTCTCCCTCAACATCTTTGGTACTTATCACCAGTGCCCAGGTATAATCATATCTCCTTCAGCATTCTTGGCCCTAACGACAGGTCCCCAGATGTGGCCCTTCTTCCTCATTATTCTCGGGCTCACCCCCCAGTCCCCAGGTATAATGATGTGTTCAGATAAGTAAAGGAGATGGGATAAGAACCAGGACCCCTGACTCCCAGAACTAGCCCTCTTTCCACTAGGGAAACGCTGCTTTTCAGTTCCACAAACCCATCCTCAGATTCATCCCCTCTCCCTCAGCATCTTCGGCCCCAACAAACCGGTCCCCAAGTGTAACCTTACTACTTGATCATCCTCGAACCCAGCCACTTATCCCAAGGTATAATCTTGTCCCTCATTATCTTCCACACAACCCCCCAGCCCCCAGATGTTACCCCTCTCCCTCAGGGATCCTCGCCCACAATCACCTATCCCGGACAGCAATCCCTCTCCATAAACATCCTCAGGTTCATCCACTGCTCCACAAATGTAACATCTGTCCTTCATTGTCCTGGGTGGTCCCCAGTATATATCCCCGCCCCTTCCTCATCCTCAGCTCCGCCCACCTGCTACAGTTTTAAACACTCTCCCTCAGCATCCTACAGCTCCAACCACTGATCTCTAGATGTTAAAACTTCTCCCTCATTATCATCTGCCACACCAACCTGTCACCCATCCCCTCTCTCCTCAGCATCCTTCATCCTAACTATAAGATTCCCAGCTGCACCCCTCTCCTCACCATCATCGGTGCCAACCATAGGACCCCAACTTAACCACTCTTCTTGAGCTTCCTTGGCCCTAACCACCGACCCCTAGCTGTAACCTCTCTCCCTCAAAATCCTCCACCCCATCCAACTGCCCCAGCTGTAACACCTCTCCCTCAGCATCCTCAGCCCCACAAAACCTTACCGCAGCTTTAACACCTCTCCCTCAGGATCCTCAGCTACTCACATCGGTCCCCAGTTGTAATCCCTTTGCCTTCATCATCCTCGGCCTCAAACACAAGTCCCTAGGGGTAATCTCTGTCCCTCATTATCCTCGGCCCCACCCACCTGTCTCCAAATGTATCACCTCTCACTCAGTATGCTTGGTCCCGCCCACCAGTCCCCAGATGTAAATTTACTTCCCCCTCATCCTCAGACTCAACTACCTGACCAGAGGTGTAACCGGCTTGCCCTCATTATCCTCGGGCCCCAACTCTCCGTCCCTAATTGTAATCTCCCTCCCTCATTATCCATGACCCCACACACCGGGCCCCAGGTTTAACCACTTTCCCCAAATATTATCTGCCTCACCTACTGGCCTCCATCTTACACTTCTCTGTCAGAATCTTTGGCCCCAATCCAAGGTCCCTCACTGAAAACCCCTCTCTCTCACTGATTCTCATTGAGAAGCAGCGTGGTTAATGGCAGTAGCCCGGGCTTGGGAGTCAGAGATCATGGATTTGAATCCCGGCTCTGCCACCTGTCAGCTGTGTGACTTTGGGCAAATCACCTTAACTTTCTCTGGGCCTCAGTTACCTAATTTGTAAAATGGAGATTGAAAACTGTGAGTCCTATGTGGGACAACCTGATTACCTTGTATCTACGCCCAGCGCTTAGAACAGTGCTTGGGCACATAGTAAGCGCTTAACCAATACCAACATTATTATTATTATTATTAATGATCTAGGCCCCATCCACCAGTCCCCGGCTGTAACATCTTTCCCTCCTTATCTTCACCCACAGCCCACCGTCCCCTCCTGTAATCCCTACCCCTCATTTTTTCCAGCTAGCCCATCGGCCCCCAACTGTAACTCCTCTTTCTAAATATCCTTGGCCCAACCCACCCGGTCCCCAGGGATAAGCCCCCTCCCTCATCATCTTCAAGCCCAACCATAAATTCTAGTTGTAGCCCCTCTCCCTCATTAGCCTCAGCTCCACCCACCATTCCTCAGGTGTAACCTCTCTCCTTCAGCATCCTCGGCCCCAGTTAACAATCTATGTGTTATAACAGCTTTCTCATTCATTATCCTTGGATGCAACCCCCCACTCCCCAGGTATAACCCCTCTCAGTTGTTATTCTCAGCACCATTCACCCATACTCACGTATGGACCTCTCTCCACCATTATCCTTGATCCAGGCCTCAATGTCCATTTATGACTCCTATCACTCATTAACCTTGACCCCAAATTCTGGGTTCCTGGGTGTAAACCCTCTCCCTCAATATCCTTGACTACATCGACCGGTCCCCAGCTTAAACCCCTCTCCTCGAGCGCCCTCAGTGCCAACTATTCTTCCCTAGCTACAAGCACTCTATCTCATTATACTCAGCTCCTCTCACCAGGACCCAGGTATAATTGTTCTCTCTCTGCGTTTTCTCCCTTACCAGGGGTCCCCAGCTGTTACCCCTCTCCCTCAGTATCCTCATCCCCATCCACGAATTCACCCCTGTCACCCCTCTCCCTCATTATCCTCGGCCCCACCCAACTGTCTCCAGTGTAATCCCTCTCCCTCATCATCCTTGATCTAACTCACCGGTTCCCAGCTGAAACCCCTCTCCCTCATTAACAGTGGACTCACTCACCCATCTTCCCTGAAACACCTCTACCAGAATCCTCAGCTCCAACACGGTGCATTCTCACCTACTCAGCCCAACCCACGTTTTATGGCTATTACTCCTCTTCCCAAGCAATTCCACTCCCATGTCCCCTACAACAATTCAGCCATCTCGAGGACTCTTCCCTTCACCGTTTCAGAGACAGTAAACTAGAAACCCTGGACTCTCCCAACACTGACCTTTTTGAACTGAATAAGGCAGGGACAGTTCAACCATCTACTCTGGGCATCAACCGATTATGTGGTTGTTGCTATTATATGTTAATTGGTAATGTTCTAAGTGCTGTCGTTTACCTTATTGACCTAAACTTTTGCCCTAGCCTAATCTTTCCCTTGCCTAATCTTCCCGTTAGCTAGCCTAAAAGGATAGATAATGGGAAATAGATGATAGAGGAAAATGTCTATCCTTTTCCCTGACCTAAACTTTTCCCCCTGGCCTAACCTTTTGCTCTAGCCTAAACTTTTCCTGTAGCCTAACCTTATCCCGTAGGCCTAATCTTTCCCCTCGCCGAACTTTTGCCCTAGCCTAACCTTTTCCAGTAGCCTAACATTTCTTCCTAGCCTATCCTTTTCCCCTGGTCTAACCTTTTCCCCTAGCTTAACCTTTTCTCCTAACCTAACGTTTTTTTGCCTAGTCTAACCTTTTCCCTGGCCTAACCTTTTCCCCTGGCCTAATCTTTTACCCTTGCCTAACTTTTTCCCCTGGCCTAATCTTTCCCTTAGCTAAATGTTTCCCCTAGCCTAACATTTTGCCCTAGCTTACCTCTTTCCCCTGGCCTAAACTTTTTCCCATAGCCTAACCTGAACCCTAGCATATCCTTTCCCCTATCCTAATGTTTTTACCTAGACTAACTTTTCCCTTGGACTATCCTTTTCCCTGACATAACCCTTCCTCTCCTTTACCCCTGACCATACCTTTTCCCTAGGATAACCTTTTCCCCTAGCCTAACCTTTAGCCTAGCCTAACCTTTACTCTAGTCTAATCTTTTTCCCTAGCCTAACCATTCCCCTTGCCTAAATTCTTCCCCTAGCCTAATGTTTTTCCTAGACTAACCTTTTCCCATGGCCTATCATTTTCCCTTGACCTAACATTTTCCCTGCCTCACCTATTCCCCAGGCCATACCTTAACCCAAGCATAAATTTTTTCCCAACCTAACCTTTCCATAACCTAACCTTGCCCCTTAGCCTACCCTTTCCCTTCGCTAACTTTAGGCCTAATATTTTCCCCTAGCCTAACATTTTCCTTTAGCCAAATTATTCCCCTGGCCTAGCCTAACCTGACCCTTAGCCTAAACTTTATCCTAACCTAACCTTTTCCCTGAGCCTAACCTTGGCTTTTCCCTTGGCTTATCCATTCCTCTTACCCAAACTTTTCCCCTGGCCTAAGCCTTTCCCCTAGCCTACTCTTTCCTCTAACCTAACTCTTCACCTAACCTTTTCTTTAACTTTTTTGCTAGCCTAAACTTACCCTGCCTAAAATTTCCTATAGCCTTAACTTTCCCTAGCTAACCTTTCCCCTGGCCTAATCTTGGCCTATCGTTTCCCATGACCTAAGCTTTACCCCTGTTTAACGTTTCCCCTACCCCAACATTCTCCCCTAGCCTAATACTTTCCACTAACCTAACATTTCCCCTAGCCAACAATTACCTCACCTAACCTTTCCCTAGCTACTTTTCCCTAGACTTAACTTTTCCCCTAGTTAACCTTTCCCCTGGCCTAACCTTTCCCATAGAATAACGTGGACCCCCTAACCTAATCTTTATCCTAGCCAAACCTGTTCTGCTAGCCTAAACCTTTTCCTTGCCTATCCTTCCACTGACCTAATATTTTCCGCTGGCCTAACCTTCTCCCTTGCCTAAGTTTTTTGCCTATCCTAAAGTTTCCCCTAGGCTACTCTTTTCCCCTAGCCTAACCTTTCCCCTAGCCTTACCTTTTCCCCTAACATAAACCTTCTTCCCGCCTAAAATTATCCTGTGGCCTAATATTTCCCCTAGCTAAATCTTGTCCCCTAACCTAGCCTTTCTGCCTACCCTAACCCCTTTCCTTAGCCTTAACTTTTCCCCTAAAACATTTACACCTAGCCTAAACTTTCCTCTGGCCTAAACCTGTCCCCTAGCCTAAACCATTCCCCTAGCCTAACTTTTCCCTTGCCTAATCTTTCTCCTAGCCTTAACCTTTTCCCCTAGCCTAATCTTTCCCTTGCCTAATGTTGCCACTGGACTAACTTTTCCCCTGGCTTAACTATTTCCCATTGCCTAACCTTTTCCCTGGCTTAACCTTTTCCCCTGGCCTAACCTTTTCACTTAGCCTAACCTTTCCCTTAGTCTAACCTTTGCCCCTAGCCTAACCTTTTCCCTGGCTTAACCTTTTCCCCTGGCCTAACCTTTTCACTTAGCCTAACCTTTCCCTTAGTCTAACCTTTACCCTAGCCTAACCTTTTCCCTGGCTTAACCTTTTCCCCTGGCCTAACCTTTTCCCCTAGCCTAACCTATCCCCTAACCTAACTTTTCTGCTAGCTTATCATTTTCCTCTGGCCTAACCTTTTCCCTAGCTACCCTTTTTCCTTAATTTACTCTTTTCCCCTAGTCTAACCTCTTCCCCTGGCCTAACCTTTTCCCATGCCAAACCTGACCCCCAGCTTAACCTTTATCCTAGCCTAACCTTTTTCCTTGGCCTATTGTTTCCCATGACCTAATCTTTTCCCCTGGCCTGACCTTTTCCCTGAGCCTAACCTTTCCCCTGGCCTAACCTTTTCCTTTACCCTAACCTTTTCCCCTAGCTTAACTTTCCCCCTGGCCTAAACGTTTCCCTTGGCTAACCTTTTCTCCTTGCCTAACCCTTTTCCCATGGCCTAACCTTTCTCCCTGACTAACCCTTTACCGGCCTAACCTTTTCCCCTAGCCTAAACTTTTGCCCTAGCCTAATTTTACCCCCAGACTAAACTTTTGCCTTAGCCTAACCTTTTCCCCTAGCCTAACCTTTTCCCCTAACCTAATCTTTACACCAGCCTAACCTTTTCCCAAAGGCTTAACTTTCTCCTGGCCTAACCTTGTCCCCTTGCATAACCTATTCCCCAATTTAAAACTGTTCCATGCCTAACCTTGTTCCCCTGCCCTATCCTTTTCCTAGCCTAACCTTTCTTGTAACCTAAATTTTACACCCTGCCTAACCTTTTATGGTAGTAACATTCCCCTTGCCTAAACTTTTGCCCTAGCCTAATCTTTCCCGTGCTAACTCGTTTCCCTACGATCCTGAAACTTTCTTACCCTAGCTAATTTCTTCTAACACTTTTAGCTTTTTTTCCTCTGGCCTATCTTTTTCCCTAGGCTAAACTTTCCTAGCCCCTAGATTATCCCCTAGCCTAACGCTTTTTCTAGACTAACTTTTCCCTTGGCCTATTCTTTTCCCTGAAAATAACCTTTTTCCCCTAGACCTATCCTTTCCCCTAGCCTAACGTTTTTTCCTAGACTTACCTTTTCCCTTGACTATTCTTTTCCCTGAAATAACCTTTCCCTAGCTTAACCTTTGCCCTGGCATAACATTTCCCCTGACCTAAGCAATTTCCCATCCTAAACTTCCCCAGGCCTAACTTTTCCCTGGCCTAAGTTTTTCCCGTCTACATTTTACACTAGCCAAACTTTTCCTCTCTCCTAACTTTCCCCCTAACCAACATTCTCCCATGCCTAATATTTTCCCCTAAACTAACATTTCTCCTATCTTCCTCTTTCCCCTAACCTAATCTTTCCCCTAGCCTAACCTTTTTCACTCACCTAACCTTTTTCACTCACCTAACCTTTTCCCCTAGACTAATAAACTTTTTCCCCTAACCTAACCTTTTCCCTTAGCCTAAGATTTTCCATAGCCTAACCTTTTCCCAGCCATAACCTTTTCTCTAGCTTAACCTTTTCCTAACCTTTTCCCTTGGTTAACCTTTTCCCCTAGCCTAACATTTTCCCCAGCTAAGTTTTTGCCTAGCCTAACCTTTTCTTTTGGCCTATCCATTTCCCTGACCTAACCTATTCCCCGGCCTAACCTTTTCCTTTACACTAACCTTTCCTCCTAGCCGCTAACCTTTTCCCCTGGCCTCACCTTTTCCCAAAGCCTAAACTGATCCCTATCCTATCCTTTCCTCTAGCCTAATATTTTTGCCTAGAATAACCTTTAACTTGACCTATCCTTTTCCCTGAGCTAACCTTTTCCCCCGCCTAACCTTTTCCCATAGCTTAACTTTTCCACTAGCCTAACCTTTTCCCTCACCTAACATTTTTCCCTGGCCTAACCTTTTCTCTTAGCCTAACGTTTTCCCCTAGCCTAACCTTTCATTAATTCATTCAATAGTATTTATTGAGCGCTTACTATGTGCAGAGCACTGTACTAAGCGCTTGGAATGAACAAGTGGGCAACAGACAGAGACAGTCCCTGCCGTTTGACGGGCTTACAGTCGAATCGGGGGAGACAGACAGACAAGAACAATGGCAATGAATAGAGTCAAGGGGAAGATCATCTAGTAAAAACAATGGCAACTAAATAGAATCAAGGCGATGTACATTTCATTAACAAAATAAATGGGGTAATGAAAATATATACAGTTGAGCAGACGAGTACAGTGCTGAGGGGATGGGAAGGTAGAGGGGGAGGAGCAGAGGGAAATGGGGGGAAAGAGGGTTAAGCTGCTGAGAGGTGGGGGGGCGGTAGAGGGAGTAGAGGGAGAAGGGGAGCTCAGTCTGGGAAGGCCTCTTGAAGAGGTGAGTTTTAAGTAGGGTTTTGAAGAGGGAAGAGAATTAGTTTGGCAGAGGTGAGGAGGGAGGGCATTCCAGGACCGCAGGAGGACGTGGCCAGGGTCAACGGCGGATAGGTGAGACCGAGGGACGGTGAGGAGGTGGGTGGCAGAGGAGCGGAGCGTGCGGGGTGGGCAGTAGAAAAGAGAAGGGCAGAGAAGTAGGAAGGGGCAAGGTGATGGAGAGCCTCGAAGCCTAGAGTGAGGATTTTTGTTTGGAGCGGAGGTTGATAGGCACACTGGAGGTGTTTAGAAGGGGAGTGACATGCCCAGATCGTTTCTGCAGGAAGATGAGCCGGGCAGCGGAGTGAAGAATAGACTGGAGTGGGGCGAGAGAGGAGGAGAGAAGATCAGAGAGAAGGCTGACACAGTAGTCTAGCCGGATATAACAAGAGCCTGTAGCAGTAAGGTAGCCGTTTGGGTGGAGAGGAAAGGGCAGATCTTGGCAATATTGTGAAGGTGAAACCGGCACGTCTTGGTAAAGATAGGATGTGTGGGTGAACGAGAGAGACGAGTCAAGGATGACACCGAGATTGCGGGCCTGAGAGACAGGAAGGATGGTCGTCTTCCTGGCCTAACCTTTTCCCATAGCCTAACCTGACCTTTAGCCTAACCTTTATCCTAGCCTAACCTTTTCTCCCAGCCTAAACTTTTCCCTTGGCCTATCCTTTCCCCTGACCCAAATTTTCCACTGGCCTAACCTTCTCCTGGCCTAACCTTTTCCCCTAGCCTAAACCTTCACCTAGTCTAACAGTTTCCCCTAGCCTAAGCTTTCTCCTAGACTACTCTTTACCCAGCCTAACCACTTCACCTAGCCTAACTTTTTCCGTTAACCTAAACTTCACTCTGGCCTAAACTTTTCCTCTAGCCTTAACTTTTCCACTAGCCTAAACTTGTCCCCTGCCCTAACCTTTTCCCCTGGCCTAACCTATTCCCCAGCCTAACGTTTTCCCCTAGGCTAACCTACTCCCCTAGGCTATCCTCTTCCTATGGCCTAACCTCTTCCCCTGGTCTCACCTTTTCACATAGCCTAACCTTTATCCTAGCCTAAACTTTTCCCCTAGCTGAACTTTTTCCCTTGGCCTATCCTTTCCCCTACCTAACCTTTTCCCCTGGCCTAACCTTCTCCCTGGCCTTACCTTTTGCCTTGGTCTAACCTTTTCCCCTACCTGAAAGTTTTCCCCTTGCCTAACCTTCTCCCTTGCCTAACCTTTTCACATAGCCTAACCTTTTCCCCTGGCTTATCCTTTTCCCCTTTTCCTGGCTTATCCTTTTCCATTAGCCTAACGTTTGCCCTGACCTAACCTTTTTCCGTAGTCTAACCTATTCCCCAGGCTAATCTTTTCCCCATCCCAACCTTTTCCCCTAGCCTAATCTTTTCCCGTAGCCTAACCTTTCCCCTGCCTAATCTTTCCCCTGGCCTCACCTTTTCCCCTAGCTTATCCATATCCCATTGTCTAAACTTTTCCCTGGCCTAATATTTTCCCATAACCTAAACTTCTCCCCTAGGTTTTCCCCAACCTTTTCCCTTGGCCTAACTTTTTCCCTCAGCCTAACCTTTTCCCTGAGCCTAACCTTTTCCTTTGGCCTATCTCCCCCCCAACCCAAACTTTCCAAAGGCCTAACCTTTTCCCCTGGCCTAATCTTTCCCCTGGCCTAACCTTTTCCCCTAGGCTAACCTATATTCTTAGCCTTTTCCCCTATCCTAAGCCCTTCACCTAGCCAAAACTTTCCCCTTGCCTAACCTTTTCCCCAGCCTAACCTTTTCCCCTAGACTAACGTTTTACCCCAGCCTAATGTTTTCCCCTAGCCTAACCCTTCCCTTGCCTAATCTCTCCCCTGGCCTAACCTTTTCCCCTGCCTTAATCTTTTCCCCTGCCTTAACCTTTTCTCCTAGCTTAATTTTTTCCCGTAGCATAACTTTTTACCTAGCTTAAACTTTTCCCCTGGCCTATCATTTTCCTCTAGCCTTAACTTTTCCTCTATTCTAACCTTTTCCCCCAGCCAACCCCCTCCCCAGGCCTACCCTTTCCCCTAATGTAACCATTTCCTAAAGCCTAACCTTTTACCCTAGCCTAATCCTTTACCTTAGCCAAACCTTTTCCCCTAACATAAACTTTAGGCCTTGCCTATCTTTTTTCCCTAGCCTAACCTTTTCACATGGCCCAATCTTTTCCCTGGCCTAAGATTTACCAGCAAGTTTTTCCGTATCCTAAACTTTTCCTCTAGCCTAACATTTTCCCTAGCCTAGCCTTTTCCAGTGGCCTAACATTTTACCCTGGCCTAACTCTTTCCCCTATATTAATCTTTAACCCCTAACCTAAACTTTTCTCTTTGTCTAATGTATCTCCCTAGCCTAACCTTTTCCCCAGCCTAACCTCTCCCCTAGCCTAACCTTTTCCCTTGCCTAACCTTTTCCTCTGGCCTAACTTTTTCCCCTAGCCTAGCCTTTTCCCCTAGCCATAACCTTTCCCATAACCTAAACTTTTCCCCTGGCCTAACCTTTTCTCTGACCTAACCTTTTCCCCTAGACTAACCTTTTCCCCTAGCCTAAACTCTTTCCATGGCCTAACCTTTTCCCATACCATAACCTGATGCCTAGGCTAACCTTTATCCTAGCCTAAACTTTTCCCCTAACCTAACCTTTTCCCTTAGCCTATCCATTCCCCTTACCTAACTTTTCCCCTGGCCTAACATTTTCCAATGGCCTCTCCTTTTCCCTGGCCTAACATTTTCTCTTAGCCTAATCTTTTCCCCTAATTTAAACTTTACACCTTGCCCAAACTTATCCCGTAGCCTAAGCTTTCCCCTCACCTAAACTTATCCCATAGCCTAAGCTTTCCCCTCTTCTAACCTTTTGCCCTAGCCTATTTACCATAGTCTAACCTTTTCCCCTATCCTAACTTTCTCCCTGGCCTAATTTTCTCCCTGGCCTAACCTTTTCCCCTGGCCTAGTCATTTTCACCCTAGCATAATCTATTCCCCCAACTTAAATTTTCCTGTGGCCTAAACCATTTCCCCCTGACTATCCCATTCCCTAGCCTAACATATCGCCTAACCTAAAATTTACATCTTGCCCTAACCTATGCTTCCTAGCCTGGCCCTGAGGCCTTTCGTGTTCCTGTTGTTTCCCCCACTTCGCCTTTGACTTCCCGGCCTGGGCCCCAAATCCTTCATGTTCCAGGTTTGGGCCCCCAGGCTTTGCCTTCCAGGTTGTATGTCCCCCTCCTTTTCCTTCCAGCCCTGGTCCTGAACCCTTTACCATTCCAGTTGAGGCCCCAGCTTTTGCTTTCCCAACTAGCCCTGAACACTTCTAATCCCTGCTGGGCTCCCCCTGCTTGATTTCCAGGCCTGGCCGCAAACTCTTCTTGTTCCAGGTTGGGCCCCCCTGCCTTTGCCTTTCCAGCCTGGCCAGAACCCTTCTCATTCCAGGTTTGGTCCCCCCACCTATGTCTTCCAGGCCTGGACATGAACCTTTTCGTTCCAGGTTGGGTCGCCCTGTCTTTGCCTTCCAGACCTGGTCGAACACTTCTTAGTTCCAGCTTTGGTCCCCCAGCCTTTGACTTCCAGGTCTGGCCCTGTAGACTTTTCGTTCCAGGTTGGGCCCCCCCCTGCCTTTGCCTTCCAGGCCTGGTCCTGAACATTCTCATACCAGATTGGGGTCCCCTGCCTTTGCCTTCTAGCTTTGGTCCCCCCCTACCTTTGCCTTCCAGACCTAGCCCCAAACCCTTCTCATTCCAGGTTTGGCCCCTACAACAGCTTTTGCCTTCCCGCCTGGCCCCAACCTTTGCCTTCCGGGCCTGGCCCCAAACCCTTCTCGTTTGAGGTTGGGCCCCCCCGCCTTTGCCTACCTGGCCTGGGCTCGAACCCTTCTTGTTCCAGGTTGGGCCCCGGCCCAGCCTTTACCTTGCAGGTTGGGCCACTCTGCCTTTGTTTTCCAAGTTGGGTCCCCCCTGCCTTTGGCCTTCCAGCCTGGCTGAACCCTTCCCGTTCCAGGTTGGACCCCCTGCCTTTGCCTTTTAGGTTGGGCCACCCTGCTTTTGCTTTCCAGCTTGGCCCCCCCTGCCTTTTGCCTTTCTGGCCTGGGCCTAAACCCTTCTTGTTCCAGTTTGGGCCACCCGCCTTTGCCTTGCAGGTTTGGGCCACCACACCTCTGCTTTCCAGGTTGGGACCCCCAGCCTTGGCCTTCCAGGCCTGGCCCTGAACCGTTCCTCTTCCAGGTTGAGGCCCTGAGCCTTTTAGTTCCCGGCTGGCCCCCTTGCCTTGTATTCTAGGCCTGGCCCCTAATCCTTCCCATTCCAGGTTAGGCACCCTGCCTTTGCCTTTCCAGGCCTGGCTCCGAACCACTTCTCTTTCCAGGTTTAGTGCCCCTGGCTTTTTCTTCCAGGCCTGCCCCAAACCCTTCCCGTTCCAGGTTTGCGCCCCACCCCCCCACGGGTTTTGCCTTCCTGGCCTGGCCCCGAAGCCTTCGCGTAGCAGACTTGCCCCCTCCTGCCTATGCCTTCCCATCCTGGCCCTTAACCTTTCTCCTTCTAGGTTTGGCACTGTATCCTTTGCCTTGCAGGTTTCTCCCAGAACACTTTCCATTCCAATTTGGGCCTCAAAGACTTTGTCTTGCAGGTTGGGCCCCGAATCCTTTGTTTCCCATTTGGACCCTGCAGCCTTTGCTTGGCAGGTTGGGCCCCGAACCTTTCTTGTTCTAGTTTGGGTCTTGCAACCTTTTGCCTTGCGGGTTTGGCCCTAAACCCATTCTCATTCCAATTTGGGCCCCACAGCCTTTGCCTTGCAGGGTTGGGCCTGAACCCTTTTCGTTTCCAGTTTGGGCTCCGCAACCTTTGCCGTGCCAGGTTTTCACCCCCCCACCCCCTCAGGTTTTGCCTTGCAGGTTTGGCCCCAAACCGTTGTCATTCCAGTTTGGAGCCCCCCACTTGCCCTTCCAAGATTTGCCCACCCAGGACTTTTGCCTTGCAGGCCTGGCCCCAAACCTTTTTGTTCAAGTTTGGGTTCCATACTTTTTGCCTTCCAGTTTTGCCCACCAAGCCTTTTTCTTGCAGGTTTGGCCCGAACTCTTTTTGTTACACTTTGGGCCCCACAGCCTTTGTGTTGCAGTTTTGGTCCCAAACCCTTTTCCTTCCAGTTGGGCCCCAAAAACTTTGCCTTGCAGGTTTGGGTCCTAAATGCTCTTGGTTCCCATTCGGGCCCGGCAAGCCTTTGCCTTGCAAATTTGGGCCCTGAACACTTTTGGGTCCAGTTTGGGCCCCCTAGATTTTGCCTTGCAGGTTTTGCCCCAAACACTTTTAGGTACCATTTTGGCCAACCCAGAGTTTGCCTTGCAGGTTTTTCCCTGAACCCTTTTCATTCCTCTTTGGGCCAGGCAGCCTTTTCCTTACAGGTTTGGGCCCAAAACCCTTTTCCTACCAGTTTTGGGCCCCAACAGCCTTTGCCTTTATGGTTAGGCCCGGAACGCTTTTGGTTCCACTTTGGGCCCCCACAGCATTTGCCTAGGAGGTTTGGCCCCGAATCCTTTTCCTTCATGTTTGAGGCCCCGCAGGCTTTGCCTTGCAGATTTGGCTCCCAACCTTTTTGTTCCTGTTTAGCCCCCTCAGATTTGTCTTACTGGTTTGCCACCGAACTTTTTTCATTTCATTTTGGGTCCTGCAGCTTTGCCTTGCAGGTTTAGCCCCAAACACTTGTTGGTACCAGTTTGGCCACCCCAGAGTTTGCCTTGCAAGATTTGGCTCCGAACCTTTTGTTCCAGTTTGAGCCCCCTAGAGTTTGCCTTGCAGGTTTGGCCGCTAACCTTTTTCGTTTTAATTTGGGCCCCACAGTCTTTGTCTTGTAGGTTTGCCCCCCCCCCCATCCTTTGCCTTGCAGCTTTGGCCCCGAACCCTTTGGTTCCACTTTGGGCCCCATAGCCATTACCTTTCAGGTTTTGGCCCTGAACCCTTTTGGTTTCCACTTTGGGCCCCTAGAGTTTGCCTTGCAGGTTTAGCCCCAAACCATTTTCCTTCAGGTTTGGGTCCCACAGCCTATGCCTTGCAGGTTTGGCCTCCAACCCTATTCGTTGCAGTTTGGGCCCCACAGGCCTTTGCCTTGCAGGTTTGGCCCCAAGCCCTTTTGGTTCCAGTTGGTTCCCCCAGACTGTGCCTTGCAGGTTTGGCCCCAAACCCTTTTGGGTCCAGTTTGGGCCCCTTAGAGTTTGCCTTGCTGGTTTGGCTCCAAGCCCTTTTTGTTCAGGTTTGGGTCCACAGCCTCTTCCTTTGTCCCCGAACCCTTTTCCTACCAGTTTGGGCCCCACAATCTTTTGCCTTGCAGGTTTGGTCCCGAGCCCTTTTGGTTCCACCACTTTTGGGGCGCCACAGCCTTTGCCTTGCTGGTTTGGCCCCGAACTCTTTTCGTTCCAGTTTGGTGCCCCTGGAGTTTGCCTTGCAGGTTTGCCCCAAAGAGTAAAGACGGTATTTAAGAACTAACTATGTGTAAAGCCACCATTCTATGCACTGCAGTAGGCACAAGCTGATCAGGTTAGTGACCGTTCCTTTTCCCACATGAGGCTCATAGTCTTAAGCCACATTTTATTGATAAGGCAACTGAGGCACAGAGAGGTGAAGTGATTTGCCCAAGGTCACACAGCCAAGTGGAGGAGCTGGGGATTGGAACCCAGGTTCTTCTAACTCCCAGGTCCGTGCTCTGTCCAGTAGGCCATACTGCTTCCTCCCTCCTCCTCTTCTCCAAATTTGTCAGGTTGCTATTCTGTCCTGTCTTTCTCGACCTCAGCTGTTTCTCTCACTGTGGAGCACCCTGTTTACCCATGAACACTAGGTACTCTCAATTTCCCCAACACTGCCCCTCCTGGCCTTTCTCCTTTGGCTTCTCTTTTTTGTCCTTCCTCTGACACTTCCTCTGCCTCCCTCTTCTTATCATTGGGTGACCCCCAAGTTGGATCCTCTTCTATTTTTATGGTGTGCCCACTCCCTTAGACCTTAGGTGGTCCCACAGATACCCATTACCTGGCTTCACTCTTCTCCCCCTACAACTCAGTCCACACACTTCATTCTTGAAGTGAGCTACACAGTGGACCTTTCTCTTTCTTTCACGCACTCACGCTCTCTCACTTTCCTCCTGCTTAGGCCTTTTTTCCTTTGACTTCCGACCTTCTCATGCAGCAGACCATTGCCTACCTTTTTAAGGATCTTCTGGAGATGACATTTTCTCCAGGAGGCAACGCATGATAAATCTTTCATCTCTCTACCTTATGCCCCCCGCTACCCCAAACTGTTACTTCAGTGCTCTCATAGCTTAAAGACTTGGGCATTCACTAACCTTAAGCACCTAGACACTTAAAACCTGCTTCCTCGGCTCAACTGCAATCTTCTGAAGGACTTGTCTTGACTTCATTGGTTCAGACTAACCAGGATAAGAGGACTCTAGCCCTTCCACCCTAAAACCCAGGTTGTCATTTGGATCATCCTTTTTGGCCAATCATTGCTCATGTTAACAGGGGAGCTGAGAGGAGAGGTCAGGTGCCCAAAGACTTGACTAGGTCAAGATTGACCAGCCGCCAGCCGTTTCACTGGACGTAGACTGCTCAGATTCACCACGGCCACCGGGACCTTCACGGTGTACCATGGATCTCCTTCGACTTGGACGCCTTCCCTCGTCCCTGGAGTCTCCCATACCTCAATATACCTAAAACAGAACTCTTTATCTTTTCACCCAAACCCTGTACATTATGTTATATATTTTTTATTAATTTGTTATAATGTCTGCCTCCCCTCTGGGATTAAGTCACTATGGGAAAGCAAAGTGTTGTCATGATTGTTCATTCAATCATTCATTCGATTGTATTTACTGAGCTCTTACCATGTGCAGAGCATTGTACTAAGCTTTTGGAAAGTACAATTCAGCAATAAAGAAAAACAATTCCTGCCCAGATCGGTCGCGTACAGTCTAGAAGCTTGTTATGCTGTTACTGTGCTTTGTTCAGTGGTCTGCCCACAAATAAACTTTCAATAAAAATGATGATTAGCCAGAGAGCAATGGTGAATAATGATTTCTGGGGCTCATGGGGCCACAAGTGGGTCACTGAGACCCCCAGGGGCTTCATTGGGGTCAATTATGCCCCCTGGAGCATAAGTGGGTTATATTTATGCCCTGGAGGTCCAAGTGATTTATTATGCCTTACCCCATGGTGGGTTGGGGGAGTGGGCCTTTGGGGCCCTCAGGGGCCGAGAGGAGTCACTGGGGTCCCTGAGGCACCCAGGTGTGTTGTTATGCCACCTGTGATGGTGGGGGAGGCTGGATTATTGGGGCTCTTATGGGCTCAAATGGAGTATTGAAGCCAGTGGGCACCAAGGTGGGGTATTGGGCCCCCAAGAGACCAAGTCAGTTACTGGAGTCTCTGAAAGCTCGAGTGGGTTATTTGGGCCCACGGAAGGCTTAGTGCATTATCGGCGGCCCCAGGGCTCCAAATGGCTTATTGGGCACCCAAGTGGGTTACTGGGACTCCTGGGAGTCCACGTGGGCAATTGGGACCCCTGTGAGACAAAATGCACTGTGAGGACCCTCAGGTTGCCAAGTGGTTATTACACCCCCGCCCCCGCCCCCGCCCCCCAGGAACAAGCAGGTAATTCTCCCCTCATCTAGCAGCCACCAGTAGCTACTGACGCTAACTGACACGGGGGTGATAGAGAAGCTCAGCTTCACAGAACAAACCTACTGCAGTATCAACTACTATCCTACCACCAGGCGGCGATAGAGAGGCACAGCCGCCCAGTATAATGATGGGTGCCGCCAGGGGCGAGAGAGAAGTTGCACTCCACTTGAAGGATATCTAGTACCACCAAGGAGCCTGCTGTCCCCAGGGGGCAATAAAGACCCCCCAGAATTCCTACTAGTGCCCCAGGGGGCAGCTGTTGTACTCAGACCCGACGGTGTTTCTGGTTCCAGGTCCAGGGGCATCTTCCAGAGCAGCTGCAGCTAGTGCTTCTCTCAGCCTTGAGGATCATCTCTCTTACACTGTAGGCAGAGCCAACTCCCAGATTTTCCCCCATTATGAGTGGGCTGTATTGCTAACCCAAAGGGAAAAGGGTATGTGTGTGTCTGTGTGTGTGAGTGTCAAGTATGGGGGGAAGAAGAGTGATACGAGGTGGCTGCCACTCATGGGAGAACAGGGACATGGGCACTGTGAAGGAACTAGCTCTGACTTGCTTGAAACTGCAGCGGACTGCACTGACGATGAAGAAGGGCCAAGGAGCAGAAATGAAAGAAGTCCCAGGCTTCTTTAATTCTAAAGACAGGGCAGCCTCCCTGGAACTATAATCCTGATTACAGCATCACTGCACAGCTTCAGTCTCCAGAAAAGGGAACTGTCTGGGCTCAATGCAGAAGCTTGTGGGATCCAATGTCAGGAGGTTGGGGTATCTATCAGTATCTCTCCCTATTTCTCTCTGAGAAACAGAGTTGTGTAGACTCCTTGCCTGAGCTGAAGTCATCAGGAGTGTTAGCTGGGAGGACAGGAAGCAGGTATTAGAGTAGAAATTGAATTCTATCCAGTATGCTGTTCTGCACCTTTAATCAATCAATCGGATTGATGGAGTTAATGTGAGCAGAGCAATGTACTAAGCTCTTGGGGAGAGTTCAGTAGGACAGACCACATTCCCTGCCCATGACAACATGGCCTAGAAGCAGAGCACGGGCTTGGGAGAATGAGAACATGGGTTCTGATTCTGGGTCCACTCCTTCTCTGCTGTGAGACCTTGGACAAGTCACTAACTTCTCTGTGTTTCACTTACTTCATCTGTAAAATAGGGATTAAGACTGTGAGCTCCACATGGGTCAATCTGATTAGGTGAGGCAAGGGGAAGAGGTTAGGCTGGGGAAGAGGTTAGCCTAGAGGAATAGGTTAGGCCAGGGGAAATGTTTAGGCCTAGGGAAATGGTTAGGCTAGAGGTAAAGGTTAGGCCAGGGAAAAGGTAAGGCAAGGGGAAAAGGTTAGGCTAGGGAAAGAATAGGTTAGAGGAAACAAACAAAGGGTACAGGGCCAAATCTGGAAGGCAAAAGCTGAGGGGCCCAAAAGTGGAACCAAAAGAGTTCAGGGCCAAACCTGCAAAGCAAAGGCTGTGGGGCTTAAAAATGGAACCAAAAGGTTCGGGCCAAACCTGTAATAGCAAAGGCTGTGGGGCCCTAACTGGAATGAATAGAGTTTGGGACCAAACCAGCAAAGCAAAGTCTGGGGAGCGGTGTGGGGGGGAATCCTGCAAGGGCAAAGGCTGCGGGATCCAAACTGGAACCAAAAGAGTTCTCCGCCAAATCTGCAAGACATATGCTGCGGGCCCAAACTGGAACAAAAATGGTTCAGAGCCAACCTGCAAGGCAAAGGCTGCGGGGGCACAAACTGGAAAGAAAAAGGTTCGGTGGACAGACCTGCAAGACAAACTCTGGGGTGGGGGGCAAACTGATATCAAAAGGGTTCAGGGCCAAACCTGCAAGGTAAAAACTGCTAGGCCCAACTTTAACGAAAAGGGTTCAGGGCCAAATAGGCAAGGGAAACTCTGGAGGGACTAAACATGGAACAAAAAGGACTGGGGTCAAACCAGGAAGCAAAGTCTGTGGGGCCAATCTGGAAAAAAACAGTTCGGACCAAACCTTCAAGGCCAAGGCTGCCCTGTCCCAACTTGAACGAGAAGGGTTTCGGGACCAACCTGCAAGGCAAAGGCTGAGGGGCCCCAACTGAAACCAAAAGGATTCTGGCCAAATCAGCAAGGCAATGGCTGGGAGTAGGGGTGGACAACCTGAAAGGCAAACTCTGGGGGAGTCAAAATGGAACAAAAAGGGTTAGGGGCCAAAAGCTGCAAGCCCAAACTGAAAGAAAAGAGTTTGGGACAAACCTGCAAGTCAAAGACTGGGGGACCCAAACTGAAATGTAAAAGAATACGGGGACCAAATCTGCAAAGCAATGGTTGGTGGGGCAAACCTGCAAGGCAAAGGGTGCAGGACCCAAACTGGAACCAAAAGGGTTCAGAGCAAGCTGCAAGGCAAAGACTGTGGCCCTAACCTAAACAAAAAGGGATTGGGGCCAAACCTGCAAGTCTAACTCTAGGGAGCCTAAACTGGAACCAAAAGCGTTCCGGACCAAACCAGCAAGGCAAAGGCTGCAGGGCCCTAACTGGAACCAAAGGTTTTCAGGGCAAAGCTGCAAGGCAAAGGTTGGGGAAGCAAACTGTAACCTAAAGGGGTTTGGGGGCAAACCTGCAAGGCAAAGACTTCAGGGCCAAATAGGAACCAAAAGTGTTCAGGGCCAAACCTGAAAAGCAAAGGCTGTGGGGCCCAGACTGGAAACCAAAAGGGTTCGGGGCCAAACCTGCAAAGGAAAGACTTTGGGGGACAAACCCGGAACAAGAAGGGTTCGGTGCCAATCTATAAGACAAAGGCTGTGGGGGGCAAACCTGGAACGTAAAGGGCTTTTGGGCCAAACCTGCAAGGCAAAGGTTGCAGGACCCTAACTGGAACGTAAAGGATTTGGGGCCAAACCTGCAAGGCAAAGGCTGTTGTGGGGGGGGGAGGGGAGGGCAAACCTGGAAGAAAAAGGGTTCAGCGCCAAACCTGCAAGGAAAAGACTTCAGGGCCCAAATAGAACCAAACGTGTTCAGGGCCAAATCTGAAAAACCAAAGGCTGTGGGGCCCAGACTGAAAACCAAAAGGGTTTGGGGCCAAATCTGCAAGGAAACTCTAGGCGGTCCAAACTGGAACCAAAAGGGTTCGGGGCCAAACATGTAAGAGAAAGAATGTGGGGCCCGAACTGGAACCAAAAAGTTCAGGGCCAAAGCTTCAAGGCAAAGAATAGGGGGGGCAAACTTGCAAGGCAAGGCTGGAGGGGGCCCAAACTGGAACCAAAATGTTCGGGGCCAAATCTGCAAGGCAAAGCCTGCGGACCGAAACTGAGCCAAAAGTGTTCGGGGCCCAACCTGCAAGGCGAAGTCGGCGGGGCTCAAATGGGTACGAAAAGGGTTTGGGGCCAACCTGCAAGGCAGAGGCTGCCAGGCCCAAACCTAAACGAAAAGGGTTCAGGGCCAAACCTGCAAGTAAGCTCTAGGGTCCCAACTGGAACCAAAAGGTTGGGGCCAAACCTGAAAAAGACTGGGATACAAAAAACTGGCGAGGCAAAGTCTGCAGGGCCCAAACTGGAACCCAAAAGGGTTCGGGTGTAAACATGCAAGCAAGGCTCTGGTCCCCAAAACTGGAACCCAAAAGGTCAGGACCAAAGCTTGCAAGGCAAAGGTTGGGGTGACAAACCTGCAGGGGCAAAGGTTTGCTGGGCCTGAAACTGAAATGAAAAGGGTTTGGGCACGAACCTTGCCAGGTCCAACGCTGGAGGGGGACCACAATGGAATAAAAAGTGTTGGGGGCCAAACCCTGCAAGGCAAAGGCTGCTTGGCCCCCACGGAATGAGAGAGGTTTGGGCCAAACCTGCAAGGCAAACCCTAACGCTGCCCAAACTGGAACCCAAAGGACTCAGCGGCAAACCTGCAAGGCAAGGCTGTGGGGTCCAAACTGGAAGCAAAAGGGGTCGGGGCCAACCTGCAAGGCATAGGCTCTGAGGCCCAAAACTGGAAGGGAAAAGGGGTTTGGGATCAAACCTGCAAGGCTAACTCTAGGTGTCCCAAAGCAAACTCTGTGGGGGCCAAACTGGTACCAGAAGGGTTCGGCACCAACCCTGCAAAGCGAAGGCTGCAGGACCCAACTGAAACGAAACAGGTTCAAGGGCCAAACGTGCAGGCAATAGCTGTGGAAACCAAACTGGAACCCAAAGCTTTCCAGGCCCAACTTGCCAGGCAAGGTCTGTGGGACCCCAACTGGAACCAAAAAAAGTTTGGGGCCAATCCTGCAAGGCAAACTCTAGGGGGCCAAATGGGAACCGAAAGGGATCTTGGCTAAATTTTCAGGGCAAACTTTGGGTGGGGAGGGGCAAACTGGTACAAAAATTGCTCAGGGCCAAACCTGAAAAGCAAAGGGTGCGGTGCCTAAATTTGAACAAAAAGGGTTAGGGGCTAAACGTGCAAATAAAAGGCTGTGGTGGCCAAAATGGAACCAAAAGGGTTCAGGGCTTACCTGCAAGGTAAACTCTTGGGGCAGAGGGCAAACAGATACCCAAAGGGTTCAGGTCCAGACCTTCCAAGGCACAGGCTTGCAGGAGCCAAACTAAAACTAAATGGGTTTGAGGTTTCTTGCAGGTCTGGCCCAAAACTCTTCTTGATCCAGTTTTGCCCCCACAGCTTTTGCCTTGCAGGCCAGGCCCCGAACTCTTATGGTTCCAGTTTAGCCCCCCAGCCTTTGCCTTGCCGGACTGGCCCTGAACACTTCTCTTCCAGTTTTGCCCCCCCCGCCAATCCTTTTTCTGCAGGCCTGGCCCCAAACCTGTCTCTTTCCAGTTTTGGGCCCCAAGCCTTCACCTTTTAGGCCTGGCCCAGAACCCTTCTTATTCCTGTTTGGCCCCCCCCCGCCTTTGCCTTTGTCTTGAAGGCCTGGCCTGATCACTCTCATTCCAAAATTGTGTCCCCAGCCTTTGCATTGCAGGCCTGGCCCCAAACACTTCTCATTCCAGTTTGGGCTCCTAGTTCTTTTCTTTACAGGCCTGGCCCCGAACGCTTCTCGTTCCAATTTGACGCCCCCCCAGCCTTTGGCTTGCAGGCCTGGCCCCGAACCTTCTCGTTCCAGGTTGGGCTTCCCAGCCTTTGCCTTCCAGTTTTGCCCCTCGCAGCCTTGCTTTGCAGCTCTAGTCCCAAACCCTTCTCATTCCAGTTTTGGCCCCCAAGTCTTTGCCTTTGTTAGCCTGTCCCAAACCTTCTCCTTGCAGTTTTAGCCCCCAACCTTTACCTTCCACTTTTGGCCCCCTAACCTTTGCCTTGCAGGCCTGTCCCCAAACCCTTCTTGTTCCAGTTTTTGGTCCACCAGGCTTTGCCTTGCTGTCCTGGCCCCGAACTCTCTCGATCCAGTTTGGACCCCCCCAATCTTTTGCTTGCAGGTCTGGCCCTGAACACTTCTCATTTCAGTTAGGGCCCCCAGGCTTTGCCTTGGAAGCCTGGGCCCGAACACTTTTCGTGCCAGCTCTGGCCCCCCAGTCGTTGCCTTCTGGAACGCTTCTGCTTCCAGTTTTGGCCCCCAGGCTTTGCCTTGCAGACCTGGTCTGGAACATTCTCATTCCAGTTATGGCTCCTCAGCCTTTGGCTTCCTGTTTTTGCCCGCCCCAGCCTTGCTTTGCAAGCCTGGCTCCAGACCCTTCTCCTTCTAGTTTGGGACGCCCAGCCTTTCCCTTGCAGGCCTGGCCCGAACCCTTTCTTGGTCCAATTTGGGCACCCTAGCCTTTGCCTTGCAGGCTGGCAACCAAAACCTGCTCTTTCCAGTTTGTGGCCTCCAGCCCTGGCCCTGAACATGTCTCGTTCCAGTTTGGAGCCCCAGCCTTTGCCTGGCAGGCCCGGCCCCAAACTATTCTCTTTCCAGGCTGGGCCTCCCAGCCTTGCCTTCCGGTTTTGCACCCCCGAGGCTTCACTTCCAGGCTGGCCCCAAACCGTTTCTCATTCCAGTTTTGGCCCCCCGGCTTTGCCTTGCAGGTCTGGCCCTGATCCTTTCTCGTTACAGTTTTGGGGTCTCCAACCTTAACCATGCAGCCCTGACCCCCGAATCTTTCTCATTCCAGTTTTGCCCCCACAGCCCTTTCCTTGCGGCGTTTGCTCTGAACCCTTCTTGTTCCACTTTTGCTCCCGTCGCCCCACCCCAAGCCTTTGCCTTCCTTGCCAGGCCTCTGAACCCTTTTATTCTAGTTTGCCTTCCAATTTGGCCCCCAGTCTTTGCCTTGCAGGCCTGGTCTGGAACTCTTCTCCTTCCATTTTCGACACCCAGCCTTTTCATTGCAGGCCTGATCCGGAAGCCTTCTCCTTTCATTCATTCATTCAATAGTATTTATTGAGCCGCTTACTATGTCAGAGCACTGTACTAAGCGCTTGGGATGAACGAGTCCGGCAACAGATAGAGACAGTCCCTGCCGTTTGATGGGCTTACAGTCTAATCGGGGGAGACGGACAGACGAGAACAATGGCAATAAATAGAGTCAAGGGGAAGAACATCTCGTAAAAACAATGGCAACTAAATAGAATCAAGGCGATGTACATTCATTACAAATGAATAGGGTAACAAAATAGAATACAGTTGAGCGGACGAGTACAGTGCTGTGGGGATGGGAAGGGAGAGGTGGAGGAGCAGAGGGAAAAGGGGAAAAGAGGGTTTAGCTGCGGAGAGGTAAAGGGGGATGGCAGAGGGAGTAGAGGGAGAAGAGTAGCTCAGTCTGGGAACGCTCTTGGAGGAGGTGAGTTTTAAGTAGGGTTTTGAAGAGGGAAAGAGAATCAATTTTGGCGGAGGTGAGGAGGGAGGGCGTTCCAGGACGCGGCGGAGGACGTGACCCCAGGGGTCGACGGCAGGATAGGCGAGACCGAAGGACGGTGAGGAGAGGTGGGGCGGCAGAGGAGCGGAGCATACGGGGTGGGTGGTAGAGAGAAGGGAGGAGAGGTAGGAAGGGGCAATAATAATAATGTTGGTATTTGTTAAGCGCTTACTATGTGCCGAGCACTGTTCTAAAGCGCTGGGGTAGACACAGGGGAATCAGGTTGTCCCACGTGGGGCTCACAGTCTTAATCCCCATTTTACAGATGAGGTAACTGAGGCACCGAGAAGTTAAGTGACTTGCCCAAAGTCACACAGCTAACAAGTGGTAAGGAGCCGGGGGTTCAAACCCATGACCTCTGAACTCCAAAGCCCGTGCTCTTTTCCAGTGAGCATGCTGCTTCTCTAGGTGATGCAAGGTGATGTAGAGCCTCGAAGCCTAGAGTGAGGAGTTTTTGTTTGGGAGCGGAGGCTGATAGACAACCATGGAGTTGTTTAAGAAGGGGAGTGACATGCCCAGATCGTTTCTGCAGGAAGATGAGCCGGGCAGCGGAGTGAAGAATAGACTGGAGCGGGGCGAGAGAGGAGGAGGGAGGTCAGAGAGAAGGCTGACACAGTAGTCTAGCCGGGATATAACGAGAGCCCGTAACAGTAAGGTAGCCGTTTGGGTGGAGAGGAAAGGGCGGATCTTGGCGATATTGTAGAGGTGAAACCGGCAGGTCTTGGTAACGGATAGGATGTGTGGGGTGAACGAGAGAGACGAGTCAAGGATGACACCGAGATTGCGGGCCTGAGAGACGGGAAGGATGGTCGTGCCATTGACGGTGATAGAGAAGTCTGAGAGAGGACCGGGTTTGGGAGGGAAGATGAGGAGCTCAGTCTTGCTCATGTTGAGTGTTAGGTGACGGGCCGACATCCAGGTGGAGACGTCCTGGAGGCAGGAGGAGATGCGAGCCTGAAGGGAGGGGGAGAGGACAGGGGCGGAGATGTAGATCTGCGTGTCATCTGCGTAGAGATGGTAGTCAAAGCCATTCCAGATTTGCCCCCCAAAGCTTTGCTTTGCAGGCTTTGCCCAAACCCTTCTCTTTCCAGTTTTGAGCCCCCCAGCCTTTGCATTGCAGGCCGGGTCCGGAACACTCTCATTCCAGTTTTGCCCCACCAAACTTTGCTTTGCAGGATTGGCCCCAAACCCTTCTGTTCCAGTTATGGTTCCTTAACCTTTGCTTCCTGTTTTGCCCACCCCAGCCTTGCTCTGCAGGCCTGGCCCCGAACACTTCTCCTTCTGGTTTGGGCCTCCCAGCCTTTCCCTTTCAGGCCTGGCCTCGAACCCTTCTCAATCCAGTTTGGGTGTCCTAGCCTTTGCCTTGCAACCCTGGCCCCGAACACTTCTCTTTCCAGTTTGGGCCCGTGTCCAGGTGACCCTGGGGTACGACCATCTCAAGGTCAATGCTACCTCGTGACCCCCTGAGCCAGCAGGCGGAACTCGGAAATGAGGGTGGGACACTGCCCCCACAACCGAAACCTCCAGATTTACAGCCCAAGCTGGAAATGTAGAAGGTGCCCTCGCCCCCATGCCAATCAGATTAGGAATGGAGAGGGGGGAGGCAGAGATTGCATAAACTGAGGCCGGAAGCTGGAATGGCCTAAGGGCAACAGGTGATAAATACCTGCCGCCTCTAACCTTCTGTGCAGAGGGAATGGGATTTGCAGCAGCCGACTGTGGGTCGCCTCTGTCCAGAGCATGGGAAGGCCTCTCTGCCTGCACCAAGTGAGGAGCCGTGGGAGGGGTGAGTGTCCTCTCCTGCTGAGAGCTCGTGGGGTTGGAAGCCAGATGCTTCACCATGGGTATGTAACATTTAAAATGGATTTAATGTGTAAGTGGGTGCCTCCCGAGTGGGACGTGAACAGGGTGGGAGCTAGCCGCCTCACCAAGTGCCAGTAACCATAAGTGGGTAATGCATAACTGGGTTTAACGCATAAGTGTATGTAACTCATTAGTGTTTAACGCATAAGTGTATTTGACACAAAGGTGGATTCCTCCTGGGTGGGGTGAGAACATGGTGGGAGCCAGCCGCCTCACCACGTTGTGAGTAAATCATAAGTAGGCTGGGATGCCCGCCCACACACGAGTAACATACCAGTGTATTCCTCCCGTTAGGGAAGCTCTAACCCCATATTCCTCCCAAAGGGGAAGCTCTAACACTATGTTTCCCCCAAAAGGGAAGGCTGATTGTCACGGCTAAATAATCAATTAAATTCAATTCGCCCCGCGGAATAAATTCTATTACAAAACTCATGTTTTTCCATCTCCGGCCTCTGTCTCTCTCTCTCTCACCGTGCCGATTCCCGAAAGGAACCTGCCCCGGCGACGGATGACAGCCCCCCAGCCTTTGCCTTCCACTTTTGTTCCCCACCCTTTGCCCTTCCAGGCCTAGCCTGAACCCTTCTCTTTCCAGTTTTGCCCCGCGCCCCACCTCCTGCCTTTGCCTCGCAGGCCTGGCCCCGAACCTGGGGCTCTGAGGTCTTGGGGATCCTGGTGCTATGGGGGTCTGAACTCTGGGCTTCTGTGGCTCCTGATGCTCCTGAACTCTGGGGCTTTATGGTTCCTGGAACTCTGAAGCTCTGGGCTCTGGGCATCTGGGTTCTGAGGCTCATGTTGCTCTGGGTCTCTGGACTCTGGGGCTCTTGGGCTCCTAGAGCTCAGGGCCTCAGGTTCTCGGAGGCCATGGGGCTCCTGGGCTTCTTGGGCTCATAGGGCTCTGTGTCTCCTGGCACTCTTGGGCTCTGGGCCTTGTGGGCCCCCTAGGCTGTGGGGCTGTCGATCTCTGGGTTTCTGGGACTTCCTGATATTCTGGGACTCCAGTGCTTCTGAGGTTCTGGGCTCTGGGGCTCTTGGGATCCCGGGGTTCTGGGGATCGGAGGTCTGGTGTTCCTGGGTCTCTGGACTCTGGGGATCCTGTTGCTCTGTTGATCTGTGGATCTGGGGCACTTGGCTCTTGGGACTCTAGGGATCTGGGTTCTGTGGCTCTGGGTCTCCCGGGGCTCTGGAGTTCAGGACTCTGGGTTTCTAGGTTTCCAGGGGCAATCGGCCCTGGGGACATGGGCCTGGGGGCTCCTGGGTCTCTGTAGCACCTATGGCTCTGGGACTCTGGAGCTTTGGAGTTCTGTGGCATTGCAGCACCTGGATCTCTGCAGTTTCTGGGGCTCTGGTGCTCTGAAACCCCTGGGTTTTGGGGCTCCTGGGGCTTGGGGGAATCTAGATATCTTGGGCTTCGGGGTCCAGGAATTCTGTGGCTCTGGGTCTCCTGGGACTCTGGGTATCCTGGGGCTCTGGGGCTCTGGGGCTCTGTGGCCTTGTGGATCCTGGGGCTCCGGGGCTTTGAGGCCTTGGGGCTCCTGGGGGTTCTGGGACTCTGGGTCTTCTGGGTCTCCTGGGTATCCTGGGTATCCTGGGTCTCCAGGGGTTCTTCATTCATTCAATTGTATTTATTGAGTGCTTACTGTGTGCAAAGCAGCAGCGTGGAAGCAGCGTGAGAAGCAGCGTGGCTCAGTGGAAAGAGCACAGGCTTTGGAGTCAGAGGTCATGGGTTCGAATCCCTGCTCGGTCACATGTCAGCTGTGTGACTTTGGGCAAGTCACTTACCTTCTCGGTGCCTCAGTTACCTCATCTGTAAAATGGGTATTAAACTGTGAGCCCCACGTGGGACAACCTGATTCCCCTGTGTCTACCCAGCGCTTAGAACAGTGCTCGGCATATAGTAAGCGCTTAACAAATACCAACATTATTAAAGCACTGTACCAAGCACTGGGGAGAATACAATTTTACAACAACAGACTTATTTCTGCTCACAACGAGCTGACATTCTAGAGGGTTTCTTGGGACTGCCAGTGCCCTGGGGCTCTGGGGATATGGCGATATGAGACTTTGGGGGCTCCTCGGGCTCTGGAGCTCTTGCGGTTTTGGGAATTCAGGAATCCATGAACTCTGGGGATCTAGTGTCTTGGAGGGTCCTGGGGATCTGGGGCTCTGGACTCCGAGGCTTTGGGGATCCTGGGGATCTGGAGCTTGGACTACTGGAAGTCTGGGCTCTGGGGCCTCTGGGGCTCTGAGGTTCTGGGGCTCTGGGGCTCTGGGTCCTTGGGGCTGCTGGGGCCCTGGGGCTGCTGGGGCTCTGGATCTCTGCTCTCTCATTCACCCCATACATCCAATCCGTCACCAAAAACCTGTTGGTCTCATCTTCACAACATCGTCAAGATCTGCCTTTTCCTCTCCTGCTACCTTACTGGTACATTCTCCCATAATATCCCGACTGGACTACTGCATGAGCCTCCTTTCTGATCACCCATCCTCCTGCCTCTCCCACTTCACTCCGCTGCCCGGATTATCTTTCTGCAGAAACGCTCTAGGCATGTCACTCCCCTCCTCAAAAATCTCCAGGGGTTGCCTATCAAGATTCGCATGAAGCAAAACTCCTCACTATTGGGTTCAAAGCTCTCCATCACCTTGGCCCCTCCTACCTCATCTCCTTCTCTCCTATGGCCCAGCCTGCACACTCCACCCCTCTACCACTAACCTCCTCTCTGTGCCTTGTTCCCACCTGTCCTGCCGTCAACCCCTGGCCCACGTCTTACCTCTCACCTGGAATGTCCTCCCTCCTCACATCCACCAAACTAACTCTTTTCCCCCTCTTCATAGCTCTACTGAGAGCTCACCTCCTCCAGAAGGCCTTCCCAGACTGAACCCCCTTTCCTCTGCTCCTCCTCCCTTCTCCATTGTCCCTACTCCCTCCCTCTGCCTACTCCCCTTCCCCTCCCACAGTACTTGTATTTATTTATACATATTTATTGATCTATTTATTTCATTAATGATGTGCATTCATTCTGTGGTTCTATGTATCTATTTGATGGTACTGATGCCTGTCTACTTGTTTTGTTTTGTTGTCTCTCGCTCCCCCCTTCTAAGAACTGTTAGCCCGTTGTTGGATAGGTCTCTATCTGTTGCCGAATTGTACTTCCAAGCGCTTAGTACAGTGCTCTGCACAAGTAAGCGCTCAATAAATATGAATGAGTGAATGACTCTCTGGTGTCTTGGGGTTCCCGTTTGCTCTGTGACTCTGTAACTCCAGGGCTCTGGGGCTCCAGGGGCTCGAGTCTCCTGGAGCTCTGGGACTCTAGGGCCTTGGAGCTCCTCAGATTTTGGGTTTTGGGGTCTTGGGGAACTCTGTCTCTTGGGCTCCTGGGGTTTTTGGGACTCTAGAACATGAGGGCTCTTGTGGCTTTGGAGCTTAGGACTCTGGGCCTTGTGGTTCCTGGGGTTCTGTGATCTGCGGATCCTTTCGGTTCTTGGGAATTCAGGGCTTCCTGTGGTTTGGGGTATCTGGGGCTCTGTGCTTTGGCGTCATGGAAGTCTATGGCTCTGGTGCTCCTGGGGCTCTGGGCTCTGGGCCTTGAGGCTCCTGGGGCTCTGGGCCCATGTGTCTCTGGGGTTCTTGGGACTCCAGGCTTCCTATTGCTCTGGGGTTCTGGGACTGGGGAACTCTGAGGCTTTTGGCCTCTGGGCCTCATGGGTTCTCTGGGGCTCCTGAGGCTCTGGGAGTTCTGGATCTTCGGCCCTTGGGGCTCCTGGGGATCTGGGCCTCTTGGGTCTCTGGTAGACTGGGGTTTTGGTGCTCCTTAGAGCTCTGAGGCCTAGGGAACCCTGGCCTCTGGGGCTGCTGGACTCTGTGGTTTTCCGGTGCTCTGGTGATCTGGGGCCTTGTGGGTCCTCAGGCTGTGGGTTCTGGTGTTCTGGGGCTCCGGGGCTCCTGGCTCCTGGGGATCTGAGTTTCAGGTCTCCTGGTGTAGAGAAGCAGTGTGGCTCAGAGGAAAGAGCCCGGGCTTGGGAGTCAGAGGTCATGGGTTCGAATCCGGCTCGCCCACTCTCAGCTGTGTGACGTTGGGCAAGTCACAACTTATCTGTGCTCAGTTCCCTCATCTGTAAAATGGGGGATTAACTGTGAGCCTCAGGTGGGACAACCTGTTTCCTCTATCTACCCCGGCGCTTAGAACAATGCTCTGCACATAGTAAATGCTTAACAAGTACCACATTTTTCTTATGACTCTAGGGTCCTGGGGCTTGGGGATCAGGGTTTCTGCCACCTTCGGGCTTCTGAGTTCTGGGGCTCCTGGGACTCTGGAGTTTTGGGACCTTGGCACTGTTGGGGCTCTGGGGCTCTTGGCCTCTGGGGCTTTGGGACCTTAGGACTCTTAGGGATCTGGGGTTCTGGACTCTGGGGCTCTGGGACTGGTTCTCTGAAGCCTTGGAGCTCTTGGGGCTCTGGGGAGCATGCACCCCTGGGGCCCCTGGGGTTCTGGGATTCGGGGATTCCTGGGTTCTTGGCACATCACGACTACTGTGACTCTGGGGCTCTGGGGCTCCTGGGGCTCTGGGGCTCTGGTTCTCGGATGCTTTGAGGCCTCAGTGTTCCTAGAGCTCTAAGGTTCTGAGGGTCTTAGGTCTTGTGGCTCCTATGGCTCTGGGGTGCCTGTGACTCTGGGGCACCTGTTTCTCTGAGGCTCCTGGGGCTAAGGGGCTACGGGATTCCTGGGGCTCTATGATTTGGTGGCCTTGGGGATCCTGGGGCTTATGAGGTTCTTGAGACTATAGGGCTCCTGGGACTCTGGTTCTTGGGAGCTCTGTGGCATTGATGCTCCTGGACTTCGGTGCTCCTGGCTCTGGGGTCTTTGGGTGCGCTGGGTTTCCTGCTACTCAGGGGTCCTGGGGCTTGGGGCTCGAGATCTCGAGTCCTTGGGGTGCTTAGGTTATGGCTCCGGTGTCTCTGTGGCTCTGGGCCTACTGGGGGTGCTGGGGTTTGGGGGCCCTAGCGTTATGAAGGCTCTGAGGCTCCTGGGGCTCGTGGTCTCTGTGGCTCTGGGCTCTGGTGCTCCTTGAGTTCTTGAGACGCTAGGCTCTGGGTTTCACGGGATCTGGGGGCTCTGGGGCTCTGGAGATTTGGAGCTTGTGGGACCTCTGGGGGAGTTGGGGTCTTGGGTGTACCTGGGGTCTCTGGTGCTGTGGGGCTCTGGGGCTTTGGTGCTCCTCGGGCTCTTGAGGTCTGGGTCTCCGGGGTCTCTGGGGTTCCTGGGCCTCTAGGGTTTTCTGGGGTACTGGTGCCTTGGCTGACTGGGTCCTGGAGTTCCTGGAGCTCTGGAGCTTTCTGCGACTTGGGGCTCCTGGGGTTCTGGGGACTCAAGGGCTCCTGGGGCTTGTGTGGATCTGTGGCTTGGGGCTTTGAGGTTCCTGGGACTACAGGCTTCTGGGCTCTGGGACTCCTTTGGCCCTGGAGTCTTTGTGGCTCCTGGGACTGTGTGCTTCTGGACTGTTGACTCCTTGGGCTTTGGGGATCTTGGGGATTCTGAGCTCCTGATTCTCTGGGATTCTATGGCCTTGAGGCTCCTGGAGAGTCTAGGACTCTGGGACTTTGGTACTCTAGGTCTTAGTGCTTCTGGGCTCTGGACATCCTGAAGCTCTGGAACTGTGGGCCCTGGTGTTCCTGGAACCCTGGGATCCTGGACCTCTAGGGATCTGGTGTTCTGGGCTTTGGGGCTCCTTGTACTCTGGAGTTCTGGGAATGTGTGCACCTTGGCATTTGAGGTTTTTTGGCCTTAGGGCTCCTGGGGCTCTGGGATTCCTGGGAATTTGGAATTCTGGAACCCCCCCCCCCCCAACCTTGGGTTCCCTGGGGCCTTTTGGGCTCTGGAGCTTTGGACCCTGAGGCTCTGGCGTTCCTGGGGCTCTTGGGCTCCTGGGGATGTGTAGCCTCCAGGGCTCTGGGCCACCTATGGACCGTCCTAGGGACTCTGCTGCCTCTGGGGCTCCGTGCGGCGTCTAATGGACCTTGTTGGCTCATGGGGCTCTGGCGTTGGTGGTTGGCTGCTGGGGCGTCTGGGGATCTTGAGACTCTGGGACTCTGGGGCTTCTGGTCTAAGTGGGTCTCTGGGGTTCTCCAAATCCCTAGGAAACTCGCGGAGTCTCGGGACTTGGGCTTCTTGATCTTCCTGGATCTCTTGGGAGCCTGGGGTTCCTGGAGCTTTGTGGGGCTCTAATGCTTGGGGACACGGCTTGGGGAATCTGGGGTCTTAGATGCTACTTCAGCTCTGGGGTTCCTGAGTCTCTGGGGCTCTGAAGCTTTGGGACTGCTGGTCCACTGGGGCTCCTGGAGTTCTAGGGCTCTGTGGCTTTGCAGCTCAGGGGCTCCTGGGGTTCTTGGGACTCCAGGAAACTGGGGTTCTGGGGATCTGCAGCTGTGGGGCTGTGGAGCTCCTGGGATTCTGGAGTTCAGGGCTCTGGGGCTCTGGGGCTCTGGGGCTCTGGGGCTCTGGGCTCTGGGCATTTGGATCCTGTTGCTCTGGGCCTCCGAGGTTACTGGGGCTCTGCAGATCTGCGGTTCTGTGGCTCCTGGGGTTCTTGGGACTTCAAGACTCCTTGGAGCCTGGGGATCTGGGGTTCCAGGGCTTTGGGCTTCTGGAATTCTGGAACTCTGGGTTCTGGGACTCCTGGGGTTTGAGGGCTCATAGGTCTCTGGGGCACTAGGGCTTTGGGGCTCCTGTTGCTCTAGAGCTTTGGGCTCTGGGGCTCCTGGGGCTCTGGGACTCCTGGGTTTGTTGGTACTCTAGGGTTACTGGGACCATGGGCTCAGAGCCTCCGAGTTTCAGGGGGTCCTGGGCTCCTAGGGCTCTGAGGGTTTAGGTCCTTTGGGATGTTTCAGCTCTGGGGCTTCTAAATCTCTAGTGATCTGAGACCTTAGAGTTGCTGGGTCTCTGAGACTCTGGGGCTCTGTGGTTCCTGGAGTTCTGGAGTCCTAAGAACTCCTGGGGTTCTGGGGATCTGGAGCTCTGGGCTTTGGGACTCCTGGGCTTCTGGGGATCTGGATCTCATAGTGCTCTGGGGACTCAAGGGCTCCTGAGGCTCTGGGGATCTGAGGCTCCTTTGGCTGTGGAGATCTCGACCTCTGGGACTTGTGACTCCTGGAGCTCTGGGCCTCTGGGCTCTGTAGCTCTGGGTCCCTGGAGCTCCTGATCTTCTGGGGGTCCTGAGATTCTGGGGCTCCTGGGGCTCTGGGGCTCCTGGTTGGGATTCTTGGGATTCCAGAGTTCCTGGGTCTCTGGAGTTCTGCAGCGCTTGGGCTTTGGGGCAATGGGACTCTGGGGCTCCTAGGTCTCTGGCACTCCTTGGGTTTGGGACTCCAGGCTTACTGAGGCACAGAGAATCTGATGATCTGGGGCTCCTGGGGCTCGGGGGCTCTGGTCTCTGGATTCTGGGGTCCTGGGGCTCTGAGGCTATTGGGCTTTTTGGTCTCTGGGGAACTGAGGCTTTGAGGCTCCTGAACCTCGGGGACACCTGGGTCTCTGAGACTTCTGAGCTCTGGGGCTCTGGGGCTCTAGGATTCCTAGCGTTCGTGGGAGTCGAAGCTCCTGGGGCTCTGTGGACACTGGGACATTGGGGGTCCTGGAACTATGGGCTTCTGGGCTCGGAGGCCTTGGATCTCCTAGAGCTCTCAGGCTCCTGGGCCTCTGGGATTCTGGGGCTCTGGGGCTACGGTATAATTGGAAGCCTTGGGCTCCTAGGCCTCTGGGGATTTGGGATTCTGGGGCTTTGGAGATTCTGGGGATCTGGACGCTGGGACTCTGGCGATCCTGGATTTGTGGAGCTCCTGATGCACTGAGGCACCTGCCGTTTTGGAGTCAGGTTCCTGGTTCTGTAGCCTTGGGCTCCTGGGCTCTGGGGTTCCTGGATCTCAGGGGTTCTCTGGCCTTGGGACTCCTGGGGCTCTCAGGTTTTGATGCTGGAGCTCCTGCGCCCTGGCGCTCTGGGGTGGGGGCTCTTGGAGCTCTTGAGTTCCTGGGGTTCTGGTCTTCTTGAGGCTCTAGGGCTTTGGGTCTCTGGACATGGGTTCTTGGGGCTTCAGAATCTTGAGCACTGGAGCTTTGAGGCACCTGTACTTTGGGGCTCTGGTCTCTGGGACTCCTGGGAATCTGGGGCTCCAGGGCTCTTGGTCGCTGGATCCTGGATTCTGAGCTCTCGGGACTCTGGAGACCTTTGTCACCCCAGTGACTCTGAGGCTCTGGGTTCTGGGGCTTTGCGGCTCCTGGGTGTTTCAGACTCTGCAGCCTTAGGGCTGCTGGGATTCTCGGGCTCCTGGGACTCAGGGGCTCTCGGGCTAGGGGCTCCTGGTGCTCTGGGGCTCCTGGAGGTCTGGGTGTTTGGGGCCATGGGGTTCCTCAGGCTCTGGGGCTTTGGGGTTAGGGACTCTGGGGCTCTGGGGATCCTGGGGCTCTGGGACTTTGGGACTTTGGGGTACCTTGGGCTCTGTGGCTCCAAGGTCTCTGGGTCCTTGGGACTCCTGGGCTTCTGGGGATCTGGATGCTAGGGTTCGGGATCTCCTGGAAACTTGGGAATCTGGAGCTCAGGGGTTGGGATTCCTGGGACTCTGGGGCCTTGGTGTTCCTGGGGCTCTGGGGCTCTGGGGTCCTGGGTCTGTGAGGCTCTGTGGTCTTGTTCTCCTGGGTCTTTGGGGGTGGTGGACTCTGGAGCTGTGGCGAGCTGGGCTTCTGGGGCTCCTAGGGTTCTTGGAACTCCAGTGCCCTGGGGCTTTGGGCTTTTGTGACTCTGGAGATTTGGGATCCTGGAACTCTCTGCTCTCAGCTCTGGTCCCGTGGATCCTGTGCCTCTGGGATTCCTAGGGTTCGGGGGCTCTGGGGCTTGGGGATATGTGGCTCCTGGGCCTCTGGCCGTCCCTGAGCTCTAGGTCATGGGGCTCTAGGTCTCTTGGCCTTGGTGTACCTGAGTCTCTGTGGCTCTGTGGTTCTGGAGCTTCTGATTTTCTTGTGACTCCTAAGGTTCTGGGGCTCTTGGGTCTGGGTCCGGGGCTTCTTGTACTCTGGGTTCCGTTGGCACTGGTTCTCTGAGGCCCTAAGGGCTTGAAGATACTGAGGGTCTGGGGCTCTAGGTCTCGGGGCTCCTGGGGTTCTGGGTTTGGGGTTTAGGGTCCAGGGATTCTGGAGCTCCTGGGCTTTTTGGGTCCTGGGGACCGTGGGACTCCAGGGTTCCTGGGCCTCTGGGATCTGAGGCTCTAGCGCTGCTGGGGTTCTTGGGACTCCAGGAATCCAAGTGCTTTGGGAATCTGGGGCTCTGGGGTTCCTGGGGTTCTTGGAACTCTGTGCTCCTGGGGCTTGGGTTCTGAGCCTCAGGAGCTTTGGGGCTCCTTGAACTCTGGGGCTCAGGGCTCGGGGCTCTGGGGATCCTGAGGCCTTGGGGTCCTTGTTGCTCTTGGGCTCTGGATTCTGGGGCTCAGGGTTCTAGGGATCTGGGCTCAGGGGCTGTGGGGCTCCTGGTACTCTGGGACTCCTGGGCTCTGTGTTACACTGGGGCCTCTGGGGCTCTTGGGCTCTGGGGTTCTGAGGCTCTTTCTCTTTGGGGCTCTGAGACTGTGGGGCTCTGGGCTGTGGGGCTCCAGGACTCTGGAATCCTGGGTTTCTTGGATTCCAGGACCTGCGAGGCTCTGGGGATCTGTAGTTCTGGGGTTTTGGAGTTCTTGGGACCCTGGACCTCTGGGCTCCAGATCTCCTGGGGCTCTGGGGATCATGGGGCTATCAGGCTCTCGGACATAGTGACTGCTGTTGCTTTGCGCCTCAGGACTCTGGGGTTCTGTGGCTTCTGGGGCTTGGGGTCTGTGGTGCCTTTGGCTCTATGGCTCTGGGACTCTGGGCTTCAGACTCCTGTGCTTCAGGAGCTCAGGAATTCCTGGGCCTTAGGGTCTATGGCTCTCGGGCCCCTGGGCTTCTTGGGACTCTAGGGCTTCTTGGGCTCTAGGGTCCTCGTGTTCTGAGGCCTTTGGACTTCTGGGGTTCTGGAGCTCCTGGGGCTCTGGGGTTCTGGGGATTTGGGGGTTCTTTTGACTTCAGAGCTCCTGGAGCTCTGGGGATCTGGTGCTCCTGTGGCTTTGGGGATCCTGGGGCACTGGCAGTCTGGGGCTCCAAGGATTTGGGGAAAGCAGGACTCCTGGAGCTCTGGGTATCTGGAGCTCTCAGGCTCTGGGGCTCCTATGGCTTGGGGGATCTGGGGTTTGGGACTCCTGAGATTCTAGGGCTCTGGGTTTTGGGACTCCTGGGGTCTGGGTCTCTGGGGGCCTTAGGTTCCTGAGTCTTTGGAGTTCCTAAGGATTTGGAGCTCTGAACTCTTTTTGCTCCTAATCCTCTGGGGGTCTGGACTCTGGCACTCTGGGGCCCCTGGGACTCAGAAAGCCCTGGGGCCTTGGGGTTCCTGGTTCTCTGAGGCTCCAGGGATGCTTAGATTACTGCATCAACCTCCTTTCTGACCCGCCAACTTCTTGCCTTTCTCCACTCCAGTCCAAACTTCACTACACTGCTGCCCTGATTATCTTTCTATAAGAACGTTCAGGACATGTCACCCCCTCCTCAAAAATTACCAGTGGTTGCCTATCAACCTCTGTATTCGAAAAAAACACCAAATTCCCCACCATTAGCTTCAAGGCTCTCCATTACCTCACTGCATCCTACCTCTCCCTCATTTCTCTCCTTCTAAACCCAGTCCAGGCACTTTCCTCCTCTAGTGCTAACCTTCTCACGGTGCCTCGATCTTGCTGTTCTCGCCACTGACCACTGGCCCATGTTCTAACTTCTTGCCTGGAATGCCCTCTCTCCTCAAATCCTCCAGACACTCAGTCTTTCCCCCTTCAAAGCCCTCCTAAAGGTGCACCTCCTCCAAGAGGGCTTCCCAGACTAAGCTCCACCTTTTCTCATCTTCCACTCCCTTTTCTAAATCCAGGCCAGAGGAAGGATACTGTAGGTGAGAGATTGGCAGCATGATGGATGAGATCGAGGTAAAGTGAGAAGGTTGGTTTTAGAGAGGTGACTGTGTGGGCTGGAGTGTAGTAGGAGAGTAGTGAGGCGAAATAGGAGGGGCAGGGTGATTGAGTGTTTAAAGTCCATGATGAGGACTTTCTGTTTGATACAGAGATGGATGGGGAAATATGGCCTGCATATTTCTGTAGAAAAATAAACTGGGTAGCAGACTGAAGTATGGACGGGAATGAGGAGAGACAAGAGGACAGAGGATATGTGGACAGGGTTTGGTGCCAGGACGTTTGGCCCAACTATAGAATTAAGGGCCCCAGGGTTTTTCAGTCCCCTAGTCACTTCAGATTAGAACCAGTTCCCTGCATAGAGCCCTGACCCCTGTTTCCAGAACAGGCTTCCTTGCCAAGAGGAGTAATCCCCTTCCTCACTGTTCTCCCACTAGGGATAACCCCATCATTCAGGCAACAGACCCAGACATTACCTCCCGTTTCACATGCAGCAGAACCTGTGGCTTCATCAGTCAACAGCAGGGCGAGTCTGGGGACGGACCTCACTGGGTCTCATTGCACGGAAAAGGTCCTTTGGCAGGGTGATGCATCGAGTGGCTTTTCTAGAGAGGAAGAGATGGACGGGTGTGCCCCTTGCTCATCCAGCCTGAGCAAGGCACTGCCAGAGGAGTGAAGGCCATGGTGCTTCCTCTGAGGTCTCAGAGCTAGCCAGTCACGGGACTGGGGGATTCAGATGGGGCAGCCGATGGGAGTGGGGCAGTGCAGAATCTTCTCAGGCCATTCTGGCTTATACAAACCTGGCATTGTGAGAATTGGCCCCGGAAAACTCTCCTGGATGAGTGACTATGGAGGCACAAGTCTCACACCGTCCTGCCCTCTGTCAGCAGCTAAGAATCACATCTGTTGGACACTCTGGTCTCCAGGAGAACTGGTTGTCTGAAAGAAAGGGAGAGGTAGTGGGTTGAAAACAATCTAGTTTTCATTTGAGGTTAGGTGGACACCAGATAACTGCAGCTAAGCTGACTGCTTCCCTCTGCCTACCTACACGGATCCACTCCCACTCCTCAGATCCCAGGAGAGGTTATTTCACGGGGACTGCAAGTCCAGAACTGCCGACTGAATCGAGTTGTATCTATTACAATACCTACCTTCGCTCTCCCCCTGCACCCTGGTGACTTGGTCTCAGGAGCCCCCACATGACTGAGTGCATCTCAAAATAAAAATGGAGTGGAAAAAGTAACTGACACCGTGTCCTCTTGACATAAAACCCCAGAACCTCCATGTCCATCACAAAGTCTTTTTGTCTGACTTTCTTTCATTCTTCTGTGGGCCTGAGGCTACGCATGGTGGCCCTGCAGACAGGACAGGGCACAGAGAGGTTGGATCTCTCTACAGAATTAAGGGCGCTGAGTCTTCTTGGTCCCACAGTCAAGTCAGACAGTACCTGTGCCCTGCACAGAGCCCATCCCTTGTGCTGGATGTGGAAGCCCTTCCTCACTATTCCCCCCTTTAAGCTAACTCTATCATTCCCACACACACATTTAATGGTATTTATTGAGCAATTACTGTGAGCAAAGCACTCTTCTAAGTGCTTGGGAGATTACAAAACTACAACAAGCACATTCCTCCCCACAATTAGTTCACAGCCACACACATACAATCAGTAACCTTCCCTTCTGGAGAACTGTGATACCCATGACTCCTTTTTGCCAGCAGGGCATGTCTGAGCATTGACCTCTGTCCACATTAGAGAGATGGGCCTAAGGGCTGGAGAGATGCTTTGAGCAGTTTCTTCAGAAAGAGTTAGTTAGATTTTCATCTTGGCCATCTTGCCCTGAGCTGGGTGTTGCTTGGGAGGTCGTCGCTGTAGGGCTTTGAGCAGACTGGACATGCAGTGGAGGAGTGGGGAGGCAGGATGGTCCTCAGGATTCACTCAGGCTTCCTCTGGGGCTGGGCACAAGAACCTTGGTCTCATGGGAGGAAGGTGGCACTGGACCTTTTCCTCTGGTCCCAGCCAATGGACATGTAGACCTTTGGGCCCTGGTCTTGAGGCATCAGCATTCGGGATCCTGAGGGTCTCACTGGGACCACATCTTTTGGAAGGAAAACCAGTACTCAGACCTGGGTGCGTGGATGTGTGGGAGAAGCACAAGATTACCTTGTTTAGCCAAAACCTTTTTACCACTCTTCTCCTGCTGCCCAACATGTTTAGGTAGACACCCAGACAACTGCTGCTCATTGGACTGCCACACTCTGCCCTACTAACACTTCCATGCCCTCCTCAGATTCCCAGAATGGACTTGTTCTCCAGAGACTGGAGGTCCAGAACAACACATATATAGAATTCTCTTTCTAGTAAAAAAAACTGGCTTTGTCCTCGTATCTGCTGACTTGATCTCAGCTGGGAACCAACAAAATGCAATTTCCCAGGAAGGAAGAGGATGGACATATTGATTGACACATGGTCCTCCTGACCTAGATGCCAAGAAGCTACCACTGTCAGTCACAGAAAGGATCCTTCTCTGGGGAACTCTGGGCACATGGAGGTTTGATCCAGCTATAGTAAGGCCCTGGGTCTTCTCAGATCCACAGTCGAGTCAGACAGGGCAGGTCCCCGGCAGAGGGGCCCAACCTCTGTTCCCCAACCTGACCTCTGTGCAGCACCTTCTCACTATTCTTTCCCCTACCCAACAGTGTCTCACACAAACACGACTTTCCCTTTGCAGGGGAAGCAAGGGCTTCTCAATGGTGGGGCTAGTCTGGGAATTGACCTCCATGAACCCTCACTTTGGTAAGACAGTCCTCTAGGCCGAGGATTCTGCAGTAATCCTCATTGAGAGCTGTGGAACTGATCTGGAAAGATGATCCCAAGATCCTGGTTCTCACATCCTGCCCTCTGGAAAAACCTGAGAACTGTGTTTGTTACCAGACATTTCAGTCTCGGAGCTGGGAGGAAGAAACCAACAGTGTCGCAGAAGTAAATAGACGGGTTGGGGTTTTAGACAACTAGGTTTGGAGCGAACATTAGTCTCCCTATCCCCTAAAACACTGACCCTAATGCCAAGAGAGGATGTGCACAGACAATTGTAGTAGCTGACTATTGCAATGTCCTATTAAGACTTGCCCAAGATCCCCTTCAACTCTAGATCCCCAATTCTCTTACACCAGGAATTCCAGTCGTTTCTAGATTGTATGCTTGTTATGGTCCCAAGCCCTTAGTACAGGGCTCTGCACAGAGGAGCCACTTTATCAATCCAGTTGATTGAATGAAGGTGCAGAACTGCATGCACACTGGATAGAATTTGGTTCCCGGTACAATACCTGTGTTCTGTCCTCCCAGCCCATAACCCTGTTGAATACTCTGCTCTCAGAGAGAAATAGGGTAGAGAAAATGCTAGACAGTCTGACCTCCTCCTGCCATGAGACGCCACAAGCTTCTTCACTAAGCCCAAAAGGATCCCATCTCTGGAGAGTGAGACTGTGCAGTGACCTGCAGACCTACGTAGTCCGAGGGAGGCTTGACCCATCCATAGAATTAAGGGCCTTGGGTCTTCTCAGTCCCAGGCAACTCAGACAGAACTAGCTTCCTGCACAGAGCCCAGACCCCTGTTCTCCCACGAGGGCCCCATCAGTCTTCTTCCCTCTTATTTTTCACACACACACACACACACGCCTTCTCTTTGGGGTAGCAATACAGCCTGCTCAGTAAGGGGGGAAATCTGGGAGTTGATTATGCCCACAGCATAAGAGAAGCAGCATGGCTTAGTGGAAAGAGCATGGCTTGGGAGTCAGAGGTCGTTGGTTCTAATCCCAGCTCTTCCACTTGTCAGCTGTGGGGCTTTGGGCAAGTCACTTAACTTCTCTGTGCCTTGGTTACCTCATCTGTAAAATGGGGATAAAGACTTTGAGACCCACGTGGGACAGCCTGATAACCTTGTATCTATCCCAGTGCTTAGAACAGTGCTTGACACATAATAAGCGCTTAACAAATACCATCATTATTATAATTAAGAGAGATGATCCTCGAGGACAAGGAGAAGCACTGTGCAACTGCTCTGGAGAGATTCCCCTGTCCCCTGTGCCCTGGCTCCAGAACCACCCTCGGGTCTGAGAGCAGCAGCCTGCTCCCTTGTGGCACTTGAGTAATAGGTATTCGGGCAGCTGTACCCTCAAGACGCCTGGTGGCAACAAGCGTTGGCCCAGGAAGCTGCCCTTCTCAATAGCCCCATGGTGGTACTAGCTATGGTTCTGGAGGCTTTGCCTCTCTATCACGCCCTGGTGGCACTCATTTTTTTTCATGGTGTTTGTGAAGCATGTATTCTGTGCCAGGCACTGTAATAAGTGCTGGGATAGAGAGAAACCCATCAGTCTGGACAGAGTCCACTTCCCACATGGGACTCACATGTCTTACTTCCCATTTTAGAGATGAGGTAATTGAGACTACAAGTGATGTGACTTGCCCAAGATCACCCAGCAGAAAGGTGGTCGAGGCTGAATTCGGAGCCCGATCCTGCTGACGTGCAGCCCCGCGATGTAGCCGAGGCGTCGCTGCTTCTCTCACAGATGCTGTTTCTGGGCGGCCGCGCTTCTCTATCGCCACCTGGTGGCACTTTGCTCCAACAGCGTTACTCCCTGGGCCTCCACCTCGTCTCTGTCACCCCTGACAACTTTTCCCAGGCCTCCTTCTGGTCTAGAACTCTCTCCTCGCTCCACATAGGCCAGACCGCCACTCTAACCGTCTTCAAAGCCCTCTTTCCCATTACTGCTCCTTCGCCTTTCGCCCTTGGCCTATCCTTTTTCCTGACCTCAGCTTTTCCCTGGCCTTTTCCCTTTTCAATGGCCAAACACTTTCTCTTAGCCTAACCTTTCACCAACCCTAACCTTTTCCCCTGGACTAATTCCTCCTAACCTAACCTTTTCCCTTGGCCTATCCTTTTCCCCTAACATTAACTTTTTCCCGGCTTAAACTTAAACTTTTCCATGGCCTAAGCTTAAACTTTTCCCATGACTAACGTTTTCCCCTAGCTTAACCTTTTCCCCTAGCCTTTTCCCCTACCCTAACCTTTTTCCTTAGCCTTAACCTTTTCCCCTAACCAAACCTTTACACATAGCCTAACCTTTTCCCATAGCCTAAACTTTCCCCTGGCCTAACCTGTCCCCTGTCCTAAACTTTTGCCCTAGCCTAACCTCCCTTACATTCTCTCTCTCTTAGCTTATCTATTTCCCATTGCTAAACTTTTCCCTGGCCTAACCTTTTCCAGCCTATATTTCCCTGGGACTAATTTTATTGCCTACCTTTTGCCCTAGCCCAACTTTTCTGTAGCCTAACCTTATCGCGTAAACCTAACCTTTCCCTTGCCTAACCTTCTGCCCTAGCCTAACCTTTTCCAGTAGCCTAATCTTTCCCCCTAACCTAACCTTTTCTCTTGGCCTAACCTTTTTCCAGCCTAACCTTTTCCCTTGGCTAACCTTCCTCTTTCCTAACCTTTCCCCTGTCCTAACCTTCTTCCTAGCCTAACCTTTCCCCTACCCAACCTCTTCACCTAGGCCTTTTTCTTTAACTTTTTTGCTAGCCTAAACTTCACCCTGGCCTAAACCTTTCCCCTAGCGTAACTTTTTCCCCTGGCCTTTTTCCCTGCACTAACCTCTTCTCCTAGCCTAAAGTTACCTTAGCCTAATGATTTTCCCCTAGCTTATCCTATTCTCCCTATTCCCCTAGCCTAACCTCTTCCTTGGACTAACCTCTTCCTCTGGCCTCACCTTTTCCATGGCCTACCCTGACCCCTAACCTAACCTTTTATCCTAGCCTAACCTTTCGCCTAGCCTTTTTCCCTGCATAACTTTTCCCTTGGCTATTGTTTTCCCATGACCTTTCCTTTTCCCCCATTTAATGTTTTCCCCTACCCAACGTTCTCCCCCCCTAATACTTCCTGCTAACCTAACATTTCCCCTAGCCTAACCTGTTCCTCTAGCCGATATTTTCCCCCCAAACCTTTTTCATAGCCTAACCTAACCCCTCACTAACCTTTTCCCCTAGCCTTAACTTTCCCCTAGTTAACTTTTCCCTAGCTAACCTCTTCCCTGGGCCTAACCTCTTCCCTGGCCTCACCTTTTCCATGGCCTAACCAGACCCCTAGCTAAACATTTCCCCAGCTAACCTTTTCCTTAGCTTTCATTTCCCATAAACTAACTTTCCCCCACTAATGTGTCTACCCCCACCCCTAGCCTAATACTTTTCCCTATAATCTACTTCTCAGCCTAACCTTTTCCCTAGCCTGACCATTCTTGCTCGCCTAACCTTTTCCTAGCCTAAACTTTTCCCTAGAAATTAACTTTTCCCCTGGGCTATCCTTTTCCCTGGCCTAACTTTTCCCATAGTAATACGTGACCCTAACTTACCTTTACTAACTGTTCCGCTAAGCTAACTTTTCCTTGGCCTATCCTTCACTAGCTATTTTCCTTGGCCTAACCTTCTCCCTGGCCTAAGCTTTTCCCTATCTAAAGTTTTCCCCAGCCTATTTCTTTCTCTCGCTCTCTCTTTTCCCCTTAGCCTTCCCTCTTTCCCCTAACATTTTTCCCAGCTTTAAAATGATCCACGGCCTACTCTTTCCCCAGCTTAAACCTTGTCCCCTAACATTTCTGCTACACTAACCTTTTTTCCTTTCCCTTAACATTTCCCTAACCGAACCTTTATACCTAGCCTAAACTCTTCCAAAGCCTAAATTTTTCCTGGCCGAACCTGACCCCTAGCCTACCTTTCTGCTAGCCCAACGTTTTTTGCCTAGACTAAACTCATGCTTGGCCTATCCTTTTGCCTGACCTAAACTTTTCACCTGCCTCACCTTTTCCCCAGTCATACTTTTTCCCCAGCGTAAACATTTCCCCCAGCTAACCTTGTTCCTAGGCTTAACTTTCTCCTTGCCTAACCTTTTCCCTTACCCTAATGTTTTCCCCCAGCCTAACCTTTATCCTAACCTAATCTTTTCCCCTATTCTAACTCTTTCCCTTGGCCTATCCTTTTCCCCTGACCTAACCTTTTACCCTGACCAAACCTTCTCCCTGGCCTAAATTTCCCCTAGCCTACTCTTCCCCTAGCCGAACCTTTTCACCTAGGCTAACTTTTTCGCTAGCCAAACTTCACCCTGGCCTAAACCTTTCCCATAGCCTTAACTTTTTTCCCTTAGCCTAAAGTTTCCCCTCGCTTAACCTTTTCCCCTGGACTAACCTATTCCCCTAGCTAACGTTTCCCTAGCCTAACCTTTCCCTGGCCTAACCTCTTCTCCTGGCCTCACCTTTTCCCATGGCCTAACCTGAACCCCTAGCCTAACTTTATCCTAGCCTAACCTTTTCCCCTAGCCTAACCTTTTCGCTTGGCCTATCATTTCCCATTACCTAACTTTTTCTCCTGGCTTAACGTCTCTCTCTGTCCTAATCTTTTCCCCTGGTCTAAACTTTCCGCCTAGCTAAACCTTTCCCCTTGCCTAAATCTTTCCCTGCCTAATGTTTTCCCTAGCCTAACCTTTTCCCTGCCAAACCTTTTGTCCTCCCCAACATTCTCCCCTGGCCTAATATTTTCCCCTAACCATACGTTTCCCCTAGCTTAACCTTTTCCCTAGCCTGAACCTTTTCCCTCGCCTAACCTTTTTTCTAAGCCTAACCTTTTCCTTGGCCTATTTTTTTTTCTGACCTAACTTGTTCTGCTGGCCTAGCCTTTCCCCTAGCCTAACCTTTTCCCCTAGCCTACCCCTTTCCCTTTCCCCTAGATTACCCTTTTCCCCTAGCCTAACCTCTTCCCTGGCCTAACCTTTTCCCATGGCCTAACCTCACCCCCAGCCTAACCTTTATCCTAGCCTAACATTTTCCCCCAGCCTAATCTTTTCCCTTGGCCTATCATTTCCCATGACCTAACCTTTTACCCTAGCTTAACCTTCTCCCTGCCCTAACCTTTTCCCCAGTCTAACCTTTTCCCCTAGCCTAACATTTTCCCCTCACCTAACATTTTCCCCTACCCCAACATTCTCCCCTATCCTAATATTTTCCCCTAGCCTAACCTTTTCCCCCAGCCTAAACTTTTCCCCTAGCCTGACCTTTTTACCTTGCCTAACCTTTTTCCTTAGCCTAACCTTTCTCCTTGCCTAACCATTATTCTAGCCAAACCTGTTCCCCTACCTAAACTTTTTCCTTGGCCTATCCTTTCCCCGACCTAATTTTTTCCTCTGGTCTAAGCTTCTCCATGGCCTATCCTTTTCCTCTCTCCTAAACCTTCACCTAATCTAACCTCTCCACAGTCTATCCTTTTCCTCTAACATGACCTTTTTCCCAGCTTGTACATTTCCATGATCTAAGTTTTTCCCCTAGCTTAAGCTTTTCCCCTAACCTAGCCTTTTTTTCGCTTACCCTAACCATTTTCCTTAGCCTTAACTTTTCCTCTAACCAAACCTTTACACATAGCCTAAACTTTTCCCATAGCCTAAACTTTCCCCTGGCCCAACCTGTCCCCTAGCCTAAACTTTTCCCCTAGCCTAACCCTTCCCTTGCTTAATCTTTCCCTTAACCTAACCTTTTCCCCTAGCTTATCTATTTCCCATAGACTAACCTTTTCCCTAGCCTAACCTTTTCCCCTAGACTAACTTTTTCGCCTAGCCTAATCTTTTCACCTGGCCTAATCTTTCCCTGGGCCTAATCTTTTCCCCTGGCCTAACCTTTCACCTGGTCTAAGCTTTTCCTTTTACCTTAACCTTTTCCCCAGCTTAATCTTTCCCCCCTTGCCTAAACTTTTCCCCTGGCTTAAACTTTTCCCCTGGCCTAACCTTTTCCCTAGCCTATCTTTCCCCAGCCTAACCTTTTACCCTAGCCTATCCCTTTCACCTAGCCTAAGCTTTTCCCCTAATCTATACAGCTAACCTAACCTGCTTTTCCCCTAGCCCAACCTTTTCCCAAAGGCTTAACTTTTCCCTGGCCTAACCTTTTCCCCTAGCATAACCTATTCCCAACTTAAACTTTTCCATGGCCTAACCCTTTCCCCTGGCCTATCCTTTTCCCTAGCCTAACCTTTCTCCTAACCTAAACTTTACAACCTGCCTAACCTTTTCCATTAGCCTAACCTTTCCCCTTGCCTAAACTTTTTCCCTAGCCTTAACTTTTTCCCTAACCTAACCTTTTCCCTTAGACTAACATTTTCCCCTAGCCTAAGGTTTTCCCCTAGCCTAACCTCTTCCTGGCCTAACCTTTTCCCTTAGCTTAAACTTTTCCCTAGCCTATCCTTTCCCCTGGCTAAATTTTTCCTCTGCCTAACCTTCTCCCTGGCCTAACCTTTTCCTCTCTCCTAAACCTTTCACCTAACCAAACCTTTTCCCTTGCCTACTCTTGGCCCTAGCCTAACCTCTTTATCTAGCCTAACTTTTTCCACTAAACTAAACTTTTCCCCTAGCCTAAAATTTTACTCTGACCTAACCTTTTCCCCTGGCCTAACCTAGTCCCCTAGCCTAACGTTTTCCCCTAGGCTAACCTCTTCCCCTGGCCTAACCTCTTTCCCTGGCATAAGCTCTTCCCTGTCCTCACCTTTTCATATAGCCTAACCTGACCCTAGCCTAACCTTTATCTTAGCCTAAACCTTTCCTAGCCTTACCTTTCCCCCTGGCCATACTCCCTGACCTTACCTTTTTCCCTGGTCTAATCTTTTTCCCTCGCCTAAACCTTTCCCCTCACCTAAACCTTTTCCCTCATCTAACCTTTTCCCCTCGCCTAAACTTTTCCCCTCACTTAAACTTTTTCCCTCGCCTAACCTTTTCCCCTAGATTATCCATTTCCCACAGTCTAATCTTTTCTCCTGGACTTAGCTTTTTCCGGCCTAACCTTTTCCCCTAGCCTAAAGTTTTCCCCAGCCTAACCTTTTCCCCTGGCTTATCCTTTTCCCCTGGTCTATCCTTTTCCGTTAGACTAACCTATTCCCTGACCTAATCTTTTCCCTAGCCTAACCTATTTCCCCAGGCTAACTTTTCCCTAGCCCACCTTTTCCCCTAGCTTAATCTTTTCCTGTAGCCTAAACATTCCCTGCCTAATCTTTCCTCAACCTCACCTTTTCCCCTAGCTTATCCATTTCCCACTGTCTAACCTTTTCCCTGGCCTAACCTTTTCCTAGCCTAAATATTTTCCCGAGACTAACCTTTTCCCCAGGCTAATCTTTTCCCATAGTCCTAAACATTTCCCCTTGCCTAACTTTTTCCCTTGGCCTAACATACACTCGAGTCTCACTTAACCTTTTCCAAGGCCTAAGCTTTTCCCTTGACCTATCTTTCTCCTAGCCTAACCTTTTCCCTGAGCCTAACCTTTTCCCTGGGCTAAACTTTTCTCAGGGCCTAACCTATTCCCCTAGGCTAACCTATACTTCTAGCCTTTCCCTTATCCTAACCCCTTCGCCTAGCCTAAGCCTTTCCCCTTGCCTAACCTTTTCCCCTAGGTAACCCTTTCCCCTAGCCGAACGTCTTACCCTAGTCTAATGTTTTCCCCTAGCTAACCCTCCCCTTGCCTAATATCTCTCCTGGCCTAACCTTTTTCCCCTTCCTTAACTTTTCCTTAGCCTAACCTTTTCCCAAGCCATTTTTACCTGGCTTAAACCTTTCCCCTAGCCTATCCTTTCCCCCTGCTCTAACCTTTTCCTCTAGCCCAACCCCCTCCCTGAGCCTATCTTTCCCCTAACGTAACCATTTCCCATAGCCTAACCGTTTCCCCTAGCCTAACCTTTTCCCTAGCGGTACCTTCACTTGACCTAATCGTTTCCCTAAGACCAACCTTTTCTCTAGCTTAACCTTTTCCCATAGCCTAACCTTTTTCCCAGCTTAACACTTTCCCCTGGCCTAAGCTTTTCTCCCTAGCCTAACCTTTCCTTGACTAATCTTTTCCTAAGCTTTTCCCCTGGCTTATCCATTTCCCATTGTCTTATCTTTTCCCTCTCCTAACTGTTCCCCTTGCCTAAACATTTCCCTGAGACTAACCTTTTCCCCAAGCCTTTCTTCCTGGCCTAACCTTTTCACCTAGCCTAACCTTTTCCCTAGCCTAACAATTTACCCTAGCCTAACCTTTTCCCTGACTTAACCTGTTTCTCCAGACCAACCATTTCCCATAGCCTAACCTTTCCTCCGGCCTAACCTTTTCCCCAGCCCCACCTTTTCCCCTAGCCAACCTTTTCCCCTAGCCTAAGATTTTCCCCTAGCCTAATCTATTCCATGGCCTAACCTTGTCTCTGGCCTAACCTTTTCCCTTAGTCTAACCTTTTCTCCTAGCCTAATCCTTCCCCTAGCTTAACCTTTTACCCTAGCCTAACCCCAAGTTTTTCCCTGAACCTAACCTTTACACCTAGCCTAACCTTTTCCCAAAGGCTTTACCTTTCCTCTGGGCCTATCCTTTGCCCCTAGACTAACCTTTTCCCCTAGAATAATCTATTCCCGACTTTAACTTTTCCCATGGCCTAACCTCTTTCCCTGGCTTATCCCTTTCCCTAGCCTAACATATCCCCTATCCTAAACTTTACCCCTTGCCTAACCTATGCCTTCCTGGCCTGGCCCCGAGGCCTTCGCATTCCAGGTTTGCCCCCCCACCCCCTACCGCCTATGCCTTCCAGTTTGTTTCTCCCCTACCTTTGCTTTCCAGACCTTGCCCCGAACCTTTCTCATTCCAGGTTGCCTCCCCCCTTCCGGGCCCACCGCCTAGCTTTTGCATTCCCAGCCTGGCCCCAAACTGTTTTCGTTCAAGGTTGGACTCCCCGACATTTGCCTTGCAGGCTGAGCCACCCCGCCTTTGCATTCTAGGTTGGCCCCCCCCGCCTTGGCCTTCCAGGTCTGGCCCAAACCCTTCTCATTCCAGGTTGGGCCCCCTGCCACCATTGCCTTCCATGCCTGGTCCTGAAACCTTCGTGTTCCAGGTTTGGCTCCCTTGCCTTTCATTCATTCAATAGTATTTATTGAGTGCTTACTATGTGCAGAGCACTGTACTAAGCGCTTGGAATGAACAAGTTGGCAAAAGATAGAGACAGTCCCTGCTGTTTGACGGGCTTACAGTCTAATTGGGGGAGACGGACAGACAAGAACAATGGCAATAAATAGAGTCAAGGGGAAGAACATCTCGTAAAAACAATGGCAACTAAATAGAATCAAGGCAATGTACAATTCATTAACAAAATAAATAGGGTAATGGAAATATATACAGTTGAGCAGACGAGTACAGTGCTGAGGGGATGGGAAGGGGCTTTGCCTTCCCAGCCTGGTCCAAAGCTTTTGAGTTGCAGGTTTGTCCCACCCAACTGCCTTTGCTTTGCCAGCCTTGACCCGAAGACTTAGTTCCAGGTTGAGCCCCTCAGTCTTTGCCTTCCAGGCCTGGCCCTGAACCCTTCTCATTCCTGGTTTGGCCCCCCTACCTTTGCATTCCTGGCCTGGCTCTAAACATTCTTGTTCCAGGTTTGCCCGCCCCCCCCCAAGCATTTGCCTTACCGGCCTGGCCCTGAAGCCTTCATGTTGCAGCTTGGCCCCCCAGCGTTTGCCTTACTGACCTGTTCTCAAGCGCTTTTTATTACAGTTTCGGCCCCCAACCTTTACTTGCAAATTTGGACCCCCCCCTACACCTTTTCCTTCCAGGCAGGCCTGGCTCCGACCTCTTCTCGTTCCAGGTTGGGTGCCCCCGCCTCTGACTTACAGACCTGGCCCCGAAACTTCTCATTCCAGGTTGGGTCCCACAGATTTTGCCTTGCAGGTTTAGCCCCGCACGCTTTTTGCTCCAGTTTGGGCCCCACAGACTTTGCCTTGAAGGTTGGCCCCTGAACCTTTTTAGTTCCAGGTTAGGTGCGGCAGCGTTTACCTAGCAGGTTTGTCCCCTCAGCCTTTGCCTTTCAGCTTTGGGCCTGAACCCTTTTTGTTCCACTTTGGGTGCCGAAGCTTTTACCTTGCAGGTTTGGCCCCTAACCATTTTCGATCCAGTTTGGTTCCCCTAGAGTTTGCCTTGCAGGTCAGGCCCCGAACACTTCTTGTTCCAGTTTGGGCCAGGCAGCCTTTGTCTTTCAGGTTTGGCCCCGAACCCTTTTCTTTCTGGTTTGGGCCCCACAGCCTTTGCCTTGCAGGTTTGCCCACCCCCCGCCCCAGCCTTTGCTTTGCAGGTTTGGCCCCGAGCCCTTTAGGTTCCAGTTTGGACCCTGCAACATTTGCCTTGCCAACAAGGCAACATTTGCCAAACATTCAGGCAAATGTTTGGCCCTGAACCCTTTTCCCTCCAGTTAGGGCCCAACAGAATTTGCATTTCAGGTCTGGCCCCACAGGCTTTGTCTTGCAGTTTTGGCCCAGAATGCTTTTTGTTCCTCTTTGGGCCGGGCAGCCTTTGCCTTGCAGGTTGGGTACAGAACACTTTGGGTTCCAGTTTAGGTCTCACAGCCTTGGCCTTGCAGGTTTTGCCCTGTACCCTTTTGGTTCCAGTTTGGGCATAGCAGGTTTGGCATGAAACCTTTTGGTTCCAGTTTGGGCCCCTTAGAGGTTCCCTTACAATTTTGGCTCAGAACACTTTTCTTTCTTCTTTGTGCCTGGCAGCCTTTGCCTTGCAGATTGGATATGGAATACATTTGGTTCCAGTTTGCATCCCACAGCCTTTGCCTTGCATGTTTGGCCCTGAACACATTTCCTTCCAGGTTGGACCCTGCAGGCTTTGCCTTGCAGGATTGGCCCCATACCCTTCTGGTTCCAGTTTGGGCCCCACAGCCTTTGCCTTGTAGGTTGGGCCTGGAACTGTTTTTGTTCCAGTTTGGGCTCCAAAGCCTTTGCCTTGCACGTTGGACCTGGAAGGCTTTGGGTTCCAGTTTAGGCCCCACAGCCTTTGCCTTGCACATTGGACCTGGAAGGCTTTTGGTTCCAGTTTGGGTCCCACAGCCTTTGCCATGCAGGTTGGGCCCCTATCCCTTTTGGTTCCACTTAGGGCCCCGCAGCCTTTGCCTTACAGGTTTGCCCCGAACCCTTTTGGTACGAGTTTGAGACCCTACAGTTTGCCTTGCAGGTTTGGTCCCAAACCCTTTTATTTTCAGTTTGGGTCCTGCAGCATTTGCCTTGCATGTTTGGCCCTGATCCATTTTCGTTTAAGTTTTGGTCTCTCATACTTTGCCTTGCAGGTTTTGCCCTGAATGCTTTTCCTTCCAGTTTGGACCCCGTAGGCTTTGCCTTGTGGGTTTGGCCCCGAATTCCTTTCATTCAGGTTTGGGTCTCGTAGCCATTGTCTTGCAGGTTTGTCCCGAACCCTTTTGATTCCAGTTTAGGTCCTGCAGCCTTTGACTTGCAGGTTTGGCCTCAGACCCTTTTCATTTTAGTTTGGGCCCCAGAACCTATGCCTTGCAGCTTTGGCCCCGAACCCTTTTCGTTCCATTTTGGGGCCCTAGACTTTGCCTAATAGGTTGGGCCCTGAACCTCTCTCATTCCAGTTTGGACCAATCAGCCTTTGCCTTGTATGTTTGGCCCCGGACCCTTTTTGTTCAGGTTTGGGGTCCTCAGTCTTTGCCTTGCAGGTATGGTCCTTAACCATTTTTGTTCCAGTTTGGCCCCTGCAGAGGTTACCTTGCCCCATTTCGTTTCACTTTGGGTCCCACAGCCTTTGCCTTGCAGGTTTGGCTCTAAACCTGCTTCATTTCAGTTTGGGTCCCACAACCTTTGCCTTGCAGGTTTGACCCTGTATGATTTACGTTCAGGTTTGGATCCTGTAGCCTTTCCCTTGCAGGTTTGCCCCCTAACTCTTTTGGTTCAGGTTTGGATCCTGCAGGCTTTGCCTTGCAGGTTTGACCCTGAACGATTTACGTTCAGGTTTGGGTCCCGCAGCCTTTCCCTTGCAGGTTTGGCCCCGAACTCTTTTGGTTCAGGTTTGGATCTCACAGCCATTGCCTTGCAGGTTTGGCCCCGAACTCTTTTGGTTCCAGTTTGGTCCCCCTAGTGTTTACCTTGCAGGTTTGGCCCCGAACATTTTTTGTTCAGGTTTGGACCCCACAGACTTTGCCTTGCAGGTTTGGCCCTGAACCCTTTTCCTTCCAGTTTGGGCCCCACAGGCTTTGCCTTGCAGGTTTGCCTCCCCAGCCTTTGCTTTGCAGGTTTGGACCAGAACCTTTTTGGTTCTAGTTTAAGCACCCTTGAGTTTGTCTTGCAGGTTTGGCCCTGAACACTTTTGGTTCCATTTTGGGACCCCTAGAGTTTGTCGTGCAGGTTGGCCTGAAACACTTTTGGTAAAAGTTTGCTCCCCACAGAGTTTGCCTTGCAAGTTTGGCCCAGACCCTTTTAGTTCCAGTTTGGACCCCCTAGACTTTGCCTTGCAGGTTTGGCCCCGACCCTTTTTTGTTCAGGTTTGTGTTCTGCAGACTTTGCCTTACATGTTTGGCCACGAACCCTTTTCATTCCAGTTTGCACTCCGCAGCCTTTGCCTTGCAGGTTTGCCCTCCTGAGCCTTTGCTTTGCAGGTTTGGCCCCAAACCCTTTTGGTACCAGTGTGACCCCAAGAGTTTGCCTTACAGGTAATGACCAGAACCCTTCTGTTTCCATTTTGGGACCCCTAGAGTTTGCCTTGTAGCTTTGGCCCCAAACCCTTTTGTTTCTAGTTTGGGTCCCATAGTCTTTGCCTTGCAGGTTGGGCCCAGAAGGGTCCGAAATGCTTTTGGTTCCAGTTTGGGTCCCTCAGCCTTTGCCTTGCAGGTTTGGCCCAGGACCCTTTTGGTTCCAGGTTGGGCCCCACAGGCTTTGCCTTGAAGGTCTGGACCTGAACACTTTTGGTACCAACCTGGCTCCCCGAGAGTTTACCTTGCCCCAAACTCTTTTGGTTCCAGTTAGGGCCCTGTTGCTTTTGCCTTGCAGGTTTGGCCCCAAACGCTTTTGTTTCCAGTTTGGGCCCCACACCCTTTGTCTTGCAGGTTTGGCTCCAAACAATTTTGGTACAAGTTTGCCCCCCGCCCCCTGCCCCCCCAGTTTGTCTTGCAAATTTGGCACCAAACCCTTTCGGTTCCAGTTTAGACACCCTAGAGTTTGCCTTGCAGGATTGACCCTGAACGCTTTGCGTTTAGGTTTGGGCCCTGCAGCCTTTGTCTTGCAGTTTGGCCCCCAACCCTTTTTGTTCCAGTATGGGCCCCGCAGGCTTTGCCTTGCAGGCTTGGCCACGAACCGTTTTCATTTCATTTTGATTCCGGCAGACCTTGCCTTGCAAGTTGGACCCACAAAGCTTTTTGTTCTAGTTTGGTTCCCGCAGCCTCTGCATGGCAGGTTTGGCCCCAAACCTGTTTCATTTCAGTTTGTGTCCTGCTGTCTTTGCCTTGCAGGGTTGGACCGAACCCTTTTGGTACCAGTTTGGCCCCACAGAGTTTGCTTGGCAGATATTGCCCTAACCCTTTTGGTTCCAATCTGGGACCCCTACAGTTTGCCTTGCAGGTTTGGCCCCGAACCCTTTTGGTTCCAGTTTGTTCCCCACAGCCTTTGCCTTGCAGGTTTGTCTCCCAGCCTTTGCCTTGCAGTTTTGGCCCTGAACCCTTTTTCATTCAGGTTTGGGCCCAGCAGCCTTTACCTTGCAGGTTTGGCCCTGAACCCTTTTTCATTCAGGTTTGGGCCCAGCAGTCTTTGCCTTGCAGGTTTAGCCCTGAACCTTTTTTCATTCAGGTGTGGGTCCAGCAGCCTTTTCCTTGCAGGTTTAGCCCTGAACCCTTTTTCATTCAGGTTTGGCTCAGCAGCCTTTGCCTTGCAGGTTTGGCCCCAAACCCTTTAAATTTCGAGTTTGGCCCCTCAGAGTTTGCCTTTCAGGATTCCCCTGGACTCTTTTTGTTACAGTTTGGGCCCCACAGCCTTTCCTTGCAGGTTGAGTCCTGAACCCTTTTCATTCAGGTTTGGGCCCCGCAGCTTTTGGCCTTGCAGGTTTGGCCCCGAACACTTTTGCTTCCAGTTTGGCCCCCTAGAGTTGTCTTGCTAATTTGGCCCTGAACCTTTTTCGTTCAGGTTCATTCATTCATTCATTCATTCATTCAATAGTATTTTTTGAGCACTTACTATGTGCAGAGCACTGTACTAAGCGCTTGGAATGTACAAATCGGCAACAGATACAGTCCCTGCCCTTTGACGGGCTTACGGTCTAATCGGGGGAGACAGGCAGACAAGAACAGTGGCAATAAATAAGTCAAGGGGAAGAACATTCTCATAAAAACAATGGCAATTAAATAGAATCAGGGGATGTACATCTCATTAAACAAAATAAACAAAATAAATAGGATGATGAAGATATATACAGTTGAGTGGACGAGTACAGTGCTGAGGGGTGGAACGGGAGAAGGGAGGAGGAGAGGGAAAGGGGGGAGAAGAGGGTTTAGCTGCGGAGAGGTGAAGGGGGGGTATAGGGAGCAGAGGGAAAAAGGGGGGAGTTCAGTCTGAGAAGGCCTCTTGGAGGAGGTGAGCTTTAAGTAGGGATTTGAAGAGGGGAAGAGAATTAGATTGACGGAGGTGAGGAGGGAGGGCATTCCAGGACCACGGGAGGACGTGGCCCAGGGGTCGACGGCGGGATAGGCGAGACCGAGGGATGGTGAGGAGGTGGGCGGCAGAGGAGCGGAGTGTGCGGGGTGGGTAGTAGAAAGAGAAGAAGGGAAGGAGAGGTAGGAAGGGGCAGGTGACGGAGAGCCTTGAAGCCTAGAGTGGAGGAGTTTTTGTTTTGAGCGGAGGTGGATAGGCAACCATTGGAGGTGTTTAAGAAGGGGAGTGACATGCCCAGAACGTTTTGCAGGAAGATGAGCCAGGCAGCGGAGTGAAGAATGGACTGGAGCGGGGATGAGAGAGGAGGAAGGGAGATCAGAGAGAAGGCTGACACAGTAGTCTAGCCGGGATATAACGGAGGCTGTAGCAGTAAGGTAGCCGTTTGGGGTGGAGAGGAAAGGGCGGATCTTGGCAATACTGTAAACGTGAGACCGGCAGGTCTCGGGTAATGGATCGGTTGTGTGGGGTGAACGAGAGAGCCGAGTCAAAGATGACACCGAGGTGGCGGGCCTGAGGAGACGGAAGGATGGTCGTAAGCATCCACGATGAGAGGGAAGTCTGGGAGAGGACCGGGCTTGGGAGGGAAGATGAGGAGCTCAGTCTTTGCTCATGTTGAGTTTAGGTGGCGGGCAGACATCCAGGTGGAAACGTTCCTGGAGGCAGGAGGAGATGCAGCCTGAAGAGAGGGGGAGAGGACAGGGGCAGAGATGTAGATCTTGCGTGTCATCTGTGTAGAGATGGTAGTCAAAGCCGTGAGAGAGAGATGTACTTTAAGGAAGGCTCTGAAGGTGGGGAGAATGATGGTTTGTCTGCTTTACAGGGCAAGGCTGCTCTGACTACTCCTGGGATCCAGTGTCAGCTGCTCGGATGTGAGGCTGTGAGGAGGGAACTCAGACAGGAAAGAAAGGTGTTGTGGGGGTCAGGCCAGAGATGAGACACCCCTGGAGAGCTGTTTGGAATTTGTGTTTCCTTGGACAAATCCGTTCTTGTTAGAGATTCAATCCAATCCTAACCCTTATCCCCTATTCCCATCCTACCCTATCTTTCCCACAGTCATCCCCTCTTCCAATGAAGCTGCTAGGGCTTCCTCCCGGATACCTGATCTCTAACCCAGCTGCTTCCAATTAGACTGGATTAATGGACTTCAGTCCAGGCCCCTCCCCCTCCTCCTCCAATATAAACCTCCACAGCCTGAGGCTATTTGGAGTTGAGTGTGTCTGCTTTAAATGTGAGAGGCCTTTGGAGTTGAAGAAGATAAAAGGAACATTCTGGGGGTGAAGGAGGTGTGGAGTTTGGGATAACTTTGAATCTGCTTTCGGGCTTGCTTACCTAGGGGCACGTCTCGAGGAAGGACCAGGTAATTTCTCTAAAGGCGTTGTTGGCAGGCACCTTTCCTGATCTTATTTGTGGCCTGTCATGGAAGTGGGTAGTTGGTGAAGGGCCTAAAACTCGCATTTCAGAGGCTTCTTGGCCACTCCAACTGCCCTCTTTGTTCTCCTGACTGTCTCTTTGGCTGTGGAAATTCCAAGGCACACTTCTTTCCTGCAATAAATCCAATGGTATTACTGAGTGCTTACTATGTGTAGAGCACTGTACTACATGGTTAGGAGAGTTCAGTAACAACAGAATTAACAGACATGTTCACTGCAGCCCTGACTCACCACCTTTAACACCACCTTTCTGCTCTCCTTCCCTTCCACCTTCAAGATATGCTTGTCTTCCACATGCTACCAGAGTTCCCTTTCAATTTTATAGGTCCAGCATCAGTTGAATGGGGTGGACCCAATTAATACAGGTAAGGTAAGGATATATACCTAATTGTTCAGTGCTTGGTGGGTGTGCCTAAGTGTATGGGTGAGTTGAAAGGGGAAATAAAGTGTGTGTGTATGTGGTGGTTTGGGGGTGGGGGAGGATGTGAGTTTTAGTTAGGGGAAGTCTTACTGAAGAAGAAACAATTTCAGTAGGGCTCTTAAAGTTTTGGGAAGACCACTGGTATGTCCACTATGTAAGGTGGGAGGCTGTGTGGGGATGGGTTGGGTGGATGTGCTCCACATGAGGACACGATGAGCAGGCTGGATCTTGCAGGAGCTTCTTAAACTGAACTACAGAGCCATCTGGAGGTGGATGTCTAAGGGGTCCTGGTGATGGGAAGAAAGGGACCAGCCCATTATGCCTACCAGAAGCTTCTTATACTACCTGCCTGTGAAGACTGTTTTCTTTTAGTGAGGATGCAAAGGAGCTGAGCTTTTATTGCTAAGGGAAAGGGATGGGGCGTATGTGGATTATTAAAGGTTTTGGCAGGAGAGGAAGGAGGTGGTGAGCAGAGGGGTTTATTACTCTCAGCACTGAGGCTGCTTCTACAAACTGGGGCTAAGGTTTCTGTGGAAGGAACTAGTTCTGTCGGGCTTGACTGTGGGACTGATAAGATCCAGAACGCTTAATGTATTGATGGGTTACCCACAGTCCTGTCCACAGGGTCACCATGCATATCCTTAGTCCCTCCAAAGCTGGAACTCATCAGTGGCTGTCTCTGAGGAAGTTGGTTGGGTGCAGGGGGGTGGGGAGAGCAGTGTAGGGCTAAGAGTGAAGCTGGCTAGGTGCTTTCTGGCTTGCTAGCTGCAAGAGCTTCTAGGTCAGGTAATTTCCCCAGTGACCTACCTGCAGGACTGTTCTGTGGGAGGGTATCATCTCTCACCTATCTTGACCTCATGCCCTTGTTGTGGGTGGGAGGATGCGTAGTGTCATTTAATGGAAAGAACACGGGCTTGGGAATCAGAGGACATGGGTTCTAATTTCGACCCCACCACTTATCTGCTGTGTGAACTCGGGCAAGTCATTTAAACTTCCTGGGCCTCAGTTACTTCATATGTAAAATGGGGATTAAGACTATGAGCCCCACATGAGACAACCTGAATACATTGTGTCTATCTCAGCTCTTAGAAGAGTTTTTGGCACATAGTGCTTAGAAAATACCATAAAAATTATTATTTTTGATTGGTCGAGTGAAGGGTCAAATAATCCATCTCAGATGGCTCCCTTGCCACTCAAACTGCCTCTTTCTGTAGCTGTGGAAGCTCTCAGAGACACTACCCTCTTGCAATCAATCAGTGATAGTTATTGAGTGCTTAGCATGTTCAGAGTACTGTGCTTGGGAGAGTACAAATGCAACAAATTAGCAGACGCATTCCCTGCAGCTCTGAATCACCACCTCAGGATACCTGTCTCCACTTTTTCTGCTCTCATTATGGTGTCTCACTCCCTAATACCTTCAGATATGCTTGTCTTCTGCCGTCTCCAGGAATCCCTTTTCAATCTTAGAGGTCCACCATCACTATTATGGGATGGACCCAGTTGATACAATACAGGTAAAGGAAGGATCTGAGTATAAGGGTATGTATCTAATTGCTGTGATGTGAATGTTTCAGTATTTAGAGGGTTGGACTATGTGCATGAGAAAGCCTTTTGTTAGTGCTGGTGGATTCTGGCAGTATAGAGCTAGGTGGAGGATTCTGCCCATCAGTGAGTCCACCCCATTCTTCTCTGAGAAGAGTTGAGTAGGCTCCTCAGGAGTCATGAGGGGTGAGGATGGGGAGGACAAAGTTTCCATTGTATTAGAAAGTGAATTATTCCTTACATAGCTGCTGGACATCCAGTCTCTCGACGAAAAGCCATCATCATTACTAAACAAATGTATTATTATTATTATTATCATGAAATAGGGGAAATAAGGGTTTTAGTTAGACTAGACTTCTTGGAGAAGATGTGATTTTAGGAGTTCTCTGAAGGTGAGGAGAGTGGTAGTCTGTCTGCTTTGAAGGGCTAGGTTGCCCTGACTGTTCCTTGGGTCCAGTTTCAGCGTGCTGGAAATAGGGGCTGGGAGGAAGGAACTGAGGCAAGATGGGAAGTTGGGATGGGGGTCAATCCAGACCCACTGGAAAGCTGTTTGGAATTTGTGTTTCTATGGACAAACACTTTCATAACAATAATGGTATTTTTAAGTGCTTTCTCTAAGTCAGGAGGCACTTTACTAAGCAGTGGGTGGACATAAGTCAATTGGGTTGGAAGCAGTCCCTGATCGATGTGGACTCAGTCTCAAACCCCTTTTTACAGATGAGGTAATTGAGTTACAGAGAAGTAAAGTGCCCAGGGTTACACAGCAGATAAAGGGCAGGGCTGGAATCAGAAGCATACTAGGGATGGTTCTAAGCTTTCTCCCTAACCTAAACTTTCCCCATGGCCTAACCTTTTCCCCTAGCCTTACCTTTTCCCCTGGCCTAACCTTTTCCCCTGGCCTAACCTTTTCCCTTGGCCTAACCTTTTCCCCTGGCTTAACCTTTTCTCTTGGCCCACCCTTTCCCCCTGGCCTAACCTTTTCCCCTTCTCTAACCTTTTCTCCCGCTTCACATTTTTGACTAACATAACCTTTTCCCCAGCCTAAGCTTTTTACCTAACCTGAACATTTCCCCTAGCTTATCCTTTTCACCTAACCTAACCTATTCCTCTAGCCTAACCCTTTCTGCTAGCCTAACCTTTTCCCCTGGCCCAACCTTCTCCCCGGCCTAGCCTTTTCCCCTAGCCTAACCCTTTCCCCTGGTCCAACCTTTCCCCTGGCCTAATCCTTTCCCCTAGCCTAACCTTTCCCCTAGCCTAACCTTTTCCCATTCTAAAACCTTTCCCTTAACCTAATCCTTCCTCTAGCCTAACCTTTCCCTTAGACTAAACATTTCCCTAACCTAACCTTTATATCTATCCTAAACTTTTCCCTTAGCCTAACCTTTGCCATCAGCTAACATCTCCCCAGTCCTAATCTTTACCCGTATCCTAACAGTCTCCCCTAGCCTAACCTTTTCCCTGACTAACATTTTTCCCTTTGTCTGTTTCTCCTTGTCTAACCATTTCCCCTAGCCTAACCTTTTCCACTGGCCTATACTTTCCCTTGGCCCAACCTTTTACCATGACCTAGCCTCTTCCCTTAGACTAACCTTTTCCCCTGACCTAACCTTTTCCCCTGCCCTAACCTTTACACTTAGCCTAACCTTTCCACCTAGTGTAAGCTTTTCCCGTAGGCTAACCTTTCCAATCCTCTAACCTTTCCCCTAGGCTAACCTTTTCCCCTTGCCTAACCTTTTCCCTTAGGCTAACCTTTCCCCCAGCCTTACCTTTTCCCTGACTTAACTTTTTCCCTGGATTAAGCTTTTCTCTTAGCATGACCTTTTCCCCTAGCCAAACCTTTTTGCCTAGCTTAATCTTTTTCCTTAGACTTTTTTTCCCTAGCCTAAACTTTTCCACTAGCCTAACCTTTACCCTGATCTAACATTTTCCCGTGGCCTATCCTTTTCTCCTTGCCTAACCTTTTCCCTTAGGCTAACCTTTTCCCTGATCTAACATTTTCCCTTGGCCTATCCTTTTCCCTTTGCCTAACCTTTTCCCCTTGCCTAACCTTTTCCCCTAGCCTAACCTTTTCCCCTGGCCTAAACCTTTACCCTAGCCTAACCCTTTCCCCAGCCTAACCCTTTCCCCTCTCCTAACCCTTTCCCCTCTCCTAACCTTTTCCCCTCTAGTAACCTGTTCCCCTAGCCTAAACCTTTCCCCTAAACTATCCTTTTCACCTGGCTGAATCTTTTCCCCGGCCTAAGCTTTCCCCCTACCACAACTTTCCCCTGGCACAACTTTTTTCCCTCTGGCATAAACTTTTCCCCTGATGTTTTCTGTTCCCCTGACCTTTCCTTTTCCTCAGGCCTAATCTTTTCCCCAGGCCTAACCTTTTCTCCTAGCCTAACCTTTCCCCCCAATCCTCATCCATTCTCCTAGCCTAACCCATTTCCCTAGCCTATCCTTTTCCACTGGCCTAACCTTTTCCCTGGCACAACATTTCTACCTGGCCTTTAATTTTCTACTGGCCTAACCTTTTCCCCTGTCCTATCCTTTTCCCCTAGCCTAACACGTTCCCGAGCCTAACCTGTTCCTGTTGCCTAACGTGTGCCTCTAGCTTAACCCTTTCCCTAGCCTAACCTTTACCCCTGGACTAAACTTTTCACTTGCCTAATCTTTCCTAGTCTAAACTTTTCACCTGGTTTAACCTTTTCTCCAGGCCTAATCTTTCCCCTAGCCTAATCTTTTCCCCTAGACTAAACTTTTCTCTTGGCCTAACCATTTCCCTGACCTAACCCTTTCCCCTGGCCTTTCTTTCTCTCCTTGGCCTAACCCTTTGCCCTAGCCCAACATTTTCCCCTAGCCCAAACGTTTTCCCTAGCCTCATCTTTTCCCCTAGCCTAACCCATTCCCCTAGCCTAACCCATTCCCCTACCCTAAACCTTTCCCCCGGCCTTCCCTTTTTCCCTGGCCCAACCTTTTCCCCTGGCCTATCCTTTTACCCTAGCCTAACCTTTTCCCCTAGCCTAACCTTTTCCCCTGCCCTAACCTACCCTGGTATAACCTTTTCCTCTAGCCTAACCTGTTCTCTTAGCCTAACCTGTTCTTCTTGCTTAACCCTTTCCCCTAGTCTAACCTTTACCCTTAGCCTAACCTTTTTACTTTCTTAACTTTTTCCCCTGGCTTAACCTTTTCCCCTGCCCTAACCTTTTTCCCTAACCTAACCTTTTCCCCTAGCCTAACCTTTTCCCCTAGCCAAACCCATTACCCTAGCCTATCCTTTTCCACTGGCCTAACCTTTTCCTTGGCACAACTTTTCCATCTGGCCTTTCATTTTCTACTCGCCTAACCTTTTCCACTGTCCTATCCTTTTCCCCTAGCCTAATCTGTTCCCCTAGCCTAACCTGTTCTTCTTGCTTAACCCTTTCCCCTAGCCTAACCTTTCTCTCTAACCAAACCCATTATCCTAGCCTATCCTTTTCCACTGGCCTAACCTTTTCCTTGGCACAACCTTTCCACCTGGCCTTTCATTTTCTACTGGCCGAACCTTTTCCCCTGTCCTATCCTTTTCCCCTAGCCTAAACTGTTCCCCCAGCCTAACCTGTTCCCCCAGCCTAACCTGTTCCCCTAGCCTAACATGTTCCTCTAGCTTAACCCTTTCCCCTAGCCTAACGTGTTCCCCTAGCCTAACCTGTTCCCATTGCCTAACATGGTCCTCTGGCTTAACCCTTTCCCCTAGCCTAACCTTTGCCCCTAGACTAACCCTTTCACTTGCCTAAGCTTTCTCTAGCCTAACCTTTTCACCTGGTTTAACCTTTTCACCTGGTTTAACCTTTTCCCCTAGCCCAACCTTTCCCCTAGCCTAACCTTTTCCCCTAGCCCAACCTTTTCCCCTAGGCCAAACGTTTTCTTTAGCCTAATCTTTACCCCTAGCCTAACTCATTCCCCTAGCCTAACCCATTCCCCTAGCCTAAACCTTTCCCCTGGCATAACTTTTTCCCCTGGCCTATCCTTTTCCCCTAGCCTTACCTTTTCCCCTGCCCTAACCTACCCTGGTATAACCTTTAAGAACCTTGCATACTTTATCACTTTTATAACCTTAGACTAAACTGTTCCCCTACCCTAAAATGTTCCTATTGCTTAAGCCTTTCCCCTAGCCTAACCTTTAACCCTCGACTAACCTTTTCACTTGCCTTAGCTTTTCCCCTAGCTTAACCTTTTCCCCTGCCCTAAACTTTTCCTGTGCCCTAACGTTTTCCGTGGCATAACCTTTACCCCTAGCCTAAACTTTTCCCCTAGCCTAAACTTTTCCCCTAGCCTAAACTTTTCCCCTAGCCTAAACCTCTCCCCTAGTATAACCTGTTCCCCTAGTATAACCTGTTCCCCAAGCCTAACCTGTTCCCCAAGTCTAACCTATTCCCCAAGTCTAACCTGTTCCCCAAGCCTAACCTGTTCCCCTGGCCAAACTTGTTCCCCTAGCCTAACATGTTTCTCTAGCCTAACCTTGTCCCCTAGCCTAAGCTTTTGACCTGGACAAACACTTTCTTTTGCCTATCCTTTCCTAGCCTTACCTTTCCCCTAGTCTAAACTCTTCCCTTCCCTTAACCTTTTCCCTAGAATAACCTATTCCCCTGGAATAACCTATTCCCCTGACCCAACCTTTTCCCCTAGCCCAACCTTTTCCCCTAGCCTAACCCTTTCACCTAGCATAAATTTTTCCCCTAACCTGTCCCTTTCCTCAGGCCTAACCGCTTCCTCTGCACTAACCTCTTCACTTGCCTTACCTTTTCCCCTAGCCTAACCTTTTCCCTGGTTTAAGCTTTTCCCCTAGCCTTAGCTTTTCCCTGGTTTAAGCTTTTCCCCTAGCCTTAGCTTTTCCCTAGCCTTACCTTTTCCCTTAGCCTAACCTTTTCTGCTAGTCGAACCTGTTCCGCTAGCCTAACATGTTTCTCTAGGTTAACCTTTCTTAACCTAACCTTTCGCTGCCTAACTTTTGCCCCTAGCCTAACTTTTTCCCCGGCCCTAAATTTTTTCCTCATATAACCTTTTCCCCTAGCCCAACCTTTTCCTCTTAGCCTAACCTTTTCCCCTAGCCTAACCTCTTCCCCTGCCCTAACCATTTCCCCTAGCCTAATCTGTCCCCTAGCCTAACCTGTTTCCCAAGCCTAAACTGTTCCCCTAGGCTAACATGTTACTCTAACTTTCCCCTTTCCCCTAGCCTAAACTTTTTCCATGGAGTAATCTTTTCACTTGCCTAACCTTTCCCTAGCCTCACCTTTTCCCCTGGCCTAAGCTTTTCCCCTGGCACAACCTTTTCCCGTGGCCTAACCATTTCCTCTGGCCTATCCTGTTCCCCTGACATAACATTTTCCCCTTGCTTAACCTTTTCCTGTAGCATAACCTTTTCCACTAGCCCAAACTGTTAGCCTACCCTAACCTTTTTCCCTGGCCTGAGCTTTTCCCTGGCCTAAGCTTTCCCCTATCTTAACCTTTTCCCATAGCCTAACCCTTCTCATCACCTACCCTGTCCTGTCGCCTACCCTTTCTCCTAGCCTAACCTTTACCTCTAGCCTAACCTTTTTCCTCACCTAACATTTTCCCCAGGACTATCCTTTTCCCTTCCCTTTGCCTAACCTTTCCCCTTTGCCTAACCTTTTCCCTAGCCTAACCTGGTCCTCTAGCCTAACCTTTTCCCCTAGACTAACCTTTCCCCTTGCCTAACCTTTTTCACTAAGCTAACCTTTACACCTAGCCTAACCTTTTCCCCTAGCCTAGTCTTTTTCCTGACCTAACATTTTCCACTGGCCTATCCTTTTCCCTTAGCCTAACCTTTTCCTCTGGGCTAATCTTTACACTGGCCTAACGTTTTCTACCTGCCTAACTTTTCTCCTAGCCTAACATTTTCCCATTGCCTAACCTTTTTCCTAGCTTAATCTTTTTCCCCAGCCCAACCCTTTCCCTTAGCCTAACCTCTTTCCCCTAGCCCAGCCTTTTTCCCTAGCCTAACCCTTTCCCCTAGCCTAACCCTTTTCCCTAGCCTAACCCCTTCCCATCGACTAAACTTTCCCATCGCCTAACCTTTCCCATCGCCTAATCTTTCCCGTTACCTAACCCTGTCCCGTAGCCTAACCTTTTCTCTGGCCTAATCTTTTCCCCTGGCCTAACCTTTTCCCCTGGCCTAACCTTTTCCGTTAGCCTAACCATTTCCCATAGCCTAACCTTTTCCACTGGACTAACCTTTTCACTTGTTTAACCTTTCCTTTGCTTAACCTGGTCAAACCTTTTCCCCTGGGCTAAACTTTTCTCTAGCATAACCATTTCCCCTGACGTAACCCTTTCCCCTGGCCTAACCTTTTCCACTGGCCTTAGCTTTTCCCTGATCTAATCTTTTCCCCTACCCCATCCTTTTCACTAGCCTAAACTTTTCCCCTATTCTAACCTTTTCCCTTGGTCTATCCTTTTCCACTGGCCTAAGCTTTTCCCTGACTAATCTTTTCCCCTAGCCCATCCTCTTCACTAACCTAAACTTTTCCCCTATTCAAACCTTTTCCCCTAGGCTAACCTTTTCCCCTAGCCTAACCGTTTCCCCTAGCATAAACCTTTCCCCTAAGCTATCTCTTTCCTCAGGCCTAACCATTTCCCCTGGACTAACCTTTTTGCTTGTGTTGCCTTTCCCCTAGCCTAACTTCTTCCCCTTCCCTAATATTTCCTCTGGCCAAATCTGTTCTCCGACCTGACCTTTGCCCCTAGCCTAACCTTTTCACCTAGCCTAAACCTCTCCTCTATCTTAACCCTTTCCCCAGGCCTACCTTTTTCCCCTGGACTAACCTTTTCGCTTGCCTAACCTTTTTCCATTTTCCCATTACCTTACCCTTTCCCCTACTTAGCCTTTTTGACTAACATAATCTTTTCCCCTAGCTTAACCTATTCCCCTAGCCTAAGTTATTCCCCGAGCCTAACGTGTTCCTCTAGCCTAACCTTTACCCTTATTCTCGCGTTTTCCCCTGGACTTACCTTTTCGCTTGCCTAACCTTTCCCTCTCCTAACCTTTTCCCCTAGCCTAACGTTTTCACCTAACCTAACATTTTACCTTAGCTTAATCTTTTCCCCCAAAACTAATCTCTTCACCTAACCTAACCTTTTCCCCTATCCTAACATTTTCTCCTAGCCTAAACCTTTCCCCAGCCTAACCTTTTCCCATAGCTGAAACCTTTTCCCTGGCATTACCTTTTCCCCTGGCCTAACCTTTTCCACCGGGCTAATTTTTCCACTAACAATCTTTTCCCATGACCCAACCTTTTCCCTGCACAACCTTTCCCCTTGTCCCTCCCTTTTCCCCTCCCCTATCCTTTTTCCATGGCTTAACATTTTCCACTGTCCTTACCTTTCAACCTGACAGAACCTTTTCCCCTGGCCTAAGGTGTTCTCCTAGCCTGTCCTTTAACCCAGCCTATCCTTTTCTCCTGGCCGAACCTTTTCCCCAGCCTAACCATTCCCCCCAGCCTAACCATTTTCCCTAGAGTAACCATTTCCCCTAGCCTAACCATTTCCCCTATTGAACCTTTTCACCTAACCTAACCTTTTCCCTTAGCCTAACGTTTTCCCTTGCCTAACCTCTTCTCTTGGCCTATCCTTTTGTGCAACCTTATATTTTTCCCTGGCCTAACCTTTTCCTGAACCCTAACCTTTTCACCTGGCCAAACCTTTTCCCCGGCCTAACCATTTCCCCATGCCTAACTTTTCCCCCTACCTTAACCTTTTCCCCAGCCTAACTTTATTTTGCCTAGCCTAACCTTTTCCCTCAGCCTATTCTTTTCCCTGACCTAGGCATTTCACCTGGCCTAACCTTTTCCCCGGTCTAACCTTTTCCCCAGCATAACCTTTTCCCTGGCTTAAAGTTTTCCCCTGCCCTGTATTTTTTCCATAGTCTAACCGTTTCCCCAGCCTCAACATTTCCCCTATTCTCACGTTTTCCCCTATTCTAACGTTTCCCCCATTCTAATGTTTTCCCCTAGCCTAGCCTTTTCCCCTGGCCTAACCTTTTGCCTAGCCTAACCTTTTCCCTTGGCCTATCCTTTTCCCTGACCTAAACTTTTCTCCTGGTCAATCCTTTTACCCTGGCCTAACATTTTCCCTTAGCCTAGCCTTTTTACCTTAGCATAACCTTTTCCCCTTACCTAACCATTTCCCCTAGCCTAACCTTTTCACTTAGCCTAACCTTCCTCCTGGCCTAACCTTTGCCCCTGACCTAACCTTTCCCTCTGGCCTAACCTTTCCCTCTGGCCTAGGCTTTACCCCTGGGCTAAGCTTTTCCCCATCCTATCCCTTTCCCCTAGCTTAACCTTCTCCCTGGCCTAACCTTCTCCCTGGCCTAACCTTTTTCACTAACCTAAATTTTCCCCTCACCTAAGCTTTTCCCTTAGTCGAAGCTTTTCCCCTAGCCTCACCTTTTCCCACGGCCTATCCTTTTTCCCTGGTCTAACCTTTTCCCCTGGCCTAAACTTTTCCTATAGACTAACCATTTACCATGCCTAATCTTTGCCCGTGGCCTAAACATTTTGCCTATCCTAACCTTTACCCCGTCCTAACCTTTCCACTGGCCTAAGCTTATCCCCGGCCTAACCTTTTCCCCTTGCCTAAACTTTTCCCCCAGACTAACCTTTTCCTCTAGCCTAACCTTCAGCCTGGCCAAACCTCCCCCCTGGCCAAACCTTGTCCCTTAGTCTAACCTTTTCCCCTAGCCTCAACCTTTGCCCTAACCTAAACTTTACACCTTGCCTAACCTTTTCTCATAGCCTAACCTTTCCCCTCCCCTAAAACTTTTCTCCGTAGCCTAAACTTTTCCCCTGGCCTAACCTTTTCCCCTAGCCTATCCTTTTCCCCTGGCCTAACCTTTTCACTGACCTAATCTTTTTCCCTGGCCTAACATTTTCCCCTAGCCTAACCTTTTCCCTTGGCTTAAACTTTTCCCTTACCAAACCTATTCCCTGGCCTAACCTTTTCCCCTGGCATAACCTTTTCCCTTATCCTATCTTTTTCCCCTAGCCTAATCTTATCCCCTAGCCTAATCTTATCCCCTGGCCTAACCTTATCCCCTGGGTTAAGCTTTTCCCCGACCTGACCCATTCTCCTGGCCTAAGCTTTTCCCCATTTTGGCCTAATCTTTTCCCCCAGCCTAACGTTTTACCGTAGCCTAATGTTATCCCTTAGCCGAACCTTTTCCTAGCCTTAATCTTTCCCAGGGCCTAACATTTTCACACTATCCTAACCTCTTCCCATTGCCTATCCTTTTTCCCCTGGCATAACCTTTTCCTGTAACTTAATCCTTACCCTCCCCTAGCTTTTTATCTTAGCCAAACCTTTTCCCCTGGCCTAACCTTTTCCCTGGCTTAACCTTATCCCCTACTCTAAACCCTTCCCCTAACCTAACCTCTTCCCTTGGTCTAACCTTCTCCCTGGGCTAACCTTCTCTCTGGCCTAAGCTTTTCCTCTGACCTAAGCTTTTCCCCATCCTAATATTTTCCCCTAGCCTAACACGTTCCCCTATCTTAATCTTTTCAACTAACCTAACCAATACAATTAGCCTATCCTTTTCCCCTAGCCTAACCATTTCCACTTTTCTAAGCATTTCCCATATCCTAACCATTTCCCTAACCTAATCATTTCCCATAGCTAACCCTTTTCTCCTGGTCTAACCTTTTCCCCCGGCCTAAACTTTTCCCCTGGCCTAAGGTTTTCCACGGCCTAACCTTATTCATTCATTCATTCATTCATTCGTATTTATTGTATTGTGATATTGTATTCGTATTGTATTGTATTGTATTGTGATATTGCAGGTGGCTTCATATTAATAATTGTTGTAATGAAGTTGATTGCCCCTAGAATAGAAGAGACTCCAGCCAGATGTAGAGAAAAAATGGCTAGATCTACTGAAGCTCCGGCATGGGCTAAGTTACCTGCTAAGGGAGGGTACACAGTTCAGCCTGTCCCTGCCCCAGCTTCTACTGTGGAAGAAACTAAAAGTAAGAGAAATGAGGGAGGTAAAAGTCAAAAGCTCATATTATTTATTCGTGGGAATGCTATATCTGGGGCTCCGATTATTAAAGGAACCAATCAGTTACCAAAACCACCAATTATAATGGGCATTACTATAAAAAAGATTATTACAAATGCATGGGCTGTAACAATAACATTATAGATTTGATCATCTCCTAATAATGAACCGGGTTGCCCTAATTCAGATCGAATTAGGATACTAAGGGCTGTGCCGGCTATACCAGCTCATGCACCAAATAGAAGATACAAGGTTCCGATATCTTTATGATTAGTTGAGAATAGTCAGCGGTTAATGAACATAGGTAAAATGGCTGAGTTTAAGCATTAGACTGTAAATCTAAAGACGGGGAAAAATGTCCCCTTTTACCAGGCCCTGAAGTGTAATCACGTTGAATTGCAAATTCGAAAAAGCATCTGCAGAAGTGCCGGGGCTTTTCCCGCCTCCCCTTTTTTAAGGCGGGAAAAGTAGACTAAGACTTGCTGGTTAAAGTGTTTAGCTGTTAACTAAAATATTATAGGATCAAGGCCTATTAGTCTAGGAGAATTTAGCTTAAAGTAAAGTAGTTGATTTGCAGTCAAAAGATGGAAGAGAGACTTCCAATTTTCGGGGCAAAGGTTAGGTACTAATTACCTACTTAGAGCTTTGAAGGCTCTTGGTCTAATTAACCTAAACCTTTAGCTCAATGTAATGAATATGGGTGTAAGAGGCAAAAGGGTTGTTGATAAAATGACCAGAGTTGGGAGAGATAAAGGATTCTTTGTTGATTTACTATATCAATGGAATTTATTATTATTAGTAGTAGGGAATGTTGTTAGTGTTGACGAGTAGATAATTCGTATGTAGAAGAATAAGTTGAGAAGGGCCGTGATAGCTAGGACAGTGGCTATAATTATGTTGTCATGTTTGATTAATTCTGGATTACTAATCATTTTGGGGCAAATCCTGTAAGCGGAGGCAGTCCTCCTAGTGATAAAAGTAGGAGGATGATTGCTAAGGTTATGATTGGTGCTTTGTTTCATATAAGGGAGAGGGGTTTGGTTTTAGTGATATTAGTGGTGTGAAATACTGTGAATAAGGCTACTGTTGACATAATATAAAGAGTTAAGTTAAGGGTTGTTAATACTGGGAAATAAATAATAATAAGGACTATTCAACCTATGTGAGCAATTGATGAGTAGGCTATGATTTTTCGTAGTTGGGTTTGGTTAAGACCGTTTCATCCTCCTAATAGTGTTGATGAAATTGCTAGGATCAACAGAATATCTATGTTAAGGGTAGGGGAGATTTGATAGATAATTGAGATTGGTGCTAGTTTCTGTCATGTTAGTAGAATTATTCCTGATATGAGGGAGGAGCCTTGGAGAACTTCGGGGACTCAATAGTGAAATGGGGCTAAGCCTAATTTCATAGCCAGGGCAAAAGTTATAATGCCTGATGAGATTGTGTTGTCAATTTGTATTAAAGTTCAATGTCCAGTTATTCAAGTGTTGAATGATGCTGCGAATATGAGTAGTATGGATGCTGTTGCTTGTGTTAGAAAATATTTGATTGCTGATTCAATGGATCGCGGGTGATTGGTGTAAGTAAGAAGGGGGATGATGGCAAGGGGGCTTGAAGTAAGTAGAGTGCTTACTATGTGCAGAGCACTGTATGTACTAAGCGCTTGGAATGTACAAATCGGTAAGAGATAGAGACACTCCCTGCCCTTTGACAGGCTTACAGTCTAATCGGGGAGATGGACAGACAAGAACAATAGCAATAAATGGAATCAAGGGGATGAACATCTCATTAAAACAATAGCAAATAAATAGAATCAAGGTGATGTACATTTTATTAACAAAATGAATAGGGTAATGAAAATACATACAGTTGAGCGGATGAGTACAGTGCTGAGGGGATGGGAAGGGCGAGGGGGAGGAGCAGAGGGATATGGGGGGAAAAGAGGGTTTAGCTGCAGAGAGGTGAAGGGAGGAGGTAGAGGGAGTAGAGGGAGAAGGGGAGCTCAGTCTGGGAAGGCCTCTTGGAGGAGGTGAGCTGTAAACTGGCCTAAACCTTTCCCCTAGCCTAACCTTTTCCCCTAGCCTAACCTTTTCCCCTAGCCTAACCACTTCCCCTAGCCTAACCTTTTTCCCTAGCTTAACCATTTCCCCTAGTCTAACCTATTCCATTGCCTAATCGTCCCCCTAGCCTAAACTATTCCCATAGTCTAACCTTTCCCTTCACCTAATCTTTTCCCCTAGCCTAACCTTTTCCCCTGGCCCAACTTTTTCCCCGGCCTAGCCTTTTCCCCTAGCCTAACTTTTTCCCCTAGACTAACCTTTTCCCATGGTCTAACCTGTTCCCCTGGCCTAATCTTTTCCCCCAGTCTAAGCTTTTCCCCAGGCCTAAGCTTTTCCACGGCCTACCTTTTCCTCTAGCCTAACCTTTTTCCCTAACCTAACCTTTCCTCCTAGCCTAACCCTTTTCACTAGTCTAACCTTTTCCCCTGGCCTAACCTTTCCCCCTGGCCTAAATTTTTCCCCAGCCTAACCTTTTCTCCGGCCTAATCTTTTCCCCTGGCCTAGCCTTTCCCCCTAGCCTGACCTTTGCCCTACCCTAATGTTTTAGCCTAGCTTAACCTTTTCCCTTGGCCTATGCTTTCCCTTGACATAACCTTTTCCCCTGGCCCCAAACTCTTCTCATTCCAATTTTGGCCCCCTTGCCTTTCCCTTCCACACCTGGCCCTGTACCCTTCTCGTTCCAGTTTGGGCCCCCCAGCCTTTGCCTTCCAGAACTGACCCCGTGCCCTTCACGTTCCAGTTTGGGCCCCCCTGCCTTTGCCTTGCAGGCCTGGCACCCAACTCTTCTCATTCCAGTTTGGGTCTCCCCACTTTTCCCTTCCAAACCTGGGCCAGAACCATTCTCATTCCACAGTGGAGCCCCCAGACATTCCCTTGCAGGCCTGGGCCTGAACCTATCTTGTTCTAGTTTGGGCCCCCCACCTTTGCCTTCTAGATCTGGCCCTGAACCCTTCCATTTCAATTTGGGCTCCCCACCTTTGCCTTCCAGGCCTTGTCCTCCAGTCTTAGCTTTCCAGGCCTGGCCCCAAACCCTTCTTGTTCCAGGCCACCCCCCCCAGCCTTATCCTTCCTGACCAGGCCCCAAACCTTAGACTTCGAGGCCTGGCCCAGAATTCTTCTTATCCCAGGTCTGGCCCCACAGTCTTTGCCTTCCAGGCCTGCCTCCCCAGCCTTTGTCTTCCAAGGCTGAATCCCCAATCTTTGCTTTCCAGGCCTGGCCCTGAATTCTTCTCTTTCCAATTTTGGCCCCCCAGCATTTGCCTCCCGGGCCTGGTCCCGAACCCTTCTCATTCCAGGCTTGGCTCCGAACCCTTCTCGTTCGACTATTGGCCCCCCAGGCTTTTTCTTTCAGGCCTGTGCCCAAACACTTCTCATTCCAGTTTTGTCACCTCAGGCTTTGTCTTCCAAGCCTGGCCCCCGTCCATGCTTTCCAGGCCTGGCCCCACACCCTTCTCGTTCCAGTCTTTGTCTCCCAGGCCTGACTCCACAGCCTTTGCCTTCCAGGCCTGGCCCCAAACCCTTTTTTTCCCAATTTGGCCCACCAGCCTTTGCCTTCCAGCCCTGGCCCAGAAACCCGTATTGTTTCAGGTTTGGTCTCCCACCCTTTGCCTTCCAGGCCTGGCCCCGAACCCTTTTTGTTCCAGGGCTGGCCCCTCAACTTTTGCCTTCTAGGCCTGGCCTCGCAGCCTTTGCCTTCAAGACCTGGTCACAAACCCTTCTCGTTCCAGTTTTGGGCCCCCAGTCTTTGTCTTCCAGGTCTGGCCCCACAGCCTTTGCCTTCCAGGCCTGGCCCCAAACACTTCTTTTTCCAGTTTTGGCCCACCAGCCTTTGCCTTTCAGGCCTGGCCAGAAACCCTTCTCATTCCAGTTTTGACCCCCCAAATTTGCCTTCCAGGCCTGATCCCCCAGACTATGCCTTCCAGGTCTGCCCTGAACCCTTCTAGTTTCAGGCCTGGCCCCCCAGCTTTTACCTTCCAGACCTGGCCCCAAACTCTTCTTGTTCCAGTTTTGATGCTCCAGTCTTTGCCTTCCAGCCCTGTCCCTGAAATCTTCTCTTTCTAGTTTTGGCCCCTGAGCCTTTGCATTCCAAACCTGGCCCTGCCGCCTTTGCATTCCAGTCCTGCAGAGAGGGAACCTAACTTTTCCAGTTTTGGCCCCCCAGCCTTTGCCTTCTGAGTATTGCTCCATATCCTTCTCTTTCCAGTTTTGACCACCCAGGCTTTGCCTTCCCGGCCTAGCCCCGAACACTTCTCATTCCATTTTTGGCCACCCAGCCTTTGCCTTCCAGGCCTGGTCCCTCGGCCTTTGTCTTCCAGGCCTGGCCTGAACCCATCTGATTTCAGACCTGGGCCCCCAGCATTTGCTTTCCAGATCTGGCCCCAAACACTTCTCGTTCCAGTCTTGGTCCCCCCGCCAAGAGTTTGCCTTCCTGGACTGGCCCCCAGCCTTTGCCTTCCAGATCTGACCCTGAACCTTTCTCATTCCAGTTTTGGCCCCCAAAACCTGCCTTCCTGGCTTAGCCCCGAACACTTCTCATTCCATTTTGGCCACCCAGACTTTGTCTTCCAAGGACTAGCCACGAACCCTTCTCTTTTCAGTTTAGCCCCCCCGAGCCTTTGCCTTCCAGGTGTGGTCCCAAACCACTCTCTTTCCTGTTTTGGCCCCTCAGCCATTTCCTTCGAAGCCTGGCTGCTAACCCTTCTCTTTCCAGTTTTGGACCCCGAGTCTTTGCATTCCAGGCCTGGCCCCCAACCCGTCTTGTTAATGTTTTGGCCCCCCATCCTTTACCTTCAAGGCCTGGCCCTGAACCCTTCTTCTTCCATTATTGCCCCCCAGCTTTGCTTTCTAGGCCTGGCCCCGAACCCTTCTCATTCCAGTTTTGGCTCCCCAGCCTTTGCCTTTCAGGCCTGGCCCCTACCCCTTCTCGTTCCTGTTTTGGCCCCACAACTTTTATCTTCCAGGCCTGGCACCCCAGCTTTTGCCTTCCAGGCCTGGCCCCCCAGCCTTTGCCTTCCAGGTCTGGCATCCCAGACTTTGCCTTCCAGGCTTGGCCCCCCCAGCCTTTGCCTTCCAGCCCTGCCCTGAACACTTCCCTTTCCAATTTTGGCCCCCCAACCTTTGCCTTCCAGGCCTGTTCCCAAACCCTTCTTGTTCCAGTTTTGGCCCCCCAGCCTTTGCCTCCAGGCCTGACCCCGAACACCTCTTTTTCCAGTTTTTCACCCCCAGTCTTTGCTTTCCAGGACTGGCCCTGAATCATTCTTGTTCTGGCCCCCCAGCCTTTTCCTTCCAAGCCTGTCCCTAAACCCTTCTCTTTCCAGTTTTGGCCCCTCAGCCTTTGGCTTCCTCCAAGACTGGCCGCGAACTCTTCTCTCTCCAGCTTTGGCCCCCAAGACTTTGCATTCCAGGCCTAGCCCCTAACCCTTTTCATTCCAGTTTTGACCCCCAACCTTTTTCTTCAAGGCCTGGCTGCGCAGCCTTTGCCTTCCATGCCTGGCTTGAACCCTTTCCTTTCCAATTTTGATCCCTCCCAGCCTTTGCCTTCCAGGCCTGGTCCCAAAACCTTCTCGTTCCACATTTGACCCCCGAGGCTTTGCCTTCCAGGCCTGACCCCGAACACCTCTCTTTCCAGTTTGACACCACCAGTCTTTACTTTCCAGGATTGGCCACGAACGCTTCTCATTCCAGTTTTGCTTCCCCAGGCTTTGCCTTCCTCACCTGGCCCTGAATACTTCTCATTCCAGTTTTGGCCCCCTAACATTTGCCCTCCATGCTTGGCCCCCCAGCTTTTCCCTTCCTGTCCTGGCCACCCAGCTTTTGCCACTCAAGCCTGGCCCTGATCCCTCCTGGTTTCAATTTTGACCTCCAGCCTTTGCCTTCCAGACCTGGCTCTGAACCCTTCTTCTTCCAGTTTTGCCTTCCTAGCCTTTGCCTTCCAGGGCTGTCCCCAACCCTTCATATTCCAGTTTTGGCCCCCAGCTGTTGCCTGCCATGCCTGGCCTGGAACTCTTCTCTTTCCAGTTTTGTCCCCCTAGCCTTTGCCTTCCAGTCCTGGCCCCAAACTCTTGTCGTTCCAGTTTTGGCCCCCCAGCCTTCACCTATAAGGCCCGGCCCCGAAACCATCTCTTTCCATTTTTGGCCCCCCAAATTTGCCTTCCAGGCCTAACCCCAAACCCTTCTCATTCAGGTTTTGGCCTCCCAGCTTTTACCTTCCAGGTCTGGTCCCTCAGCCTTTGCCTTCCAGGCCTGGCCCTGAGCCCTTCTCGGTTCAGGACTGGCCCCCCAGCCTTTGCCTTCCGAACATGGCCTGAACACTTCTCGTTCCAGTTTTGACCCCCTCAGCCTTTGACTTCCTAGCCTTGTCTCCCAGCCTTTGCCTTCCAGGCTTGGCCCTGAATCTTTCTCATTCCATTTTTGACCACCAGTCTTTACCTTCCAGGCCTAGCCCCGAACCCTTGTCATTCCAGTTTTGGTCCCCCAGCCTTTGTCTTCCAGGCCTGGGCCTAAAGCCGTCTCTTTCCATTTTTGACTCCCAAAATTTGCCTTCCAGACCTAGCCTCTAACCCTTCTCGTTGAAGTTTTGGCCTCCCAGTCTTTGCCTTCCAGACCTGGCCCCGAACCCTTCTCGTTCCAGTTTTGACCCCGCAACCTTTGCCTTTCAGGTCTGTCCCGCGAGCCTTTCCCTTCCTATCCTGGCCACCCAGTTTTTGCCAATTAAGCCTGGCCCCGACCCCTCCTGGTTTCAGTTTGGGATCCCAGCCTTTGCCTTCCAGACCAGGCTCCAAACCCTTCTCAATCCAGTTTGGTCTCCATAACCTTTGCCTTCCAGGCCTGGCCCTAACCCTCACATTCCAGTTTTGACCCCCCAGCCGTTGCCTTCCAGACCAAGCCCCAAACCCTTCTCTTTCCAGTTTAGTCCACCTAGCTTTTGCCTTCCAGTCTGGCCCCGAGCACTTCTCATTCAAGTTTTGCCCCCCCCCCCCCCGCCCAGCCTTTGCCTTCCAGACCAGGCTCCAAACCCTTCTCATTCCAGTTTTGCCTCCCTAGCCTTTGCCTTCCAGGCCTGGCCCCGAACCCACTCGTTTAAGGCCTGGCACCCCAGCCTTTGTCTTCCAGGCCTGGCAATGAACCCTTCTCATTCCAGTTTTGACTCCCTAGCCTTTGCATTCCAGGCCTGGCCCCAACCCTTTGCATTCCAGGTTTGGCTGCCCAGCCTTTGACTTCTGGGCCTGGCCCCAAACCACTCTCTTTCTAGTTTTGACCCTCGAGCCTTTGCCTTTCAGGCCTGGTTCGAATCCTTCTCATTCCAGTTTTGGCCCCCCAGCCTTGCCTTCCAGGCCTGGCCCCCAGCCTTTGCTTTCTAGGCCTGGCCCCAAACTCTTCTCGTTTCAGACTTGGCCCCCCAGGCTTTTTCTTCTAGACAGGGCCCTGAACACTTCTCATTCCAGTTTTGACCCCCCAACATTTGCCCTACAGGCCTGGCCCTCCAGCCTTTTCCTTCCTGTGCTGGCCACCCAGCTTTTGAAAATCAAGCCTGGCTCTGAACCCTTCTCGTTCCAGTTTTGCCGCCCTAGGCTTTGCCTTCCAGGGCTGGTCCCAACCCTTCACATTCCAGTTTTGCCCCCAGCCATTGCCTTCCACGCCTGGCCCCGAACCTTTTTCATTCCAGTTTTGCCCCCCACCCCGCAGTCTTTGCCTTCCAGACCTGGCCCCAAAGCCTTCTCGTTCCAGTTTGCCCACACACACACACACACACACACACACACACACACACACACACCCCTTGGCTTTGCAGGCCTGGCCCCCAACCCTTCTCATTCCAGTTTGGGCACCCCCAGTTTGGGCCCCTTCTCGTTTCAGGCCTGACCTTGAACACTTCTCCTTCCAGGTTGGTTCTGCCCACCTTTGCTTTGCAGGCCTGCCCCCAACCTCTTCTCTTTCTAGTTTGCCCGCCGCCCCCGCCCCCCACCTTTGCCTCACTGGCCTGGCCCCCAACCCTTCGCATTCCAGGCCTGGCCCCCAACCCTTCTCGTTCCAATTTGGGCCCCCCCGCATTTGCCTTCCAGGCTTGTCCCCCAATCTGTCTGGTTCCATTTTGGCCCCCTGCCTTTGTCTTGCAGGTTTGGACCAATCCCTTCTAGTTCCAGTTTGGACCCTCCCCCGGCCTTTCCCTTGAAGGCCTGGCCCCAAACCCTTTTCTTTCCAGGCCTGATCTTGAACCCTTCTCGTTCCAGTTTTGGCCTCCCTGCCTTTGCCTTCCAGACCTGGCCCTGAAGCCTTCTCACTCCAGTTTGCCCCCACCCTCAGCCTGTGTCTTCCAGACCTAGCCCTGAAGCCTTCTCATTCCAGGCCTGGCCCCAAACTCTGCTCATTCCAGTTAGCTCCCCCCACCCCGCCTTTGCCTTGTAGGGCCTCCCCCCAACCGTTCACTCCAGTTTGGGCTCCCACTCCTTTACCTTGCAGGCCTGATCCCTAACGCTTCTCGTTCCAGTATGGGCCCCCCAGTGTTTGCCTTGCAGGCCTGGCCCCAAACCCGTTTTGTTCCAGGCCTTGGTTCTGAACCCTTCTTGCTCCAGTTTGCCCCCACCACCCAACCTTTGCCTTGCAGGCCTGGCTCCTAACCATTTTTGTTCCAGGCCTTGCCCAAACCTTTGCCCTTCCAGTTTGCCCCCACCCTTCTTTTGCTTTCATTCATTCATTCATTCAATAGTATTTATTGAGCGCTTACTATGTGCAGAGCACGGTACTAAGCGCTTGGGATGAACAAGTCGGCAACAGATAGAGACAGTCCCTGCCGTTTGACGGGCTTACAGTCTAATCGGGGGAGACGGACAGACAAGAACAATGGCACTAAACAGCGTCAAGGGGAAGAACATCTCGTAAAAACAATGGCAACTAAATAGAATCAAGGCGATGTACAATTCATTAACAAAATAAATAGGGTAACGAAAATATATACAGTTGAGCGGACGAGTACAGTGCTGTGGGGATGGGAAGGGAGAGGTGGAGGAGCAGAGGGAAAAGGGGAAGCAGAGGGAAAAGGGGACTTCCAGACTTGACCCCGAACCCTTCCCATTCCAGTTTGGGTTCCCCAGTTTTAGCCTTGCAGATTTGCCCTCCCAGACTTTACCTCGCAGCCCTTGCCCCCAACCCTTCTTCTTCCACTTTGGGCCTCCCACCCTTGGCCTTGCAGGACTGGCCCCCCACCCTGCCATTCCCGGCCTGGTCCCAAATCCTTCTGGTTCCAGTTGGGGCCCCCCAGCTTTTGCCTTTCAGGCCTGGGCCCCAATCCTTTTCCTTCCAGACCTGGCCCCAAACTCTTTTCCTTCCAGTTTGGGCTCCCCCACCTTTACCTTCCAGACTTGGCCCCAAAGTCTTCTCATTCCAGTTTGGGACCCAAGCCTTTGCCTTCCAGACCTGGCCCCAAAGTCTTTTTGTTTCAGTTTGGGCTCTCCAGATTTGCCTTTCAGATTTGCTCCCCCGCCTTTGCCTTGCTGGCCTGGTCCCAACCCTTCTAGTTCCAGGCCTTCCCCCCAAATCTCTTCATTCCAGTTTTGTCCCCCCTGGCTTGGCCTTCCAGACCTGGCCCCGAAACCTTTTCGTTCCAGTTGTGGCACCCCTCTTTTGCCTTCCAGACCTGGCCCAAAGCCTTCTTTTTCCAGTTTGGGCTCCCCTGCGTTTGCCTTGTAGGCCTGACCCCCAACTCTTCTCGTTCAACCTTGGCCCCCCCCCCAGCTTTTACCTTGCAGACCTGAGCCAGAACTCTTCTTGTTCCATTTGCCTGGCAGGCTTGACCTCCCAAACTCCTCGTTCCAGGCCTGGCCCCAACACTTCTCATTCCAGGCCTGTCCTGGAACACTTTTTGGTCCACTGTGGGCCCTGCAACATTGCCTCGCAGGTTGGGCCCTGAATCCTTTTGGTTCCAGTTTGGGCCCCCTAGAGTTTACCTTGCAGGTTTGGCCCCAAACACTTTTCATTCAGGTTTGGGCCCTGCAGCCTTAGGCTTGCAAAGTGGGCCAGGAACACTTTCGGTTCCAGTTTGGGCCCTGCACCCTTTGCCTTGCAAGTTTGGCCCCGAACGCTTTTGGCTCCAGTATGGGTCCCGCAGTCTTTGCCTTTCAGGCTTGGTCTCGAACCCTTTTGTTTTCAGTTTGGCGCCCCCCAGAGTTTACATTGCAGGTTTGGCCCCAAACACTTTTGGTTCCAGTTTCGGCCCCACAGCCTTTGCCTTGCATGTTTGGCCCCAAACCCTTGTGGTAGCAGTTTGCCCCCCCCCCCCCAGAGTTTGCCTTGTAGGTTTGGCCCCGAACCCTTTCATTTCTATTTGGTCCCGAAGCCTTTGCCTTCCAGGTTTGGCCCCGTACCTTTTTGGTAACAGTTTTGCCCCCCCGCCCCCAATAATGTGTCTTGAAGTTTTGACCCCGAAACCTTTTGGTTCCAGTTTGGGCCCCTTAGAGTTTACCTTGCAAATTTGGCCGGTTTGTCTTGCCGGTTTGGCCTCAAACCCTTTTTATTCTGGTTTGGGCCGCCCCCCCCAATCTTGACTAGCTGGTTTGGCCCCGATCCATTTTCGATCTAGTTTGGACCGCCCCCCGGTTTGCCATGCAGGTTTGGCCTGAAGCCATTTGGTTCCAGTTTTGGCCCTGCAGCATTTGCCTTGCAGGGTTAGCCCTGAACCCTTTTCATTCTAGTTTGAGCCCCACAGCCTTTTCCTTGCAGGTTTGGACCTGAACACTTTCATTCTGGTTTGGCCTCCCCCGATCTTGCCTTGCCAGTTGGCCCTGAATCCTTTTCATTCCAGTTTGGACCCCCCTAACTTTGCCTGGCTGGTAGGGTCCCGAACTCTTTTCACTCCAGTTTGGACCCCCAACTCTTGACTTGTATGGTTGGCCCTGAACCCTTTTTTTTCCAGTTTGGTGCCCCCCTGCTTTCCCCTTTCAGTTTTACCCCACCCCCACCCCCAGCCTCTGTCTTGAATGTTTGGCTCTAAAACGCTTTTTGTTCCAGTTTGGGCCCTACAGGCTTTGCGTTGCAGGTTTGGCCCCAAACTTTTTTCGTTCCAGTTTGAGCCCTTCTGCTTTTGCATTTCAGGTTTGGCTCTGCACCTTTTTAATACCAGTTTGGGTCCTGCATTCTTTGCTTTTCACATTTGGACCTGAATCATTTTCATTACAGTTTGGGCTCCCCTGCTCTTGCCATGCAGGTTTGCCCCCAAAGCCTTTTCATTCCAGTTTGGCACCCCAGTCTTTGGCTTGCAGGTATGACTCCAAATGGTTTTCGTTCCAGTTCGGGCTCCCTGGCTTTTATCTTACAGGTTGGCCCTGAACCCTTTACTTTCCAGTTTTGCCCCACCCCCCCAACCCACCTCCCTCCATTTGCCTTGCAGGTTGACCCCGAACACTTTCTGTTCCAGTTTGGGCCCTGTAGCCTTTGCCTTGCAGGTTTGGCCCCAAACGTATTTGTTTCCAGTTTGGGCCCCACAGCCTTTGCCTTGCAGGTTTGGCCCAAACCCTTTTGATTCCAGTTTGGGTGCCACAGTCTTTGCCTTGGAGGTTTGGCTCCAAACCGTTTTGTTCCAGGTTTGCCCCTCCAGTCTTTGTTTTGCAGGATTTGACCCGAACCCATTTGGTTCCAGTTTGGGTCCCCCAGCTTATGCCTTACAGGTTTGGTCTTGAACCCTTTTGGTGACAGTTTGGGCTCTGTACCCTTTTCGTTCCAAGTTTGCCCCCGCCAGCCTTTGTCTTGCAGGTTTGGCCTCAGACCCTTTTGGTTCCAGTTTGGGCCCCGCAGGCTTTGCCTTGCAGGTTTGTCCCCCCAGCCTTTGCTTTGTAGGTTTGCCCCTGAACCCTTTTTGTTCCAGTTTGGGCCCCACAGGCTTTGCCTTATAAGTTTGTCCCTGAATCCTTTTAGTTCCTCTTTGGGACCCACAGTCTTTGCCTTGCAAGGTGTGCCCTGAACGATTTTATTCCAGTTTGGGACTCGCAGCCTTTGCCTTACAGGTTTTGCCCTGCATCCTTTTGGTTCCAGTTTGGCCCCCCAAGATTTGTCTTTCAGAATTGGCCTCAACACTTTTCATTGCAGTTTGGATCCCTCAGCATTTTCCTTGCAGGTTTGGCCCTGAACCCCTTTCTTTCATTCAATAGTATTTATTGAGCACTTACTATGTGCAGAGCACTGTGCTAAGAGCTTGGAATGTACAACTGAAGCCCTTTGAAGCCCATATTATTCGCCTCTACCACACCCTCCAGATTCTTGTAGCTGTCATCTACCGCCCTCCTGGTCCTACCTGAACCTTCTTCAACCACCTTGACCCCTTTCTCACCTGCCTTTCCTATTTCTCTCCTCTCTCTGCCCACTCTGATCCTCAGAGACTTCAACAACCGCCTTGGATGTACCCGGTGACTCTGCTGCCGCCCGTCTGCTATCACTCTGACAATCTCCTGTTCCACCACACCTCACCCACTCACCAACTTGGTCACACCCTCGATCTCATCATCTCTTACCGCTGCACCATCTCCACCCTCACCAACTCTGAAATCCCTCTCTCGGCCTTCTCACCTGCTTCCTCTTTCACACTCTCTCCCCCTGCAAATTTGTATTACTCCCCAACAGAGACCTCCGCTCTCTTGATTCCATCTGTCTCTCCCAAAGCATTGCACCCCATCTTGCCTCCCTATCTTCTCTTCCCACTCTACATGATCAGGTTCCTGCTCTCAACTCCACCCAACCTCTCTACTCATCTCAACTCACTCGCCCCTCTTTCCCTCTGCCAATCTCGCTCCACTAACCCGCAGACCTGGATCTCTTCCTCTGTTCGCCTCCTTCGCTCTTAAACTCGAGCTGCAGAGCGCTCCTGGCGAAGGTCCAAGGAGCAAGCCAACCTTATTCATTTCAAATTTATCCTTCCCTGCCTTAGCTCTGCCCTCTCCTTTGCCAGGCAAAACTACTTTTCTTCCCTCATTGATGCCCATGCCTGTCACCCCCACCAATTGTTCCAGACTTTTAACTCTCTCCTCAGGCCCCCTGTACCTCCCCCTCCTCCATCCCTCACCCCCAACAATCTGGCCACCTACTTCATCACGAAAATTAACACAATCAGGTCTGAGCTCCCCAAAGTCACCCCTCCCCCTTCTGATTTCCTCCCACTCCCAACCCTCTCCCCTACTTTCCCATCCTTCCCGGCAGTATCCTCAGAGGAGATCTCCTCCCTCCTCGCAAGTGCCACCCCCTCCACCTGTGCTTCGGACCCCAATCCTGCTCACCTTATAAAAACTAACGCCCCTTCCCTCCTCTCCTCCTTAACTTCTATCTTTAACCACTCACTCTCCAATGGCTTCTTCCCCTCTGCCTTCAAACATGTTCATGTGTCCCCCATCCTAAAAAAACCAAACAAACCCTCTCTCTACCCCACGTCACCTTCCAGTTATAGTCCTATCTCCCTCCTACCCTTCCTTCCCAAACTCCTAGAAGGAGTCGTCTATACTCGCTGCCTTAAATTCCTCAACTCCTACTCTCTCCTGGACCACTTCCAATCTGGCTTCCATCCCCTCCACTCTACCGAGACTGCTCTCTCAGAGGTCATTCATGACCTCCTTCTTGCCAAATCCAATGGCTCCTACTCTATCCTAATCCTCCTCGACCTCTTAGCTGCCTTTGACACTGTCGACCATCCCCTTCTCCTCCACACCTTATCTCACCTTGGCTTCATGGACTCCGTCCTCTCCTGTTTCTCCTCTTATCTTTTGAGCCGTTCATTCTCGGTCTCCTTCACAGGTTCCTCTTCCCCCTCTCATTCACTAAGTGTAGGCGATTCTCGAGAGTCAGTTTTTGGCCCTCTTCTGTTCTCCATCTATACTCACTCCCTTGGTGAACTCATTCGCTCCCACGGCTTCAACTATCATCTCTATGCAGATTACACCCAAATCTACATCTCCTCCCCTGTTCTCTCCTCCTGTCTCCAGGTCGTCTCCACCTGGATGTCTGCCTGCCATCTAAAACTTAACATGTCCAAACTTGAGCCCCTTATCTTCCCCCGCAAACCCTGTCCTCTTTCTGACTTCCCTGTCACGGTGGACGGTACGACCATCCTTCCCTTCTCACAAGTCTGCAACCTTGGTGTCATCCTTGACTCAGCTCTCTCATTCACCCCACACATCCAATCCGACACCAACGCCTGCCAGTCTCACCTTTACAATATTGCCAATATCCGCCATTTCCTCTCCATCCAAATGGCTATCATGCTGGTACAAGCTCTCATAATATCCCGACTGGATTATTGTGTCAGCTTTCTCTCTGATCTCTGTTCCTCCAGTCTCTCCCCACTCCAGTCTGTTCTTCATTCCACTGCCTGGATCATCTTCCTACAGAAACGATCTGGGCATGTCACTGCCTTCCTTAAAAACCTCCAGTGGTTGCCTATCAACCTCCGCATGAAACAAAAACTCCTCACTCTTGGCTTTAAAGCTCTTCATCACCTTGCCTCCTCCTACCTCATCTCCCTTTTCTCTTTCTCCTGTCCACCCCGTACACTCCACTCCTCTGCTGCTCACCTCCTCACTGTCCCCTGTTCACACCTATCCCACCGTCGACTCTGGCCCATGTCCTACCACTGTCCTGGAATGCCCTCCCTCTTCACCTCCGCCAAACTAACTCTCTTCCCCTCTTCAAAGCCCTACTACTGAGAGCTCACCTCTTCCAAGAGGCCTTCCCAGACTGAGCTACCTCCTTTTCCCTCTGCTCCTTCTGCTCCCCCCTCTGCTCCCCCTTCCCCCTCTTCTCTTCCCCCTTCCCCCTTCACCTCCCCTCAGTTAAGCCCCCTTTCCATCTGCTCCTCCCCCCTTCCCCTCAGCACTGTGCTCATTTGTATATATATTTTTATTACCCTATTCATTTTGTTAATGAGGTGTACATCCCCTTGATTCTATTTATCGTGGTAATGTTGTCTTGTTTTTGTTTTGTTCTGTTTTGCTCTGCCATCTGTCTCCCACGATTAGACTGTGAGTCCGTCATTGGTCAGGGATTGTCTCTATCTGTTGCCAAATTGTACATTCCAAGCGCATAGTACAGTGCTCTGCATAGAGTAAACGCTTAACAAATACCAACATTATTATTATTATAGTAAGTGCTCAATAAATGCTACTGAATTCAGCAGCAGATAAAGACAATCCCTGCCCTATGACGGGCTCACAGTCTAAACAGGGGAGATAGACAGCAAAGATCCTTGACCTCTCTCTAGCCCTCTCCCTAGATTGTGAGCCCAGACAAAGTCATTGGTCTCTAAAGAGCAGCCCAGCTGGACAGTGTCAAAAATTGCTCCTTGAACTATCAGAAAGTTCCAAGGACACATAAACTGTCCATAAAAATCACAGGTCACTCTCACTTATAAGCCTTTACCTACTGCAGAACAGCCTGTTAACAAGCTTTAGAGGGCTTTTCAAGGCACTATAATGGATGTTATAAGCATCATTAATATATTTCTTTTCCTCATTTGTCATTTCACCAGTGACTTAATCTTTCATTCCACGTTTGCCCCCCAGGCCTTTGCCTTGCATGTTTGACCCTGAACCCTTTTTGAAAGATGTTTGCCTCCCCAGCCTTTTCCTTGCAGGTTGGTTCCCCCAGCCTTTGCTTACCAATGCTCAATAAAGTGCTCAATAAATACGATTGAATGAATTGAATGAAAGGATGGCAAGGATGAGAAGCAGTGTGACCTACTGGATGGAGCATGGGTCCTGGAGTGAGAAGGCCCTGGGTTCTAATGTGAGTTTTTCCCACTTGTCTGCTGTGTAAACCTGGGCAAGTCTTTGATTCCCAGGCCTATGCTCTATCCACTAGACCACACTGCTTCTCCACTGTACTACAGTGTAGTATTGCACTGCAGTGCACTGTAGTACAGTGTACAAAACACTGTACTAAGCACATGGGAGAGTGTAATACAGCAGAGTTGGCTGACACTTCCCCTGCCCACAGCAAGCTTGCAGTCTAGAGGACTGCTTTGCCTGGCTCCAGAAGTGCTTCTGATAACGAAATATACTCATCTTTCACAGTTACACGTGCAACTGTACGGCAGTCATTTTATAGCCAAGCCATATATATAGCTTGAGTATGAAAATATAATGTTGGTATTTAAGCCCTTACTATGTGCAGAGCACTGTTCTAAGCGCTGGGGTAGATAGAGGGTAATCAGGTTGTCCCACGTGAGGCTCACATTTAATCCCCATTTGACAGATGAGGTAACTGAGGCACAGAGAAGTTAAGTGACTTGCCCACAGTCACACAGCTGACAAGGGGCAGAGTTGGGATTCGAACTCATGACCTCTGACTCCCAAGCCCGTGCTCTTTCCACTGAGCCACGCTGAAAATATGTGTGTGTGTGTGTGTGTGTGTATATACACACACACACACACACACAAACACACACCTGGAGGGCATTCCAGGAACCAAACCCTTTTGGTTCCAGCTTAGGCCCCACAGCCTTTGCCTTGCAGGTTTGGTCATCGCAGCCTTTGCCTTGCAGGTTTGGCTTCAAACCCTTTTGGTTCCAGTTTGGGCCCCGAACCCTTTTCGTTACACGTTTGCCCCCCCTCCCCCCCCGTCTTTGCCTTGCAGGTTTGGCCCTGAACACTTACGATTTCATTTTGGGCACCACAGCCTTTACCTTGCAGGTTTGGCCCTGAACCTTTTGTTTCCAGTTTGAGCACCCTAGTGTTTCCCTTGCAGGTTTGGCCCCAAAGCCTTTTCATTCAGGTTTGGGTTCCGCAGCCTTGGCCTTGGCATTTTGGGTCCCAACACCTTTTGTTCCACTTTGGCCCCCTCAGAGTTTTTTGCCTTGCAGGTTTGTCCCCAAACTCTTTTTGTTTCAGTTTGGGTCCCATAGCCCTTGCCTTGCAGGTTTGGCCCTGAACACTTTTGGTACTAGTTTGGCCCCCCCAGAGTTTGCCTTGCAGGTTTGGCCCTGAAACATTTTCGTTCAGGTTTGGGCTCCGCAGACTTTGCCTAGAGGTTTGGCTCTGAACCCTTTTTGTTCCTTTTTGGGCCACGCAGGTTTTGCCTTGCAGGTTTGCCCCCCTAGCCCTTGCTTGGCAGGTTTGGACCTGAACCCGTTTGGTAGCAGTTTGGCCACCCTAGAGTTTGCCTTGCAGGTAATGCCCTGAACCCTTTTGTTTCCAGTTTGGGACCCCTAGCGTATGCCTTGGCCCTGAACCCTTTCCATTCAGGTTTGGACCCCACAGCCTTTGCCTTGTAGTTATGGCCCCCAACCATTTTTGTTTCATTATGGTCCCCCCAGAGTTTGCCTTACAGGATTAGTCCCAAACCCATTTTGTTTCAGTTTGTGTCCCACAGCCTTTGTCTTGCAGGTTTTGCCCCAAAGCCTTTTGGTACCAGAGTTTGTCCTGCAGGTTTGTCCACAAATCCTTTTTGTTCCAGTTTGGGTCCCCTAGAGTTTGCCATGCAGGTTTGTCCCCAAACCCTTTTCATTCAGATTTGGGGCCTGGAGCCTTTGCCTTGCAGGTTTGGCCCTAAACCCTTTTGGTTCCAGTTTGGGCCCCACAGCCTTTGCCTTGCAGGTTTGGCCCTAAACCCTTTTGGTTCCAGTTTGGGCCCCACAGCCTTTGCCTTACAGGTTTGACCCCAAACCTGTTTCTTTTCAGTTTGGGTCCTGCAGGCTTTGCCTTGCATATTTGGACCCCAACCTTTTTGATACTGCTTTAGTCCCAACAAAGTTTGCCTTGCAGGTATAGCCCAAAAACTTTTGGTTCCAGTCTGGGACCCCTAGAGTTTGTCTTGCAGGTTTGGCCCCAAACACTTTTGGTTCCTGTATGGGCCCCGCAGGCTTTGCCTTGCAGGTTTGGTCTTGAGCGCTTTTGCTTCCAGTTTGCATCCCGCAGTCTTTGCCTTGCAAGTTTGGCCCCGAACACTTTTGGTCCAGTTTGGGCCCTGCAACCTTTCTCTTGCAGGTTGGGCCCCAAACCATTTTGGTTCCAGTTTGAGTCCCCCATACTTCCTTTGCAGGTTTGACCCCGAACCCTTCTTGTTCCAGTTTGGGCCCCATAGAGTTTACCTTGCAGGTTGGGCCCCAAACTCTTTTCCTTCAGGTTTGGGCCCCGCAGACTTTGCCTTGCAGGCTTGGCTCCGGACCCTTTTTGTTCCAGCTTGGACCCAGCAGACTTTGCCTTGCAGTTTGGGCCCCAAACTCCTCTCATTCCAGTTTGGGCCAGGCAGCCTTTGTCTTGTAAGTGTGGCCCCGAACCCATTTCATTCCAGTTTGGGCCCCACAGCCTTTCCCTTGCGGGTTTGGCCCCTAACCTGTTTTGTTTCAGTTTGGGTCCTGCAGTCTTTGACTTGCAGGTTTGGACCCAAAATCTCTTGGTACCAGTTTGGCCCCCCCAGAATTGGCCTTTCAGGTATTGACCTGAACCCTCTTGGTTCCAGTTTGGGACCCCTAGAGTTTGCCCTGCAGATTTGGCCCAGAACCCTTTTCATTCAGGTTTGAGCCCCATTGCCTTTGCATTTCAGGTTGGGCCCCGGCCTCTTTTGGTTCCAGTTTGGTCCCCGTAGTCTTTGCCTTGCAGGTTTGCCACACCAGACTTTGCCTTGCAGCTTTGGCCCTGAACCCTTTTGGTTACAGTTTGGGCCTTGCAAACTTTGCCTTGCAGCTTTGGCCCCTAACCCTTTTGGTTCCAGTTTGGGCCCTGCAACCTTTGCCTTGCAGTTTGGCCCTGAACACATTTGGTTCCAGTCACAGCCCTTGCCTTGCAGGTTTGGCCCCAAATCCTTTTGGTTCCAGTTTGGGCACCATAGAGTTTGTCTTGCAGCTTGGCCCTGAACCCATTTTGTGCAGGTTTGAGCCCCACCACAGCCCTTGCCTTGGATCTTTGGCCCTGAACCTTTTTGGTTACAGTTTTAACCCTGCAGGTTTCCTTGCAGGTTTGGCCCTGAACGCTTTTCGTTCAGGTTTGGTTCCCACAGCCTTTGCTTTGCAGGTCTCAGGCCCAACCCTTTTTGTTCCAGTTTGGCCCCCACAGAGTTTGCCTTGTAGGTTTGGCCCCAACACTTTTGGTTCCAGTGTGGGCCCCTACACTCTGCCTTGCAGGTTTGGCGCCGAACCCTTTTCATTTAGGTTTGGGCCCTGTAGCCTTTGCCTTGCAGGTTTGACCCTGAATACTTTTCGTTTGAGTTTGAGCTCCACAGTCTTTGCCTTGCAGGTTTGGTCCCGAACCCTTTGGTTCCAGTTTGGGTCCCCCAGACTTTGCCTTGCAGGTTCGGCCCCGAACCCATTTCATTCCAGTTTGGGACCCCTAGAGTTACCCTTGCAGGTTTGGCCCTAACCCTTTTGGTTACATTTTGGGCCCCACACCCTTTGCCTTGCAAGTTTACCACACTATCCTTTGCCTTGTAGCTTTTGGCCCCACACACTTTTGGGTTCTAGTTTGAGCCCCGCAGCCTTTGCCTTGCAGGTTTGGCACCAAACCCTTTCTGTTCCAGTTTGGGCTTTGCAGTCTTTACCTTGCAGCTTTGATCCCAAACCCTTTTCGTTCCAATATGGGCCCCACAGCCCATATTGCAGGTTTGGGTCCGAACCCTTTTGGTTCTAGTTTGGGCCCCCTAGAGTTTGCCTTGCAGGTTTGGTCCCGAACCCTTTTCATTCAGGTTTGGGCCCAGGAGCATTTGCCTTGCTGGTTTGACCCCAAACTCTTTTGCTTCCAGTTAGGGCCCCGCAGCTTTGCCTTGCAGCTTTGCCCCCTTGCAGCTTTGCCCCCTTGCAGCTTTGCCCCCCCCCCCCCGAGCATTTGCCTTACAGGTTTGGCCCCGAACCCTTTTAGTTCAGGTCTGGGGCCCACAGCCTTTGCCTTACAGGTTTGCCCCCTCAACACTTTTAGTTCCAGTTTGGCTCCTCAGAGTTTACCTTGCAGGTTTCCCCTGAACCCTTTTTGTTTCAGTTTGGACCCCGCAGCCTTTGCCTTGCACGTTTGGCACCAAACCCTTTTCGTTCCAGTTTGGGCCCCACAGCCTTTGTCTTGCACCTCTGGCCCCAAACCCTATTTGTTCCAGTTTGGGCCCCTTAGTGTTTACCTTGCAGGTTGGGCCCCAAACACTTTTGGTACCAGTTTGCCCACCCCCCCAGCTTACCTTGCAGGTTTGGCCCCGCCCCCTTTTAGTTCCAGTTTGGGCCCCTGAGAGTTTTCCTTGCAGATTTGGCCCTGAACCCTTTTCATTCAGGTTTGGGCCCCACAGCCTTTGCTTTGCAGGTATGGCCCCAAACCTTTTTGTTCCAGTTTCACCTCCACAGAGTTTGCCTTGATGGATTGGCCCCAAACCCATTTCGTTTCAGTTTGGGTCCCTCAGCATTTGTCTTGCAGGTTTTTCCCTTTTACCTTTTTCTTTTCCCCTTGCCTAACCTTTTCCTCTGGCCTAAAATCCTCCTTGGACTACCCTTCTCCCTGGCCTAATATTTTCCCTAGCCTAACCATTTCCCATAGCCAATTTCCCATAGCCTACCCATTTCCCTTGGCCTAACCTTCTCCCTGGCCTAATCTTTTTCCCTACCCTAACACTTCCCCCAGCCTAACATATCCCCTAGCCTAACATTTTCCACTAGCCTAACCTTTCGCCTAGCTTTACCTTTTCCTCTAGCCTAACCATTTTCCTTGGCCGAACCTTTTTCCTGGCCTAACCTGTTCCGTTATCCTAACCTTTTCCATTAGGCTAATGTTCCCCTTGGACTACCCTTCTCCCTGGCCTAACATTTCCCCTAGCCTAACATTTCCCCTAGCCTAATATTTTCCACTTGCCTAAACTTTTGCCTAGCCTAACCTTTTCTCCTAGCCAACCATTTAACCCTATTATAACTTTTTCCCTGGCTTAAACTCTTCCCCTGGCAAAACCTTTTCCTATAGCGTAACCTTTTCCCCCAGCTTAGCCTTTTCATGTAGACTTAACTTTTCCCCCTTCTAACCCTTTTCCTTAGCCCAACATTTCCCCTAACCTCTCCATTTCCCATAGCCTCAGCTTTTTCCCTAGCCTAACCTCTTCCCCAGTCTTAGCATTTTCCCTATTCTAACCTTTTTCTCTATCCTAACCTTTTCCTCTAGCCTAACCTTCTCCTTAGCCTGACATTCTCCCAGTCCTAACCTTTTCGCCCAGCCTAATCTTTTCCCCTAGCCTAACCTTCTTCTTAGCCTGACCTTCCCCAGTCCTAACCTTTTCGTCCCACCTAACCTTTTCAACTAGCCTGACCTTCTCCCTTGGTCTAACCTTCTCCCTGGCCTAACCCTTTCCCGTAGACTAAATGTTTCCCCTAACCTTTTACCCTAGCCTAACCATTTCCAAAAGCCTACCATTTTCCCATAGCCTAACATTGCCCCTAGTCTTAACATTTCCCATATCCAACCCTTTTCCCTTGGTCTAACCTTATCCCCGGCCTAACTATTCCCCTATCCTAAACTCTACTTGGCTTACCCTTCTCCCTGACCTAACCTTTTCCCCTAGCCTAACCATTTTCCATAGCCTACTCTTTTCCCATGGCCTAAACTTTTCTGCTAGCCTAAACCTTTCCCCTGGACCAACCTTTTCCTCTGGACTAAGCTTTTCCTTGGCATAACCTTTTTCTATAGTCTGACATTTTCCCCTAGTCTAAACTGTTCCCCTAACCTAACCTCTCCCTAGCCAAATCCTTCTCCTGGCCTAACCTTTTGCCCTGGCCTAACCTTTTCCCTTAGCCTAATCCTTTCCCCTTGCCTAGCCTTTTTGCGTAGCAAAACTTTTACCCTTAACTTAACCTTGGCCCAGGCTTAACCTTCTCCCCTGCCTAACCATTTCCCCCAGCCTAAGCTTTTCCCCAGGCTAACCTTTTCCCCCGCCCTAACCTTTTCCTTTGTTTAACCTTTCCCCTAGCATAACCTTTTTCCCTAGCCTACCCTGTCCTCATAGCCTAACCTGTTTCCATAAACTAACAGGTTCCCTTTAGCCTAATCCTTTGCCTTAGCCTAACCTTTTCTCCTGCCTTAAACTTTTCCCTGGCCTTCCCTTTTCCCCCGGTCTAAGCTTTTCCCCTAGACTAACCTCTTCCACTAGCCTAATCTGTTCCTCTAGCCTAACCGTTTCCCCTAACTTATCCCGTTCCCTTACCTAACCTCTTTGTTTCGACTAACCTTTTCCATGGCACAACTTTTCTCCCTGGTCTACCCTTTTGCCCTGCCTAGCTTTTCCCCCTGGCCTATCCTTTTCCCCTGGCCTAACCCTCTCCCTCTCCTAAGCATTTCCCCCTTCTGAACCTTTACTCCTCATCTAACCTTTTCCCCTAGCCTAACCTTTCCCCTGGCTTAACCTTTTCCCCTAGACTAACCTTTTCCCCTACCCTAAACTTTTCACCTAGCCTTACCATTTCCCGTAGTTAATCTTTCCCCTTGGCTAACATTTCCCCTAGCCTAACCTTCTCCCTGGCCTAACTTTGCCTGACCTAACCTTTTCATCTGGCCTAAACTTTTCCCATACCCAAACATTTCTCCTAGCCTAATTTTTCCCCTAGCCTAACCTTTTCCTCTAGGCTAATCTTTTCCTCTAAACTAACAGTTGCCCATAGCCTCACCCTTGCACCTAGGCTAACCTTTTCACCTTGCCTAATTTTTTCCCCTAGCCTAACCTTCTCCCTGGCCTAACCTTTTCCCCTAGCCAAAACTTTTCCCAGATCTAACCTCTTCCCCTGTACTATATGTTTCCAACTGGCCTAAAATTTTCCCTTAATCGTAACTTTTTCTCCTAGCCTAACCTTTTAACCTAGCCTAATCTTTTCCTCTAACTTAACCTTTTCCTGTAGCCTACGCTTTCCCCTCCACTAACCTTTTCCCCTAGCATAACCTTTTCCCACAGTCTAACCTTTTCCCTTAGCCTAACCTTTTCCACTAGCTTTACATTTTCTCATAGCATAATATTTTCACCTGACTTAAACTTCTTTCCTGGCCTAACCTTTTCCCATGGCCTAACCTTTTCCCCTAACATAGCCTTTTCACATAGCCAAACCATTTCCCTTAGGCCGGGGAAAAGGTTAAGCCAGGTAGAAGGTTAGGCTAACCTTTTCCCCCCAGCCTAATCATTTCCCCTGACCTAACCTTTTCCTCTAGCATAGCCTTTTCCCCAGCTTAAACTTTTTACATGGCCTTACCTTTTCCCTTAGCCTAGCCTTTTCATCTAGCATAACCTTTACTCTTAGCCTTAACTTTTCCCCTTGTCTTACATTTTCCCTGGCATAACCTTTTGTCCTAGCCTAACTTTTACCCCTTTTCTACACAGTGCTTTCCAATAATAAACTCTGAGTCGATGTCCTCGGTTGTTATTTGGTGACGAGCTCTCATTTCAAGGGACTTGGCCTCAGGCTAGTGGTAGGGTAGTGTCTGTGGCCATGGTTGGCAATCAGGAAGACCGATGGAACTGCCAGACGCTTCAGACACCTGTATTACCCAGCAAAAACCCATATAGGCATGGGGCAGGCTGAATATGGGAACTTTTAGAGTGATAGTGACTGCTTGGGCCCTGCATCACTCAAACGCCCGTTAAGGAAGTGGCCAAAGTAAGCTCATTGTTCGCAGAGAATGTGTCTGTTTACTGTTATATTATACTCTTCCAAGCACTTAGTAAAGTGCTCTGCCCCCAGTAAGGACTCAATAAATATGATTGACCGACTGACTGAAGTAATCTCAGTCATAGGCCAGGGAGAATGTAGGGGTTGTTTGGGGGGGGGGGGGCATCTCCTCAGGCAGAGGTGGTGGGGGAGAGAAAATTCCCATCCAACAGAGAAGCCGCCTGGCTTGTTTTGATCCCATTCCCATTGCCATTGTCCCATTTAGTTTTCTGGAAGAACCAATCTTCCTAGCTGTGGAGCATTACAACAGGTGGGGGCAGTGTTTGGAAACAGTTGCTAGGGCTAATGGGGTTAAATATGAGGAAGAAATGAATGGAAATTGAAGGAATGTCTGCCTCATCTGCTATTTAATTAGTGTGTTTTGAAAAGGGGATACCTTCCTTACTTGTTGTTGATGGGGATTTTGGGGTCCTGTAAATGTTCCTCTGGACTGTAAGCTTCTTCATCAAACATCAGTGTATTTATTGAGTGCTTACTGTGTCAGGCCATGTACTAAATGTTTTTATATGGTATTTAAGCACTTTCCATGTGCCCGGCCCTGTCCTGAGAGTTCAGGTAGACACAATCACTTATAGGCAGGAATTATATTTACCACATCCCTGTGGACCACATCCATCCCAACTCACCACCACACAGCCTCCCACCTACATAGTGAACATACCAGTGGTCTCCCAAAACCACTTTCTTCTTCAGTAAGCCTTCCCTAACTAAAGCTCACATCCTCCCCATGCCCAAATCCACCACATACACACACACACTTAATTTCCCCTTTCAACTCACCCATACACTTAGGCACACACACCAAGCAGTGAACAATTAGGTATATGTCCTTCTACTCAGATCCTTACCTTACCCATATTGTATTAATTGGGTCCTCCCCATTTCACTGATACTGGACCTATACGATTGAAAGGGAACTCTGGTAGTATGTGGCAAACAAGCATATCTTGAGGTGGAAGGGAAGGAGAGCAAAAAAAATGGGGAGAGTTGAGTTAAGATGGTGAGTCAGAGCTGCAGTGAACAGGTCTATTAATTCTGTGGTACTATACTCTCCTAACCATGTAGTACAGTGCTCTACACATAGTAAGCACTCAATAAACACCACTGATTGACTGCAGGAAAGAAGTGTGCCTTAGAATTTCCACAGCCACATAGAGTCAGGAGAACAAAGACACTCCACTCCAAACATAGTTGGAGTGGCCTAGAAGCCTTGTGAAATGGAGTTATAGGCCCTTCACCCCACTCCCCACTTCCATCACAGGCACGATTATGATCAGGAAAGGTGAAAGATTATGCCTCTACATAACAGCCTGCCATGGACGCTTTTAGGGAAATTACCGGGTCCTTCCTCCAGAATAGCCCCTGGTAAGCAAGCCAGAAATCAGATTCAAAGTCACCCCAAACTCCACTCCTCTGCCACTCACCTCCTCACTGTGCCCCGTTCATGCCTATCCCACCGTCAACCCCTGGCCAACATCCTACTATGGTCCTGGAATTCCCTCCCTCCTCATGTCCACCAAACTAACTCTCTTCCCCTCTTCAAAGCCCTAATGAGAGCTCACCTCCTCCAAGAGGCCTTCCCAGACTCAGCTACCCCCTTTTCCCTCTGCTCCCCCTCCACCCTCTGCTCCTCCCCTTCCCCCTTCACCTCCCCTCAGCTGAGCCCCCATCCCTCTGCTCCTCCCCTCCACCCCCCATCCCTCCCCTCAACACTGTGCTCATCTATATATATTATTTATTACCCTATTTATTTTGTTAATGAGGTGAACATCTGCTTGATTCTATTTATTGTGATAATGTTGCTTGTTTTTGTTTCGTTCTGTTTTGCTCTGTCGTCTGTCTCCCCTGATTAGACAGTGAGCCTGTCATTGGACAGGTATTGTCTCTATCTGTTGCCGAATTGTACATTCCAAGCGCATAGTACAGTGCTCTGCACATAGTAAGTGCTCAATAAATACTATTGAATGAATGAATTAATGAACTGGAATCAAAAGCTTTCGGGGTCCAACCTGCAAGGCAAAGGCTGCAAGGTCCAAACCTGAACGAAAAGGGTTCAGGGCCAAACCTGCAAAGAAACCTCTAGGGGACTCAAACTGGAACCAGAAGAGTTTGGGGACCAATCTAAAAGGCAAAAGCTGTGGGGCCCAAACTGGAATGAAAAGTGTTTGAGGCCAAACTTGCAAGGCAAAGGCTGCAGGGCCTGAACTGAAATGAAAAGTGTTCAGGGCCGAACTTGCAAGGCGAAGTCTAAGGGACCTAAATGGGAACCAAAAGGCTTCTGGGCCAAATCTGCAAGGCAAACTCTGGAGGGGACAAGCTGGAACCAAAAGGGTTCAGGCCAAACATGGAAGGCAAACTCTGGGGGTCCAAACTGGTACCAAAATTGTTTAGGCCCAACCTGCAAGGCAAAGTCTTCGGGACCCAAACCTGAATGAAAAGGGTTCAGTAACAAACCTACAAGGCAAACTCTAGGGGGTCATACTGGAACCAAAAGGTTTGGGGCCAAACCTGCAATTCAAAGGCTGCAGGGCCCAAACTAGAACTAAAAGTGTTCAGGTGCCGAAGCTGCAAGGCAAACGATTTGGGGGCCATTCTGCAAGGCAAAGGCTACGGGTCCCAAACTGGAACCAAAATGATTTGGGCCCAAACCTGCAAGGCAATGGCTGCAGGGACCAAACCTCAATGAAATAGTTCAGGGCCAAACCTGAAAGGAAAATTCGAGGGGGCCCTCACTCGGTCTAAAAGGGTTTGGGGCCAAACCTGCAAAGCAAACTCTAGGCGGTCCATACTGGGACCAAAAGTGTTCTGGGCCAAACATGCAAGACAAAGACTGTGGGCCCAAGCTGGAAACAAAAGGGTTTGGGGTCAAAGCTGTAAGGCAAAGAAGTGGGGGCAAACCTGCAAGGCAAAGGCTGCTGGGCCCAAACTGTAACCAAAAGTGTTCCGAGCCAAACCTGCAAGGCAAAACTGCGAGACTGAAACTGGAACCAAAAGCGTTCTGGGCTCAACCTGCAAAACAAAGTCTGCTGGCCTCAAACTGGAACGAAAGGGTTCAGGGCCAAACCTGGAAGGCAAAGGCTGCCAGACCCAAACCTTAATGAAAAGGGTTTGGGTCCAAACCTGCAAGGCAAACTCTAGGGATCCAAACTGGAACCAAAAGCACGGGGGACATACCTGCAAGACAATGGCTGCAGGACCCAAACCTCAATGAAAAGGATTCAGGGTCAAACCTGAAAGGCAAGGGCTGCGTGGCCTAAGCTGGAACCAAAAGGGTTCAAGGCCAAACCTGCAAAGCAAAGACTGGGGGACAAAACTGCTAGGCAAAGGCTGTGGGGCCCAAACTGGAACCAGAAGGGTTCAGGGCCAAAGCTGCAAGGCAAAGACTGGAGGGGCAAACCTGCAAGGCAAAGTCTGCTGGGTCCAAACTGAAATGAGAAGGGTTTGGGGCCTAACTTGCCAGGCAAAGGCTGTTGAGCCCGAACCTGAACAAAACGAGTTCAGTCTTTGGGGCCCAAACTGAACCAAAAGAGTTCGGGGCCTAACCTGAAATGCAAAGGCTGTGGGACCCAAACCTGAATGATAAGGGTTCAGAGCCAAACCTGCGAGGCAAAATCTGCGGGGTCCAAAGTGAAAAGAAAAGGGTTCAGGGCCATACCTGCAAGGCAAAGGCTGCCCTGCCCAAACTGGAATGAGAAGGGTTCGGGGCCCAACCTGAAAAGCAAAGGCTGTGGAAGCAAACCAGCAAAGCAAAGGCTGAAAGACCCAAACTGAAACCAAAGGGTTCAGGGCCAAACCTGCAAGGTAAAGACTGCGGGACCCAAGCCTGAAAGAAAAGATATCAGGGCCCAGTCTGCAAGGCAAACTCTAGGGGGCCCAAACTGGAATGAGAAGGGTTCGGGCTCAATGTACAAAGCAAAGTATGGGGGACCCAAACTGGAATGAAAAGGGTTTGGGGCCAAACCTGCAAGGGAAAGCCTGTGGACCCCAAAAAGGAAGGAAAAGAGTATGGGGCCAAACCTGCAAGGCAAAGGCTGCGGGAATCAAACTGGAAACAAAAGGCTTAGGGACTAAACCTGCAAGGCATAGACTGGGGGGCCAAAACTGGAAGGGAAACTCTAGAGGTCCCAAACTGGAACCACAAGGGTTCAAGGCAATACCTGCAAGGCAAATTCTGGGGTGGGGGAGGGGGCGCAAACTAGTACCAAAAGCTTTCGGTCCAAGCTTGCAAGGCAAAAGCCAAACAGAAATGAACCAGTAAGGCAAAGGCAGCGGGACAAAAACTGGAATCAAAAGTGTTGGGGGCCGAACATGCATCACAAAGGCTGTGGGCCCCAAAGTTGAAGGAAAAGGGCTCAGGGCCAAGCCTGCAAGGCAAAGGTAGCGGGGCCCAAACCCAAAAGAAAAAGGTTTGGGGCCAAACCTGCAAGGCATAGGCTGTGGGGCCAAAACTGGAAGGAAAGGGGTTCGGGGCCCAACCTGCAAGGCAAAGTCTGTGGGGCCCAAACTGGAACGAAAAGCGTTCATGGCCAGACCTGGAAGGCAAAAGCTACAGGGTCCAAACTGGAACTAAAAAGGTCCAGGGTTTTACCTGCAAGATAAACTCTGGGGGGGGCAAGCTGGTACCCAAAGGGTTCGGGTCCAGACCTTCAAGGCAAAGGCTGCAGGAACCAAACTGAAACTAAACGGATTTGGGGCCCAACCTGCAAGGCAAAGGTTGTGGGGCCCAAAGTGGAAGGAAAAGGTCCTGGGGGGCCAGGCTGGGAAGGCAAAAGCAGGGGGGCCAAACCTGGAACGAGAATGGTTCGGGGTTAGGCCTGGAAGGCAAAGGTGGGGGTGTCCAAACTAGAAGGCAAAGGCAGGGGGCAAACCTGGAAGGCAAAGGCAGCAGGGCCCAAACTGGTAAGAGAAGAGTTTGGGACCAGGCCTGGAAGGCATAGGTAGGGAGACCAAACTGGAACGAGAAAGGTTCGGGGCTAGGGGGGGAAGGCAAAGTTGGGGGTTTCCATACTGGAAGGAAAAGGTGTATGTGTGGGGGCAAACCTGGAAGGCAAAGGCAGCAGGGTCCAACCTGGCAAGAGAAGGGTTCGGGACCAGGCCTGGAAGGCATAGGCGGGGGACCAAACCTGGAATAAGAAGGGTTCTGGACCAGGCTGGGAAGGCAAAGTCTGGGGGGCTCAACCTGGAACGACAAGTGTTTGGGGCCAGGTCGAGAAGGCAAAGGAAGGGGTCCCAAACATGGAATGATAAGGGTTCAGGGCCAGGCCTGGAAGGAAAAGGACATCCAACCTGGAAAGCAAAGGCTGGAGGGCCAAACCTGGAACACAAAGGCTTCGGGGCCAGGCTGGGAAGGTAAAGGCTGGGGGGACCAAACCTGGAACGCGAAGGCTTCGGGACCAGGCCAGGAACGCATAGGTTAGGCAAAATGTAAAGTTTAGAATAAGGGATATGTTAGGTTAAGAAAAGGGATAGGCCAGGGGAAAAGTTTAGGACATAGGAAAAGTTTAAGTCAGGGAATAGGTTAGGCTAGGGGAAAAGTTAGGCCTGGGGAAAGGTTAGGCCGGGGGAAAGGTAAGCCTTTGGGAAAAGATTAAGCTAGGTGTAAAGGTAAGGATGGGGGAAAGCAAGTTAGGTTAGGTGTAAGGTTTAGGTTCAGAGAAAAGTTTAGGCTAGGGGATAGGGTTAGGCTAGGGTAAAATGTTAGGCTATGGGAAAAGATTAGGCTTGGGGAAAAGATTAGGCTTGGGGAAAAGGTTATCCCGAAGAAAAGGTTAGCTCGGAGAAAAGCTTAGGCCGGAGAATATTTTAGGCCAGTGAAAAGCTTAGGTCATGGGAAAGGTTAGGTTATGGGATAAGTTTTGGCAAGGTATAAAGTTAGGGGAAAAGATTTGCCAAAAAGATTAGGCTAAGGAAAATTGTTAGGCCAGAGGAAAAGGATAGGCCATTGGAAAAGGTTAGACTAGGGGAAGAGGTTAGGCAAGGGGAAAGATTTGGCTGGGGAAAGGTTAGGCTAGGGTTAAACAGGCTAGAGGAAAAGGCTAGGCTAAGACAAAAGATTAGGCTAGGGGAAAAGGTTAGGCTATGGAAAAAGGTTAGTCTTGGGAAAATGTTTAGGCTAGGGGAAAAGGTTAGGCCAGGGAAGAGGTTAGGCTATAGAATATGGATAAGCTAGGGAAAAGAGTTAGGCCAGGTGAAAAGTTTAGGTTAGGGGAAAAGGTTAGGCTAGGAGAAAAGTTTAGGCCAGGAGAAAAGGTTAGGTCAGGGAAAAGGTTAGGCCAAGGGAAAAGGCTAGGCCAGGGGAAAAGGTTAGGCAAAGGGAAAGGCATAGGCTAGGTAAAGGGTTTAGGATAGGGGAAAAAGTTAAGCTTGCACTATAGATTAGCCTAGGGTTAAAGGTTAGGTCCTGAGAAAAGGTTAGGGTCAGGGAAAGGTTAGTCCTTGGGAAAAGCTTAGGCCAGGGAAAGGGATAGGCCAAAGGAAAAGTTTAAGCTCAGGGAAAAGTTTAGTCTCAGGGAAAAGTTTTGGCCAGGGGAAAAGGTTAGGTCTTGGGAAAAGGTTAGGTCAGGGGACAAGGCTAACTAGGGGAAATATTTAAGCTAGGGGAAAAGGTTAAGCCAGGGGAAAATTTAGGCCATGGGAAAAGGTTAGACCTGGAGAAAGGTTAGGTCAGGAAAAAGCTTAGGCCAGGAGAAAAGGTTAGGCCAGGGGAAATTTTTATGCCCTGGAAAAAGGCTAGGCTAAGAGAAAAGGTTATTTCAGGGAAAAGAATAGGCCACGGGAAAAGGTTCGTCTGTGAAAAAACGTTAGGCTGGGGGAAAGGTTAGTCCAGGGGAAGAGGTTAGGCTAAGGGAAAAGGGTAGGCTAGGGGAAAACGATAAGCTAGGGGAAAAGTTAGGCCAGGGGAAAGGGTTAGGCCTGGCATAAACATTAGGCTAAGGGAAAAGGTTAGGCTGGGGAAAATTTGGGCCCGTTCAAAAGGTTTGGGCACGGGGAAAAGGTTAGGCCTGGGGTAAAGGTTAAGCCAGGGGAATCGGTAAGGATGGGGGAAGGTTAGGCTAGGGGAAAGGTTTAGGCTAAGGGGAAACGTTAGGCCAGAGAGAAGGTTAGGCCAGCAGAAAAGGAGAGGTCAGTGGAAAGGATAGGCCAAGTGAAAAGGTTAGGCTAAGTTAAGAGGTTAGGCTAAGATAAAGGTTAGGGTAGGGGTCAGGTTATTCTATGGGAAAAGGTTATCCAAATGGAAATTTTAGGCTAGAGGAAAAGTTCAGGAGAAGGTAAAGGCTATGCTAGGGGATAATGTTAGGCTAGGTGAAAGGTTTATGCGAGGGGAAAACATTAGGCTAGGGGAAAAGGTTAGGCCAGGAAGAAGGTTAGGTAAGGGCAAAAGTTAGGTCAGGGGAATGGATAGGCCAAGGGAAAAGGTTAGGTTAGGGGAAAAGGTTAGGCCAAGATAAAGGTTAGGCTAGGGGTCAAGTTAGGCCAGGGGAAAATGTTAAGTGAGAAGAGAAGTTTATGTGAGGGGGAAAGTTAAGGCTAGGGCAAAAGGTTAGGCTGGGGGAAAAGGTTAGGCTGGGGAACAGGTCAGGCCAGGAGAAAAGGTTAGGCCAGGGAAAAGGATAGGCCAAGGGAAAAGGCAAGGGAAAAGGTTAGTCTAGGAAAAAACGTTTGACTCTGGGAAAGGTTAGACTAGGGGTCAGGTTTGGCCATTGGAAAAGGTTAGGTCAGGGGAAGAGGTTAGGCTAGGGGAAAAAGGTAGGCTAGAGGAAAAGTTTGGGCTAAGGGGAAATGGTTAGGAGAGGGAAAAATGTTACCCTAGGGGAAAATGTTAGGCCAGTGGAAAAGGTTAAGCCAGAGGAAAAGGTTAGGTTAGGGAAAAGGATAGGCTAGGGGAAAAGGTTAGGCCTTGGGAAAACGTTAGGCTCAAGGAAAGGGTTAGGCTCACGGAAAAGGTTAGGCCAGGGGAAAAGGTGAGGACAGGGGAGAAGGTTAGGCTGGGCTAAAGGGTTAAGTCAGGGAAAAGAACAAGGCAATGTAAAAGTTTAGCCTAGGCAAAAACATTAGGCTTGGAGAAAGGTTAGCCTAGGGGAAAGCGTTAGGCTATTTGAAAATCTTAGGCGAGGAGAAAACATTAGGCCAGGGGAAAAGATTATGCCAGGAAGAAGGTTAGGCCATGGGAATATGTTAGACCAAGGGAAAAGGTTAGGCTACGGAAAAAGGGTAGGATAGGGAAAAGTTAATGCTAGGGGAAAAGGTTAGTCCAGGGAGAAGGTTAGGCTAGGGGAAAAGGTTAGGTCAGGGGAAAGGATTAGTCCAGGGGAAATAGGCCGGGGGAAAGTTTAGGCCAGGAGAAAAGGGTAGATTAGGGGAAAAATTAATGCTAGGGGTAAAGGTTAGGCCAGAGAGAAGGTTAGGCTAACTGAAAAGGTTAGGCTAGGTGGAGAGGTTAGGCTAGGGGAAATGGTTAGGTTAAGGGAAAAAGTTTGGACCAGGGTAAAGGGGAGGCCACGGGAAGAGGTTAGGCCATGGGAAAAGCTTAGTCTAGGGACAGTGGTTAGGCTAGGGGAAACGGATAGGCTAGGGGATGTCATTAGGCAAAAAGAAAGGTTAGGCCTGGGGAAAAGTTTAGGCGTGGGGAAAAGTTTAGGCTAGGGCAAAAGATTAGACCAGGGGAATAGGTTAGGCCAGGGGAATAGGTAAAGCTAAGGAAAAAAGTTAGGCTAGGGGAAGAGGTTAGTCTAAGGGAAATGGTTAGGCCAGAGGAATAGGTTAGTTTAGGGAGAAGCTTAGGTTCAGGGAAAAGGTTAGGCTAAGGGAAAAGGTTAGGCCCAGGAAAAGGTTAGGGCAGGGAAGGGATAGGCCAGGGAGATGGTTATGCCAAGGAGAAGTTTAAGGTAGCGAAAAAAGATAGGCTAGGCGAAAAGGTTAAGCTATGAGAAATGGTTTGGCTAGGGGAAACTATTAGGCCAAGGAAAAAAGTTAGACCAGGGGAAAAAGTTAAGCCAGGGGAGAAGGTTAAGCCAGGGGAAAAGGATATGCTGCGTGAAAAGGCTAGAGAAGGGGAAAAGGTTAGGAGATCGGCAAAGGTTAGGTTAGGGGGAAAGCTTAGAGGGAAAGCATCTCTAGCACGAAGGTCTGTTGTGATCCCTGCTCTGCCCTTTTATTTGCTATGTAACCCTGGGCACTTCACTTCTCTGTGACTCAGTTACCTCATCTTTAAAATGGGGATTGAGACTGTGAGCCCAGTTCGATCAGGGACTGTGTCCAACCCAATTGGCTTATGTCCACTCACGGCTTAATATAGCACCGCCTGACACATAGTAAGCACTTAAAAAGTACCATCATAAATATTATGAAAGGATTTGTCCATAGAAATACAAATTCCAAACAGCTTTCCAGTGGGTCTCATCTCTGTCTTGACCCTCACCTTACCTTTCCATCTTGTCTCAGTTCCCTCCTCCCAGCCCCTACTGCCAGCATGCTGACACCGGACCCAAGGAACAGTCAGGGCAACCTGGCACTTCAAAGCAGACAGACCAAAACTCTCCCCACCTTCAGACACCTCCTAAAATCACATCTTCTCCAAGAGATCTTCCCCAGCTAAGACCCCTATTTCCTCTATTTAATGATAGTAATAATAATAATAATAATAATAATGGCATTTGTTAGGTGATGATGATGGCTTTTCCTCAAGGGACTGGATGTCCAGCAGCTATGTAAAGGATAATTTACTTTCTAATACAACGGCTACTTTGTCCTCCCCACCCTCACCCCTCATGACTCACATGGAGCCTACTCAACTCTTCTCAGAGAAGAATGGGGTGGACACACTGATGGGCAGTATCCTCTGCCTAGCACTCTATTGCCAGAAGCCACCAGCACTCACAACAGGGTTTCTTCCCTGGGAAAAGAAAATGGAAAGAGTGACCTACACATATACACTCACTTAATTTCCCCTTCCAGCTCACCCATGCACATAGTCCAACCCACTAAGCCCTGAAATATTTACATCACAGCAATTAGGCACGTACCGTTATTCTTAGATCCTTCCCTTACCTGTATTTTATCATCTGGGTCCACCCAATAAAACTGATGGTGCGCTTCTAAGATTGAAAGGGGATACTTGGAGCATGGAGAAGACAAGCCCATCTGAAGGTATTAGGAAGGGAGACACCATAACGAGAGCAGAAAAGTGGGGACAGATATACTGAGTCAGAGCTGCAGGGAATGTGTCTGCTAATTCTGTTGCATTGTACTCTCCCAAGCACAGGGTTCGGGGCCAAACTTGTAGACTAGCTTGCACCCCATGCACCTGCCCAACTCCTTCAGAGACAGCCACTGAGGAGTTCCAGCTCTGGAGGGACTAAGGATGTCCAGGGTGACCCGGTGGAAGGGACAATGGGATCAGGGAGGATTAGCCCATCCATAGAATTTAGACTCCTGGATCTTCTCAGCCCCACTGTCAAGCCCAGCAAATCCAGTTATCTCCACAGAGTCTTAGCCCCAGATTGTAGAACCAGCTTCAGGTCTGAGAGTGATAGGCCCCTCTGCTCACCACCTCCTTCCTTTCCTGCCATAACCTTAAATCATCGACACATGCCCCCATCACTTTCCCTTAGAGGTGGAAACTCAGCTCCTCTGCACCCTCCCTAAAGGAAAAAAAGATCTTCACAGCCAGGTATTATAAGAAGCTTCTGGTAGGCAAAGTGGCTGGTCCCTCTCTTCCCATCACCCTTAGAGATCCACCTCCAATTGGCTCTGAATTGAGTTTAGAAAGCTCCTGCAAGATCCAACCTGCTCACTGTGTCTCATTTGGACCACATCCATCCCACCTCATCCCCACAGCCTCCCAGCTACATCTACCTCCCACCTACACCTACATCTCCCGGCTCATCTTCCTGCAGAAACAATCTGGGCATGTCACTCCCCTTCTTAAACAACTCCAGTGGTTGCCTATCAACCTCCGCTCCAAACAAAAACTCCTCACTCTAGGCTTCAGGGCTCTACATCACCTTGCCCCTTCCTACCTCTCCTCCCTTCTCTCTTTCTACCGCCCACCCCGCACGTTCCGCTCCTCCGCCGCCCACCTCCTCACTGTCCCTCGGTCTCGCCTATCCCGCCGTCGACCCCTGGGCCACGTCGTCCCGAAGTCCTGGAACGCCCTCCCTCCTCACCTCCGCCAAACTGATTCTCTTCCCCTCTTCAAAACCCTACTCAAAACTCACCTCCTCCAAGAGGCCTTCCCAGACTGAGCTCCTCTTCTCCCTCTACTCCCTCTACCACCCCCGCTTCACCTCTCCGCAGCTTAACCCTCTTTTCCCTCCATTTCCCTCTGCTCTTCCCCCTCTCCCTTCCCATCCCCTCAGCACTGTACTTGTCCGCTCAACTGTATATATTTTCATTACCCTATTTATTTTGTTAATGAAATGTACATCGCCTTGATTCTATTTAGTTGCCATTGTTTTTACGAGATGTTCTTCCCCTTGACTCTATTTATTGCCATTTTTCTTGTCTGTCCATCTCCCCCGATTAGACTGTAAGCCCGTCAAACGGCAGGGACTGTCTCTATCTGTTGCCGACTTGTTCATTCCAAGCGCTTAGTACAGTGCTCTGCACATAGTAAGCGCTCAATAAATACTATTGAATGAATGAATGAATGAACCTACATAGTGGATATACCAGTGATCTCCCAAAAGTCTAAGTGCCCTACTGAAATTTTTTCTTCTTCAGTAAGTCTTCCCTGACTAAAAGTCACATCCTCCCCATGCCCAGTCCCACCACACACACACACACCTTTCAACTCAACCATGCACTTATGCATACCCACCAACCACTGAACTATACACCCCACACAATTAAGTATATATCCTTCTATTTAGATCCTTACCTTACCTATATTGTATTAATTGGGTCCTCCCCATTCAACTGATGCTGGACCTATAAGATTGTAAGGGAACTCTGGTATTATGTGGGAGACAAGCATATCTTGAAGGTGAAAGGGAAAGAGAGCAGAAAAGTGGGGACAGGTCTGTTAACGTGGTGAGTCAGGGCTGCAGTGAACATGTCTGTTAATTCTGTTGTACTGTAATCTCCTAACCAAGTAGTACAGTGCTCTACACGTAGTAAGCACTAAGCAAACATCACTGATTAATTGCAGGAAGGAAACATCTCTTGGAATTTCCACAGCCACAGAGAAAGGCTGGAGAACAAAGAGGCAGTTTAAGAGGTCAAGAAGCCTTATCAAGTGGAGTGTTAGGCCATTCATTCCACTACCCACTTCCCTCACTGGCATGACTAAGGTCGGGAAAGGGCAAAGATTATACCTCCACATAACCTGCCAATGACACCTTTAAGGAAATTACCTGGCCCAGAAGAGCCCCTAGTAAGCAAGCCAGAAAGCAGATTCAAAGTTACCCCAAACTCCACACCTCCTTCACCCCCAAAACTTTCCTCTTACCCTCCTAAACTCCACAACCCGTCAAATTAAAGCCAACACATTCAACTCCAAATAGCCTCAGGCGCTGGAGGCTTATATAGGGCGGGGAGAGGAGGGTAGGAGTGGGGCCTGGCCTGACGTCAGTAATTCACTTGGTTAGTGGCAGCTGGGTTTGAGATCAGGTATCCTGGGAGGAAGCCCTAGCAGCTTCATTGGAAGAGGGGGTGGTTTTGAAAAGATAGGATAGGATGGGATAGAGGATAAGGGATAGGATTGGATTGAATATCTAGCATGAAAGGATTTGTCCAGGGAAGCACCAATTCAGCTCTCCAGGGGGTCTCATCTCTGACCTCACCCCCACCCCACCTTTCTTTCCTGTCTGAGTTCGCTCCTCACAGGCCCCACATCTGACCTGCTGACAGTGGACCCCAAAAGTAGTTTGAGCAGTCTGTCCCTGTAAAGTAGAAAAATCGTCACTCTCCATTTGAAAAGGGTTTGGGGCCAAACCTGCAAGACAAAGGCTGTGGGGCCTAAACCGGAAGGAAAAGGGTTCCAGGCCACACCTGCAAGGCAAAGGCTGTGGGATCCAAGCCTGAACGAAAAATATACAGGGCCACACCTGAAAGGCAAACTCTTGGGTGGCCCAACTGGGTACCACAAGTTTTGGGGGCTAAACCTGCAAGGCAAAGGCTGCAGGACCCGTACTGAAACGAGAAGTGTTCAGTGACAAACCTGCAAACCTGCTGCAGGGCCCAAACCAGAATGAAAAGGGTTCGAGGCCAAACATGCAAGGCAAGCTCTAGTGGTCCCAAACTGGAAACTCAATAGTTCAGGCTAAATCTGCAAGACAAAGGTTGTGGGGCCTAAACTGGAACCAAAGCTGTTGGGGGCCAAACCTGCAAGGCAAAGGTTGTGGGCCCGAACTGGAACGAAAAAGATTTGGGCCCAAACCTGCGAAGCAAACTCTGAGGTGGCCAAACTGGAACCCAAAGGATTTGGTGCCAAAGATCCAAGGCAAACTCTTGGGGGCCCAAACTGGAACTAGAAGTGTTTGGGGCCCAAACTGAAATGAAACGGATTCGGGGCCAATCCTGGAAGGCAAACTCTGGGAGGCCCAAACTGGAACAAAAAGGGTTGGGGGCCATACCTGCAAGACAAAGTCTGCAGGGCCCAAACCTGAACGAGAAGTGTTCAGGGCCAAACCTGCAAGGCAAACTCTAGGGGGCCCAAACTGTAACCAAAAGCCTTTGGGGCCAAACCTGCAAGGCAAATGCTGCAGGACCCAATCAGGAATGAAAAAGGTTCAGGGCACAACCTGCAAGTCAAAGGCTGTGGGGCCAAAACTGGAACCAAAACCGTTCAGAGCCCAACTAAGAAGGCAGTGGCTGCGGGGCCCAAACCTGAACCAAAAGGCTTCAGGGCCAAACCTGCAAGGCAAACTCTAGGGGGCCCAAACTGGAAGCAAAAGGGTTCAGGGCCAAACCTGCAAGAAAAATGCTGCGGTTCCCAAACTGGAACCAAAAGGGTTTGGGGCCAAACCTGCAAAGCAAAGTCTTGGGGGGCAAACTGGCAAGGCAAAGGCTGTGGGGTCCAAACTAGCACCAAAAGTGTTTGGTGCCAGGCTGCCTGGCCCAAAATGGAATGAGTAGGGTTTGGGAACCAACCTGCAAGGCAGAGGCTGTGGGGCTCAAACTGGAATGAAAAAGGTTCGGGACCAAACCTGAAAGACAATCTCTAGGGTGCCAAAACTGGTACGAGAAGTGTTTGGTTCCCAGTGTGCAAGACAAAGTCTGGGGGAACCAAACTGGAATGAAAAAGGTTCGGGACCAAACATGCAAGGCAAAAACTTGGGGGGCAAGCCTGCAAGGCAAAGGCTGTGGGGCCCAAACTGAAACCAAAAGTATTCCGGGCTAAACTGCAAGGCAAAGGCTGCGGGGCCCAAACCGGAATGCAAAGGGTTCAGGACCAAACCCACAAGGGAAACTCTAGGGGCCCAACCTAGATCCAAAAGAGTTAGGGGCCAAACTGCAGGTCAAAGTCTGCGGGAACCAAACTGGAACAAAAAGGAGTCTGGGCTAAATTGGCTAGGCAAAACCTGCCTGGCCCAAACTGGAATGAAAATGGTTTGGGGCCAAACCGTTAAGGCAAAGGCTGCCTGGCCCAAAATGGAATGAGAAGGGTACGGAGCCCAAATTGGAACAAAAAGAGTTTGGGGCCAAACCTGCAAGGCAAAGGCTGCAGGGCCCAAACCTGAACAAAAAAGGTTCCGGGCCAAACGTGCAAGGGAAACTCTAGTGGGCCCAAAATGGAAACAAAAGGGTTAGGGTCAAACCTGCAAGACAAATGTTGCGGGACTCAAACTGAAATGAATATGGTTTGGGGCTAAACCTGCAAAGCAAACTCTAGGGGGCCCAAACTGGAAGCAAAACGGTTCGGGGGCCTCTCTTGCATGGCAAAGGCTGTGTGGGCCAAACTGGAACCCAAAGGGTTCAGGGCCAAACCTGCAAGGCAAACACTGTGGGGCCCAACCTGAACAAAAAGGGTTTGGGACCAAGCCTGAAAGGCAAATGCTGCGGGGCCCAAACTGGAACCAAGAGGGTTCTGGGCCCAACCTGCAAGGCAAAGTCTGTGGGACCCAAACAGGAATGAAGAGACTTCAGGGCTAAACCTGCAAGGCAAAGACTGGAGGGACAAACCTGTAAGGCAAAGGCTGTGGGGCCCAAACTGGAACCAAAAGGGATCAGGCCAAACCTGTGAGGCAAAGACTGAGGGGCCCAAACTGGAATGATAAGGGTTTGGGGCCAAACTTGCAAAGCAAGCTCTATGGGCCCCAAATTTACTGAAAGTGTTTGGGGCCAATCCTGCATGGCAAAGGGTGCGGGACCCAAACTAGAACCAAAAGGGTTTGGGGCCAAATTTGCTAGGCAAAGGCTGCAGGGCCCAAACTAGGACCAAAAAGGTTTGGGGCCAAACCCGCAAGGCAAACTCTAGGAGGCCCAAACTGGAATGAGAAGGGATCAGGGCCCAATCTGCAAGGCAAAGTCTGGGGGCCCCAAACTAGAATGATTAAGGTCGGGCCCAAACATGCAAGGCAAAGATTGTGGGGGCAAACTTGCAAGGAAAAGGCTGCAGGGACAAACCTGAAAGGCAAACTATTTGGGTGACAAACTGGAACCAAAAGGGTAGGGAGCCAAATCTGCAAGGCAAAAACTGCAGGGGCCCAAAAATGAACGAAAAGGGTTTGGGGCCAAACCTGCAAGGCAAATTCTAGGGTGCCTGAACTGTGACCAAAAGTGTTTTGGGGCCAAATGTGCAGGGCAAAGGATGTGGGGCTTAAACTGGAACAAAAAGTGTTCGGGGTCAAACCATCAAGACAAACTCTAAGGGACCCAAACTTGAATAATAGGGTTTGGGGACAAGTCTGTAAGGCAAAGGCTGCAGGGCCCAAACTGGAACCAAACGGATTTGGGGCCAAACGTGCAAGACAAAGGTTGCCAGGACCAAACTAGAACCAAAAGAGTTCGGGGCCCACCCTAAAAGGCAAAGCCTGCAGGGACCAAATGGGAACTAAAAGAGTTTGGGCCAAACCTGCAAGGCAAAGGCTGAGTGGCCCCAACCTGAACGAAAAGGGTTTGGGGTCAAACCTTCAAGGCAAAAGCTGAGTGGCCCCAACCTGAATGAAAAGGGGTCAGGTCCAAACAATTCAATAGTATTTATTCATTCAATAGTATTTATTGAGCGCTTACTATGTGCAGAGCACTGTACTAAGCGCTTGGGATGAACAAGTCGGCAACAGATAGAGACAGTCCCTGCCGTTTGACGGGCTTACAGTCTAATCGACTGTAACAAACTAAACAACTAAACTAAACTAAACTAAACTAAACTAAACTAAACTAAACAAGCAAGGCAAAGGCTGTGGGGCCCAAACTGGAATCACATGGGTTCAGGGCCAAACCTGCAAGGCAAAGGCTGCCGTTGCCCAGACTGGAACCAGAAGTGTTCGGTGCCTAACCTGCAAGGCAATGGCTGTTGGGCCCAAACTGAAACGAAAAGGGTTCTGGGCCAAACCTGCAAGACACAGGCTGGGCGTCAAAATTGGAAGGCAAAAACTGGGGGACCCAAACTGGTGCAAAAGGTGTTTGGGAACAGGCCTGCAAGGAGAAGGCTAGTGGACCCAAAATGGAACAAGACTGGTTGAGGGCAAAACCTGCAAGGCAAAGGCTAGGGATCCCAAAATGGAACCAAAAGGGTTCAGGGCAGAACCTGTAAGTCAAAGGCTGGAGGGGCAAAAGTGGAACGAAAAGGGTTCGGAGCCAGGCCAGCAAGGTAAAGGCTCAGGGGAAAATCTGGAAGACAAAGGCTAGGGATCCTAAAATGGCACGAGAAGGGTTTGAGTACAGGCATGGAAGGCAAAAGCAGGGGGCCCCAAACTGGTATGAAATGTGTTCGGGACCCTACCTTCAAGGCAAGGCTAGGGGGCCCAAACTGGAAGGAAAAGGCTTTGGGGACAAACCTGCAATGCAAAGGCCAGGGAGGGGGGAGCAACCTGGAATACAAGGGCTGGGGGTTCCAAAATATAATGAAAAGTGTTCAGGGTCAGTCCTGGAAGGCAAATGAGGAGGCAACTAACTGGAACAAAAAGGGTTCGGTGCCAAACTTGCAAGGCAAGAGCTGGGAGTGCTAAACTGGAACAAAAAGGGTCTGGAGCCAAACATGCAAGGGAAAAGTTGAAGGGTAAAACTAGAAGGCAAATACGGGGGACTTAAACTGGAATAAAATGGTTCTGGTCCAGGCCTGCAAGGCAAAGGTGGTGGGACCAAACCTGGAATGAGAAGGTTTTGGGGCCATGCCCGAAAGGAAATGATGGGGGAGTCCAACATGGAAGACAAAGGAGGGCCGGACCAACCTGGTACGAGAAGGGTTCGGTGCCAAAACTAGAAGGCAGAGACGGGGGGGTGGTGTTCAACCTGGAACGAGAGGGTTCGGGGCCAGGCTTAGAAGGCAAAGGCCAGGTGACCCCACCTGAGAATAGAAAGCTTCGAGGCCAGGCCGGGTAGGCAGAGGCTGGGGGGCCAAACCTGGAATGAAAAAGTTTCGGGGCTAGGTCTGGAAGGCAAAGACCTGGGGGCAAGGCCTGGAAACTCAGAGGTGCAGGGTCCCAACCTGGAATGAAAAGAGTTCGGGGCCAGGCCTGGAAGGCCAAGGCTGGGGGAGCCCAATCTGGAAAGAAAAGGTGGGATAGCCCAACCAGCAAGGCAAAGGTTGGGGAGATGAACCTTGAACTAGAAGAGTTCGTGACCAGGTCGGGAAGGCAAAGGCGGGGATGCCCAACCTTCAACGAGAAGGGTTCGGGTAGAGCCTATAAGGCCAAGGCGGGGGGACAGGCCAAGATGGCAAAAGCAGGGGGGTCAAATCTGGCATGAGAAAGGTTTGGGGCCAGGCCAGGAAGGCAAAGGCAGGGATGCCAATCCTGGAACACGAAGGATTTGGGTCCAGGCCTGGAAGGTCGTGGAGGGCGGAGGGTCCAACCTGGAACGAGAAGGGTTTGGTGCCAAATTTGGAAATCAAAGGCCGGGGCGGGGCCCAACCAGGAAAGAGAAGTGTTCGGGCCCAGGCCTGGAAGTCCGTGGAGGGCGGGGCATCCAACCTGGAAAGCCTTTGCTTTCCACCTTTGGGTGGCCAAACCAGCAAGACCCAACCAGCAAGGCAAAGGTTGGGGGGCCCAACCTGGAATGAGAAGGGTTTGGGCCCAGGCCGGGAAGGCAAAGGCTAGGGGGTGGGGGTCCAACCTCGAACAAAAAGGGTTTGGGGCAATGCCTGGAAGGGAGCCAGGCCGGGAAGGCAAAAGCGGTGGCAGGGGCAAACCTGGAATGAGAAGTGTTCGTGGCCAGATGGGGAAGGCAATGGTGGGTTTGGACCAACCTGGAAAGAGAACCGTTCGGGGCCAGGCCTGGAAGGCAAAGGCCGGGGGCTAAACCTGTAACGAGAAGTCTTCGGGGCCAGGTCTAGAAGGCAAAGGCATGGTGGTCCAATATGGAACTCTAAGGGTTAGGGGCAAAGCCTGGAAGGCAAAGGTGGGTGGCGGGGGAGAGGCAGGCCGGCAACTTAAAGGCGCAGGGGCCCAACCTGGATCGCAAATGCTTTGGAACCAGGCCTGGAAGGCAAAGGCTGAGGGTGCCAAACCTGGAACGAGAAGGGTTCAGGGCCAGGCCTGGAAGGCAAAGGCGGAGCAGCACAACCTTGAATGAAGGGGGTTCGGGGCCAAGCCTGGAAGGAAAAGCAAGGGTGTCCAACCTCGAAGGCAAAGGCCGGGGGGGGTGGGGGGCAAACCTGAAACAAGAAGGGTTCACGGCCAGGCCTGCAAGGCAAAGGAGGGTGAGTCCAACCTGGAAAGCAAATGCGGGGGGGTCCAACCTGGAATGAGAAGGCTTCAGGGACAGGACTCGATGGCAAAGGTGGGGGGACCAAACAGGAATGAGAAGGATTCGTGGCCAGGTATGGAAGGCAAAGGCGGGGGGACCCAACCTGGCACGAGAAGTGTTTGGGGCCAGGACTGGAAGGCATAGGCGGGGGACCAAACCTTGAATGAGAAGGGTTTGTGGCCAGGTATGGGAGGCAATGGAGGGGTGGATTAACTTCCTGGCCCCAATTGGAACGAGAAAGGTTCAGGGCCAGGCCTGGAATCAAAAGGGTGGGAGCAACCTAGAATGAGAAGGCTTAAGGGGTCAGGTAAGGAAGGCAAAGGCAGGAGGGCCCAGCCTTGAACGAGGTTTCGGAGCCAGGCTTGGAAGGAAACAGTGGGTGTGTCCAACCTCGAAGGCAAAGGCGGGGACCAAATTTGGAACGAGAAGTGTTTGGGGCCAGGCCTGGAAGGCGAAGGCGGTGACCCCAACTTGGAACAAGAAGGGTTCGGGGCCAGGAAGATAATGGCAAGGTGGGTCTAATTTAGAATAGAAAAGTTTGGTGCCAAGTCTGGAATCGGGGGGCAACCTGGAATGAGAAGGCTTCAGGGATAGGTGGGTAAGGCAAAGACTGGGGGGCCAAAGTTGGAACACAAAGGCTTAGGGGCCAGGCTGGGAGGGCAAAGGCTGGGGTGAGGGGGGGTGTGGGGGCAACCTGGAATTCGAAGGCTTTGGGGCCAAGCTGGGAAGTCAAAGGTGGAGGGAGCAAACCTGGAACGAGAAGGGCTCTGGGCCTGGACCTGGAAGGCAAAGGCCTTAGGGCTGGTCCAGGATGGCATAGGTTAGGCAAGATGTAAAGTTTAGGTTAGGGGATATGTTACACTATAGAAAGAGATAGGCTGGGGGAAAGGTTAGGCCATGGCAAAAGTTTAAGTTGGGGAATGTTATGCTAGGGGAAAAGGTTAGGCCGGGGGAAAGGTTAGGTCAGAGGAAAAGTTTAAGGCAGGGGAAAAGTTTAGGGCTGGGGAAAAGTTTAGGGTAGGGGAAAATGTTACATCAGGGAAAATATTAGGCTGGGGCAAAAGGTTAGAGGAGCAGAAAGGTTAGGGGAATGGAAAGGTTTGGTGAGGGCAAAGATTAGGTGAGGGTAAAGGTTAGGATGGGGCAAAAGGATAGGCGAGGGGAAAAGCTTAGGCCAAGGGAAAAGGTTAGGCTAAGGAAAAAGGTTAAGCATAATAGGTTATGTGAGGAGAAAGGGTTAGGGCAGGAGGAAAGGTTAGGCCAGGGGGAAAGGTAAGCCTTTGGGAAAAGGTTAGGCTAGGTGTAAATGTTAGGTTAGGGGAAAAGCCTGGGCTAGGGGAAAGGGTTAGGATCAGGGAAAAGGTATAGCCAGGGTTAAGGTTAGGCCAGGTGAAAAATTTAGGCCATGTGAAAAATTTAGGCCAGGAGGAATGGAAAGCCTCAGGAAAAGGTTAGGCTAGGTGTAAAGGTTAGGTTAGGGGAAAAGCAGATTAGCCTAGCTGTAAAGGTTAGGTTAGGGGAAAAGTTTAGGCTAGGGGAAAGAGTTAGGCTAGGGTAAAAGATTAGGATAGGGGAATAGATTAAGCTAGGGGAGAGGTTTAGGCTAGGGGAAAAGGTTAGGCCGGGGAAAAGTTTAGGTCATAGAAAAGCTTAGGCCAAGAGAAAAGGTTAGGGCAGGGAAAAGGAAAGACCAGGAGGAAAGCTTAGGCTAGGAGAAAAGATTAGGCCAGGGGAAAAGGATAGGCTGGAGGAAATGGTTAGGTGAGCAGAAAGGTTAGGCTATGGGAAAAGGTTAGGCAAGGTGTAAAGTTTAGGTTAGGAGAAAGGTTAGGCTTGGGGAAAAGATAGGCCAGGGGAAAGTTTAGGCCATGGGAAAAGTTGAAGTCAAAGAATAGGTTATGCTAGGGGAAAAGGTTAGGCCAAGGGGATAGGTTAGGCCGGGGGAAAGGTTAGGCTAGGGGGAAAGGTTAGGCCAGGGGAAAGTTAAGCCTTCCGGAAAAGGTTAGACTGGTTGCAAAGGTTAGGTTAGGGGAAAAGCTTAGGCTAAGGGAAAGGGTTATGCTAAGGTAAAAGATTAGGCTAGGAGGAAAGATTAGGCTAGGGGAGAGGTTTGGGCTAGGAGAAAAGGTAAGGCTGGGGAAGAGGTTAGGCCACAGGAAAAGGTTAGGCCAGGGGGAAAGGTTAAGCTAGGGGAAAAGGTTAGGCTATGGGAAATAGGCTATGGGAAAAGGTTAGGTTACAGGAAATGGTTAGGTATAGGAAATGGTTGGCTACAGGAAATGGTTAGGCTATGGAAAATGGTTAGGCTAGGGGAAAAAGTTAAGCCAGGAGGAAAGGTTAGGCCAGGGAAAAAAGGTTAAGCCAGGGGAACAGGTAAGGCTATGGGAAAAGCTCAGGCCAGAGAAAAGGATAGGCCAAGGGAAGGTTTAGTCTCGGGAAAAACGTTAGCCTAGGGTAAAGGTCAGGCTAGGGCTCAGGTTAAACTATGGGAAAAACTTAGGCCAGGGGAAGAAGATAGGCTGGGGGAAAGGATATGCTGGAGGAAAAGTTTAGGCCAAGGGACAATGTTAGGCTAGGGGAAAAGGTTAAGCCACCTGACAAGGTTAGGCTAGACAAAAACAATAAGCTGGAGAAAGGTTAGGCTAGGGGAAAAGGTAAGGCCTGGTAAAAGTGATAGGATAGGGGGAAAGGTTTCAGGGAAACCTGAAACGAGATGGGTTCAGGGACAGGCCTGGAAGGCAAAGGTGGAAGGGTTCAAACCTAGAAGGCAAAGGTGGGGGTCTAAAAGGGAAGGGAAAGGCGGGGAGGGGGGGTCAATCCTGGAACGAGAAGGGTTCAGGCCCTGGCCTGAAAGACAAAGGCGGAGTGGTCCAAACTGTAAGACAAAGGTGGGGAGCCCAAACCTGGAACAAGAAGCATTCGGGGCCATGCATGGAAGGTAAAGACATGGGGGTCAAACCAGGAACGAGAAGGGTTTGGGGCCAGGCATGGAAGGAGAAGGCAGGGGGGTCCAACATGGAAGAGAAAGGGGGGAGCCCTACCTGGAACGAGAAGAGTTCGGTATTATGCCTGATGGCAAAACAGGGATGGTCCAATCTGGAAGGCAAATGTAGGGGGGCCCAACCTGGAACGAGAAGGGTTCAGGACCAGATCTGGAATGAAAAAGCGGGGAGGTCCAACCTGGAAGGTAAGGGTGGGGGGGTGCCAAACTTGAACGAGATGCCTTCGAGGCCTGGCTGGGAAGGCAAAGACTGGTTGGGGGAAGTCACAAACGTGGAGTGCGACGACTTCGGGACCGGGCCGGGAAGACAAAGGCTGGGGGGCCAAAACTGGAACGAGAAGCCTACGGGGCCAGGCCTGGAAAGCAAAGGCAGGAGGGCCCAACCAGGATAGAGAAGGGTTCAGGCCAGGCCTGGAGGGAAAATGCCAAGGGACAAAACCTGAAATGAGAAGAGTACGGGGCCAGGCATGGGAGGTAAACGTGGTGGGGATGGGCCTGGAAGGCAAAGGCGATGGGGGGAAGGGAGGGCAAACCTGGAACGATAAGCGTTCAGGGTCAGTCCTGGAAGGCAAAGGCCGGGGGAACAAACCCGGAAAGAGAAGGGTTCATGGCCAGGCCTGGAAGGCAAAAGTGGGGGGCCGCCCAACCTGGAACAAGAAGCCTTTGTGGCCAGGCTGGGAAAGCAAAGGCCGGGAACCCAAACCTGGAATGCGAATGCTTCGGGGCCAGACTGGGAAAGCAAAGGCTGGGAGGCCAAAATTGGAACGAGGAGGCTTCAGGGCAAGTTCAGGAAGGCGGTCAAATCTGTAACGAGAAGGGTTCGGGGCCAGGCCTGGAAGGCTAAGGTGGCGGGGGGCGGGGGGGAGGGCAATCAGGAAAGAGAAGGGTTCGGTACTCGTCCTGGAAGGAAAATGTGCGGAGACCAAACCTGGACCGAGAAGGGTTTGTGGCCAGGCCTGGAAAGCAAAGGAGGGGGCGCCCAACCTGGAAGAGAAGGGTTTGAGGCCAGGCCTGGAAGGCAAAGACGGAGGAGTCCAACCTGGAAAGCAAAGGTCGGGGGGGGCAAACCTGGAATGAGAAGGGTTTGGGTCCAGGCCTGGAAGACAAATGCAGGGAGGCCAAACCTTTAAGGCATAGGCGGGGACGGTCCAACCTGGAAAAAGAAAGGTTCTGGACTGGGTCTGGAAGGTTAAGGCTTGTCGGGGGGATGGTCCAACTTGAAAGGAAAAGGCAGGGGCGGGGGGCAAATCAGGAACAAGAAGGGTTCGGGGCCAGGGCTGGAAAGCAAAGGCGGAGGGCCCAACCCAGAAGACAAAGGTGGGGGGACAGGTGCAAGCCTGGAACAAGAAGTGTTCAGGGCCAAATCTGTAAGGCAAAGGCGGGGGAGCCAAATCTGGAACCAAAAAGGTTTGGGGCCAGGACTGGAAGGCTAAGGCTGGGGGGAGGGGCAACCTGGAAGGCAAAGGCTGGGGGGCCAAATTGGAACAAGAAGGGTTCGCGGCCAAACCTGGAAGGTAAATGAGGGGGAGGCTAACCTAGAACGAGAAGTCTTCAGAGCGAGGCCGGGAAGGCCAAGTCATTGGGGGCAAACTTGGAATGAGAAGGATTACGGACCAGGGTGGGAAGGCAAAGGCGGAAGGGGCCCAACATGGAACGAGAAGTGTTTGGGGCCAGGCCTGGAAGGCAAAGGCGGGAGCCTCAACCTGGAACGAGAAGGGTCTGGTGCCAGGGCGGGAAGGAGAAGGTGGCTATGTTCCAACATGGAAGAGAAAGGCGGGGGGCTCTACCTGGAACGAGAGGCGTTCAGGACTATGTCAAAGCCGGGGTGGTCCAATCTGGAAGGCAAATGTAGGAGGGCCCAACCTGGAATGAGAAGGGTTCGGGACCAGACCTGGAACGAAGGAGGTCCAACCTGGAAGGCAAGGGCGGGGGAGGGGATCAAATCCGAACGAGATACCTTCGAGGCCTGGCTGGGAAGGCAAAGACTGGTAAGGGGAGGGGGCAGGGGTGCAAACGTGGAACGTGAAGACTTTGGAACCGGGCTGGGAAGACAAAGGCTGGGGGGCCATAACTGGAACGAGAAGCCTATGGGGCCAGGCCTGGAAGGTAAAGGCAGGAGGACCCAACCAGGATAGAGAAGCATTCGGGACAGGCTTGGAGGGAAAATGCCAGGGAACAAAACCTGGAATGAGAAGAGTGTGGCACCAGGCCTGGGAGGCAAACACGGGGGGGATGAGACTGGAAGGCAAAGGCGATGGGAGATGGGGAGTAAAACTAGAACAAGAAGTGTTCGGGGCCAGACCTGGAAGATAAAGGTGAGGGGCGCCAACCAGGAATGAGAAGCGTTCTGGGCCAAGCCTGGAAGGCAAAGGCTGGGGGTCCCAACCTGGAACAAGAAGGGTTCGGGGCCAGGCCAGGAAGGAAAAGGTGAGGTGGTCCAACCTGGAAGGCAAAGGCTGGGGATCCCAACCTGGAAGGCAATGGGGGTGGGAGCCCAACCTGGAACGAGAAGGATTTGGGATCAGGCCTAGAAGGCAAAGGAGAGGAGTTCCAGCCTTGAATGAGAAGGTTACGGGGCCAGTCATGCAAGACATAGCCTGGGGAAGGGGGCAAACCTAGAATGAGAAGGTTTTGGGGCCAGGCCTAGAACGAAAAAGCAGGGAGGTCCAACCTTGAAGGCAAGGCCGGGTGGGCCAAACCTGGAACGAGAAGGGTTAGAGACCAGGCCGGGAAGGCAAATGCGGGTGTCGCCCAACCTGGCAGGCAAATGAAGGGGGGCCAAACCTGGAAGGCAAAGGCGGTGGCGGTGGGGGGGGGAGGGGTCCAACCTGGAACAAGAAGGGTTCAGAATCAGGCCTGGAAGGTAAAGGTGGCGGGTGTGGGGGGGTGGTCCAACCTGAAATAAAAAGACGGGGGTGCCAAACTTGTAACAAGAAGGATTCGGACCTGGCATGGAAGGCAAACGCTGTTGGGGGCAAACCTAGAACGTGAATGCTTCAGGGCTAGGCTGGGAAGGCAAAGGCTGGGAGGGCCAAACCTGGAGTGCAAATGCTTCGGGGCCAGGCTTGGAAGGCAAAGGTGTAGGGATCCAACCTGGAAGGCAAATAGGGGGTCGGGCAACTTGGAAAAGAAGGTTTCAGGGATCAAATCTGGAAAGCAAAGGTCGGGGGGCCCAACCTGGGAGGCAAAGGCAGGGGTCCAACCTCGAATGAGAAGGGTTTGGGTCCAGGCCTGTAAGGAAAACGTGGCGGGGGGGGGGGCGGTCCAAATGGAAAGGAAAGGCTGGGGGGTCCAACATGGAATGAGAAAAGTTCGGGGCCAGGCCTGGGAGGCAAATGCGGGGGGTCCGGGACTGGAAGGCAAATCCGGGGGAACAAATCTGGAAAGAGAAGGATTTGGGGCCAGGACAGGAAGGCAAAAGTGGGGAGGCCCCAACCTGGTATGAAAACCCTTAATGGCCAGGCCAGGAAGGTAAAGGCCAGGGGACCAAACCTGGAACATGAAAGCTTTGGGGCCAGACCAGGAATGCAAAGGTTGGAGGGGTGGCAAATCTGGAACACGAAGGCTTGGGGCCATGCTGGGAAGGCAAAGGCATGGTGGCCAAACCTGTAACGAGAAGAGTTCGGGACCAGGCCTAGAAGGCAAAGGAGAGGGGAATCCAACCTGAAAGGAAAAGGCTGGGCAGCCAAACCTGGAATAAGAAAGGTTTGGGGCCAGGTCCGGCGACAAAGGCCCGGGTCCAACCTGGAAGGCGAAGGCTGGGGGTCCAAACCTGGAACGAGAAGAGATCGAGGTCAGTCCTGAAAGGCAAAGCTGTGGGTTCAAACTTAATACGAGAAGTGTTCAGCGCGAGGCCTGTAAGGCAAAGGTGGTGTGAAGGGGGCAAACCTGGAAAGAGAAAGGTTTGGGGCAAGGCCTGGAAGGCAAAGGTTGGGGTTGGGGCAACCCAGAAGGCAAAGGTGGGGGGCCAAACCTGGAACAATAAGGATTCAGGGCCAAACCTGGAAGGCAAAGGCTGGGGGGACCAACCTGGATCGAGAAAGGCTCGCGGACAAGCCTGGAAGGCAAAGGCGGGGGCCAAACCTGGAACGAGAAGGGTTCAGGACCAGGCCTGGAAGGCAAAGTTGGGGAGGGCCCAACCTGGAAGGCAAAGGCTAGGGCCCAAACCTGGACCGAGAAGGGTTAGGGGCCAAGCCTGGAAGGCAAAGGTGGGGGCGCCATACCTAGAACAAGAAGGGCTTGGGGCCAGGCCTGGAAGGCAAAGGGTGGGAGGGGCCAAACTTCAAACGAGAAGGGTTCGGGGCCAGACCTGGAAGTCAAAGGCCGGGGTGCCCAACCTGGAACAAGAATGGCTCGGGGACAGGCCTGGAAGGCAAAGGCCGGGGGTGCCAAACCTGGAACGAGAAGGGTTTGGGACCAGGCCTGGAGGGCAAAGGCTGGGGTGCCCAACCTGGAGTTAGAAAGGCTCGGGGACAGGCCTGGAAGGCAAAGGCGGGGGCGGGGGGCAACCCGGGAGGCAAAGGCAAAGGGCCAAACCTGGAACAAGGAGGGTTCAAGGCCGAACCTGGAACGAGAAGTCTTTGGGCCCAGGCCGAGAAGGCAAAGTCGTTGGGGGCAAACTTGGAATGAGAAGGATTAGGGACCAGGCCAAGAAGGCAAAGGTGGGAGGGGCCCAACATGGAATAAGAAGGGATCAGGACCATGACTGGAAGGAAGAGGTGGGGGATTCCAACCTGGAAGGCAAAGGAGGGGGAGCCAAATCTGGAACGAGAAGGATTCGGGGCTAGGCCTGGCAGGTAAAGGCTGAGGAGCCAAACCTGGAATGAGAAGCCTTCGCAACCAGGCCTGGAAGGCAAAGTCTGGGGGGCCCAACCGTGAACGAGAAGGGTTCAGGACCCTGACAGGAAGGCAAAGGCCGGGGGGTCCAACCTGGAAGGCAAAGGCAGGGGAGCCAAACGTGGAACACGAAGGCCTTGGGGCCAGTCCAGGAAGGCATAGGTTAGGCAAGAGGTAAAATTTAGGTTAGAGGAAAGGTTAGGCTAGGGAAAAAGATAGGCCGGGGACAATGTTAGGCCATGGGAAAAGTTAAAGTCGGGAAAAGTTCATGGTAGGGGAAAAGGTTAGGCCGGGGGAAAGGTTAGGAAAGGTAAGCCTTCGGGAAAAGGTTAGGCTAGGTGTAAAGGTTACGTTAGGGGAAAAGCAGGTTAAGCTAAGTGTAAAGATTAGTTTAGGTTAAAAGCTTAGGCTAGGGGAAAGTGTAAGGCTAGGGAAAAAAATTAGGCTAGGGGAAAAGATTAAGTTAGGGGAGAGGTTTAGGCTAGGGGAAAAGGTTAGGCCGGGGAAAAGCTTACGTCATGGAAAAGCTTAGGCCAGGAGAAAAGGTTAGGGTAGGGAAAAGAAAAGGCCAGGGGGAAAGCTTAGGCTAGGAGAAAAGATTAGGCTAGGGGAAAAGGATAGGCTAGAGGAAATGGTTAGGCGAGAGGAAAGGTTAGGCTATGGGAAAAGGTTAGGCAAGGTTAAAGTTTAGGTTAGGAGAAAGGTTAGGCTAGGGAAGAGGATAACCCGGGGAAAAGGTTAGGCCATGGGAATAGTTGAAGTCTGGGAATAGGTTATGCTAGGGGAAAAGGTTAGGCCAGGGGGATAGGTTAGGCCAGGGGAAAGTTAAGCCTTTAGGAAAAGGTTAGACAGGTTGTAAAGGTTAGGTTAGGGGGTAAGCTTAAGCTAAGAGAAAGGGCTATGCTAGGGTAAAAGGTTAGGCCAGGAGGAAAGATTAGGCTAAGGGAGAGGTTTAGACTAGGGGAAAACGTAAGGCTGGGGAAGAGGTTAGGCCACGGGTAAAGGTTAGGCCAGGGGGAAAGGTTAAGCTAGGGGAAAAGGTTAAGCTTTGGAAAATAGCCTAGGGTAAAAGGTTAGGCTATAGTAAATAGTTAGGCTACAGGAAATGGTTAGGTCAGGGGAAAAAGTTAGGCAAGAGAAAATGGTTAGGCCAGGGGAAAATGTTAGGCCAAGGGAAAAGGTAAGGCTAGGTTAAAGGGTGAGGTCAGGGACAAGGACAGGCCAAGGTAAAAGGTTAAGCTAGGCAAAAACATTAGGCTAGGGGAAAGGCTAGGCTGGGGAAAAGGTTAAGCCAGAGGAAAAGTTAAGGATAGGGGAAAAGGTTAGGCTAGGGGAAAGGTTTGGCTAGGTGAAAACGTTGGGCTGGGGAAAACATTAGGGGAATAGGTTAGGCCAGGGCAAAATGTTAGGTGAGGGGAAAAGTTTAGTCTAGGGGAAATGTTAGGCTAGGTGAAGACGTTAGGCTAGGGAAAGGAGTAGACTAGGGGAAAGGTTAGGCTAGGGGAAAACGTTAAGCAAGGTGAAAATATTAGGGGAAAAGGGTAGGCCAAGGGAAAAGGGCAGGCTAGGGTAAAAAGGGTAGGCCAGGAGAAAAGGTTAGGCCAGGGAGAAGGGTAGGCTAGCTGAAAAGGTTAGGCTAGGTGAAGAGATTAGGCTAGGGGAAATGATAAGGCCAGGGGAAAGATTAGGCTAGAGAAAAGGTTAGGCTAAAGGAAAATATTAGGCAAGAAGGAAAGGTTAGGCTAGCGGAAAGGGGTAGGTTATGGGAAATGGTTAGGTTTGGGAAAAAGGTTATGTTAGAGGGAAACTTTAGCATTGGGGAAAATGTTTGGCTAGGTGAAAAGGTTAGGCTAAGGGAAAAGGTTAGGATAGGGGAAAAGTTTAGTCCAGGGAGAAGGTTAGGCAAGGGAGAAGTTTAAGCTAACAGAAAAGGTTTGTCTAGGTGAAAAGGTAAGGCTATGGCAAATTGTTAGACTAGTGGAAAAGATTTAGCTAAGGGAAAAAGTTAGGCCTGGGGAAAAGAGGAGGCCAGGGATAAAGGTTACACTAGGAAAAAAGGTTAGGCTAGAGGAAAAGGTTAGGGTAGGGGAAAAGGTTAGGTGAGGGGAACAGGTTAGGCAAGGGAAAAAGGTTAGGCAAGGGGAGAAGGTTAGGCAAGGGAAAAAGTTGGGCTTGGGGAAAGGTAGGCTATGGAAAAAGGTTAGGCTAGGTGTAAAGGCTAGTTTAAGGGAAATGGTTAAGGCTATGGAAAGTGGTTAGATTAGGGGAAAGGGTTAGGCTAGGGGAAAACGTTAGGGTAGGGGAAAAGATTCGGCTAAGGGAAAAAGTTAAGCCAGGGTAAAGTTTAGTCACGGGAAAATTTAGTTTAGACTGGAACAATTTGGTTCCAGTTTGGGCCCCACAGCCTTTGCCTTGCCTGTTTATCACCCCCCCACCCCAACCTTTGCCTTGTAAGTTTGGCCCCGAACCCTTCTCTTTCAGGTTTGGGCTCCTTAGCCTCTGCATTGCAGGTTTGGACCCGAATGCTTTAGTTTCCAGTTTAGTCCCCGCAGCCTTTGCTTTGCAGGTTGGGCTCCGAACCCTTTTATTTCCAGTTTGGGCACCCAGTCTTTGCCTTGCAGGTTTAGCCCTGAACCCTTTTCCTTCAAGATTGGGCCCCAAAGCCTTTACCTTGCATGTTTGGCTCCCAACCCTTTTAGTTCCAGTTTGGTCCCCCCAGAGATTGCCTTGTAGGTTTGTCCCAGAACTCTTTCAGTTCAGGTTTGGGCTCTGCAGCCTTTGCTTTGCAGCAAATGGCCCCTAACCCTTTTCATTTCAGTTTGGGGCCCCCAGATTTTGCTTCGTAGGTTTGGCTCCAACCCCTCTTGGTTCCAGTTTGGGCCTGGCAGCCTTTGCCTTGCAGGTTTGGCCCTGAATGCTTTTGGTTCCAGTTTCGGCCCCACAAGCTTTGCCGCACAGCTTTATCTCCCCAGCCCTTTCCTTGCAGGTTTGGCCCCGGACACTTTTCATTCAGGTTGGGCCCTGCAGCCTTTGCCTTGCAGGTTTGGCTCCCATCCCTTTTTGTTCCAGTTTGGCCCCTCCAGAGTTTGCCTTGAAGGTTTGTCCCTGAACCCTTTTCGTTCAGGTTTGGGCCTCGCAGCCTTTGCATTGCACATTTGGACCTGAACCCTTTTGGTTCCTGTTTGGGTCCTGCAGCCTTTGCCTTGCAGGTTTGGTCTCGATCCCTGTTGGTTCTAGTTTACGCCCCACAGCCTTTGCCTTGCAGGTTTGTCCACGAACCCTTTTGCTGCCAGTTTGGGCACCCTAGAGTTTGCCTTGCAGGTTTGGCCCTGAACCCATTTCATTCAGGTTTGGATTCCACAGCCTTTGCCTTGCAGGTTTGGCCCCAAATCCTTTTGGTTCCAGTTTGTGCTCCATAGCCTTTGCCTTGCAGGTTTCCCCCCGATTCTTTGCCTTGCAGATTTGGTCCTGACCGCTTTTGGTTCCACTTTGGGCCCCGCAGCCTTTGCCCTGCAGATTTGGCTCCGAACTCTTTTGGTTCCAGTTTGGGCCCCACAGCCTTTTCCTTGGAGGTTTGCCCCCCACTAGTTTTAGGCTTGCATGTTTGGTCCTGAACCCTTTTCTTTCCAGTTTGGGCCCCCCCAGCCTTTGCCTTGCACGTTCGGGGGGTGATGACACCCTCCGTTTTTCCATCCCTCCTCTCCCCCTACCCAGCCTCAGGGTCTCTTGAGGAATGTTCCTCCCATGGCCTGGAGGATCTCAGATTTCTCCCTGCCCCTATCTACTTTTGTGGGCAGGGCTAGGACAGAAGGCAGGACCCTCTAGGCCCAAGACAGGGAGGGGGTAGAATGGGTTGGAGGAGGGCAGGGGCTCAGATTGGAGGTTGTCCCAGATTCCACTACCCAGTCAGTCTAGTGAATCAATCTATCATATCCAAGTGAACTAAGTCACTTGCTGTGTGACTTAGTGGTATGCCTCAATCTTTCTGGGTCTCTGCTTCCCCTCCCCCTTTTCTAATAATAATAAGCAGAATATTTGTAGTATTAAGTGCTAAGTGCCAGGATGTCCCTCCTTCATTTACTTATATTCATGTCCATCTCCCCTTCTTGGCTGTGAACCCCTTCTGGGCAAGGAATGTGTCTACTATCTCGGTTTTTAATAGCAGTAGTAACAATAATAATAATAACTGTGGTATTTGTTGAGCGGTTAGCATGTCAGGCACTGCAGCAAGAGCTTGGTTAAGGACACAGCCATTGGGATTGGACACAGTCCCTGTCCCATACAGGGCTCCCAATCTCCATTCCCCTTTTACAGATGAGACAACTGAGACCCAAAGAAGTTGTCATCTGCCCAAGATCACACAGTAGACAAATGGCAGAGTTGGGATTAATTGTGGTATTTAACTACCCACGATGTACCAGGAACTATACCAAGTGGTGGGGGGGGCAGGGTGGAACACAAACAATTCAGGTTGGACACAGTTCCTGACCCAGATGGGGCTCTCTGTCTTAATTACCATGTTACAGATGAGAAAAGACACAGAGAAGTGACTTGCCCAAGGCCACACAGCAGCCAAGGGTTAGAGTTGGGATTGGAACCCTTGACCTGATTCCCAGGCCCATGACAGGGAATATTCACCAGGCACACACACACAGGGAATGGAGACACCATACATGGGCATATGCACAGACAAGTACACACCCATGCAGAGATAGTGCTCAAGAGCACATGAGTGCGGATGCTTGCTCACACACAAATGCACTTGTGCCCCAGAAATCCTGCTTAACTGTAATCTTCTTTTACTGTCTGCCTCCCCCACTAACATGTAAGATACTCGAAGGCAGGGATCTTGTCTACCAGATCCGTTAAATTCTCCCAAGTGCTTGGTAAATTAGTCTGCATAAATTTCATTTTTGTTAACTTTTATTGAGCCCTTGCTGTGAACAGAGCACTTTACTAAGTGCTTGGGAGCTACAATATAGCCATAAAGAGAAACGATTCCTGCCCACCACAGGCTTACAGTGAGTGTTTGTGTGTGTGTGTGTGTGTGTGTGTGTGTGTGTCAGGGGGGCGAGGAGCAAACATCAATACCAGTAGGTAGACATCAATATATATAAATAAAATTATAGATATATTCATAAGGGCTGAGAGGCAGAGAGAGGGGGGAAAGAGCAAAGTTATGCCAGTCATGGTGACACAGAAGGGAATGGGTCCTGAGGGAAAGTGAGGCTTAGTCTGGGAAGGCCTCTTGGAGAAGGTGCACCTTCAGTAGGGCTTTGAAGGGAGGAAAAGAGATTGGCAGATTTGAGGAGGGAGGCCCAAATTAATCAAGTGAATCCATCGGTCATATTAAAGCATTCCAGGTGGGAAGTAGGACGTGGGCCAGGGGATCGGCGAGGAGAAAGGGGAGATGGAGGCACAGTGAGAAGGTTAGCACCAGAGGAGCAGAGTGTATGAGCTGGAATGTAAAAGGAGACAAGGGAGGTAAGGTAGGAGGGGGTCAAGAGAAGACAAAAATCTGTTGAGAAACCAGCTGGCTCCCATCCCCACCTGCATAATAATAATTGTGGTGGCATTTGTTCAATGCCCACTATGTGCCCAGCGCTGTACCAAGCCCTGGGTAGATTCAAGATTATCAGGTCAGGTTCCGTCCCTGTCCCACATGGAACTCACAGTATAAAAAGAAGGTGGAAGAGGTATTGAATTACCATTTCATTATTATTATTATTTTCATTATTAATAATAAGGGCATTAGTTAAGCACTTACTATGTGCCTGGCATTATACCAGGAGGTGGGGTGGAAGTGTGCAAATCGAGTTGGACACAGGCCCTGTCCCATGTGGAGCTAATATCGTGACTTCCAATTACTTTTATTTTTTCCAATTTTGAATGGCAAAATATCCCTATTATAGTCATTCTTTTGGATGCTGGTATTTCTGGATGCTGCAGAGAGTCTACCCAAATCTCTGTGGAAGTGTTATAATTGTTATAAAAACACTATAAGCTCACAATCAATCAATGGTATTGAGCACTTACTGTGTGCAGAGCGCTGTACGAAGCACTTGGGGGAGTCCAATACATCTTAGTTGGAAAACAGGTTCCCCGCTCACAATGAGCTTAAAGTCCAGATGGGGAGACAGACATTAATATAAATTATAGAGAGAGGATAATAATAGAATGGAATCATAATTGATGACTTGAAGATACTGTTCAGAATGAAAAAGGTTTTCCCACTCTCAAGTGGCAGATGGTGGGAGAGATGGATTTGGGAGTCATTCATACTGACATGGTAGCTGAAGCCATATCATTATTGTTATTATAATGGCATTTCAATGCTAAGCAGTGCGGCCTAATGGAGAGAGTCTGGGCCTCAATTTCAGCTCTGCTGCTTGTCTGCTATGTGACCTTGAGCAAGTCCCTTCACTTCCCTCTACCTCGGTCACCTCATTTGTAAAATGGGGATAAGGACTGTCAGCTCCACGTGGGACATGGACTATATACAACCTGATTAGCTTGTATCTACTTCCGTGCTTAAAACAGTGCATGGTGCATGGTAAGCACTTAACAAATACCATTACCACTGCAGAACTAAATGCTGGAGTAGATACTGGTTAATCCAGTCTTGTATTCCCTGCCCTCAACGAGCTTAAAATAAGGCTTAAGACTGTGAGCCCCATGTGGGACATGGACTTTGTCCAACCTGATCAGCTCATATCTGTCCTAGCACTTAAAATAGTGCCGGGCACATAATAAGGGGCTTAACAAATACCACTGGAACAAAAGGAGCATTCAGAAAGGTGGAATGAGAGTGTTACTCCTCACCGAAGAGACTTCCAAATCATGTCTCATCCTCTTTCTGCTACAAATATCTGGGTAAACTCACTGTGAGCAGGGAACATGTCTACCGACTCTGTTCTATTGTCCTCTCCCAAGCTCTTAGTCCACTGCTCTGCACACAGTATGCCCCCAATCAATTCCACTGATTTGAGTGATTAAGTGTTTAAAACCTGGGGGAACTGTGTGTCTGTTGGACTCCCCAAGTGGAGCTCATCACTGATTAATTCACGGGAGGAGTCTTTGGCATCATCACCTGGTCACCTGCTCCATGAACCTGATGCCAAAGGACTTCTCCTGATGTACATGGCTTGTTTGCTGCAGGGTCAGGGCCTGTCTGACTTTAGAAAACGGACGTTGCCCAACTCAGTTCCTTTCAGCAGAAGCATCCAAAGCAGCAGAATCGAAATACCCGATGACTGCTAAGTGCAGTGCAGGGGGAAATTAACTGACTTAATTAATTAGCTGAATGGATGGTTCCAGTGTTGCCTGTCTCCCATGAAACTGAGAATCCTCTTCCCCATTTTCAGAGGAGGCATTTATGGTGAGTTCCAAGAACCCTGATAGATTCTGGGCCCAGTTGGCTCTAAGCCCTGGGAGAAGGAAAGCCCCTCAGATCTTCTCCTCCAGAACTCTGCAGGTTGGGGCTGGATGACCAAGGGGAGAATCCTACAGGCTAATGCTCCCTCTGTAGTGGCAGCTCATCACAACTCTCCACCCTTGAAGTTTAGCTCCCTGCACTTGGGCAGTCACATCAATTCCCAAATGCACCCCACCTTTGAAAGATGGAGCTCTGTAACTCACTCCCACTCAAAGGAGTGTGTGTGTGCATGTGTGCTTGCATGCATGAACGATGGGGTTAGCTTTGGGGAGAGTAATGAGGAGGGGGCTGCCACAGTCAGCAGGAAAGCTGGTTCTGGACTCATGAACTGGGGCTCAGTGCAGGGAGTTGGCTTTGCCGTGACCAACTGAGCAGACCTGGAACCCTGCACACCTCTGTCGACAACTGGGGACCCCCTCCACGTGTGATAGTGATAACTCCTATCAAATTGGGGACCCTCTCTGTGTCCACCACAATGCATTTCCCAACTCTAATCCTCGTAGAGTGATGGAGCGAGGAACTGTGCTGCCACCTCTAAAGGAAGGTCTTGTTTGTGGTTGGTGAATATGTTTGTGTTTGAATTTCCATGCTTCCAAGTTCATCTCTGGAGGAGGAGAAGAGAGAGAGGAGGGGGCTACCACCCTCAGCACAGAGGCTGGTACTGGAAATGGGAACTGGGACTCTGTGCAGAGAAGCAGCGTGGTACAGTGGAAAGAGCGCGGGCTTGGGAGCAGAGTTCATGGGTTCGAATCCCGGCTCCGCCACTTGCCAGCTGTGTGACTTTGGGCAAGTCACTTAACTTCTCTGTGCCTCAGTTACCTCATCTGTAAAATGGGGATTAAAACTGTGAGCCCCACGTGGGACAACCTGATTACCTTGTATCCCCCAGTGCTTAGAACAGTGCTTTGCACATAGTAAGCGCTTAACAAATACCACCATAATAACTGTTTCTTTCTGACCGGATTGTGGAACAGACAAGACCCAGGGCCCTTAATTCTCTAGATGGATCAAACCTCCCATTGCCCTCAGTTCTGGCTATCGACTCATCTTGCATATGTTCAGGCCCAGAGAAGGGGCATTTGTGGCCTTGACAGTGGTGGCTTCTGGGGGTTAGAGGGAGGGAGATGTCTAGTGTCAGGAGTAGGACAGGGTGGCATTCGCATGTCACCCCTATTCTTCTTTGAGGATCAGAGCCTTGTGGACTTCAGTTCTACAGCAGGAGTGCAGGGATCGAATTCTGTCCAGTCTTTCATTGTTCTGGGCATCCAGTTCCTGGAAAATGACTAACGGAATTGGGAATATGAAGATGGGGTTAGTTAAGGGTTTTGAGCTGCAGGTTGTAGTAGTCTGCTTAATAATAACAATAATAATAATGATAATTACGGTATTTGTTAAGTGCTTACTATGTGCCAAGCACTGAGATAGATACAAGGTAATCAGGTTGTCCCACTTGGGGCTCACAGTCTTAATCCCCATTTCACAGGTGAGGCAATAGAAGCACAGAGAAGTTAAGTGACTTGCCCAAGGTCATACAGCAGACAAGTGGGAGAGTTGGGATTAGAACCCACATCCTCCAACTCCCAACCCCGGGCTCTTTCCACTAAGCCACACTGCTTGGGAGATAATAATAATGATGGTATATATTAAGCACTTACTATGTGCCAAGCACTGTTCTAAGTTCTGGATAGATACAAGGTCAATGGCTCGTTCCATGTGGGGTTTACAGTCTTAATCCCCATTTTACAGATGAGGTAACTGAGGCACAGAGAAGTTAAGTGACTTGCCTAAAGTCACACAGCTGACAAGTGGTGGAGCCGGATTCACAAGCCCATGCTCTTTCCACTAAGCCACGATGACATAGCTGCAATTGTCAAACCTCACCTCTACTGGGCAACCCCCATTTCGGGAAGACTCATGTTGGCAACCTAGATGGTTTTCACCCCCCATCTTTCCCTTTCTATCAGACAGATGGCTCTCCTGGAGTCTGAAGTGTCCAACAAATGTGATTCTTAGCGGGTGACGGAGGTCAGGACGGGGATACTTGGGCCTCCATAGTCATTCACTGAGGCGAGTCTTCCGGGACCAGATTCCATAGCACCGGATCTCATAATGCCAGACATGATGGAGGGCTTACTCTGTGCAAAGCACTGCACAAAGCGCTTGGGAGAGTATAATTGGACAGACACATTCCCTGCCCACAACCACAAGGCCTAGAGGCAAGAGCAAGGGCTTGGGAGTCAGAGGATGTGGGTTCTAATCCCATTTCTGCCACTTGTCTGCTGTGTGACCTTGGGCAAGTCACTTAACTTTTCCATTCCTCAGGTCCCTCATCTGTAAAATGGGGATTAGGACTGTGAGCCCCACGTAGGATGAACTGATCACCTCGTATCTACCCTAGCGCTTAGAACAGTGCTTGGCACATAGTAAGTGCTTAACGTATAGCATAATAACTCAGTATCATACTCCTCCAGCACATCCTACTGTTCTCAGCACACAGTCCACGCTTAATAATCACCAGTATGTTTTCACCTCGTTTTCTCCTTAGTGGCTAGAGCACAGGCCTGGGAGTTTAAAGGTAAAAGGGTTCCAATCCTGGCTCGGCCACTTGTCTGCCATATGGCCCTGGGCAAATCGCTTCACTCCTCTGTGCCTCAGTTACCTAATTTGTCTAATGGGCCTTGAGACCGTGAGATTCATGTGGCACAAAGACTGCATCAAACCCAATTTTTTTTGTATCTACCCCAATGCTTAGTACGGTGCCTGGCATATTTATATTTTAAACGCTAAAGAAATACCACAATTATTTATCATTATTATTATTATTACCATTAACTACCCCCTCTGTGCTCACATCCACTGCATTTCTGTACACAGAGTGAATAGTTTACAGATATGCACATAAATACTACAGGGCAAATATCAGATGTCTAAAGGTTACAGATACAAGGGTGTTGATGCAGATGGGCGAAGGAGCTGGGTTGGGGGGGGGAAGAGGGCTTAATCAGAGAAGGCCTATTGGCGGAGTTGAGACCTTAATAATGCTCTGAAGAAAGGGCGAGTGGTGGTCTAGCCTATGTGGAGAGGGAGGGAGTTCCAGGGTAGAGAGAAACCGTGAAAAAGGAGTCGCAGACGCCATAGACAAGATGGAGGTCCAAAGAGGGAACCGGCGCTGTTAGAGCAAAGTACCAGAAGGTGGCGATAGAGTGGCGCGGCCGCCCAGAATCACCATCTAGGAGAGAAGCAGCTCCGCCTTGTGGCTACAGCTCAGACTAGAGCGTCAGAAGGACCTGGCTCCTAAACCAGTCCCTGCCACTTGTCTTCTGGTGACCCTGGGCAAGTCATCTCACCTCTCCGCGCCTCAGATACCTCATCTCTAAAATGGGAAATGTGAGTTCCACCAGGGACGTGGACTATGTCCAAACTGATGGGCTTCTTCCTATCCCAGTGCTTAGTAAAGTGCCTGGCACATAGTGAGAGCTTCAGAAACACCATAAAAAAGATGAGTGCCACCTGGGGGGTGATAGAGAGGTAAAGCCTCACAGAACAATAGCAAGTTTCCCCGTGGGGCTATTGAGAAGGACAGCCTTTCAGGCCAATGCTTGTTGCCGCCAGGTAGCAATAGGCACAGCTGCCCAGAATTTCTATTAGTGCCACCAGGCAGGCTGCTGCTCTCAGACCCGAGGGTGGTTCTGGTTCCAGGGACCAGGGGCATCTCTCCAGAAGACTTGCTCAGCCTCAAGCTTATGCTGTGGGCAGACTCAACTCCCAGATTTTCCCTCTTACTGAATGAACGGCATTGCTACCCCATAGGGGAGTGTGGGATGTGTGTGTGTGTGTGTGTGTGTGTGTGTGTGTGTGTGTGTGTGTGAATAATGGGGTGAAGAAGAGTGATGAGGTGAATGCCCCTCATGGGACAACAGGGGCCTGGGCTCTGTGCAAGAAGCTAGTTCTATCTGATTTGCCTGGGACTGAGAAGACCCAGGACCCTTAATTCTATAGAGGGGGCAAGCCTCTCTGGGACTACAGTCCTGACTACAGGGTCACTGCACAGCCTCACCCTCCGGAAAAGGGACCCTTTTGGGCTCATTGTGGAAGTTTGTGGTTTCTAATATTTGGAGGGGATCAGGATGTCTCCCCTATTTCTCTCTGAGAAGCAGAGTTGTGCAGATTCCTGCCTGAAATCGAGTTCATGGAAGTGAGGGCTGGGAGGATAGAAGGCAGGTATTGTACCAGAAACTGAATTCTATCCAGTGTACATGCACCTGCACCTTCAGTCAATCAATTGGATTGATGGAGTGTCTCCTGTGTTCAGAGCACTGTACTAAGCGCTTGGGAGAGTACCCGTAAAACAGACACATTCCCTGCCCATAACAAGCTTACAGTCTAGAGGGGGAGGCAGATATTAATTTAAATAAGTAAGTAAATAAATAAGGGCAGATTGTTGCAGGCATCTTAGGTGGTCTGCCTTTAACCCTCACCTCTCCAGATGATAGGTTTAATGTTTGGTGGAGAGGGAAAATGGTGTCTGCCAAAGAAACCTATGTTGTCTGCAATCTCCTACTCCTCCTTTTCCAGTTATGAGACATCAGAAGCTGCAGCAAGACTGAAGGGTTTGGCCACAGAAGCAGAGGGCAGGGCAAAGGGAAGGATGAGGGAACCCGGCCACTCACTAATCCACATGTGTCTCTTAAGGTCAGGTTCCACAGCTCCAGATGTGTCTCAGGCAGGACTGGTGGAGAAGCTGCAGTGACATTTTGCTTCCATTAGACCCTAACTATACTGCCTCCTACCCAGAGGGGAGCTCTGCAGTGAGTCCTGTGTTTCGAAGGAAGCAGGAGGTGGGTGAGGGGGAGAAGGGGAGCACGAGTCTGTCCTGTTGGCTCAGACAGAGAAGGTGTTTGCCCCCCAACTCCCAAAAAACACTAGATTGTCTGCAATCTTCTATGCCTCCTTCTCCAGCTCTGAGAATGACTAGAAACAGACACGTTAAAAGCAATGAAACATTAAAGCACAACACACATGCACAAAATAAAACCCAAATCAGCTCTTTTCCTCTTCTCACACTCCATTCTGTGTCAAATAGTGGAAATGAAGGCTTAGTTAGGGAAGACTTCTCAGAGGAGATGTGATTTTAGGAGGGCTCTGAAGGTGGGGAGAGTGATGGTTTTTCTGCTTTACAGGGCCAGCCTGCTCTGACTACTCCTGCGGTCCAGTGTCAGCAGGTCATATGTGGGGGCTGTGAGGAGGGAACTCAGGAAAGAAAGGTGGAGTGGGGGTCAGGCCAGAGATGAGACCCCCTGGAGAGCTGTTTATAATTTGTGTTTCCTTGCACAAATCCTTTCATGCTAGAGATTCAATCCAATCTTATCCCTTTTCCCCTATCCCATCCTACCCTATCTTTCCCAAAGCCATCCCCCTTTCCATTGAAGCTGCTAGGGCTTTCTCCCGAGACACCTGATCTCTAATCCTACTTTTTACAATCAGGTGGATTACTGACATTAGGCCGGGCCGCCCCCTCCCTCCCTTGCCCTGTGTAAACCTCCAGAGCATGAGTCTATTTGGAGTTGGGTGTGTTGGTTTTAAGCATTAGGGGTTGTGGAGTTTAGGAGATTAAGAGGAACGTTTTGGGGTTGAAGGAGATGTGGAGTTCGGGGTAACTCTGAGTCTGCTTTCTGGCTTGCTTACTAGGAGCTTTTTTGGTCCGGGTGATTTCCTTAAAGATGTCCTTGGCAGGCTATGTGGAGGTATAATCTTCCCCCTTCCCCAAGTTTATTCGTGCCTGTGAGGTAAGTGGGTAGTGGGGTGAAGGGTTTAACATTCCATTTCAGAAGGCTTCTTGGCCACACAAAGTGCATCTTTGTTCTCCAGCCTTTCTCTGTGGCTGTGCAAATTCCAAGAACACTTCCTTCCTACAGTTAATGAGTGGTGTTTACTGAGTGCTTACTGTGTGTAGAGCACTGTACTACATCGTTAGGAGAGTACGGTACAACAGAATTAACAGACATGTTCACTGCAGTCCTGACTCACCACCTTAACAGACCTGACCCCACTTTTCTGCTCTCCTTCCCTTACACCTTCAAGAAATGCTTGTCTCCCACATACTACCAGAGTTCCCTTTCAATCTTATAGGTCCAGCATCAGTTGAATGGGGAGGACCCAATTAATACAATGTAGGTAAGGTAAGGATCTAAGTAGAAGGATATATACCTAAATGTTGTGGGGTGTATAGTTCAGTGCTTGGTGGGTGTGCCTAAATGCATGGGTGAGTTGAAAAGGTAAATAAAGTATGTGTGCATGTGTGTGTGTGTGTGCAGGGGCTGGGCCTGGGGAGGATGTGGGCTTTAGTCAGGGAAGGCTTACTGATGAAGAAACATTTTCAGTAGGGCTCTTAAAGTTCTGGGAGGCCACTGGTATGTCCACTATGTAGGTGGGAGGCTGTGTGGGGATGAGTTGGGATGGATGTGGTCTACATAAGACAAGATGGATCTTGAAGGAGCTTCCTAAACACAACTCCAAGCCTTCTGGAGGTGGATGTCTAAGGGGTCCTGGTGATGGGAAGAGAGGGACCAGTGACTTTGCCTACCAGAAGCTTCTTATACTACCTGGCTGTGAAAACTGTTCTTCCTTGAGGGAGGGTGCAGAGGAGCTGAGTTTCCACCTCTACAGGAGGGTGATGGGGGCATGTGTGGATGATTAAAAATGATTAGAGAAGCAGCATGGCTCAGTGGAAAGAGCAAGTGCTTGGAAGTCAGAGGTCGTGGGTTTGAATCCCAACTCTCATACTTGTCAGCTCTGTGACTGTGGGCAAGTCACTTAACTTCTCTGTGCCTCAGTTACCTCATCTGTCAAATGGGGATTAACTGTGAGCCTCACGTGGGACAACCTGTTTACCCTGCATCTACCCCAGCGCTTAGAACAGTTCTCTGCACATAGTAAGCACTTAACAAATACCCCCCAATGTTATTAGAGAAGCAGCGTAGCTCAGTGGAGAGAGCCCGGGCTTGAGAGTCAGAGGTCATGGGTTCTAATCCTGTCTCTGCTGCATGTCAGCTGTGTGACTTTGGGCAAGTCATTTCACTTCTCTGGGCTTCAGTTACCTCATCTGTAAAATGGGGATAAAGACTGGGAGCCCCAGGTGGGACAACCCGATCACCTAGTGTCCCCCCAGACAGCACTTAGAACAGTGTTTTGCAGATAGTAAGTGCTTAACAAATACCAACATTACTATTATTATTAAACGTTATGGCAGGAGAGGAAGGAGGTGATGAGCAGAGGGGCCTGAAGGCTTACCTTTCCCCCTGGCCTAAACCTTTTCCCCTGGCCTAACCTTTTCCCCTGGCCTAACCTTTTCCCCTAGCCTAATCCTTTCCCCTAGCCCAGGCTTTTTCCCTAGCCTAACATTTACACCTAGCCTATCCTGCTTTTCCCCTAAACTAACCTTTACACCTAGCCTAACCTTTTCCCAAAGGCTTACCTTTTCCCCTGACCTAATCTGTCCCCCGGTCTAACCTTTTACCCTAGCATAACCTATTATGCTTAACCTTTTTCTTTGGCCTACCTTTTTCCCCTGTCCTAACCTTTTCCCTTGGCCTCAGCTTCGCCCTTGCCTAACGTTTTCCCCTGGCTTATCCTTTTCCCCTGGTTTAACCTTTTCCCTAGCCTAACCTTTTCCCTGACCTAACCTTTTCCCCTAGTCTAACCTTTTCCCCGAGCTAACCTTTTCCCCTAGCCCAACCTTTTCCCCTAGACTAATCTTTTCCCATAGCCTAACCTTTATCCTAGCCTAACCTTTTCTCCTAGCCTAACCATTCCCCTAGCTTATCCTTTTCCCATAGTCTTACCTTTTCCCCCTCCTAACCTTTTCCCCTAGCCTAAACATTTCCCCTAGCCTAATCTTTTCCCTTGGCCTAACCTATATTCCTGACCTAACCTTTTCCCCGGCTTAAACCTTTCCCCTAAACTTTTCCCCTGGCCTAACCTTTTCCCTGAACCTAATCTATTACCTTGGCCTATCCTTTTCCCTAACCTAACCTATTCCCCGGCCTAATATTTTCCCCTAGCCTAAATACTTCACCTGGCCTAATCTTTTCCCCTGGCCTAAACTTAACCCCGACTTAACTAAGCTTAACCCCGACTTAACCTTTTTCCATATCCTAACATTTTCCCCTAGCCTAACATTTTCCCTAGCCTAACATTTTCCCTAGGCTAACCTTTTCCCCAGCCTAACCTTATCCCATTGCATAACCATTTCCCATAACCTAACCTTTTCCCGGTGTGTAACATTTTACCCTGGCCTAACCCTTTCCCCTATCCTAACCTTTTCCCCTAGCCTAAACTTTTCTCTTTGTCTAACGTCTATCCCTGGCCTAACCTTTTCCCCTAGTCTAACCTTTTCTCTTGGCAAACCTTTTCCCAAAGCCTAACCTTTGCCTGTGGCCTCCCCTGGTCTAGCTTTTTCCCTTGGCTTAACCTTTTCCCATAGCTTAACATCTTCACCTAGCCTAATGTTTTCCCCGGCCTAGCCTTTTCTCCTAGCCTAAACTTTTCCCCTAACTTAAACTTTTCATCTTACCTAACCCTCTCCCCTAGCCTAATGTTTTCCCCAACCTAATATTTCCCCTAGCCTATCTTTACCCTTAGCTTAACCTTTTCTCCTGGCCTAACCTTTTCCCCTGGCCTAACCTTTTCCCCTGGCCTAAGCTTTTCTCCACCCTGACCTTTTCTCCTAGCCTAAGGTTTTTCCTTAGCCTAACCTTTTCCCTTAGCCTAACCGTTCCCTAGCCAAATCTTTCCCCTTGTCTAATCTTTTCCCCTAGCCTAACCTTTTACAATGGCCTGTCCCTTTCCCCTGACCTAACATTTTCCCTTAGCCTAATCCTTTCCCCTAACTTAAACTTCCTAGCCTAAACTTTTCCTCTGAACTAACCTTTTCCCCTGGCCTAAGTTTTTCCCCGACCTGACCTTTTCTCCTAGCCTAACCTTTCCCTTGCCTAATCTTTCCCCTGGCCTAACCCTTTCCATTAGGTTTATCCATTTTCTGTAGCCTAACCTCTTCCCTGGCTTAACCTTTTCCCCCAGGCTAAACATTTCCCCAAGACTAACCTTTTCCCTTAGCCTAAACTTTTCCCCTAGCCTAACCTTTTCCCCTAACCTAAAATTTTCACCTTGCATAACCTTTTCCCCTAGTCGAATCTTTTCCATTAACCTAACGTTTTCCCTTAGCCTAACGTTTTCCCTTAGCCTAACCGTTCCTAGCCAAATCTTTCCCCTTGCCTAATCTTTCCCCTTAGCCTAACCTTTTCCAATGGCCTATCCTTTTCCCCTGGCCTAACATTTTCCCTTGGCCTAATCTTTTCTCCTAACTTAAACTTTATACCTTGCCTAAATTTATCCCATAGCCAAATCTTTCCTCTAGCCTAACCTTCTACCTGGCCTAACATTCTTCTGAGTCTAAACTTTTCCCCATGCCTGACCTTTTCCTCTGGCCTAACCTTTTCACTTAGCCTAACCTATTCCCCTAGGCTTACCATTTCCCTTAGCCTAATGCTTTCCCCAGCCTAACATTTTCCCCTAGCCTAACCCTTTCCCCTAGCTTAAGGTTTCCCCCTAAACTAACCTTTACACCAAGCCCAACCTATCCCCGCCCTAACCTTTTCCCCTAACCTAACCTTTTCGCCTACACTAACATTTTTTCTTAGCCTTAACTTTTCCCCTAACCAAACCTTTATACCTATCCTGACCTTTTCCCCTAGCCTAACCTTTACCCTTGGCCTATCCTTTCACCTAGCGTAACCTTTTACGCTAACCTTTTAGTCTAACCTTTTCCCCTAACATAACCTTTTTCCCAGCTTAAACCTATCCCATGGCCTAGCCTTTTCTCCTAGTCTAAACTTTTCTCCTAGCCTAACCTTATCCCCTAACCTAACCTTTTCCCCTAGACTAACTTTTTACCCTAGCCTAACCTTTTCCCTTGGCCTAACCTTTTCCCTTGGCCTAACCTTTTCCCTGAGCCTAACCTTTCCCCTGGCCTAAACTTTCCCCTAGCCTAACCTTTTCCCCTAGCCTAATCTTTTCCCCTAGCCTAACCTTTACACTTAGCCTAACCTGCTTTACCCCAAACCTAATCTTTACACCTAGCCTAATCTTTTCCCAAAGGCTTACCATTCCCCCTCGCCCATTTCCCCCGTGACCTAACCTTTTCTCCTAGCATAACCTATTCCCCGACTTAAACTTTTCCCCTTCCCTAACCCTTTCCCCAGCCTAACCTTTCCCGTAGCCTAATCTTTTCTCCCAGCCTAATCTTTTCCCCATGTCTAACTTTTTACCCTAGCCTAATCCTTTCCCCTAGCCCAAGCTTTTCCCCTAACCTAAAATATACACCTAGCCTATCCTGCTTTTTCCCTTATCTAACTTTTACACCTAGACTAACCTTTTCCCAAAGGCTTACCTTCACCCCTGGCCTAACCTTTTCCCCCATCATAACCTATGCCCTGACTTCAACCTTTCCCATGGCCTAACCTTGTCCTCTGGCCTACCTTTTTCTCTAGCCCAAACTTTCCCCTAAAATAAACATTACACCTTGCCTAATCTTTTCCCGTAGCCTAACCTTTCCCCTCCCCTAAACCTTTGCCCTAGTCTAACGTTGTTCTGTAGCCTAACCTTTACCCTCACCTAACCTTTCCCCTCATCTAACCCTTTGCCCTAGCCTAACATTTTCCCTGATGTAACATTTCCCCCTACCCTAAACCTTTCTCCTGCTCTAGACTTTTCCCCTGCCATAACCTTTTCCACTGGCCTAAGCTTTTCCCTGGCCTAAGCTTTTCCCCTAGCCTAAAGTTTTCCCCTAGCCTAACCTTTTCCGTGGCCTAACCTTTTCCCCTGGCCTAAACATTTCCCCTGGCCTAAGCTTTTCCCCTTGCCTATCCATTTCCCATAGCCTAACATTATCCCTGGCCTAATTTTTTCCCTAGCTTAAACATTTCCCCAAGACTAACCTTTTCCCCTAGCCTTACTTTCTTCCTGGCCTAACCTTTTTCCCTAGCCTAACCTTTTCCCCCAGTGTAACCTTTTCCCCTACTGTAACCTTTTCCCCAACCTAACAATTTACCATAGCCTAACCTTTTCCCTGACCTAACATTTTCCCCAGACCAACCATTTTCCATAGCCTAACCTTCCCTAGCCCAACCTTTTTCCCTAGCCGAACCCTTTCCCTCAGCCTAACCTTTTCTCCTTTCCTAATCCCCTTTCCCTCAGCCTAACCTTTTCCCCTTTCCTAATCTTTCCTGTGACCTAAGCTTTTCTCCAGCCTAACCTTTTCCCCTACTTAGCCTAACCTTTTCCCAGAACCTAACCTTTACAACTAGTCTAATCTGCTTTTCCCCTAACCTAAACTTTACACCTAGCCTAAACTGTTCCTAAAGGCTTACCTTTCCCCCTGGCCTAAAAACCTTTCACCTGGCCTAAACTTCTCACCTGCCCTAACCTTTTCCCCTGGCCTAAGCTTTTCCTTGATCCTAACCATTTCCCAAGGTGTAAACCTTACCCCGGCCTAAACTTTTCCCCTAACCTAACCCTTTTCCCTAGCCCAAGCTTTTCCCCTAACCTAACATTTACGCCTAGCCTATCCTGCTTTTCCCCTAAACTAGCCTTTACACCAAGCCTAACCTTTTGCCAAAGGCTTACCTTTGCCCCGGCCTAACCTTTACCACTGGCCTAACCTTTTCCCCTACCATAGCCTATTATATGCAACTTTTTTCCTTGGCCTAACCTTTTCCCCTGGCCTAAGCTTTTCCCCTGGCCCATCCTTTTCCCTAGCCTAACCTTTCCCCTAACTTAAACTTTACACCCTGTCTAATCTTTTCCCCTAGGCTACCCCTTCCCATTGCCTAACCTTTTCCCTGGCCTAACCTTTCTCCTGGCCTAATCTTTTCCCCTGGCCAAACCTCTTCCCCTGGCCTCACCATTTCCCATGACCTTACCTGACCACTAGCCAAACCTTTATCCTAGCCTACTCTTTTCCCTTGGCCTGTCATTTCCCGTGACTTATCCTTTTTCCCTAGCCTAACATTTTCCCTTGGCCTAATCTTTTCCCCTGGCCAAACCTCTTCCCCTGGCCTCACCATTTCCCATGACCTTACCTGACCACTAGCCAAACCTTTATCCTAGCCTACTCTTTTCCCTTGGCCTGTCATTTCCCGTGACTTATCCTTTTTCCCTAGCCTAACATTTTCCCTTGGCCTAAGCTTTTCCCTTAGCCTAAACCTTTGTTCTAGCCTAATGTTTCCCCGTAGCCTAACCTTTTCCCCTTCATAACCATTTCCCCTTCCCCAGCTTTCTCCCTTAGCCTAATATTTTCCCCTAACCTAACGTTTCCCCTAGCCTGATCTTTCCCCTAGGCCAACCTTTTCCCCTAGCCTGACCTTTTACCCTCACCTAACATTTTCCCCTACCTAACCTTTCCCCTAGCTTAACCTTTTCCCCTAGCCTAACCTTTTCCCCTAGCCTAAACTTTTTCCTTAGTCTGATGTTTTCCCTAGCATAACCTTTCCCCTAGTCTTACCTATTCCCTTGGCCAAACCTTAACCCCTATCCTAACCTTTTCCTTGTGCCTAAACCTTTCCCGTGGCCTAACCTTTTCCCTTAGACCAAATTTTCCCCAGCCTAACCTTTTTCCCCTAGCCTAATTTTTTTGCCTGGCCTAACCTTTTCCCCTAGCCTAACCTTTCCCCAGCCTAATATTTTTGCTTAGGCAGCCTTTTCCCATGGCTTAACATTTTCCCCTAGACTAGCCTTTTCCCCTGGCCTAACCCTTTCCCCTAGGCTTACCTTTGCCCTAGAGTAATGTTTTTATCTAGCCTAACCTTTTCCCTTGGACTATCCTTTTCCCCTGCCTAAGCGTTTCCCCTAGCCTGCTCTTTTCCCCCAGTCTAAACTTTTCCCCAGCCTGAACTTTTCCCCTAGCCTAAACCTTTCCCCTAAGCTAAACGTTTTCCCTTAGCCTAATGCTTTCCCTAGCCTATTCCTTCCCCTAGCCTAGCCTTTTCCCCTAGCCTAACCTTTTCCCTGAACCTAACCTTGACACCTAGCCTAATCTGCGTTTCCCCTAACCTAAACTTTACACCTAGCCTACCCTGAAGTCTTACCTTTCTCCCTGGCATAAACTTTTCACTTGGCCTATCCTTTTCCCTGAGCTAACCCTTTCCTCTGGCCTGTTTCCCCTGACCTAACCTATTTCCCTGGCCTAACCTTTTCCCTTTGCCTAAGGTTTTCCCCTAGCCTAACCTCTTCCTGGCCTAACCTTTTCCCATAGCCTAACTTGACCCCTAGCCTAACCTTTATCCTAGCCTAACCTTTTACCCTAGTCTAACCATTCCCCCGGCCTATCCTTTCCCCTCCCTGGCCTAACCTTCTCCCTGGTCTAACCTTTTCCCTTAGCCTAACGGTTTCTCCTCACCTAAACTTTTCACATAGTCTAATGTCTTCCCCTAACCTAATCTTTCCCCTAGGCTACTCTTTCCCCTAAATTAACCTCTTCACCTAGCCTAACTTTTTCCACTAACCTAAACTTCACTCTGGCCTAAACTTTCCCCCTAGCCTTAACGTTTCCCCTAGCCTAACCATTTCCCTTGGCCTAACCTTTTCCCCTGGCCTAACTTTTTCCCCTAGCCTAAAGTTTTCCCCCAGCCTAACCTTGCCCCTAGCCTATTCTTTCCCCTAGGCTTACTTTTCCCTCTCCTAACCTTTTCCCCTACCCCGTCATTCTCCCCTAGCCTAAAATTTTCCTCTAACCTTACTTTTCCCCTAACCTAATCTTTCCCCAGCCTAACCTTTCCCCTTGCTTAACCCTCTGCCCTATCCTAACCTTTCCCCTCACCTAACCTTGGCCCTCGCCTAACCTTTCCACTTGCCTAACCTTTACCCTCGCCTAAGCTTTTACCCTAGCCTAACATTTTCCCTGATGTAACATTTTCCCCTACCCTAAACTTTTCCCCAACCCTAAACCTTTCCCCAGCCCTAAACTTTTCCCCTGCCCTAAACTTTTCCTCTGGCCTAAGCTTTTCCCCAGCCTAAGTTTTTCCCCTAGCCTAAAGTTTTCCCCTAATCTAACCTCTCCCTGGCCTAACCTTCTCACCTAACCTAACCTTTTCCCCTAGCCTAACCTTTTCCCCCAGTCCAACCATTTACCTAGCCTAACCTTTTCCCTGACTTAACCTTTTCCCCAGCCTAAATATTTCCCCTAGCCTAAAGTTTTCCCCTAGCATAACCTCTCCCTGGCCTAACCTTTTTCCCCCAGCCTAACCTTTTCCACTAGCCTAACCATTTACCATAGCCTAACCTTTTCTCTGACTTAACCTTCTCCCCTAGCCTAAACATTTGCCCTAGCGTAACCTTTCCCTTGCAAAATCTTTCCCCTGGCCTAAGCTTTTCCCCTTGCTTACCATTTCCCATAGTCTTAGCTTTTCCCTGGTCTAACCTTTTCCCCTAGCCTAAACATTTCCATGAGACTAACCTATTCCCCAAGACTAACTCTCTCCCTGGCCTAACTTTCTCCCTAGCCTAACGCTCTCCCTGGCCTAACCTTTTCCCCTAGTGTAACCTTTTCCCCTAGCTTAACAATTTTCCTTAGGCTAACCTTTTCCCTGACCGTACCTTTTCCCCAGACAAACCATTTTCCATAGCCTACCCTTTCACTGGCCTAACCTTTTACCCTAGTCTAACCTTTTCTCCTGGCCTAAGCTTTTCCCCTACTCTACTGTTTTCTCCTAGCCTAACCTTTTCTGTGACCTAAAGTTTTCCCCGTCCTAGCATTTTCTCCTGTCTAGCTTTTTCCCCTAGCCTAACCCTATCCCCTAGCCTAAGCTTTTCCCTGAACCTAACCCTAACCCCTAGCCTAAGCTTTTCCCTGAAACTAACCTTTACCCCTAGCCTAAATTTTTCCTGGAGGCTTACCTTTCCCTCTGGCCTAACCTTTCCCCCAGCCTAACCTTTTCACCTAGCATAACTTATTCCCAGACTTAAACTTTTGCCATGGCCTAACCTTTCCCCTGGTCTATCCCTCTCTATAGTGTAATATATCCCCTAAGCTAAATTTTACATCTTTTCATCCTAACCTATGCCATCCTGGCCTGGCCCTTAGGCTTTGCATTCCAGGTTAGGCCCACCTGCCTTTGCCTTGCAGGTTGGACCCCTCCCTGTCTTTGCCTTCCAGGCCCAGGCCCCGAGCCCTTCTCGGTCCAACTTAGCTTCCCCCTCCTTTGACTTCCCGGTTTGGCCCCAAAGACTTCGGATTCCAGGTGTGCTCCCCCACCTCCCGACTCCAGCCTTTGCCTTCCATGCCTGGCCATGAACACTTCTCATTCCAGGTTTGGTCCCCCCGCCTTTGCCTTCCAGGCCTGGTGCCAAACACTTTTCATACCAAGTTGGGCCCTCCTCCCTTTGCCTTCTGGTTTGGTCTCACCGCCTTTGCCTTCCAGGTTGGGCCCACTGACATTTGACTTCCAGGCCTAGCCCCAAACCCTTCTCACTCCAGGTTCGTGCCCCCATCCCCCGCCCAACTCTTTTGCCTTCCCTGTTGCCCGCCTGGCCCTGAACCCTTCTCGTTCAAGGTTGGACTTCCCTGCCTTTGCCTTCCCGGCCTGTCCCCAAACCCTCTTGTCCAGGTTGAACCCCCCATCTTTGCCCTCTAGTTTTGGCCCTGAACCCTTCTCATACCAGGTTGGTCCCCCCACCTTTGCCTTGCAGGCCTGGCCCCGAACCATTTTGTTCCAGGTTAGGTTCCCCATTATTTGCCTTCTAGTTTTACCCTTCAGCCTTTCCCTTGCACGTTTGGCTCCAAACCCTTTTCGTTCCAGTTTAGCAGTCCCAGCCCTCGCCTTGCAGGTTTGGTCCCGAACCCTTTTCATTCCAGTTGGTTGCCTCCTGATTTACCTTCCAGGACTAACTCCTAACCCTTCTCATTACATTTTGGAACACCTAGCCTTTGTCTTCCAGATTTCCTGCCCCCTCCCCCCCGCACCGGCCTTTGCCTTGCAGGTTTGGCCCCAAAGCCTTTTTGTTCCTGTTTCCCCACCGCTCACACCCCAGTCTTTGTTTGGAGGTTTGACCCCAAACTGTTTTCGTTCCAATTTGGGCCCCCTGCCCTTGCCTTGAGGGTATGGCCCCGCACCCTTTCAATACCAGTTTGGGGGCCCCCTGCTTGCCTTCCATCCCTGGACTCAAACCCTTTCCATTCTATTTTATGATCCCTAGTCTTTGTCTTCCAGATTTTCCCCTAAGCCTTTGCCTAGCGGGCCTGGCTCCGAACTCTTTTCGTTCCACTTTTGCCCCTCCAGTCTTGACTTGCAGGTTCTGCCCTGAACCCTTCTGGTTCCATTTTGGGACCCCTAGCCTTTGCCTTGCAGGTTTGGCCCTAAACCTGTCTCGTTCCATTTTGGGTCCACTAGCCTTCTCCTTGCAGGCCTGTTCCCAAACACTTTTAGTTCCAGTTTGGATCCCCCAGTTTTTGCCTTCCAATTTTGTCCCCCAGCCTGTGACTTGCAGGTTTGGCCCCCCAACCTTTCGTTCATGTTTTGCAGGTTTGGCCCCAAACCCTGTTCATTCCAGTTTAAACCCTGCAATTTTTGCCTTGCAGGTTTGACCCTGAATGCTTTTCATTCCAGGTTGGGCCCTGAAGCCTTTGCCTTGCAGGTTGCCCCTCGCCACCCCACCCCCAGCCTTTGCTTTGCAAGTTTGCCCCTGAACCCTTTTTGTTCCAGTTAGGACCCCACAGCTTTTCTCTTGCAGGTTTGGCCCCGAATTCTTTTCGTTCCAATTTTAGGCTCTGCAGCTTTTGACTTGCAGGTTTGCCTGCGCCCACCCCAACCTTTGTCTTGCAGGTTTGGCCCTGAAATTTTTTCATTCCAGTTTCGGCCCTGCAGCATTTACCTTGCAGGTTTTGACCCTGAACCATTTTGATTCCAATTTGGGCCCCGTAACCTTTGCCTTACCGGTTTGGACCCCAATCCTTGAAGTTCCAGTATGGGCCCCTCCCTCAGAGTTTGCCTTGCAGGTTTGTCCCCCGAGGCTTTCCCTTGCAGATTTGGCCTGAACCCTTTTCGTTCAGGTTAGGGACCCCGCAGCCTTTGCTTTGCAGGTTTGGGTCTCAACCCTTTTTGTTCTTGTTTGGTCCCCTCAGAGATTGCCTTACAGGTTTCTCCATGAACCTTTGTCATTTAAGTTTGGGTCCTTCAGCCTTTACCTTGCAGCTTTGGCCATGAACCCTTTTCGTTTCAGTTTGGGCCCCACAGCCTTTGCCTGGAAGTTTGGTCCCCCTAGCTTTTGCCTTGTTTGTTTGGACCCGAGTCCTTTCAGTTCAGGTTGGGGCAGTTCAGCCTTTTCCTTGCAGGTTTGGCCCCGAATCCTTTTCATTAAAGTTTGGGCCCTGCAGCCTTTGCCTTGCAGGTTTGGTCCAAACTCTTTTAGTTCCCATTTGGGCCCTGCAGCCTTTGACTTACAGGTTGGACACCATACCCTTTGGGTTCCAGTTTGGACCCCGCAGCCTTGGCCTTGCAGGTTTGGCTGCTGAACACTTTCATTCCAGTTTGGGTCCCTTAGAGTTTGCCTTGCTGGTTTTGCCACGACCCCTTTTTGTTCAGGGCCGGCCCTGCAGCCGTTGCCTTCAGGTTGGGCCCCAAACTCCTTTTGTTCCAGTTTGGCACCCACAGAGTTTGCCTTGCAGGTTTGGCCCCATCCCATTTCATTTCAGTTAGGGACCCCCAGCTTTTGCCTTGCAGGTTTGGCCTCAAACACTTTTTGTACCAGTTTGGACACCCTAGCCTTTGCATTGCCACATCTGGCCCCGAGCCCTTATCGTTCAGGTTTGGCACTGCAGTCTTTGCCTTGCAGGTTTGGCCCCAAAACCTCTGGGTACCAGTTTGGACCCCGCAGCCTTGACCTTGCAGGTTTGGCTGCCAAACCCTTTCATTCCAATTTAGGTCCCTTAGAGTTTGCCTTGCAGGTTTGGCCCCTCAGCATTTGCCTTGCAGGTTTGGCCCCGAACCTTTTTCGTTTCAGTTTGGGTCCCACAGCCTGTGCATATTATAGGTTTGGCCACGACCTTTTTGGTTCCAGATTGAGCCCTGCAGGCTTTGCCTTGCAGGTTTGGCCCTGAACCCTTTTGGTTCCAGTTTTGGCCCCGCAGTCTTTGCCTTGGAGGTTTGTCCCTGAGCCTTTGCCTTGCAGGTTTGGTCTCGACCCCTTTTCATTCAGGTTTGGCC